>NC_071511.1:80298159-81548159 GCF_027887155.1 Malaclemys terrapin pileata | reverse complement strand
GGTACAAACCCTGTGAAGCAGAAAATTCTGACGCAACCTTAACTATAGTCTCATTACTGCAAGACCATAATGCATAGCTATTCTGTTTAATCAGCCACCTTGCAAAAAGTCACACAAGCAGTAGTAGTCTGAATATACCTTTTGAACTCAATGAGTTCTCACTTTTTTTTTTTTTTTTTTTAAGAGTTTAGCACATTCGTACGTATTTGCTGGATCATGGTCAGGTGGGGAACCAGACAGGTTAGGGAGTCAGGGCCCCCAGGGCATCTATACTTCCAAGGAACCAGGGTCCTGGATGCCATAGTAATGCCAGTTGAGAGACCAGAACTTGGAAATCTTGGGAAACCAGATCCAGCAAGGGAGAACTCTAGGCTTCCCACTCCCCTCTACAGCTTCCACCTATAAGCTTGCCAACGAGTTGGAAGTCTGGAAACCCTGGAAGCCCAGCTGCCAAGCAGCCAGGCGAGTGTGCTGGCTGGCAGGGTTCTTTCAGCAACCGCCTGGTTGCTATCTCAATTTTGTCAAAATAGACACATTCACACAGAATGTGTCTATTTCAATGAATAGGCATTTTCCAATGGAACCATATTCTATCCAAAAATTTCTAACCAGCTTTACTCAAGACTTCTGAACATAACCCCTGCATTGTGGCAAATGGTCTCCTACAAAGGGACACAGTTTGGAGCGAAGGGGAGGAAGTAGTGTTTAAGCCCACCATGCCACAAATGCTATAGTCCTGACACAGAGTGAAATGCACTCTCATCCCCATATGTTTTTTTCAATCTAAAGGGAAATTGTGGCCATGTCTTTTAGAATAGCAACAGACTCAAGCCTGTACATTGGACTTCAGCCATTGATTTCAGTGGCAAAAAGATTGGGCCCTATGTATAACAGAGCACATCGGAACATAGGTTCATAGTTTTAAGGCCAATAAGGAACAATTAGATAATCTAATCTGACCTCATGTACATCACACACCATTAAATTTCACAGTTACTCCTGTATTGAGCCCAATCATTTATTAATTCTAATTGTGGAAGGGAGTTACAGCATTTGTAGCACACGTATCAGTGAAAATACAAGCATGTCATGCACCTTTCTGGCTGTGATATGCCACCTAGTTTGAGAGTTATAGAGAAAGATTGGGATATTTAAATGGGTAGTAAAACTGACATATTCACACAATGTCAACCTGCTCAATCATCTGCTAGGACTACCTGTTAAAAAAGTAACAAGAAAATCTACATCAGCAGTGCAGTATCTTATTTCTTTTCATTTATGGCAGTAATTGAAGGCACAACTGCAGGTCTATCTTCTTAATGGAAAAGTGTTGTATTTTCTTGAATTCTCATCAGATTATGATCTTTTATTTAAAAAACAATAGAATTGGTATTTGAATTTGACATTAAATAAACTGAAACTCATACATGAAGCTTGTTTTTTGCTGCAAATCAATATGAAATGACATTGAGTAGGATAGAAAGGAAATAATTCAGCATTTAAATAACTGGAGAAGTAGGCAACTGTTTCTACCAGATTTAGATACTTGTCTATTCAATAAGTATTATCATTGTTCATTTGTATTTTTTGTAAATGTAGTTATGTTTTCTCTTTACAGGCACAATTAATAAGAATGCTCTCTAGGAATTTAGATAAAGATGATTAACCTACACACACACACACGACAACTCAAGAACTGGTGCTCTTCAAATCTAATTCTCCTTTCTCAGTGTAATGTACTGATTCCTATGTACATCAGCATTTGTGTGAAAAACCACCTTTCAAAATGCTCCCATTGGGAAATTCTGGTTTTCCTGTAGAAAATTTCAGCTATGTGGGAAAGGGTTTTCCAATATTTTCCAGTATAGAAACATAAAACTGGGAAAAACAAGTGCGTCTTAATCCAATTTGGTACCATTGGGAGTTTGTATTAAAAAAATCACCAAACTGTCCACTGCAGCACACCACATTGAACATCCACAAATTCAAGCATTGGTGGAGGAGAGGTAGGTTTGGTAAAGGGGGTCCCGGAAAGCTGGCATCTCCAGGGGCAGAGTTAAGGTTATAGAACAGGGTTGGCCAAACTTACTGACCCTCCAAGCTTCACACAATAATTTTCAGAAGTTCAAGAGCTGGGTGCACTTGCCAGAACTCAGGGCTTCTGCCCTGCAGCAGGATGGTGGGGTTAGGGGCTTCAGCCCCACTCTTGCTGAAGCCCCGAGCCTTGGTAGGCACCTCCCGCTGTGCTGAAGCCCCTAGACCCCACTCCCAACTGGGCAGAAGCCCTTATCCCCACCACCCCACCGCAGGGCAAGCCTCCCCGTCCCCAGTCCGGTAGGCAAAGAATGTGGGCGGCTCTGAGAGCTGCACTTTAACTGTAAAAGAGCCACATATAGCTCATGAGCTGCAGTTTGGCCACCCGTTATAGAATATGGCCTGTGCTGTTGTGAAGCTGTATTAGCAGTAAGCATGTCCCCCTCTGGGAGGCATAACTCTTTATTTCCTTGTCTTTGTGTTTTAGTGTTGGCTATGCTATGTTGTGTGCGTAACCAGCTTAATTCTTTCACAACAATTTTACACACACACACACACACACACACACACACACACATATATATATATATATATATATATATATATATATATATATATATACACACACACATAGGAAATGGAGATGTCCTAGTGATAAGCCTTGGCCAAACTTGAATTAACAGAGATAATCACCTCACAATATCCACCACCACAGTTGGTCTTATTTGACTTCCTTGTTGGCTGCTGATGGGAGACAAAGGGTTCAGTGGATGCACAGATTAAACTACCCTTTCATTCCTAGAGAGGGCCTTCACAGCTGAGGCCTGTAGACAGGGAAATAGAGAGAAATTTGTGCTGCCACTAACAGCATCCTACCTGGTCTATGGATTTACTGATAGCTTTTCTTTCCTGGGTTGTAAATCTGTCACTTCTCATAATAACTGAAAGCACATACATGTTGTAAAAACACAGTTAAAAAAATGCCAGTCTACAGCAATGCAGGAATGACTGGCTGTTGCAATAGTAATGTTCCATGGGTAAAACAAAGGGTTAAATAAAAATAAGGATTACAGTTCCTTTAGATGTGCAGCTTAATGGAGCGCATAATTATGAATAGGAAATAGAGTGTATGAGAGAAAGGGAATTGTACTCAGTACAATTCCAAAGTGTGCTCTATCATTTGACAGAGACAAATTTGACTTTAATGCCCTGTATTTTAATGTTTGTTGCAACTGTAATTGATGCTCATATCACTGACTGAGAAAATGCATTTTAGTGGCGGAAAAGGCTAGCTATTCACACACACATTCCTAAGTTGTACTTTTGTGTATTTTAAGGAAAATAGGCCAGAGTAATCTAGCAGTGTCAGCAACCATAAGATGTCTCAGCTCCTATAAAGCTCATTCCTAATTCATGAGACAAGAATCTTTTACTTCTTTATCTGTTTTCTGTTTTCTTTCCCTTACAGCCCTTACTGTTTCCAGATCTCTAAGCTGCTGCCACATAAATATATTGAGTGGAAGAAAGATAGATCCAGAAAGCTTTAAAATACCGCCACCCCCCCCACACCTCCCGATAATCTTATTTTCAGTTATACCATTTTCTTTTATAATCAAATAGTTCTGCTTCTGCCAAATGCAATTTTTGCCAAGTTTTTTTGCTACATAGTTTGGCAGAGCAAAGGTATCTGAACTGTGTGACCTTCATAATGGTAGCCAATATGTTGCACTGCATATCCTCTGCTAAAGGAGATCAGAGAACAAACTAAATACTACAATTTTAGGGATCCTAAATATTTCATGACAGTGAAGGAAAAAAACACATAAATCTGCTTCACATTTGTTTGCCAGTCTCAATAGACAGCAACAACAGAGAATGTGGAGAGTTCTACGAGTGTCCGCAAGCTTTCAAATCAAATTAAAAGTTCATTTTAAATTCATTTTAATTTTGTGTGTGTTTCTCCTGTACAGACCATGGTTTGTAATATCTTCGTGGAAGCTTGACATTTAACTTTCAACTGCTGCTTTGTCCTTTTCCATTTCGTAAACATTGATTCATTTTTAAATTGAACTAGAATTTGACACAGCTATGATTAAACGAAGAGTACTCCAATTTATATAGCTCCTCACCACACAATCAAACATTGGGCCTAAATTGCCTTTCTCCCTTTTTGCAATTTCCTTACAAAACTGACAAACTATATGTTGTGTTTGTCTGTGGCAAAGTATTGGACATGTAATAAGAGAAGATTCTTGTTATATTTCAGGAACAGTTTTGCTGACCCAAAGGGCTCAAATAATGTGGATACCTGTGACAATCAGGGTAAGAACACCCCAAGGGAAGAACAGGGGGTTTGAACTCCAAAGAATAAGTAGTTGAACCTACTGATTGCATACTAGGTCACTGTACTATAAAAATATGTTAAGGTCTTTTATGACAGCTTGTAATGTTCTGAATTTGGTAGTCATTATGAAATATGTATATAGATGATATACACAAACATACATTCACAACCATATAGAAAATTGTAACTGTGGTACGAATTTAGCATCACCTCCCCACAGGATAGTGACTGATCAAAAAAAAGGGGGCACCTCCCAGGCCAGTTGTACAAATGAAACCAGCTTCAAATACCCATCCATTGTTCAGTCCAGGAAAAGAGAATGATTGACCATTAAAGTTAATGGAAAGACACTTTAACATTGCTAGTGAAGACATACCCTGAGTGTCTGCTAGTTAAAAACTCAGGGAGGATGGATTTAGGAAGATTTGGAATTGAAAAGGCTGATGGCATCTCTATGCAAGGAGTAGCTAGGCTGGTAGAAGGCAGGTGAGACCTTGTGCCTTGTTAACAGGCTACTGGCATCAGGGATCTAAGCCATAACAGCACAGCATTAAGGCCGTGGGCAGTGCACTACTCCTGCATTTTGGGAGGTTTTGCACTCCCAGACCATGGTCCCGTTCCAAGGCTCGTCCTTCCTCAGTCTCCTCCCCCTGAAGTTCCGCCCATGCTCCACCCCGGCCCCACTCGGTCCTCTCCCTGAAGGCTCCCCTGCTGCTCACGCATGCCTCTTTGACCCCTCACTTACCCCCCCACATACACACAGCGCTCGGGCCTGGTCCCCCCTCCGTCTGCCAGTAAGTCAAAAATTCCAGTTAACTAAGAGGGAGGGAGTTTGGGTGTGGGAGGGGGTAGGAGCATTGGAGGGGTTTCGGGGTGCTGGATCCGGGCGGCGCTCACCTCGGGCAGTTCCCCGCAAGCGGCGACGTGTCTTTTGGCTCTTAGGCGGTGCCCCCGCAGCTCCCCAGCACACAGACCCCTGTGGCCATTCCTCTGCCTAGGAGCAGTGGGGACATGTCACCGCCTGAGGTGAGTGCCGCCTGGATCTGGCACCCCAAAACCCCTCCCGTGCCCCAACCTCCTGCCCCGAGCCCCCTCCTGCACCCAAACTTCCTCCCAGAGCCTGTGCCCCGCACCCCTCCCGAAATGCCGGTTTCTACAGCTTTCAGGTTGGTAAAGTGCCGGATAACACAGCTTTTATTGTACTTTGAAATGTTTGACAAACAAAATTCTTATGCTGGTAGGCACACATTCTCACACATTGAAAAGCAGCAGAAGATTTAGCTTTATCACATTGAATTGGTATCAACTATAAAATTTCATGGAGCTTGATAAATGCTGTGGGTTTTTAAGAGTGGAGTTTTTTTCTTTTTGTTTGTTTTGTTGTTTTTAAATCATTTTTCTACTCTTAGTTTTTCCATTAAATAATGAAAATTGGTTCATTTTTATAGTAGAAAAATACAACCTATGATCCCATAAACTAAAGTATCCTTAGCTAAACACTAAAAAATAATTTATGGTGAAATGAGCAGTGGGGTCAAGGCAGGCAGAGTGACTTTACTTAAGTAAATAGTCTCAAATACATTGTCTGGTGTGTCTTATTATTATAAGAAAATGGAGTTTGTATTGTGTAAAGAAGGAAGAACAATTAGAACTTTATTTTTATTGCCTGTTACCACGCTGAAAATATACCACATCTACAAACATTCAACAGACCTAACATGAGACAGTTTACATTGCTCTATTAAAACATCTTAACACCTTAAACCACTTTAGGGATTGAAAGAGATTTAAGAGCTTATGACATTTTAAAACTTAAAAGAGGCTTAAGAGTTCAGGGTTTAAGACCCAGAGTTTCAAAAGTGGCTTTTTTTAAAAAATAGGGATATTTTTGCATGCACAGTAAACTATAGGCACACATATTAACAGATACAAGTTTGTGCTCACAAATCAGATAGTCAGACATCTACTAAGGTTTGTGTCTGTAGTGAATTGTGGGTAGAAAACTGCACCTGAAAAAGCAGAAGCCAAGCTGCTCAGGCTTGGCTCTAATGCATCTTAAACCACAATTCCACTTTGACACATGTCATACCAATGAATGTATAGGGTTCCAAATTTGTCTTTCATTCCTAATCTGTTCAAATTGTTCTAATCACCAACCCTGCAAAATAAACTTGAAATATGTAAAACAAACCAGATTCCTTCTAGCTGTTCCACAACTGGAAATATTTTAACAATTCTATTGTTTATATGAAAGCCAGAACAGAACCCAGCTCACACTCCTATATGTTGACTCTGCAATATTTATGGGCGCAAAAAGTAGTACTTTTAGGCTGAGCAGCTGAAGTCTAATCCACAAGAATGGAACCGAGAGGCCACATGGAACACTATTGAAGTAAACTGGGGTCTACATGACTGCAAGGGTCTGTCCACATGGATCCAAATGCAATACAGGGACCTGAGTATCTGTGACTCTGGATGAGTAAGACAATATTTTCCATACCCTTTTCAGACTGGAAGCACAATCTGAGTTTACAGAGTTTTAGGAGTAGATAGCAGATGCTCTGACTCAAAGGGCAATTTAGTGGAAGGAGGCAGCCTTCCATGGAGATTTCATTTCTGAAAAACCTGAACTTCTGAGCAAATCTGTAGGGACTGCAAACCAAGCAGGCTTCAATTTGTGTGGGCTACATGACCCAAACCCTGAACCACTGAGCACTTCAGGTAATCTCATTTTAATAGAGGCCCAGGACTAGAATAGCAAATTACAATCCAATTACATTTGTAGAGTTCACGGTTGACAACTCTCAACATTTTATTACGAGTTCCAGAATACTTAAAGCCTGAGCTGCTAGAATTAGCTTATAAGCTGAGGATGTCTGCTTTCATTTTTTTTTTTAAAGAAGTAGGCCTTCTAGCCCTTGTGGTTGCAGAGAAAAGGCTTGGAAACATGACTTGTAAAGGCTCCAATACAAGAAGGCAAATAAACAAAACCCCAAGTGCCTTATTTAAAATCTCATGATTTTTTAATTGACTTACAATTTTTAAATGGCTGAAATTGGCACTACTAAATGCTTCTTTGGGAAGTTTACATAATATTTGCCCACAGCCACTGCTATTAGCCACTCACTTTCATCCACACTAACGCCACGCTAATTAAACAGAATAGCTGGTAGTCTGGTGGTTAGAACACTGGCACGTGGAAGACCCAGGTTCAATCGCTTACTCCAAATCAGAGATTGAATCTGGGATGTGGGAGTCCCACATTCAATCTCTGAGCATTGTGTGTAAGAAATGGGAGGTAACTGTTCCACTCTGCTAAGCACTGGTGAGGCCTTAGCTGGACAAGTGCATCTAGTTTTGGGCACCGCACTTTAAAAAATATGTGGAAAAACTGGAAAGTGTCCAGAGAAGAGAAACAAAAATGATAAAAGGTTCAGAAAACCTGATCTATGAGGAATGGTTAAAAAATTTGGACATGTTGAATCTTCAAAAAATAAGACTGAGGAGGGACCTGATAAGACTTCAGATATGCTATGGGACTTGGAAAGAGGATGGTGATCAATTGTTCTCTATGTCCATTAGCCTTGTTCTTGCCAAATACAAGGGCTTATGTCTTAGGCTTTCTTCTTACTACATTACTGAAAATAGGACAAGAAGTAATGGGCTTAATGTGTATTAAGGGAGATTTAGGTTAGATATAAGGAAAAACATTCTGATTATAAGGATAGGTAAGTACTGGAATAGGAAAACCACCCCACAAACTGTTCCCAACGTCAGAGGTAAAAGCAGGCTCCAAATGGCCACTGCACTCCCACACGAGGAAGAGTGGTAATCAGTGGGTAGAGCCTTCACTCTGCCACACTAGTGTTCCACAATCAGAAAAGCTGAGCCAGCCTGAGAAGTGTAATACACTACACATGTTAAGGGTCTGGAGCAAATTATTATTCCCCCCCTTTGCCTCCCCCCTCAAGCAAGCAGTGCAATAAGTTAGAAACTGCTCTTTACATAGACTTGTACCTAAGCATTAAATGTAGTCCTTAATGTCAATTCTGTCTCTCAAGGGCTAGATCCTTATTGACATCAATGGAGCTATGATGATTTAGAGCAGCTGATGACCTGGCCCTAAATGTTTAATAGAAATGAACAAGTAAGATGAGTCCAATCATGATCACAATATCAAGCTTATACTTATTCAGTTTCATTAAGATACTGACATGAATAAGCACAGAGTGTATTAAATCTGTTGCAAAAAAAAAAAAAAGAAAGAAAAGAATGCTTTCACTTGATGGCCTTTACTTTGCTCAGAGTCAAATATATCTTTGTGATTGCAGACATAAGCACACTTGTACCAGACCTTCAACTGGTCTGATAAATGATACGGTGGTTTTTCAAATCAACCAGGGCAAGTCAGGTAACAAATGATTTCCATTAGCTTCAGCAGAATGGAAACAAAACAGATCAATACAAATGATTTGCAGCAAGTTCAGATCATAAATTTCCTTTTGCCCAGTTCCATCATTTTAAAAGAGAAGCATTTTCCTCCACAGTATGAAAAAAAAGTCATTAGACATTTAGCGATTTGATAATTCCAGTTACAGCAAACTGCCCGTGATTTAAGTTTAGAACATTTTTTAATAAGCTGTTAATTTTATTCAGTGGTACATAGCAATGTTATTTAAAAAGATGGCAAACAATAAAAATGATAATGAACCACATTTCAGAAAATGGATTTTATCTTTTAGTTATGTAAAAGCCATAACAATACTAAATTCTACTTGTATTCTATTAAAATGACCCGTTACTTTGCTTTTGCCATTCCTTATTTGTTTATGGCAGCTTCCAAAAATTGTTTTGAAGGATATTTTGCGGTCACAGCTCTCTTAGCTTCTGATAAAAGAATAATAGGGTTCATATACACAGAGCTAAAAAAAAAAAGCAGTTTGCTTTTTCTTGTTCTATTTAGCCTGCTAAATTAATTCCTACTGAATAAACTAGAAGCCCAAAATATACTTCATCTATTGTATGTCGAGAAGAGATAAGGATAGCTTTCATAAGTCACAGTATCAGAGTGTCAATCATCCATACTAATCCTGGAGATGTCCATACAAAAAAATTCCACCAAAAGCAGCAAAAAATGTATAAATTGTTTCAGAGCAGACACCTCCCTTTCAGAAGTATGGAATATACTTTACACTAACATGCCTCCGGGGAAATTTCTTTCTAACCCTAGTCAGTTAGTAGTTGACTTTGTCTTGAAGTATTAGGACAGACATCTGATATACCTGTTTATCATCTGCAGTTACACTAGCTCAATTATGATTAATATTGACATTGATCATGTTCAATTTTTTTGTTACTTTGCTATATTCTTTGCCTCAACAATATCTTGTGACAGTTAATTCTTGTTATTAAAGAAAAGTTGCCTGCCTTTCAGTTTCCATTGATATCCTTTTGTTTTTGTATTACAAGAAATGGTAAATAGGAGCACACAATTGGCCTCCACTATTCCATTCATTATTTTTTTATATCTATCAAGTCATCTATTAGTTTCCTCCCTAAATTTAATTGTCTTATACTTCTGTTTTCTCCTCACATTCAAGTCTTTTTAGGCCTCTAATCATTTTCACTGCCCTTTCCCTAGACATTTTCTATTTCTATAGTATCCTTTGGAGATGAGTTGAACAAAATTATTACAGTATTATTATTTGTACTCTGGTAGCGCCCAGGACCCCCATCGTACTAGGTTCTGGACAAACACAGAACAAGAGACGGTCCCTGCTCCAAATAGTTTAAGCATAGGACATAATTAAATGCCATTTACATATTTTCAGTAATGCTCCTTAAACATATCAATGTGCATAAATATTTCAGATTGTTCCCTCCAGCATGCATTATCTTGCATTTGTTCACGTTGACATCATCCGAAACCCACCCTTGTTAAATATTTCCGAAGTTCCTCACAATCTTCTAGTCTTGACAACTGTAAACAATTTCGTATTAGTTGAAAATTATGCCATCTTATTGTTTACCCCTTTTCCAGATCATTAATATACTATGCAACATCAGGCCTAGTATGGATCTTTTGGGCGACCCACTGTTAAACCAACACAGCTTTCAGCATGGAAACATGTTATCTCTATCACATTCTCCTCCTAAAACTGTTTTATAGTAGAGTTGATAAAAAAAAAATACCATGTGTTTTCTGGGAAAAAAAAACACAAAACAAAACAAAAACGCCATTTTCATAGAAATTTTCATTTTTACAAAATGAAAATGTTTATGGATATAGAAAACCAAAACATTTTCAGTTTTAGCTTTTTATTCTTTCCATCTTTCTCCCCCCACCTCCCAAAAAAGAGAAAATGGGATGGGTACCCACATTTTTTTGGTTTTCAGTTTTAATTAACCTGCCCTCCAAGTCTTTCCCCCACCCAACTCTTTCATCATTTAAAAATTATTCCCACACCCCACTACTTTACCTGCATTTTCATGACAACTTTGAAAGGGCAAAGTGTCAACATTTCTGTCAATGATCACTTTTATGCAGCTATGAAAATGATGACATTTTGCTCCAGACAATGTAATACAGAGAAGCCCAATGATTGTCATGAATGAGGGCTAAAAATTCATCTTGTTCAAGAAATTTACTGAAAGGTTCTTTCCACAACTGAGAAGTGAACATTGACTGGTGGTCCCTCTCCCCAAATTTATCTTACAACAATAGGAACATATGGTTAAGGAGACTAGCTGTGTGAACAATTTGCAGATAACACATTTTCAACAATTTAAAGATATCAATAACAAAATTCAAAGAATTATATAATAAGTAGCCTTTTGGAGAATGTGCAAGAAAGGAATAGATAAGTTTAGTAAAGAGATGTTTGGAACAGTATGATCATCTTTACTAGGGTAGAAGGTAAAGTCAGATTAGAAATAAGGAACACATTTTTAAATAAGGAGGGTGGTTAACCACTAAATCAAACTACCAAGGGAAGTGGTGGCTTCTTCATCTCTTGAAGTCTTAAAGAGACTTAAAGACTTAAAGACCAAATGCCTTTCTGGAAAATATGCTAAGTCAAACATAAATTATTGGATTCAACAGAGTGGGTAAGCCCATGAGCATATGTATTTGCTGTGAATGAGATTCCCGGTGGTTGGGTGGAATCACCTCTGCTTGTTTTGGATTTATGTTTAATTGTTAACAGTCAACTGAAATATTAAATCTCTGCTATCCCCTTTGTTCTTATTGATTTATGCATAATTTACAACATTTATCCTACCATCTCTCTAGCTTCCCTGTTCTTTTGCAATACTTCAGTGAAACACATCACATTGCCTTACTTCCTATCAAAATGCATCCCATAGAAATTCTCACTAAAACATTACCAGGATACAAATGAAAAAAATTAATGAAGATCTAGAAATAAAAACAGACATCTGTAACACCAACATCAATGGTACCAAACCTACAATTACAGTAAGTTAAAAATTCCCAAGAGAAAAAGGAACTAACAATCAATGGATAAGAAGCTGGAAGTGACAGAAAATATCACCTTCCCTCCCTATGATTTCCATACACCAACAATATAATCATGCCTGTTTGTACTGAAAGCACCCATTTGAAGAACAAGGGTGGATAAAAATTGTTAGTTTGTTTTTTAAATTAAATCAATTCTAATACTTTTTAAAATAAACCTGTTTAAAATGAAATCTGAACTTAACAAAATATATTAAGGATTAAATTTATTATAATCTCTTAAAACATTTAAATAGGAAATAAATAGGCTGAATCCATTATCCTTTATCAAAAATTTTAAGTTAAAGGCTGTTTTTCTATATAAAGAAAGAATTTGGGGGAAACATCTAACTTTTGAGGTCAAGCTTTATAAATATGTCAAAATAGGTAATGTACCATAGTAAGCACTTGTTTTTAATAAAAATATGTTATATGATATTTTCTATGTTTAATTACATTCCAGTTACCATCCTAATGCAACTTGACACAAATCATGAGCAAAAAGTTAATTATCTAGTAATATGGTCTCCAAAATGGGGTGCGAAAGACGATCCATTGGGGAGCGCGGCAGGAGGCGCGCCACCGGAGAAAAAAAGGGCGGCCAGAGGATGGAGGGAGCAAGCAAGCGGGGAAGCTGCCCCCCACCCTCCCCGCAGACAGGCCACCCGGAATGCAGGGGCCCCAGAGCCCTGGCCTGCAGCTCTAAAGCCCCTTTTGGAATGCGGCCCTGAGTCCTCTGACCCGTGGAGGAGCAGGAGCAGCCGCGCAGCCAGTGGCCGGAAAGAAGCGGCGCTTTCCCCTTCAAAGCCAGCTGGAGAGAAGCGGCGCTTTGAAGGGGAAAATGCTGCTTCTCTCCGGCCGCTGGCTGCACGGCTGTCCCATCTCCTCCTGAGTCCTCCGGCCCGTGCTCGCAGGGCCGCATTCCAAAAGGGGCTTTAGAGCTGCTGGCCAGGGTCCCGGGGTCCCCTTAGCCCAGGGCCCTTCAGCCCCTGCATTCCGGGTGGCCCTGCCTGCCGGGTGGGAAGGGGGGCAGCTCCCAGAATCGTGGCCATGGGAGCGGAGCTGCGCTGTGCAAAGCCACCTGCACACCCCCTGCACCAAACAGGAGCTGCCCCAGGTAAGTGCTCTGCACCTCCCGCCTGCCCCAGCCCTGAGCCTCCTCCTGCACCCCCACCCTGAGTGCCCTCCTGCACCCTAACTCCCTCCCAGACCCCACACCCTACTCTGAGCACCCTCCTGCACCCTAACTCCATCCCAGACCCCGCATCCCACCCTGAGCGCCCTCCCGCACCCTAACTCCCTCCCAGACCCCGCATCCCACCCTGAGCGCCTTCCCGCAACCTAACCCTAATCCAGACCTTTGAATCGCTGTATCACAAAGTGTTAAACCAAGATTTTCAGAAATAATGAAGCATATTCAATCACATTGCTCTCACTAAAAATATTATTAATAATAACTGTACCGATAATAAATAAAATAAAATAAAAAAATTAAAAATATTGTTTATTTCATCTTTATCTCATCCTTTTTAATTTCTATTTTTTGTGTATGTTTTATAATGTACATTATATATTAGTATAGCAGTACATGCATATAATTTATACACAAATAAATATACAGATATTGGGAGTGCATGCTCAAAAAATTTTTACTGATAGGGCTGGGCGATCAAAAAAGTTTGGAGATCACTAATCTAGTAAATAAGCAAAATATACAGTTTAGTGTTACTTTTCAGAGTGGTAGCCGTGTTAGTCTGTATCAGCAAAAACAACGAGGAGTCCTTGTGGCACCTTAGAGACTAAGGCTTGGTCTACACTACCCCCCCTAATTCGAACTAAGGTACGCAACTTCAGCTACGTGAATAACGTAGCTGAAGTCGAAGTACCTTAGTTCGAACTTACCTTGGTCCACACGCGGCAGGCAGGCTCCCCCGTCGACTCCGCGGTACTCCTCTCGCCGAGCTGGAGTACCGCAGTCGACGGCAAGCACTTCCGGGTTCGACTTATCGCGTCCAGACTAGACGCGATAAGTCGAACCCAGAACTTCGATTTCCAGCCGTCAAACTAGCTGGTAAGTGTAGCCAAGGGAAATTTATTTGGGCATAAGCTTTCGTGGGCTAAAAGCCACTTCATCAGATGCATGCAGTAGAAAATACAGTAGGCAGGTATAAATACAGAGAACATGAAAAGATGGGAGTTGCCTTACCGAGTCGGGGGTCAGTACTAAGGAGGCCAATTCAATCAGGGTGGATGTGGCCCATTCTCAAGAGTTGACAAGAAGGTGTGAGTATCAACAGAGGCAAAATTATTTTTCATAGTGACCCAGCCACTCCCAGCCTTTATTCAGGCCTAATTTGATGGTGTCAAGTTTGCAAATTAATTCCAGTTCTACAATTTCTTGTTGCAGTCTGTTTTTTAAGTGTTTTTGTTGAAGAATTGCCACTTTTAAGTCTGTTATTTTAGTGTTAGAAAATGGTGAATGATAATTTATAAGAATCTGAAAATATGAAGCTATATAATTGCTTAAATAAATGTATATAGTTACAGAACATCCTCTTTGGTAGTGAAAAGATGTATTGAATGTAGTGTAAATGATCAGTTTACCTGTAAATCAATGTGTTTTAATGGTTATATCAACCAATGAGAGTTCACCTTTCTTTACAAAATAACTGAAGTACAAACGGAAAAGTTAATTAAAATAGACGCTGTAAATTGAGGACTTTCACTTGGTCATTTAAATTATTGTTTAAATTGCCCTGATTTAAATCAATTCACCCTGCAAAATACTTAAAATTTTAAGAACAGGAGTACTTGTGGCACCTTAGAGATGCATCCGAAGAAGTGGGCTGTAGTCCACGAAAGCTTATGCTCTAATAAATTTGTTAGTCTCTAAGGTGCCACAAGTACTCCTGTTCTTCTTTTTGCGGATACAGACTAACATGGCTGTTACTCTGAAACTTAAAATTTTACTTATACTTCTTGTTACATAAACACACAAAAAAGAGATCCCTGAACAGCCACCTAACCTGCACAGAAAGGAGCACTCAAAACAGCTCTCATGCTAAATTGTCCCCAGGTTAGGTCCAACCAGGGCCGGATCTGGCTTTTTGGCCGCCCCAAGCAAAAAAAAAAAAATGGGGCAGCCAGAATGGCAAAGCGCGGCCAGAGCCAGGGTGCAGGGGGACTCCCTGCCCTGCAGTTGTGCCCCAGCTAGCGGAGGGAGCGCGGGGGAGAGAGAGAGAAGGGGGGCGGCCAGGGCTTCAGCGGGGCGCTGCCACGCGGCCCCGCCGCCTGCCGGGAGGGCTCTGCGCTGCTACGGTCGGCTGGGAGGGAAGGACGCGGGCTGCCCTGCCGGGCTTGCTGCAGGGCGCTCCCGTCCTCCACGCTGCCGCCCCCTACAGGGCGGCCAGAGCAGAACTCCACAAAAAAAAAAGAATGCCGTCTCCTACAAGCTGCCCCAAGCACCAGCTTGCTTGGCTGGTGCCTGGAGCCAGCCCTGGGTCCAACAATATAGTATCTTTTACTGTTCCCTGGGCCTTAAGGACAATAGAAAGTTAAAGGCGTGGTGATCTAATAAATCCAACTGCAAGTGACTCAAAGGTCATCAACTTTTAGCTACTGCATTAATGTACTGCATAGTGCCAATATGAACTGGTTTATGTTGGAAGGATAAGCATAAGCCCATCTTTTGCTTTGCTTATCCAGTAATTATTAATATGTATTATTTCTATTACAATAACGCCTGGGAGTCTTAGTCATGAACCTGACCCTGCTGTGTTAGGTGCTGCACATACACAGAGCAAAAAAACAGTCCCTGCCCCCAAAGAATTTACAGTGCAGGAGATAGCAGATGGATGCAGACTGATGGGAAGTACAAGGACATTAAACAAACTATTACAGTTAAACTTACGTGTCGGTGAACATTGAAAATTTATTTGGAAAAGCCTAAAACTCTGTCCAATACAGTCCATCACAGCCAAATGTTTGGCTGTGATTTACCTGACCAGCTATTGATAGAATGAATTAGAGATGTATGCTACATGTATACCACAAATGAAGGCACCTCCAGTGAAGATTCTCCTCCATGCTGGATACGTCTAAACAATTCTTGTCAGTAGGGTGACCAGATGGCCCGATTTTATAGGGACAGTCCCGATATTTGGGGCTGTGTCTTATATAGCTGCCTATTAACCCCCCATCCCCTGTCCCAATTTTTCACACTTCCTGTCTGGTCACCCTACCTGTCAGGGATGATTTACCTTTGGCCATAAAAATGTTTTTGGTGACCAAGTTTTTTTCTTGGCCTTTGGAATGAACTAGACTGCATTAAATTGCAGAATACTTTCTGAGACCTTCCAGAAAGGCTTTATCCTTGTCACCCTCCCAAATATTCAATTCAGATACTGAATCAGTTTATTTCACATTGTTTGTGGGATAAATATTGGAAACCATCTTCATGGCTATAAATGGGAGAGCAGATGAGGGAAAGCACAGCTTGATTAAGGATAGGCAGCATTGATTCAGGCAGGGGAAGACATGCTTAACTAACCTGCTGCAGTTCTTTGAAAATATTACTGCAATAATAGATGAGGGGAAATTCAATGGATACAGTGAACTTAGATATTCAAAACTGCATTTGACAAGCTTTCATGTCAGAGATTAATAGCTAAAGGAGAGGGTTATAGAAAAGGAGATAAAATATGATGCTGTGTAGAGAACTGGCTTAGCATATTCTATGAAGTGTTACCAGAAGTGGAAACTTCTCTTGCTAGACAGGGTAGGAGAATAAATAGTATTCCAGGGCTCAGCTTTTAGTATCTCTTCTGTCCATATTATAGGGGACAAAGTATTAAAAATAAGGTTGACGGATTCAATCCCCAAAGCCCTAGTACAGTATATCCCTGAGGAAAACAGGAAAACTCTGGAAGGTTCTGATTGTAAAGTCTTACCCAAATTGTTTTGTTCCACTTCTAGGACCTATAATCTCCGGAGATCCACTAGAGGCACTGACTTATATGTACAGAGGTCCTTTGGCTCTGGGGCCATAAATCGAGGTCCCCGGCAGTTTTCCTCCAGTTGTGCAACTATCCACACCCGACACTCTATTGTAATAATCTTTGTACAAAATATGCCTTTGAGGTATCATTTGAAAACTAATAACTCAATGGTCAATAACATCATGGTGAAATGTATGTAGCAACATTATATAGTAAGTTCCAAATTGCCACGTACAATTTTGTTAGCACATGTTCAAACCAACATAGCCCTCGGCAGAAGTTGTTAAACAGGTCTAGCCGAACTAAATACATGTATGTTTACCTCAAGTTACATATAAGAGTAAACAAGGTCATTGGGACAGCAAGAGGTGGTAAACATGTTCCTCAAAGACAAAGAACAAGCTGACGCCTCTAGCCAGGTGTCATCAAAGCAATTACTGGTCAAATGGCCATTCTTTGGCAACAAAGGAGGGCAGAAACAGATCTATCTGCATTTTAGCAAACAACAACATGGAACCTCTTTCAGCACGATACTCCATGTCTCTATTCTCACTGCTGGAAGGAACTTTATCTAGGGGTAATCCTCAGGAAACTGCTTTTCAAAGGGTGACTGGACTATAGAAGTGAGGGGCAAAAACACACCAAGTTATCTTTCTCTCCCTATCTCTCTCTCTCTCTTTCACCTAAGACAACAAAGGAACCAGCCCTTTGACTTTGGGATGGCTCCTGATCTGAGAATTTGGTAAGCAATGCTGCTGGAAACATGTGATAAGGATTTTACCTTGAACCTACTCTAGCTGGTTAATTTTTAGCTACTAGAAAGTGTTTTATCTTTCTTTCTCATGTAACCATTTCTGACTTTAATACATAGTTGTACACACTTAAAATCTGTCTCTTTGTAGTTAAATAAAGTTGTGTTATTTTTTAATCTAATCCATTGTTTTGTTTAAACTGACCTGTTTGCATTACTCCAGTTAAAGTAGCAAACTGTTTCATATTGAGGGGCAATGGACCTCTAATATCTGAACTGCCCAATGTAGAGGGCTGGACAGTGCAGAACCCAAGTAACCAAGGCTGCTAGAAGCCAGAGTGTGGCTAATGTGTTACTGACAGGCTTCTGAGGTAAGAGTGGCTGGATCATGGATGCAGCTATACACAGACACCTAGGTTGTGACCTGCATGCTGTTTGGCTGTTTGAGAGAGCCTCAGGTTGGGAGCTACAACAGCAAAACATTTTGAGGCAACCCAGGTTGCAGGGCAGTTAGTGAGAACCCCTCACTGCTCTGGATTGCACCCCCAAAATATGACAGACTCCCTGTCTGTGGCTGCCTCTGAAAGTCCATTTGAGAGGTTCCACAGCTTGGAGGGGAATTGCTCTAATGTTAAAGTAGTCTCAGCTTACATTCTTTCTGATGAACTCCTCATGTGGTATGGATAGGAGGGAACATACATCCTCCCAGCCCTTGTACCACTGCCCAATGAGCTGCACCTGGGCCCTTGGACAGCTTTCCCGGAATGAGGGTACTAGGGTGGAGCAATGGTGCCACAGAGACAGCTGACCCACCCCTTTGGAGGAAGGGGCAGGATCCCTATCCGCAACTCTCGAAGTTTGCAGATGATAGTAAAATGGGAGGCATAGGAAAGAATGAGACAAACTGCATCCAGATTCAGCTCAGTGCATTGAAGGATTAGAGACTAGTTTTTTTTCTATAGAGTAAAAGGTGGTTGGATATTGTAAAAAACAAAGTCAGCCCCCTCTCCTCTCAGAGATAAGGAAAACAAATCAGACAAGAACAGGCACAAGGGACTTTTTGCCTGTAGTAAAAAGGAGATGTACAGCACCAATGAGGAAGCATAAAGGAAATTCATGTATGATTTGGGATTGCATTTCTGGCCATGATGTTTAAAAAATTAAGAACAGTGAAGGAATCAAAGATCAGAAGGTACATTGCATCCCATGGAATATTTGTTCCAGAAAACCACTTGACTTCATTTATCAAGAGGATAATTCACTAAAACATGATTTGAGAGGTTATTTAAATAAAAAAGAGCTGTCTGGAGAGCTAATTAGGATGGCATACCCTCTCCTTCCCCTGCCGAGTTCTGATCTTAACCACATTGAATGAATATGTGATTTACTTTACTCAAGACAGGATAGAATTTGACTAAAAGCACAGGATGGTCTGTGCTGCAAATTGCATGAAATGTGGAGCAATGTTTCTACATACACATTGCAAAAAATACACAGATGCAGCACCTGATAGATGTAAAGCAACTGTTGCTCTAAGGAATAGTAATATAAAATGCATTAATGTGATTTTATTTAATTTGTGGGGAGGAGAAGACAATCTTATAATGAGAATGAATTTTAATACGAGAGAATTTGTCAATCTGATTTAGCGCTGTATGTGTATATAAATGTGTGTATATATACACACATATATATATAGATACACACACACACATATATATACACACACACACATATATATATACACACACCTCTACCTCGATATAACGCGACCCGATATAACACGAATTCGGATATAACGCGATAAAGCAGTCCTCTGAGGGGGCGGGGCTGCGCACTCCGGTGGATCAAAGCAAGTTCGATATAATGCAGTTTCACCTATAACGTGGTAAGATTTTTTGACTCCCGAGGACAGCGTTTTATCGAGGTAGAGGTGTATATATTTACACACACACATATACATACAGAGAGAGAGAGAGAGAGAGACGTCTGTATTCAGTTTTTTTTTTTCTGAATTCAGCCCAAGTGCTGCAAATAAATGCACACAGACAGACCCCATAACTTCTATGGGGGCAAATGCAAACATGTAAATGCAGAATTGGGGCCTTGTTTGGTAAATTTAAGCAGACCACTGAAGTGGTATTCAGAAAACCTGGGTTCTACTCCCAGTTCTCCCTCTGACCTGCTAGATGACTTTGGGCAAGTCACTTCCCCTGTCTGTGCCTCTGTTTCTCCTCCTGTAAAATGGGGATATTGAATGCTACTGACCTCCTTTGTAAAACACTTTGAGATCTACTGATGAAAATCATTTCATCAAAGCCGAAGTCGCCCTAGTCGACCGCTCTCTACTTTAATGAGTAGTGTACCTATAAAATAGTTATGTAGCTCTTTTGATGCATTTGATACAGAATTGCTAAAAAGAGTACAATAGTCACCCCCAAGCTGTATTTTTAAATACGCGGCTAAAAATCACTGTGTGGACATTCGGGCTTGGACTGGAGCCCGAACTCTGGGACCCTCCAATCTTGCATAGTTCCAGAGCTAGGGTTCCAGCCTGAGGGTCCACACAGCAAATTTTCCCCAGAGCCCAAGCCCCACGAGCTCAAGTCAGCTGACCAAGGCCAACTGCAGGGTTTTTATCCCTGTGTAAATATATTCAAAATCAATGGGAATTTTGCAACTCGGGGTTTGTCTAAACGAACACTTAATTGCTGGCAAACTGGGGTGTAAATTTATTTGGTTCAAACTCAGGCTCAAACCTCCCCCTGCCCCCCCATCTATACACAAATTTTGCTGACCCAGGGATTGGACCCAGTGTCAAAGGATCCCACAAGGTTGTATGAGCTGAGTTTAAGTCAAGACTAGATTCATGGTTCAAGCCCTATTGCTTTTCAATGTAGATGCAGCCCCACTGGACTCATGCTCTAGGAGTCTGCCAGAAGTATTCCACAATCCCCCAGGCCAACTTTCTTTGTCCTCTAGACAGTCAAATTTGGTGGACAGTCAAGTTTTCCCACACTGCACCATGAACAAAGGGCTACAGCAGCCAAATATGGAGAGGGCAGTAGGAAGTCTGGGATATGGGCAGTTGGACTGAGACCCACATAATAAAGTGTAGATGATGGAGCCCCAGGTTGGGACCCAGGATTCAACAGTTCTGAACTTGGGGTTACAAATGAGTATAGATGCTCAAGCCCTAAGTTAACAAACCCAAGGGATGTTAATTTAAGTGTTACTAACCCTGGGCTTACATTGCAGGGTAGACATACCCTAAGTGCCCATGTTGACCCTGCTGCCATGCACAAATAGTTCCCAAGTACACTTGGCTCTATTGTGCTTTAAAGTACACTAGGGAACCATTATTGTATGGCAGACTAGGGTGGGATAGTTTAACACCCCAGCTTGCCATGGACTAAATATTCATGTAGACAAGCACTAACAGGAAAGAGCAGGATCAGGTCCCATATTTATTTCAAAGTCATTTGATTTAAAAAAAAAATCTTCGGGAGATGTTACTTTGCACCGTTTCCATTTGGTTTCAATGGGATGTTAAACAACGTTTGAAAAAGAAAAAAAGAACATACAAACTATTATTGGCTGGTCACCTAATGAGAAGTCCTTGGCTTAGTCATTTAAAAACTGCTGACTGCAAATGATTTTCAGCTATTTTTTAATGTCAGTAGATTTACTCTCAAAAGCAGCAAATAAATGGAATTTAGAAACAGACATCCAGAGGTGCTTGTGGGGTATATTTTTAAAAGCACCAAATATTGTCATTAGCATACAGTAACACTTTAGCAATGATTATCTATTTAAACAGTTTTGTTTTAGTTCACATCAGTTCTCCTTAAGCTTTTCTGTCCTTTCCCCAAACATTATGCTATTTAACTAAAAATGTACAGGTTTTTTTGGATTCCCACAACTTACCCCAAATGAAAACGTCATCTGTTTTCTGCTTGCTCTGCTACAAAACACGGGGGTTGTTTTTAATAGGATGAGAGAGGTTTTTGCCTTTTGTATTTCTGTAAATGCTACTGGGAGTAGAATAGCTAAATCCATGTAAACAAAGCTAAATATATACCCTGCTTTATTATAAATGGATTTGGGCATCAAGAGCAGAGGAAAAACAACCTTATTCTCTCAACCAACATAAAATTTGCTGAACTTCTAGCAAGCTTCATTCTCCATCCAAACTCCCATGGCTCTGCAGTACAAAATATATCTGCGTGCAGAGAAAGAGTAGGACAATGTATAAGGCTGGAGGTTGCACATACCAACATACTTGTTTCATTTTCTACAAGATAAAACAAAAATCAAAATGCTCACTGTACCATATCAGTTTTTCCTTGAAAAGAAACAGTGTGAAATACGTGGCATTTGAAAATGTGCGAGAAAAAGTCTGAAGTCTCACTAACATTGGATCCGAACATCCTCGTTGTTGTTCTCAGAGTGGGGAGCCATTGAGACTCCTATTGGATATTTCGACCATTGATTTAACTGTTCAAACTTGAAACTAAAGCTCTCCCCCTCACCTAGTGTAGAAACCTCTACTCTCCTTCAGACTGAATCACACCCTGGAGCATAGAAGTCCTATCTGATGCAGGATGGTGTAATTTACACCTCCATATTCAAACACTACTGAGATTAGCCGACTGTCTCTCTATGCTTTCACCTCCACATGTTGCTCTAGCACATTCAGACTTCTAGAGACCCTCAGAGATTGTACTTGAAAATATAACTTCCCGGGGTTTTTTTTATTCTTCAAGATGAGGGATGCACAGACCAATTCACTGGTTTTCTCTATGTTCTCTGTTAGATAAATACAAACCAGGTAACACTCTCTCAGTTTATGTGAATAGAGCATGGTTGGTATTATTAACAAATTCACTTATATTTACAATTATACTACATTTAAACAATGACAAAACATGTTTAAGCAGAGAAGCACATATTTCTTGCTAGTTTTCAAGCTTAAGTCTTAGTAAACAAAAATATGTCCACATGTCAGAAATTTATTATTAATATACTTAGCCTAAATATAGTGCTTTTCCCCTGGGGCTCTGGCAGCACTTTAAAAAGGAGGATAGTTAATTTTACAGATAGGAAAAGGGAGGTACAAAGTGAAATGAGATTTGCACAAAGTCCCACAACTGCAGGTTCATGGCAGAGCCAGTAACCGAACCAAGATTCATGAATCTGAGGCTAATGCCAAATATATCGGATCATATTGTCTCCTATATCAATAATACAGCTACAATATAGAAAATAAAAGATATTATGAGTCATTGTTTTGTATCTGCTAACATTATTATATTGTCACACTTCTGCCAGCAGGGAACAGATTTCAGGTCCTTACGGGTCTGTTTCCTGCTATAGAAGAAATCAAATATGGTGACTCTGCATCACTCTTAGTTGATTTGTTTATTTACACTACCATCACCAGTCCTTGAACAGAGGTGATCACAAACAACATGCAGTCATTACTTTCTCAGGAATCTAAGGCCAATACCAATGTCCAGTTCCCAAGAAGCAATGCTGCATCAAGAATTTACTTTAGTCAGAGGGATTAAGGCAGAGAGAAAATGCTCAACATTTGCCACAGCTCCCCCAAAGCATCTCCACAACAAAAAATTAGCAATAATACAGCACTTTTTGAAAGACTGTACACTGCTTGCATGCTTGGAAAAAGAACTTGTAAACCTATGTATAGCACCACCATCTAGTGTCTCCACCACAACAAAATAAAGAATTACACATTGTACACCCCAGTCTGTGAGCAATCAATGATCTGATACACATACTATGTCCTTTCTTAACAATTATGGTTGATCTGTGTGTGTAAAATAGATTAATGGAGATATCCTATCTCCTAGAACTGGAAGGGACCTTGAAAGGTCATTGAGTCCAGCCCCCTGCCTTCACTAGCAGGACCAAGTACTGATTTTGCCCCAGATCCCTAAGTGGCCCCTTCAAGGATTGAACTCACAACCCTGAGTTTAACAGGCCAATGCTCAAACCACTGAGCTATCCCTCTCCCACACTGTCTTCTCTCAGTCCCTAGCTTCTGCCCAGATCAAAGAAGAGGAGGGCCTTCTCACTTATGGAGACTTGGTTCTGAAGCTCCCTGCCAGAGGATGTCCACCAAGTAATTGTTCCTTCTTATGACCAACAACTATGTTGAAATTATAAATGAAGTTTCCAGTACCGGCTTACAATCAGTAGTAGCAGTAAATATTTATGTTTTGATAGGATCAAAATTAGAACAAATTCCAAAAACTAACTGCATAACCAAACAAATTGGAAGTGAAGATGTTTGAGTTTTTAGTGCTTCATATCATTAAGTGACAACACCCCAGCCAGAATGTACCATCAGACACTGTAGAGTAATATTATAGAGGTTCTCTATTTCTTCCATTTAGAAATGCCTTACTCAGGCAGCTGTGACAGATTTTGAGTTGACTGTAAAATTGGTTCCAATTTTACTGCTTTGCTGCCTATTTATTTCTGCAAGTACAAGGACAGTGAACTGGAACAATCATTTAGCTACTACTCACCATATTTACCTGATGATAAATATCAAAACCAACATTAAAAAACTTGTTTGTAAAAGATTAAACACCAAAATTCAAGCTTGTGCACCTATTAAAAGAAGCCTGATTTTCCAGGGTGTTCAGCCTTCAGTGCCCACTGATGTCAGTTTTCATGAAGGGCATGATCATACTGAAGTAAATAGAAACTTGACTCTGAAAATCAATTCACTGTCTCTATGGAGTATCTGCAATGGAGGAGATACTAGAAAAGAAAAGTCTATCACTAATGGGGCAAATCCTCAGGTGTTGTTATTTATCAAAACTCCAAATGAAGCTATGACAATTTTTACCAGCTAAGAATCTGCCGCAATATATTTTACAGAGTCTGGTTCAATGAACTCAATCATTTGCAAGGGCCACATACTACTAAAGATACTGCCTGTGACTACAATCAGTGGGGAAGGATCTCAAAGATTATTGTTTGTGTAGTTTTAGATATCTTGCAAGTCATTGCCTTTCATAGAGATGCCTCAAATTTGCATAACTACCCTTCCCATAAAGTTGCTTATTCATGCACCAGTTCCAATTCTCCCATTGCAAAACTTTAGATCTGCTACTGAAAAACTGGGTACTTCATAGGAACAACAAATCCAGTTGAGTTCAGAATAAAATCAAAGATTTCTGAATAGCACACTGTCTCCTTCAATGCCAGGGGGTTCAAATGTCTATCAGTGATACAACCAAAAATATAAGAGGATGAAAGTATTTGGAAACTGTGTCTGGAAAAAAGCTTTTGCATCTTCAGTTACACTGACAGTGGCAGTAACAAACTGACAACAGTTGAAAAAAAGCTCCCATATCTCTTTTCTGCACAAAATAAAAAGTGGCTTTTAAAATTACAAGTGACCATTTGAGAACACCCTTACCAATTTATTCTTCCCTCTGAAAACATGGTCTCCTTTGGAGTAACAGTTCTGATCATTGAGATAGTCACATTTTTTTAAATATGGCTTTATAACTCAGATAAATCACCACCCTAATCCTACTTATATATATTTTAAACTAGGACAGAATTCACAAGAGATATATTCACAATTCACAAGATTGCCGTTCTGTAGCAAAATGACTTCAGTACTTGGCTTTTAATTTGTTTGAAAAATGGTAGGACAGTTCTTCTAGAATTGTTATAGATGTTGAAGGTTAAATATATCATAAAAACAGCCATACTGGGTCAGTCCAATGGTCCATCTAGCACAGTAGCCTGTCTTCCGACAGTGGCTAATGCCAGGAGCTTCATAGGGAGTTAATAGAACAGGTAATCATCAAGTGATCCATCCCCAGTCGTCTATTCCCAGCTTCTGGCAATCAGAGACTAGGGATACTTCAGAGCATCATTTTGCATCCCTGCCCATCCTGGCTAATATCAAATTATAATTAATAGTTTAGCATATAACTTCCACCTGATTGCTACAGAAAGCTGATAAAGCTTTTATTTTTAAAACCAACTACACCAAAGTATGTGTGAATCACAGGCACTTGTCCTTCAGTTGCAGTAATTGGTGGCAGCAACTGCAATTCTTCCTGGAGAAGAGCCAGACTACCTAAATTCAATATGGATGGTGGCAGTTCAAGATGTGTCCACCATTTTAGACTTCAGCTGCAGTAATTGGCGTCAGCATGCAATTGGTGTCATCAGAAAAGAATTCCAATTTCCCACATTCTTAATGCAGTGTGCACTAAGCATGGGCAAACTTCAAAAGATGCAGTGGAGTTTTTTGGTTCAGATTAACACAGAGAGTTCAAATGCATCATCATTACTAATTTTAACAATCCAGACTTCTGGGTCTCCAAAATTGGATAGGAGAGGAGAGCAGAGGAGAGAAGAGTGTGTAAGAGTGTGAGTGTAAGTAAAAGGAGTGGGGCTAGCAAGATTTCCAGGACACCTGCTCCCTGTCAGGTAGGAAATACTGTCACTGAATGGTCTTTTTCCTGATACTTTGGAATTTTTGTCCATTGCCCTCAGGGATTGCCCTTTGCTGTACAGTACATGTAAAAATGAATCGCCAGATGCCTTGTTAGGGCAAAACAAAGGGACAGAAAGGGGCAAGGATGTGGCCCCAAAAGAGGAATGACAGGATATTGTCCCCCCCCCCATCTAGACACACAGTCAGTGATCACCGATTGAAAACACAAACATATAGATTAGAACTCCCAAAGGTAACATGCCAGATTCAGAATGCCAACCAGAAGCTCCATCTCAGACTCCAATCAGTTTGTGTTCCTTTTGAGTCTGTCAAAAACTGTTCCAGTTGGCTCACAGTCTCAAAAGCTTTCAATACTCTTTTGGCTTTCTTATGTTCTAAATGCTGAGCATATTTTGGCCATATGGTTCTGGAACTGGATATGTGCATTGACTCTTCTGTCCATAGCTGCTTTGCAACACAAAAGAAAGGCCTGGTCTACACTACGACTTTAATTCGGATTTATAAGGTTTAATTCGAATTAACCCTGCAACCGTCCACACAACGACGCTATTTATTTCGATGTAAAGGGCCCTTTAAATCGATTTCTGTACTCCACCCCGACGAGCGGAGTAGTGCCAAAATCGATTTTAGCAATTCGAATTAGGGTTAGTGTGGCCACAATTCGATGGTATTGGCCTCCGGGAGCTATCCCACAGTGCATCATTGTGACTGCTCTGGACAGCAATCTAAACTCGGATGCACTGGCCAGGTAGACAGGAAAAGCCCCGCGAACATTTGAATTCCATTTCCTGTTTGCCCAGCGTGGAGAGCACAGGTGACCACAGATAGCTCATCAGCACAGGTAACCATGCAGGCTGATAATCGAAAAAGAGCACCAGCATGGACCGTGAGGGAGGTACTGGATCTGATCGCTGTATGGGGAGAGGATTCAGTGCTTGCAGAACTTCGTTCTAAAAGACGAAATGCAAAAACTTTTGAAAAAATCTCCAAGGGCATGATGGAGAGAGGCAACAATAGGGACTCAGATCAGTGCCGCGTGAAAGTCAAGGAGCTCAGACAAGCCTATCAAAAAACAAAGGAGGCAAACGGTCGCTCCGGGTCAGAGCCGCGGACATGCCGCTTCTACGCCGAGCTGCATGCAATTCTAGGGGGGGCTGCCACCACTACCCCACCTGTGTTCGTGGATTCTGGGTCGGGGATAGTCTCATCAGCGACGCCTGAGGATTCTGCCGATGGGGTAGAGGAGGAGGAGGAGGAGGAGGAGGATGAGCTTGCAGAGAGCACACAGCACTCCATTCTCCCCAACAGCCAGGATCTTTTTCTCACCCTGACTGAAGTACCCTCCCAAGCCTCCCAAGCCAGTACCCAAGACTCTGACCCCATGGAAGGGACCTCAGGTGAGTTTACCTTTTAAAATATAAAACTTGTTTTAAAAGCAAACGGTTTTTAATGATTACTTTGCCTGACTTTGCATTCGCGGTCAGTTCAGCTACTGGAAAAGTCTGTAGCTACTGGAAAAGTCTGTTAACGTGTATGGGGATGGAGCGGAAATCCTCCAGGGACATCTCCATGAAGCTCTCCTGGAGGTACTCCGAAAGCCTTGCCAGAAGGTTTCTGGGCAGTGCATCCTTATTCCCTCCTCCATGGTAGGACACTTGACCACGCCATGCTTGCAGCAAGTAATCTGGTATCATTGCCTGACAAAGCCTGGCAGCGTATGGTCCCGGTGTTTGCTGGCATTCAAGCAACATCCGTTCTTTATCTTGTTGTGTAATCCTCAGGAGAGTGATATCACTCCTGGTAACCTGGTTGAAATACGGGAACTTAATTAAGGGGACAGAGGTGGCCGTTCCTACTGGGCTGTTTGCCTGTGGCGGAAAATAAATCCTTCCCTGCAGTTAGCCAAGCGCAGATGGGAAATTGGCCCTGAGTTTTTCGCGTTTGGCTAGCAGGGATCTTCCCTGTTACCAGCCACGCGGTGGGGGGAGGGGTACCGTGATCATCCCAGAGAATTCATGGCGGGAGGGGGGCGGCGGCGGGGGGGGGGTGTTATTTTGGTGCCTGCAGGGATCTTCCCTGATACCAGCCACGCGGTGGGGGGGAGGGGTACAGCGATCATCCCAGAGAATTCATGGCGAGGGGGGGGGGGTGGTTAGTTTGTTTTCTGGTGCTGCTGAATGTTAACAGAAAAACCGCAGCACTCTACTTGCCTGAAGGGGCCCAGACAAGCCCCCCCCCACACTGCCCCCCCCCCAACTGGCTGAGATTGGCCAGGCTTCTGCAGCACTCTACAAGCTATGCTTGGTATGTGGGAAAGGAGGGCGCAGAAGCTTACCATGGCCGCATGCAAGCCGAATTCTGTTGCCCAGACCTGTGATCTCTAGCAGCAAAGCCACAGGCACTCAGCATTAAGAGGCAAAATGCGACCTTGCACAGAAATCACATGTGCTATGTAATGTGAACAGTGTTGGTCACCGTGAAAGAGTATAAGCATTGTTCTGCAAAATGTAGCTTTTAAAACAATTCTCTCTTTTTTCCCCTCCCTACAGCAGCTGCAAATTCCTCAAGCCTTCCTCCTCCACCCCGAAGGTTATCACAGATAAGGCGTCGTAAGAAGAGAACGCGAGACGAGATGTTTTCGGAAATTATGGAATCCAGCCGCAGTGACAGAGCTCATGTGAATGAGTGGAAGGAAACAGTTTCAAAGTATAGGAAAGAAGTCAGTGAACGTGAGGACAGGAGGGACCAACGTGAGGAGAGGAGGGACCAACGTGAGGAGAGGAGAGACGCTCGAAATGAGAGGTGGCGGCAGGAAGACCAGAGGATGAAGGATGCAACGCTGGGGCTGCTCCGGCATCTGGTGGAGGTTCAGGAACGGCTGCTGGAAAACAGACTGCCGCTTCAGCCCCTGTTCCACCCTCCCCATGTTCCGTATCCTCCTCACCCAGACGTGTAAGAACGTGGGGGGGGAGGCTCCGTACACCTTCCCATTCCACCCCAGTAGACAGCCCAACCAAAAGGCTGTCATTTTTTTAACCTTTTCTTTGTGGCTTTTTCCTTCCCAGCAATCCTCCTCCCAAATACCACCCGGGTTCCCTCCCTCTTTTTCTAATCTATTAATAAAGAATAAATGATTTTTAAATGATAGTGACTTTATTTGGTTTGAAAAAAAAGCTGGGGGAAGGGGCAGGGTGGGTTCCTTACAGAAAATCAGTCAATAAAGGGGGCGGGTTTTCATGAAGGAGAAACAAACAGATATTTCACACTGTAGCCTGGCCAGCCATGAAACTGGTTTTTAAAGCTTCTCTGATGCACAGCGCTTCATGGTGTGCTCTTCTAATCGCCCTGGTGTCTGGCTGCGCGTAATCAGCAGCCAGGCGATTTGCCTCAGCCTCCCACCCCGCCATAAAGGTCTCCCCCTTACTTTCACAGAGATTGTGGAGCACACAGCAAGCAGAAATAACAATGGGGAGATTTCTTTGGCTGAGGTCAGAGCGAGTCAATAATGATCTCCAGCGACCTTTTAAACGGCCAAATGCACATTCTACCACCATTCTGCACTTGCTTAGCCTGTAGTTAAACAGCTCCTGACTCCTGTCCAGGCTGCCTGTGTATGGCTTCATAAGCCATGGCATTAAGGGGTAGGCTGGGTCCCCAAGAATAACTATGGGCATTTCAACATCCCCAATGGTTATTTTCTGGTCCGGAAAGTAAGTCCCTTGCTGCAGCCCTTTAAACAGAGTAGTGTTCCTGAAGACGCGAGCGTCATGAACCCTTCCCGCCCAGCCCGCGTTGATGTTGGTGAAACGTCCCTTGTGATCCACAAGTGCTTGCAGCACCATTGAAAAGTACCCCTTGCGGTTTATGTACTCGGTGGCTTGGTGCTCCGGTGCCAAGATAGGGATGTGGGTTCCGTCTATCGCCCCACCACAGTTAGGGAATCCCATTGCAGCAAAACCATCCACTATAGCCTGCACATTTCCCAGAGTCACTAACTTTCGTAGCAGCACCTGAGTGATTGCTTTGGCTACTTGCATCACAGCAGCCCCCACAGTAGATTTGCCCACTCCAAATTGATTCCCGACTGACCGGTAGCTGTCTGGCGTTGCAAGCTTCCACAGGGCTATCGCCACGCGCTTCTCAACTGTGAGGGCTGCTCTCATCTTGGTATTCTGGCGTTTCAGGGCAGGGGACAGCAAGTCACAAAGTTCCATGAAAGTGCCCTTACGCATGCGAAAGTTCCGCAGCCACTGGGAATCGTCCCAGACCTGCAACACTATGCGGTCCCACCAGTCTGTGCTTGTTTCCCTTGCCCAGAATCGGCGTTCCATGGATAGAATCTGCCCCATTAACAACATGATCTCCAAAGCACCGGGGCCTGTGGTTTCACTGAATTCTGTATCCGTGTCCGTGTCCATGTCCTCATCATGCTTGTCGCTGCACTGCTGCCGCCGCTGCCTCCTCGCCTCGTTTTTCTGGTCCTGGCTGAGCATAAACTCCACGAGAACGCGTGAGGTGTTTACAATATTCATGACTGCTGTCTTGAGCTCAGCGGGCTCCATGCTTGCCGTGGTATGGAGTCTGCAGTGTTCACCCACCCAGGAAAAAAGGCGCGAAAATGGTTGTCTGCCGTCCGTTGCTTTCATGCAGGGAGGGAGGGAGGAGGTGAGGCTGTACCCAAAACCACCTGCGACGATGTTTTTTGTCCCATCAGGCACTGGGATCTTAACCCACAATCCCAATGGGCGCGGGAGACTGCGGGAACTATGGGATAGCTATGGAATTGCTACCCACAGTGCAACGGTGCAGAAATCGACGCTAGCCCCGGTACTTGGACGCACACCACCGAAGTAATGTGCTTAGTGTGGCCGCATTCATTTCGACTTTATACAACCTGTTTTTCAAATCCGAATTATCTAAATTCAGATTAATCCCTTAGTGTAGACATACCCATAGTCACTGAATTGGAGTTGGATATCCCTCTTAAACACAAGGAGTTAAGTGCCTGGTCTTAATGCATGCAGTTTGATAGCACCTATTAGTCCTGTGTAAATACTTCAAGAAGTGGGGAACTAAAGGAAGATATATCTGCTAACTATTACTGTACAATCACATCTCAGAATTATTGAAATAGAAGTATTTGTTTAATATATACACCATTTTGCCACAACATGATGGTGGAAGACAGTGGGCCTGATTCCCTCTTACACTGAAATTTAGTCATTTATACTACTGAAAAATGAGTCAAAGGGGAATGTAATACACTGCCAAATCACAACATTTTACACTCACTTTGCACTAGTGGAAGTAACTGCTCAAGATTCAGGACCAATGTGTTTGAGAAACATTTTGTATTTTTTAAAGCATATCTACACTATATGCTAAAGGGAACAAGGAAGGGTATTAAAGTGAGTGAATTTCAATAGTCAGCAGAAAAGGAGGGGTTAGGGCAACAGCACTCCAACAAGTAAGAAATAGAGAATCCCACCAGTTAATGTAAATGTAATTAACAAGGCAAATGAAACCATTTTCTTTATCCATCATTGTGATTCTAATTTTTCTCACCACATGCACCACAAATTTTAATATCTTCCTTTACCCAAACTGTTCATTCTCCATCATACCTAAAATGCATTAGTCTTATTTACATAGCACTTTTAATATGGAAGGTTCCCAAGCACTTAAGAGAGTATTAACTCTATCCACTATTGGAATGCAGGCCTGGCATGTTTCATCTAATAACAGATAATAGAAAGTGAAGAGTTCCTGTAGATTCATGGGGATAAGGGGGAGTTCATAGTGGACAGACTGCAAATAGGTATATTGTAATTCAGTAAGACTCTGGTGTTAAAAACCCTAAATAGCTGTGCAGTATTGCCCATAAATCCTCCTTTTATTTCAAATAATTTCTCATCTTGATTAATGTTATATCCTTCTTGCTGATCTATCCAACTGTTTTCTCACTATGGCCTTATCTGCATGTTAACCATGGGGTAAGTAATCATGTGTTTGTCAATGCTACTACGTGACCACATTGTCAATGTTAGCCTGTTGCTAACATTGTCATGCTAATGGCACTGCTTATGGAATCATTTGGACTGTAATGTTTTTAATGCCATACATGTGATTGAGACATAGTGTGTGCTTCACAATGTTTGTGAGCTTAAGGGAGAGTACTTTGGGGTGGACTGGATTGTCAACAATTATGATTTGGACATTATTAAAGACACTAAAAGACGCTATTAAAGACCATATGAACTTGTTAGTGCTTTAGAGTCTGCTACAGCAAAGACTGTATGGGATGCCTTTGTGCTCACTTAGTTGAGCTACATGGTGAGTACATTGGGGTTACATAATAGGCTTACATGACATAATTGGACTGTTGTATAGAGTACTGAGGCTATTGCCTTGTATTCAGATGTATTGTTTATGCAAAAAATATGGAAATAAAGATTCCTTTCAATTCAACTTTACTGAAATTCACTGATGCTAAAAACGTGGCCATAGGAGTTGCCGTAAGCTGGTGAAAGTATGTGAAATATCACACAAAACATTTTCCCTTATACTAATGATTTTTACAGTCCTTACATCTGTTCTCTTTTTGGTGCCCTGAAGCATGTCTACAGCAAAATTCTGTCTGCTGATGGCAGGGTGGTTCGTGGGTATTGGCTGGCTCTCTCAGGAACTGTTTACCATATTTTGTAGTACATGGTAACATGGAGGAGATTCCATGGGTTCTGGATTGGGCCCTATGGCTCATGACCCTTAATAGTCTCTCAATCATGGTCCTGTTTTGAAACTCCATGTCTCATTCTATCATCTCACGATCATGGTGGAGATACCTGAATGCAGATCCTTCTCCTCCTTCCGTTGCTCCTCCTCAGCCTCCTTGTCCTCCATCCTATATTTCTCCTCCTCCTTTCTTCACTTCTCCGACTCCATGTGCTCTCCCTGCCTCCTAGAGCATGCCTTATTCACCTCCATTATCAAGTCATACCTGGTCCTCCTCCACTGTGTCCCCAAATTCAGAAACTTATCCTGACACAGAGTGGTCTTCTAGTTGTCAGGCCACTTCTTAATAAGTCAAATACTGCTGCACTTGTTCCTGATAGATTTTAAAAAGGTGGTGGCTCTTGAGTTCATATAATTTTATTCTCTTTCTACATAGCAGTAACTGAAAAGTAATTTTTTTTTAATCTCAAAAGAATGCTTTTCTCTTGGCTTTTTCATTCTGCCACTAAAATCCTGTCTGTTGAAAACTTTTCTCAAGGAGTTATCCCAAGAGAAGAAATGGTCTTTTGGAGAGAGGGAAGGGACCAGTTACTTGAAGGGACAGCAGCAATGGTGGATTATGTTGCATCTTTTTGCAGGTGCAAACCGTCCAAGATTTCATGCGGCTTCAGAGACCAGCCTGGAAGAAAGACCAATTATTCCAAGCATTAGGGATGAGACCATCCATTTACACCAAGGAAATCCTTCTGGTTTTGTTGACAGATGAACTAATAAGTGACTGGACAAGGATTGCAAGTAACAGTTGTGGTGGAGGGAGGCTTGTCCTAACAAGGAATTTGAGAGACCACCTAGAATTTTTTCTGAGTGAAAAAATCTGTTTTATTACTCTCCAGTAATGGATCAGAATCAGATCAGTAATAAACTGGCTATGACACCACTGGCAGGGTGATTTAATATGTAGGTAATTTAGGACGGTAGCAAGTGTTTTAGGCATAGTTTTATGCCCATTTAAATTTTGGCTGGGACCTGGTTGCATTTATATTAATGCTCTTTAATTTAAAAAGGGAAACTGCATTCAACTGCTGTAAAGTGAAGCTTTGCATTTTCCCTCCACTATTTCATTTGATTATTTGGGACTGGGGGAGAGGGATTGGGGCAGGAGGCAAGCATAATTGTACTGTATCTGCCCTCAATTGAAGCACAAGCTAAGTTTATAGGCTAAATAAAGCAAAAGTGATACTGCCATAAACTGCTGCTTTAAAAACTTTTCTCTGCTTGTCCACAATTTTGAACTCAGTGTTTGAGATCAGGAGGGGGGTAGGGCAGCAGAGGATGGACAAATACAATGGTGATGCATCCATCCTCAATTGAAAATAGGATTACAAATTAATGCCCAAATATTTCATAACAACAACAAAGACTGCAGTCTCCACTTTACCAGCCTAAGATCCTGAGTCCTCCCCTACTTTTTTATTTGGGAAATGTCCACCATGCTATGCTCTTCCTGGATCAGAGAGAGAGAGAGAGGAACAGTTCCTGTGACTCAGAGATAAGCTTCTATCTGAGGCTAGGGCTACCCCCCATCTCTTTCACCTGTCTCTACTGGGTGCCCAGTACAGTCTGTGTAGCATCTTCACAGTCATCCAGGTTCCAAACCCACACCTGTTCCAGCTCCACAGATGAATCCATGCTGAAATGGGGCTTTGTGCTCAGGTGGGTGCTCAGGATACAGTCCAATTAATCATAAAATCAACAGGTTGTTGGGGTACCACTGAGTCACTTATTCTTAGACCAGGCCTTCCAGTAGCCCATATTCAGCCCCTCTATTTTCTCCCTCCATTGCTGTCTGGGCAGTTCAATCCCGTGTTCTTCCCTTGGCTTCTTCAATATATCTTCTTCGTACTGTTAAAGTCATGAGTCTTGTTCACTTCAGCCCAAATGATTTGGAGGATGGCGTGGACTACACCCTCAGCAAGTTTGCAGATGACACTAAACTGGGAGGAGTGGTAGATACCCTGGAGAGTAGGGATTGGATACAGAGGGACCTAGACAAATTAGAGGATTGAGCCAAAAGAAATCTGATGAGGTTCAACAAAGACAAGTGCAGAGTCCTGCACTTAGGACGGAAGAATCCCACACACTGCTACAAACTAGGGACCGAATGGCTAGGCAGCAGTTCTGCAGAAAAGGACCTAGGGGTTACAGTGGATGAGAAGCTGGATATGAGTCGACAGTGTGCCCTTGTTGCCAAGAAGGCTAACAGCATTTTGGGCTGTATAAGTAGGGGCATTGCCAGCAGATCGAGGGACGTGATCTTTCCCTTCTATTCGACACTGGTGAGGCCTCATCTGGAGTACAGTGTCCAGTTTTGGGTCCCACACTACAAGAAGGATGTGGAAAAATTGGAACAAGTCCAGCGGAGGGCAACAAAAATGATTAGGGGGCTGGAGCACATGACTTATGAGGAGATGCTGAGGGAACTGGGATTGTTTAGTCTGCAGAAGAGAAAAATGAGGAGGGATTTGATAGCTGCTTTCAACTACCTGAAAGGGAGTTCCAAAGAGGATGGATCTAGACTGTTCTCAGTGGTACCAGCAGTAGCGTAGCTAGGGAGGAGCACAAGTGGCTCCTTGTCAATTTCCTGGCGCCTTTGTACTCACCCTGGGGAGCGATAAAAAAAAAAGGCACCCCCCGCTGCAGCACTTTTATTTTACTCACCCGGCGGCGCTCCAGGTCTTCGGCGGCGGGAACTTCAGTGCCGCCAAAGACACCCGGAGTGAGTGAAGGGCCCACCGCCAAAGACCCGGAGCGCTGCTGGGTGAGTAAAAGTGCCGCAGCGGGTGGCGCCTTTTTTTTTTTATTGCTCCCCCTGTTCCCTCCACCTGGTTACGCCACTGGGTACCAGATGACAGAACAAGGAGTAATGGTCTCAAGTTGCAGTAGGGGAGGTTTAGGTTGGATATTAGGAAAAACTTTTTCACTAGGAGGGTGGTGAAGCACTGGAATGGGTTACCTGGGGAGGTGGTGGAATCTCCTTCCTTAGAGGTTTTTAAGGTCAGGCTTGACAAAGCCCTGGCTGGGATGATTTAGTTGGGGATTGGTCCTGCTTTGAACAGGGGGTTGGACTAGATGACCTCCTGAGGTCCCTTCCAACCCTGATATTCTATGATTCAAACCAGCACCAAGATTCCGGTATATTCATATGGCCAGATGGGTGCACAGGTAGACAAGCTTATCAGGGCCCATTGGTCTACTGTTTCCAATACTGGAGATTCAGAAGACTGGAGAAACTGTAACTAGGGTGGGACTGTGAACATTGAGCAAGGGATAAGAAGGTAGACTATTCCAGTCAGGGGTCATAATACAGTTAGCATGGGCAGATGGTAAGGCAGTAAGTATAAGGGTATGGGTAACCAATGAGCTTATGGGAAGGAATTGAAGGAACTTGATATCTCAGTTATGGGTACACGTGGTGGCAAGTATTCACTCTGTTAAACTCTTCATCATATAGCAACCTTGTGTTCTGCCCTATAGTTCACAGCATGATGGCTACCTTGCCATATAATTCTGATAGCAGCGTGTGAATGTGTACTGTATTAAGGGGAGAAACCATGGTTGAGCATGAAGTCAGCATGCAGTGAAGGCAAGGCCTATATTCCAGCTAGCCCAAAATGATAGTCTGTTTTGCATCACAAGCACACTGCTCCACTATGCTCTCCCACTTTGTTCAGCTCCACGATAGTCTAGGTTCTCCACATCCACATCTCTGTCATTAGGGGAAGAGCCTCTTCCTGCTTGGATCCCACCTCATGGAAACATCTATCCATGCATTCCTTCTCACTGGTAGTTTTATCCTTCTCAAATCTTTCCCAATAAAACATCTTGTCTCCTTTACTTTTGCTGAAATATGAGGTATTGACAAAGTCAGGCTCACATAGCCTGAATTAGCCTAGAAACTATGTGCCCAATATTGTGCATAAAATCTGGAATTTGACTCTAAGGACCTAAAAAATCCCCACTGCAGATTACTTCTTGACTTCATCGGAGACAAAATGGTTCAAAACTAGTCAAATCCACCCTCTCTCTCTCTCCTCCTCCTACAGACTCACCAATAATTCCCACCATCATTCCTCCTACTGAGACTCACCAGTAGTTGGTCTGGTATCTTTTCTGCTCCCCACTCTTTAATAGTCTGTCATTGCCGTGAGATGACTGTTATAAAAGTACTTTATCATGTTCAGGTTTAGTATTTTTCCACGAAAAAAATCTGTGTGATTGAGCATTCCATCACTAGGCCCAAGACACTCAGCCAGATCTCTGAAAGGAAGTTGGATAGTAGATAAAGGTAATTATAGTGTAACATTTGCCACAGTATATTTAAGGCTGTGTCAGCACTTTCCCTATTTTAAGAGGTTTATAACTCTATGAGAGCCGATAACCTGAAACTTGTCAAATGAATCTAGGGAAAAATAACCTGAAATGCAGCTATTCAGTGAGATGCCTTGAACTGAGAAACATTAATGCAAAAGGAGGCCTTGGAGTGATAGTGAATAGCAGATTAGATATGAAATTGCAAAAGGAAATGCTGATAAAACAAACAAAACACTTTTCTATCAATGTGTTTCCCAGAATTACCAGTGGTCACTCACTGTTTCCATAAAATGAACTGTGTGTGTCAGGGTAAAATAAAAGCTTACTGTGAAAGGTATTAGCCAGGCAGCAACACATGTGGTGGTGGTCAGTAATACACCTACAGTCAGCACCATCAACCTAACAGTGGGGGAGAATTTGAAGGCCACATCTATACTACAGATTTATTCTGGCATAGCTATGTTGGTCAGGAGTATGAAGAGGGGCAATCTGTGACCAACATAGTTGTGCTGGCAAAATCCCTAGTGTAGACACAGCTATACCAGAAAAACTCAGTAATATTGCCATTATAGCTTGTTTTGCACAGGGGGCCAGAATAACTGAGCAAGCAAAAGCGCAGTTTCCTGCTATAGCTGCATTCACACTAGGAACGGTTTGCCAGTGCAAATATAGCATAATATAATAATGGTTTCCTGAAGACTGGAGTCTTACCAGGGTAGAACATAAAGTGGACCTTTGCTGTGGTTTGTGAACAGCATCATCTTTTAAATGCAAATGCATCTTTTTCAATGCCATTTCACCAAAAAGTGAAACTGAAACCTCTGATCCGGTTGCAATTTGAACATATTGACACATTTTAAATCAATCAAACAAATATAGCGAAGTATAGCCTTACTGGCAGAGCACTCCTAGTGTGGATGTGACCTAAGGGCTTGTCTACATGGGGAGTTATATTGGTCTAAAGGAAAGCTGTGAATTTAAACCTATTCACACTAGTATAACACCCAATGTGAGCACCCTTATTCCGGTATAAATCTCTTTTCCATTTTAGTCTTTGTCACATAGGAAGCAGTTTAAGCTAAACCAGATAAAGCTACTCTTATTTTTGAATAACTATGTCCACATGAGGAGTTATGTTAGTTTAACTATAGAGATTTAACTTTAGCCATATAATTGTATTGGTATAGCTTGCTGTACAGGTAAGCTGTAAAAGGAGGGGTACATTTTGTGAGATACTAACACTCGTTCAGCACAGTGCAAACCACCTGAGTTACTTTCTTACATTTAATTTTGTTTTCAAAGAACTTTTAACCAAGTTATTTATACTGGGAAACAAGAGTAGAGGTGGTGGGATGGGGAAATGGGATTGACTAGGGAAATTTTAAGGGATTAAAGGATTAGGGGAGTTTTTATTTCTTGCTAATTGGGAGGAATCCTTTCAAAAACAACACTGAATAAGGGCATTAAAAGGGTGGAAAGGATTAGACCTATGCCACCTGTATAATTGTCAAAATGCACATTTAGCCATTTTCTCAAAACTTCTCTTTTGCCAAAACATATTCACAATGGTTAACTTCAACACTGGACTGAGCAACTTGTTTGATTGATTTAAGACGTGTAAATATATTCAAACTGTAACCAGATCAGAGGTTTCAGTTTCACTTTTTGGTGAAATGGCATTGAAGAAAGATGCATTTGAATTTAAAAGATGATGCTGTTCACAAAACACAGCAAAGGTCCACATTATGTTCTGGTAAGACTCCAGTCTTATACCCTGGTAAGACTCCAGTCTTCAGGAAACCATGCTAAGTGCAACTTAGAGTTCCCTTTAAATCCTCCCCTCGGAAGAAGTGGTTTGTTGTGCACCTCCACATTTGGATGTTCTCTGATGATTAGAAATCTGCTCTAATGATCTGTGAGCTTCAAAAAGTTGTAAGGCCTATTCAGTTCAGTTGAGAACTTCTAAAACTGTAAATGCTTATCTAGAGCTGTTTGGTCTAAGTCCATGCTGGCTATATGCACTGAGGTTGACGCCTCAACAGAGAGTTGAATCAAAAGATATTGGATGAGAGCCTCACCCTGTTCCAGCCCCTTTAGTTCACTCTCTCTCTCTCTCTCTCTCTCTCTCTCTCTCTCTCTCTCTCTCACACACACACACACACACACACACACACACACACACACACACACACACCTTTAGATCAGTTAAAAGCCTGGAGTGGTGTAAAGGTGCCCTAAAAGCTCTGTTTCCAGCTGGAGAAGAATTTTCTCGGTGCAGGCCCTGTGCAGCCATTAGGCTGTCTTCGGAGGACTCCTTTTCAAGTGTAAAATGTTCCAGGGCAGAGTTGGAGGCCAGATGCATGTCCATGGGCTGGACCACAGGCCCTTGTGCTGTGGAGATTGCAGGCAGTAATGTTACCCATGGGGCAGTCACATTCCAGTGTGTCGACATTATGTTAGGAGCCTGTTCAACACACAGAGCAACCCAAGATCAGGAGGGTACACAAATGGCTTGAAGTCACCATGGCCCTCTGTCATCTCGGTATGAGGCAAACCTCTACAGCCAAACCAGAGCTGTTAGCTCAGGTGCCCCTCCAACAGAGCTGCAGGGAGTCATCACTCAGTCATGCTGCCACAACACAGCTGCTCTGACTTGCCCTCCAAACAGAGCTTGCAGTGACTCAGCCCTCATGCATATGGCAGCAACTTATCCCTGAGCTGAGCCAGATGGCCCCCAGGCCCAGATATTTCCCCAACCCCGCCAGAGTTGCAGATCAGTCTGTGCAACAGCACCACCCAGCCAAAAGCCCTCTCGAGACTCTGAGGCTGCTTCTGCATCCAGTTCCCACTCCTGCCCCAGCCTTGTCCTCGCTTTATTCTGACCCTACTCCAGTCTTGCCTCTGCTGCCTGACCCTTCTTAGGCTGGGTCTACACTACCCGCCTGAATCGGCGGGTAGAAATCGACCTCTCGGGGATCGATTTATCGCGTCCCGTTGGAACGCGACAATCGATCCCCGAATCGACGCTTTTACTCCACCAGCAGAGGTGGGAGTAAGCGCCGTCGACGGGAAGCCGCAGAGGTCGATTTTGCCGCCGTCCCTACAGTGGGGTAAGTCGGCTGCGATACGTCGAATTCAGCTACGCTATTCGCGTAGCTGAATTTGCGTATCTTAAATTGACCCCCCCTCCCCCGTGTAGTGAAGATATAGCCTTAGACTCTGACTACCTGGCTTTGGCCTCTGGCCTGCACCTGAACTCTGGCTGCAGTACTGACTTGGTTCGTCCCTAGACTCTGACCACCCAGCTTCCACCCCTGGCTTGCACCAGGACACCAGCTATGGTACTGATTCTGGCTTGTCTGCAGACTCTGATCTCAGTTCTGACCCCAGACCTAAATTCCAGTGCCCACCTTGGCCTAATCCCAACCCTACACTTGATGTCAGCCTCCATTCCAACCTGGAGGCAGCGCTTGACACCTGGCACATGAATTCTGTATTGCATCTCTTACAGGCACAGCACAAAATCTCAATATTAAAACAGTCTGGCTGCAAGCTGTCCTCTTTAGCTACATACCATAATGATATCAGCCTGATTTTCCTCTCATACCAGTGTAAATTGGGAACAAGCCCCAGTGACATCAGTGAAATTACACTGATGTAAAATTGTGAGAAGAATTGAACTACAAATAGATCCTGTGGAAGAATTGACTCACTGCTTGTGCACCCCCTCATGACTGGGGGTGGCATAGCAGGCTGTCGTCTAGCATCCTTTGTGAATATTGCTCCAGACCCGACATGGTCTCCTAGCAACTCAACCCTCCAACTAGGTCAGGTTTTGCTTCCATCCATTCTTGGGTAACAAAATCCAGTGTCCTTACATCAGGTTTTCAGCTCCCAATTCCTCATACCCTTCTCTTAGTGGTCAGTCTTTATTATCCCCTTCTTTCAAGGAGGGAGGGGATGGTCCTACCACCTTCCCCTGTGGCTGGTACAAAAACCCATTCCCTCCCTGTCCTCTGACTTCCAGCCCAGGGACACTACAATTAACAGGCAAGGTCTGTCTACAGTCAGACTGATGTTCTGTTGCCTCACTAGCCTTCTTCCTACCTCAGCCTGTCAATATGCCTTTCCCACAGCCTCTTCCTGGGACCACTATGTACCTGTGTTTCTCTCAGGCTCTCCGAGATTTCAGACTTCACCCCTCCTTCATGGCTGTGACTCACAGGATTCTTCCAAGGAGTTCTCCAACAAATCACCAAACCAAACAACAAATTTAAATAATTTCAGCCCTTTCCCAGCTTGAACTTCAGCCCTTCCCTAGTCATCCCTACTATTCTGCTCCTTCCCTCTCAGACCACTCTCAGAGCACAGGAACTCCCAGCCTCCTTTCCTCAGGTCTTCCTCCAACTTAGCTCTCTCAGCTTCTTAAGGAAACCTGACTCCTTTCCACAAGGACCTGCTAAATGACCTACTTAACACTCCACTACCACATGCCAAAAGGTAGGTTGATTGAGTTGGAAGCTCCCATTAACCCTGTAGGAGCTGGATTTTATAATGTACTATGAGAATTAACAACATGGAGTCTGGTGGCCCCTTAAAGACTAACAGATTTATTTGGGCATAAGCTTTCGTGGGTAAAAACCTCACTTCTTCAGATGCATACAGTGAAAGTTACAGATGCAGGCATTATATACTGACACATGGAGAGCAGGGAGTTACTTCGCAAGTGGAGAACCAGTGTTGACAGGGCCAATTCAATCAGGGTGGATGTAGTCCACTCCCAATAATAGATGAGGAGGTGTCAATTCCAGGAGAGGAAAAGCTGCTTCTGTAATGAGCCAGCCACTCCCAGTCCCTATTCAAGCCCAGATTAATGGTGTTGAATTTGCAAATGAACTTTAGTTCTGCTGTTTCTCTTTGAAGTCTGTTTCTGAAGTTCTTTTGTTCAATGATAGTGACTTTTAAATCTGTAATAGGGTATGTCTACACTACGGGATTAATCCGAATTTAGATAATTCGGATTTGAGAAACAGGTTGTATAAAGTCGAAATGAGTGCGGCCACACTAGCACAGTAATTCGGTGGTGTGCGTCCAAGTACCGGGGCTAACGTCGATTTCTGCACCGTTGCACTGTGAGTAGCAATTCCATAGCTATCCCATAGTTCCCGCAGTCTCCTGCGCCCATTGGGATTGTGGGTTAAGATCCCAGTGCCTGATGGGACAAAAAACATCGTCGCAGGTGGTTCTGGGTACAGCCTCACTTCCTCCCTCCCTCCCTCCCTGCATGAAAGCAACGGACGGCAGACAACCATTTTCGCGCCTTTTTTCCTGGGTGGGTGAACACTGCAGACTCCATACCACGGCAAGCATGGAGCCCGCTGAGGTCAAGATAGCACTCATGAATATTGCAAACACCTCGCGCGTTCTCGTGGAGTTTATGCTCAGCCAGGACCAGAAAAACGAGGCGAGGAGGCAGCGGCGGCGGCAGCGCAGCGACAAGCATGATGAGGACATGGACACGGACACGGACACAGAATTCAGTGAAACCACAGGCCCCGGTGCTTTGGAGATCATGTTGTTAATGGGGCAGATTCTATCCATGGAACGCCGATTCTGGGCAAGGGAAACAAGCACAGACTGGTGGGACCGCATAGTGTTGCAGGTCTGGGACGATTCCCAGTGGCTGCGGAACTTTCGCATGCGTAAGGGCACTTTCATGGAACTTTGTGACTTGCTGTCTCCTGCCCTGAAACGCCAGAATACCAAGATGAGAGCAGCCCTCACAGTTGAGAAGCGCGTGGCGATAGCCCTGTGGAAGCTTGCAACGCCAGACAGCTACCGGTCAGTCGGGAATCAATTTGGAGTGGGCAAATCTACGGTGGGGGCTGCTGTGATGCAAGTAGCCAAAGCAATCACTCAGGTGCTGCTACGAAAGTTAGTGACTCTGGGAAATGTGCAGGCTATAGTGGATGGTTTTGCTGCAATGGGATTCCCTAACTGTGGTGGGGCAATAGACGGAACCCATATCCCTATCTTGGCACCGGAGCACCAAGCCACCGAGTACATAAACCGCAAGGGGTACTTTTCAATGGTGCTGCAAGCACTTGTGGATCACAAGGGACGTTTCACCAACATCAACGCGGGCTGGGCGGGAAGGGTTCATGACGCTCGTGTCTTCAGGAACACTACTCTGTTTAAAGGGCTGCAGCAAGGGACTTACTTTCCGGACCAGAAAATAACCGTTGGGGATGTTGAAATGCCCAGTTATTCTTGGGGACCCAGCCTACCCCTTAATGCCATGGCTTATGAAGCCATACACAGGCAGCCTGGACAGGAGTCAGGAGCTGTTTAACTACAGGCTAAGCAAGTGCAGAATGGTGGTAGAATGTGCATTTGGCCGTTTAAAAGGTCGCTGGCGTTCATTATTGACTCGCTCTGACCTCAGCCAAAGAAATCTCCCCATTGTTATTTCTGCTTGCTGTGTGCTCCACAATCTCTGTGAAAGTAAGGGGGAGACCTTTATGGCGGGGTGGGAGGCTGAGGCAAATCGCCTGGCTGCTGATTACGTGCAGCCAGACACCAGGGCGATTAGAAGATCACACCATGAAGCGCTGTGCATCAGAGAAGCTTTGAAAACCAGTTTCATGGCTGGCCAGGCTACCGTGTGAAATATCTGTTTGTTTCTCCTTCATGAAAACCCTCCCCCTTTACTGACTGATTTTCTGTAAGGAACCCACCCTGCCCCTTCCCCCAGCTTTCTTTCAAACCAAATAAAGTCACTATCATTTAAAAATCATTTATTCTTTATTAATAGATTAGAAAAAGAGGGAGGGAACCCGGGTGGTATTTGGGAGGAGGATTGCTGGGAAGGAAAAAGCCACAAAGAAAAGGTTAAAAAAATGACAGCCTTTTGCTTGGGCTGTCTACTGGGGTGGAATGGGAAGGTGTACGGAGCCTCCCCCCCCGCGTTCTTACACGTCTGGGTGAGGAGGATACGGAACATGGGGAGGGGGGAGGGTGGAACAGGGGCTGAAGCGGCAGTCTGTTTTCCAGCAGCCGTTCCTGAACCTCCACCAGACGCCGGAGCAGCCCCAGCGTTGCATCCTTCATCCTCTGGTCTTCCTGCCGCCATCTCTCATCTCGATCGTCTCTCCTCTCCTCACGTTGGTCCCTCCTCTCCTCATGTTGGTCCCTCCTCTCCTCACGTTCACTGACTTCTTTCCTATACTTTGAAACTGTTTCCTTCCACTCATTCAGATGAGCTCTGTCACTCCTGCTGGATTGCATAATTTCAGAAAACATGTCCTCCCGCGTCTTCTTCTTACGACGCCTTATCTGTGATAACCTTCGGGATGGAGGAGGGAGGCTTGAGGAATTTGCAGCTGCTGTAGGGAGGGGAAAAAAGAGAGAATTGTTTTAAAAGCTACATTTTGCAGAACAATGCTTATACTCTTTCACGGTGACCAACACTGTTCACATTACATAGCACATGTGATTTCTGTGCAAGGTCGCATTTTGCCTCTTAATGCTGAGTGCTTGTGGCTTTGCTGCTAGAGATCACAGGTCTGGGCAACAGAATTCGGCTTGCATGCGGCCATGGTAAGCCATTGTTTTACAGCTTCTGCACCCTCCTTTCCCACATACCAAGCATAGCCTGTAGAGTGCTGCAGAAGCCTGGCCAATCTCAGCCAGTTGGGGGGGGGGGGCAGTGTGGGGGGGTTTGTCTGGGCCCCTTCAGGCAAGTAGAGTGCTGCGGTTTTTCTGTTAACATTCAGCAGCACCAGAAAACAAACTAACCCCCCCCCGCCATGAATTCTCTGGGATGATCACGGTACCCCTCCCCCCACCGCATGGCTGGTATCAGGGAAGATCCCTGCTAGCCAAACGCGGAAAACTTCAGGGCCAATTTCCCATCTGCGCTTGGCTAACTGCAGGGAAGGATTTATTTTCCGCCACAGGCAAACAGCCCAGTAGGAACGGCCACCTCTGTCCCCTTAATTAAGTTCCCGTATTTCAACCAGGTTACCAGGAGTGATATCACTCTCCTGAGGATTACACAACAAGATAAAGAACGGATGTTGCTTGAATGCCAGCAAACACCGGGACCATACGCTGCCAGGCTTTGTCAGGCAATGATACCAGATTACTTGCTGCAAGCATGGCGTGGTCAAGTGTCCTACCATGGAGGAGGGAATAAGGATGCACTGCCCAGAAACCTTCTGGCAAGGCTTTCGGAGTACCTCCAGGAGAGCTTCATGGAGATGTCCCTGGAGGATTTCCGCTCCATCCCCAGACACGTTAACAGACTTTTCCAGTAGCTACAGACTTTTCCAGTAGCTGAACTGACTGTGAATGCAAAGTCAGGCAAAGTAATCATTAAAAACCGTTTGCTTTTAAAACAAGTTTTATATTTTAAAAGGTAAACTCACCTGAGGTCCCTTCCATGGGGTCAGAGTCTTGGGTACTGGCTTGGGAGGCTTGGGAGGGTACTTCAGTCAGGGTGATAAAAAGATCCTGGCTGTTGGGGAGAATGGAGTGCTGTGTGCTCTCTGCAAGCTCATCCTCCTCCTCCTCCTCCTCTACCCCATCGGCAGAATCCTCAGGCGTCGAGACTATCCCCGACCCAGAATCCACGAACAAAGGTGGGGTAGTGGTGGCAGCCCCCCCTAGAATTGCATGCAGCTCGGCGTAGTAGCGGCATGTCCGCGGCTCTGACCCGGAGCGACCGTTTGCCTCCTTTGTTTTTTGATAGGCTTGTCTGAGCTCCTTGACCTTCACGCGGCACTGCTCAGAGTCCCTATTGTGGCCTCTCTCCATCATGCCCTTGGAAATTTTTTCAAAAGTTTTTGCATTTCGTCTTTTAGAACGAAGTTCTGCAAGCACTGAATCCTCTCCCCATACAGCGATCAGATCCAGTACCTCCCTCACGGTCCATGCTGGTGCTCTTTTTCGATTATCAGCCTGCATGGTTACCTGTGCTGATGAGGTATCTGTGGTCACCTGTGCTCTCCACGCTGGGCAAACAGGAAATGAAGTTCAAATGTTCGCGGGGCTTTTCCTGTCTACCTGGCCAGTGCATCCGAGTTCGGATTGCTGTCCAGAGCGGTCACAATGATGCACTGTGGGATAGCTCCCGGAGGCCAATACCATCGAATTGCGGCCACACTAACCCTAATTCGAATTGCTAAAATCGATTTTGGCGCTACTCCGCTCGTTGGGGTGGAGTACAGAAATCGATTTAAAGGGCCCTTTACATCGAATTAAATGGCGTCGTTGTGTGGACGGTTACAGGGTTAATTCGAATTAAAGCTGATAAATCCGAATTAAAGTCGTAGTGTAGACCAGGCCATAGAATGACCAGGGAGATTGAAGTGTTCACTTACTGGCTTATGTATGTTACCATTCCTGATGTCCGATTTATGTCCATTTATTCTTTTGCGGAGGGACTGTCCGGTTTGGCCAATGTACATGGCAGAGGGGCATTGCTGGCACATGATGGCATATATAACCTTAGTGGATGTGCAGGTGAATGAGCCCTTGATGGTGTGGCTGATGTGGTTGGGTCCTCTGATGGTGTCGCCAAAGTAGATATGGGGACAGAGTAGGCAACGAGGTTTGCTACAGGGATTGGTTCCTGGGTTGGTGTTTCTGTGGTGTGGTGTGTAGTTGCTGGTGAGTATTTGCTTCAGGTTGGGGGTTGTCTGTAAGCAAGGACTGGCCTGCCTCCCAAGGTCTGTGAGAGTGAGGGATCATTTTCCAAGATAGGTTGTAGATCGTGGATAATGCGCTGGAGAGGTTTTAGCTGGGGGATGTATGTGATGGCCAGTGGTGTTCTGTTATTGTCTTTGTTGGGCCTGTCCTGTAGTAGGTGATTTCTGGGTACCCGTCTTGCTCTGTCAATCTGTTTCCTCACTTCCCCAGGTGGGTATTGTAGTTTTACGAATGCTTGATAAAGATCTTGTAGGTGTCTGTCTCTGTCTGAGGGGTTGAGCAAATTCGGTTGTATCTTAGGGCTTGGCTGTAGACAATGGATTGTGTGCTGTGTCTTGGATGGAAGCTGGAGGCATGTAGGTACGTATAGCGGTCAGTAGGTTTCCGGTATAGGGTGGTGTTTATGTGACCATCACTTATTTGCACTGTAGTGTCCAGGAAGTGGATCTCTTGTGTGGACTGGTCCAGGCTGAGGTTGATGATGGGGTGGAAATTGTTGAAGTCCAGGGGGAATTCTTCAACGGCCTCCTTTCCTTGGGTCAATATGATGATGATGTCATCAATGTAGCGCAAGTAGACGAGGGGCACTAGGGGACGAGAGCTGAGGAAGCGTTGTTCTAAGTCAGCCATAAAAATGTTGGCATACTGTGGGGCCATGCAGGTACCCATAGCAGTGCCACTGATTTGAAGGTATAAGTTGTCCCCAAATCTGAAGTGATTGTGGGTGAGGACAAAGTCACAAAGCTCAGCCACCAGGCTTGCTGTGGCCTCATCAGGGATACTGTTCCTGACAGCTTGTAGTCCATCCTCATGTGGAATATTGGTGTAAAGTGCTTCTACATCCATGGTGGCCAGGATAGTGTTTTCAGGAAGAACACCAATGCATTGTAGTTTCCTCAGGAAGTCGGTGGTGTCTCGAAGATAGCTGGGAGTGCTGGTAGCGTAGGGTCAGAGGAGAGAGTCCAAATAGTCAGATAATCCTGCTGTAAGAGAGCCAATGCCTGAGATGATGGGGCATCCAGGGTTTCCGGGTTTATGGATCTTGGGTAGCAGATAGAATACCCCTGGTTGGGGTTCTGGGGGTGTGTGTCCATGTAGATTTGTTCCTGTAGTGTAGCTGGGAATTTCTTGAGCAGATAGTAGAGTTTATTTTGGTATTCCTCAGTGGGATCAGAGGATAGTGGTCTGTAGAATGTGGTCTTGGAGAGTTGCCTGGTAGTCTCCTGTTCATAATCCGACTTGTTCATTATGACTACAGCACCTCCTTTGTCAGCCCCTTTGATGATAATGTCAGAGTTGTTTCTGAGGCTGTGGATGGCATTGCGTTCTGTACGGCTGAGGTTATGGGACAAGTGATGTTGTTTGTCCACAATTTCAGCCTGTGCACGTCTGCGGAAGCACTCTATGTAGAGGTCCAGTCTGTCATTTCGACTGTCAGGAGGAGTTCTGATTAATTATGAAAATTAATGTATGATTTGATTTCATCCTGTCAGCCACCCCTTTTGAATAGCAGAAAGGAATGACAGACCAGAACAATCCTTATGAGTGATTATGGTCACCCTTTTGTTTTAGAATAAGTTATAAAGCTACTATGGTTTTCTATATGTATTACAAATTAGCAAGTAAGAGACGGGATACTCTATTGTATCTATGTTAAGAAGATTAGAGGAATGTTGAGGGCCTGAAGCCTCAATGTGAATTGTTTTAGTTATAAGATTTAGCAAGGCTTGATTTACAATGTATTCTGCTGAATATACAATACTGCTGTCTGTACACCTTTGAAGGTTTCTGTAAGAAATTGTTTGTGTGAATGAAGAATGCATGCATCAAGAAAAGATAAGGTGTGAAAGCCATCACAAATGTCCAGATGGTCAAGAAGAAGTGAGAGACTTGGAAAGACCAGGAGACAATCAGAAAACATCCATTGTATCCGATGTTAAACATGTTAACAGCATTGACGACCTCAGAGGTGAGGCAGGCAGCCCCGAAGGCGAGACAACAAATAAGAGATAACGATGGGAAGCCCGACAATAACCATCAAATGATAACACCACTTAAAGACTAATGATTACAGGATGACATTGCAAAATGCATGAACTCAAATGGGAATTTACAACTGTAAAACTGGGGTGTTTTGCCATGGAACTCTGGGTTCAGTCCTGCAAAGCCTCGGAGCATTGGATCACGACTGACAGAACCCAGCTCCACACTCGTGCTTAATCTAACTGGCCATTAGATTGACTCAAGCTACAGCAGACAGGTAACTATGAACATCACTGGCAGGGGTGTGTGTGTGTGTGTCTAAAAAGCGTATGCTAACTGTGGTATTATCAATAAATGCTGTGTATTTACCTTCCTCTATAAAAATCCTGTGTGCTTTGTATGAGAATAACAACCCTCTCAATACCAGTGTGAAGTACACACCCCATCATAGATCCTCAGGGAAGGCACTGTCGAGACAGTGCCTAGCCATGGTCTTTGATGGAAGTTTCCTAGTACTACCACAGTACGAATAATAATAAAGGACCAAACTTCCTGTCCAATGGGGAAACCTGCAGGATGGGGACAAAGTAGATAAAATAACCTCCGCACAGGCCACCTCTTGGAGTTTTCAGGGAATTGTCACATCAGCTTGGAACAGTTCTTAGGTATGTAGAACGGGGCAAGTGCCAGTGCTCCCAACTCTTCCAGTCCATGAAGACTATCAATATGAACATCATGAGTTCAGCAGGTATGCTCTTAAGATGGACAGAGTGACTAGATCTGTTGAACAGCTGGCTCTGGGTAACCATCCCTGGAAGTTTTACATTGTGGAAGTGGTGTGTCACTAAATTGCTGCAGTGAACACAATAAAGATGGAATTGCTTTACTGGGGAGGTTTTCAAATGTTGTGCAATGGAGATTTAAGAAAAAAACAAAAACAAAACCACATGCCTCTGACAGCTCTGAGGAGCTATACAGGATGGAGCCAAAAAAAAAACATGTTTAAAAGGGAGTTTCAGAAAAAAAAACTTTGGGGTATGGGTGAAAAAACAAGTTTCTTAAATAATTTTAAATTTAAAGGGAGGATAAATAAAAGTGAGAACTGGAAAGAAGATGTTTGTAAGAAAAGGTGAGCATCATCCCTCACTAGGATTCTGAGGATTTTTTAAGGCTCTAATGGGTGTGGAGAATGTGATTTTATTCAACCGTTGCGCGTAGAGGAGAAGTTGTAATGGAATGAGATGCAAAGTGTTTTTGTATGGGGGAAACAAGGAAGGAACTGGAACTATAAAGACAGAAGGAAACATACGTAAACTATAAATAGGGGCAACGTGGGAGGAATAAGTAGTTTTAAAAGGAAAAGGTGAATAAATCCACTGAATTAAAAACAAAAGTGGAAGAGAAGATTAAGCGTCATGAAAAATATTATGGCAATTCGAACTGAATTTCCTTTTTTAATATGCTATTCAAAGTAATCCTGTGACTATGGCTACTGGGATTGGATCTGGAAATCTGAGGATCACTAGCGGCCCAACAGTTTTAATTTTATTATTCCAGAACTAAAAGCACTCATGACATTCTGCCAATTGTAAATAAAGGCCCAATTAAAATTTGCAAAGGTATTGATCCTGTCTTTGTTCTAGTGAACCCTCTTATGCGTCTATCTCAAACAAGATGAAAAAGAGCTACTGATTTTTGTATGATACGTCTTAAGAATTGGTTTTCTTAGCATCTTAAAACTGAATTAAATATTCTTAGGCAAATATATTTAATGTGGTAACTTTCGGCAATACATCTGGTCAAGTGAAAAAATTTTCTAAGTAATAAAATTATTATTAGCAATAGATGCAGGGCTATTATCTGCACTCAACAGACTTTCGGTAATTTCTCTCTCTGGTCTTACGCATATGTTCAGAATGGCAGATTGCCATGATTTTCATTTTTAACTCACTCTCAAAGTAACAGAACAATACTCAGACTGCATAAGTAAACACTGAGTAGTAAATATAATTACAGTGTACATTAAGGCCAATATCTTCAAAACTGGCCATTGATTTGGGATACCTCAATTTTTAAGTGCACCAGTTAGGTAAAAAGTTGGGCACGCAAACAATGGAGAAACCAAAATCAGAGCTAATTTTGAAAAAAAATTGGCCTTGTTATTTATTTGCAGTCTGATTCCATAACCACTTGCACATATACATTATTTTACAGATGAGAGTTCTAGGAGAAGAAGTCTGTGATAAACTTAGTTTATATTACACATCTTCCCTCAGACTAAATTCTAGGGTGCTAGATGATATTAGGAAACTTCGCTATAAAAAGGGAGTCTTCTTTCAATTTAGTAAAAATAATTATGTCCGTCTCACTGGAAATGTAACTGATACCCCATTTCCAGGAATGAAAAGTTGGAAAACATTTAAATATTTGAAGAATCCTTTTATCTAAAAATTGCTTTGTCCTTGTTTAAAAAAACAACAAAAAACAAAGAACCCCCAAAAACCTGTAAGTAGTGATAGTAAAACCTTCTACCAGAATCATTTTGTGATGATTATATCTTATTTAACAAGAGCCAGTTTTAAAGGATTTTTTTTTAAGGAGTGCAGGTTTGTAAGTAATAGCTTTTAAAATCCTATTTGTTTATATTGAACTAAGAAAGACTGTCTTGACTCCCTTTTCCTACTCTTATTAGAATATATTGTTTAATATTTACATTATTTTATTCTAAATTTTGTGTAACTGTGAGCAAGTTGAGAGAGAGAACACAATCATAATTCTTGGTCTATGTTACATTAGCACCCATAGTGGCCTCCATATCAACCAGCACAGTTAGCTGGTGCAGGTGGAGTACATGTTGCAACAGAGTGGTACACCAAATGTGCTACCTGAACTCTGGGAGGCATTGCTTCATGTACACTGGGACTGATCATCCACTGCCTGAAACCTTCTGTTTTCATTTATACCTGTGCAGAGCATAAAATATTACCATATAAAACTGGTAGTTGTTCACTATACCTGGCAGAGCTGTAAATTACACGGTTGATTACATTATGAAACAGTGGAGAATCAGACCAAATTAGTCCCAGGTAAGGCAGTTCACCTCCACCACTACATTCACTGAAAGGCTGTGACATCAAAACATTGTAGAGACCTGGATGCGATACATCACTGCAATTATATGAAAGGTTTTCACACAGGAAAACAAACCCTGGGACTTTGATAATTCCGTGAAAATATTTTTATTTTAATTTTTATCATAAACTTTTTCACTAGTGAAACTGCTTTGTATTTAGCAAAAGTGTAAGTGTGTGTCACAGTGGATGGGGTAAGCTAAAGGTCAGAAGCTAAATCATAGCTATTGCTCAATATTTTAACAGGCTCAATCTAACCCAGAGAAGTCTCAGAAGTGGGAGGAGGAATTCAAGCATCTTGGGCATCACCTTCCAGCTCTGTGATGTCATTGTGGATTCAAGTACATCATCTGTCGTAAGTACAACAACCTGGGTAAATATCCACAGGATCTTGGGATATATATTAGTTGGTGCAAATGGTCATAACTCCAATGAAGTCAATGGAATCAGTTTACACCAGCAGATTATCTGCCCTCTATTGTTTCTGTGTGTACTAACAAGCAGTGGGGGAAGATGATATTGCGAACAGGAGCTAGGGGAACCTAGATCTGAAAATCTAGGGTTATGACATCACCTTTGGGAGGTGTGGGCTTTGGGACTCTAAAGTTTGTCGTTGAGATGTGAGCAACCAAATACCACAAAATTCATCCTATTCAGATTTCAGCCAGTCACATAATCAGCTTTCAAAACTTTGCATTTCCATCCATCTCCATCATTCCACCAGTTAGATCAACAGCCCTCAACCCCTTCTCCTCTGTTGACAAGCCCAACAATCCTTTCTCCTACTCCATCCGCCTCCCCCACTGATTTTTACAGCTCTCAACAGTCTTTTCATATCTCATCCCTTCTCAAAAAGCACTATCTTTAAGAAAACACCCAGAAAAGGTCCAGCAGGCCCTGTTACCTCCATACTAATCCTAGGCAGATGAATCACTCATATTTAACATGATTTTTATGCTTCCCCTTCAGCTTCTCCATATAAATCTTTTCCATGCAAGGAGAAAGTAAAACTGACCAAAGTGGTGCTGACTTATACCTCACGGAACCTTGCTGTTTCCAGGGATGGTCAGTATGAGTTCACAAGGCATACATTAGCATGCATCAGACCACAACTGGTTAACTGAAATAAGGTGATTTGTAACCAGGAGGGAGGTTGCACATGACTTCCACAGTGACAATAGTACTAAGCTTCCTAACTGTATGAAAAGAGCACTTATGTTTCTCTTCTGAGCCAAGTAGTACACCAGCCAGAAGAATGGTGTGCATTCAAATGACTTAGGTGAAATTTGGGACGTGCAGAGGGAAGCAACAGGACAACTGGGGAGTTGTGGAATATGTGCCTAGCAGGCACAAAGCACCACTTTTCTGCCTGATTAACATTTTTAAAATGTTCCTTTTAAAAAAAAAATCCTATCCTTTATCAGCCACAGCTTTTCCACAGCTAAACCTTTAAATGTTTCCCCTGTTAATCTGACTTCCACCATAGTAAATTTGATATCAAAGCACCCATTTTTTTCATAGCTTGTGAACCTCAGAATAGCTGATTTTTCAGCCCCTTTTCCAGTAGTGTGAATTTCTTTGCACAGGTCAACGTACTGAAAGTTCTATCAGCCTCCAGTACTCCTGTCCCAGAAAAGGTTTTCTGGGGACAACTTCATAATTTTTTCCCCTAATACTGCCGCATTAGTAGCTGATGGCAAAGGAAATTCAATTTGCATTACACTACTCCATCCTTTGAAGATCACCATATGGAAGGTGATTTCATGAGACTCCATAAAATCAATTGGGGATTATCAACCTAAAAAACAGAAAAGTACTTCAGGGCAGCAATATTCTACTCAAGCAGACTCCAGGACTCCCACAGGAGGCGTGGGGGTTTTTTTGTTTTGTTTTCTTAATGCTGGGATCAATCTCTAAAAATCCTATACGGTTGTGGTTTGAGTAGTTTTTTCCACTGATTAATTCTTTTCCGTGATAATAAAAACTGCTTTGCTCCTTAAAAAACACATTGGTTTGCTCTGTATTTTGTTTTTGCAAAATGCCACACACCATCACATTAATTCTTAGCTGTAAAAGAACCCAAACTTTGCTGGGTTTGCTTTGGTTGTGTATGTGTGTGGGGGGGGGGAAGGGGGGAGTTGTTTTAGTTTTGGTAGACAGTAAGTTGGTTTGGGTTGGGTTGAATTGGGTTTTTTTGTATGGCTCTACTGCTCAACAACTTTGATTCTGACCTAATAACTCATTTTCTCTCTCATGCTTTTTCTTTCGAATACTTTTAATTTTTCTTAAATCTCTAGACAAGAAATAGCAATAATTTTGTCATGGTCTTGCTGTGATTCATGGAAAATCTTTGGTGATAAAGACTCTTAATTCAGACAACAGTGAAACAACATAATCAATCAGTAAATAGGCACAAAATTGCCAAAATCATTTTACTTGGGTTTTGTGTTACAAATAGGAATAGGATAACCATCGGATAATCCAAAAAAGGACTTTGTCCTAAGTGTTTTAGTAACTGTTACCTCTCTGGGGAATGTATAACAGACACAAATTAAAGCAGACAAAAGACTTACCTTAAATAGTGTTGCTTATGTAATTTGTGTTGTAGTAATATGGTTAATAGATTTATATTTATTCTCTGATAAATCCAAACATGTTAAGGCACACAAATACATAGTTAAAGCACCCAAACAGCCTTAAATTTGCCTTGCAATAAGAGTACAATAATTATGCATTAATATCATATGTTGTCATGGATTATATTAAACTGATTTTTAAGACACTTTTTTTGTTCAATTTTTTTCCTCTCATGGTAGGAGCTAAGGTATTTTAGGTGCCCTAAGTGTGCATTTCCATACATTAAAATGTCTAGGTTTCTTTTAAGTTTAACCTTACCTGAATTTTCAGATTGTCTAACGTGTGCATTTGGGATAATTACAGCATCCTTCTGAGCTAGTGATAGGACGAGTAACCCAAATTACTCATACATATGCTCAAATTTAACTCCATCTATATGTAGCTTTTTTCTAGAATGTCCTTGCTTTCAAAAAATTATTCAGAATTTCATACATGTAACAGTAAAGAAGAATCCAAAGAGAGAATTACCATGTGATATTTTAAATGATTGGAAGATATCTAGTATAAACTTAAATCCTTTTTTTCCTTTTTGTTTAATGTTAATTTTTAAGGTCAGATACACCAGCACATTCTGACTGCAAAGGCAAATAGGATTTCCAGATGCTAAACACTAATGCAACAGCAATAAGAGATCTGGATACTTGCACCCAGGGGTTAACTATTGTTAACAAAGTTCCAATAGTGAAAAACATTAGGACTTGTGCCTCACGAGTCAGGGATCAAAGTTAACTACACCATTTTTGGATAGCTGGTCTCATTTATTGATTATAATTCCATTTAATTAAATTAAATTGGGCACTGAGAAATAGTGTGTCAGGGTTTTTTTATTCCTAACATTTTAAAATATAATATCTTATGTGTGTATTGTGCTACATTTTCTGATGAGTTTTCACTGCTGTGCCATAGTTTTTCTGATACAGAAGTTCACTGTAAATAACCATAAAATATGTAGGAGATAATCTGAAAAGTTTTCAATTCTGAACCCCCTGTTCTTATTGCATGACTAAAGGGCCACATCCTCCAATACAGATGATTGGATGCAGTGTGTGTGTGAGTGGGTGGGGTGGGGGGGTATCTGCAGCAGATTACCATGGTGTGGGGGCAGGAGGCAAAATGGAAGGGAAATGGATAGAGGTGTGAATAACAGAGCATTCACTAGCTGAGGCAGCTGTGAAATAAGGGATGTAGCTCTGCTGTACCTCATCAATGTACCTGTCCAGATTGCAAGACATCTGATTGTAACATCACAGAAATTTCTGTTCTAACCACAGGTTACTAAGGAAACAGGCTGAAGTTAATGTTAATAAGATGCTAATAAAAAAAAGGAAACTAAAAACAACCTATGAAATATTTATGGGATGTAGAAGTACAGATAAGGAAAAGGAGGTTTGGAATCCCCATGCATATGCCTAAGGGGTTAGGCCTGGTCAGAACAACAAGATAAAAGAGGTTCCTTGGTTGGGCTAATGTGGGAAGACTGCGAGTGAGGACCTCATTGAGAAGACCCCAGCAGCAACCACCCCTCTATCGATGACCACCTGTTGAGAGATCTACCAGACTCTATAATATCTTTGGGTATGTGAGTATGAATATGGCATTGGCTATGACTTGGACTCTGTCAGGTTGGGTAGATGTGTTTGTGAGTGTAACTTATAATACAAAGGATTTTTTTACTTGTAACTGTGTTTGTGGTCACTGCATTCATTCTTTGTGCACTCCTAAGAGTCTCCCAATCTAAAAGAATCATAGAGGATAACTTTCATCCTATCAATCTAAAAACTGCAGCACCACAGGAGCAGAGCTCACTCCCCAGAGGCACTACAGTTTAACACAGGACTATCAATTCAATTGAAAAGAGAGGCTAAATGTATGTTTATTGTTTTTAATATGCTTTCTCTGAAATGCTTGTGTTCTGAAAAAACAGTACTTTGTTTTATGAACATGTCTGGTCTCTGGTTAATCCTGTTATTGCCCCTGAGAGAACTTCAGGTGCTGAACTACAGTCAGACTTGCTGAGCTGATCACAGTGAATTGCACAAGACTGTGGCATAAGTCCACAGTGTGGAGGGAGGAGATTGTGAGTTCCCTCGCCAAGAAAGGTAACAGCTAGAGGCTTGAAACCTGAGTTCTCCTAAGCAGGTCTAAAGGGGCGAGAGGTGCAGTTAACTCTGGAACTGAGACAGTTGCCTACATATGTGATAAAATGACAGTCCATTCCCCCAAAGAGTTTATAGTCTAGTATATTACAAAAGACAACAGGAGGACAAAACAATTGAGGGAAGGGGGGCAGAAACAGGGCATCATGAAAAAAAACTATTTTCTAAACTCTCAAAAAGCATAACTCTAGAAAATGGCATTTGATGCGGGAAAACAATAAATCTGTGTAATAGCTGCTATTCAATTCTGACCGTTGAAAAATACACAATAGGTATATGGACATACTATAATGTACAGAGCATCCTTCTGGCTCTACTTTGGCCACTGGCCTATATGTTATTCAGATTGAAACTTATTTATTGAAACTAATATCTAAAAGACATATTTGAAAAAATACTAAAATATCCAACCAGTTTCTGGCATGCACTTGGCAGATGTAGCCAACGTTCCATTTTAAGGGAAGAATATTTGTCAGGTCTAAAGTTTTTGTTGGATTTTCATATTTTTTAATACCCAGGAGGATTTTAAAAACATTTGTCTTTGGGGAAAAAATGTAAATGCTGCCCCACCTTATCCTACATTGAGACCTACTACCACAGACTTCTGAGCCACTGTAGAGTTCCACATGTGGATGGATCACGCCACACTAATCAACAGTAGTTCAATGCTACTGTGGGGTTTTCTGAAGTAAATCAGTAGAGTGAAATCCAAACCTCATTGTAGTCACCAGGAATTTTAACTTAATTGGCCAGGATTTCGCACTTAATGTTTGCATGCATTGAGACTACAGCTGAAAAAAAAAAATCCATCTAAAACTTTTTCACCAAAAAAATGCAAATTCAGGTCAACCAAAGCATTTTGCAACTTCTTCTGGTGAACTGTTTCTGTTGAAAACAATTTGGAAATGTATACGTGTCCTTTCAACATTAACAAAATATTTATGTTTAGGGGGGCTAGAGTTACAAGGGGACTTAGATGCCAGTCACAAAACCAAGGAGGAGGAGCTTTTACAGCCACTTCCCAATGCTTAGGGCATGCAGCTGGGATAGGGGTGACTTGGGTTCAAGTCCCTGCTCCAAAGTGGGAATATGAACCTGTGTTTCTCACATCCCAGGTGAGTGCCTTAATTACAAGGCTATTAGGCATAAGGGGGGATGGCAGCAGTGGAACCACCACTCCTCCTGGTCTCTTAGGTCCCCTTGTGAAACTAGCCCTTTTTCCCCACATATACTATTTATTAATAAAAGCAAACAGTTAAAGATACCCCAAGTCAAAATGAAACGTTTTCAGGTCAAATGAAGCATTTTGTTCAATCCAAAACTAAATTTTTCCAACTTTTTGATTCACTGAAAATTCTGAAAAATTTCAGTTTCATGTTGACCAAGGCAGTTCCAAAAAGAAATTGTCAACAAACTGAAAAATCAGTTATTTGCACAGCTCTAACTGAGACACATGAAACGAGTTCAGGCTATATTTCTTCTTCGTATCTTCCACCATTAGAAATAACCTCATTATTTCTCCCTCATGTTGTTATTGCTGTTATTGATGGTACATTGTTTTCTTTCACCTAACACTTGGTCAATGGCAGTTTAATCATGCAAAGAATGCATTATAGGGCATAGATTATGTAAGAAAGTAGGTAAGCATCACAACTCTGCATTCACAATTGCTTTATTCCTTGCCTGATATGTTAGTAGGCAGTATAAAAGCTTGAAACAAAACCTGTGGAAGTCAGTGAAAGCCTTTCCACTGATTTCAATGGGTTTTGGATGAGACTCATAGTTGCTGAATTTCTCCAATTCAACTTGCTTTCACTTTGTCAGGATTTTGTGTGTCTGAGGACTGGATATGTTGACAGCATTCAACTTTGTAAAACAAATTGTTGTGTATGATAGCTACTAAAACAAATCCTTGTGGGAGTCTAACACAGAATACAGTATTGCTGTTAGAGCAGACACCACAGTTTTAGCGAATAATTAATAACATTTTGCTTGCTGTGTGGGGACTTTCTTCTAGGAAGAAAAACCAGGTGTCTCTTGAGCAGTACAAAGGTAGTGATTAAGAGTCAGAATGTATTTTTGTTTTGTGGGAGTTCATTTATTAATGTAATGCTTCTCTCGAGATATCTTAACCCTCACTAGTCCCTCTGCAATGATAAATATTTCTCTGTGTGGTCTTTAGATTATTTCAATAACTCAGGCAGAGAACAAAGCACTTTAAATCAAAATGAAAGAAGCTGATTTGCTTAAATAGTAGGGTAATGTTTAATAATGAAATGGAAACTTTGATAAAGAATCTGGTTGTGATAATGAAGTGTGGTGTGACACTGTATGGAATCTGAGGGACACTTTAGGATATCACGAATACCAATATTGTAAAATTGCAATGAGTTATGCCAACTATGCCATGTAAGATATCTGCAAAAATGTTACAATTGGCCATATATGATAATCTCATTTATATGTTTGTATCACCTTTGTATTATGAGTTATAGATATGTAAGTCTATCTGTATTTTAAACTTGTGCTATGCTTCTGGGTGACACCCCCAGAGAGTTTGGCATCAGCACTGCCTTGCCTGCATGATGGCCGATTAAGGACCATCAGCTATACAACTGACCCATTGAGAGAAGACAAGGGATTCACCTTATGGCTCAGCAAGGCATGCAGGGGCATGCCTATGGACAAAAAAGGCTTCCAAGCCATACGCTGGGCACCTTGTGTTTGAAACAAAGGGTATGTCTACACTGTCAAGTTTCTGCACCATAAGTTATACCACTTTTATTAAAACTTTGGGATTAAACCGCTATTGCGTGTCCACACTGTGCTCCTTGTGATGCTGGAGAACATCCACATTAGCTGCTCTTGCAATGGCAAAGACAGCAGTGCATCGTGGTAGCTATCCCACTGTGCAACTGGCCGCAGGGTGCTCTGGGAAGATTTTGCAATGCTTCATGGGGCAGGCACAGCGTCACATGATGGAGGTTTCCCAATCCCATTGTTCCATGGACATCCTACTACATTGCCAGCTGCTTTTCAACTGAAGTGGGGGCGAGAGTGTGTGTGTGACAGGAGTGTGTGTGTGTGTGTATGTGTCTATGTAGGGGGAGAGAGACTGTGTGTTTTGAGGGACAGAGAGTGTGTCAGCATGCTGTCTTGTAAGTTCAGACAGCGGCAGGAAGAACCAGTCCTGAGGCAGGGGAAGGGGGAAACCCCGACATCAGCCCCCATCTCCCTCCCTGGGATCTCTGCACAGCAATCTCTCTCTCTCTCTCTCTCTCACACACACACACACACACACACCTACCACTGTGTTCAAAAGCACGAGCATTCCACATTACTGGTTTGCTTTGTGTCCTGGAGCAGATCAGCACAGCACGCAACAGCTGTCAGAAACTGTGGTTTGAAAGGAGAGGGGCGCAAGTCTTCAGGGAAGCCAAATTCAAAACAATGAGCAGAACAGTCACTTGAGGCACCATGGGTGTTGTCAGTAGCTACCGGTGTGGTGCTCTGCTCTTGTTTGATTATGATAACAGTCGGCTGCGTGCGTGTTCCCTCTGTGTGCTGCCCCAGCTCTGCGCAGATAGCTGACACAGCAGACCCCGAGAGAACCCCCAATGACCATAGACTCTAGTAAGGTATGAAGGAACCCGAGCCAGGTTTATTGTCAAACAAAGTACAGTAATAGTTTCCTATAGACTCTACAGGACATACTACGAATATGTGCCCCCTGGCAATGGACACAGCTCAGTCAGTGGCGGGACTTTCCACTGCCCCCTAGGCTGGCCAAAGATACGCACTCTGGGACCTACATTTATACAGTTACAGGACAAATTACTCATCCCTCCTGACGTATTGAGGTACAGCCTCTTGGCTATTAGGGTGCTGTCTCCCCTTTGATCATGTTGTTCCAGACATACAGATCTATCCATCATGCTGTCCTGTCTTTAAGATGCACCTGCCTGTTCCTTGTTATGTCTATGGAGTGTCCTTGTATCGGGCTGTCCAGGTGCCATCTTGGTACAAGTTCCTCTTATTAGCACTTAGATGTTAATCACCTGCTTCTAACAACCTTCTTCTCGCCAACTTCTGTGCGCGGGGCCTGCCTCTGGCTCACAGCCCAGCTTTTGCTTAGCAGTGCCTGGAAGTACTTTAGTTTAGGCTTCAGGCCTCAGACTAGGCCTCTGACACAAGAATTTATATTTCAGGGCCTCATCTTACTACAATGGGACAGCTCCGGAGGCCAAGTACAGCACAGAAAGCAATCAAGTGTCTACACTGGCAATAGTGCACTGGAGCCTCTGCACAAATAGCCTTACAACTCTCGTTGAGGTGGTTTTTTGCAGCGCTGCAACTAAGGAGTTTCTGCGCACAAAGTGGCTTGGCAGTGTGTACACGTCTGCAGTTTGAGTGCAAAAAGCTGCTTTACTGAACAGAAACTTGCCAGTGTAGATGAGCCCAAAGGAAACACAAGCCTCATGGCAAAAGACTATAAAAGGCAGCAGCATCTTCTCCATTTGGTCTTCAATCCTGCTTCTTACCTCTGGAGGAACTTTGCTACAAACTGAAGCTCTGAAAAAAGGACTGAATGACCCATCCAAGCTGTGGATGTGTTCCAGAGGGACTTTCAAGCCAGCAAACTCACCAATACTGCTAGGAACCTGATATATGGACTTTGAAGTCTTTGTATGTATGTGACTGCTTTACCATTTAACATCTCTCTTCTTGTTCTTTTTTCTTTATAATAAACCTTTTGTTTTAGATACTAAAGGATTGGCTGGCAGTGTGGTACTTTGAGTTAGATCCAAACCTATACTGACCTGGTGACATGGCTAACCTTTCGGGGTCAGAAGAACATTTTTGTATATGTGAGCAGAGTTTAAAATAATGTTTCACTGTACTGGACCTCGGTGCTGATTGGGAGCCAGAAAACTGGAATGCAATAAAGGGGGCTGTGTGATTTCCTCTTTGTTCACACATATTAGTAAGAATATAAAAGTATCAAAGTCAAACCCAGAATTCTGTCTCAGGCTAACAAACAGGCCTATATACTAACACTAACCTATGTTGCCTACATTGAGAACTGATCTCATGTATGTTGGCTATTCATAACCTAGAGGTCATGTAGGTGCAGTGGATGGGATTCTAGTTTGAGACTGCACAATCTATTTTTTTCTGAGATACTGAGGCATCTCATCACAACGGCAGTGTTTGTGATGAAGGTTTTTCCACACTGGGTTGGTAAATAGGCTTTGTGCAATCTTATCTTTACTAATAGAGCCTGCTGTGTCCATGCAGTTTGTGTCACATCAGTTATATGAAGCTTAAATACTGATGCATCATACTGATTGTTTTTTCAACTCACAACCATGCAGTGGTACACTTCCAAAACTTTCTGTGAAGCATCAACAAACACTAACTGTGCCTTGGTCCCCTGTATTAGCTTCTAGCTAGCTTATCCTCCTACTGAGTTTCTTGTAAGTATGGTACCATCAGTATGTTACCTGAGTTTCAGATGCCTTTTTCCCTGGCACAGTTCTTACCAATAGCCACAGGAACTGCAGTATGGATTGTTTAAACCCCAAAGTAAAAGGCTTATGCATTAAGCCCACTAAAACATTCTGTCTTTAATGATCTATTAATGTAGCATTTCATATGGAATGCAAGATTTGATTGGCTGAGTTTGTGAGGCCATAGACTCAACTTGATGACATTTCTCTGTCTATCTGTAAGACTTTTTAACTCTGCATCCAACCAATTCCAAAATTTCACAGTGTGTATGGAAAATTGTATGGAAAATCCAGAAAAAACGAAAGGGGGAAAATGAGGGACAGGAGCCCCTGCCACCTGTTTAGTACAGTCACAGCTTCAAGCACCTCTGCAATTGTCTATAGATCACATTAGTTGATGGCAGCCATTAACACCTTCCAGCATAACAATAATTCTATTTCATCTAGGGTTCTCCTCCTATTAGTGTTGACACCCTGCATGACTTTTCTCTCAGACAAATAATAATGGTGTGGAGGAAGGGGAATGGGGAACTTGAAGAGGATGGGAGGAATGAGGGGGCCTGCTATGGGGGAAGAGGGAATAGGGAGGCATACAGAATCCTGGTGCGTGGGAGTTGGGGGAGCACAGAATGGCAGGACAGGCGTACTCAGAGATCCTGGCATGGCAGGATGGGGGGAGGAGGGAGAAGGAGCAATAAGGGACCCTGGTACAGAGGGAGGGAGGAATGGGTGTGCACACAGAGCCCCAGTATAAGGGGAAGGAGGATCCTGGTATGGGGGAAACAGAGACTGGGTGTGCAAACAGAGCCCCTGCCATGAGGGGAGAATGGGGATTCCTTGAACGGAGTAGAGGAGAGTGGGGAGCACACAATCCCTGGTGGGGGATCTGGGGAGCTGTGGTGGGAGGGGCCACTCAGAGTCAATAGCATGGGAAGGAAGAGGGGAATGGAGGTGGACATGTACCCGCGGACATGGGGGGGAATAGGGAACCCTGGTAGGAGAGAAGGGGGGATATGTAGAACCCTTGGCAGGGAGGGGAGACTGGGGGGAGTTGCAAGGGAGTAGAAGGGTGCCATGCAGGGAGTTTGTGGGAGTGAATAGGGGAAGGCACGGAGCCCATGATATGTGCACTGAGCTCAGCCTACAGAATGTACAATGTGTGCAACCCCCTGATGACATTATGAACATCCACGCTGAAGGGGTTTATATGAGAAGTACAATACAAATAATATCTTTTATTTGGTTCAAAAAATAAAAAGTAACTAACCACCTGATATCACTGCAGACATAATACCCAATGCATCCAGTAAAAATATAAGGATTCTTTTTTAGATGCTTCTTATACAGGTGAGAAATTGCAGATTCAGTCAAGACAGAAACAGATATAGCTCACTTACGCTTTTAAAAATTGCAGGCTAGATCCTTAGCTGGTGTAAATTGGCATAGCCCAATTGCTTTCAATGGAACTACAACAATTTATACCAGACGAGGATTTGCCTCTACAAATTTGCTTTCCTTGTTTTTCAAATTATGTCAGAAAGTATTTCCGAATTGCACTGGCACAATAGTGCCAGAAACTAAAGCTATCCTCAATGCTTAGATATTTCCAATGCTTCTCCCTTATACTCCTTTAACAAAACATCCTAACCCTAACCTACAGGCACTCTCTAAAGATAAGAGTGCAAATATGTCTCCTTGCTCATTCCAGCTATGCTGCTTGAAAAAATAGTAGGTGTTCAGTGCAACTTGCATACAACATTTAATGCTTCACTGCATGACCTAGACTTTCTAGAAGTGAAAGACCAGTGCCACCGTCTGGTGTTATAAGTCTTGGAACTTCCTTTCCTATCTGAAATAATTCATAGTTTTTCTAATTCAATAGAGGAGCAAGAAAGGGAGAAAGATAAGTAGATCTGAAAATCAATGCAGAAAGCTTAAAAAAACTTCAATACAGCAATTATAAAGTGAACGCAATATGTAAAAACAGGATAACAAAACACAGATATTGGAAGCTGAGAGGGATTAAAGGAGTAAAATTAGCAAGTGAGGTCTTGTCAGAGGGAAGAAAAAATAATTCTTGCAAAAATATAGACAGTAATTCAGACACATGTCAACGTAGTGTTCTTGGGAGATTATTCATTTTTAAAAACTAACTTTCACTATGGTACAGAGACCTTGCAAATTATCTAAACAAGTTATTTACTGTTTATGATAAGCACCATATATAACTTTAAGGAATCACCACTAGAAATATTTTATATGTTTGTTCAGTTTTATTGCTTTAGAATAATTAAAAGCCAAATCATTCAAAATTACATAGCAGAAATAGGACCCTATTTAGGAACTCCCTAAAAGCAGGGTTACTGTACATCCGGGTTTTCCCAGACACAGTCTTTTTTTGAGCTTCCTTTCTCTGTCCTCCCAGATTTTTCAAATATTAGGAAATATCCAGGGTTTTTGCAGAGCAGACAAGCTATAGCTCAAAGAGAGTCCTGATTGGTCCCTCCCCTGCAGCCATAGCTGATTGGTCCAGTCCCTTGCAAGCCACAGCTGCCCAATCCCACCCACCCAGGCCCTGGTTCCCAGCCTTGAGGAGGGGGTCCCACAGGGAGATGCTGACTGACAGTTGTCGCTGTGTCCTGCGCTTATGCCAGCCACCCTGTCACCATGACAGGGAGCGACACTCCCCCACCACCAGTGAGTACCCTCACCACAGGTACCCCCTCCAGCACCCCCAACTGTGCACCTCTTTACTCCCCCCTTCTCCACTTCCTCCCCCTGTGTCCTCTTTTTGGGAACCTGAAATATGGTAAGCCTACCTAAAATCCAAATTAGTTTTTTAATTTATAGATGGATGATGTGTGTCTATGCATTTTATAATTTTATTTAGGGATGGACATTTGGGGATAAGAATAGCTATATCACTGTTATCAGGCTTGTGGAAGATGCTGGCAATATAAATTGATGCCACGGTTCCCACAATGGGTTCTTGACTTTGGAACATCATCATAACTGTGTTCTTATTGGTGATCATTGTATTATTATTTATTTGTATTACCAAATACAAATAAATAATAAGAGCCCTAGTCATGGACCAAGATCACACTTTGCTAAGCACATGGCATAGAGGAGGGATCTGAAGGAAGATAATAAGGCAGTTTTGCAGAGGCTTATGGGAAGGTCTTCCCAAATGTCTGAGGTAGCAAGAACGCATGAAGGTACTTGGTTGAAAAAGTAACAAATGGGCAATGGAGGCTGGCATCATGGGCCAGTCAGAAGCAGAAGCTGAGTGGGGATAGGCCACGAAGGGTCTTGAAAGTAAAGACAAACAAGTTTATGTTTTATGCCATAGAGAAGGGGGAAACAAAGAAAGGGATCCAGGGTCAGAATGACAGCTAAGAAAATTATCTTTGCAACAAGATTCTGAATGGGTCTGAGTGGGGCAGGATAGCATTTGTCAAGGCCAGAGAAAAGGATGTTGCAGGATGATGCAGGATGATGAATGAGATGTTGCAGTAAGCACGATGCAACATGATGAGTTTTAGCTTCATGGCTGGATAGGAAAAGCCATAACTTAGAGATGTTATGCAGAGAGAATGTTGAATCTTGAAGATTTAGCTATAGCCTGGATGTGATGACCTAGAGAGAATTCAGAGTTGAAGATAACACCCAGGTTATGAGCCTGAGGGACAAGCAGGATGGTGATGTTGTCCACAGAGATTGAGACAGGAGGTAGCAGGCAGAGCTTGTGGAGAAAGATTAAGAGTTCTTTCAGCCATGAGATGTCAGAGAAACAGGACAAGATTTTAATTTGGACAGAAGGAGACAGGTCTGGAATAGAGAGGTAGAACTGTGTTACATCAGCACAGAGATAGTAATTGCATTTGTTTTTGCGGGTGAGATTACCCCAGAGACGAGGTGTAGAAAGAGAAGAGAAAGGACCATGGACAGAGCAGTAGGGAACCCAGAGACAGTTGTAGGCGGGGATGAGAAGAATCCTCTGAAGGACATATTGAAGGAGAGGCCATTTACCAAATAAATAGGTGTCTGGACTATGTAGATGTATTCTCTAGGGACTCCTAGATTTTTGGCCTTTTACTTGCACATGTATTTATAAGTTTGTCTCTCAAGGAGTCAGAGTTACAGATCATCTGTTATTCACAAAGAGCGAGAATGAGACTTATAAGCATTCAATAGAGGGTGATTTACAGCTGTATCACCCTAAACACAGCAGTGGATCATGCCTGAGATAGGCACAATCTCTGATTGGGACATTCCTTGCTCCCCCAGTGCACTGGCCCAGCTCTTCAGGCTAATGCAGGAAGATGGGACAGGGCCATGAGCCTGCCTCCTTTCCCACCCATATCTTGACATCCTGCCCCACACTGACAGTAGATATAAACAAACTAAATTACATGATAAAGAATTATGTTTTCGTATCACACTGATGTAACAATATGCCAGCATTAATTGAGGCAATATAAACTAGGTTAAATGGTAACAGAAACCTATATAAAAAAATCTCAGACATGTTTTTGAAATTATGCAGAGAGGGTACCCTTGCTCCTCATTAGACAGCTCCCCCATTTCTACTCTTTCTTGCATGTCCATTCTATCCCATTTTTGGTGGCTTCAATCAGCTTTTTCCTATCAAGGACTAAGGTCACCCAACAGCTCTAAGACATAAAGTAACCAGTTTTCTTCATTAACATAACTACAGTAATGCATCCTAATTTTTAAAAAGTGGTAAAATGGAAATTATGAGAGTGTGTATTAATAAATGTTGTTGTAGTATGTTGGGCAGCCAGGTCTGCAAAGAATCCCATTTGTAATCAAACATGTAAAATAGATTTAAATCCAACTGTAGGCACTTTAAAATTCATAGCACTGATTCATTCACTTTTCCATCTCCCCTTGATCAGATAAACAATCACTCAAACTGCAGCCTTCAGCATGACATACGGCTATTCCTGTATACAAATGCCTCTAGCCTTAACAGATACACCCACCATCAGATTACTAACTATTGGTTTATAATGTTATTAATCCACAGCACCTCCTTGGAGTTGGATGTTTTGTAATTCAGTCTCCATTCTCCACAATCACAATTTGGGTCTGGGCTAAAAGGTTCTGATTTTGAAGCAATAAAGGTACCGTGTCTAAGCATGATTTGCCAATTTAGCCTTTCATTAATGATCTTATAATTATGGCCAAATACTGTCCGTATATATAAATTTTGCAGGTGACTATTACATTTATATAAGTATTACCATTTGAAAATGACATTATCTATAGCAGGATCTATGCTTGTAGCATTTTGTTCACTGGCAAAATGTTCAGGTACCAGACTCCAAGAGATTACACAATTAGAGAGAAAAATCAGAACTAACTTTTAAAAATATGTAACTAAAAACCACTACAGCAAATCCACACTCTTATCACATCAGTTTGGTTGGTCATCTATCTGTCCACTCCCCAGCACATAACCCATGTAATTCAGGTGTACAGAAGAGATCAGGACTGTCCCTTAAGAAAATATCCTAGATATAAGAGAGAGACAGGGTGACCAGATGTCCCAATTTTATAGGGACAGTCCCGATTTTGGGGTCTTTTTCTTAAATAGGCTCCTATTACCCCCCCACCCCATCCCTTGTCCTGATTTTTCACCCTTGCTGTTTGGTCACCCTAGAGACAGATGGGGCAAAGTGGGATTATTTGCCTTATGGTCACTGAGCAGCAGCATTTTAAGTGCCAGGTATCAGTTTGTTGTTACAGTTTTATTAAACTACGCATTCATGAAAGGGGTCAAAATTTCTGGTTCTTGCCTTTTATACAGTATTTTTTTTTAGAATAAATCATCTAGGAGTCTGCATGAACATGCACTGCTTCCCATTCTCTATTAAATTCTTAATGTAACATACTTCCAAAACCTGAGAAATGAGACCCAAGAAATGAGACAAATCTCTCAGATGGCAGGGTCCCAGGCCATTTATATAGTGCAACAAACATACTGAATTACACTTGGAAACAAACAGGCAGAGCACTGGTCCAATGTACTCATAGCCCTTCATCACGCAGAAGAGAGACCACAGCTGAAGTTTCCTGATGCTTTTCATTGGTAATCCCACACATAGTGCATTGCAGTAATCCTTCCTGGAGGTTACAAAGGCATTGGTCATTGTGGGTAAGGATCCGTTGTAGTCTGCACGTCACACCTGCTATCTGAAAATCCAAGAGTAGCCACTTAGTATGACTGCACACCATACTAGCAAAGGTTGGACCTTCAATGGAAGCCTCATTCCACACCTTCATTTCTTCAGATGTTTCTCCCTACTTGTCAACTTTACTTTTATCATGTCTGGATTGAGTCTGAGTCTGATTTCTCCACATCTCTCAAGCTCTGGATAAACACTTATCCAGATAAGCACTGTTGCTCCTTCTTCTAACACCATTGTCATGCCTCTGAGCTTTCATCCCCACTCCCCCCTTCTGACAGGAGACAAGGGCTCCAGAACCTACCCACTTTTCACTGAAAATTATAGCCAACTCCACTGTAATTAAGGTTGACATTAGCCTCTTACAATCTCTGCTCAAATCCTGCATTAGGTCACAATGACTAATTAAATGCATGGACTCATCCCACATCACTGTTGCCATTTGTCCAAATCTTATTGCCCTCACACAACCTGGAGTGACGAACGCAGACTCTGTTCAAGTATGGACTAATAGGAGGAGTCCCTTGTCAGCTCTTCGGCTGTTTCATTGTCCAGTGGGGGAAAGCTTGTATAGTAGTGGTCTGTATTATTTCCAGCTCAGGTCAGTGCTATTAGTTCTTTGTGTTGATAAACAGTAAGTTCACCTGCAATATTTTAAGGAACAGAAGAAATGCATCACTCTGGTAACAATTATCTCTGCCTGTCTTTACCAGGCAGAAGAATTTTAGAGTTTAGGTAATTGATTGCCTTCATGACAATTTCACACCACCCGCTGCATTTTTCAGAAAAAAAGCATCAGATTGAAGCAGATCAAAACAGATTGCACAGAACAGCCACAGACTAATGGTGAACTGGGAATACTGAGAAAACCCTATGTGCGTAGCTTCTGAATTGGAAATTGAGCTCTTTCACTAAGTGCTGGAGTAACTGCTCTTACATTAGTTTTGTCAGCTAAAGGCAAAATATACACATAATAGAGCTAGATAATATGTTAAGGGGTCAGTTATGCCCAGACCTGCATGGTTATGCAAGGCAGAAAAGGGCACATGGAGCTGGCCATGGAGTCATTTTGCTCACAGAGTGCAAGCATCTAAGGAGGTTTTAACCTCACCAAAGTGGAAGAAGAAGGGGTGGGGCAATGACCCTGTTCCACCATAAGAAGCCAGCAGAGAAGCCCCCATGCACAGGTGTGGTGAACACTGCATCCTTGGAAAGCTTAGCAGACGTGGTGCTCCAGGAGGCACTGTTCCCTGAATGATACCTCAGCAAATCTTTCAGCAAACTTGGACTGAGGTTCTTGTTCTAACAAAACTAGAAACCAGATGATATAGAAAATGTGCTGGTTTTGGTTATGAGAGAAAAATTAAACTTATTCTGTTATGAAGTATAGCATTTCCACATACATCCAAATATTTTCTGCAATGGTGAATTAATAAGAAAATTAAGATAAAAGGGATGAGTACCAGCTCATTCATATTCCATTTGTTTCAATTCTCCCTCAGTTTTTGTTACAGACAACTCCTGCTTAATTGTCAAATACGCCCCTCCCCCCACCGCGCACACACTGCACACACTCTTCCCCTCATGTTTCAAAGGAGTGATGAGACAATTTCAGTCCAACTCTTCACTTTTAATTTAATCATATTGATGGAGTCTTGCAGTGAGAATAACAATGTGTATCAGTCAAAATTACCTGCACCTGCACTCTTTACAACCTTAATTGAGGGTTTTTTGTTTTTTTTTTTTGCTCTTACAGCACTGACATTTCCTTTAATGATTAAATGCAATCAATCAATCCTTTCTTTACATGACAGACTAAATACGCTGTTGGTATATCTTTATTTTCTACGGCTAAGACAAATTAATGAATCTTTGCCACAAAATAGTGGTTTTTGTAGAATTTGGGCCGGCCCTTTTACAAACAAAACATATTAATGATCAGTGATATAATTACTGGAAATAGTCACTCCTTAGCAAAGAGAACCAAAGCCCAAAATTTAAAGAAAAAGAAGATTGTAGGGAGTTATTGGGTGTACTAGACGGAAGTAATTAATGCACCTGCTCTAATTCTGTGTGCAAAACTTTATTAGACGTGGATTCATGAAAATTTCAAGCATAATCAGCATGCCATGTAATTATGGGGTAGATGCAGGGCGTAAGAGAGCTAAGTAAACCTCCTTTCCCCAGAAAAAGGCTGAGTTAGATTTTGGTAGGGGGATTCAAGTGTGGACAAGAGTGGTGGATCTTTTAGGGCAGCAATTTTTGGAAGGGCTGCAAAGGTGGGGCTTGGAGTAAGAAATAGCCATTGCAGTGACCACAACAGCCACCATTAACCCCCATCTTGCTGGACAGAAATTTGTTGGGGAAGACTGCCCCATATCTGTTCCCCGCCTCCACTTCTAGCACAATGTTCTCATTGGCTCATGACCCCCGTGGCATTCCATTAGGAAAAGGTTTCCAATCAGATGAAACCTGATGAGGCTTTTTCTACTGTTTATTTATTGGGATTTCTTTAGTGCTCATCACTATAATATCTCAGTACCGGCAATAGTTTTTTGATGGAAAAGCTTGAAAAAATTACTAAATTAAACTCTACTGACCTTTTTTCCCCTCATGCTCTTTCCTTTGCTATAACTGATTACCTTTACATGCTGTTGGTTATCATGATTACCAAGTAGGAAGTGGAAGGACTGTTAAATCTCATTGAGAATGGTAACCCATATGGAGGGCCAGATGGCAAACCTTGGTCTTCCTATGCATATCAGGGTTTTTTTATTTGAATCACTGGATATGTGTAACTCTGCAGTGCAAATAAATATGGAACGTTGTTGGTGCTACGATGCTATACATTACTTTTTATAGCTAATGGTGAAAGTCCATTTTGTGACCCATTGAAACTTAGGAATGGATTATTATTATTTTTTAATGAAACAAGTCACATTTTTATTTGTTATCTCTCTTAGTTTTCAGTTTTTAAAATTAATGGATTTTTATTTTATTTTAAGGAAATGGATTTGGTGATAATCAGAATCTTTGTTTTACACCCATGCCACCATTATCCTGAAGCTCAGACCCTTTTAGACTATCAAGAAAACAAAATTAAGGCCCATTGTATTATAACCTCAAGTTCTGTAGCTCCAAGGTCAGTTCAATAATATTAGTTTTGTCATCAGAACCCCTACTGCAAATTGGGACTATTCCATTAGCCCTGGAATAGCTGTGCCTTCTATTCTGAAGGAAAATGATCTAGGCTTGTAAACATTGCCAGTTTGGTTTGAGTCTGCCCTGAGTAATCACTATACACGATGGATTAGACCTGACACAGGGAGTTCCATCTATCAGAGGGAAAGTTAAAGTTGCAATGAGAAAGGGGGCCCTGACCTGTTTAAGGCCTCTAGGTGCTACCGTAATAAAACAGATACAATTATATTAATAATAAATCCACAGATTTTTCTGAAATGAAGAGCATGGGCATTGCCTGTAATAATTTATGACTATTATAGGTCAGTATATAATGCCTGCATCTGTAACTTTCACTCTATGCATCTGAAGAAGTGAGGTTTTTATCCACGAAAGCTTATGCCCAAATAAATCTGTTAGTCTTTAAAGTGCCACCAGACTCCTTGTTGTTTTTGTATTATACATTCTGTTTGTCTAATTGTTATTGTATTGTTTGCTATGTGATTACAAGAGGATAATTTAAGAGGATTTACTTGCTCACACTCAGGAAAGAGGACAATAGCTTCTGATAGCCCTACTTACCAGTATTTAAAGGACAATGCAGGTGTCATTAGCTTTTGAGGTTTTACCTCTGACCATGGTGAGTTCTAAGGCCTGGCTTGTGAACACAGGAGGGGAAATCCCAAGTGAGAAAAACTGAAACAAAGAACTTTGGGGTGGATAAAGACAGTCCTTGAAGGACAAGCAAGAGGCATTAACAGAAACTGCTAAGGAGCACACTGAACTTCAGTCCCCTGAGGCTAGGGTGTCTAGTATAAACTAGGCTTACCTGAGGCTATAGATAAGATAGATATGTGTGCAGCCCTTTGATTGTGTTAAAAACCCTTTTCTCATTATGATTTGTTCACGCTGTAGTGATGAAATACCGTGTTTTGAAAAGGCTATTTTTGGGTCACTGTGTTCACCAATGGTCACCACTCCCAAAGAGAAGTGTCACAAACAAGGATGTGGTCTGTCAGGCCTAGAGGTCAGAGCAGAGGCAAAGGCCAGGAACAGTATTGAAGGTAAGAGCCGGAGTCAGAGCTAAGTGTCAGGAATTTGCCATAAAAACGCTGTATATTTTTTCCTATATTTATTTTCATTGTACTTAAAAATGTATTGTACGTTAACTTTAAAAATCTAGTGCACTTACAAGTAATAAGAAAGTTATTGGAAAAAAGGAAAAGTTTGCTTATTTATTTTCCCTAGGTGGTTTTTTATGTGCATTTGACACAGCGCATAGTTAATTTCACTGTTTCCCATTAATGGTCACTTAAGGCAATTTCTATTTGGCCCTTACATCAGTGCACGGAGGAGGGGAGAACATGCAAGGACCTTTCTCTCCACCCAATGTGGCTCACAGCAGGGTCAGGCAGAACTGCAGTCCCAGTTCTCATGGGAACACAGGGCACTCCATCCCTATTTCCCCACACATGCATGAAGGAGCCAAGACCACGGCCCCACCACCCTGCACTGTCTCACAGAATGGGACCATCACAGAGAGGAGGAAGTAACTATGCTGCATACCATAAAGGGTGTTGCAGTCAGTGTGCTTGTATGGGAATCCAACAAGCATGCACAACAAGCATGATCTAGCCTTGAGTCAGTTTCATTCTTGCTGAAAAGACCCTTATAAACAGCAGCTCAGGGAGGGGGGAGATAAACCCTTACAACATGTTTTTAAAGCAGTTTCTTTGTCTTTTAAATCATAGGACATACTATGTAAAGAGTGATCAGAAACTGGATTTATTTTAATCAACTAGTTTCGAAGAATTAAGCTGACAGTATATCTAATTTTTTTTTCATACAAACAACAAAATACAGTGTACTGTATGCAGGCTGCTCACTTCAACAGACCTTTCTTAATCAATTAATAAATAGGAGTCTAAATGGAATCACATACTACCAGATTGTTAATGCATTAAGAGCAAAAAAAGAAAAGAAACAAACAAACCGCTTGCAGGATAGAATACTTGGGGTTTTTTTTGTTTTTGTTTTTGTTTTTGTTTTTTTCCATTCATTTTTATTGCAAATAGTGGCATTAGTGACAGGAGTGAAAAATATCTAAATAGTGTGTACTCTAAAAGCTATTTAAGTCTCTTGATTTTTGAAGACCATGAATTCTGATTTGTTTAACTTGTTTATTAAATATAAAATATTTAGAAATTGATCTATTTTAAATATGGCAGTTGTAAATAAAATTTGTGGTTGTTTGTATCCTTTTGATATAAGAAGTTATACATTTATTATAAGGAAATGTATTGAAAAAGGCCTATTCATTACTACATGGATTTTACAGCAGTACATCACTACTATTGTTAAATAAGGGCTTTGATGGCCCCCGGGATTGGAAATGCACAGGTAAGCCTTTCACCTTGAGGTGACAGGAACTTGTTAGCATTGATATCTGCTTAGTGGTAAATATGAAATTACGTAGTTTGTGATCTCAGCTTGGGGACTGATATTTACATCTCATCTCAGTCAGCTCTGTGTTGTTAAATAAAGCCATGTAAAACTGCCAGTTGTGGTTTGTACACATTTTGGTGGATTTTATTGGTGGATTTGGCTATAGTTTTGCAATTTGTGAAGTTTGGTTGAGCATAAGGTTCATCATCAGACAAAGGTTTGTATGAAAATGGGCAAACATGGGAAATTTGGTAGGTTCCATTATGAAACTGACAGAATCACTCAATTCCCTGGTTCTCACAGACTACAGCCTTGATGGTCTTAGACTCTGGCGCTCTTTCCTCTCACTTCCTCTCTCACAGATTACCCATAAACTAGGGACATTTGTGAGAACAAAGCTATAGAAAAGGGCACCCTCTATCAGTAGTTGAGGACAACTCCATTTTAGGGAGGTCCAGTAGTCTGGTTCCTCCCTACACTTTGGTGCCTTCAAGCATGATGAGCTCACTAGCTTTCCAGCAGAGATCAGCTTCTCTATTAGCCCCACTGCACTTGTTAAATATCTTCTGGTAGCTGGAAAACTTCTGCTTTTGTCCATCTCCAATTTGCAGCTGTGGGACTGGGAAGGGATCCTCTGTTCCCACTGATGCCTATGAGGTCCCTTTTTCTCATTCTGGGATGTTAGCTCCCCAGAGAGTACCAGGCTATCAGGGAATCCCTATGCTGGACATTGTGTCTGTCCTGGTTTGAGGTTTCAGACCCAGACTAAAATTACCTACAGTTCCCTGAATTTCAACAAGATGGGTGAATTCCAGTGAATTTGGGGTTTATAATAAAGGCAAGTGTGCCTCACCTGGTCCAATTCTGTTATAAAAATTCCACAGCTCTCTAATGTTTCATCCCTAAAATCATACACTGAGTTAAGGCAAAGTAAAAGTCACCCTAACCAGTGCTTGATAATACTTCGGAATACTACTGTGCAGATTTAAGAGTAAGTGGAACCTAAAGGCTATTGCAAGAAATATAGATTGGGAGGGACTCAGGCTGAAACTATGGAGTTTTGTGCCTTTGTCTGGACCATTCAATGACTAGCTGTACCTTATATTTCAGATATGATCCTTCATTGGGTCAAGTTCTTTTTTACTCTTCTCCTCAAGCCAAAAATAAGACAGAAGTGACAAGAATCCTTTTGACATTTTTTACTCCCTGACTCCACTGGTGACTTGGTTTAAATTGTACATAATGAGACTCAAACACGACATGTATGCTTACTTGGAGACTGCTACACATTGTGAAGTCCATTGTCTGTTTTACAGAGGGTGAAGTCAGAACTTCTGTTTCCCCTCACCGCGCTTTACAAGCGGCAAACACCAAACTGCTATGCTAGGTCTACAATACCTGAAATGTTTTGGGGCTGACAATGACAAAGGCTGACAACATCCATAAATCTTGCAAATAATGTCATCCAATCTTTAATGACTGCAAACCGTCTGGACCTTGGTAATACATTGTATGTGGGAAGCAGTAGCTCCAGCAAAGCAGCATCTCGAAACATCGTGTCCTACAGTATTGGGTCAGTACTGAAGCAAAAGAAAGAGTCCCCTGAGTCACCAACACCCCACTCCCTGCAGCACCTGGTTTTCCTTGGATGCTTCCAATCCAATTAGTAGTCAGACCTCATTTTATAGAGTTTGACAAGATCACAAACCAGGGAGGAAGAAATGCAGACAGTGCAAAGTATAATGCCAATAAAATAAAAAAGAAAATTGCATTTTAAAAATTATATAAAACTAATTCAAAGGGTTTGACTTAAATAATTAGAGTTCCTCAGATTTTATAAGAGTAACAGCCTGACAAAAAGCCTTCATACTTGTAGAATTAGAGCTCTAGGGACGCAAAAGAAGACCTTACCTGTGGATGGGAGGGAATTAGTCACTTTCCAAGTCTGTCTGCACAACATGAAACCAGTCTCTGCTACAAGGCTGCTGTACATTGTGCTGGTGGATAACAGATCCCAAGGAGCAGTTCTGAAGACTGGAACTGAACTTGGGTCACATCCCTGAAACAGTTCCCCACCATGCCACTGAGTATCCTTATATACTCCTGGTGGAATTCTGCACCACTGCGCATGCACATATTTTATGTGCCAGGCATATTTATTTTATTTTATTTTGCAGAAAATGGCTTCTGCTGAAAATTTGCTGCAGTTCTGCCTTTTGCCCACCAGAGGGTGTTGTGGTGCTAGAACAGAGCAGCCACCCCTGGCCAGCCCCAGCTATGATAGGGAAGAGAAAGAGCCTGCCTTCTTCACAGCACCTATCACTCCAGGTCAGGAGACAGGAGCTATTGGGAGACAGATAGCATAGGGCTGTGGGGGGTCAGAACAGGGGCTCAGAAGGGCTAATGGGGGAAGACAGACTAGGACAGGGGCTGACTGGGAGTGGAGGCAAACGGTCACGGGGGGAGGGAGGTGCAGGGCCACATTGGCAGAGGGGGAGGGGTGAAGAGCTACAGGGGGAAGAGGGATGGCTGACTGGGGGCAAAGAGACACATGGGGATGGTGAGGGGTTCAGGGCCACATGGGGATAAGGGGAATGGGTGTCTGAGTGAGGGTGGAGGGACACATGTGGACAGGGGATGCAAGGAAACATGAGGGTGCAGGGACACATGGGACAGGAGCAGATGTGCCTGACTGAATGGGAGAGGCTAGGTGTCAGCCAGGGTCCGCATTCTTCCTAACAATCCCTTCCCTCCCCCCAAGAAAACCTGTTCTATACTTTTCCCAAACACACCCAACAACCCTTCAAGTTCATAGCCAGGCTTCTTCCCAGAAAGTACTTCCCTCTTCCTTAGCTCCTCCATTATCCTTAACTCCACCAAGCCTTTGCACTGCTTCTGAGCGGTGTGGGAAATATGGTTCTGTATTGTAATTTAAATGAATTATTACTCAGTGTTCTGTATTAATATGCCTAGTAAGGAATCTAATTGTCAAAAAATATTTCCTGAATCTTTTTTGTTGTCTGTATTGTTACAGGCATACTTGTTGACAGATATTTTGAAATAAATTACCAAAATAATTGAAACTGATGTGATTATATTGACATATAAAATATGCAGAATTTTACAGAATCTTTAATATTTGTGTGCAGAATTTTTAAATTTTTTGGCTCTGAATTCCCCCAGGAGTAAGCCTATACTAGGGGAGAAGGGGGCAGGAGCAGCAGACACAGGGTTAGTTATGGATTCCCCTATGCATACAGAATGCCCGATGCTGCCTTAAGGCAAGTTTAGTCCCCTTTGCACTGCTAGAGTGATGGAGAATCTGGCTCTTATACTTTCTCTATGTTGCATTTCTGGAACTGCAACTGGAAAATAGTTACTCTCGAAATAGGTTATGTAGATGTGTATTCTTTAAAAAAAAAAATTAATGGATATATCCCATCTCCTAGAACTGGAAGGGACCTTGAAAGGTCATTGAGTCCAGCCCCCTGCCTTCACTAGCATGACCAAGTACTGATTTTGCCCCAGAACCCTAAGTGGCCTCCTCAAGTACTAAACTCACAACCCTGGGTTTAGCAGGCCAATGCTCAAACCACTGAGCTATCCTTCCCCGTCTACTTCTGTAGAACAGTGGCTGTTCAAATAAGAAAAGATACATAGATAAATTGATGATTCATCAAAGATTTAAACATTTTTTCAAACTAGTGATCATATTAGATCATAAAATTATAATAATTCAGTGGTCCTCTAACTGTGGGCCAGAGGCTTGACCAGCAACTTGGCTTCCCTGACATTTGCAACTGGGGATTTTCCTGCTGTAAAATCTTGCTTTCCGCAAAACTGTTGCCTTCACCATTTTATTGGTTATGGGTTCAACTCTGTGACGTACTGAGCGCAGTCAACTGCCATGGGGAGTTGTGGCCATTCAGAACCTTCCAGAATAAAGGCCCAGGCACAGCAAAGTCCCTACACTCATGCTTATCTTTAAGCACATGATTAAATGCATCGCTAAAAAAGGAAAAACTTGAGAACATGCTTAAAGTTCAGCGTGTGCTTAAGTGCTTTGCTGAATCAGGGCCAGAGCTCTCTCCATATTCCTCTAATCCATTAATGGAAATAGAGCTGCACAATTATTTTCCTGGAGTTTTGAATGAGATTTGATTTTACTTTTAGCATACCAGCTAATCCAATAATATCCCTCTTAAAAATAATTATTTATCAAAACTAAAATGTTGATCTAGCCAAAATTTTACTGTATGTACTTAAACTGTTTAACTGTTTCAGAAGGGATATATCTGATTGGATTGGGGGAGAAAACAAATACAATCAGCAAACCACGTACCCTAGCTACTTTGTAATAATTATTTGAATGTAATTTAATTTAGATTTCATTTAATTGAATTTTTATTCTATTCTCTTTTGTTCTCTGGGCAAGTATATATTTAATCTTGAGAGTAAAATTGTTATAATTAAGTCGTCTTATGTTTTTAAATGTAATATAAAATTAGAGGGTAGAAACCGAGTAATATAAGGTACATTATATGAAATTATATAGATTGATTAACATCTTATTTGTATTAGTAGTGCTAGGTGACGTACAATGCACTGGTATGTGTTACAGATCCTGCTCTGCGCCTGATCTGCAGAGGATATGAGTCTGCAACAGCCATCAAGCCTTGGCTTTTTAGCTCAAGCTGTAGCAACTCGTGCAGATAGCTTTGGAGGCCCCACTTCAACCCTGTGTGTTAGCAACAGAATAAAAGGTCTTACCAACTAAACAGGTTGAGTTTACTAAATAAAAAGAAGGAAATCAAGGACGGAGGACAGAAGTGACTATAAAAGATCATGGCCTATTTTTTCAGAAGTGACTAGTGATTTTGGATATCTTAATATTTTGGTATCCAACTTCATGCACATGAAAGGGGCCTGATTTTCAGATAGTGGATGCTTTGCTCTGCTGAAAAATGGGCCTCATTCAGTCATATGAAGTAAGGCACCCAAAAATAGTGGCATCTAAAAATCAATGATCACTTTTGAAAATTTAGGCTCATGTTATCTCTCAGTTAAGTTGATGTACATCTTGGCAATGGAGGCAGGTTCCAAAATGTCTGATGGATTTTTTTCTCCTCTCTTAATAGTGATGTTTATATGTTACCTAGTTTTAATTTCTCATTTTATATACTTCACAGCCCAATGGAAAGGGAATCAGATCATCAGGGCTCCAGTGCCCAGTGACAGGCAATTTAACTTCTGAAATACATAAATGACAGATTCATATATATTTTAGAAGTTAAATGATATCCCTAACTGGTATTTCATAAAAAAATGCCTTCAGGAGCCCAAAGTGTTCTGGCTATCCAAGCAGTTTTAGATTTAAATTAAGTTAGGGATTGTTTCCCATTTGAAAAAAGCTTTCAAAACTTAAGTAAAATATGAAGTGTTGGAGCCATGTTGGTCCCAGTATATTAGTAGCTCAAATGCTTCTCTCTCTCACCAACAAAAATTGGTCCAATAAAAGATATTACCTCACCTACTTTGTCTCTCTAATTTCGACAGTATCCTTTTATATGTATTTTCGCCAAAATACCTTAAGATGATTGGGGGAGGGGAGGGTCTCATCAGGTTTTGATACTTACTAGCAATTTTATGAGAAATATTTTTTTCTGAATAAATTATCAAAAGAGCAAGGTTGTTTTAGTGATTCATATTGATTGTGGCCTAGTGGATAAAGCACATGACTGGGACTTAGCCATTGGCCTCCTGGGTGACCATGAGCAAGTCACTTTACTAATTTGTGCCTACTTTCTCCATCTGTAAAATGGGGATGATGATACCGACCACCATTTGTAAAGCACTTTCAGATCTAGATAAGACTTAGTCCTGCCATGAGTGCAGGGGACTGGACAAGATGACCTCTCCAGGTCTCTTCCAGTCCTATGATTCTATGATCTACAGATGAAAAGCACTGTATAAGAGTTAGGGATTATTATTACTACAACATTTTCTTATAAAGTTTGTTGTAAAGCTACCTAGATTATAATATATGATAATTAATACATTATTATTTTCTTATTATTGTTATTCCTTACTCCACTGAAGTAAACCAATCTCCTTTATAATTTACTTTTTACATATAAAGAAATTCTCAGACGAAAAACTGTTTTACAAACATTAATTAAGTATCACAATACCCATGTGAAGTATTACCCCTTATACAGATGGGTAAACTCAGGGACAGTTCCCGGCGTCACAAAGCAAGTCAGTGGCAGAGGTGGGCATAGCACAAAGGAAGTATTCATTTGTATTACAGAAGTAACTGGAGGCCCCAATTACAACTGGAGTCCCATTGTGGTAGGTGCTATACAAACACAAATTGAGAAACAATCCCTGCCCCAACGAATTTACAATCTAAGTAGACAAGACCGACAACAGGTGCAAGAGGAAACCAAGGAACACAAAAGTGAAGTGACTTGCCAGAGGTCACATAGCAGATTAGGGGCAGAGTTGGAATTAGAATCCAGTTCTCCTGATTCTCAGTCCAGTTCCATAATCACTGCTTTATGTTGCCTCAATGAGTTCTCTCTGAGGCTGTGCAAAAGGTTCACCAGTCCCTTGATCTTTTCTATTTGTTTGCGGAACCCAAACCTTTTTAGGAAAGTTTCAGACTGGTTTCTATGCAGAGTTTCCACAAATTATGAAAAAATAAAACCTTGCAATTTATCCTGAATCTTCCTTGCTTCCTCCCATCAGTTCACATTCAACCAACAGTTTACTTAGGTCCCTTAACTGCAATGGTAGATGTTCCTGCTTTCACCCAGGCTTTAGTTTAAAGAGTGATTCTGTTCTGAGAACTATTTCCGTAAAAATGTTCCATGTTTAATTGTGCCTCACTGATACCATACTTTATTTGCTTAGTTTTCACATAAAATGATAGCAGTCCACCCTACAAACTCAGACTGGGGTCAAACTGTTTTCTTTCATTCTCATGTAGCATATAAAATAGTAAAGATGTTACCTGACATATTATTCCCTCAGTTATACCCATGTAACCTCACTGAAGGCTAATGAGGATGTACATGTGCAAGAAAGGACATAAACTTGTCTGGTGATCAAGAGTGAGAAGGAAAAAAAACGAGCTTAACTTTCAGATCCCAGAGTCAGTGTCCCGGGCAGACAGAAGATGACATATTTTACCTGTAAATAGAGCAAATTGCTTATGGAATCTGTGTCACACAAACATTAGGTCCCACAATGCCATTTTTACAGAGTCAATTTCTGGAGTAGAACTTTAAAACCAGAGAGCCCTCTTAGCCTCTTCACTTTCCTCTCAGCGAGATTTCATTTCTTTTCATATATTTGTTTCTGGTTTGAGCTGCTGCCATAACCTTTAACCTGAGCTTAAGAATTTTCCACTCTGCAGGGGATCTCTGATGAAAGCTACAAAAGGTATAACCATGCTCACAGGGGAAATATCCTGAAGTCAGGGATGGCTGATCTCAGTCTGTAGGTGCTGGAGCAATGCCTCTCAGCCCAGGGACATTTGGATTAAAAAGATGATAGTGCTAGGTGAGAGAAAGCTAAGGACCTGCTTAGCATAAGATTTCAGAGACTAAAGGCTCTATGGTATAATACAAAATAAGTTAATTCAATTTTATAAAACATCTTGCATATATAGTATCACATAGCACTTCACAGAGAGATAAAAGAGCAAGACATTGCTTTACAGAATTGAGTACTGTGACTCATAAAAGCAGAAAGGGGGTGGGGGAAAGAAAGCTAGAGCAGCTCAGATAAAAGAAAACAACTGAATTTAAAAGCAGCAAAAAAAATCAAGCATATGTTCTTGCAGACTAGTTAAAATCAGGGAAAGCAAACCACAAAAGGTTTAAAGGCTTGTTTCAACATCCAGAAGTTCCAATGTTTATTAAAATCTTTCTGTACTAGAAACTGGCCTGGAAATCTCAGGAGATTTCAGGTACTTCTTCATGTACCACAAGAACAGCCTCTTTCATGGTATTTCTACACTTTCACTCCTCTTTCTGGGCAAAACTAAAAAAATGTGGTCATAAAAAAGGCATCTACATTTTACTGAAACTCAAAGAAGGTTTAATTTAGGTTTTATTGAAACAGGTGATGGATCAGGTCTGTTTTTATTTTATTTAAGCTCATTTGCCAATTCCTCATTAAAATAAAGGGAGAATGGAAAACAAATTGTAATTTTGTGAAAATTACAGAATAAAGTGAGAAGAAACCTTTATGGGAGATTTGAAGACATGAAGTGACTCAGTGGCTTTTAGGGAAGATGCACAGAAGTAATAGTTCCAGATACACAGAACAATTAAGGTAAAAGAGTGAGCCCTAACTATGAGGCACCGTGGCAGTGGGTGTGGTACAGCAAGAAGGCCAAGAATTGAGGAACTGAGCATGGAGATGGGGAGTAGACAGATCTACGTTCATGCAGAGAACCCATGAAGAGTTCTGGCTAGAGGACTAATAAGCCAAGGAATATGGGAGAGGATTGAAGTGATAAGGTCCTGCTTCCTGGAGGGGAAATGTTTAATTAAAAAGCATGCTTATAGACCTCTGAAGTTTAACAAGCAGTCATTTAAGAAGACCATGAAAGAAGAAATTCAAACATTTAACACAAGGAATTATGAGGGGTTGAGGGAAGATGTTAGCAGAGACAAATTTAGGAACAAATCCAAACAATGTTCTGAAAATGGAGACAGGCAGATTTCTACACAAGGGAAATGTAGGAAGAAAAACTGAGACATTCTTGACTACCTAAGCTTTCTGTAAATAGCAGCAACATGCTGCAAAGGAATTACTGAAAGTAAATGATGGCAGGATTATAAATATGAGAGAAATGATTGAAGTCTTTCTTCTGGATAAAAAGAATCAATCTTTGAAGCAGCAAGTATCAGGAAGTTATGATTCATCTAGGAGTTGAAAGAAGCAAGATGGCAGATTAATGATTATGAGGTGATTAAAAAACTGACTTGGGGGAGGAGGAGTACAGTTGTGTATTATCTGAACAAATATTATTTCCAGTTTTGAAGTTAAAACCTACAGAATGTGCAAAGAAGGAGAACATCACTATATGTCTGGAACCTGGATACAGCATGCCTAGACATCGCTGTTGGGAACGTTCTCAGGAGTGACACTTGCTATACTACGTGAAAGATGAGATATGCACTATGCTATATGCTATCTCATGCATTGGGATAGCTAGGTCCCAGCCTGCCCAGAAATGTTCTCTTTGTGTGATACAGGGCTGGTCAGCATTGCCAATGCTGGCATCCCACTTTGGCTCAAGTAACGCACACAGCTGCATTATGGCTGTTTCCTGCACTAGAGTACAAGGGATTAGAGTGAAAGGCCTCTCCATAACTCCTCTCTCCCCAGTTCACCCTCATGCCACAATATGTCCAAAATAAAGCACCTTTTCAGGCTATTGTATTCCAACAAAATATCTGTGGAATTGTTTTCATAACTCACTTCACTATAATGCAGATTAAAAAGAGCATACTAATTAATTGTAGACATTTAAATTATTCCATATTTATGTAAACTGCTTCCCTTTATATAGGCCCTCTGTTACATTATATCTGATCACCTTTTTAAAAAAAACATCAGTAATTGCTGTTGCCTTTGTCCATCTCCTTCCCTAAAGGTAGTTCCCTTATCTTTTCTTTTGAGAAACCACAGGTGTAGCTGCTGTTAGATAAGCAACAAACCCAAGGCAGATATATTGCTGTTTATTTTATTTTATTTAATTTTTCATACTAAGGAATTAACTTGAAGGCCAGGAATAGATTCAAGGATCTTTTCAGGTCCTTTTCCATGTGAGCATTTCATTCTGAGACCCATCTCTTCTAACAAAGGTCAAACTACTGAGATGTTCAACGTAGTCAAAAGGGTTTTCCTTTCAAAATATATCAATCAAAAGGAAAACTAAATGAAAACCATAATGAGTATGGTTCCTATATAAAATTCCTCCATAACAGATTCTGAAAGATTTTGCCACTTAGTCCTGTAAAACATTATAATTCAGGGAAAAAATTATGTGAGATACAGCTTTCCTCCAACTGGGACAAAAAATTGCTCATGTTTAGCAAACAACATGTCTCCATGTAACTGGGATTTATTTTGCATCCGTTCAAGCTGTTCGGCATGCCAAAATGATCAATGTGCAATGGCTTCTGAAATGACTTGCACATCTAGATGAGGTATGCTTTTACACTTTAAAAAAAGTCAGAGGAAATTGTATTAATATTTTGAAAGACATCCATTAAAATGAACCTCTTTAAATTAAGTGGTTTACTTGCATTTTCATTTCCACAGTATACAAAATATTCTAACCATGCCAAAAGTCATACTTACAGCGAATGCGTAGGGGCTAATTAGCTTAAAAATAGTAAATGCCCCAAGATAATGTTGTGCAAGAATTAAAGTTGTCTGAGAAGTTAGTTTGCTGATACAATTAATATTTGAAAGCAATCTTCCATAAAAAACTGCATGAAGCAGTGATTTTAATTGCAAAATAATTCAACTAGAATACAGTAACTACAGTACATAACTTAAAACTACATTGCAAAAGTGAAGCAGCCTTAATATAATGATTAACATTTCAAATAAATAATCTGAAATCTTAATATAAATGAAAATTACAATCTGCCTAGCCCATCCAATGGGGTTGTCTGTGTGAGTGTAAAAAGTTTTTTTCTTAAAAAGAGTTACAAAGCAAGCAAGTCGTGATTTAATTTTGAAATCTTAGCAGGTACAGTTCCTGTCAATCCAGCAGGGAAAGAAGACAGCTGATACACAAATAATGAAACTAGGTAACTGTTATGAGAGTACAGATGGGACTCTGAGGTATTGACTGCCTGAACACTCTCACTTTAATATTTTTCTTTTTTTGCCTGAAATGGAAAATTTCCCAGGGCAGTTATTCATGCTGATGGATAAATATTGGAAGTGAGAGAATAGAGGTCTGTCATTTTTTTCTTACACAAAAATGTTGGTCTCAGAAATACAAAATTAAATTATACAAATAGCAAACTTACTCAATACAAACACAAGTTTAGAATAAGAACTGAAATGAGCGAGAAAGTTTTGTGTTGTTTTCTGGAGCAATGCAACAAACAACCACCTGAAGTTTGAGGTATTTCTCAACATCATTATCATCATGCTAATATCATGGTTTAATGGCATGGACTATCATACACATGAACCCAGTGACAGAGCTAATAGGGAGATAGGGGTTCCCACTGACTCCTCCCCCACAACTGCCCCACAAGGCTCTAAGGTGCATGTGTGGTTTGTTTTCAAGCCAACAGATATAGCCAAAGGTGGCACCACCAACGAGCCATCACTACCCCCTTCCCGGCTCCAATACTACATGCACCCATCTTGGCCTTTTGATTCTACTGTCTATGTGTATTACCAGTGCTTTCTGTGCCCACCTTCTGATGACAATCCTGGCACTCACACCATAAACACCATCTCTAGATTCTCAGCAGTTCTGCATAAAACAGAACTGAAATACTTCAACTTTCCTGGATGGATCTGTCTGAAGACTGGCTCTTGACTCTCCAGATGGCGTAATGCACATTGACTGGTATTTCTGATTTTCTTTCTGTGACACACAGAGCAGATGCCAATAGCACATCTTGAAAGCCTCCAACTGATGTTAATCCTGCCTACAAAGAATTTTCAGAAGCTTAAATCTGTAACAAAGAACAACACTGAGATGAAAGAATAAGCAAAGGGAATTAGGCAAACCATCTCCATCTATTTAATTTTCCAGGCTTTCCAAAATATTGTAAATGAAGAGGGATTACAACTGGGACAGAATGTCAGGAAATTGCTTTGATATGTTTCTTTTTTTCATCTCTCATCCTTTTCCTATCCTGAATTTGTGTTTATTAGTATTACTCTATATTGATTGGTTCCCACCCTCAGAACATATAGGCAAGGCCCCAAGAAGATTACAATCTAGAATTAAGATGTGACATAAACTGGTGAGAACAAAGGATGGATGAAGGATTTGGATAAGGCCTACACAAGTGCATTAGTATGCAGTACTCACCAGCTCGTCACACACTAACTATCCATGTGGACTCTGCTGACGTGCACTAAAAATGCCCTAGTGCATGATGACACAGTCCCATTTGAAAAAGGATACAAGGACTGGTGCCAGCCTGTTTAACTGCATTGTGGACCAGCTGAGCATGAGCACTTGCTGGGCTCCACCCATATCTCCCCACTGTATCTATGTTGTGTATTGCAAAATCAAGGCCCAAGTTGTTGATGAATGGTAACAGATGAAACTTGAGAGGCTCAGAGGTTTGTTATGGAGCAGACAAACACCCAAAAGTTCAAATGTTCAATCTAACTTTTACCATATCTCAAAAATATCTGCAACTTGGCTCCAGCATTTAACTATCTACTCACTCTCCTTCTTCATCAGTAGAATCATAGAATGATAGAATATCAGGGATGGAAGGGACCTCAGGAGGTCATCTAGTCCAACCCCCTGCTCAAAGCAGGGCCAATCCCCAACTCAATCATCCCAGCCACGGCTTCGTCAAGCCTGACCTTAAAAACTCTAAGGAAGGAGATTCCACCACCTCCCATTCCAGTGCTTCACCACCCTCCAAATGAAAAAGTTTTTCCTAATATCAACGGGAACAGTTATGGATGGTTGTGAATTTTTTGAGAAAATGTACAGTGGTACATGTCTGCATGTATGAAGTAGGAGTAAGGCACCAAGAGCCAAATTTTGCCCTTGGATACATATCAATAGCTCCACTGGATTTCAAGGAGTATTGTACATATATATCAGAGGGCACAATTTGTCCCCAAAGGTCTAACTTAAATTCAAAAGAACAAGAAAATTCAGAGTTCATTCTGAATTAGACACAGAACATTTTCACTGATGTGTTGCAACAGCTCATGTACGCTCGTTACTGTTGCAAGGTTTGACAACGTCCACTGCTTCAGCCATTAGAGTTTCATTCTATTCATACCAAGTAATTGATGTTGGCTTGATTATTAATTAAAACGGTTGAAAAGCAACTACTCGCCTTTTCCAACTACAAAATAAATTGTTCTTTATAAAAAAATTTTTGAATAAGCAAAAGATAATCAGTCAACACAAAGGATTGGTCTGCTTAAATGCATTCACAATTAAATGACATTTCAGCCCAATGCAATTTAAAATATCACAGAAAGCAAGGCTCGTTGCAGAACTTAATTAAAGCAATTCTTGCTATGTTCTGGGCCTCCTTTTTTCTCCCATTCCATCCCTGCTTCCTCCTTTTTTGTCTCTTCATTGTACTCATTCAAAAAGCCATAGACAAATTCTCCTCTTATTTTTATTATTGTTCAGACTACAGTACGTCCCAGATGCCCCATTCAGGATCACAGCCTCCTGTTGCCAAGCACTGTACAAACATATAATAAAAGACAGTCCCCATCCCAGAGAACTGACAGTCCACAGCCCTGATCTTGCAAACTCTTCTGCACGTGCATAAAGTGAGTATTTCTGAGGCTGTGTTTTCAACACTAATACATCAAAGCAGTCCATATTTTAACAGAAATGTTAATAAGGCTTATGCACTTAAGTTCTTGTAAGCTTGCAGGGAATCTCAGAACAGAGCAGGATTACATATCCTTTCAGCCTGTTCAGCAGAAACATTAATTGGTAAGTGAAAACTTTAACATTCCTACCTAGAAGTCAGATGGTAGGATAGCCATTAGCTGCCTACATTCATACCAAACAGTTAACCTACAATTGCTCTCAAATTTTCATCCAGTTTAGCCAGTCCACAGATGTCAAGTGACAGAGGGATTGTGTCTCCAGCCTCCATAACTTTGCACATGTCATCTCTTCAGAAAATTTCATAACTTTTCTTCAGGATACCAAGGACAGCAGGGGACAAATATTACAAGTTAGTCAAGTTGATAGGCTAACAAATAATGTATGTCCTTGTCCTGAGCAGCTGAAGGCATGTAATCCCCTATGTTTGTATACTGAGGGGCAACAATTTTGCTCTCACACCAGTGTAAACCAGAGTTTACTCCACTAAAATCAGTGGATTTATATTGGTGTAAGACATTGTGAGAGAATCTGGCCTACAGTTCACAAATTCATGTCTTTCCTTGAATGAAGATCCCTGGCTGCAGGGCAAAGGGGAAAACAAAAGCACAGGAACATCACCTGGCTCTTATCCAAAGATACTACAAAAATAATATGAGACAAGTACAATATAGGCAGTGAACTACTAGAAAATTAAGCTTATTCACCTCTTGAAGTCTTGAGAGGAGGAAGCAAAAGATATCCATTTAACCTGAAAGCGCATCTGATACCTCATGATATCCTCTAACTATTCTATTTAGACGTAGTTTTGGTTTGTCTACACTGAGTAACATCTTGTGGCAACAGTGGCCAAGATACTTCATTATTTTTTTATGTTTATACAAATAAAAAGAGTGCTTAGCTAAAGCTCTAGGCACACCAACACAAGTTACAAGAACAAAAATGTAACATAAATAGCATTGTATGGCTCCAACAGCCAAGGGAACTCAGAGAATTGTTTTCGCAGCTAGAAACTCCGAGTGAAATCATGGCCCCACAAAAGTCAATGGGAGTTTTGCTATTGACTTCAATATTTCACCCCATGTCCATCTTCTCATTTATCTCCCACCACAGAAATACAATCCAACAATTCTTATCCAATCAAAAATCATGACATTTTCATCTACAACTTTCCTCTTGCGCTGTTCAAGAAATTTCACCCAAGCTTTTCAGTTAATTTGAAAATGTAGAAAAATCAAACCCTACCTTTGTTGCTAGGTGCTATTTGCTGATATATGCCACATTAGGCAGATTGCAAACACTACCATAACTACCATGAAAATGACTACAGCAAACCTGGTGATTTTCATATGGCTGAAATTGGCACAGGACTGATTCTTAAAGCTGGGATAATTATTTACAACAAATCATGACTCTATGATTTATTTGATAAATTTCACCCATTTTTCTGTTTGCAAATTGTCACCATCTTCTCAAATGTATTCGTTATTGAAAACTATTCACTTGATCATTTCTACATATTTTTTCCTGTATCTTATTTGTGGATATACAATATCTAAAGTCAGAGTTGATTTGATTGGACAGACATGGTTTATTTCTATTCCCTGACTGAGTGAGTAGCTGTTACAGATTTTCATTGTGAATATTTTTGGTTACAAATTCCAAATTTGTATTCTGCAATATTCAATTAAAAATTGCTGTTTCTGTGGGCATTCATGCTAGTATACACCTTCACTTGAATATCTGTGGAAAGTCAACACAAAAAGAGAGTGAAAAAAATCAATCCAAAGTGGTTGAAAAGTTTGTTGCAGAGTCCACACCTCAACCTGGAAATTGACCAGCTGTGTTGCTGCTTTTTCAGCAAGTATTCAGGTTTCCTGCTGCACTGTATTCACTCTCCTTGTATTTTCTGTTAAATTCTGAACACCGCTGGAAGTGTTAGGCAATCACTCTTCTATAGTCTGGTGGGTTCTGTCATTTATTGTTGGGTGAGCAGTAGAAGAAAAATGAACCACAAGCATTTTGTGAAGGGGATGAAGAGGGAAAAACACCACACAGCTCTAGAAAGGAGTTTTGATTTTTGTTTTGTTTTAATTTTGGCTGGGATGGCATTTCCCAAGTCATCTCATTACAAAGTCATTCACATGTTAATTTATAAAAACATTTGTTATAACTCTTGTAACTCTGAACTTCAGAAAAAAATCACCTACCCCCCCCATGCAATAATCCAAGGAAAAACCAGTTGTGAGATTCATTGCTATGCTCTCATGTCTTCTCTTTTGTTCTGAATATAGCATTAGCAGAGATTGTTCTAATGCAGCAACAATTATTAGATGTTGCGGGATTTAAAGCTCTGAGTTGGATGGGTCATTTAACCACACCAAAGTTATAATCCTCTCTTTGTAACAACACAATCATTTCCATTTTCATTTTGGTTAGTATGTCAGTCAGGAAAGGAAGAAAGCACTAAGTCAATTTTTTTTTTCTTCAGAAGCCATTTTTTGCTATAGCAAATCTGATAGAAACATGTCTTTTCACCAGTTTTGCTGAGGTGGCGATTTTTAACTTTGTTGCATATATCTGTGACAGTAATTTTACAAGCAACCAGAATTACTAGATATAAAAGCCTTCATATAAAGTATCCTTTCAGAAGCAATCAACACTGCCATAAAACATCCTCAGACAGCCTCACCAATCCCAAGAGTTCAAAAATTATGAGATATACATCTTCCCAACAAAGTATTGAGAATATCTTCAATAAAAAACAAAGAAAACCCAACAACATGCGTTTTGAATGTAACTTCCATTTGTAAACACATAGTGCCAGATTTTCTGTTGTGTCTAAGCCCCCTCATGCAGCACATATGGGAGCTCTGGCTCCTGTGCTACCTTCCCAAACAGCCCCAGCACAGGGAACAGAACAGATTTGGGGCAGGGTCCAACCATGCTGCACTCCAGCTATACTCAAGTGGCAAATAGTCCCTTAGGGACCACAGCTAGATAGTTTAAATAAGGCAGCCCCCACGCTGCTCTAAGTTATGCTAGAGCTTATGGCAGCACAGATTCACCCAGAGAATCAGGAAGCCAGACTCCATGCCCACTTGTGATGTGCTGAGCTTCTACTCAGTGAAGCAGAGAACCAGGGCCATAGTAGAGAATGCCCTGTTTCTGAGTGTGTTTTTGATCAACAAAGAAAACAAAACATGCACACGTAAGTGGGTCACATCCCTCTCCTTTCCCTGTTTAACTCTTAGTGGGATATTTTATCCCTCTGTTCCTCTGGCCTGTCCACCAAAGAACTGTTCAAACCTCAGGCCCCCAACTCTTCTGCCTTCTTACCCCCTTCCCCAACCTCCTGTTCCTTCTCCATGGCAGGCTCCAACACTGCCTCTTAGATTTTCTGCCCCAGACACTTGCACAGGAGACTGTTTTTTGTTTGCTGTCTGCTCTGCGACAAAGGATGAAATCCTGCAGTTCTCCCTTTCCTCAGCTCCCCGTCCTCTCCTATGCTCCTACCAGAGGTTGGGGGGTCCAGATTCTTAGTGCAGCATCATGGGACAGGAGTGCTGAGTGGGCTGGGCTGAGCTGAGCCAGTTCCCTGGTGCTTTCTCCTCCTGTGCAAGGCCCCCATTCTCTACAGAGTGGGACACACAGGAACTACAGGATGCTACCAGAACAACAGTAGTCTCTAGGAGACAGTGGCATAACTGCAGACAAATTCCTGATATGCATCCAGTGTCCCACGTAATGGTAAGAAGCCCTCAAAAATGGCCCCAGATCCCAATATCATGCCCAACTTCATTGGTGTCTCTGATGCTACTATGACTGGAAGTTCTGGAAAGAGAGACTCACTCAACACTTCTCCAAGAAAGAGGCCAGTTCTGGTCCTAGGGTTGCCGCTGTCAGGTTTTCCCAGGATCATTCCTTTTTTGAGTAGCTGCCCCAGGAAATCTGTATTTTCTTTCTGCGATATTAAAAGTCCCAGTTGTGGGTACCTCCCATTCCCCACCACTTGGGCCTGCCTTTGCCTCTGGTTTCCCCTCCATACAAGGGGCTGGTCTTGGTTTGGTACAATGCTAAGTCTGTGTCCAGGAGGTAAGAAGCAGCATGGCCTGTCTTGAATTGGTGGAGGCCAGGGCTGAGTAGACCTGCCAGCTTCTCAGGCCTGGGCAAGGGGGATTTCAGGGCCAATCAATGGCTTAGCAGGGGAAAGTGGGGCCAGGCCCAGGTATGTGGACTTTCACATCAGCACATTACCATTTTAAATGATGGAACATGCAGGATGCAGATTGAGAGAGAGAGAGAGAGAGAGAGAGAGAGACCAAACTCCACATCCCGCCACCAATCCAGACTATCCATCCCACTTTTTAATACCTCAGAGGTGACAACCCTGTCTAGTCCTTCTACTTGGAACAATGACGTAGAATCTTGAAGGGGATTAGAGCTGGATAAATTAGGACTAGCCCAGCTGCTGCCCCATACCCCACTCTTTAAAACAGAGTTTCCTTAGTGAAGAGTGAGACTGCAGAAAAAATTAATGCAACCCACAACCTGTGGGGAATGGGGGTAAATCCCAACAGTGGGTCTTCTCTTTACTGTTAAAATTGGTGAAATAATGTGGCCCTGGGGTTAAGTCACAGACTTGACCCTTGCTCCATTCTATCTATTTACCCATCAATCTTAAGTACTTATATAGCTCATCACCATAGTATCGGAGCTTCTCACAGTCATTGAAGGATTTTATCCTCACAACACCCCTGAGACAGAGGGAATTACCACTATCCCCATTTTGCAGATGGGGAACTGAGAAACAGGAATTAAATTCAGGTTTCCAATGTCCCAGTCTTCAGCTTTAACCAAAGACCATCCTTTTTCCTCAGGAGTGCTGGAACAATTTGTATAGTGGGGGTGCTGAGAGCCATTGAACCAAACTGCAAACCCTTTATATGATGGAAACCACTTCAAGCCAGGGGGTGCGGCAGCCCTAGTTCCAGCACCTATGCTCCTCCCCCTTGGCAGTAAATGCTTGGAGCTCTGCACTCAGCCACCAAGGAAGAGGAAGTAGGTCATGTTGTTTGACCAATCCACTGCAACTCACATAGGACTGGCACGGCTGAGATCCAGAGGAAGGTGTATTCTGCCTACCTGTGTTAGAGAGCTGGCTGACTGATCCAAACTAGGGTCTGCATAAGATTCAAAAGGGGAAGGTTTTGGAAAATCCAAGGGGGCCATAAAAACATGAAGTTGTGCAGAAGATTTTAGTAAAGACAAGATAAAACATTAATTTTCCTAATTTTTAAAAAGCATGTAATAAATAGAACTTTAACATCAAGTCCTGATTAATTACACTAAAGTAATTAGTATAAAAGGCAGTGTTGGGTTTTCTCAGAATTCAGAACATAATTTAGTTTCTTAGTTTAAAACTGTGTTTCTGAACAACTCACCTGTCATTTATTTTAAATTTTATGACCTAATATATGCAGCTCTATAAATTCTGTGTTTAGACTTAATCAACTAGCAGCTCAGAAATTACTGTACATTATAAATAGTTCCTGGATGATAGAAACTAAGGTGAATCTGTGCCGGGGCGGAGGGAGGAAGAGTACATGCTGTAAGTTATTAAGAACTGGTGTTTCTGTTCCTTTACATGATCCAAAATTCCAGAAATATCCTACACTGAGACCAATTCTGTCTCCCCACGAAGTCAATAGAAGTTTTTTCCACTTGCTTCAGTGGAAATAAAACTGAGCCCTTAATGATGGCAAAAGACAAACAAATAAAACATAGTATAGCACCATGGTGATGCTGGATCCAATCCATCCCTATGCAACAGTGCCTTTATGTCAGATCCATTGGTATAAAAGGGCTGTAACGCTGGCAGAAGGCTGGGGGAATATTCAGATGGATGGGAGCTCTCCAACTGATGCAGAGCCGCTTTATTGTACTCTCCATATGAGCCCCTGGTGGAAGGACATACCAGAGTTGTTTCTAGGTGTGGTGGGACATGGCTGAAGCATTGCTGCACTCCAGCTACTCTTGACTTGCAGCTGGGTTCAAATTAAAGCAGTCCTCAGGCTGCTCTAACCTGCACTGGGGCCAGCTTCTGGCACTGAGTGGCCCAGGACAGGGTGGAAGAAGCATGGGAGGTGGTATAAAAGCCATCTTGCCCCTCCCACGCAGTCCTTGAACCAACCTTCCTTATGATGGAAGAATGAAATCTACCCACTATTAATTAGAAATACTAAAGCAGAAGAGAGTAGAGCAGATTGAGTGGTAGCCAAATCCTCCCAGCAGTTAGGATGACAGCAAACCACATGCACTAAGTTTTAAAACAATCTCATTTTCTTCTGTGGCTCTGAAGTATTTCAGTTGACAATTCTTGCTATTAATGACTTCAGGTAAGACATTTCAATAGTGGATTGGACAGGCTCCTGCATGCTAGAAAATCATATGTCAGTATTAATTTCTTAAGTAGTAATAATTCACCAGAATTCTCAGCAGCGGTGCTTTAAAAACTCATTGTGTAATAGCATTTTAGGTTTCTGGAACATTTTGTGAAATGAAAATTAGAGCATATCTACTGTTATATTTTAACCCATTTATGTAGTAAAAAAATGTTTTTATTCCAAGGGGTCTGGCTTGGTATTGTGATTTGGAAGAAAATCCACCCCTATCCTTACTCCCCCGCCCCGCGGGTGCCTCATGAACCCAGGATAATTCCGTGGTTTGGAAGTAAGTAGGTAGAAACCTTTAAGCAAAGAAATCCGCTAATTTTAAGAAAGGGGTCTAAGTGAGAATACAGTGTGTCTACAACATCTTATCTAGCCTTCTAGCCTCGCTCTTCTGGATGTAATCTTGCACTACTCACAAGTAAAGATGGGCTTAAAAGAGAGTTTGGATCTGGATTGGGGTTTAAACTAGAGCTCAGGTGTAAGGCAGAATCCGGGCTTTGGGTCAGGGTTAGATCTGACAGCAACAAAATCCAATTTGCTGTTCTCAAGAGATTGAAGATAAAGATCTAGTGAAAACAACTGCTTGTATGATTTCAGCCATCTTAGGCTAAAAGTTGGGAGAACTATTCATGCAAGTTTCTGAAAGCATCTGAACCAAAATGAGAAAATAGGCAACATCCAATTTTGGATATGGCTCAAAATTAAAACTATGGAGATGTGTTTGAATCTTGAATCTGACCCTCCTTCCCCAATTTCCAAGTTGTTTGAATCTGACATACTAGTTTGGGAACATATCTGCCCAAAGCATATACTGGGTTGGGCTTAGTCAGTTCTTCAGTGAGAAACCTCTAAGGGTACGTCTATACCCAGCCGCTAGTTCGGCGGCTGGCAATCGAACTTCTGGGTTCGACTTATCGCGTCTTGTCTGGACGCGATAAGTCGACCCCCGAAAGTGCTCGCCGTCGACTGTGGTACTCCAGCTCGGCGAGAGGAGTACCGCGGAGTCGACGGGGGAGCCTGCCTGCCGCGTGTGGACCGAGGTAAGTTCGAACTAAGGTACTTCGAACTTCAGCTACGTTATTCACGTAGCTGAAGTTGCGTACCTTAGTTCGATTTGGGGGTTTAGTGTAGACCAAGCCTTAGGGAAACCCTAATGCTGCAGAAAGTAGCACTGATGATTCTGTAGGAGGTGCCCTTCCCTCTGAGTCAATATTCAAAGATAATTAAGCATGTTGCTGTGGGGTATTGTGCTGTTGTAGGTGCCTTTCAGTGTGAAAGTGAGGTTTTCCTAACTTCTGATCTTTAAAGATCACATGGAACTTTCTGCAAGAGTGGGGTGTTATCTCCAATATCTTAGTATCCCTTCAATTTGAGTGATTACTACTCTAAATAATTAGCATCTCTTTACCTAATTATTCCCTGCAGTTTCAGTTGGATACAACATTCTTATTTGCTGTCTGCCTTCAAATATTCTATCTAATGAATATATTCAACAGTGTGTATATTTTCCCTAGGATTTGGCTTCATTTCAGAGATGAATGCAGTGATTCCTGAATAGACTCGTTTTTATTACATATCGGTGCAAGATTGTGAAGCTGTATGGGAAATGTTGTAATGAAAGACACATACACATATAGAGATATAGGTATAGGGAGAGAGTCACATTTTATTAATATAATAACAATAACCACCTTCAACTACTGATATAAGACAGGGCAAAGCCAGAGAACAGGTTATTGAAAATTAAGTTTAAAAAAAAAAAGCTATGTTCTTTTAGAGGAACTATAAACTTTCAGGGTCTGTCACGTATGCACTTATATCATGACAATCGCCCTCCAAATGTTACAGTCTGGTACATTTGTACAAGAGTTGAAAATATTTCACCAAAATTGGCCTGCCAAGGAAATATATCCTAGTCCTATATTTATATCTGTACATAACACTAACCAAGGGTTGGAATTACTAGCCAGTCAAAATAGAAAATTAATCTGAAAATATACAAAGTTACAGCATATACAAAGTTACAGATGACACATTGTACTTAACTGTTAAAGAGGTGCAGTGGCATGAGTAAACAAGCCATTTTCATTTCTCACGTGAGGCTTAAAACTTGTAAATTCTGCGCTGTGTTGATCAGTTAAATATGTATTTACATTTTTTTAAAATTATACACCTGATCAAGAGATCTGAATGCTTCTTTCCCCCCCTTTTCAGATCTAGCAAATATAAGCTTTGTAATCTATAGAGTATGTGTGAGATAGCCAAGAGATTCATATCGGCGGTCACCCTTAAAAAGTCTTCATTTACCTATGGTTACCAGTCAGTGGTATACCAAAATAATGTTTCTCTTCTAGATATAGAGGAAGTAAAAATTAATTAAAAAACAGGGTCCTTTAGGAAATTTAGGATCTGTGTTAGTTTTCTCTGTCTGAATTATCTTAACAAAATATCTCAGACTTTTCAAAGTTTGAGATAATTAAAATTGAAAAGTTGTGCAGAGACTATATTTGAAAAAATTAGGTTGTAATTAAGCAAAATAATTAGTGACCATTGTATATTATGATTATATTGGCTACATAGAGGGGCATGTTAACAGCTCAAGTAACTTAAGTGTAGCTATTGCAACATCAGATTTGTATTTTGTATAATGTAACTCAATCAATCGGCTTTCCTCGACAGCTAATTTGTGGGCAACTTATTCCGTTGTAGTAACTCTGTGGTATGAGGGAGACTGGCTATATGTCAAGAGTTCTTAGTGATAGATTACTTGGCCAAACTCTCGCTGCTTTTTAAAGGGTCCGGGACTACATACCAGCTTAAGCATCAGAGTTTGAAAAGGTTCCTGTAGCGGGGTGAACACCTGCTCCAGCCCTGAAGGGTTTGGAAAAGCCCTGCAGAGGGCTGGGGCTGTGGAAAGGAGCAAAACCCCGGCTGATTGGGGGAAGTGGCTGCAGCTGGAGCCACACCCCAAACTGAGCAACTAGGCCTTATAAGAAGGGCAGGGCAGCCAGAAGCTGAGGAGTCTCTCACTGGAGAGAGAGAGACAGGCCTGGCTGCTGGGGAACTCAGCTGGAGTCTAGAGTGAGGCAGGGCTGGGGAAAGGCTTGGGGGCAGGGAAGCCCTAGGCCAGCAACTCCCCAGGCTGCAGGGCCTGGTCCTAGGCCCGCATAGGTATTGGGGTTGCAGAGGGGCAGCCTGAGGGTGGGTAAAGGCAGCCAGTGCCTTCAACAATAGATGTTTTGGAAAGAAGGAAATTCTTGGTGAGTTTCTCTGAAAGAGATTATTAAACTCTGCGGAGGGATCAATGTTCAGTTCCGAAGCATAATGTCAAAGAAACCCCTTCAATATTTCTTTTCTAATGGGACCTGTGCACCAAGCTTCAGAGGGTAGGGAGTGAAAACTAGAGAATAGAGAGGTGGAAACTAGGGAGTGAGTGTGCAGGGAGAGGTGGAGGACAGGAGGAAAGAGAAACAGATACATATTCCAGCATCACTGTGCTGCTGCTGTAAACCCAGTTTAAATGGTCAGTAGACTGACTGCATTGCACTTCTCCAGAATTGCAATAGGCAATCAGAGTGCACTGGATAAATTTGGCCATACAATAAAAAGAGAAATATACATTTGATATTTTACGTCTTCATATAGAAATATCATATAGTAACATTTACTTTGTCTAGTGTTTATGTATAAAAATGTTTATGAAAGAACAAAAAAACAGACCAAGGAAATTGCCAGACCAAAACAAGGTTAAGATGGAGTTAAGGTTGAGAGTACATATCAGTAACTTAAGGTAAATATATTACAGGAATGTTGCAATTATCTCAGAGCCAAGCATTATACGTGTAGAGACAATCTTATGTGAAAAGAAATCCAAACTTGTTAAGATATGGAGATGTGTGAATTTAAAGGCCAATTTGGACAGCAACTCTGAAAATAAAGGTTTTAAATGGAAGTACTGACACAAATCTATAGCACAACCTCGTGAAGACTTTAGATTTAAACACTAAAGAGACAGTCACATCAGTGAAAGCAGTACAAGATATCAGAGAATAAATGAAAGACCAGGTGTGTGTGTGTGTGTGTGTGTGTGTGTGTGTGCGCTTATTGTAAGCCAATGAATGTAAAAATCACTTTTGAATGCAGGGTGGATGAAAATGGGGACTGAAGTTCTCAGTTCTCCAAGTTCACTGGAAACAATATAAAATAAAATATAAAGTAGCACAGATGTATAGAATTCAGATTTAATAATATATTTATTTATTCCATCAAAGACTGGAAGAAGAGATGTGCGTTTTGCTCACCTTACCACTAGCAAAAACTGGAAACAAACACAAAAGAAGCTAAACTGAAAACAATAACACTTTGAAATAATAAACAAAGTATATTGCTAGATGGTGGCATTAGTAGGGTGTTTCAGATGGTAATTTAAAAAAAAATATTGGTTCAAAATATTGATGATGTAATAAAGAGGGTTACTATCATATCACATCCTTGTTCTTTTCTGATCTCTGCACCACTACCCTGAATAGTTCCGACTCACCCTAGCACTTAATTCCCATGAGTACAGAGGAACCACTTTTAGGTCAATGAGCTATGACAATTTATACCAGCTGAAAATCTGGCACAATGTATTTAAAGGAGGCAGAATTAGGCTCAGTTCTGGATTCCTTGCACATACAAAACTCCAGTCAACTTTAATGGGAGTCTATGTTGCACAAGGAACGTAGCATTAGATGAGTCATGTAGGTTTTAGATAGAAAGAGCACTTCAGTCACAAAGAAAATAGCAAACAATGCCTGTATCCACCTTAATTAGTACTTATTGCTAAAAAAGACCATTTGTAAGGGCCAAACTAGCAACAAACCAAATGATTATATAGTAATTCAATTGATTTCATTGCCCAATGTTTTAAAATTTGGGTACAGCTTCTTAAGCACAGCTCAATTCTTTTTTCAGATATTCTGTCTTCTGCAACAATAAGAAAAAGATTAGAGAAAGATTAAGTACAATGTTTTCCTTTTTGTAGTTTGCCTCTAGACACTGCAATGACTCAACCACATTGCTACGCCAGTGTCCCATTACTGAAGATGAAGCATGGTGTCTTATTTCTATCATTGCCATTATTGTTATTTCTCTTGCTTTGTTTCAAATATGCCTCCCATTAGTTAGCCAAAGCTGGAGAAAGTTTAAAATAGAAAAAAAAAAAACCTGAACTATTGAGAGCAATGTTTTCCTTTCTCTAGCTTGCCTCTAGACTCTATAGAGGACCAACCACAGTACCATTGGTGTTACTGGCGCTGTTCAAATTTTCCAGTAAATTACACAACTCCTGGGTTTTCATTTACGAATTCTCAGAAAAACTGAACATTTCAGCCAAAAGTTCTGCTGTACAACGTTCTCCCCATTTCATGATACTTTGTAATTTGCCATCAATTTACAAATTATGCAGAGTCAAAAGATCTCTTTCCTTAATATATTTTGACAAATTACTGACCACCGCATCTTGCAAAACTACAATTGATGAAGTGTAATTATCTTCACACAATCTCATTCAATGAAAGCCATAATTTGCAATTCTTTACTGTCAGTATAAAATACTTTTAACTTCTCCATTAGATTGACAGTATCTACCCAACCAATGAGTCCATATACTCTCAGGATCTGACGTACCTAAAGTTTCTGAGCTCATTAACCATATGTTTAGACATAGTGCCTATAATGATGAATGCTCTGGACATTTCAATCTAAGGACACAATCATGAACTCCATACTCAGGCAAAACTACCAAAAGACTGAGTGATGGTGATAATTTCCATGAGGGTTTTGCTGGAGTAAGGAGAAGTAAATAAGGCCCTATTCTTTGTACATTACTAAGAACACTGAAAATAGTTTGTAGTTTATGAACAGAGGAACAGGGTTTGTTGACACCTACTCAAAAACTACATATATATTACAAATTATATACATTTCTAATCATGTGATGCAATAGATGTAAATCCGTTCTTGATCAACTTGAATAGATTGCAGCAGACTGTTTCATTAATGAAAACAACTCAACTAACAGATGTTCTGTTTTTATATTTCTGCATTTCAACAACAAAATCAGGAGCAATGTTGTTTAAACCATAATTTAAAAAATAATGTAGAAGCAGTTTTTTAAAATTATTTCAGCGAGTGCTTCTGCCAGCTTATTAATGTAACTAACAAAATTTCAGCCTAGCAAGAAGAACATTAGTCCATCTTAGAAATTTTATAGCATTTCATCTTAAAGAAAAAGATGTGAAGGAACAAATGACAGTAAGAGCTTTGTTCCTTTCGTGCAGTTTCAGATGTGCACATTGAAAGAAACTGTGTACATTCTTTTTTTTTTTTTTTACATTCGCAGATTATTTATGTGCCTCCAGCGGCCATCAAACCACTAGATATGGCATTAAAACTTTGTCTATTATAATACATACTGTAGAATGCTTTGATTATAAACTGCCATGGAATCCATTTCAGCTAGCTTTTCACTAAACTTCAAAACTCTTTTCAATTTAAGGGTTTGATTCTGCAAGGTTCCAAGCATTCTAGCCTCAATCCACCAAAACATTACTCAGATTCTTGAAAGTACTTCACTGCATCAGTGCCATAGTGCTGAGCACCTTGTAAAGTCAAGCCCTTAGTTATTAAATTTTACTAGAGACAGAACTGTTGAAAGGTTTTTTTTTTTTCTTTTTCCCCCTTTTCCCTTTTTTTTTTTTTTTTTTTTTTTTGCATTTCATAGGATAATTCAAGGATAATGTTAATAGGAATATTTAATGACATGGTCATGGAAGATAATTAAGTAATTCAATTAAGTGTTCCCCAAACTGAATTTCTCTGCTGTACCTGGACATTCAAACAAAACCACTTTGTCTCTTGCAGCTGCACTGAAAGGTTAAAGACAGTTTTCATGCCAAAAGAAAACTGAGTGTAATTTATTGTTATTGTCTAGAATCAAAATGTTTGTTATAATAAAGTTTATAGGAAAATATAAACTCATCTTACTGTCCAAATTTATTTCAATGTTGTGTTTATGCAAAAGGTTTTACTTTAGCCACACCATAGAAGTTATTCCTTATATATCTAGTGCCTTTAAGAAGAGTTTAATGATGACATAAAATAATATCATGAACAAAATATCCTCAAGGAGCAATTAACAGACACAGAAAGAAAAAAGAGAGAGGAATCACTGATCTGACGTAATTCCCCCAAAATATTGCTAGCTGGATGTCCAATCAAATTATTCTTTTGAATTCTGAAGTACAATAAGTGTTACTGAAGAAAGCTGTCAGATTCTGATGTGTTTAACAGGAGTGAATTATATTTTCACCAAAAAATCCCACTACTTTTATTTTAATTTTTTAGTTTCTTTTTTGAATCTCTCAATAACAAAATGAGCAGACACATGGAAACATTTCTTTCCCATCTGAAAAAACAGCTAGCCAATGGAAGAAAAAGTGTTAGCTCTCCTTTGGAGCTCTATTCTAACGCCCCGTCTACACTTAAAAAGTGTAGGTCATCATAGCTGACAGCACTCAGGGGTTGAAAGAGCTGTACACCCTGCATGCTACAGCTATGCTGACCTAACCCCCAGAGGAAATGCAGCCAACTTAGCAGAATAATGTTTCTGTCAACCTAGCTACCATTGCTCAGGGAGGTGGTGTTCCTACAGTATCAGAAAACCCCCTTCCATCTCTGTAGGATTCACCTACACTACAGGGTTAAATTGCCATAGCTACTGTTCCATAGCAATGTTGCTATAGTCCTTATAATGTAGACATGGTTTAAGAATACCCCAAAACACGGCTAGAACTTCAGATAAATATACAAGAACTAATTTACGAGAACCAAATAAGGACTAAATCTCAGAATTCCCTCGTGCATAACAAAATTGTTCCTAGATATGCTGAGATCTAATTGATATTTCTGTGCATGTACAGAGAGCAGAATATTTTAGGTAAGATCTGCCATGCACATCTGAGAAGAGAATTTTACCTTAACTACTTACTTTGGGTCCCATTACTGTAACTTCTTGGTGTATTATAAATGTATTCCTTAGTGCTAAGCTAGACTAGAAACCCAAGTCAGATTCTGATCTGAGTTGGACCAGTATATTACATTGAAGGCCTGTCAAAATTTGGTTTAAATTGTAAATTTGCATGCAATATTATATTCTGATCCATGTTCTGCACTCCTACAGTAGGCAAAGCTTTCATTGACTTCCATAGGAGATAGTCTATAAACAACATTTAGTTTGCCACAGACTAAAAAATTAATGGGAGTTTATGCTTCAAAAGCTGCTTTTGCTCTGTGAAAACCTTTGTAAAGAGTTTTGATGGTTGAATGGTAGTACAGAAGAATTTGGTTTCAATGATCACTGCTTTTAGTAATCTTTGCTTGAAGTCATCACAGTGGCCATTATCAATTAAAAAAGGCCCACCTTCCAAAAGCCACTTCCTTTGACTGGTATGTTTGCCCCACCCATTTATTTAGCAGTGGACATTTACTAGTAACTATCAAATTGAAAACCTTTTGTTAGATTTTTTTTCCCCAGTGATTTTGAAAAGTAGGAGAGAATATCAAACCTTTGTCAGTGTTTCTAGTCTTTAGGAAAAGAATGACAGAACTTGCCAGAGTGCAGGAGAGACAATTATATCCCAGAATCAATAGGATTGAGTTGGATAGTTGAATTTGATGTACACTTGTATTTGGACCATACTAATCTCATTAAAAGGCCACATTTTCAAAGGGTCTCAGTCTGGTCTCCATTTATGTGCATTTGATCTATGAATTTGCATAGATTTTTGAGGGCTTTCCTTATGGATGCAGGTGATTGAATTCCATTAGCTGCATGAGCAAGAGATTGCACTCAAAAATACATGTGCTCAAAATTCATTAAGTGTTTGCATGTACAAAGGTGCATGCACACAAATTGAGGCGACATTTTCCAACTCTAGTACATAGTGCTTTAAAAACCACTAACAAATAAAGGAAATGTTTAAAAAAAAAAAAAAAAAAAGGTAGCACGTAGTATGGCATTTCTTGACTTTTCAACTCAGCTCTTTCATAAAGAGATTACCCATATATTCTACCCAAAATGTCTATCCCTTAGAAGTAACGTGGAAAGCACCCAGCACTCACCGATGTTGTTTGGATAATAAAGCTTTAAAACGAGTCACTTAGTGTGCTCCTTCATCTCCTCCCCTAAAAATCCTGCGGCCTCAGCCTAATCACCTGAAACCCCAGGCAAATTAGCAACATAAATCTAACACAACATTGACAAATTTACTAGGTTCATCTGTCAGTTTTTTCTGTTTATCCATAAAATATTTTCAGATCTTTAATTTTAATACATTCAAGTTTCAAAAATCACATTTCACTGTCTAACCTACACAGCTCAAATTAAAGCTGGAAAAATATAAAATTCTTTACTTGTCCTGAAGCATTTCCTTAGATGTGGCAACATCCAGGACTTTATCTCAGTCAGAAACAAATGAAACATTTAGTCAAAAGTTCAGATTCTACACATAAAGCAGATTTGGGTTCCTGAGCTTCCCAGCCTTCTAAATAGAAAAGCAGGGATTCAAATTCCCTTTCCAGAACTATACATAGCAATGGCATTATATTACTGTTGCAACCATCCCTTTGCATCCCCTTTAGCAAAAGGCATATTCTTAAGTTACAACCTATCATACTATCCTCCACATTTTCTATTTTTTTTATTCTCCAAGTAGCCCAAATATTAATTTAATATTTGATTTTTCCAATTCCTGTAGTCTCTCGAGTTTTATCTTCTATCAAGGCCACTTCACTTTTCATTCTAATCATTTGAATGGTGAAGGAATTGGTCCATTTTTTTCATAAATGAGCAAATTCCTACCAGTAATTTCTTTAAAGCGGTCTAAAAATGCCAAAAAAACAGTATATTATTTTCAGTTTCCTTTTCTGAATCAGTGATTTAACATACTTCAATTTCATGGTTTACTGGCTTACTTTGATCATATCATATTACATGAGATAATATTATGTAACACAATGGAATGCAATCTTCTATATGGAGTACCAACTTCCAAAAATACAGCAAACTATACTCAGCACCAGTATAAGTAAACACAGTAGTTTGCTTTCTAAGTACAAAGTATTTAGGTTAGTAACTATGGAAGAGAAAGTTCTATAGTCTGAGAACGTTATGATGTGGTACAGTAGCATTTTCAAGAATATAGTCGTTAAATCTATGTCACCATGCAATAATATTTGAAAATTGCACAATTAGTTCATATTTACCAAAGCATTTGGTAGACTATCTACAAGAGACGGAACACCTTGAATGATTTTTGTGATGGTGTTTTTTTTGCCTTCATGCTTTTATTCATTTATTTACCAATAGTCATGAGAACCAGTGGGGATGAGGTTGGCATCACCAACAGCTGTATAGCCAAGCAATGATGAAAGGGAGAATTATGGCTGGGACACTGGGGAAAGACGTGTCTTGCTTTTCCTAAACAAAGTATTCATCTTTCTCTTCTCCTGTCTTTACTAGAGCACCTGTGCAGAGGCAACCATAATTTGGCCCTTAGTTTGAACAATTGTTTACACATAACAGGACATTTTCTGTCCACGTGATTTCAGCCTGCAGACAATAAACCAAATAGACAGAAAGCTGAAGAAATTAATGAACATGTGGGGTTGTCTCAGAGTTTGATGTTGCCATTGTATAATCTTAGCTATCTTTATGCCACCCAAATAGTACAAGCTGCTTGGGTGATATACTGAGTGTTAAAGAATATCTATAAATATCAAAATAAGAGGTCATTGTAGAAAAAATGAAATTATGACAGAGATTAGTGTTATCAGCATAAAGTAAACAAAATGTGTCCATGTAAGAAATATTCTCTTAATTACAAACCTTTTCGACTGGTGAAATTTTACTCTGCACAGGGGATGGCTTTAATGCAAATTGGGAGATTGCAGCGCATACACAAAGTAGTCCTTAATGTAAATTGCACTGGGACTGTCTCACCCTGCATTCTGTACCTCTGAAGTCTTTGCTAAAGGGGGTGTGATGTGGTGACCCCACAGAAGCTCCTGGCAGAATCAGCCTATAACCATTATGTACAGATTAATATTGGCCTTTAGTTATATTATAAAACTAATGATAGATGATACTTGATCCTGAAGCTCTCGCTCTCTCTCCCCATGATAGTTTAAGCCTCACTCTTGCTGAGTTTGGAGTCCTCTACCTTTTCTTTCTCCAAATCTATTAGCGTTTCTCAAGTTCCTATCATTTACTATCATCTTCAGATGAAGTCCTTCTGCGAGGCTGGGTTTAATATACCTTGGAAAGGTTTTCTACCATGCCCAAACATTAAAGAGTCTCAGCCCTGTAGACCAGATACTACTGGAAAGTAGTTTGCCATCAGATAATAATGGTTCAACTTTTAACTAATGAAGGAAGTTTATTGTAGAAAGTAAAAGCAGAATTGTTTGAAAATACCTAAGCCCTAAATTGAGATGAGCCAATGACCATATCTGCAATAGTCAACTTGTTATTTTCTCTTTGGGTCCCATTACTTAGCATACTAATCCTATGGGAACATTGTTCTTGGACATCCTATGAGGCGGTGGAAATACCACTTCTGCCAGATTACATTAGCAGTTGAAAAAGTACTCGCTTCCTGCTTTCCAAGGCTTTTGGAAGCAGCAAACTTTCACCAAGGGAACAATATAAGTACTCCAGATATTTTGTAGAGTGTATGCACAAAAATATTTTCCTGTGCAAACTGACAGGCAGGGAGGTTAGCCATCAAGCTTTCTGATTTGGGTGCACAGATGTCATATTTGTACCCAACTGTAAGTCAGTGGACCCACAAAATTGGATACATGAATTTGGAGCAAGGTGGAGGCCTGTGTCAAAGTTTTTCCTTACTAGCATGACGAGCAAATACAAAATATGCTTTGCAATCCAGCACAGTGCAAATACGTGAAACAGCAACAGAGTCAGGCAAGCAATAAGGGAAAATAGCCTTAGCCTATGTAAGACAAATTGTAAGTCACATCATTTCTGTGACACAAATACAAAGTTCTAGATAGTGTGTCTGTGTTATTTAAGAAAAGAAATTATTTTTGGTCTTACACCAGTGGAACAAACATTAGAGTTGTCAACAAAGAGAGAAGTTGTTCTTACAAACTGGATCTTCAGAGAATGTATCTTGCTGTTCTACATCACAGAGCGTTAAATACTTTTATGCCACAGCGCTCTAGTTTGCCAACTAATAGTGCATTATCTAGATGCAGATTCAATATCGGTGGAACGGCAATCTTATGCGTATGAACTGTCACTAAAATGCTATTCCTCCTCTCTCTGCTTTGAATATTTTCTGCTAGCATATCTTACACTTACAAATAAAACAGAGTGCCTATCACAAAATCATTTTACCTTCGAAATGTTAGTTAGTGGTAACAGCACTGTTCAGAAATGTGATACTGAAACAAGGCTTCTACACACCAAAAAATACTGTGCAACCATACACCACCGTCACTAATTCAACAGAAATATTTGATTTCTCAACATTCCATTCAGTTCTCTCTCATAATATTTCTTGACCTCTGGGAGAACGCTGAGCATGTGTATAGATTTCAAGTGACCAGCATTGCAAATGACCCAGGCTGAGACCTATGATGTTCTGATATATTCACTATTGTGGGACTGAAAATAGTTGACCAGCTGATAGCCCTCTGCTCTTTCAGAAGTGTAAAATCTTTCAGAACTGTCATTGGCTGCTGGCTCAGCAGCCCTGTCCATGATTATGTCACAGTGCTCTATGACTAATTTATTCCGGCCTTTCCCTCCCCCGTGCTAATGCTGCTCTTAGATTACTGGGCACCCGAAACAAAAGGAAAATAGTCATGAGTCCAAAACCTGAATGTTTGGCAGCACTGTTGAGTATTTAAGTCTTCTCAATTAAGAGGGAGGCCAAGGAAACTTTTTCCCACTGGCTTGGGGCTGGAGGGAGAGAAGGAAAGGTGGTAATTACATTATTTACAACCTAGTTTGACTATATACAGAAAATATTTCTACTTCCTTTGTATTAGAGATCAAAACCAACAAACAGTAGGTTGTTCCAGAGATGAAAACTGATCTGTCACTCTGCTATGAATGCATCATTTTAGATTTAAAGAAGATTGCTACAATTTGAGCTATCACTAAAGTCCAGTTTGCCTCCCCCAGTTGTATCATTTTATATTTCTAACTAGACACCCATTATGCATGTGCAATTTTCAACTTCATATTTAATAATAGCGAGTTTTCTTTGTTCTGGTATTTTTTTTAAATGCAACTCCATAGCTGACCTAATGACTTGTTTCAGTTAGGTTAGGAATACTGATCTTCTGGATGATCGGATTTTCTGACAAGCATGTTTTTACCAAACTCTTGGCTAGCCCACAATGGAGTTGTTTACTCAGTAAGCAGGTGCTGCTGGAGAGTAGTGAGGGGAAGATCAAAGAAGACTCACACACAGTGTTCTTCAGACAGTAATTGTAGTGCACTGCCTATGATGTGTTTTTACAATTCAAACATACAGATTGAAAGGGGAAAAATGAAACACTTCATTTTCCTGTCACTCAGACCCTTGCAAGAAGAGTTGTTGCTCATGCTTTGGATACTACCAGAAAGTAGCAGAAGTCTCATGACTCTAAGCTGTTCTTGGGAGGTTTCCAGTTATACAGTATATTTACACCACAAATGACGGTGTAGTTGTAGCATGGATAGACATACCTGTGCTAGCTAGATTAAAGTTAGAGCAGGTAAATAGCAGTGAAAACTTGGTGGCATAGACCACAAAACAACATGCCAGGAACTTAATGGCCATCAAGGGTCCTTGGCGAGCTTGTACTAGGGCAGCTAGCCTGCACTGAAGCCCATGCTGCCAGGTCTTCACTACTATGGTTACCTGCACTAGAAAGCTAGCATGGATAGGCATATACTTAAATTTGCAGTGTATACATATCCATAGAAGCCCTGATTCTGCAAACACTTGAGCATATGCCTCCCCTTATTCAGGGGAGTAATCCCATTGGCTTCATTAAGGGTGCTCAGGGAATAAAATTACACCCAGGCTTAGCTGGTTGCTGGACTGGGGCCTTAGGGAGCTATGCTGCCAAGGGTGGTGTTAGACCAGGGAGAGGAAACCTCTCTTAGCATATGCCCTGAGGGCTGGGACTTAATGTCTGCATAAATCCTCAGCTTCTGTGCTGTTGCGAAGCCATAACCTGGTAGTTGTTGGGGGGTTTTGTGGAGAGGGATGGTTTGGGAGGGAGAGGCGGGGAAAGAATTTAGCTCTTAGGTTAGAAACTAGGAATGGGGACTCAAGAGGGGATGACATAAGTCCTGTCCACCATGCAACTTTGGGACTGTGGTAAGGAATTCCATCCTTTTGAAAGATAATGAGGGGAACCAAACAAACAATGACAAGAATTATACCCAAGGAGTCTCAAAATTCAAGACACTGATCAGGAAAAGGATCTGGAACTCATATGAATGGCACTGCATCCTTTCCTCACCCTGTTTCTGTGCTGTGAAAAGATGAGGAAAAGTTGCACACCAGACTATATGGGAGACAAGCCACTACTTAGCTTTTCCTTCTACTTTTAAATCTCCATTTTTACACAACCCACCTGGCCCCAATTTACCTTTTCTAGTGCTCCTTTAAATGCAATGTCTGGGATCATTTGGGGGACATTCAGGGGCACTAGTCAGCTGGTGGCACTGCTGCCACACAATATATAGCAGCTTTCATCAGTTTATTCAGAGATGGATGAAGTTTGAAGGGAGACTATGACTGTCTGTGTCATCACTGGTGTTTGCAACCAACTGTTTCCTTAGTTTGGCAGCCAGCGCTGACATTATGCTGTTCAGTAAGAGGTTTTCCTTCAATGTTCAGTAACACAGTGACACTAGCCAGAGCAACAAAAAACTACAGCAGAGAGGGAAGATTTCAGTTCCTACTCAATTTTGGTCATGCAACATAAAATCCTACACAGATGTGAAAGACTCTCTTATGACTGCCTCTGTTTTATTATGTTTGTCACATTTTGACCAAGTTTGGTTGTAACTATTAGCCTGCGACACTGGTCAAGAGAGTTGAGATTCAACCAGCTAGCAAACAGACACACAGAAAGGATGTGTGGGAAGTTGAAATGTCAAGTTTGTACAGTTAACTTATTATAGGTAGCTTTATTTTGTGTAGAAGTAATCAAATGAAATTCCTGCCTCATCTGCATAAAAAATGAAAAAAATGCTAAGGTACTTTACTATCTCAAGCAGGTACACGTCTTGCAGTCAATAGGAGAACTCGGTATTGTATATGAAAAAGCAATCGCAGTGATGTTAGACACCCATAAATGGGTTCATTTGGAAAAGGCCATTTTCAGAAGCTGCTAGTGTAATGCACACATGGTAGAGACAGCCAGTGAGAGTTTGACCTGATGGTATCATGATTCTAATCTGGTGTTTCATTGGCTGTCTTGTTACCCAGGGTTCTTTCAACCCAAAGCTCTTGGTAACTTTACTTTGTGCGAGGTGTCAGGAAATAAATCAGGGGAGACATGGCCACCCGACCGATAGATGGCTGGCACAAACAGGACAACACAAGAGTGCTTTCACTTAAAGCTAAACTTTACTAGTCTCAAGCACTTACACACGTCCACAACAAGATTAGTAAAACACCCCCAACCCTTGATAATTACCAAAGCTGAGTGTGGCTTTCGAGTGACACAGCAGCAGGCTTCCGGTGTCCAAATCTTCCGTCTGCCGGTGGGGACTGCAAGATGTATCCAGAGGGAGAGTCCAAAAGAGTCCCCAAACGAGTCCAACTATCTCAAGCTTTTTCCCTTTATTTATACATGTCCCTTAAAGACACCTTGTTAAGTAAGCAGTTTCCAGCAAGAGGTTCCTTCTGATTATAATAATTATTGATTAACCAGGTGTGGGTTTTCTGGAATTTGCAGCTCTGAGACCCCCAATAGACATCCCTGCTCTTTTAAAATTCATGTATCAGCAACTTCATCACAATTCTTATCAGGAAGGATGTGGGGTCAAGCTGCCCTTTCCGTGGCACCCAAACCCCCCTCCCCTCCTGCCTTGGTCAAACTGAGATTGCTGAATGGCCAATTTACAGCTTGCTGACTAGGTTGCTTTTTAACAATAAGCCATAGTGGTTTTAGGCACTTTACTGGTTTGCCAAAGTCTCCCCGTACAGTCTGTGTCAAAATTTGTTATCCTGTGGGAGAGATTAAAGGATCAATTGTGCAAAATAGACCAGAAGTTTATTTCTGTTGCTATATAACACAGCTGTTTTCCAGTATCACTCAGTTCCATCAACCCCAAATACATTTGTATATATCTCCTTTACTTTTTTGACTTCACTATTAGCTATTTGGGGCTCAAAAATTGAATGTTGGGTGTGGGGGGGGGGGGGAAATGCCCAACCCTGACACAATGCAGAAGCACCCACAGATAGTCATTAATCATGATAATAGGCAATAATTGGCCTTCTCTGACTGGTGCCACCCATTAGAGGACAACTTTCTTAAAGGATGAACCTAGGAAATTAAATGCCAAAACCTCACATACTATGTGACCACATATTATTTCTCAGATACAATATAACATAATAAAATCTCAGCCTTTATATTTAATATAATTATTTTCCTGGATTTATGAACACAAGAGGGTGAAATCCTGGCCCCTTTAGAAGCAGTGGGACATTTGCCTTTGACTTCCCAGGGGCCAGGATTTCACCCAAGATACTTGCAGCAGTTTTAAGAAACACAAATTGATTGGTCTAGACTGAGCATCAGTCATCTATTTCTTTAAATGTTTGTAGACAGCAAGTTACCAACTATTAGGGATGCATGAGATAGCACTTTTGTTTCTTTGCATTTATCATATACATTCCAGCAAAATGCAGTAAGTAATTTATTTCTCCCATGTCCAAGAGTATTCGGTTTTTGCTTCCATAGGAAAATGCACAAAAAATTGTAAAAATGCTTTAACTTCATTTGTATGTATTTGTATAAGAGAAAATAAAATGACTTTATGCAAGTCTTGGAATAAATCAATAAAATTTTCAAAGCCTTAAAGGCAAAATACATTTGTTCCTCACAAAGAATTTTGAGCAACAGATCTAAGGCAGCATCCTTTCCTTTAGATGCTGAATGCTTAAGCTACATTTCATACTCAGCTTTACTCTGTATGCTGCTACGTTATATACAGAACATCCATGCACTACATAACTCAAGTAGAAAGTCACTGCACTATGTTGTCCCTTTTATGAGGTATTTGCACAGAAGACCAGAAACTCTGAGTGTGTACTCAGTTCCATAAGTCAGCAGATCCCTACAGATCTTAAGGCACTAGACACGGTCATCTGCATGCTGCTTTCAGAAGTCTCCTGATTCTCCCCTGCCTTTATAGCAATGCAGCTCAGTCAGACAGAGTCACGCGGAGCTCAGGTTCTAGGACCCTGAAAAGTGGGAGGGTTCCAGAGCTCAGGCTGCAGCCCGAGCCAAAATGTCTAGTAGGGTTGCCAGGCATCCAGTTAAAAGTCCGTCCAGTCAGCGGTGCAGTGGGGCTAAGGCAGGCTCCCTACCTGCCCTGGCTCTGCGCAGCTCCCAGAAGCGGCCGACATATCCGACTTAGAGGCGCAGGAGCAAGAGAGGCTCCGTGCACTGCTCCCACCCTGAGTGCCGGTTCCACAGCTCCCATTGCATGGGAACCATGGCCAATGGGAGCTGCGGAGGTGGTGCCAAGCCCCCTGGCCCCTTCACCTAAGAGCCAGACATGCCAGTCACTTCCAGGAGCAGCCTGAGGTAAGCACCGTCTGGCCGGAGCCCTCACCCTGAACCCCCTGCCGCACACCAACCCCCTGAGCCAGCTTGGAACCCCCTCCCACTCCCAAACTGCATCCCAGAACCCACCCTCACCCCCTCCCACACCCCACCCCTGCCCCAGCCCTGAGCCCCCTTCAGTACCCCGAACCCCTCATCCCCAGCCCTATACCCCATCCTGTACCCCAGACTCTCATCCCTGGCCCCACCCCAGAGCCCGCACCCCCAGCCGGAGCCCTCATCCCCTGCCACACCCCAACCCCTGCCCCAGTCTGGTGAAAGTGAGTGATGGTGGGAAAGGGAATGGAGTGAGGTGGGGTGGGGCCTTGAGGAAGGGGCTGGGCATAGGTCAGGACAAGGGTATTTGGTTTTGTGCAATTAGAAAGTTGGCAACCCTATCCGGGAGTCCCACTTCACAGAAGGGGAACAGTGAAATTAATGTTGTCATAAAACAATATGGTCCACATCTAGTTCCCAAGTAACAGGCCACTTTCTCTTCACTGTACTCAGACAAGCATTACAAATGGCAAGCAGGATTTGGCACACTATCCATCGGTTTTCTAAATATTCTGTCTGTGATTCAGAGAGCAAATATAGATTTTTCCCCAGAAACTCTTGCTAGTTGGTGGATAACAAATGAAGCAGATAGTTCACTGGATCCATCTCTAATGGCTTCTACTAAGCCAACAACTATCATTTGTTATAATGAGCTGAGATACAAGACAAGTAACTAAAGTTTAAAATAGTATAATGAAACTAACCCTCACATTTTACACAATTTACTTTTGCGGCTCCTTTTTTCAAGTGTGATGTTTGAATGTTTCTACCAAGGATGCCAGTAATAGAAAGTTATCTTGCTCCAAAATCTACTGTTCCTCATTTAAAAAATAAAAAAGATTAAACAAAAAATTCAGCTTCCTTGAATCTCCATTTGAAACTGTGGTAAGGAAGTAGTTTTGAAATTATTAGCAATGAACAAACCATTTTAAATAAAGTAAGCACACCGTTGAACCAGTCCAACTGAAACTTTCATTAAAACTCTTGAAAGAGCTGGATCTCTCACCGTTTGCAGCCAAATCACCAGATCATAGATATTCCAATTAGCAGCTGTGCTATTGGGTATACATCTCCAAACCAAAACTCCATAAGCCATCATGTAACACAGCCAGTAAAAACAAAGAAAAATTGTGTCGAGCAAAAATATTTTTATTATTTAACATTTTTTTCTTTAAAACAGAAAACTGGAAATATGGGGTATTTTTAAACACTTCATCAGACAACTAGGTAAAGAAGCAATATAATCAGATACAACAACCTAACAGGATCTAGAAAATGCTCCTGCCTACCTCTTCTCCTGCCCTCCTCTGGGCATATGGATAAAATGTGTGTGGGGTGGAAGAGCCTGGAAGTTCCTGCATCGACCTCTCTGGGAATAAAGGCCCACAGAATCGCTCCCACTCATCCCACCCTTACCACATGTAGTTGCCTAGCTAGATCTCTGGGTATGCTATGGACCTAGGCAGACCACCTAGACAGTGGGTTGGAAGGGATTTCCCCCTCCAAGAAGACTGGACCCACATTGGGTTGTTTTGGTTGGGGTTTATTTTTTTTGCCATTTTCACATCAGCCTGGAGGTCTGATCAGTTACCTATGGGAGTTAAAAGAGGTGTGGGGAGGACAGCCCTGTAAAAACACTTTTTGACAACTTGCAGCTGCTGTCCAGTGCTATAGTTGGAATACGAATGACCAGATCCTGTGGTAAAACTAAGCACAGGACCCAGAGCAGCATTGGCACCAATCCTGAATGTTTGCGGGATGAAGAGAGTAACATTTTGTGCAGAATGAGTCAGTGTCATTCCCCGCACAATGGAAGGGCATAAGGGATTCCAGCGTGGGCTGAATCTTTGGCTGAGGGCTATTTAGGATAAAACTGAGTGTCATCTCCTTTCCTTCTTGGCTATATTGGATAGTCATATTCATACTCATACTCCATCAGCCCCAGAGAACTTCCCGTATTTAAAGAGGCCCCCTCACCACCCCTCTTTTGGCATTAGTTTAATAAACTTGTGGCCTGCTATGTAAAATCTGTTCCTGAAAGTGCCTTAATTTCTGCATTTCTGGACCGACAATACATAATTGTATGAGGTTATTTTAAAAATTACAGCTTTCAGTATTGGTTTATAGGACCTGTTTGACATTTAACAAAGTCAGCATCAATATAAAATGTGTGTGACTTTGTCATTAGTTATCAAGAATTTGTTTAGCTCTTGAATTCCAAAACATGCTGGGCAAACTAAAAAATATTCTTTGGTAATGCAACTAATATAATCTGGGGACAATTCCAGTTCGCTGCTTTTACTCTTCTGAAATGCCCACAAATTCTCAAAAGTATTTTATAACAATGGGACTTTTTCCACAAACAATAATATGCTTAAATATTTATTCAGGTCACACATCAGTCTGACACTTAATGAACAGTACAAAGTAATAAAAAAGCCGGTTTAAATTATTCACAAGTGATAAAGGGGGGCTGCTGAAACATATTACCTTGTTCTGGATTCTGTTTTAGGGATTTTATTAAGCTACTGTCAAAGCTTATAGCCTTTTCAGTAAGGTGTGACTTATCTGAACTGCTACTTATAAATATCATGTTATGGGGTGCTATGCCACAAATATATAGGACAAAACCTAGAGGGACATCAAAGCAACACTATGGCACACCAGGAAAGTGGGGGCATAAGTAGCTTTATGCCACTTTCCCCTCATATTGATCTACTCCTCTGCACATGTTAGAGAAGCCTGAAGCTGTTCCAACTTGGGTCAAAAGATAATGGCCATCACAGGGCCATATACAAGCCAAGATCATCCAAGTGAATTGCCTTCTGGCTGGCTATGACTCTCCCACCTTCGCCTCCTACACTGTGGAGAAGAGGAGAGGCTAGCGTGGGAGTAGTGCAGCTAGGGATTCCTCTTTGCTAGGGGATTAAGCAGCTGCTGCCTTAGGGAAGCTTAAATGTCCCTTTGTGCCACTGGAGAGGCATAAAAAGGGACTTCAGGCTCTGACCCATACTTCATTTGAGCTGAAATTAGGAGAGGGAAATCTTTCTTGGCAATGTCAGTGGGGAAATGTTGGGGGGAAATTGAGAACACAACAAGAAAGGGTAACATTTCTTGATGAGGAAGGCATGAAATTCATGAGTACCTTATAGTTAGTGGAGAAACCAGACCTCTCTGGAGTATATGCAGTTCCCACTCAGAAGTTGTTTACCATTGTAGTGGGAGATGCACTATAGCAGAACAAACATTTTCATCTTGATGAACCCATGGAAGGAAAGAAGAATGTGATTTGAATGGGATCTAAATACAAGGCCTGGAAGCAGACTAGTACATTGAGACTATAATCCAAAAACCAGCATGGTACTTGGTTTAATGCCAGAGTAAGGATGACAAAAAGCTTGATTAGAGATACTAACCCAATTCTCCATTTTTTTATTACACCTGGCATAGACACCTAGCTGCACTGCAGGATGTTTTCAGAATCCAGCAAATATGTTGTTCAGCACTACAATGGTTAATATTAAAATTAGCTTTTAGTTTCTTATCTTAATATTACTAGAACACACCCCTGAAGTCTTTGTACTGATAAAGGAAGTACAATTTCTCCTTTGAAACACTTATGGCATTTATAGGATGAGAAACTGAAAGTAAATTATATTGTATTATTTTCCCTTTCTAACTAGCTTCTTAGAAACATAAAATACTTCTGTATGATCAGACATCAAAAACTTCCATACAGTCACACCATGCAGAGGTATTTGTTATTGTTTCTGTAGTGCACTTTACAGACAAGAAAAAGAAAAAGGAAACATGTTTTTACACTCTTTAGAGCAGCAATCTAAGGACTTGATCTTCTGGCCGGCTGAGATCCTCTGGTATCAGAGGAGCTAATGAGTGGAAAGACACCAAAAGCATTTTTAATTTAGATTTATCCCCTATACAAAGATTGTTGTAATGCAGTGATGCTGGTGAACACCAACATTCCATCTATAATTACATGCATGCTCTCAGAGGGTCAATTTCCTTACTCCACAAGTAATCTCACTCAAATCAATGTGGATTTAAGAGTAAGGTATTACTGGGTATGCGGTGGAATAAGGTTCAACTCAACTCGAGCCAGAGTACCAGAATCTGAGCCACTGGCTTTAGGAGTTATTTTTAAACCTTTTTATAGATAGGTCACAGACTAAGTGAAAAATGAATTATTTACGTGACCTGATCCTACACAGCAAGTATTGTGTTTGACTTAATCTAACAAAATGCATCATCTGGCCTTAAAGTACAATTTATCTCAGCCCAAGAATTATGAGATCATCTTAATTAATACCGTAGCAAGTCCATTTCAAGAGCTACTTGTCAAGGCAGTATTGATATAGTCATTCTGGAGGAGAGTGGGATGCTTCACATGTTCATCTGACTATCAATACCCAGGATGCTCTTCCAGATCATTTGTATTACTGAATAGCACCATTCCAAATTTTGGGAATAAAATGAAAGACAGGCTTACTTCCTGCATTCTTAATTAACCTACTGTATAAGATGTTTCATAAGGGGAGCACTATGAAAATAGAATAGCCTTAGCGTTGCATTAGATAGTAATTGTAGTGTGCCTCAGAATGGAAGGTTCCTTCAGAGGTTTAAAGGAATGTGTCTGAGGAGGATTTTTTGGGTGAGGGGTTCTTGGCTCTGGAGTATGCTCCTCTACTTGGTAGCACATGCTTTCAGATCATACTTCTTTTTGGTTGTTTTGGGAGGAGGTGAACTAAGGCATGGTTGAGGGTTTGTCTGAAATGTTAATACTAAAAATATGAGGGGTATTGTAGTATTATTGGCTAGGATGAGATTACAAATTAAGTTTCCCTGGTCACATTCATGCGCAGTAATTGTACTTGGCATGTGTGGCAGTGGGTCTGGCCCTGAAATTTGTACCCAGAACATCATCTGATTTTTTTTAAATTGCCCCTGTGGCCATTAATCTGGCCAGCATTTTCTCATGGTCCTAACTGTGAAAGATGCACAATCGGAATGCCACAACATACCGGTACCATCTCCCATCTCAACTTTGTCAGTGCCCAAGGTTCTGGCCTGAGGTGCAAGGATCACAGACTTTCTCCTTATGCAGTGTTATGCTTTTAAGTAAGTACTATGCAGCAACATTTCATAAATATACACCCTACAGACATTTAGGGAATTTTATGTTGCCTCTCCATATTCAACATATTCACCATCACAATCAGTGCATTGTATTGTACAGTTGTAGCTGAGAATGACATTATCAGATCTCAGTAAGTGCTTCCATGTCAGAGATCTTGCTCAGGGTCTCATGAGCATTTGAACACACGTGTCTGACTGCTCTATTAATGAAGCATTGGCTTTATTGAACGGATGAGAAGTATATGATAACAGAAAATATAATAGCAACTGAAAAATATTCTGCTTCAAAATGCATTTGAATTTAATTTCTCATACCTCAGGTTTCCAACATGCCCATATGTGTTGACAGAATTTCAGTTTACACTGAGGTTAAAACTCCTGAACTAATCATAATTATAGTTACTGTCTCTGTTCCCATAAAGAATATTCATGTTAGAACATGGAAATCCATGCCTTTGCCTGCTTTCAAGAGCACTGACATTAGCATACCATGAAAGTTTTTTTTTAAACTTATAGCAGAGAATATTAATAGAAATGACTTTACATCCATAGAATTACAACACATCTTCACACCAAATTCTGCCCTTAGTTACACATATGCAATCCCACAGTAACCAATACAAGTGAATTGCACGGATGCAAATGAGAGCAGAATTTCACTCTAATGCTATTCCCAGAAGTAGAGGACCTTTCCCAGAACTGTTTAACGCTGATTGTAATCTGAGTATTATGAGGATGAACAGACATAGGAAACAATTAAGCTCAGTAGAAACTCTAGCCTTCAAACAGATGAAGTTATTACTATGATTTCCTCACATGCTAGCTCTACTAAACTCTCGTTGCTCCATCCAGCCAAGTCAAGGTTTCTGCATAACATAATAAATGTTTATTTCTAGTACACCTCTACCCCGATATAACACGACCCGATATAACACAAATTCAGATAGAACGCGGTAAAGTAGTGCTCTGGGGAGGTGGGAGGGGCAGGGCTGTGCACTCCGGTGGATCAAAGCAAGTTCGATATAACGCGGTTTAACCCATAACACAGTAAGATTTTTTGGCTCCCGAGGACAGTGTTATATCGAGGTAGAGGTGTATTTACCTTCCTGCATGTTTAAATTAAGGAATAGCAAGAATCTGAATCTCCTACAGAAACACAGAATACCCACACAACTCCACATCAGATAGGAGAGTGGATAGATTGCAGTATTCCTGTCATTTCTTGATCAGTAAATGATAAAAAGCTTCCTTACCCTTGATATTTATCTCCGATCATTTCAATTCTTCGAAATATCAAACATAACATAGAATTCATATAAACGTATATACCGAACATAAAGTTATTAATTCCGCAGACACAGAAGAGTACTCACATCTCTCATACATTGTCAGCATGGGCGAATACAATTATTCCTAAAATTACATGTTATTTTTAAAAGATTATTTCTAATCCTTTTAAAGAATGCTACCAATATCAATCTATACATTCACCCCATTATAAGTAACATTGTTTTTTAAATGTAGTCTGCAGAAGACAAAATGATATGAAGCTTCCTGTCATTTTTCATAGCAGTCTTAATAGTCACTTGATCCACAATTTATACTGTACATTTTTTCCAAAAGAAATCAGATTTCTAATAGCATGCATTAGTCAGACCTCTGTCACATTAGTTAAATTTTCTCATTTCCAAAGAGACTAATCAGATCTTATCACTTTGAGAAACAAAAAAAGTAAGGTTTACTTAAGACAGTCTAGAACAGGGGTCGGCAACCTTTCAGAAGTGGTTTGCTGAGTCTTCATTTATTCACTCTAATTTAAGGTTTCGCATGCCAGTAACACATGTTAATGTTTTTAGAAGGTCTCTTTCTATAAGTCTATAATATATAACTAAACTATTATTGTATGTAAAGTAAATAAGGTTTTTAAAATGTTTAAGAAGCTTCATTTAAAATTAAATTAAAATGCAGAGCCCCCCGGACCGGTGGCCAGGACCTGGGCAGTGTGAGCGCCACTGAAAATCAGCTTGCATGCCATCTTTGGCACGCATGCCATAGGTTGCCTACCCCTGTTCTAGAATCTGATTAATACTAAGGTCACTAACAGAGGCTACTTAGATAAAGCAAAATGGGAGTTTATGGAGTGAAAAACCCAAGCTGAGTGCTCGGAAAAAAACGTAAGTGGCTTGTGGGTCATTTCCAGTGACTTTTAGTTTTATTTCTCCTTGTCTTCTACCAGTATATAGCATTAGCGTGTAAGTATCCTTCAGGAACACAGATCAAGTCATGCAGTGCTCCTGCTTTGAACATCTGTTCTCTAATAAATCATTAATATTGGATGCACAAAACTGGGTTCTCAAAATTGTGTTACAGTTCAAACACTGGGGAACTGTAAAGGTCTGGCTTTGCAGGTATGAACGATGTCGACCTTTAGTTGCTGGCTCACAGAGTGGATACGGGAGATAATTACAGTAAAGGCAGCTATACGTTTATTATCAAAAGCTAAGATTTAAGAGATACTAAGGGAAACAAAAATGGTTACATATAAAACAAATTATAAAATGCAAACCTGGGTCTACACCTATCATTGGTTACCTTTCCTATATAATAAATAATATTTTCCCCTAAAGTTTTGCAGAGCTAGCAGGCTTCAGAGAAATCTGGGTCCAAGCATTCATGACCCTCAGTGAATGGATAGTAAAGTGTCTCCTTGCATTCTTTTTATATTCATCAAAGTTCGTTTTTGGCCTCCAGAGACTGGACAACCCCCTTTGATTTAGTCTCTGGTGTCTTCTCATCCCCCTGTTAATCTCATATATAAATTGGGCTCCCATTTGTTGGCTTACAATGCTTAATTTACATTTGCCAGAGAGATACACATCTTACCTCCCATCTGAAAAAGACCTGTTTGTCAGCTTTGCCTTGGACACAGATGTCAAAACATGCTTTAGTACATATACACAATTCCTTAAATACCATCTGCACATACATCTCACAAATATTATGAGTATCAGTATGACAGGCTTTTGAGATCTCATATGACATCAATTATGGATAAATACCATGAAAGCGGTGTGCTAGGTGTATTGAGTTTGTCAGGCCTATTAGGAGGCACCATTACAGAGTAGTGAACCTTTTGCCAGCTCATACCAATGGACCTCTGTCTCAATTGTTTTAAAAGGACCACAAACTCACCCTATAAACTCAAAACAAATGCTAGTTTTTCTTGGGTTAAGAACAATACCAGAAAAGCCTTCAAAGTTTCTCAGGCTTACAAACAAGCACTAAATCTTTCTATGCCATTAGAGGCAGGAAGGCAGCTTTCTTGAAATACAATCCAGGTTGAGAAGTTCACATAGCTGATTTCTGTTTGTTTTCAGGTTCCACTACAGTAGTTTTGTAAAACTAGACTCAGTAGTTGAAGGTTAGTCAATCAAGAGTTTCTCTCTATAGATTTTATATGGCTCCATGTATTAACTGAATGCTCTGATAGCAATCACAATTGACTTTAATCAGGCTATGCTGATTTATACCAGTTAAAGATCTAAGTTTTCTATTTTCAGTCAAAACTAGAAAACCTTTTATTGGTATTTTTACTTGTATATCAAAAAGATTTTGAGAGGAAATTTCTCCAGCAAAGTCAGGAAACAATGCAATGGTACTAGATTCCAAAAATGATACAGTGTCAATAGCCACATTTCTATAAAGTATAAGAAATATAAGATTACATTGAAAGGGTGTTTGGCTGAGATCTAAAAATTATAACCAACATTCAAATTCAGTTTATATAGAAGGCACTGAGGGCTGCAACAGTGTTTGTAACTGTGGACTAGATTGGTTCTGCATTTGCACCCAGGCTGAAAACAACTAAACAGTAGGAAACATAAGCAAAATTGACAAAATTGGCTGTTTTTACAGTTCTCATTCAGGACTAATTTCTCCTATGTTAAATGCAATTTTCTCCATTTAGAAACTACTCTAGTTTTCATGAAACCAAAGTGTGTGTCAGAGAAGCATCAAGGTTCTAAATACAGATAATTTCTCTGACAGCATACATATTTTTCTTTTCCTTTTTTGTTTTAATACTTCCCTAAGATAGTTACACTATGATTTTTGGACATATTACTGTATGTTAATAGTTTAGTTCTTGGGAGTTCATAGATTCTGTGGTACCATAGGTGCTAAGCTACAGTTCAACAGCCCAAGTACTACTCCAAAATATACTGAGAAACATGTTAAATAAAAGCAAAGCAGATATTTCATAATGAATTATTTACTGGATGAATTTCATCATCTTTTTCTGATCATGGAACGCCTACACCAAATGCATTTATTATTCAAATTTTAATCTAGACTTTGTTTATTTTACAGCTTGCAACTGAAGATGTGTTAACTTTCTAGTGTGAACACTTGCTGAAGGCAAATTTAAAACTTGCTTTTTGCAAGTAAATATTCATGTTACTAAAACTTAATTACATCTAAGATTGTAAAAAAATGAACATGAATGGATCATGTACAGTGCTGAGGTGAACATGTAAAAAGTTGTGTGTGTGGGGGGGGGGGATTAATAGGGGTGGAGATGTGTGCATCTCTAAAGGTTTAAAGATTCTATTCAGATAAGCAGCCAGAAGTTTATGCAGCCAGAAGTGTATGCCCCTTGCTTTGCCAGAATAAGCTTTTGATAAGAATATAAGAACAGACATACTGGGTAAGACCAAAGGTCCATCTAGCCCAGTATCCTGTCTTCCAACAGTGGCCAATGCCAGGTGCCCCAGAGGGAATGAACAGAACAGGTAATCATCAAGTGATCCATTCCCTGTTGCCCATTCCAAGCTTCTGGCAAACAGAGGCTAGGGACACCATCCCTGCCCATCCTGGCTAATAACCATTGATGGACCTATCCTCCATTAATTTATCTAGTTCTTTTTTGAACCCTCTTTTAGTCTTGGTTTTCACAACATCCTCTGGTAAGGAGTTCCACAGGTTGACAGTGTGTTGTGTGAAAAAATACGTCCTTTTGTTTGTTTTAAACCTGCTGCCTATTAATTTAATTTGGAGACCCCTAGTTATTGTGTTATGAGAGGGAGTAAACACTTCCCAATTTACTTTCTCCACACCAGTCATAATTTTATAGACCTCAATCATATCCCCACCTTAATCGTCTCTTTTCCAATCTGAAAAGTCCCAGTCTTATTAATCGCTCCACATATGGAAGCCGTTCCATACCCCTAATCATTTTTGCTGCCTTTTTCTGAACCTTTTCCAATTCCAATATATCTTTTTTGAGATGGGGCGACTGCATCTGCATGCAGTATTTAAGATGTGGGCGTACCATGGATTTATATAGAGGCAATATGATATTTTCTATCTTATTACTTATCCCTTTCTTAATGAGTCCCAACACTGTTAGCTTTTTTGACTGCTGCTGCACATTGAGTGTATGTTTTCAGAGAACTATACACAATGACTCCAAGATCTCTTTCTTGAGTGACAGCTAATTTAAACCCCATAATTTTATATGTATAGTTGGGATTATGTTTTCCAATGTGCATTACTTTGCATTTATCAACATAGAATTTCATCTGCCATTTTGTTGCCCAATCACCCAGTTTTGTGAGATCCTTTTGTAGCATTTCGCAGTTTGCTTTGGACTTAACTATCTTGAGTAGTTTTGTATCATCTGCAAAAATTTTGCCACCTCACTGTTTTGCCACCTCTTTTCCAGATCACTTATGAATATGTTAAATGGGACTGGTCCCAATATAGACCATTAGAGGGACACCACTACTTACTGCTCCCCATTTTGAAAACTAACCATTTATTCCTATCTTTTAACAAGTTACCAATCCATGAGAGGACGTTCCCTCTTATCCCACAACAGCTTACTTTGCTTAAGAGCCTTTGGTGAGAGACCTTGTCAAAGGCTGTCTGAAAATCTAAGTACACTATATAGATTACCTGTATACCAGACACTCGCTCTTGCCTGCATGGCAGACTCTCTCTCTCAATTCAGTACTTCACCTTCTGGTTATGGCTGAAACCAAAGTGCAAAGAGATCTGTACATGTAAAAACCAAAACCAAAAGTTAAATGAACTTCTTGGACATGCAACTTTGTTCAGTTCAGGTTTAGCATGAGCTTTGGATGAAAGTTCAGGCGTTTTTTTATTCTATCTGAATGTGTTTGCCTATCCCTAATTTCCTCTATGCTCTGTGTCTACAAGAACTCAACTTTTTTAGCACGTGCAAGTTACTTAAAAGAAAGCCACACATTAGCATCAGAATGCTAACTGGCCCTAAATTAGGTGGGAATTTCCTAAATTGCAGGCTGTGCTGTTGCCAGTAATGAGGAGTGTAATTTCTGCCTCAGTATCTACTTCAACTGTCTGGCACTCTGGTGGTATTTGCAGCAGGTGTATGGCAAAACCTTTTCTGCAGTACAAACCCCCAGATTACTGGGGAAAAAAAGAAATTATACCTCGCTCGCTTAAATTGTAAAACAGTTCCCCAGATATTATTTTTAATCATTTGTTCAATTTTACTGTAAAGGTGACTTGCAAAAGAGAAAAAAATGTGTTTGTGGCCTTTTCTTATTTCTGATGTGTAACAAATACCGCAGAGGTGGAAGGGAGGGGATGGAGTTGATTCAGATTTTAATTTCCTTTGGGATAGAGAAGGAGAGGGATGACAACCTCACAAGTGACAAGACACTGGAACCAGAGCAACTGAGAGGGGAAGGAATTTTATTCTACCTGTTTAAAAATTTTTGTTTTTCATTTCTTTCTGTTAACACCTATTTAACTTAAACTGCTGGGGTGGGGAATGGAGGAATTAAGCTCTACTTCAACACTTGCATCCATACAAGCAGATGCCTGAACTTTCATAGAGTCACATTCAAGTCATTGGGATTCCAAGTGGTCAGAGGGGTCTGTCATCAAAGATACAGGATTGAAGCCCTAGGAGAAAAGCTTTTTAAGTGGAGGATTCAGTGTCCTCTCCTCTTAAACTGAGGACTGAGAAAGCTCCCACACTATTTCTCTAATCTTCCAAGGAGTTCTTCAGCAAAATAGAGAACATCAATCTTGAGATTCCTGATATAGGCACAATTTTTTAAAAATCTTTCTTATACATCACAAAGAAACAAATTAACATTCTCCAGATTATAGGTCACACTTTATTGCACTAGTAGAAGATGCCACTTGCAAACATCATTCAGTAATTTCAATATAGGCTCAATAAAAGTAGCATAAAGCAAATCTAGTAAGGTCCTAGTCATTTTACTAAATAGTATATGGGTATGGCACAGTTCATTTTGGAAATGGAACACACTTCACACATATATGCATCCGAAGAAGTGGGCTGTAGTCCACGAAAGCTTATGCTCTAATAAATTTGTTAGTCTCTAAGGTGCCACAAGTACTCCTGTTCTTCTTTTTGCGGATACAGACTAACACGGCTGCTACTCTGAAACACTTCACACAGTAACTTAGAAACACAGTTCCATCCTGGCTATACAAATACAGATACTCATCCCCACACCACAACCTTAGAAAACCCTGGGTGCAGCACAGCCGGTATGTCAAGTAACTGGATTCAGTGTGCCCACACAGGAGTCCACACCCCCTGTATATGTCGTACAAGCATAATCGGTAGGCACTCCCGCTGTCTTAGCATGCAGGTGGGGTTTGGGGCAGGGTGGGATGGGATGGGATGGGATGGGGAAGGGTTGGAAGTGGAGGCAGGGAATCCATGAATACACAGATCCACCTGCAAAATTCTCAGAGAAGTAGAGCTCAAGAATAACTGTGAAGCATGTATAGAATGAGGCGGGGGGAGGGGGGGGAAATTCCTCACCCCCGCACCACCCAGCTCGCACAGATCTCTCATGCATACAGTCAGTTTTCTCCGTCCAGGATTTAATCTATTGACTCAAAGTAGATGCTTGATCCTGTGTTTGCTATCATGTGGTTGGTAGCAACATTGCAAATGACTGAGAATGCAATGTCATTTAACAACTGAAAAGCTTAGCAAGAGAAGCTCAGATGGGGACATGATAGCCTAGGTTTAAACAGTGTTGTGGCCTATATGATAGTTCATTTACAATTAGGGAAAGCCTAAGGTAGCCGAGCACCATGGACAGCTGGCCAATAGAGTAGCTGCATTTCTGTTGGCTACTTTGTTTTTGCTAATGCTTACACTAATGAGGGAGAAAGCAGGTTTTGGCAGGACTAACCATTTGTTTTATTCATCCTGCCGATCTGATATTGCAAGATACTATATTATTGCACAGGAAAATTATAGAAGTACAGCTTGTTGTGTGATTAAGTAGAGACTTATAGGAATGTATTGATGGCGTTATCGTGAGGCTATATAAAGTCTTGTTTGTCTGTATAACTAGAGGCAAACATCACATTAGCAAGGTGTGCATGACTAGATAAAGGCTAAAGCCTGAAGCCTCATTCTCCCTAGAAGAATGGACTTACTCTGAAGTATCCTTAAAGAAGAGAGATGTTACCCCCTTGGCTCTAAGACTGCTGGACTTTGCTCAGACAAAACAACATTAAAAAAATCCCTAAAACAGCTTTTTCTCTCTCCCAGTAATACCCTTCCCTGATAAGCTACTGTTGTGGTATAACATGTATGTGTTTTCTCCATCTTCTGATTCTATAGAAGCTACATTTCATAACTATGTTTTCTGTTACTTCACACACCAGCAAGGGCTGTGTGGACATACTCTCCTATAAATCTCCACTTGGGTGGAGTTGCTTCCTAGAATTGAAAGTATCTTAATATTGAACAAGTTATCTGGTCAACACAACTAGGTGTCAATAGGGAAAGAGATACTTTAAGACTCTGTAGGGCAGTGGGGGAGATTTTTCAATGGCCCAGAGGGCAGCTAGGTGTCCCGCTCTCAGTGAAACCCCACAGGAGTTGGGTGTCCAACTGCCTTTGGAAAATCTGGCCTAACATTTCTACATGATCCACTGTGGTCTGATGGCTGTGCTAAAGTGATTTTTCTGAAGGAAATGCAGAGAACCTAAATGACATTAAAAAGTTGAATGAAATAAAAAGTGTGAGTTGCTCCAGAGAAAACAAGTTGAGAGAGTATGCCGGCTTCAAGCGTTGGCAACACAGCTGTCATTTGTAAAAGAAAAGGCTAAATGCTAAGGGAAGTGTAATGATACAAATGGGAGATTTCTGCCAAAACAAAGTGTGATTTTGGTCTCAGTTTCACTTTTTGTATCTCTCCATCTTAGAAGCATCAATTCTTGAATTTAGATGGCATTCCTACTACAACCCTCCTATGGACGTCTGCAATAGAGATGGTGCGAATTATCTTCTTGAAATGGCCTTGTACAAGAGTTTGCCAGGGCTCGACCCTCTCCAGGGCAGCGGGGAGCCACACCGGCTCACTACACACTGGTGAGCTGGGGAAATTTGTCCGGCCATGGGTCTCCCTCGGCAGCTCTTGCTGTAGCTCTAAGAACACGGTAAGCCTGGTCCTGCTCAGGGCGGGCAATAAGACTGTGTCAGGAGCTCAGGCCCTCAGTCAGGGCTGAGCAACAATAGTACAAAGTATTTAGCCCAGGCCCTAGGTCAGGGAGGGGCAACAAACGCTGAGTCAAAAGCTCAGGCCCTCAGTCAGGGCTGAGCAACAACAGTAGGCCGAAGCCTCAAAAGACCTGGGAGAGGGGGAGACTGCCACCCACCGGTTGGGTGGCAGGGGGGACGCAGGTCCTCCCACTCCACTGCGTCCCAGCCCGGGGCCCTAGCAGCGGCAGAAGGCCCGCTGCTTAGTCAGTGGGGATCCTGGCCGCAACACACTGACATAGGCTCTGGCAGTGCTGCAACCAGACTGGTGTCGGCTGCCCCCGGGCTACTTCCACACTGCCCCTTGGGGCCTACTGGGTCCTGGTGTTGGCCTCTGGGGGATCCAAGACCATGGGTTCGTCAGGGCAGGGATTGACTGGCGGCTCCTCCGGACAGTGGGCACAGGGCAGGCCCGGCAGCTCCTCCAGATAGCAGGCGCAGGGCAGGCCCGGCCAGTCCTGGCGGCTGCCTTGGGCTTTGGAGTCTTCCCAGTCACGAGCTATGCTGAAGACGTCTGGTCTCTCTGGTGGCTGGGGTCTGACTGAGCTGTGAGGGCGAGCTTTTATACTTCTGGGTCGCCGCCTGACCCTCTGAGGGGCAGGCTCAGAGCTCCCTAGCTCCGCCCACTCCGGATGGGCTCTTCCCCCTCTGGGGTGGTGCCCGCCCACCTCCCAGTTGTTTCCAATAAGGCCTCACTACAGGCAGCATGAGTAATAATGAGTCAGAGTCATACAGTAATTAGTACCAAAGAAAAAAGTGTCTATGAGAGCTGTAACTTGGAGAAAAAAAATCAGAAGAAAATAATTTGAATTCTTAAATTGTTCTTTTGGAGCAGGGGCTGGGTCTTCCTCTGTGCATGGAAAGTGTCTGGCACATAATAAGTTCTACAACAATCTAAAGATATTTTTAGATAATGGGGCTTCCTATGAAGAGGGCCTAACTGTAAATGCACTATATGAAAAAATGAAAGGAAGTAAAAAGAGCATACCCTGCTATTCCCCAAAATGGAGAAAGGCATGAAGGAACTAAATCAATTCACATAATAAATAATGCCTCACAAAACAGTGGAGTGTTTTGACTCAATTGCCATTTAATCCATTAGGCTCAAGTGAAGATGAGAGAAAGCATAGGTCCTCTACTTAGTACAGAGGTGCTAATAATGGACAACATCAAGAAGGCTGAGTTGTTTAGTGAAGACTGAAGCAAACGGGGCCGGCTCCAGGCACCAGCCCACCAAGCATGTGCTTGGGACGGCGCCTGGAGGGGGGCAGCGCGGCAGGGCGCTCCGGCCCGAGAGCGGGGCCGCGACTGGGCTCGTCGCCCTCCCTGCGGCGCTCCGGCCGCCGGGGAGAGCGGAGCCGCAGTGGGCTCACCACCCTCCCCCCCGGCGCTCCGGCCAGGTGCAGAGAACGGAGAGCCGCGGCGGGCTCAGCACCCTCCCCCCAGCGCTCTTGTAGGGATATAAAAGAAGGTACTAACAGTGATTCCCCGAAGTGACAGTGACCCCCTCATAATTTGTCCCCCACACTTCAAAATCCAACAGTTTCACCAAGTACAAAAATCTTTTGGGTCTTCTGTTAAAACTTGTAAGCTACTGTCTGTAGAAACCATTGATTATATCTATCCTGTGAAAGATACTTTACTACTATGTAAAACTTACAAACAAGTTAACTGACTTTGTTCTTGAAGTAATTGATACAATGTAAACAAACACTATAAGCTGTTAAGTGACTTTCACTTTATTCAACGGCTGCTAGGACAGACCCCCACCCTCTGTGATTAAAGGGCCGGGAATCTCAAATGAATTAGCACACACCCCGAAAGTGGTGGAGACAGTAAATTAAAATATGGTTAAGATATTGAATGTATGTTGATGAATGCTTGATGTGCATGAATGGTTAGGGAGGTGCCAGCCTAGAAAAGGAGTATCCATCGGCCGAAGAATGTGTCAAGTGGACGACCAGAAACCCCCGGAGGGTAAACTGGGATCCACCCCATCACCTGGAAGGATGAGAAACACAAACTTTGGACAGTGTGGAACCACCAAGAATGTGCCACTTTGGACAGGAATGTGCCATCTGCTGATTGAGTCAGCAACAGCAGGATGAAACAGCTCCCATAGACTAACATAGGAACTAATTCCTATAAGAATGGACTCTCAAGACTGATGACTTTGAGTCTCTGGTTCTGCTGCCAGCCTCCAGGAGCATCAGGTGCACCTGACACAGACTCGGCTCCATCCAGATACCTGGCCAGTAACTTGGCATGAGCAACTTCTAGGCTGGTAACTATAACACCTATACAGAACTTAAATGAATGATTGTGTGAATGAATCTCTCTCTCTCTCTATATATATATATATATGTATGTGTGTGTGTATAAGAAATAAGTAGTCAAACAACGTAGTTTACTTTTATCTTTTGCTTTATCAGTATATTTACAATAAATGTGGCATCTTTGCCTTATCCCTCTTAATAAGATCCTGCTGGTTTTTATTCTATTGGTATAACACTCTGGCTGGCGGGGGCTCTCCGCCTTCCCCCCGGCACTCTGGCCGCCGGGGAGAGCGGAAAGCCCCGGCTGGGCTCGCTGCCCTCCCCCCGGCACGCTGGCCACTGGGGAGAATGGAGAGCCCCGGCCGGGCTCTCCGCCCTCTTCCCGGTGCTCTGGCCGCCGGGGGCTCACCACCCTCCCCCAAGCGCTCTGGCCGCCGGGGGCTCGCTGCCCTCTCCCTGGCGCTCTGGCCGCCGGGGAGAGCGGAGAGCCCCTGCCGGGCTCGGCGCTCTGCTCCCGGCGCTCTGGCCGCTGGGGAGAGTGGAGAGCCCCGGCCGGGCTCTCCACCCTCCTCCCGGCGCTCTGGCTGCCAGGGAGAGCGGAGCTGTGGTGGGCTCACTACCCTCCCCCCGGCGCTCCGGCTGGTTGGGGATTGCGGCCCGCGGCCGGGCTCGGCGCCCTCCCCTGCTGCGCTGGGAGGGGGGGAGGGGGCGCGGCGGGTGGTTTTTTTGCCTAGGGCAGCAAAAAAAGCCAGAGCCGGCCCTGGAAGCAAAATAGGCATTGAAGGGTAAATTGTGACTAGATACTTAACACAATTAATATTAGAAACTAGGGAAAAGGAATGCAAGCCAAAATAGGGAAAGAACACATTAAAGAATATTTAGATAAGTGAGATATATTCAACTTAGCGGGGTCTGATGAAATTCACCCAAGAGTACTTAAGGAACTAGCTGGAGCAATCTCAGAACCATTAGCAATTCTCTTTGGGAATTCATGGAGGACAGGTGAGGTCCCAGAGGACTGGAAAAATGCAAACATAGTACTTATCTTTAAGAAGAGAAACAGAGGCCCCAGGGAACCATACACCAAGTCAGTCTAACTTCAATACCTGGAAAGATACTGGAAAAACTTATTAAACAACTAATTTAATAGATTTATAGAGTTCAAGGCCAGAAGGGACCATTGTAATAATCTAGTTTGACTTCTTGTCTAACACAGGCAATAGAACTTCCCCAAAATAATTCCTAGAGCAGATCTTTTAGAAAAACATCTAGTCTTGATTTTAAAATGGTCTGTATTGGAGAATCCACCATTTAAAAATCTGCACCTTATTTCCAGTCTGTATTTGTCTAGCTTCAACTTCCCGCTATTGGATTGTGTTATAACTTTCTCTGACAGATTAAGAGTCCATTATTAGATATTTGTTCCCCACATATGTACTCGTAGAGTGTAATCAAGTCACCCCTTAACCTTCTCTTTGTGCAGCTAAATAGATTGAGCTTCCTGAATCTATCACTATAAGTCAGGTTTTCTAATTCTTCAATCTTTACGGGCTTACACAGGAGCCACAAGAGAGGATAATAAGGTGATAAATAATAGCCAACATGGATTTGTCAAGAATGAATCATGCCAAACCAACCTAATTTTATTCTTTGACAGGGTTACTAGCCAAGTGAATAGGGGAAAGCTGTAGACATGATATTCCTAGATTTTAGCAAGGCATTTTACACAGTTCCACATGACATTCTCATAAGCAAACTAGGTAAATGTGATCTAGATGCAATTACCATGAACTGGGTGCAAAAAAATATGTTGTAGTGAAGGCTGACATCATTGGGTAAGGCTGAAGAAAGGACCTTTTCTTCATTTGGCAAATGGCTCAGGAAATAAAGGATGACAAACTATAAGTAGAGCATTTTGTTCCTGCTGTTGTAAGCTTCTTCAGTATATTTGTGAACAATCTTTGGTAAGACTGCAATAAGAATATGGATACATGATAACAGTTCAAGTCAACAATATGCAGGTTGATGTAGAAAGTGCATAAGAATATAAAAGCTGCCATACTGAGTCAGACCATGACCCATCTTCTCCAGTATCCTGTTTCTGACAGTGGCCCATACCAGAAATTAAGGGGGATTGTAGAGAACAGGGCAATTATAGAGCAATCCAACCCTGGCTTCCATTCCTGGCTTCTGATAGTCAGAGGTTCAGGGTCATGCTGAGTATGGGGTTGCATTTCTGACAATCTCAGCTAATAGCCTTTGATCAGCATATCCTCCATGAACTTATCCAGTACTTTTTTGAACCCATTTATACTTTTGGCCAACAGAACAAACCCTGGCAATGAGTTCCACAGGTTAGTTAGGCAGTATGGAAAGAGTACTTCATGTTTGTATTAAACCTGTTGCCTATAATTTCATTGGGTAACCCCTGGTTTTTGTATTGTGTGAAAGGGTAAATACATCTCCTCTCAGTTTTTCCACATCATTCATGATTTTATAGACCTCTATCATAGTCTTTAATCATCTCTTTTCTAAGCTGAACGGCCTTAGTCTTTTTAGTCTCTACTCATATGGAAGCCATTCCATACCCTTGATCATCTTTGTTGCACTTCTCTGAAGCTTTTCCAGTTCCACTAACTTCTGAGATGGGGTGACCAAAACTGGATGCACTAGTCAAGGTGTGGGAGTACCATGGATTTAAATAGAGGCATTATGATATTTTTGTCTTATTCTCTATACCTTTCATAAAAGTTCTTAACTTACTGTTATCCTTTTTGGCCACTGCCACGCATTGAGTGGAAGTTTTCAGAGAAGTATACATGGTGACTCCAAGATCTCTTTCTTGAGTAGTAACAGATAATTTAGAACCCAGCATTGTATATGTATAGCTGGTATTATTTTTCCTATATGCATTCCTTCGCATTTATCAACATTGAATTTCATCTGCCACGTTGCTGCCTAGTCACCTAGTTTTATGAAATCCCTTTGTAATGCCTCACAGTCTGTTTTGGATTTAACTATCTTGAATAATTTTGTATCACCTGCAAACATTGCCACTTCACTGTTTACCCCCTTTTCCAGATTAATGAGTATGTTGAACAGCATAGTCCCTGGTACAGATCCTTGGGGGACCCCACACTTCACCTTTCCCCATTGTGAAAACTGACCATTTATTCCGACCTTTGGTTTCCTATCTTTCAACCAGTTACTGGTCCATGAGAGGACCTTCCTTCTTATCCCATAAATACTTTTTTCCCCTTAAGAGCCTTGGGTGAGGGATCTTGACGAAGGCTTTCTGAAAATCCAAGTATACCATTATCAACTGGATCACCCTTATCCACATGCTTGTTGACTTCCTTAAACTTTAAACAAATTCTAATAAGGCATGACTTCCCTTTGCAAAAGCCATGTTGACTCTTCCCCTAACAAATCATGTTTCTCTGTGTCTCTCACAATTTTGCTCCTTACTGCAGTTTTTACCACTGTGCCCAATACTGAAGCGAGGCTTTACTGGCCTGTAATTGCCAGGATCTCCTCTGGAGCAGTCTTTAAAAATTGGCATTACATTAGCTACCTTCCAGTCATCTGCAATAGAGGCTGATTTCAGTGCTAGGTTACATGCTACTGTTAGTAGTTCTCTAATTTCATGAGTTCCTTACTAGCTCCCACCTGTACTTTACAAATTTCTTTCCTAGACTCTACACTAGGATATAGAGTTCACCCTTTAATGAATTCATCCATAAGGGATATCTCCACCCAAACTGTGTGCTCCTGAAAACCTGTCGTCTTTCCCCCAGCCCTTAGTATCCCATTCTTCATTCCCCTCCCATCCCTTAAATATTTTCTTGCTGAATTTAACTTTTTATATGACATGTCTGTGGAGAATACACAAAAGTATGCACCCTTCATTGTTTCAGCTCCTTCTTGATTTCTGCTCTATTCAACCTCCAGTTCCTGGTTCTATCGCAACTTCCCTCCTAATGCACTTCATCAGATCCACAGCTCTGATCCCTCTCCATGTAGCTATCATCTACTGCCCCACCCAATTTCTCTCCATCTGCCTCTCTCTTCCTCTTAGTCTTACTCTCATCATTGATAATCTCAATCCCTAACTTCCCAGCTGAGCCCTTAGCTTACCCACAACACACCTGTGTATGCAGAAAACATGCACACAACCCCTCATCCTAGCCCACTAGTTTGACTTTCATTCCCAGACCAGATCTCAGACTCATAAAAAGAACACTTCTCAACCCTGACTTTGCCAAACGCTACTTTATCTCTGATCTTTTCATTACCCAACTTTCTCTTTCCTGCCCACCACCTCATTTTCTTGACCAATACTTCCCTACTACTCTCCTTTCCTCCTTTGACTCAGTTACAGAATCTCTTCACTCCACCCTCAACTCTTCTGCTATTCTTTTCCACTTCAAAGCCCATCCCCACTAATCCTTAAACAGGGCTCATCCAACCTATGAATCCTCCACTACTGCTTCTGTGCCAGTGAATGCATCTGCCAAGATTCCCTGGCCCACTTGGACTTCCTCCACTACAATTTTGTTCTCTCCTTCACTTTTTTCACCTTCCTTATCAAACAGTATTACCTGTTCACTCATTCAGTCCCATACCCACAAGCCCCATCACCTATTTGCAACCACCTTCAGCATTCTCCATCCCAATTTGTGTTCGATATTGCCAACTTCTTCAAAGATAAGATCTTCCATGATCCCTAAGGACACTATGCACTCCGTATACAAATACCGTCTGAAGACTAACTTCTTTTGATAAATGCAAAAAATTAGCTGACTAATAATGGCAAGATTGGATGCCCCTTTTACCACTCAATTATCTAATTAATATACCTAATTTTTAAAATGTATCAAGACACTGCCAATTATACCTGTGAGGACTTTACTTGCATGTAATACCCTTTTCCCTTACTCTTTGCTTGTCTTTCTCCTTTTAGTTTACAAACTCTGACACTGGGCATTTCTTTAAGTTTTACAGGATTTAAAGAATACCTCAACTTTGATGCCCTTAGTGCATACTTTCACAGGGACTACAGCCTCTAAATCCTCCTCATAAAGGCAGCCTAGGGAGGTCACATAGCGATGTGCGATATCACTTCTAGAATGTCTGAGCACTGCAGAAATTATTTTTATCACATGCCCTCAAACAAAACTCCAACACCTCATTATCCCTCTTTGACTCAAATTGTACATTCACATCTGCCATCTAAAAATTGGCCTTCAATACAAATACTCTTTTGCCATCTACACTTACCATGTCTATAAATCTGCCTATTATACTACCAAAAACATTCCCTTCCAATGTTTACCAGCTATCTGAACATTATTAATGATTTCAACTCTAACCTTAATTTCCTTTATTTCCAACTCTTCAAAATTTATTGTATCAAAAAAATAGCATCTTCTCTCTTATCTGCCTTCTAAAATGGGAAAATGTCTCACCCTTTAGTAACCTTTAGTTTCCTGTGCACTTCAGAATACAATAACCCAATATAAAATTTCCCTCTTTCGTTTCCCAGTTCCTGTTGTCCTCAATCCTTAATCCCCCTACCCCTGCCTCCAGTCTTCAAAAAACACTTTATTATATTACTTAACAAGTCCCAGCATCCATACATGTGGGACGTAAATAATTTTCTAGTCTCCCACACTCTACCTCTTATAAAATGCTTTGTTCACATTCAGCGTATCACCATCTGACTACAGTTTTTTGGGCTCTTTCCCATTTTCTTCAATTGTGTGATGTACCATACTTGAATAAAGTACACACGGCTTCAGTTCAATACAAGAAGGGAATACATGGCAGGATATACATGGCACAGAAGCAAATGCCAACCTGCAGGAACCTGGGCCTCCAGTCCTGCAGATAAATGCATTGGTGAGGAGCCATATGCATGTGTTGAGTCCCATTTAAGTCAAAGGAACTTTATCCAGATCCACAATAACGGATTTGTTTGCAGAATCAGGGCCTGGGGCAGCAATGAGCAAATTAAAGGTATATTTAAGAGTGTATTCAGTACTAGATGTCCAGCTGATTAATACAAGACTTCAGTCTCCAGTGGTAGCATGCAATCGATTTCATATAAATTGGAACATACACAGAAAAAGCTTATCACTGTCTGAAGATATACTTTCATTAGTCTGTTCTCTGTTTTCTTAAAACAGCTTTGTAATTATGGGAAAGCAGAATAAGAATCATAAAATATATATTAACATTGATTTTAAACAATCATTCAGTTCGTAACTACAAGTTACCCCAGAAAATAGAATGTTTACTGTATTTTTTCTGTCTGAAGAAAGTTAAGTATTTAATTATTAATGGCACTGTTTTGATGAATTTAGTAAAGAGCTTTTTAAAGATGAATAAAGGGAGAAAGAGAGAACTGGTCATTGTGTAGTTATTGTAAATATGTAACCTAATAAATAATTTCAGTGCTTATTGCATTTCTTAATTTAAAAAAAAAAACATTGGGGTTGATTAAAATAATTACATTGGTTTATTGAGCCAAAGAGAAAAATAACCCTCTTGTTCAGTATCTTCAGCACTTACATCTGAAAAAGCTCATCTGTCCATGCGGGTTGCTCCTGTCTGCCCATACTTTTTCAACTCAGGGGGCTATCCTTAAGGCAGAAAGCTGCAATTGAAAATTGTTGGAGGAGTTGCAGCCTACCAACAGCAGAAGGAGAACTTAAGGTGTTAGTGCCACTGGTTATTCTCCCAACCAGTATGATTTGTGGACATAGGGGAACTGGAGGTCTTTGTGAGCCCCAAAAGGTTGTCCCTTCACCTTGATAACTGAGTGACTTTGCATGAATGTTACTAAAAAATGTGAATTCATTGTAGTTACATTCCATGACATTTGATTATAAAGAATTTTTATACAAAAGTGAAACATACTACTTCTCAGAACCCCACAAGCATATTTTAATGACTATCTTTATTACTACTTGTCAAACATCACTACTACATCTATCACCCCAGTTTAACACAATTTCTCCTTTTTCTGAGTCACTTTTATATCTCTAGTTTCCCATTCAGAAGCTTCTAGCCCTTTTAAATGTTCCGTTATCTATGACTTCTAGGGAAAAAATCCACTGCTTTAAAATCCTTTAAAAAAAACAAAAACACAAAACAAACAAACAAAAAAACCTCTCAGCTTCCCCAACAAGTCAGTTCTCAATTCTAGGACTGTCTGTCTTCTCATCACACATTCCATGTTTGTGCCGCCTTTTTTACTTTGACCCTCTTGCAAGAAAAAGAAGTTCCTAATGTCTCTGCTAGGCAGCAAACAAATAACCTCTATATTACTGTGACTGACACTGACTAACACATTAGCAACTATGTTGGAACCCAGGGAGGTTGACCTTAAAACAATTTCTTCCTTTTTTTTCTCTCCTCAGCTTCTATTTGCAATTCCTTCCTCCTCTGTTGGAGGGAGGCCATAACTATACCTTCAGTTTCAAAATTTAAAAAACCCATGCATAAATACACACTGTAATGTATTTCATTCTCTACAGCCATTTCATTATTAGTCTCTCTGCTCATCAACAAGGGGACTAATCACTGCCAAATAGGAGGAAGTGGTTATGATGTGCATTTCTTAATTTAAGAATACCAGTCCATTAGGAACTGGTAAAACTATCTTACCCAGTAGAGCTACAAAAGTAACTCCAGTGGAATCAATTCAATGGAGTTGAAAACTGGTGTATATGTGAGAGGAGAATCAGAGCCAATACAGAGAGGCACCCAGAGGAGAAACAACAAAAGAGGCAGGCCCAAAAGAGAAGTCGCCCACATGTCTGCCAAAAACTGGCTTTGTAGAAAGAAAGGGTTATGGCATACTGGGCGTATTGTAAGCCTTTGATTCCTTAGCTAATGGAGCACAGGGACTGGAGAAAATATATTTTTAGTGCCTATGGGCACTCATTTGTTTGATCCACCCTGAAGATTGTACCACAAGACCACCAACCTATTTCATGTAGGCCACCAAAGAGGCACCAGAAGACTGGATGTGTCACTGTCCCAGGGGTAGGCTGCCCCTCCTGAGCTGATTTTCCAGTACCATGAGTACACCCCTTTCAGTGGCAGGCCTGTGCCTTCATTCCTTTTTGGGCTGGGATCCCGTGAGGCAGTTACTTTTCAATTGGGTCTCAAGGTTACACCCCCTCGTTGCCAACTGTGTCGCTGAGCAAACCCAATGAACGTGGCACTGCAAGTGTTTCCATTTGGGTCAGTAATCGTATGCAGTGACATAGAAGCAGTCTTTATCTAAGCCTATGGTCTGAGTGAGCTCTCCCCTGCCACTTATTCATGAACTGGGGGAAAAGACCTCAGGAGCAGACCATATTTGCACAGACACACCTACTTTACCAACGTGATCAATATACTGTTAGTGGCTCAGTTTAAATGATCAATTAAGGAGACATTAGAAAACTCTGCTCAGTTCATTTATTAAACACAGACAAGGTCAGCACAAACAGATTTATACTTTACCCATCTGGAGAACAGGCTTGCAGAAGTTACATCTTCACTTTGTTCCAAAGTATGAGCTAATTTCTGCTCATATTTATATCCCCCTTGTTTAGGATAGTCAGAAAATTCACAATAGTCTCTGTATTACAGACTTCATTCCCCTTCTTACCTAGTTTCATTCCTATTTTTCAAGGTACCTTTGTATCATCTATACAGACCATCCCCAGCATACCGTACCAGTCATACCTAGAACACTGTTGATATTTGTCAAGTCTCAACAAAACATACATCTTGTGTTTGACAGATTCTACAGCTACAAAGAACAAAAGATTATACAAAATTTACCTACTCATAACTTTCCATTATAAAGCTTAGCATGAGTACAAGGCATTCTGGGAGTATAGTGCATAGCTATACAATTTAGCACACATAAAAACCTTCTAGAAATATATAATGTTAGCTAACAAGGCATACCGACTTTGCCAAAAGCATCAGTTTTGGCTTCTTTGGGTTAAACTTCACTGAAGTCTTGGATGCAGGGATAACAAAATGTTATCCTTTTCGTATGACTAAAGAACAGTTGAACTGTACTTCATATGCCCCAATTGAGGGGTCAACCTAAATTTAACCTCACTTGCTAAGCACAGGGTAGTGAAGTAAATCAATTTAAAATCAGAGGGAGGTGGGAAAAGATGTTGCTATCTGGTGGTGAGGACTTTAAGTGTCCGATATGCCATTTGGCCTACCTCCCCAGTATTTAAAGACAGAGCTAATTTGACTCAGTGGAGCTGAAATCACAGATGAGCTGTTATAAGGACTGAGCCTTTAGATTGGCATGGGGACAGTGTTCCCATTACACACAACATAAAGGAGGCAGCAGCAGTGAAGTCTCCATCACTCAGTGAAATCACTGAGAACTGGGCTAGGTAGTGGAAGCTCACAACAAGGCATTGCAGCTAAAGGTAGCGTGGTGAGAGATGCAGCAGCAAGAGCACCCTCCTACCCAGCAGTTCCTAGAACTGTGACTCCTAATAGCTGGGTTAGGTGTTCTTGGTGCTATAGGGCCAGGCCGGACCAAAGGACTGGAATGAACCACCTGAATGCACCCCTGGACTCTGGGGATTCGCTGACCTCAGGCAACAAACCATGAGTGGGGTTGCAGCAGATGAAAAGGGGAAGTGATGTGTTGAAGGGACATTCCCATCCAACATAAGATAGGAAACTAATGCAAAGATCTACTGCCCCAGATACTGTGGGGGTGGGTATTTTACTTATAATTTGCAAACTTCTGAGTCATTGGTGCTGTGTTTTTCCCCAACTAATGCTCCCTCTCCCCTTAATAAAAGTTTTATTTTCCTATACCTAGATTCAGTGCTTGTGAGTGGGAAGTACTGCCTCTTAGAGGTGCCTGGGGTGGTGTTTAAATTTCTGGATGGGAGGTCATGCTGGGTTTGTTTTGTAATTTTAAGAGGAACCCCTATGTATTGAACCTTGCCCTTTGTTGTTGCCAACACTATCTAGCAGAAGTGTTACATTTATTTTGCCAAAACATACACAATGCTTAGAGAAATGGATTTAAAAATAAAGACAATGCCCATGCTTATTGCCTTACCCAAGCTTTCTCCCAAGCTTGTAGATAGACATAACAATCAGTCTGTCCATATGTCAGCCCTACAGCACACTGATGCCAACCCTCTCTATAGGCCTGATCCTTTAACTAGTTAGGGTGTTCTGATCTGCATGTTCTCAGCCTTAGTAACAGCCTGTCACCAGGTTTGGGGGACCCAGCAGGGCCGGCTCTGGCTTTTTTGACGCCTTAAGCAAAAAAAAAAAAAAAAAGAAAAAAAAACCGTGCAGGGTGGCTGGAGCAGCGAGGCAAAAAAAACAAAAACAAACAAACAAACAAAAAAAAAAAAACAGTGGAGGGCGGCTGGAACCAGGGTGCAAACTTTCAGTGCCACTTAATTGGCGGCTGGCGGCTGCCTCCCCCAGCCACGCTGGCTAGCGGGACTCCCTGCGCTGCAGACGTGCTCCAGGCACCGGAGGGCTAGCGGGGGGAGGGTGCGGGAGTGGGGGGGGAGAGAGAAAGAAGGGGGGCAGCTAGGGCTTCCTTCAGCCAGGGCGCTCGCCACTCGGCCCCTCCCGTTGCGCCGCCTGCCGTGAAGGTTGGCGGGGAAGGACGCAGGCTGCTGGGCTTGCTGCAGACCTGGCACTGGCTGGGGCAGACGGAGCGCGCAGCCTGCTCCCAGCAGGGTGCTCCCATCCTCCGTGCCGCCACCAGAGCGGCCAGCCAAAAAAAAAAAAGAGCGTCCGTGCCACCCTAGGATTCGACAGAATTCCGCCCTTAGGATCTGCCACCCCAAGCACGAGCTTGCTCGGCTGGTGCCTGGAGCTGGCCCTGGGACCCAGGAGTCCCGCCATGGCTACAAACCTGGTTATTTATAACAGGGATGCTCTTTCCCTAGGTCATTGTTTTACCTTTCCTGCCAGGTTTCTTTTCAAAATCCCTTTTGATCTAATTGTGCATTCTGGCAGGGTAATATCACACACAGATTCACTGAGTGATATATGATATTTATAAAAAATACAAATACTGTACTTCTTCTTTCGCCACAATTGTCTGTGCCCATCTGAGTTGGATTTGAACAGATGACTACTTCTGTATCCTGTTACACATTTTTGACCCATCCATTCCCTCAGGAAATTATCTTTTAAAAATAAATTCCCAATTTTGGGGGTGGAAATCCAAAGATCCCATATGCATGTTTTCCTCATGGATACACAAGTTGCTTGCTGTAGAAAACCCCAAATAACTCCAATGCTATTAGGTAAAGAAGCCACTCCTCATTGGTTAGTCCATTGAGAGGAAAAATAAAAAAAGTGTTTCAGTAAGTTTGCATCAATAATAAAAATCTCAATTGTTATTTTTATACGGATACCTGGCTAAAGGCATACAAGTATGCCTTGCTAGAAAATCTGAAAGCTTCTGTAAAGAAACAAGTAGCTGCACAGATAAATATTCAGGAAAATTCCTATCATATCACTGTAAACCAGAAGAAAACATACACACACTGTAATTACTTGATTAGTAACATTAATAAATCTATTCTTTGTTTTGTTTCCTACTAAGTTCCAGCCATTACTTTTGAATATTTTCTGTAATTGTATTTTTATAATAATAAATGACTTTTTGATTTCAACTGCATTTTTTTTCATTAGCTGTGATTATATTCTAAACAAAGGCAAAGATTAATTAATTAGATTAACTGAAGATGTGTTTAATGACAAACACAGGATATCACCATTCTGCCTGGAGGCAGTAAGGGTATTTTAACATGTTATAACAATTCTTTGGTGTAAAGCAGTATGTATATTATCAAAGTGGTTACACCAGTTTACAGCACATTACAAATTAAAGGAGCCCAGCCCATCTTTTGAGTTAAACATAGAGAGGTGTGCACCTTCATACAACCTTTATGCAGTGGCATATGAGATCTGGTTTATAGCATAAACTTCCACAGAATTTGATCTTATAAAACAGAACCTTATACAAGTTGTAATAGATGTAGTAAATGCCTCATGGAACATTTGAAAGGACAGAGAAGATTATATTCACACTTTACATTCACTGCTTGTTCATTATGTACGTCTAGAAAAAAGGAATATATTTAATTAAAAGGAAAGCTGAAAGAGTAAGAGGAACAAAAATGTTCTCAGCTTCAATGACATTATTGAAAAATAATTATTTCAGAACAGATTATCTGTTGAAAAGCTGGCAAACTCCCAGGATCTTGATTGCTGTAAGCAATTTTATATCTGCTTTATATAGATAAATTTAACAAAGAGAAATTAATTTCAATCTTGTAATAAGTCTCATCTTATTATCGAAACGAAGTCCCTGATGCAACAGAGCCCTGTGCAAAAGAGACTGCTCCCGAAAGGATTGTTAGCTGAAATTTAACAGCTGACTAGAAAAACTCCATCTCAAAGCTTTGAGCCTCTATTGTTTCTTTCTGAACATAATTCTTAAGAGATATAGAGAGTATTGCATTTTCCACTTCTGTTTTTGAGTTAGGAAGCCACATGGTTGTTTGGCATCATTACACATTCGGATTATATTTGGAATGCATTTATAAGTAACACACCTTAGATGTATAAGTAATACACCTTAGTACAGAGATGTTGCTCTTATTGCCATGAACTTAGCATTCTTTGTCACTTACATCCACCTTATCCATTCTTTTCCTGTAATCAAGGGCACATAAGAATTCATTGAATATCCCCTGAGATGAGATATGTACAGAAAGGTCAATATCAAGCTTTAAACTGATTTTTTTTTTGGGGGGGGGTGGTTTTGTTAAAAGAATCTGCGAAAACCTGGTCCTCTCCTTCCCAGTGCCACATAGTAGCGAATTAGGGCTGTACTTTGTGGATGGCCTACCTATTTGATCCATAACTAATCTAACAAATATTGGAAATTGCTGGATTCAACCCCCTGAAATTTGCATGACCTACATCCAGCATTAAGCTTTCCAGCCAGATTCACCAATGTGCCCTGGATTCATTAAGCTAGATTTATGGCTACTAATTTTCCCCAGAGTGTCACAAAGCAGTCTGTGTGTATTGGTGAACCTGCTCATAAATCCCACCAATCGGTCATTAATGGAAGCATTTTCAGTTTCTAGATGGTACCACTTGAACAGAGACACATACAAAATGGATCCTTTCTTCTCCCATTATTATAAAAAGTGTTTTAATTAAGGTAAAGCAACCAAGCTGCAAGAAGCTAACACTGGTATATCCTAACAAAAGAAGATTGTGACATAGGATGATTTTTTCCAGCGTTACTATTACATGGCATTGCTATGCAACATCACACATATGAAAAAAGTCCCTACCATTTTATGATATTAGAGAGAAACTCCTCTATCCATCAAACACAGAGAGCAGATTTATCAACTCAGGAAAAAAAATTCTTAAAAATACTCCTTGCACATTTGCTGGTCTCCTTGACCACGTGATTCAATAGCTCCTTAGTGACAAAAAATGTGAATGGAAAGAAAATGGGATATTCTCTGCAATCCAGTTCTCAGACAGAACTCCATTTCATTCTCCTATTGCTTTCCAATTCCTGAAGCATTCCCTTCATCAATTCTGCTTCCTGTCAAATTCCTGCCGATTTTAAGAAATTATACCTTTTCTTTTTTAAAAAATCTCCTCACCATAGGTTCTTTTGGCTACTTTCAAAATATACTATGTGTTTCTTCCAAGTGATTTTTCACTGGTCCCTTTTCTCCTTTCCACACCAACTTTTCCCTGACCCATCAGGTTTCATTATTTTTTTCTCCTTTTCTCTTCCTTCTAAAGACAAAACTACGTTATTTGTTTTCTCTTACCCTCCTTACATATAATATGCCTTGGCCTTGCCCCACCAATATTTAATTAGTTTTAAAGTACTAGATCCTAATCACTTTTTTATATTTTATTTTATTAGTATTATTTAAGGAACTAATCTCCAACATTTTTCTCTATTTCTCACTTGGAAGTAAGTATTTTAATATGTCTTTGTTTCATACATTACCTGAAGGTCATAATACATCGGATGTACCACATAATCCAAATGACACTCACTCTTTCAGGAGCATTCCTTCTTACGTTTACACAAAAAACTCTCCCCAGACACACTCAGCGAGCCACACACCTCCTTCCCCTTCACAATATACATTATCAATGTCACTGAATGCTGCAAACGCTCTTTTAAAGCAACAATATTGAAGAGGACACTTTCAATACATTGTCTTGATTGGTTTGAGAATACAGAAAGTGCCTTTATGGCTCTGCCATTCAAGGCAGAGATGGAATGTTGTCTGGATGCATGCATCACATTAGGCACTTAAAGCATGGACATCAAGTAGCATATTAAATGGAGGACTCCATTCAGTGTGTTCATTTTCAATCAGTGAGTAGAATCAACAGGAGTCTTGAGTCTTAACCCATGAGCAGTTTGTATGGAGGAAGGATACCAACATTAGCATCATGCTAGATAACTTTGATTCTAGTCCAAGTGCTGTCTGCAGCCATTAAGCCTGTGTGAGATGTCATTTCAATAAAATTTTTAAATAAAGGAGCAATCTTTGTTCCTTTTTACTGATCCTGCTACTCACTTGTTTCTCCTTGTTACTGTTTTTGTGTGTGTTGTATATATTTTGGGAAGTGCCTTGGGATCAACACCCGAGAAATATCAAATTGTTGTTTTATTCCCATGTTTATGAAAGTTACATAAGGAACATAATGGAATCTCTCATTTATGAAAATACAGCTTGAAAGGACTACACCAAATACTGTGTACGTAGTGCTAGTGGCATCATAGCCCTTACTTGCTAAATATCAGATTCTTCCCTATACTCCATATGTGACGGTCCCACTGACGCCAAAGAGAGGTTTGGTGTTTATTTTGGAGTTGATGTGGAGGGTGGAGGGGAAAGGAAGAAGAAAAGGATTGCTTTTGTTCTGTTTTTTTCCTTTTAACAAACATGAAGAATATGCTATGGGCCTCAGCAATTAAATCTAGGTTTTGTTCACTGATTTCAGAAAGAAATATTTCCATATATCTATACTATTTTTCCAGTATTACATATATACTCCCCAAAGGGGAGATTTTCAAAGGCACAAAGGGCAATTAGATGATCATCTCCTACTGAAAGTCAGTGGAAATGTTGGATGCCTGCCAAACTTCCATTTGTGCCTTTGAAAGCCTCCCCCTGGAAACTTCCAAGAAAGTTTATCTTTTCAGGGTGTTTCACTGAACAGATTGTCAATGGGCCATACTGCAATTTTATTCTATTAGATCTGTGACACCTTAAAGCTGAGTAACTTTTCTATATCCACATTGCCTCCTGTTTGATGTTGCTTACAGCAGAAGTTGCATTTACTACAGCAGCTGTTCCTTGAATGTACACTTTGATTTTCAAGCCCTAAAAATGCTTACCTGTTTAAACACAGGAAACAGTAGGATACAACAGTCAAAGAAGGATCAATTCCATTAACCATTCTATCAGTTCTGAGCATAAAAAGATGCTTTGCCTAATAGTATAAAACTACCCTCTTAGACACTAGAGAATAGAAATGTTCACAGGTAACGGGAAAATCAATTGCATTATCAGCTGGATGAATGTTTGGAACAACATCAGATTTTCAGATATAGGATAAATTGTTTTCAGACTCATTAAACATACATGTAGGATCTGTTATTGAGCTAAGCAGCATCAATATGAAGATTGCCATAACACTGTTATTTTAAGTGTAATGGTAACTACTAAGCCAACAAAATGTTATTTTGCAGTCTTCATATTGTGAAATCTATTATTTCACTCCCTCCATGCAAGGTGGCACTTTTTCCCCTCCTTTTCTGTGAAAAGAGGTTAGTTCATTTCAATTAATATTGTTCAAAACCATTGTTGAAGAGATCTGCCTCAGGCAGTAGCAGTTCTGGCTTCCAAATGCCTTAGTTCTAGAAGTGGTCTCCCACAAGAGGCATTTGTTTAGTGTCCCACCCTGTACATTCTCTGGGCTATCGGCAAATTATGGGCTAGATTGTGCATTTGTCTTACTCAGATAAGCAGGGGAGTAAGGGCTTCACCCTCATCCCCTTATTCTAGATACACAGGTCTAATACAGAGTATACCCCCCTGCTGTCCAGCTACTACCTACTGTGAGCAAGTTAGTGGGAAGTACATAGAGACTTGACACTGTCTTCTACTGTCATTGACCAGACACAGAGGATGGAACTAAAACCTATCCCCTTTTAAAGGCGGCCAGGAGGTTCTCTCCTGATCTGGCCAAGAGGGGAGTAGGAGAGAAATTGTGATTCTGGGTGACAGTTCCTTCCTGGGGCTCTCTCTGAGGCAGAAAGGTATATGCAATCTTTACACAAGGCTAAGCATATAGGCTCAATCTAGCCCTCTGACAGTAGATATTGTTAGGAACTTACGTGATATATAAGCCATCAAATACCCATCTGGTAAGATTTTCCCATCACTAACTACTGCACTTGACCTAAATTCCAATCAGGGACAGAGAGAGGAAAAGCTCTGCATCCCATTTATCCTATGAATTATGCAGATCAACTATTGACCTCACTTTTTGACCTAGTAGATTTTCAAAGTCGTAAATGGCAGTTAAGCTCCTAATTGACATTGACTTGCGATAGAAATTAGGTGCCTAATTACTATTTCTACCTTTGAAAATCTACCCCTCACTGAAAAGATCAAAATCATTTGTGGTGTTACCCATTGACGGTCTTCAGTAGTTACAGAAATGAATTTAAACCTATATATATTGTTGTGGTATCTGGGGGCCCCAATGGAGAATTAAAGCCCCGTTATGCTTGGTGCTGTACAAACAATGAAAAAGGACAGACCCTGCCCAGGTGATCTCCCTCTTCCATTCAATTTCTGACAGGCACATATGCAGATGCATGTTCTGCCTTCAAACAGCTACCACAAATCCACCACAATACCAGTGAGTTTATACACAGTGCAGCTAATATTGTCAGTCATCTTAAGCTTTTTGCAGCTGATGAAAAGTAGGTTTCCCCAACTATTTTTATTACATGTGTCAAGAGCAACAGTAGAGAGTTGTTTTCTCCCTGAATATTCTACTCCACTGGTTCTCAAACTGGGGGTCACGACTCCCTTTTACTGGGGTCACCAGGGCTAGATTAGATTTGCTGGGGCCCACAGCCAAAGCCCAAGGCTGAGGAGCATAGCCCTGGGTAGCAGGGTACATGTTACAGGCCTTCTGCCTGGGGCTGAAGTCCTTGGGCTTTGGTCCCCCCCTTCTGGGGTCGTGTAGTAATTTTTGTTATCAGAAGGGAGTTGCAGTGCAATGAAGTTTGAGAACCCCTGTTCTACACAAATGGGCAGTCAACACAGAACACGCTATCCTAGCACAAGTCTCCTGATTTCCAGAATACCCACTGGTCTAATATTTGACATCTCTCCAGCTGCCACTGAGTCACAGAGTTTCCGTTTCAACAATTAATCATATTGAACTTGGGTTTGGCAGCGGATCCAGTCTCATCCCCTGGACTGATCTTTAGTCTGTGTATGACATGTGCATAACTATAAATGTGATTATCATTTACTTTAATGGTACGGAATTGGGACATAGAGTAAGTAATACATGCCAATAGATTTAAAAATTTTATTAAAGTTAATGTTAAAAAAAAGAGTTTGTACATCTGGGTAGAGTGCATAGACTATCCACAAATACAAAGCTTTTTGTTTTAAAAGTCATAAAATACATATAGTGTATAATCAGCAATAACCCACATTTAGGTGAATAAATTTAACAATACAGTTTAGATATTAGCATCCAGGTATCTGGGTACATCACTTATGAAAAGTTGAGCAGTGAGCTTGTATTTGTAGAAAGCAAATATAAGAATGAGTGTAGATTGTCCTTCAGTAATTGAGCATTTAGGGTAGGTTACCCATTTAGAAAATACAATCCATCAGGGAAGTATTTCAGTTATTTTCCCGACTGCATTTCTCATCGGCACTCCAGCTCATCCCTCCCAGTATTGCCGATGTCCGGTGATGTGTTCTATGTAGATGTCCCTCGACCACCTGATGGATGCTTATCCAATGCCACATCAGCAAGAAACTCACACAAGTATGTAGCAGACCTTTGTATAAAACCATGCTAACTCAGCATTTTCATCAACAGATTTTGACAATCCCTGGACAGGATTCCCCTAAATTATGTCAATGCAGCATTTGTTACTCAAAATTATTACTGGTTTAAACTAGAAGTGGTCCCTTGTTGCAAAATTTGGTTCTAGATACAACATTTGAAAATGAGCAAGGGTATTTGAATGAGGTTTTAGTTCTGCCCATATTTGTAGCCCATCATCAATAGATCTCAAAGAGCTTTATAAAGGTTAGTATTATCCCCAGGTTACAGAAGGGAAAACTGAGGCACAGAGTACCAAGTGAATTAAAGTGAAGTTCCTTCTTTTATTTTGATGCTATAATTATTTTCACCATATCCACAAAAGCAATACCAGTGTTAACATCCTTTAATCTGAGCTTAAAGAATAACTGCCCCTAAAACTAAAATTCCAGTTCTCTATCTGAACACTTAATAATCCTTAGAGGAACTAAACATTTGTCCATCAAGAAGGGAAGTGCTTTCAGACAGAAATATCTGCTAACTTCTCTTTTTCCTATGGATAAATAATAAGGGAATCTCTTTGCTTTGTTTATATTATCTCCTTCTGCTCATCTCTGACTATACTAGAGATGGGCAAACTATTTCTGTCAAAGAATTTACATGGAAAACTTAGGTCTAGATTGCAAACAAAATGCACTCTGCCTTGAATAAGAAACCCTTGACCCTCTAGAGTCACAATTTACTCCCTAGCTCTCCACTTACTCCAAGGGGAAGTACTCTACAAATGCACTTCATATGCAATATACTTCCCCCTCCCTGCTGACTAGCGAGTTATGATGCAGAATCAAGGTTCTGCCCAGGCCAACACTGCCCACCCCACTTGCGTGGGAGGGTGAGGAGTGACTCTTCCCCTCATGCCACGACTCGCAATACAGGTAGTCCATGAAGGGGAGAAATAAAGACATGACCTTATTACCCCTAAAACTCACAAAGAGCTTTCAAAGAGGCTGCATGGACCCTTCTGGCTCAAATACTTTACTGGCATGAACACATGCTTATCTGTATGCTTATCCTGTCTGCCTCTTCATGCTGCTGAGCCAAAATTCTCTCTCACAAGTATTCCCTGCAAGCAAATAAAAGGAGCTTTGAATAGAATTGGAGCAAATTTGTGCATTTTGTTCAAAGGAATATTTGTGGATACAGTTTTTGTGTGTCGCTCATGTCAAGAGCACAATATTGGCCAAAAAGCAAGAGCTTCTAGGAGCTAGTTTTCTGGATTTTCTTGATGCAACCGTTTTTAAAAATGATTTTTGTAAAAGAGTTTTGTTTGCTTGACTAATTGTTGTAAATTGTTCATATCCCTGCTGTTGATGTATCCAATCCTGCAAAATGCTGAGCAGCTTCTGCAAGCTCAAAGTTGTAACTCCCACTGAGGCCAATAGCACTTGATTCAGTTTCTATAGGTCTCAATGGGAGACTAGACATTTCAGCACCTTGCAGAAAATGCTCAAGTACCATGCAGAATAGGGCCTGGATTGTTTATCTTACTGTGCACACCCACTGGACTACAGAATGTGTGTTGGATTCAAATAGTATCTGTTTTGCTAAACTTGCTTTTCCTTGCATGATAAATAATTACAATACCTGCATACATCTGTGGCTTCTCAGACCACAGTTGATAAAGCCCACAGCATTTGGACCTGTATTCAGAATGGGCCAAATGCTGCTGACCTTATTCTTGTATGGTGTCCTGCTGAAGTAAATGGTTGAATATAGAAACACATTATGCATGGCTTCAAAGAGACTAACTGTGTTGGAGAGGGAGGATTAAGTCCAACGTTACTTTAAAAAAAAAAAAAAAGCAATATTCAAGTACATTTAGAGCCTATTTATGGGTCAGTAGCCATTTTATTTTAAAAAAAATGGATCAAGAACTCTGAAAGCTTGGCAGAAAAAAAAGTGTTGTTGAAAGGGATTGTATAAACACAGAGGCAAAAGTGAGCCAAATTCAGCTTTGGTATAAGATGGCACAACTCCAGTTGAATCCTTTGCTGATTTTGATATGTTCTTGACAAGTTTTCGTGCTCTTTCTAAATCTATGTAGAAAATCTTGGGGAGCAAAGGTAATGCATAAAACTCTTGTAGTAGAAGGCCCCAGTCTTACAGGTCTTCTGCTTGTGAAACTTCCACTGAAGTCACTGGGAGTTGCATACATGGTGTCCTCACAGCACTGCACCAAAAATATTGTGCTTAAAAGGTATCATCGTGGGTATACATTCAGCATTCAAATAGTTATTCTTCCACAGTGTTATTGCTTTTAGGCATCCATGTGTCTGTCAGTAAGGAAAATGCGAGCATTCTAAGTGTAAGTTATTGTATTTCCTTGACTCTGACTTGCGACACCTAGCAAAGTAGTAATCTTCTTTATCAATTTATCAATACCACTGTATTTCTATAGTTTACATTTTTCATTGTGATATTCATGTAACATAGCCTTAAATTAAATTTATATATGTATTGTGCATATGTTCTTGTGGTTTGAATTAGCATTTTTGAGTCTATTTCTTTAGAAGAGACAATGTACTATTGAAATATGTAACATGCAAAAGAAATTATTAATCGTTCATACTGTTTAGCAACTGAAGCAAATCACTACTGACCAAAAATAGACCATTTCCTGCAAGAACCGGGTTTTGATTTTTTTAATGTTTTGGGAGAATAGTTTTCTAGCTGAGCTAAATCAGAATAGATAAGAGCCTCAAAAGATAAATATTAATGAACAAGTAATATCATGAATATGATATATATTATAATATGTAAGCCCTCTTACACATCACTACCTTTATTTGGTTTTCTTGCTTCCAACAGTGAAAGCAAGAAAATCGTAATGTGAAAAAATGACAATGCCCACAAGAGAGCTCCCTTTGTGAAGGGAGACAAAACCCAAAGTACTAGGAATTGATTTTTTACAAAATAATAATCTGAAAAATGGACACTTCAAATAAAAACATGTTTTCCATCATAATTATCTAACTGCTCTTCTTTTTAAAAAGCTGCAACATGATTCATTTGTCCATGGTGCACTTAATAAAAAGCATCACTAAATATATTTTTAGAAACAGAGAGGGTGATGGGTCTTAATGCCCTCCAAGTTAGCTGCTGATTTTTGGTTCCCTAAACTCCTGACTAGGTAACAACTGGCTTAGTGGGTCACTTGACCTTGTGATCTAAAAAGTGAGGACTCATCATAGACTGACACTGCAGCCCATTTAGAACAATAAAAGACATTTCTAAAAAGTACACAAACCACAAATTCACATTTTAAAGCAGGTCACACTGAAGGTGCATGTGCATTTTTGCAGGTGTACACAAAAGTCCCGTGTCTACAGATTTAAATCAGGTAGCTGTGTGTCTACCCAACAACTCGCTTGCTTAATTACCAGATTTGCACAAACACATGACTATTTTGTGGGAGCAACATAAGCACGTGTATTTGTGCAGGCACCCCGACTGAACCTATTTTGAAAAAAACAGAGCCAGATTAGAGCTTTATGTTAAACTTATAGGGAATTTGAATTTACAAAGTGACCTAGGAGTCACTGTCAACTCAGCGGGGCAATCAAACTCAGGTTCAGTAAGTGTGTATATAAATATTTATTGGGCCAAATTTTCACCAGTACATAGCACCCACAAATAGGGCCAGATTTTCAAAAGAACTCAGGCTCTGGGGTTCAGGCCTAGACTGAAAATCTTAACCAGAGCATATTGCTACTTGATATTCTAACTTTATTTTAACATTAGTTATAGCAATAAACTTTAGGTGAAACAAATGAGTTTTGAAACCATTATGGTCTTTCAGTAGTGCCAGATCATATTGATATGAGACATGTAATTTGTTTTGACTTTTCATTTCGAGATCAATCATTTCAAAAAGTCCATACACATTATCCATGTTACGTTTTTCAGTTAATAATGAAAGACAGAGTGACAAACAATTACATCTAAAATCAAATAAAAAGGTTAAATATTATTTCTAAAGGCATCTGAATTCATTATGCAAATGAACTCATACATTAATGACAAAACAAATAAACAGTTTCAGTAATATGATATGACTTTGTACTTAGTCATTTCAACATCACTAGTTGAATAGAAGATAGGAAAGAGAATTCAGGTCATATAGGGATAACATGCATACATTGAAACAGTCCTTAATACACCCCCACGATGTTGGTGCTCTGAATCCATTTTAAGTGTCTATTCCATTGTCTTCATGAGGTTTTAGTCTGAAGAGAAAAGAGACCTTTTACAGACCTCAGTCTTTGGGCTCTCAATGTTTTCAATAGAGGAGTTTTAAACTTTAAGTTCACAGAAGAACCAGTCCTGTCCCTCCCACCCCCACCACACCACACCCCATAGATGCAGGTGGCCCTGGGATGAAAAAGAACCAACCTACTGTCCAAACATATGGTGAACAAGGATTTTGGGAGTCCTCAAGAATTCCATGATTTTCAGGGGGCCTCCGCATATCATGGGCAGGGCACATTGGGGAGGGAAAGAGAGGGGTTGATCTCTGACTAGGCAAGTGCATCAGATTCAGGGGCACCCCAGTGTACGCCAGTGCTGATAAAGAACTTGGGGATGAGGAGGGCCAGGGGAATCCGTGACTCTTGAAATCCAGTGACCAGTGAGCTCTTCCCATTTGAAGAGAGTACAGGATAACAGCTGAGCAGTGGCTCCAATGCCTCTTGGCAGCCTAAGGAGCAAGATGCCTTCCCCTGAGCCCCTACGTATTTCCCCAGTACTCAACAGGCTGTGACCAGAGGACGAGATACATGCCTAAATGCATACCTTAGATTGTCAGTAGTAGACCATCTTAACTTCTACTTTGAATATGGCACAAACAAGGAGGACTGATGATGCTATATTAGATTGGCAATTGCAAAATAGTCCATATCAGTAGCAACTGAAAGTTATCATCAACTGATGGTTCTTTGGTAGCCTATATGAAAAAAGTTTACTGCTGTCTGTCCAGTTGTCCATACTACAAAAGCCATAATCAGCCACCTACTAAAGCACAATGATGTGACAGTTTATGAAGGTTATATTGCTGCTCACTGTACTATACACCTCTTCTGTAGAGAAGCATAGCCCTGAAAGTTATCAAACTAGAAGCTTTCACAAGCACTAAATTCACACACAAGTTTTAAACAAGTTCTATTCTATTCTACATAGATTCTCATAGTAAGCTTATCACCAACACACACCACTTTTTTGGAGAGAAAAGTATGCATGTCTTCCTAGTCATAAAATTGTTTGGCCTCTTAGGAAATGTCAGTGATGTAAAAGTGATCATATATTCGGTAAGGATTAAAATAATAATGCCATCTCCTGAAAATATTCTCTCCAGTCCTTTAAGGATTTAGTGCATCTTATACAAGACTGCTTACAATGCCATATTTTCCAACCATAAAATATTTCTAGCTCAAAATATTTATGATTTTGAAATTAAGTTCCAGCTCTTTGTTTATTTAGCCATAGACTTTGTTAGTGATTGATTGCGCTGATGTTAAACACAACCTAACAGGAAGACTTTAAAATATTATGTTTACAATTGTTAAATGGCTTCACAGAATTTGATGGCCAATATACATTAAAATGGTTTAAATTGTTCTTATATGGAAATAGTTCACAGCGGCTGCTGAGTACTTTATCTGGACATCTTAAGCCCCTTTGATCAATTTTAACACAAATTACAGCAGTGAAGATTCCAACCTTAGCAGATCATTGCATTGTCTTGTAATTTTCTGTTCTCAATAGGTTCAAGATTATTTCTTCTCTGTAGTTTACATTTGTTTTTAATAGTTGATACTTTAAGGTCACATCATGCACAGCGAACATATGAGAACCATATGTTCTATGGAAATTGCCTCAACAATACTACTTCTCTCCCCCCCTCTTTTAAATTGCACTGTATATTTTAGAATGAGACCCATGTTTGTCCCAACCCCCAATCCTGCATGCTTACCCAAATCAATTGAATTCAGTGGGTATTTTGGGTGTGCAAGAAGTGCAGGGATGGGACCTTTATTTTGTAAGTAGTGAGAGGGTGTTATTGAATTCTCCAGGATGACATTTAAACACGTGGATCACATTTCCCAAAGCAACTGTCAGTCATTGGAAAACCATGGAATCTCTATCAAAGTGGGAAGCTCATCCCTGGACTCTGATTTTAAGCCTCATTTGTGATAGTTTTCATGACAAAATTCTCCTATTAGTTAAAAATTGGTCAGTCACTTAAATTAAAAAGATCTGATTCTTTCAAAACAGGAATTATACTGTGAATTATTCTAAATACATTCTTGAGTGAATAATGTTCTGATATAGAAGAGAAACATTTTGCAATATAAAAAGAATAATGTATGCAATAGTAACTGAAATCAGGCTCCAGCTACTTAGATCAGATCACAATACGCATGCAAATGTCCCCAGTGTTCAAGCAGATTTGATCCATGCATTTGGTAGCTGTAAGCAATCTCTAGTAGAGTTTTTTTTAAAGAATACCTAATTGGGTCAAAACCCATAAGTCCCTCCTCAGCTTGTACCCCAGCTTTATTTTGGCAAAAACACCCATTAAAGTCATTGGTGGTCCTCCGTGAGTAAGGACTTCATGATTGGCCCATAAAAATTTTGGTTACTTTAGGGTGTCAATGGCCAGATGTTAAAAGAAATCACAGATAAATGGAGAAATTATGGGACAATCATAAAGGTCCAATCATACAAGGCTTTTGCCCATGGGGCTTCCATTGACATCAATGGGAGTTCCACAAATGTAGGGTTTGCACAAGCACACTCTAAGGTGATTCTAAGGAGATAGAACAAATCCCTGATTTATTATGACAGTTGGACTGACCAGCAGATTTAAAAAAAAAAAAAAAAATGTTTTACACCACTGCTGCTTTTTGTTGTAATTGCCATGTCAATGGGCAAGGATGTCACATTTAGTTTTTGGGGTTTTTTTTAAATCCTACTAGTTCCAAGACTCCTTTTCCATAAATAAAACCAACCACATCTTTAAGGATAAAGCCTTACATGGCTATTAACCAGAGGGTTTTTTCTTTGAAAGATAGATCAATCTAAGGAAACATGAATGTCCAATTATTATTATTTCTCTAATTATTTCTTTATATTTTGTTTAATTAATTGTGTCCAATTGTTATCCAAAACAGAAAGGAGAGGTTACTCACCTTGGGCAGAAACGGAGTTTTTCAAGGAGGTGTCTCTCCCGCCCCGCCCCATGGGTGCTTCACTTTAGGTGTGCACATGCCCCTGAAACTTTAACTGGAGATGTTTTTGGTCACAGAACTTGTTCTGCCCACACACGAGCCCTACACATCCTTATGACCCATACAGAGGATCTATAGGGCTGCACGGGCAAATTACCCTCAGTTCCTTCTCTATTGCAAAGCCCACAGAGGCTGCTGTGAAGCAGAGAGGAGGAGGAGGGCTGATAGTGGACCACCTGTAGGAACACATCTTGAAGATCTCCAGTTATTGCACAAGGTGAGTAACCTCTCCTTTGAGTAGCATCCCAATGGATGCCTCACTTTAGTCAGATCCATAGCATTAACCCTTTAAGGAGGTGAAAATTTTGGAACAGGGTCCATTACTGAAGGAAGAACTGTGTTGCCTGCTGCTGTGTCTGATCTTTCAGTGTGAATTAGGGCATAGTGGTCAGAAAACGTGTGCACCACAGATCATGTTGCAGCCCTACAGATTTCAGCAATCAGAATGACTGAGTAGAGCTACAGATGTAGTTTGTGATCTAGGAGAGTGTGAAGTCATTCTTAGGGGATGTAACCCCAGAGAAACCATAGCAGGCAACAATACATCCAGAGAGCCATTTAGAAAATCTGAGTGGAGATATATTTCTGGAATTCCTATCTGCAATAGAAACTAAGTCTAGGGATTTTCCTGAATGGCCTAGTCCTGTCCAAAAAAAAGGCTAATGCCCTCTTAACATCTAATGTTTGAGAAGCAGACTCTTGTGTAAACTGATGCAGCGCAGGCAGAAAAAATGGAAGATGAATAGTTTGGTTGCTATGAAATTGAGAGGATACCTTAGATAAAAGCTTTGGATGAGGAAGGTGTGTGCAATATGTCCATGAGCTTGTGATGGGAATCCAGGACTTCTTCCAGGAGAATTTCCACATTGTCAGTGACCTGCTTCATCAGGTCCTGGAATTGTCTAAAGTCATGAGCTAATGATGGTAGCTGTGGCATGACTGTCTCATCCGGTGATGATGATGAGATGTTTGAGAAAGTGGTAACTGTGTCAGCCTTTGTATCCTGCTCCTCAGAAGGTCTCCTCAGGCTCAGAGTGGGGAGGACAGATGGACAGTATAGGGCAGCAAGGTCTTCTGTGTTCCCTGTGGGACTGAATTGAAGAAGACCATAAGGCTTGGGGGGGGGGGAAATGATCTAAGGCTGGCCATGCCTAGTGTTGGGAAGCAGGGTTCTTGTGTCCTGCCTCTGTTGTATCAGCAATGGGGACCAATATCTCCTGGAATAAACTGGAGATCCTTAAACAGAAATTTCCAAGTTTGAGTCAGAATGCTCCTCCCCACTCTGTATCAGAGGTGACAACCCCTCCTCTTGGATAGTCAAAGATGGAGAAGAGGAAGGTCTCCCAGAAACATGAGCAGTCAATGATCCAGCTGACCTCAGCTGAGAGGAGTCCAGAGGTTGCAAGGAGAATAGACTCAGGCTCATCAAGTCTTTCCGGTACCAGAAGCACCACAGCACCCAGTAACAGAATCAATGCTGTTGCAGAAGCCATTGTGATAGGCACTGATGTTAGTGCCAAGGGGGTCAAGGATTCCATTGAAGCTGGTCTCTTGGTAGCAGAAGTCATTGATACTGAGACCTTTACCACTGAGGTAAGGACTTAATTGACATCTTAAGGTGTCCCATGGTATCCAAAGTCCTTGGAGCCTCACTAGCACTCCTATCAGGGCCTTCATTTGAGGTCTCAGATGACCAGGTCTTTGATAAGGAATTCTGTTTTGCTACTCCTATTCCCTTCTGTAAGCTTGGAGTGGAAGCTCTCTGTACCAGCAGTGTGGTTACTAGTACCTCGGTCAAGGAGTGTGTTGTTGGAGACTGGAGTTTTAGTTCCGACTTCTCTTTGGAACTCAGAGACCATGATCTCAATGAGAATGGAGCACTGACAGACCTGAAGGGTCTCTGTACAGGGGGTCTGTACCCAGATCCAAAGCCAGTTTAAGGTTTGCTCCATCATTAATAATCAAGACTTAATTTCCCTGTTTTTACCTTAAAAGAGCAGATTTTACACTTGTTTGGCACGTGAGAGTCTCACAAGCAATGAATGCAGTAGGAGCATCCATCAATAACAGGGGTTGCTTCTCAACAAGAGAGGCACCTTTTAAATTCTGGTGCGTCCAGAATCCCCAAAAGAAGAAAAATTTGTTCAAGCCCCTCAACAGGGGGAAAAAGAAAAAAAAAACCTATTTTTTTTTGAAAGAAAAGAAATGGGAAACAAACATTCCAACTATAAGGTACTAAATCTGTTACTCCTAAGAACTAACCATCAAACCAAAACACTTAAAAGAGAGAAACAGGTACACAGCACACAGGCACACGCTAGACTCCATCTCTGGCCAAAGGCAGATGAGAAGGAACTGAGGGCAGTTTGCTTATGCAGCCCTATGTAGCCTCAATAGGGGGCACGATGATGTGAAGGTTGCGTGTGTGGGCAGAATGGGCATGACTAACAGAAATCTCCCATCAAAGGCACTGGGGCATGTGCACCTAAAAGTGGAGCACCCATAGGGACGCTACTCGAAAAATGGATAAACAACAGACATTTCATGCACTTAATTGCTGTGACTTTTTCTCCCTTGGAACTTAAGATCATTTTCTAGGGGTTTGTTTGTTTGTTTGTTTGTTTTGTTTTTTGTATTTTTTTTTTTTGGTAGATTTATTCTGTGAAGTAGAATCTAGTTTTGAAAAAAACAAAGTTCATGCACACAGCTCAAGATGAAAATTCAGTTCCTTAAGTGACAAATCTTAAACTGTCTGATAAAAGAATGAAACAGCACCCAGCAAAAGGCCAAAGCAAAGTATAAAAATGAAACATTTTGCACTTATAGAGTAAAAAAATCACCACTGTGTCCTTCATTTGCATGTGTATATATCAGAGCAAAGGCAAATATTCAAATCAATTATAGTATCTGACGACCTTTGACCACAGTAAGCTGGAAAAGCTTTTCATAAGCAAGCACTGTTGGAGGGATACTCAAACGTATGTTGTTTTCCTTCCCCATCTTGTTTCTTCTCTTTCCTATTCTTCTTCTGTTTTGCTCGTGTCTAATAAGAATTTGGTTTAGGCAGCCAAGTCTGCATATTTTACAACACTGCTGTAAGTCTGTGACCAGAAAGAAGCAGTTAAAAGCAATGCCCTAAACAGCCCCATGCTGGTACAAGTTTGCCAGGTCTTGGAGTGGCTGATAGGCACAGCACACAGTCTTATTTTCTTCCAGCTGTGAGCTACAAGTGAAAGTCAACCCTAGATACTGAAGCTGATTTTCCATCTTTGCTGTTCTGTTCTCTTCCTTCTACTGTGTGTTTTGCTTGTTTTGTCATCTAGGAAACAGCATTAGACTAACAAGAACTGCAAGAACCACTCCAGCCCATCTCAAGTAACCTCTTCTAGGTTTCCCCCAAAAAGGACAGTTAATCATCTTTAATACTATCCAAAGACCAGACACGAGTGTTTTTCCTTCTGAAGACTCTCTCCAGGGACAGGGAATCAGGAATGTTCTTCAGATTAAAGCCTCTTAATACTTTACAGTGCAGATGCTTTAACTATTTCTGTATCTCTAATAAGAGGTTAAAAGGATATTTAATGGGGTGTTTACCATGGTACGAAGCAGAACCCCCATACCAACCCTTGTATACCAAACCCTGAACCTTGTTTAAAACTGTTTAAACATTGGACAGTGACTGAGTTATGTTACACCTTTAATTCTTTGGGTCCTATGTTCCATCTAAATTAATACATTTTCTAGCTCTGGGAATATCTGGTCTCTGCAGGAGAGTCATGAGACTCGGGGGGTGGGGGGGAAATACTTACAAGTGCATAAATTAATTTATATGAAAATCTGAAACAGTTTTGAGTGAAAGTTTTGGAGTAACTCTGTCCTTAGTGAATACTGCATATGGGAAGAACTTCATTCTACAAGCCAAAGTAATCACTACTAAAAAATGAAGTTTATGGAGTAACAAACATGATGACATAGGTTCAAAAGGACTGTCCATTAATGCCAGAAGCACCACATTCAAATCCCATGTCAAAAAAGATTCCTTAACTGGTGGACATGTGCATCAGTCCTTTCAGGACTCTTCATACATTGGGGTATGAAAAAGTAGACCACCACCCAATTTGTGGATGAAACATGATTATGACCAAATGCATCTTGATAGAACTCATTGAAAATCCTGAGTGTCACAGATATAACAAGTAGTCCAAAATAAAAGAAATCAAAGTTTCCATGGGTTGAATATGTCTGGATTGCACACATGGAAAAAACCCTTCCATTTAGCTTACTATGTTAGCCTTCTATAGCCCTTTCTCCTCTGATTCAATGCCTTTTGAACTGCCTTCAAACAGCTTCTAGCAATAGAATTTAACCAGCTAGTTTCCATGCTGTAAGATGCAGGGATGAGAGGTCCAGCTGTTGCACTAGACCATGATTCTGTGAAAGGAATGTCTGGAAGTGGAAAGGATGGACAGATTGACAGGTGCATCAAGAAAACTCTAGAAGAGCTTTTACTGTCATGAGACAAGGATGCAGACACATAGAAGTCCTCCAAAGGTAGTACAGATCTCTAGACCCCCAGTCTGAGAAATAGATAATAGTATCACAGATGATGGTTGGAGAGAAATCTTAGTTATCGGTATCTTTGTTGCTATTATTGGAAGGGACTTGAATCCCATAATTCTTGGAGAAATGTCCACAGATGTTGTAGAGGTAATAGTTGTGTGGAGAGAAGAATCAGTACTGAGGAGTTCTGTGCCATTGGGTGCAGTACCAATGCAGACGTTTCATAGATGGGACCTTATTAGAGTGCAGTACCGAGGAATCTGTAGCAGACAGTATTGATACCATCAGCACTAGGAAGAGGCTTTGGTCACTACTGACTGACAACACAGTACTGAAGTAGAAACACAGGATTCCATGATCAGTGAAGACTCTCAGTGTCAATCCAATTTGGAAAGAGCAGACTTGGAGATATCAGATGAGTGGTGAGTCTTAGACCTCGATGGGGATTGCAGCCGAGCACCATTTAAAGATCTCTCCTCCTTTTTACTTCAGTCCGCAGGAGTCACTGACTGATCAGGGGAGGATTGAAGAGACAGATCAGTATGTTTGAGAAGCACAATGTCTCTTTGAGCCAGAAGACCTATGAGCTCCTGGAGTAGCAAGTCTGGTACCCAGAACACTGACAGAAATCAGTTTTGGAGAAGACAACTGCTTTTGAGGAGGGACCTCAGAGTTGGAGACCGTCCTAATTGATCTTTCATCAAAACCATTTTCTATTGAACATTACAAGCTTTCTGAAAATGATTTGCAGATTCAACATTTGTCTGGGACATGTGACTTCCCATGACAAAAGAGGCATTAAGTATCCCCGTTATTCACAGGGATAGCTGTCTCACAGGCAGGGCAGATCTTGGAGACAAAGTTCCTCCTCTATCTTGGTGGGTCCTGCACTTATTGGCGGATTTTCTTGCCTCAGAGATTCACCATGTAGGTTGGGGAACAGCCCAGAGACCTTCCCCTCTGGAAGAACTCACAGTCCAGGTCAATTGGGAGGTTTGGGGGGAACCCGGGCCCGCCCTCTACTCCGGGTTCCAGCCCAGGGCCCTGTGGACTGCAGCTGTCTATAGTGCCTCCTGTAACAGCTGCATGACAGCTACAACTCCCTGGGCTCCTTCCCCATGGCCTCCTCCAAACACCTTCCTTATTCTCACCACAGGACCTTCCTCCTGGTGTCTGATGACACTTGTGCTCCTCAGTCCTCCAGCAGCACACCCTCTCACTCTCAGCTCCTTGTGCCTCTTGCTCCCAGCTCCTCACAGTCGCACCACAAACTGAAGTGAGCTCCTTTTAAAACCCAGGTGCCCTGATTAGCCTGCTTTAATTGATTCTAGCAGCTTCTTCTTAATTGGCTCCTGGTGTCCTAATTAGCCTGCCTGCCTTAACTGGTTCTAGCAGGTTCCTGATTACTCTAGTGCAGCCCCTGCTCTGGTCACTCAGGAAACAGAAAACTACTCATCCAGTGACCAGTTTATTTGCCCTCTACCAGACTCCTGTACCCCACTAGTCTGGGTCTGTCACACAGCCATGAGAACTGCACCTCAGTACAGAGGACAGACCTCACACAAATAAGACAGCCTTCTCTCTTTTTGCACCAATGGGCACTGAATGAAGTTTATAAACTATGAAGTACAGTGTAACAGGGTCTTTGCAGGGCCTTCTGACCCCACTGGGCTGAGAAAGTCACACAGAGACCTTTGTGCAGTGCTCACCTGGTGCTTTTATTTACAGGTTGTGTTCCCACCACCTTTCCACCATACACATAGTCCCCTTATTATAGTCCACCAGTAGGAGAGAGGGGGCAAGTGATCGCTTTCTGCTTCCCCTCACTGCCTTTCCTCTAGTGCAGCTTCCCTCTTTCCAGCTCCTCCTTCCCCCAGCCTGATGAGGCAGCAGCTTTTCCAGCTTCCCCAATCAGGGCCAGGTGATCTACCCAGCTCCAATTCACCTCTCCTAAATGAAGCTGGAGTGACAGAGGGTTGGCTAAGCAGTTTTCTGCTTAGCACCCTGTCACACGCCTCCCCCCTTTTTCTGAACCACCCTTCTAACGGGTGGGATCCTACTGGGGAGGCCTTCATCTTTTGGGTGACCTGCTGGGAGTTCCTTGCAGGGTTCAGCCATCCCCCATCCGCAGCAAGTACATGTAATCATTTCAGGGTAGTTCAAAATGTCTGTCATATTCCCCATCAAAATACTTTTCAAATGGTTTTGCACAAGAACCGGGTAGCAGTGTATTTTTCATCTCTCTCGAAGCCACAGTGAAAAGGGATACTCACACTTTTCTACTACTGATAATTTTATCTTCAAAATTGGCTCTGTACATTGGCCAGCTTTAAAAAAACAAACAAATAAAAAAAACTAATGCCCCCCCTCCTCTTTCACTGAGTGGTGCTGGAACACTTTTTATAGTACGGGTGCTGTGCCCCCCATTACTGCTGTCCGTGCCCCCTAGACCTGGGGCCGGGAGCAGAACCCCACATAAAACCTGGGGGTGCTGCAGCACCCCCCACATCTCCTAGTTCCCATCCCTATACTTTCACCCAAGTCATATGGACAAACTCTTGCAGAAATGAAAAAGCTGTACCTTGTTGCAATATCAGATTTCTGAAATGACTCTCAAAAGGCTTCATTAATATTAATTAACTTTTAATAAGTTCCCAGTTTTCTGAGAACAGTGTATGAACCAGCAATTCTGTCAGAACCTAATCACCCACAGCCAACTGTTGCTTCCAAGACCTTAATAATTTGTTGCACATTACAACTTGCGAACACAACTCAGAAATAATTTCATCATACAATGCAAGGCATGTTTCAATATTTGCCAGCCGCATTTGATCCTTTCAGAACATTATTTGTATTACAGTGAATATGGCGTTTACTTTCTGTTATTTGTAATTTTGAAGCTGCGCCAAGGTATTGCTTAGTTATTGCTATTAACATTTATAACGTGGTAGAACCTAAAAGCTCACAGACTGGGCCTGATTCCGCTAGACATTGCATGCACATTTGTCCCTTTTAAAGGTAGTGTTATAGCTCTGTTAGTACCCCTCAGGAATATGGACCTTAGCAAGCTTTTCCTTGAGAGCTCTGTAATTCTGTATATTAGTTTCCACAGTAAAGTAAGTAGCTGATGCAATTTTAATGACTCTTTTGCATTCATAACTAAAGTTGTTTTTTTTTCCTTTCTCCTTTTGTACAAAATTGCCCTACCTTCCACAGACAGGCCTCTCTAGATTGCATCTCCCCAGCAGAATTCTCATCTAACATGTATGTCTCTGACATAATGGTCTCCACTCCACTCTACAATCTGTGAAAATCTGAAAAACAATCCTAACAAGACTAGGGATAATTTTAAAACCATAATCCAGAATCTCCCATTTCAAAACCTGGATGACCATATCATTTATACTTCTCTCCGCAAACACATGCTCCCAGAGGAAAACATATGTTTTTGTTGTCTGTATTTAGAAAGCTAGTGATCACTACCACAATCTCAATACTCACTACTGCACATCATTAATTTCACCTATGGAGTCTAAAATGGCATGTTAGTGTTACATTCTTTAGCCTTTTCAAATGAATCCCAAATGATAAATTATCTAAGGGAGGTATAATTTGGATATAATTTTTGACTGTGAGCAAGGGACAGATCAGAAATTTATTGCATATATCCATGTACCATATCCCTCTATCTGCCAACTTACCATGTTTGTCACCTCAAAAAGTACAATCTCCAGAGTAGCATACAAGAAAAGATGCAACAATATTCGTAATTCAGAACTCCCAGGAGTGTAATCCCTCCTTAGGTCCAGCTGCTGCTTTTGGTAGCAAGAGACAGGAACCTTGCCAATATGATTTTCGGAAAAGGGATAGGTTCAAGAACAGTTGCGTTTGGAAAGACAGACAGGGTAGAAAACCATGAATAAATTTTGAATAGATTCAATGATGATTGAGCACGAATCCTGCCTGTTGATGCCTAGAACTTCTGTTGAGGTTCACTTAACACTAATTTGCAATTCATTCTAGAGGCAAAGACTAATATTTTAAGAGGATCATGCCCCACTTATTCAGTACACAAACTGAATGGTGTGCAGTGAATGAGGCAAGGGTCCATTAACTGAGTAAGTATGGAAATACTGAACAATTACATCAGTCACCACACACCATCCAACTTAGACTCAGATTCTGTGGAAATGATGGCATGGGATTCTCTATGCACAAAGGGCAGTTTTAAAAATGAACAGGCAATCTCAACTTCGGCATTTCCTGACTTAAACGCAACACATGCTTGTTTACATTTATGTTTAGGACTAGCCTACGTTGTTATGAATTCTTTCATAGGTAGTAGTATCCCCAAATAAAAAGATCAAAACTTCGTATCTAATTTAACTATGAGCATAAATAGCAACAACCACTAATGAGAAAAATAACTGATGCCTAATGTCAGAACCATACAAATAGGATTGTTGCATTGTAGCATGAACATTAGTTATTTTGATTGATCTACTTACTTCAGAGATGATGCTTGGATGATAACTTTGACAGTGCTAAGGGAATATACTTTAACCATTATTTTTGTTTAGAGTTGTTTAAGGAGCTGCAAAAGAAAAAAGCTTGCATGCTGAAAAGGCTTCACTGTGTTCAATATTCCAATTGAGCTAACCAGGCATAAATGCAAATGTATTCATCCATAAGAAACCTCTATATCAGTATAATATGAGACCCTTTCTCATACCTCTTAAGTAGCCTGAATTTCCTGACATTAAATATTTGAAATTGTTTTGGTTGTTTGTCCTACAACATTCCTAAGAAGTTCCACACAATTTTCTCCACTGCTGTCTTCCCTCATGCATACCTCCACCACCACCATTTGTCTGACTCCTTGGATAGGTGCACCTCTCTCCCATGGACTGTCTGCAAAACGAGCTAAGGATGTTTCTCTGCTTGCCTGAAGGGCTGGCAGAACTCAGGCACTGTGAATGGCATGAATTAACCCTCCAACAGCTCTCCTTATTCGTGTTCTTCCCTTGTCACCATGGGGCCCAGTCCTGCTCTTTGTTTCATCAGCAAAGAGTGAAGCTAAACCCCGGTTAAGTTGAACAAGCAGAACTTTATTAAACCCTGTGGACTGCTCCGTGCACATGGCTGAGTTGTTTTCAGCCTAATTCCAACTATTCCCTTGGGTGTTGTCTCAATAAACAGCCCCTACAGGAACATGGGCCCTCTGATTCCAGTTCCACTGATCGTGGTACACTATTTTCCCACAGCTCTACACAACTGTGTTTTTTTCCCCTCTCATAGAGGCTGGCAAATAAGTAAGGGACGCTTGTTGGATGCCAATGCAGTGACTGGAGAAAGGCATAGAATGAAGAACACTGGCAGGCACAACTGGGAAAAATGATATTTCACAAGCGGTGTCTCATTTCAGGGTCATTGTCCTTAATATCCCTTGTCAATGTTATTCAACTTCTGCTTTAGATCAAACAGCAACTGCTTAAAAATTTAATTTAGATTAAGGCACCAAAAGAACTATTGCAAAAAATTAACATAAAAATTAGCTAAAGCAAGAAGGCTGCAAAGCTATACAGTGCCACAAGCAATGCATCTTGAAGATTACTCATGCAAGTAATACCATTGTCAACAAAGGGGACATGATTTGGACAGTGGCCTCTAGTCAGTGAATAGCACAATCTAATATGCAAATTCCAAATAAATTTGGACTTGATCCTATACCCACTGAAGTTAGTGGGAGCTTAGCTATTAGGCTACAATGGGAGCAAGACTGAGACCTTAGTCTTTAAAAGTTTGTGATTTACATTAATTATTGAAATTCAGAACAGGAGAAATAATCCAAAACATTAAGTACAGAAATCCACGTGCTTATTTTAACTGAACACATTTACCCGAGTGCACACATGAGATTTGTCCATTCTTCAAAATGACAGAGACAATATCATGTCTGAACTTCATTGAGATCAGGGTTGTTTTCCCCTACTATTGCTGGCAGAAAATTCATCATCTTCTCTCTGGGGCCTTACAGGTAACACAGCCCCAGAGTAAAACAGTGCCCATAGGAAGTCCCAGCTCCCTTGGGAGCGTGGCTGGGGATGCTGGTTGTCCACAGTCATGTTCTGATTGGCTGGCTGGGTTTTGCTGATGTTTTACCTCTGCACCAACTCACAAGAGGCAATTTTACAAAATAGAGATACACCACTCCCAACTGGGAGGTTTTTTTTTTTTTTTTTTTTTTTACTGATTTAAAAACCTCAGTTGAAGCTGTACTTTCCCTTCCATATCCACCTCTATCTCCCTCCTTCTGTTCAACTGCCTGAGGAACTCAAGTACAATTCACTGTAAATGGTGTGTGGTTTTAGGAGGAAGGAATGAGGTTAATTAAAAACACATAGTAAAACTAACTGTTTTATAGCACTTCAGTTCCTGGTGAGGACAAGGAAGGGCCCTTGCCACAAACCTTCAATATTGACTTAAAATGGGTTCTTTTAAACATTAATATTTTCCTGCAAGGAGAGAAAAACATTTTCAGTCAAGACTTATGTTGTATGATTGTATAATCCCTTATTTTGATGCATTACAAAGTGAGCATTACAAAGCTGCGTGTGTACTTGTCTATTTGATAAGTTGAAGAGCCAACGTGATAAATTTTATCATGCACCTTCAATCACCTCGCATTGCTTCTGCCCATTAATCTATCTTTCTAGAAAATATTCTAACATTGCTATTGTCCTGGCGACCCCTAAGACTTTTGTGACTAAGAAGGGAATTTCCCTGCTGCTCTGAAATAGCACAGATTTCTTAGTACTAAAAGCCCCTGCCATAATACACTTTAAAGTTTTGACTTTTTTAGAGGTAGAGAAAAGCCATTTTAGGTCATCACAACACAGGATACTGTGGTATGGTATGTTTTCTGAGCACTCAATTAGGATAATCTGCATGACTCACATATGGACTTCATCGCATGTGATTAATATACTCACCACAAATTCATACCAACAAAACCTCTATAGGACACCATCCCCTCTATATACATAGACATTTGCACAGTATGACACATGAAAAACAAATGCCAACTTTTCATTTTAATTGTAGTTTGTATGCCATTCCCATTTTTAAATGATAAAGTCACATATGTTTATATTCAATGTAAGCTCCAAAGCTACAGCCGTGCACACAACTTAAGTACCAAGATGGCATCATTCTATTCTGTAGCAGAGCAGAAATCCATCACAACCCCTCCCCTCTTCTCCACCCCAGCTGGAAAATAGCTGCAGACAGCTGGCACAAACCCTGCCCCTCCAATAGCCTGTATCGGTCCCCTCGCTGCACGCCAGAATCTAGTGTGCCATCTCCAAAATCATAGCCATGTTATGCATGGAATGTACACCCACAGTGGGGCTCCCTAGTATCAGATAGCACACCAGTCCCACTAGGAAGGGAGTCTCTGCAGCAGCAAAGAAAGGGGGGAAATCTTGCCCCAGAGAAGCATTGCCAGAAAAAAAAAAAATTGAGTCCCAGTTTTCAAGACAACAAATCAGACTGACAGAAAGAGAGGAGAGGCGAAAGTTAAACAACAAATGCCAAGGTCAGCTTTGTTTTGATGGAGAAGTGATCATTACATGTATTTTAGAAGTATATTTCGTTTGATTTATCTATTTGTTCTTTTTTAATGGATTTGGCATGCCTGATTCTAAAACAGACCTAGAACACTGTTGGGCGTTTGTAAGCTACAGTAAAGGTTTGGGAAAACAGTTATTTGTTTGTTTTTAAATTTTCCTCCCTGGGAATGAAGGTTCAGATGAGTTAGGATGGAACCCCGAGAGTTAAGAGGTATTATCCCTGACAGCATCTAGCTTGGTACTTGATTTTTCTAGCTTTGGATTGCAACTGAGTTGACCATTATGCATTTGTGTGTGTCCTTGATAAAAGCTCATTGAGCCAGCACATTGGACTGATTGTTTTTCTTGCTTTCTTCTTAAATGTAGTTTGAAATGACCAGTAAGTGATTTAGTTCTTTCAATCAAGATGGCTGAAATTGCCAGTATTTGGAGCACTTGATAATTTGATGCTTTTGTGAACATGCCTGTTGTCGTGGGAATCTTTTTTATCCTTCGCACCCACTGAAGGTTACAGTATCTATGGGATGTTTTGGTTTGATATGTAACCCTTCTGTTTCCAGTAACCTTTCTCACACTCACTTAAATCCTGAAACTTGGATAATAAATGTTGTTTTCATAAGAGATATATCTCAGTGCTGTGATATTATACAAGAAGCTGATCCTCAACTGCATCATAAAAGCTGATATGAACACTGTGTCCTTGGACACAGCAGACCAGGTATTACTGTGAGTGTTCAGTGGATAAGGGTCTGGACACTACAGGGGAATGCTTCAAATGGCACTTGGAGTCTGCGGTGCACCTATTGCTAACCTGTTAGGCAAAAAGTAAGGGCTGACATAGCCCTGAGGAGATTGGGTGGAAGTGAGTGAGTTGACGCCAAGTTAAGCTCAACCAAGACTCGCTTTCCCTGGAGTCGGGGGGGAGTAACAAGGTTACTCAGTCCTGGGTACCCCAAGAACCATCATACTTGTCTATTATCACGCTCTCCCCCATCCCTCCACCCCATCATTGCTAGGTTTGACACTTGGTTTATGTCTCTCAGTCCTGTCTCTGTGCCAATCTATAACCCCCTAAAATTCACTTCTGCCTTGTCATCTATGAAAAGTGAGTACAGCACCTCCTACTGCCACAAAGTAAGAGGTTGACATGATTCACGCTTGGTATGCAGTCCATATTTGGACTCATCCTCCAAATTCCAAACCCACATTTTGAGGATGTAGCACTTAACTGAAGCTCTGGTGATGCTGTAGAGCAAAATGCTTTGGTGCAGACTGAACAAAGTGTTAAAATTATCTTTATATTGTTAAAACCGGTATTAAAGCAGGCTGGTCCTTTCTTACAGCCTTGTGCCTCTGGGATCTTATAGTGACAGTAAGTGAACAGTTTCAAAACAAAAGATTCAAAAAACAATTTACTAATATGGCTGTCATCATTACTAGGCTCAGAATGAAGTGCCAAATGCAATATAATTATAATCAGAAATGGCCTCAAGCCACAAAGCTTGACTTCCAAGTGTCTTCCAAAGTTCAGGGTTGCTCAACTCTGAAATTGCAGTTTGGGTACATTATTTTTGTTTCTCCCCCGCCAATACATAGCAGATCACTCGACTTTGCAGGTTAATTTCTCCTTTGAGAAGAAATTGGTGACATGGGGTCTGGGCATTGTCTTACTGTAATCTGTTAATTGATGATACTATCTACACCAGTCCTTTAACAGAAGTGGTCACAATCGGCATACAGGCAATGTCCTTTTCAGGGAATCTCAGACAAAACACTAATGCCCAGTTCCCAGTGAGCAATTCTACCTCAAGAATTCACTGTACTTTAAGGGATTAAAACAGATAGCAAACTCTCCTGCTGCTTGCAACAACTTTCTAAAGAGAAAAACAAAAATCACAAAACAGAGTGTTTCCTCAAAGACTTAATTATTGCATCCAACAAAGAGAACTTGTCAAACGGTCACACAGTGCAATTTGGTGACTCCGACTATATCATCAATCATCATCTGAGACTTATATTACGTTAGCTCTCAAATTCTGATGTACTCCCACATGTGCAAGGTGCTGTGCAAACACATATGAAGATATTTACCTGTCCCATAGAGTCTACATTTCAAGTTCTAAAACATTTCAGTTTCTTCTGGATGAAGGGGCTTCTTTTCCCTCAGATGACAGGATTGAGCAAACTGGGGACAGTTTAAGCAAGCCCTGCCCATATTTCAAATAATTATTCCTTTGTCTCTAGTTCAACAATTTTGTCTCAGATTCCAGGCCTCTGCTAAAATGAAGCAGGAGAGAGTACAAACTAAAACAAATGCCGTCAGTCACCATGCAAGTTAAAGACCCCACCCCCAAGCCCACACATATTTAGGGGCTTTTTATGCTCTCCTTTCCCTCTATTCTCCATTTTAATATGTGTCTATGTCAATGCCCACTTTATAATGTGGAACAAAATAATGACGGTTCTCATTGAAATATAAAAAGGAAATGTTTTCTAGACAAAGGAATACTTCTGTACTTCTCAAAAAAGTGTCTCGCCCTTTTACATATCTGTTTTCTACTTCAGATAAATATTTTTAGAGAAGAGTTTAAGTTATCTATAACTGAACGAAATAGAAACAGGAAGTTACTTTGCCTAAAGGTTTAAACATAAAAACAGACACCCCATTTTCAACCTTAAGCTCTAATCAGGAAATCATTGTAACTTTCAATCTTTATCTTCAACATTCAACAAAAATCTCATCTTTCTTTTGCAAATTGATTTTAAAAGATGACAAATTATAAAAGTTTTATTTCTATAAATAAATTGTACCATCATTTTTAATTGCCCAAAGTCAAGTGATCCACAGGCCCTTTTATAATTATGTAGATATAGGGGGGTTAAAAGCTAGAGTGCAGAGTAAAGAAACTGCAGGTGTGCAGTTTAATGTGTTGCTAATTGAGTAGTGGGTGAGCATAAAAAGGAAGCACACAGGGTGATTATAGGGTTTTTAGTGAATGGAACAGTGCAAGTGCTGAACTCTATAATCAAGACTAAAGAAAAACAAGTTCACCTCTAATTTTCTGTGCTACAGTCTTTGTTACACTCATGCTCAGAATGCAAGATTAGAATTTGTGCTCATGAAGTATCCGACACCACAGATTTAACTGACAGATTCATCTTTCCATCAGGCTTATCTGGGGGTGCAATTTGCAAGCACAAAAAGGGAAAACAGATTTGAGAATTTAGCTGAACTTCATATTGCACAGTTCTAAACTCTAGTTTCGTGTTCCATCAGATGTTTGAAAAGATATAGATGAGAAATAATGAGATACAACTATAATCTAATATCTTTCCAAGCAACTCCAGTTAATTTAGGCATTGTCCTAAAATTTCATTCTTCACATTTCACTTTGAAGACAAATGTATATTGCACATATTAAGGATGGGTTACTAACTACAAAGCTTATTAGAGTTCTTCCAGCAACTTCACTTTAGTTCTGAAAAATAAAGTGATAAACATTAGTACTATAATCCTTGTGTATCACAATCAGAAAAACCTTCATGTTTTACCTTCTGGAGTAAGATCCTACTTGAAGTTTTCTGTATTTTACATGTGCCTTCAGAATTAAACATTAATCTGACACAATTTACATCAGCTTTTAGGCCCTTAATAAATTATTTATTCACAAACATGCTTTGAACTGCAGCCACAATAAACTACTTTTAATGAGCTCACACCAACCTTAAATTCGCCAAGATTGTTGCAGAGTTAGAGTTGACCCAGTGCTCACTTCCTCTGGACAAATCTGTGGCAGAAGAAGAATGGACTAGGTTAACAGATTTTAAAGCCAGAAGGGACCATTATGATCATATAGTTTGGCTTCCTGCATTAATACATGCCACTGAATTTCACTCATAATTCTTGCATGAAGCTCATAACGTTTGGATCAACAAAAGTCAGTATGCTGACCCAATAGATTCTTCTACATGAATCAGGCTGTTTAACCTCATGGGGCCTGATGCAAATCCAATCAAAGTCAAAGGGAGTCTTTCAGTTGACTTCCGTGGTCTTTTGATCAGACCCATCTACTCTAGTGATGTGGGGGCTATGTTAGATCCAAATCATGCAAATCTTGAGGAATTCATGGTAAGATGCTCACCACATTCCTTCCAGATACTCCTCAGCACTGACATGCTGCCATTAGTTTTCAGATTGTGTTGACCCTGAAGTAATTCTCAAACACATAGGCAAGAAGCCATGGATGAGAAATTAATTGTGCAAAGAGTAGCATTAATTTACAATAGGATACCCACAAGAATATTCAACTTGCCTTGGGGGTGGAGGGGGGGGAGAGAAACACAGCCAAGAGTGACTGTTCTCTGGCTCTGCTCCCAACCCCAGTCACACACCTTTAACTATCTGCGGACCACCTGAATGGAGCTCACGGACCACAGTTTGAGAACCTCTGGTTTAGTAGTCAGCTTATTTGCATTCACCAGTAAGTAAGCTAGACTGCGTATCTGCCTCCAAATACACAAGTTTGTACACAGAAGTTTGATTCAGCTATTTGAGAATACTATGATACCATAACCCTATTCTAGTTAGACAAGAACTGACAAGTACTGACAGTGAGAGCGATCCCATCTACTAAAGTACTTTGTCAGCATTTGACAACAACTCTAGTTTGAGGATATCACTGTTTTATTATATGCTCAGTTCTTTAAAAAAAACTTCTGTTTTTGTACACATCTTCATTTTCCTCTCTGAAGTGCCATGTACTATATGCACATATTTAAATAATAATCCTTATGAGCCTTGGCACTAAAGAGAAAAGTGATCTCATATATAAAAAAAACCACAGGCGTTAGAAAATCCTTGTTCAAAGGAGCAAGGCTTTTATCATCTAAATTAGGATTAGGTTTAATCACTGCAGATCAATGGAAGCTCATGAAACATCCATGGTAGAAACTCAGTTACAAAAATTGATGATTCGACAAATAGGACTAAGGAAGTATTCCTAATTTACTTTATACTTGCATATTCTTCCCAAAGCCAATTTATAAACTTAAGTCTGTTCTACTGGTTAATCATCCTGCAAATCATCCACAGCCACACATTCATTTAAGATTTATGTACATTTATAATAATCATCGAAATGTTTAGAACAAAAGTATTTTTAAAATCTTTACATTGTTATTGCTGCCAACTGCTACCACTTTAATCGTTACTTTGAAAATCCAATACTCGCTCATTTTACCATTAGGCAACAGGCATTTTTAATAGATCTGTGAGAATGTTATTTTGTTCAGTGGTTGCTAAAAGAGCTTCTTAGCTACTAGGACCATTCAAAATTCCATTATATTTCATAATTACAACTACACCAGTAATGGAAAAGTCATTATGCGCTTTCTGGGAGAACAGCACAACACCCAGAATGCCACATGTGCACTATATATCCCATTAATGAGAAGGATGTACAACTGGGCTATTCAGTATCTACACTAACTCTGTACAGCACTTTACAGAATAAGGTGACTAGCATTTTTAAACCAGCAGTATAGAGATGGGTGAAGTTTTTGCTTAAAACTATGATGAGGACACTGAAGCATTTTGCAAATTTGTGTCAATTTCACCGAATTGTTTCACTAAAAACACCTTTAAAAATTTCCAAAACAATCAAAAGGTTTTGTGTCAATGGTTTCAAAAGAAAATTTTCAATTTTTCTATTTGTGAAATGACTGATTTGAATTTTTTTAATTTTCTTTTTAAAAGGGTTTAAAAGACTCAAAATTAAAATGAAACACTTCCTTCCATCCAAAACTTGTATTTATTTATTTTACTTTTTGGTTCACCAAAAACTTCAAAACTACTTTTTCCCCAATTTTTCAAAATTGCTGGTGAACCAAAAAGTCTATTAGCTGCCCAGCTCTCCACCAATCTGTTGCTCTGGTAAGCAGGGAGGACTGTCCTTTTTTAAACTACATGTAATACTTACTTTGGCAGAAAAAGTATAAAATTCCTAGAATGCCAAATTGTTTCTATATTAAACTGTCTCCACTCATTTGTCTCTGTCAGATCCTGGAGAATCCTGCCAGACGACAACTGCTCCTCCGACTCAGAAGCTCTCATAACATGGAGTCCAGCAGATCCTAGTTCTCTCTCTTCTCCTTTTCAGCATATATAGGAGAGCCAAAGGGGGAAGATGAGACCACATGGCTTTAAAACCCTTGTAATGTGCTCTTTATTCACTCCTAGAAATGCACGTATTTTTAAGCACCTCTCCTTTTGCTGAGTGAAAGTATAACGAAAGAGAAGCACCTAGCCCAAATACACCCAGGAAAAGACAACACATTAACCTGCCATTAGGCAAGAAAAATGCATGAAGGTACATCTCACTGATGGCATTAGTCGTCTTTTACAGCGAGAGACCATCAAACCCCTTGCAAGTGCTTGAATGCCAAAGCTCAGATTTTCAGGCCTAATCAGCCATCATTTCAGGTAGCTTGTCAAAATCATCAGAAGATCAGACTGTGACTCTCCTTCCCCAATTTTTTTTTATGGGAATGCTGCTTCTTCCTTTCATCCCTGAAGCTGTAATAGACATTAATTGCCATATTGTTATACTACAGGATCAGTTTAAAAACAAAATTTCTGTTTCAAACGGCAAACCCAGAAGTTTTGGTTTTCCATTACTAATTATTAAAACAGAGTCAAAGTTCTCATTATTCTGGACAGCAGAGGAGACCTGCTCTGTGATTTTTGTGCAACACTGCTAAAATAACAAAATTAATATCACGTCCCTCTTCCACTAAATTAAACACATTCAATTTGTTGTTTATAGCTACGAGCGTCTCTCAACCTTTAAAATAATGAATATTGATTTGAAATGCAGGTAAACCCATGCTAAAGAATCATGTTAGATGGGAAATTGTAACATTTTAGAATGTCAAATGACATATCTATTTTTCCACTTTTGCAGAGTTTAAGATCTTCTTCTAGCCTACTCCCATCTATATGGGGTCAGCTCTTCAAGTCCTTTTCCATTACAGTTGGTCTTGAAGTAGGTCCTCAGAAACTCTGCAGCTAATCAAATCCTTTTATATAACATACATCCATCTATTCCTGTATACACTATTTCTTTCACAATAGGCCATGTGCTGTACCTTGATGTTAACAGAAAAACTCGTAGAGAATTTTTTACAAAAAAGTCATGTTAATCATATCATATTTTAGATAGCATCTCTACATTTTTCTCCTGCAACACACTGTTGCATGTCACTTCATTTTGCAGCACTCTCTATCAATTCCATCAGCTCATGTCAAATATAGGATGTGGCAATGGCACAGAGTGCCTGATTTTAAATACAGCTGCAGTTTCAATCATTATTTTTAAAGTTTTCTGGCTAACAATATACCACAAACTGTAATGCCTACTCCAGTATTGGAACAGAGACACACTGCAGGTATTTTATATCCATGTGGAAATTTGGGTATTTCCATCACTATTACTGACCATCCAACTACATACCTAGAAGAAGCTAGCTTTTTTTAAGCACACAATGAAATAGCACCCTTTCAGGAATCACATTTGGACAATGGCAATTTTTTTGAATGACATTGAATCCTTGGAGGTGCTGACACATTTTCGTGTTCTGAAGAGAAGTTTTAGGAATGATATTACACAATGTGGGAAAAAATGATTACAACTCTGTGTTAGGCTGGCTCAATTAGAGCTGTGAAACATTTTTTGGACAAATAGTTTATTCATCCAAAAATGCAATTTCGTGTCAATTGAAACAATTCACAAATTCAGGTACAATTCAGCAAGCAGTTACTGCTGAAAAATATACATTTTTGAAAAGTTGAAACATTGCTTACAATATTAGTTAGGGTTATTTATTTAAAAAGGTAAAACTCCCCAAAATGAAATGAAAATAATGAAATGTGCCATTTTTAGTCAAACAGTAAATTGCAACTGAAGTGAAATGGGGGGGGGGGAATTGTTGAACAAGAAAAAAAAATCCATTTTGAGTCTACCAGAAACTAACTTTGAGCATGTGGAATTTTTTGCTTTAGCCAAAAAAAGTCATGAACTCACAGCACTAGGTTTAATATGTCAACGGCATTAGAGGATACCCAGAGTAACTTTATTCCTTACTAACTGTATTTTGTATCTTTTCAGTGCAAAAAAAGTCATAACGAAGCAGTGTGGTCTGGAGGCTAGATCTTCTAGTCACTGCACTGCTACTAACCATGGGCAAGTCACTGAACCTCTATGCCTCAGCTTCGCTATCTGTAAAATGGGGATAATGACACTGCCTTCCTCAAATAATTTTGCAATACATCGAGGAAAAGGGCTATATAAAAGTGCTAGATATCACCTGAGAAATGATAATTTGCAAGCATTTGTTCTTGGACACAAAACTGGTTTTTACATCTATTCTTTTAATCAGATATGCTAACTCACATTAACCTTAGGTCTGGTCTATACTACCCGCCTGAATCGGCGGGTAGAAATCGACCTCTCGGGGATCGATTTATCGCGTCCCGTCGGGACGCGACAATCGATCCCCGAATCGGCGCTCTAACTCCACCAGCGGAGGTGGTAGTAAGCGCCGCCAACAAAAAGCCGCAGAAGTCGATTTTGCCGCCGTCCTCACAACGGGGTAAGTCGGCTGCAATACGTCGAATTCAGCTACGCTATTCACGTAGCTGAATTTGCGTATCTTAAATCGACTCCCCGCTGTAGTGTAGATGTACCCTTAGAGAATGCTGTCACTTGCATTAAAATGTCATGTTCATTTTCTCAGCACTTTCTCTTTACATGAGCAAATTAAAGGAGTCCACAGGGGATATGATTGCTATGTTTAAATATATCAGAGGGGTTAATACAAGGGAGGGAGAGGAATTATTCCAGTTTAGTACTAATGTGGACACGAGAACGAATGGATACAAACTGGCCGGGGGGAAGTTTAGGCTTGAAATTAGACGAAGGTTTCTGACCATCAGAGGGGTGAAATATTGGAACGGCCTTCCGAGGGAAACGGTGGGGGCGACGGACCTGTCTGGTTTTAAGATTAAGTTGGATGAGTTTATGGAGGGAATGGTTTAATGATAAAACATAGTAGCCAAGGAAAACCAAGCAATGGTACATGAACAGCATAATGGCCAACAAAGGTCAGGCTAGAGACTCTTGCCTATATGCTCGGGGTATTACTGATCGCCATATTTGGGGTCGGGAAGGAATTTTCCTCCAGGGTAGATTGGCTGAGCCTCTGGAGGTTTTTCGCCTTCCTCCGCAGCATGGGGCAGGGATCACTAGCAGGAGGGTCTCAGCCGATTGAAGTCACTAAAACACAGGATTGGGGACTTCAACGGTAGAGTCCAGGGAAGGGTCTTGCGGCCTGCAGCATGCAGGGGGTCAGACCAGATGATCATAATGGTCCCTTCTGACCTTAATGTCTATGAGACTCTCTATGAGAAATAGAAGAAGAATAAAGACCAGTAGCATAACAAATTAAGCAAATGGAGAATAGGGTAAAAATATATTTTGCCAACGGCATAATTGAAGGCAGGTAATTTACAGCTGCTGCAAAGAATAACTGGCACAACAAACATTCCCTAATTCAATTAGTTAACCATGCAATGTATAACTTTCTAAATAACAAAAAATTAGCAAAACAAATTAAAGTCAGGTTTCTATTTTAAGATTTGTGTATTTTCTTGCATAATCCCTATACTTAAGCAGAGCATCAATATATTAGTAGTATTCTAAATATGTTATTCTACATTATTATTCCCATTTCCTCTCCCTTCAGAGTCAATAAGCAATTACCTGTTGTGATTATTGTTTCCTTTCATCAGGAAAGATTCAAGAGCTTTCACAACATGGAGACCACAGAATATCATAGATCTGAATTCACCACTCAGAAAAACCTATTCATTTTAAAAGTTAGCCAAGTCATGGAGGCTGTCAATATATTTCCTGCAATTCTGCTGGAAAGCCAAACAGAGATGGAGAGCCACATAAGTAACTGTTTTCACCCTGCACAGTTCTAATAACCTTTATGCAGCTGCAAAGCAAATGTCTGTGGGCAAGTTTTAGAAAATTCAACTTGCCATAGGCCTATAAAGTGCGTATTTAATATTACTGAAATTTGTAGACCTTTTTGGATACAATAAAATGGGCTTTCAACTTTTGTAACCCAATATTTTAGAAAGGAAAGAAAGGGAATTGTGATGGTAATTAGGACCCTGATTCAGCAAATCACTTAAGCACATAGTTAACTTTAAGCTTGTTGTAATAAATATAGATGTCAAGTACGCCCTGGAAATATGTGGTTGACAGTTATAGTTCTCTCTCTGCTTACATACTCAGGAGGAAATCACCTTATTCCCCTCTCCATAGTGACCAGGATTCCTGTAATCAGGTGTTCCAGACATGAGTAACTCCCAAAGGAACTAAAACAATGTGAAGCAGACATCTCAAAGGTTGACTTGGGCCTAGTTGAAGTTGAGGTTGAAGTCGACATGACAAAAACCTCTCATGATTTGCTCATGGGTAGATTTTCCTCCCTCTCTGTCTGGACATGTGGAACTCACTGGGAATGACAAACAGTGAAATAAACTGTTTAAAGAATAACTTATATTTCTCTTTGTTCTTTACTAAAAAGCAAAAGTCCTAGAGGTCAAACTTCATGGTACTCTAAGAAATTCAATCCCATTAGTTTTCTCCCCAGACACAAAGCAGCAAATGAGTCTGCTTTATGAATCAAAGACTTGGTCTTTCCTTATATGAATAATCAGTCTTGTTCCCTCAAAATATCATCTCTTGTGTTGTAAGTCCTAAAAGATGTGAATTGCTTATACTTATTATAAAAAATATCAAAGAATGTACGGACTATATCCACTATATTTAAGAGAATTTATTGGGGCCTATTTGATTTCTAATTGATTGGTGCACTACAGATTTGCCATGAATTATATGGCACAAGACAGAAAGAACACTGCATAGGACAGAAGACTGAAAGGGACCTTCTGGGTCATTGAGCATTGAAAGAGATAAGCACCTAACCTCACTGTAACTTTAGAAATTGCTTTAGGAGGGTGGGTGTATCATGATTTCCATGTAATGACAATTAGCAAATGAATGATTTACAAAGTGGGCAATATAGCCAGCTATTTTTGCTAGCTAGGTATTCATATGGGGAGTAGTGAGAAATACAGTTCTAATTAACACTTTAATTCATATTCACATTTCTATTAATCTGTTCCACCATTTTCTCATTCCACCCAAGGCTGTCATACATGTTGAAGAAGGAAATACAAAGGAGAGGCAACAGGAATAATTTTTATTGATCTTTAATAATCTTTAATTTATATTCTTTACTTGAATTCATCCAGTGCTTGTATTAGGATGGAAATAGCACTACTTCTTAAAAATAGTTTGCCTATTTTTAGTCAGTTGTATAAAAGAAACTTTCCAAAAGACAAAAGACAAACAGGTTTGATTTCGGCATACAGTATCATGCCTTATTAGTAGTCAAACAAGGAACTAAGGGCCTGATCCTGCAAACACTACTGCATAGGCCCCGATTCAACAGAGCACTTTTGCATGTGTTTAGCTTTAAGCATATATTTAAATCCATCTTTGGTCAGCAAAGCACAAGCTGTTTACTGTAATCTGTGCTCACAGCCATGAGTAATCCTCTTGACTTTAGACTAAAAGGTATTAAGCACTATGTCTAATAGTGTTTTTGTGGGATGGGGGCTCCCCCCAAGTGAAATATATTTAGGGATAGATATTTTCAAAAGAGGCATGGGTGAATGGACTACAAAATTAGGGTGAAATTTGCCCAATTATGGAGAACACGTGAAAAGCCCTCTGTGCCACTTGTGCTCTGTGGTACTATAGTCTGAAGTCGGAGGGCTGTGGATAAGTGGCCACAAAGGACTGGGAGAGAGGGAGGAGTTAGGATTGGAATTTCTCATACACTGGCGAGACAGACTCTGTGCCAGCTCCAAACAAACTACTGTTTGAAAGGGCAGTTGGGAAGGAGCTAACTATACCGGTCTTACTGGTTTTCAGTGAGAATTAGGTTCCTAAATCATTTGTGAAAATGAGTTTTAAGTAACAGTGTATCTGAGGCCTGGCCTGGCATGAGTAATTAACTCATGGAGGAAGGCTTCATTTTTGTAAAATAGAATTAGAGATGTAAATGAATCCTCAGATTGAAAACAGAATGGTTTGTGCTAAGTAAGATAAGTAAATACATCAGTAATCTAAAAAGACAGAATGTCTGAGCCAACTAAGGGTAGAGGGAGAATACCCAGGGAACTATTTACTATGAGCTAGATAAGGGACATAATAAGTTAGGAATGTAGAGATCAGGTAAAGAGAAAGGCAAAACACAGACAGTGTGTAGACAGCACATGCTGCAAAGGGATTGGTTCCTGCAAAGTAACCAAGCCAAGCCAAAAAATGTGTGATGTAATGTATAGTGAATGTAATGAGATGTGTAATGTATATAAAGGGAGAGGGTTTCTGTATAATTTTGGAGCTGTGAGGAAGTTCCGTGAGCCTAACATGCAGGAGGTCAGACTAAAGGATCATGACGGTCCCTTGTGCCCTTAAAGTCTATGAACCCTGCATCCATTCCTCCCACATGTGAGTGTGATCAATTCAGCATAGCACTGCTGTATACCCAATAAAGATACCCGAGTAATGAAGGCTGGAGTCCAGCTGAGTTCTTGAGAAGCAAAGGAGAAAGAGGTCTTGGAGGGAATTCATGCCCTTAGCAGACTGGGCACTTCTGAGATATTTACATAACGTTCACCAGGATGGTATGTATCCCTGAAAATTTCACAATATGTGCCAGCAATATATTGAGGTTTCTGAACCAAATATAGCCATAAATTTACTCGGATGCCTAGCTTCTTAGAAGTATGATGCACTTGTGAGGTTCCCTCACTTTCTCATAAACAAAGCTTTTTTTCCATAGAATACTACAGCATTAGTTATGTGTTATTTGCCTTGCACCACTGATATGCTTTGTACTTCCCAAACAAGTAGAAAAAAGTCTCTGTACCAAGTAGCTTACCATTTAAGTGCCAGATTCTGCCAGATTTCCTTCCCATTTCCCTCCCCCCCACCAATCCCATTTACTTCAATGGGCTTTGGATCAGGACTCAATAACCCCACTGAAGTCATTGAGGCTGTTTGTGGAGTCAGCTGCTACTCAACATGGGCAGAGATGGTAGAAAGCTAGTCCTGAGTGAAAGTGAAAGCTGTATAAAGGTGATTTAAATTGTTGGGGGAGAATGCCGTGCACTTAACTAATGTAATTTAAACCTTAACTTGAACCAAAAGCATGCCTTGCAATTACAGTTACTATTACTATTGAATAAATGGAAGAGACAGAAAAAAGGAAATGGCGAGTTACCTTCTTCTGGGATGTAGGTGGATCACAGTGGACTTATTCTATGGTACTTCAACTGCCCCTTACAATCTCCCACAAAACACACATGTTCAAATTATATATTCATTAGTTCTTTTCCAAATCAACATCAAATATTATGAATACTATGTTTCATATGCAACTCATGCAACATGCATGCGAAAGCTTCCGTTGGCCTGACTATTGCTGTCCAGGCTACTTTCATATTATTTCTTTCCTAATGAGGTTATTAATCTTGTGCAGTAACTGAGGTTATCGAGATGTAGGTCCCTGGGGGTGCTCCACTTCAGGTGTCGGTGTGTCCTGGCACTGCTGATCGGAGAGTTTTGGTAGCAGTGCCTGGTCAGGACACGCGTGTGCAGTAGCTGTCTCACAGTACCGTTGGTGCTTCATCTAGCACTCACACAGCCCGATTGTTAGGGGGCTTATTCCTTCACCCTCTCACTTCCCTGGTCCTTCTCGCATGAACAGAGAGCAACAATACCCGAAGTCCAAAGGCGCAAACAATTTGATGTTTATTGGGGTGAACTTCCAGCAAGCATGATTCCAGTTTCCTTCCTCAGTGTCTCCCTTCCCAGCTCTGACACCACAGAGCCATCTGTGTTCCCATTCTCTGTTCCCATTCCCCCCTTAGCAAAACATGATTCCAATTTTCCCACCTCCCATTCCGTTCCCATTCCCCCCTTACTCCCAGCTCTGACATCATAGAGCCCCTGTTCCCATTCTCTGTTCCCATTCCTACTTTGACTGCAGACTATATAGTAAAACTTGAGTTCTGCTTAGCTATACCTTAACCAATCATTTTACTGAAATTTAACTAACCAATCCTAACATACTGTAACATGGTTATTTAACCAATTATATTCCACCACCTTAATTAGTTTACACCCAACAAAATTAATTATACAGCAGACAAAAACAATTATAGAACCAGACAGAGACCATGCAATAAACATACAAAACAATACAGAAGTCAGGATTTCACAACTACATCTATACAGACATAAGGGTTTTCCAGCTGTTTCTATTGATAAGTGAGTTCTTACCAGACAGGATGCTCTCAAACTAAGTTTCCTTTTACATCTTCTAGGCTCTTTCCTTTCTCTGGAGGTGATAGGAATACAATTCTGTCCTGATATTCCTAACAGTCCAATAGCACCTTATTTCCATGTGACTAGTTTGGAATGTGAGGATGTGACCGTTCACTTCTCAGCTTATGGCTGCCTCTGCTGCTTAGCCAAAGGCCTTACTTAGCCTAAGAACAGAGCCTCAGACTGTCCCTTACACATACAAAGAGTGATTTTGATTCTCTCTTTTATACTTCTATAACTAGCTAAGTGATAAGAATGCACCTACATTCTTAAAGTATAGGCCTTTACAGACAGGCCTGAATATCTCTATCCTAACTCCGACCCCCTCAGATCCTTCTCTACCTTCGAGTCCTAACTCCGAAGTAGAAGGGCGGAGGATGCGCAGTGGCGCACACACAGGGACATACATCTTGAAGAATCTCAGTTACTGCACAAGGTGAGTAACCTTTTTCTTCGAGTGCTGTCCTTGTGGGTGCTCCACTTCAGGTGACTGTAGAGCAGTACCCCATTACGGAAGGATGGGTTTTGGAGTTGGCTGTACAGTTGAGGTTAGTACCTTAAGGCCAAGAATCATATCAGCCTCTGAACTCTGAGTTATTGCGTAGTGGTTTGTGAACATATGTACAGAAGCCTAAGTGGCAGCTTGGCATAGTTCTCTGATTGGAAAATTATGTAATAATGCAGTCAATGTAGAAACTGATCTCGTTGAATGGGCTCTGATCCCTGTCGGGGGTTCTATATTTTGTTAGAAACATAAATAGATGCAATTTGAAATCCATTTCGATAGTCTATTTCAAAATGGCTGAGCCCTTCAATCATTCAGTGGTGGAAATGATGAGTCTTGGTGACTTATGGAAAGGTTTCGTTTTATCTAGGTAGAATGCTAGTGCTCTTCTAACATCTAGCGTTTGGAGAATAGATTCCTGTGTAGACCCATGTGGCTTAGTGTAAAATGCAGGTAAATAGATAGGTTGATTGAGATGGAATGATGAAAGTATCTTCAGTACGAATTTAGGGTGTGGTTGCATAGTCACTTTGTTTTTAAAGAATATGGTACAAGGAGGATGGGCCATGAGTGCCCCAATTACACCCACTCTAAGTGCTGAGGTGATTGTGAGCAGGAACACTACCTTCATTAATAAATGTAGTAGAGAACAGGTAGCAAGTCGTTCAAAAGGGGCTCTGGTAAGGTCCCATGCTGGTGTAGGGTTGCGGTCTTCAGGGTACATGTTCTGAATGCCTGTGAGGAAGCATTTCATAATCATAGACTCATAGACTTTAAGGTCAGAAGGGACCATTATGATCATCTGGTCTGACCCCCTGCATGCTGCAGGCCACAAAACCGTCCCTACCCTTCCCTTGACTCTGCTGATGAAGTCCCCAAATCCTGTGTCTTGGTGACTTCAATTGGCAGAGAACCCTCCTGCTAGCGATCCCTGCCCCATGCTGCGGAGGAAGGCGAAAAACCTCCAGGGCCTCAGCCAATCTACCCTGGAGGAAAATTCCTTCCCGACCCCAAATATGGCGATCAGTAAGACCCCGAGCATGTAGGCAAGAGTCTCCAGCCTGACCCTTGTTAGCCATTATAATATTTACCTGCTATTGCTCGGTATTCCTCAGCTAATATGTTTTACCATTAAACCATTCCCTCCATAAAAACTTATCTAATTTAATCTTAAAACCAGACAGGTCCCTCGCCCCCACCGTTTCCCTCAGAAGGCCGTTCCAATATTTCACCCCTCTGACGGTCAGAAACCTTAGTCTAATTTCAAGCCTAAACTTCCCCACTGCCAGTTTATATCCATTTGTTCTCGTGTCCACATTAGTACTAAGCTGGAATAATTCCTCTCCCTCCCTGGTATTTATCCCTCTGATATACTTAAAGAGAGCAATCATATCCCCCCTCAGCCTTCGTTTTGTCAGACTAAACAACCCGAGCTCCTCTAGTCTCCTTTCATACGACAGGTTTTCCATTCCTCTGATCATCCGAGTGGCCCTTCTCTGCACCCGTTCCAAATTGAGTTCATCTTTTTTAAACATGGGAGACCAGAACTGCACACAGTACTCCAAATGAGGTCTCACCAGCGCCTTATACAACGGAAGCAGCACCTCCTTATCCCTACTAGATATACCTCATCTAATGCATCCCAAGACCGCATTGGCTTTTTTCACCGCCACGTCACATTGTCGACTCATAGTCATCCTCCGGTCTACAAGAACCCCTAGGTCCTTCTCCTCTTCCGTTACTTCTAACCAATGTGTCCCCAGCTTGTAACTAAAATTGTTGGCTGAGAAACTATCTATCTTGTGGACAAAAGCAGCTATGGCTGCGAGTTGTACCCTAAGTGAACTCGAATAGATAACCCAGAGAGTTTCAAATGCAACGTGTATTCCAAAATCGAATGTATCTAGTGGCTGCGGTCCTGGTGCAGAGGGTGCTGGAGGTGCCCAGGACATTTAATATGCTCACCCTTCTGGCTGTTGGCACTGAGAGTAGTGATCTCGCCAGAGACAGTTTTCTCTTGAATGGTTCTCCATGTGCGGGAGATGTTTTCCTCTTCCTTGATTTTCTGGAGGAAAGGGTCCCGCTCTGCCCAGGAAGGAGGTGCCCAGAGAATCCCCCATTGGAGGTTTTCCAGAGTCAGACAGTGGCATTAGGGACTTTTCCATAAGGATCACTTTAAGTCTGAGATCCCATTTCCTCCTCGCTCTATGAGGTTGCTGCAAGGGGCACATTTTTGAGGCGCATGAGCCTCCCTTAAGCAATGGATGCACTGCAAGTGTCCATCAGAGACAGGCATAATATCCTTGCACGAAGTGCGTCTTTTAAACCCAGGCGAGCCTGGCATTATCGTTGTTCACTTTTGTACAACTAAATAGAGAAATGGCGGGGAATTTCCAAGTTTTTTCTTCTAACTTTTAGAGCTACAGCTTAACAACTATTTTTAATCTATTCTAGGTTATTTTCTGACAGTGCCATTATGACACTGTCATAACTGCCATGACACTGTTATTTTCTGACACTCAACCGAGGACGGTTGAGAAGGAACTGAGGGGGTTGGGCCTCACGAGTGCTAGATGATGCGCCAACAGTACTGTGAGACAGCTACTGCGCATGCGTGTCCCAACCAGGGACCAGACCAGGCACTGCTACCAAAAATCTCCAATTAGCGGTGGCGGGATGCACCGACATCTGAAGTGGAGCACCCACAGGGACAGCACTTGAAGAAGAATGATTACCACTGATGACAAACTGATCAGGCATATTTGACCTGGTAACTTTTACCCCTAACTCTATATATGTTTTTTTCTTGTTGTTCTCGAATTGTCTCTTGGCAGCACATTCTATGTTCGACAATTTAAGCCCATCTGTGGTTAAAACATTTACTTTGTCCTATGTATCTGCAAGTGAGTTTGCTTAACAAAGTCAGTAGGACAACACTACACCTGTCACAACTAGGCCCAAGTCAGTCAAGTTAGTTGCAGGTATCATCCAAACTTATTAATTTAGAAAATGACCCTTATGTCAATTCCCAATAAAATATAGTCATGAGAATATATAGCTACCCATTTAAGAAAACAAAAGATATTGTTTTGCCAGCCAACCATACTCAACTAAATAAAAAGGATGTAAGCAGGGTTATGAAAAACATGACTTATTTTCAATAGCTTTGATCAGGCATTCTTGCAATGTATGGACTATCGTGAGCATGTAAATATATATTCCCACAAATATAATTTAATTTGATTAGATTTAAGGACGCTTAAGTGCAAAACTCACAATTATAACTACTAAGCAGCATGGATATCTCCAGTTAAGCAGGGGTTAGAGTAAAGCAGAGTGTGTGGTCAGAAAAGGAAAGCACAACTACCCCACTCCTGCCAAAATTCTCCTCCCCTTTCTTGCTTGATTGAGCAGTGCTTCAACAGTTCCCCCTCCTGCTTGGCTGATGCCAAGAGAATTCTCCCTCCTGTTTTAGTCTTCTTCAGCCACTGGCATTAAGAAAACCACAATTCACATGCTTGCACACATACACATATTCCAGTAGCCAGAGCAGAAACCTCAGCTCCACAATAAACTCACTTGAAGTCCTAAAATATTAATGGCCACACTATTCACACACAACAGCCTGGGAATGAGAACAATAGAGAGAAATGAATGAGAATTGCAAGACAGTCATGGAATTTTAAATCCTTATTTTCATTTTTATATATTCATTGTATACCATTTGAAAAGGTTATAAAAAGCCTAAAACACATTTTTATATTGCTTTTTTCAGAATGAGGCTCTTGCGAACGCAAAGGCATCTGGAAGGCTAGAAGGGTTTTCTTATTACTGTTTTAAAAGTGATTTTCATACTCCAGCACATTATTAGTGTCTAACCAGTGAACAAATCCCCTGTGTGACAGCAACTTAAACCTGGGTCAAGCCCTCAGCCCCCTGAGACTTAGTAGTACTACAGTCCTTAATGAGGATTGCTGAAATATTCCTTTTAAATTCTGAACACTTGCAGCAAGTCAGTGTGTGCTTCTGTGCAATATACTGATAAAGAGTCTCTCTCTACTTCAGCAGCAAGATAAAAATTATCTCTACCCCTGTACTAGAACTGTGCAAAGTGTGAAGTTCCAACTCATTTCAACTCCATTTGGATTTAAAATTCTACACTTGCCATAACCATAAGTGGAGTATGCTTACACAGCTAGTAGTGTCTAAACCTTTTCTCCAGCCCCCTTACAAAACTATCCTAACAAACATCAGAGAAGCCTGCTGAGGTAGGTTGGAAATCCCTGTGAAGAGAATTCGCCTGGGAGCTCAAACTTGACCCTACAATGACTCAGACTTCCAACACTAGAGCTAAGTGAATAATATTTTTAAGTTCCCTGGTAGTTCTAATTTAAAAAAATTAATTCGGGTCAAATGAAATGTTTCATACAACCTGAAGTAATTTGTTTTGGGGCAGTTTTAACCTTTCTAAATAAAAGCAAAGGAAATGAAGGACTAGATTCACAAAAGCGGAGGAAGAGGAAGTGATTGTGGTGTTGTCTTCCCTTCCCTATTCCCCCATACTCAGGGCCGCCGAGAGCGGGTTCGGGCCCCAGTGAAAAAAAAATTTCAGGCCCCCCAACAAGGGCGGACCAGCTAAACAGGGCCGACGAGAGGGAGGGGAAGCTAGGCCCCCTTCCGGACCGCCGGGCCCCAGTAATTTGTACCAGCTTTCCCACCCCCCCCCCCCATCGGCCCTGCCCATACTAAATGGTCAAGTAGTTAGGCCCCTCATCCAGAATGTGGGAGATCCAGGTTCTAATCCCTTCTTTACAGCAGGAGCTTCAATCCAGGCTTCCCCCTTCCTGTGTAAATGTCTATACCACTGGGATACAGGATACTCTGTGGTAGATCTCTCTCCATCTCTCTTGTTGCAGCTGTTCCACTTTGTATAAAGTACTTGAATAGTCATTGGACCAGAGAGAGCAAGAATGACTCTATAGCCTGGTGAGTAGGGCACTCACCTGGGATATCGGAGACGCAACTTCAATTCCCAGGATTGGCACCTCCTAAACTCCGTTGTGAATCTAACCGGGGGGAGGGAGAGAAGAGATTGTCCACTAAGGACTGGATCTGAATATGCTTCCTGTTGTATTAAAATGATGTTTGTACCAGGAGGCTTGTACCTATGGTATAAATCATTCTACAGTAGTTTGAAACAGCGTGGTACTAGAGTAAAATTATTTCGACAGAACAGGTGCAGCATATACGGCAAAACTGAAATACTAATCCAGTAGGTCTGTCTTTGATGCAGAAGATACTACTCATTCATTTAAAGCTTGACCTCCCTGCTGAACTGCCAACAAGGGTGTCAGCTGCAATGCTGCTTTTCTGAACACTTGGAACTCAGCAGAGAGGACCAACTCATTTAGCATAAGTCAGAACAGCCATCCAAATTGAATCTCCCTGGCTAGTGGGAGCCAGTACACCAGAGTGCATTCACTGCTCAGAGAGGGCAGCTTTAGCCTGGAACTGGTTCTTCATAGGAACCCCACAAATAATAGATACATCAGAATTCCCAGACTGGATCAACCCAACACCCACTTAGTCCAGTAACCTGTCTCTGGCAGTAGCCAGTACCAGATGCTTGAAAGGAACAGCAGACCAATGTGGGATTACCTGCCTTCCACATTATATGTCATCCTGATTGCTGATAGAGATTAGCTTATGGCCTGAAGTTTAATGTCCTATAGCCAATTAGTTCATTTTATCATCCATTTATCATTGCACTATGTGATGTTATGGTCAATTCACATGCTATTTCATATATAATCAACGTATGCTAAATAGATTTGAACTGTAGGATTATAGACATACACGATTGATAAGTATTTAGGAGTAATTTATGTTTTAGGTATAAGTAAAGTGTGGTTGAAATGCAAGACCTACAGGCTGAGCCTCGTAAGATTTTAGCTTAGCCATACTAGGCTATAGGCTTAATGCTCAGAGAGGGCAGCTTTAGCCTGGAACTGGTTCTTCATAGGAACCCCACAAATAATAGATACATCAGAATTCCCAGACTGGATCAACCCAACACCCACTTAGTCCAGTAACCTGTCTCTGGCAGTAGCCAGTACCAGATGCTTGAAAGGAACAGCAGACCAATGTGGGATTACCTGCCTTCCACATTATATGTCATCCTGATTGCTGATAGAGATTAGCTTATGGCCTGAAGTTTAATGTCCTATAGCCAATTAGTTCATTTTATCATCCATTTATCATTGCACTATGTGATGTTATGGTCAATTCACATGCTATTTCATATATAATCAACGTATGCTAAATAGATTTGAACTGTAGGATTATAGACATACACGATTGATAAGTATTTAGGAGTAATTTATGTTTTAGGTATAAGTAAAGTGTGGTTGAAATGCAAGACCTACAGGCTGAGCCTCGTAAGATTTTAGCTTAGCCATACTAGGCTATAGGCTTAATGCTTGACATGCGTAGGTAACGGAGACATAACCCTATGCCAGTAAAATCACAAGATTACTGTAAAGAAGTGCCAATAGGTGATGTTACAGAAAAGTGGATCGCAATCGACTGCAATGTATTGTCCAAGAATATGAGATAAAGATGTTACAATAAGGTAAGTGCCTGACCTGACTGCAGGGTACATGTTATGCATAGTTCCTCTTATTCTCATTAGCGTCTATCAACACCCTATGAAAAACAGGGCACCCTAACATTCATGGGGTGTAGAAGTACAGCTAAGGGAAAGAGGGCTGACACCTACATGTGTTATCTGGGGTTTTCAGAACCCAAAAAAGCATGGTAACTTAACTGTTTCACTCCAGGTGGTGTCAGGAATAAATCAATGGGAACACAGCAATTCTGTCTGATAAATGATTAATACAAGTAAGCATGTTCTTATTTAAAACTATGATTTATTAGATACTAAGCACACACAGACATAATAAATAGTTTTAGGACATCCCAGATATAAAAGTTACCCACAGTCTGAGATGGTTTTGAGTAATCACCAGCTAGACTTCCAGGGGCCCTCTTTCCGTCCAGCTGATGGGGAGTTTAGATGTCAGCTCCTTTCCTGAAGAAAAGCTCCCTCAGATTGCTCCAAGGTATTTACTTTTACAGCTAACTCTAACAAGATACATAACCTATAGTGACCCTAGTGGGTCAGCATAACCACCTCTACGGGGTCACTACATTCTCCTAATTTCAACAAACTTCTCATTACACTGGTCTACAATTGTTGAGAAGTCGTCTGCTTCTGAGATAAAATATGCTATTTATTATGTATTTTGATGTGCTGAATTCAAATATGACAATTAAAACAACTGATTGGCTATAGTTTTTAAGATATTTAAGTTTTTACATTTTATGTCTATGTATATTGTGTAGATAGTAGAGTTTTAATCATAAATTGTAAATCTAGGTCTTTTCATGTGTTTATGGTTGCTTTACATGATAATATTTCACCTGTCCTGTTTATGTAACACTTTAAAAATCAGCAAAAGGGATATATAAATAAAATTTATTATGAAACAAAAGGCAAAAAACTATTATGTACATAGTTTAGTCCTATTCAGTGTCTACTCGGCGCTTCTTGGCTTGTCTCTCGTATTCATTAAATAGAGCATCTCTTGTCACTGTCCAGCAATAGTCTGCAAGCATTGATGGGCTCCATTTGCCCTGATAGCGTTTCTCCATTGTTGCAATGTCCTGGTGAAATCGCTTGCCGTGCTCGTCGCTCACTGCTCCGCAGTTCGGTGGAAAAAAATCTAGATGAGAGTGCAAAAAATGTATCTTTAGTGACATGTTGCAACCGAGGCTTTTGTATGCCTTGAGGAGGTTTTCCAACAACAACCTGTAGTTGTCTGCCTTGTTGTTTCCGAGAAAATTTATTGCCACTAACTGGAAGGCTTTCCATGCCGTCTCTTCCTTGCCATGCAGCGTGTGGTCAAATGCATCATCTTGAAGAAGTTCACGAATCTGAGGACCAACAAAGACACCTTCCTTTATCTTAGCTTCACTTAACCTTGGAAATTTTCCCCGGAGGTACTCGAAAGCTGCTTGTGTTTTGTCAATGGCCTTGACAAAGTTCTTCATCAGACCCAGCTTGATGTGTAAGGGTGGTAACAAAATCTTCCTTGATTCAACAAGTGGTGGATGCTGAACACTTTTCCTCTCAGGCTCCAATGACTGTCAGAGTGGCCAATCTTGCTTGATGTAGTGGGAATCTCTTGCACGACTATCCCATTTCGCAGAGAGAACAGCAGTACTTTGTATATCCAGTCTGCAGACCAAGCAAGAGAGCAACAACCTTCAAATCGCCACAAAGCTGCCACTGATGTTGGTCATAGTTTATGCACCTCAAAAGTTGTTTCATGTTGTCATAGGTTTCCTTCATATGGACTGCATGACCAACTGGAATTGATGGCAAAACATTGCCATTATGCAGTAAAAGAGCTTTAAGACTCGTCTTCGATGAATCAATGAACAGTCTCCACTCATCTGGATCGTGAACCATGTGGAGGGCTGCCATCACACCATCAGTGTTGTTGAAGGCTACAAGATCATCTTCCATGAAGAAGAATGGGACAAGATCCTTTTGACGGTCACAGAACATGGAAACCCTAACACCACCTGCCAGGTGATTCCACTGCTGTAGTCTGGAGCCCAACAGCTCTGCCTTACTCTTGGGTAGTTCCAAATCCCTGACAAGGTCATTCAGCAGTTCACCTTGTGTTATGAGGTGTGTTATGAGGTGTGCTTCAGAGGAGGAGGATGGGAGAAAATGTGGGTCCTGTGACATTGATGGTTCAGGACCAGAAGTTTCATCCTCTTCCTCTTCATCTGACTCAAGTGAAAATGATTCTGGTGCATTAGGAACCGGCAGTCCTTCTCCGTGGGGTACTGGGTGTATAGCTGATGGAATGTTTAGATAATGCACAGTCCACTTTTTCTTCTTTGACACACCTTTCCCAACTGGAGGCACCATGCAGAAGTAACAATTGCTGGTATGATCTGTTGGCTCTCTCCAAATCATTGGCACTGCAAAAGGCATAGATTTCCTTTTCCTGTTCAACCACTGGCAAAGATTTGTTGCACAAGTGTTGCAGCATATGTGTGGGGCCCACCTCTTGTCCTGATCTCCAATTTTGCAGCCAAAATAAAGGTGATAGGCTTTCTTAACCATAGTGGTTATACTGTGCTTTTGTGATGCAAAAGTCACTTCACCACAAACAGAGCAGAAGTTATCTGCACTGTTCACACAAGTACGAGGCATCTCTGCTCACTTTGGCTAAACAGAAATGTGTCCCTTTGCAAAATCAAACACTGACAAATAAGAGAGCACAACACTATGATTTCTAGAGCTGATATAGGGCAATCTGTTCAGCAGAGTGATGTAAGCTTCGTTATGATTGCATCATCCATGACTTCTAGGAATAACATGATGCAATTCATATCATGTATGACGCAATACCAGCTTCAGATTGCATCATTCATTGTTTTGCCTAAAAAGCAAGTACTGTCCAAACCCAGTCATAGATTTATTCATAGATCCAGTCAAAGATGTATTTTAGTCATTTCTAGTTTAAATTGAGATCCCTTCCCTTTATTACTCACTTATCCTTCGCCATTCCCAAGTCAAGGGTCTTATATACTGACCCAATAGCATATCTTGAAAACTAGAGCCAATCAACAATTTTAAGCCTCATTTTCGTGCTCAGTGACCCAGAATTAGTAAAGTTTGACTACATTTATTTCAGAAGCATTTTGGCTGTAGAGCAGTGTTATCTCAAAACATTTCTAGTATTTCTAGCCATAACAACATGTCAGGGGCAACTAAAATCAAGGTCACTATTCACTCACTTTCCTCCATAACTTTTTATCCCACCCTCCCATTCTGATTAACAAACTGCAAATATGCAGCTACCTGACTGTCTCACAAAGGCCTAAGATTATTCCTAGCTATCTGATGTTTGGTTTTCAGCTAGCAGTGGCTGCACATACAAAAACACGAACTGCAGTACTGTCATGTTCTGGGTTACACGCAGGAATATAAAATTCCAGGGCAACATTCCTCTTTTTGCAGATTATATAGCTTTAATATTAAGATCTGTGCGCGCACAGACACACACAATTGCATAAGAACATAAGAATGTAAGAATGGCCGTACTGGGTCAGACCAAAGGTCCATCTAGCCCAGGATCCTGTCTACCAACAGTGGCCAATGCCAGGTGCCCCAGAGGGAGTGAACCCTACAGGCAATCATCAAGTGATCTCTCTTCTGCCATCTATCTCCACTCTCTGACAAATGGAGGCTACAGACACCCTTCCTGGCTAATATCCATTAACGGACTTAATCTCTATGAATTTATCCAGTTCTCTTTTAAACGCTGTTATAGTCCTAGCCTTCACAACCTCCTCAGGTAAGGAGTTCCACAAGTTGACTGTGCACTGTGTGAACAAGAACTTCCTTTTATTTGTTTTAAATCTGCTGCCCATTAATTTCATTTGGTAGCCCCTAGTTCTTATATTATGGGAACAAGTAAATAACTTTTCCTTATTTACTTTCTCTGGCTGGGTCTACACTACCCGCCTGAATCGACGGGTAGAAATTGACTTCTCGGGGATCGACGCTCTTACTCCACCAGCGGAGGTGGGAGTAAGCGCCGTCGACGGGAAGCCGCAGAGGTCGATTTTGCCACTGTCCCTACAGCGGGGTAAGTCGGCTGTGATACGTCGAATTCAGCTACGCGAATAGCTATAGCGAATAGCTATTCGCGTAGCTGAATTTGCGTATCTTAAATCGACCCCCCCCCGTAGTGAAGATGTAGCCTCAATATCACTCATGATTTTATATACCTCTATCCTATCCCCCCTCAGTCTCCTCTCCTATTCCCCCTTAGTCTCCTCTTTTCCAAGCTGAAAAGTCCTAGCCTCTTTAATCTCTCCTCATATGGGACCCGTTCCAAACCCCTAATCATTTTAGTTGCCCTTTTCTGAACCTTTTCTAATGCCAGTATATCTTTTTTTGAGATAAGGAGACCACATCTGTACGCAGTATTCAAGATGTGGGCATACCATGGATTTATATAAGAGCAATAAGATATTCTCCTTCTTATTTTCTATCCCCTTTTTAATTATTCCTAACATTCAGTTTGCTTTTTTGACCGCCGCTGCACACTGCATGGACGTCTTCAGAGAACTATCCACGATGACTCCAAGATCTTTTTCCTGATTCGTTATAGCTAAATTAGCCCCCATCATATTGTATGTATAGTTAAGGTTATTTCTTCCAATGTGCATTACTTTACATTTATCCACATTAAATTTCATTTGCCATTTTGTTGCCCAATCACTTAGTTTTGTGACCTCTTTTTGAAGTTCTTCACAGTCTGCTTTGGTCTTAACTATCTTGAGCAGTTTAGTATCGTCTGCAAATTTTGCCACTTCACTTTTTACCCCTTTCTCCAGATCATTTATGAATAAGTTGAATAGGATTGGTTCTAGGACTGACCATTTGGGGACACCACTTGTTACCCCTCTCCATTCTGAGAATTTACCATTTATTCCTACCCTTTTTTCCCTGTCTTTTAACCAGTTCTCAATCCATGAAAGGACCTTCCCTCTTATCCCGACAACTTGATTTACGTAAGAGCCTTTGGTGAGGGAACTTGTCAAAGCCTTTCTGGAAATCTAAGTACACTATGTCCACTAGATCCCCCTTGTCCACATGTTTGTTGACCCTTCAAAGAACTCTAATAGATTAGTAAGACACAATTTCCCTTTACAGAAATCATGTTGACTTTTGCCCAACAATTTATGTTCTTCTATGTGTCTGACAATTTTATTCTTTACTATTGTTTCAACTAATTTGCCCGGTACTGTTAGACTTACTGGTCTGTAATTGCCGGGATCACCTCTAGAGCACTTTTTAAATATGGGCATTACATTAGCTATCTTCCAGTCATTGGGTACAGAAGCAGATTTAAAGGACAGGTTACAAACCATAGTTAATAGTTCCGCAACTTCACATTTGAGTTCTTTCAGAACTCTTGGGTGAATGCCATCTGGTCCCGGTGACTTGTTACTGTTAAGTTTATCAATTAATTCCAAAATCTCCTCTAGTGACACCTCACTCTGACAATACCTCTGATTTGTCACCTACAAAAGCCAGCTCAGGTTTGGGAATCTCCCTAACATCCTCAGCCATGAAGTCTGAAGCAAAGAATCCATTTAGTTTCTCCGCAATGACTTTATCATCTTTAAGCGCTCCTTTTGTATCTCGATCATCCAGGGGCCCCACTGGTTGTTTAGCAGGCTTCCTGCTTCTAATGTAGTTAAAAAACATTTTGTTATTACCTTTTGAGTTTTTGGCTAGCCGTTCTTCAAACTCCTCTTTGGCTTTTCTTATTACATTTTTACATTTAATTAGGCAGTGTTTATGTTCCTTTCTATTTACCTCACTAGGTTTTGACTTCCACTTTTTAAAAGACGCCTTTTTATCTCTCACTGCTTCTTTTACATGGTTGTTAAGCCATGGTGGCTCTTTTTTAGTTCTTTTACTGTGTTTTTTAATCTGGCGTATACATTTAAGTTGGGCCTCTATTATGGTGTCTTTGAAAAGCGTCCATGCAGTTTGCAGGGATTTCACTTTAGTAATTGTACCTTTTAATTTCTGTTTAACTAACCCCCTCATTTTTGCATAGTTCCCCTTTCTGAAATTAAATGCCACAGTGTTGGGCTGTTGAGGTGTTCTTCCCACCACAGGGATGTTAAATGTTATTATATTATGGTCACTATTTTCAAGAGGTCCTGTTATAGTTACCTCTTGGACCAGCTCCTGCGCTCCACTCAGGACTAAAATCGAGAGTTGCCTCTCCCCTTGTGGGTTCCCGTACCAGTTGCTCTAAGAAGCAGTCATTTAAAGTATCGAGAAATTTTGTCTCTGCATTTCATCCTGAGGTGACATGTTCCCAGTCAATATGGGGATAATTGAAATCCCCTGCTATTATTGAATTCTTAATTTTGATAGCCTCTCTAATTTCCCTTAGCATTCATCGTCACTATCACTGTCCTGGTCAGGTGGTCGACAATAGATCCCTACTGTTATATTCTTATTAGAGCATGAAATTACTATCCATAGAGATTCTATAGAACATGTGGATTCACTTAAGATTTTTACTTCATTTGATTCTACATTTTCTTTCACATATATTGCCACTTCCCCCACCCCCTCCACATGACCTGTTCTGTCCTTCCGATATATTTTGTACCCCGGAATGATTGTGTCCCATTGATTGTCCTCAGTCCACCAGTTTTCTGTGATGCCTATTATATCAATATCCTCCTTTATCACAAGGCACTCTAGTTCACCCCTCTTATTATTTAGACTTCTAGCATTCATATACAAGCACTTTAAAAAAATCTCACTGTTTATTTGTCTGCCCTTTTCTGATGTGTCCGATTCTTTTTTATGTGAATGTTTCTCATCTGATCTGGCCCCCAAATTATCCTCTTCCATCCTCTCCTCCTGACTAAAACCTAGAGAATCTCTATCAATAGACTCTCCTCTAAGAGAAGTCTCTGTCCGATCCACGTACTCCTCTGCAGCAGTCGGCTTTCCCCCATCTCTTAGTTTAAAAACTGCTCTGCAACCTTTTTCATGTTAAGTGCCAGCAGTCTGGTTCCACTTTGGTTTAGGTGGAGCCCATCTCTCCTGTATAGGCTCCCGCATCCCAAAAGTTTCCCCAGTTCCTAATTAATCTAAACCCCTCCTCTCTACACCATTGTCTCATCCATGCATTGAGACTCTGAAACTCTGCCTGCCTACCTGGTCCTGCGCGTGGAATTGGGAGCATTTCTAAGAGTGCCACCATAGTGGTCCTGGATTTCAGTCTCTTCCCTAGCAGCCTAAATTTGGCCTCCAGGACGTCTCTCCTACCCTTCCCTATGTCATTGGTACCTACATGTACCATGACCACCGGCTCCTCCCCAGCACTACACATAAGTCTATCTAGATGCCGCGAGAGATCCACAACCTTTGCACCAGGCAGGCAAGTCACCATACAGTTCTCCCAGTCATCACAAACCCAGCTATGTTTCTAATGATTGCATCTCCCATTACTAATACCTGCCTTTTCCTAGTGACTGGATTCCCTCCCCCAGAGAGGTTACCTCAGTGCGAGAGGATACCCCAACACCATCTGGAAGGAGGGTCCAAACTATGGGAAGGTTTCCCTCTGCTCCCGTTGACTGCTCTATTTCCCTGGACCTTTCATCCTCCTTAACAGCGCAGCGGCTGTCTGACCAGAGGTCGGACAATTCTACAGTGTCCCGGAAAACCTCATCAACATACCTCTCTGCTTCCCTTAGCTCCTCCAGTTCCGCCACCCTGGCCTCCAAAGCCCATATGCGGTCTCTCAGGGCCAGGAGCTCCTTGCACCGAATGCACACATACGCCACCTGCCCTCTGGGCAGGTAATCATACATGCTGCACTCAGCACAATAAACTGGGTAGCCCCCACTCTGCTGCTGGGCTTCTGCCTGCATTCTCTCCTACAGCTACCTAGTTAATGAAAGGGTATTGTTTAAATCAGGAAGTTTTGAATATAGTTTAGTTTACAGGTTTTAAAGAATGGCAAGTGAACCTTTCCCCCTTCCCACTCCCCTTCCAAACTCCCTTACGAAATTCCCTGTTAGCAGCCCTGGTTGCTTGCTCACTGCTTTATAAAGCCCTGGTCTTCTTAATAGCCCCTCCCACTGACTAAGGCTCAGCCAATTAACAGAGGCTTCTAGCTTTCAAACCTTACTTTGAAGCTCACAGCTTCCAACTGCCAGCCACAGCACATGGTCCTTCAAACAAACAGACAAACAGACAAACAGAAGCTCAGCACACAGTAAGTAATCCCAAAACACAAACACACACTACAGACAGCCACTTACCCCAAGGGTCCTGTATTTGCTCCTCCTTCACCTGGAGAACTTCCTTGCAAAACTCCCTGTTAGCAGCCCTGTTCACAAAAAAAAAAATTTCAGTGGGTTACTAGTGAAGCCCAGCATAGGCTCGAGGCTCTCGACTGTGATCAAGTAATAATCTTCTCACTGGCACGCTCAGTTTTCACCCCCTGATTCTGCCTTATTATAGACCAGACCTTATGTAGATTCCCTCGGGGAGTACCCATGATTTGCAAAAACGCAGGCTTTATAACCAATCAATCTTCCTTCAAATCTAGCATGTCAGCACCAGAAATGAGACAGCCACCACTATCTGAAATGCCCAAATCACCCCAATTGAATGTAAAGCCAGATTAAAGATCCCCATTGTGGGTAATATTGTTGTGATGGTCCCCCATGGCAATTTGTATTCCAGATCTTTGCTAACTTTGTTAATTACTTATTTAATCTCATTGGTAGAATGATGGACAGCAGCCATAATCTTGCATGCCTCTGGTTTCGCAACATATAAATAATTCCTCAAAAGGGAATGCTAACACAATATCTGCAAAACAATTAAATTTATTCCAATGGGTACAGGTATTACATTTAAATACAATGTATATTTCACTTCTAAATGGCTATATTTCAACTCAGGCACTTAAAATTTAAAATCACATCCTTTAATAGCTACAAAATGGCAAAAACTTCTATCTTCATGGGGATTATGAGGTTCATAATATTCATAATTAATTATAAGCACCAGGTACCAACTTCTAAAACATACACAATTATCACCCACATACACAATCACAGATTAATTTGTAAATGAATTAACAACATAACATTTTCCCTCAATTATTTCTAAACACACATCCTGTGTCTGAAAGGTATTTGTGATGCATTCATATCCAAACCCAAATTCTTCTAAGTAGGGTCCCAATTCTACTGTCTTCCACACCTGAGCCTCTTTTATTATCAATACACTGTAATCCAACCCTCTCCCTCACTGTGTAACTAATATTAAGGCCCAAGGCTACCCTGGTGAAAACCCACCTTATTTCTGCTTGTAACATTAGTAAAATAAACACAGTGATTTCTTCAGATCCTTTATCATAGTTAAAATTTAGCATTTTCCACCAGGATTACAAATCTCTCAATCTGGGTCGAATTTTTCCAAATAATGCTCCTGATTTCTAATGGGAATATCCCATTCATACCATCTCAAATGATTTTTTTTACCATATCAATAATCTACATCTGCATTTGCATGCATGCCAGGTTCAAGAAACACCAACAGCCTGTAAGAGGTGGCAAGAATTCCTATAGGCTACTGGCCAAGTTGCTTTCAGCTATCTCAGTTTCTCTGCTGCTTCTGTCGAGATTCAGTAGCTGGTGCCAGTATATAGAAAATTTCTTCAATGCTTCTTTTAGCCTGAGGATTTGATTCATTTCATGGCATGTATTTCATTATTAGCTCTATTAATTAGAATTCCCCTTAAACAATTAATCTTAATATTCCAAAGTTATGCCCTGGTTAGGTGATTATATCTTTCAAACTTCCTTTTTGTACTATATAATTATCACTTCTATGGTCCAACAATAATGTACAGGGAAAACAAAATCATTCATAGTCTTCTAAATCTAGTGGACAACCCAAAAGATTGGACACATTTGATTGTACCTAAAACTCTTTACTTGACATCTTTCCAGGCTTATCACAGGATATGAGGCATTACATTAGAGGAACAAGGACAGATTATTCACACAGAGAAATGTGTCTGATTTAAAAGGCAAACAAGTGTTTATAAGTTAGGGTGAAAGATTTTGCTGCTAAATAGAGATATATAAGCTTCTTGAGGTATCAGAGGGTTTGACCTCAAAATTTCTTGGGTCACCAGCAAGTTATTTCTAGAAGGATCACTTACTCTTGTCTGTCACCTGGCAAGCATGCTCCTTAGCTAGACTGGGGCCATGTATACATTTACAATCTTACAGTGGCACACAGGGCCGGCTCTAAAGCGCTGCCACCCCTCCCCCCCGCGGAGCGCCGCACCGCCAAACACCCCTGCCGAACACCCCCAACCCCCTGCAGAGCGCCGTGCTGCCGAACCCTCCAGGCCCCCGTGGAGCACCATGCCACCGAACCCCCCCCAGCCCCCCGCGGAGCCCACCGCCGTCACACACACCTCCTGCCGAGCAACGCGCCGCCAAACACCCCCACCGCCGAGCTGCGCTGCCAAACAACCCCCCGCCCCGCGGAGCGCCCCACCGTGCTGCCACCACCCCGCGGAGCGCCGCTGCCAAATCACCCCCCCCAGCGCCCCCCACGTGCCCAGCCACCGAAACAAAAACAACCCACCCCACCCCAGCGCCGCCCGACAGAACCCCAAAAAAACTCTCAGTGCCCTTCCCCCGCCACTCCAAGATTGGCCACCCCTTACCAGGTGCCGCCCCAAGCACATGCTTGGTCAGCTGGTGCCTGGAGCCGGCCCTGGTGGCACAGCTGTACTGATACACCATACCGCTGTAAGATTGCTCCTGTAGCCACATTATGCCAACAGGAGAAAGCTCTCCCGTCAACATAATAAAACCATCTCAAAGAGCAGCAGTAGCTGTGTTAATGGGAGAGCATCTCCCACTCACATAGCATTGTGCACACAAGCACTTATGCTGGCAACATTTATGTCAGTCAGGGAGGTAATTGGGGTAAAATACAACATGGTTTTACAAAAGGTAGATCATGCCAGACCAACCTGATCTCCTCTTTTGAGGAGGTAACTGATGTTAGAGAAAGGAAATGCAGTAGATCTAATCTGCCTGGATTTCAGTATGGCCTTTTATACAGTTCCACATGGGAAATTATTAGCTAAATTGAAGAAGATGGGGATTAATATGAGAATTGAAAGGTGGATAAGGAACTGGTTAAAAGGGAAACTATGAGTCATACTGAAAGGTGAATTGTCAGGCTGGAGGAAGGTTACTAGTGAAGTTCCTCAGGGATTGGTCTCAGGACCTATCTTATTTAATAGTTTTATTTGTGATCTTGGCACAAAAGGTGGGAGTGTGTTAACAAATTTTGCAGATGACACAAAGTTGGGAGCTACTGCCAATACAGAGGAGAACTGGAATATCATACAAGAAGATCTGGATGACCTTGAAAACTGGAGTAATAGAAATGGGGTGTGTGACCGAAGTCCCAGGGGAGCCAACTGAGATCACTCAATTAGGGTGAACTACAAAGAATGGGGCAGACAATCCTCAAATCTGGTGGATAGTCCAATACTTAGATTTACCAAGCCAGCAAAAAACAGCTTCTATAACAGCTCACTGGTTACCCAGAAGTCAACAACACAGTTCCCTTAAAGCAGTGGTGGGCAACCTGTGGCCTGTCAGGGTAATCCGCTGGCGGGCTGCGAGACAGTTTGTTTCCATTGACTGTCTGCAGGCACAGCCACCCGCACATCCCTGTTGCCCCCGCAGCTCCTATTGGCCAGGAACAGCGAACTGCAGCCACTGGGCAACCGTGCCTGTGGACGGTCAATCTAAACAAACTGTCTCATGGGCCACAGGTTGCCCACTACTACCTTAAAGTAACCCAGCCTCAGGCCTCCACCCAGACACCCAAGTCAAATATGATGAGGATTACTGAAAATCTTATTAATCATATAAGAAAGATCTACCAGTCCCAAAAGATTGGACACATTACCACCCAGGTTAGTGAATATTCCAGATCTTACCCAAATACACACTTACAGCCAATTCTTATTAACTAAACTAAAATTTATTTAAAAAAAAAGCAAAAAGAGGGTACTGGTTAAAAGACCAGTATACATACAGACATGAGTACAATTGTTGAGATCCAGATTCATAGCAGAGAGGGTGAGCTTTGTAGTTGCAAAGAGTTCTTTCAAAATTAGTTCATAGGTTATTGTCCAATGTTTGTGTTCAGGGTGATTCCAGATTGGGATTCTGGAGATCTCAACCTTTCAACTCAAGCTTCCCCTGCATGAACCAGGTCTGAGATAAAAAGGATCAGGAACAAAGGGGTTTATATACAGTTCCAGGTCTTCTTTGACAGCTCGGAGTCCTTCAGCGACCAATAGACAATCAGGGCGACTTTGAAATAGGTCTATTTCCTAAGCATCACTGGCAATTAGCTACCCAATTAACATAAGGCAATTTATCCATTAATCAGTCTTTCACAAACTTTAAAGAGACATATAGACAATGACATTATTGCACCCAAGATTTATCTAAATGTTAATATTTTCTTTTGATCTCTGAATTAATAGCTATAGTGACAGACAGGAACTGTCTGTTTACATGGCTAACATCTTAACAAGATAACGAGTACACACATACAATTAGTATCACCTCTAATTTCTAACAATATAGGTTTGCATTTCAAAGTTCTAACCTATCTACCATGGAATGGCCCAAATTACCATTTACATACTCTTCTAACATGTCTCTAAAGGTTGACTTTGGGTTATTTAGCCTGCAAGCAGCTTAATCCTTTCTGGCCATGTGTCATACTTTGTATAAGATTTGCTGCAATTATATAAAAGTGGTATCAACAATGGTTTGCATGGTCATATTTTAATCAGATAACATCACAGGGTGAAATTTAATAGTGCAAAGTCATGGACTTCAGGACTAACAAGAATTTTTCCTATAAACTGGGGACGTATCAGTTGGAAGTGATAGAGCACAAGAAAGACCTGGTTATATTGGTCGATCACAGGATGACCATGAGTCACCAGTGTGATACAGCCATGGAAAAGGCTAATGCAGTCATAGGATGCATCAGACAAGGTATTTCCAGTAGAGTCTGGGAAGTATTAGTACCATTATAGAAGGCACTGGTGAGATCTCATCTGGAATACCGTGTGCAGTTCTGATCTCCCATGTTCAAGAAAGATTAATTCAAACTGGATGATCAGAGGAATGGAAAACCTACCTTATGAGAGGAGACCCAAAGAACCTGGCATGTTTAGTCTAACCAAAAGAAGGCTGAGGGAAAATAGGATTGTTCTCTACATATACATCAGAGGGATAAATATCAGGGAGAGGGAGGAGTTACTTAAGTTAAGCACAAATGTTGACACAAGAACAAATGGATACAGACTAGCCAACACTAAGTTTAGGCTTGAAATTAGACAAAGGCTTCTAACCATCAGAGGAGTGAAGTTCTGGAACAGCCTCCCAAAGGGAGCAGTGGAGGCAAAAAACCCAACTGGCTTCAAGATTCAGCTTGATAAGTTCATAGAGGGGATGGTATGATGAGACTGCCTACAATGGCATGTAGTTAGTCTACAACTGCTCACAGCAAATATTTCCAATGGACAGTGATGGGACACTAGATGGGGAGGGTTCTGAGTTACTGCAGAGAATTCCTTCCCAGGTATCTGGTGGCTGGGTCTTGCCCACATGTTCAGAGTCTAACTGATGATCATATTTGTGGTCAGGAAGGAATTTTCTCCCAGGCCAGATTGGCAGAGAGGGTTTTTTTGCCTTTCCTCTGTAGCATCGGACACTTGCAGGTTTAAATTAGTGTAAATGGTGGATTCTCTGTAACTTGAAGTCTCCAGATCATGATTTGTGGTCTTCAGTAATTCAGCCAGAGGTGATGGGTCTATTACACGAGTGTGTGGGTGAGGTTCTGTGGCCTGCAATGTGCAGGAGGTGAAACTAGATAGTCATGATGGTCCCTTCTGACCTTAAAGTCTATGAGTAGTTGGATAGTTCCTTATCAAGCATCAGAGCTTTCCTTTCCTGGGAATTGTGTATTTTAGCATTAGCTTAATTAAATGTCCGCCAAACAAGATGTCACACCTGCTAGGACGGGTCTATTGACTCATTCCTCTGGAAAGACAATCTGAGGATTGGAATATTGTTACCAGGTAGTTAAAAGGGAAGAGAAAGAAAGCAGTTAAGGCATATTTAAAATTTCTCTACACCTTATGGTAATGGCTATATAGTGAGCAGCTAATTCACTGCTCTAGTTTGATTTCTAGATTTTTCCTTGAAGATTTCATTTTTTATTCCACAATGATATGCGAAGCTTGCTCCATGATATAAAAGTCTATTAATATTTGCATTAAGGCAGCAAACCACCACCACTTTTTGACCTACAACCCCTTAATTAATATGACAGATGGAAAATAGCTGCAGTATGGGTTGTTAAATTACTACAGGATTAGCAGCTCAGAACGTAATGAAAATAAATTGAGCCCTTATGTTTGTAGCCAGTTGTCCACAGTATCAATTTCTATAATAAATCCACCTGTCTCTAAAACATTTTGCAGCTAGTGCACAGACACATTTGGAGAAAAAGTGCTCTCTTCCCCCAAACTATTTCTCGAATTTGGAAGGATTATTCAGTAATGTGTGTTAAGTACATTTGCTGCTATATACCAACCTATGCTATAGGGATGGGCCACAACTGCAAATTTTAAATCCAGATTCAAATTTGTGCATGTTCAAATTTAGATCTAAGCCCATCTCTAAAATGTAGTAGTATAATCACAGTAGCAAACAATTATAATCTACCAAAATACACATGTACGGTAGTGGTAGGTCTCATTTGTTATGCTGATATAGAATTGATATATAAACTGAGGAATATTTTAACCTGCTATTTATTCAAGCTCTTCACTGAAGGTAATGGCTTGTTAATAGGTTTCATCTTTAAAAGAAATTTGAATACTTCTCATCACATCAAATACATTTGAAATTAAGAATCATGCACTGAATAAATAGCACAAATGAAATGAGTATAAAGAATGAGTGAAATACAAGAATACCTTCAAAACTACATTTTCATACAACAATATTGTGGAAGAGAATTTTCAGCTGCGGGATGGCAGTTCATGGGGTTAGTGGTATAATAAATAAGCAAGAAACAATAAGAGTATGGACAAAAAGAAGAGAAGGAGATGAAGGTTAAAGCTAGGAGAGGATTAGATTTGAAGCGAGAATGTAAAATAGCAGGGCAAAACTGACTGTTGAACCACATTTGAGGCTTGATATTAGAGGAAGCAATTTTTTTTAAAAAAAAGTAATTTTCAATTTTGATGCTAACACCACCTTGGCATTGGTACACCTTTCATCTTCTAATTAAAGTCAATCTGCTCCTGGACCTGATCTTCCCTAGATCTTCTTAGTAACATCTCATCACAGCTAACTAAAAGTATACTGATGATATATTAGTCAGATAATATTGTCCAGGTGCATAAAAGGGATCCAAGAAGTAGATTCAATATAATTAAAGAACTACAGTCAGCCAAGACAATACACAGGCCATCCTGGAAACTATATCTGTTTTCATATCATGTAGAATGTTGCCACTGAATCAGCTTCACTGGCACTATTCATTTTCTGATTCCAAAGGGTCAGATGTGCAATCATAGATAACAGAACACCAATATTGGCAGATGTAGCTATAATATGTGGATTTTTCAAATGCAACTTTACGTAATGGAAATGTGGATAAAGCTTCCAAAAGGGCCCTTCCACTATGACATCTTTTCCCTAAAGTCATTGAAATAACTCTTGGAGAGTTTACAACAAAAAAATGAATGTAGTCATTGAAGAGTAATTCAACAGGCTAAATGTGAATGTCACAGATCTAAAATACTCCTGTGGTTCCTACTGGTGAAATGGTACTATAGATGAAAAGGCTTTTATATTCCCCAGTGTTTAGTTTAATTCACTGACCTGATGGAGTGAGATAACAGTGTACGGATGACTGTATAACGCTAAATGGATAAAAAGAATTAGTGCCAAATGCTATGACTACCATGTTTCAGTTTTGAAACATGAACTCAGTTTAAGTCCTCTATACTAGTTATGGTTTACATGATTGCAGCAGTAGGGGTTTTAGGATAAATTATCAATTCCACAGGATTAACGTGAGAGCGATTGATGACACCAAACATACACCCCTGGCCAACATAAATTTCACTCACAAAAGCGCCACTGTGGACAGCGCTACATTGGCGGGAGATGCTCTCCCACCGACATAGCTACCGCTGCTCATTGGGGTGGTTTAATTATGACAATGGGAGCACTCTCTCCCATCGAGATTGTATTTGTACATTCAGGGTCTGGGTAACCCTGTCAGAATTGAAGATGTTTGCTATGCTGAAACTTACAAAATGTGCCCTCTCTACCAGGTACAGCAATTATTGACAAATATTCAAAGCTAAAGGGGTGCCAAAGAAAATAAATAAGAAAGATTATTAGCCCATGATTATTTTCTATAACAATCTTGGACTAATAATCTATTATTAAACTGATTATGCCTGCAGAAGAGCGGGCAATCAGCGGGGCTGATGGAGCAGCCAATCCAGGGCCATAAAGGTCCTATATAAGACAAGCAGCAGAGAGAGAAGTTCAGTTGTTGTGTGGTGCTTGACAAGGGAGGACCAGGTACCTGGCTGGCTAGAGGAGCAGGTGCCTGGCTGGATGGATAGAGTAGCAGGACCATGAAAAGGTCAGTGCGGGTAAGTTGAGCCCAGGGGACTTAGCCCAGGACCTGGCCAGACCAGGTGAGGGTACTGAGATGGGTCCTGCTGGTCTGGTTGCAGACTGAGCCTAGGGAGGGCTGCTGACAAGGACACCAGCTGATGGTACCGAGATGAGCCCCAGCTGGCTGGATGAAGAAGGCAGTGCCTCGGGGAAGAAGCCTTAGAGCTATGGCCCCATACCAAGGCCGAGATAAGAAGTTGGACTGTATACTCTGGAAGGGGAGACAGTGTATGTGGCTCAGCCGGAGGGCTGAGTTGCTGAAGACCCACCAAGAGAACCATCAGCATTGTCAATATGGGTTCCACTCTTAATGCACATAAGATAGGAATCTTGACTAGTAGTGTCCACTCAGGTCAAACCTGCATCCTAGATATCATGACCCTTCTTCCCCCACCCAAGAGCATCAAGAGCAAAGCATATCTAACCATCCCCACCTCCTTCACCAGTACAGAACTGCAGAGGAGGATGACTCCATAGTAGCAGGAAAGAAGGGAATGTCATGGAAACCATGTGGACAACACATCTCACAAATATCAGTTACTGTAATGCCCTCATGTGTTTTACACTTGGTGACTAGCAAGCAGTTGTCTGTCTGCTTGGAAATGGGTACTAGGAATCCAGCATAAACAGTGACAATTGTACAACCCTATCAAAAACAAGTATCTGATCTGGAAGTCACCAGCAATGAGCAGCATCTTGTAAAGGTGTGGTCTGAACTCCCCATAGGTGTCCTACAGATTTTGGAAATAGGACTACTCTCCAAAACACCAGCAGAGGTTACCTAAGCTCTAGTGAAATGAATTCTCATGTGGCTATCTAAACTTAGATGGTTCATAACAGGTTCTTATTCCTTATACAGTTGGAGAACCACTTATAGTTGGAGGGGATATTGCCTAACCTATATCCCTCTCTGCAAAGGTTAGAAAAAGTCTAGGAGTACTTCTGAATGTGTCATGTTAATGAAAAAGGACAGTGCCCTTTACTATGTTCAATATGTGAAGTTTAGCTTCCTCCAAGGTTGTTGTAAGACTTGGGGAAGAAATCAGATGAAAGAATTTGGTTTACATGGAATTCCGAGACAACTTTAGGCAGGAACTTGGGATGTGGCTTGAGAGTAACCCTTTCCTTCTGAAACACTGTTTAAGGGGGACCCACCTTAATAGCCTGAATCTCTCCTACTCTTCAAACTGAAGTAATAGCCAATAAAAGGGCAGTCTTCATTGATAGATAATATAGGGAACATGCTGCCAAGGGCTCAAGTGTGTGTGGGGGGGTCAATTAACCTTGTTCCCAAGAGGGAACAGACTCCCCATCAAGAGAGGAAAATATGCTTAAGGCTTTTAGGGAGCATTACTAGTGAAGGGTGTGAAAATACAGTATGCCCCCAGATAGGAAGATGATGTTCAGATATTGCTGATAAATGAACCGTTATAAAGCCAAAATCCAGATTGTTTCAGGGCTAGCAGATAGTCCATGATTATTTAAATGTGTATTGTCAGGGAAGACAGCTGGTGCTTAAATAGAATTCTTCTACTTATCTTTAGTAATTAGTCTGGTTAAAGCTTTCCTCCGTTGGAGGAAAATGTTCTGAACTTCCACTGAACAGTTTCTTTCAGTGGATGCCAGCCAGGCTTTCAGATTTAACAGAGAACAGGATCCAACAGTTATTCTGCAAGACTGCATTGGGCACAGCATGCAAGGTGACAAGGAGCTGCATTAAAGTTTGTCAGATCCAAATACCAATCTGTTCCATAGGGAATTGCAACATTTCATAACTTGTTTTTGTTCTCAACTGGAAGCAGCAGCTAAACATTCAAAGCTTCCCACTAAAATTTCAAAAATCCCTCAAAACACTGAATAGGAACTTTCAATATATTATGTTTATCTTAACAATAACTTTAATAGAACAAAGTCTAAATTATTTTTAACTTTTCCCATTGAAAATTGTCAACAATATCAGCACGTTCCCATGAGATGTTTTTGATTTTGCTGAAATTGAATGTTTTTATAGAAAAAAACTTGCATCCAAAAAAAAATTTTTTTTGATTAGTTCTACTCAGTATCATGGGATTGGCAGGAAGGCATATCCATCCTGGCATCCAGGGGATGAGAAAAGTATATCAGGGAGCCTGGGGTGGGCCCCACTCTGGGACAGTACTGAGGCACCTAGCGTTGAAGAATCAGTTCTGAAAGAGAAGAGGGACACAGATTTAGTGGGTACTGCTGGCAATCTGAGTAATCAGTATTGGGCCACCTGAAGTGCCCTTTTCAGGTTTTTGGCCCTTAGGAGGACGAGCTTGAGACAAGTCAGAAGTCTGATAGCAAATTGAGACAAGTTAGGCACCAGAGAAGGTGCCCTGCACCTTGGCTCATCCCTGTCAGAGTATGTCAGTGCCAGAACAGTGTAGGACAAGGGGAGTCTTAGCAGATATGGTCCAGAAGCTTGGGGTGAAAACTCCATTCACTTGAGCACTAACAGAGACAGCCTGACTGGATGATTGCTGTATTGGGTTTAGGTTCTGCTCTGTTATTAGTAAGAGGTCAAATAACCAGGCTCAATTGGAATTATCTAAAGATTATTAGTCAAACATTAACACAACACAAATACAGAATACAGAAAGGAAGACTATGTGTTACCAAACCAGTCTGAAGCCTGGATAAGTGACTCCAGTACAATGCACTCCCAGCTCCCAGAAACTACCTTCCTTATATATTGGGCTCGAGACAAAAAATTCCTTTCCCATAACTGATCTACACAAATTATAGAACACACCTATGGCAGTAAGTAATTCCTAATGAGCTAAAAATCTCTCTCAGTGGATCATCTTGGGCGCTAAAGACATTTACAGTAACAAGTATCCCTCAATCACAAGAGATCCCTTCCTGGACATCTGGACACAATCTCCATGGGCCAACAGGGTCAGGCTAAAGTCATATACATGCCACCATTTGGTCACACACTAAACTTTAAATTGAGTCCCTAGAATCATATGTACAAAAGCTAGCATTATAGATACAAGACACTTTGGTTCATGCACATAGGATCAGGGGAAGTTTGGTTCATTTGCTCTGACCTCTGTGTTCAAGGGTTGCCTTGAGCTCTTGAGGAACACCTTCAGGCAGGCTTCTTCACTAAGCACACTCAGAAAACTAGAGGAGTGACACAGAGCACCAACAAGACTATATCCCTCTCCTAGGCAGAATAGGCACCAGGAGGGGCCTTTGCTAACAGGCATTGAAGCTTTGCATGAGGGACAAGTCAAATTCCAGAGACAAACTCTTGTCATGCTAGCATCCCTCCACGGGGGGGGAGGGGATTGAGGGGAGGGAACGGTCCTAGCCTAACAAACTTAACTAAGCAAAAATGTATGTGGTTTTTGTTCTTAGTTAATGGGCAATTAAATAAACTACTTGATATTTGGTTAGTAACACTAGCACAGTGCTCCGAGAAAGAGGCAGGGGTTCCATCTCGTTGCTGCAAGGTGTAAGAAGGAATTGAGGGACAGTTAAACCTGCTCTGCCCCCGGGGTGGGAGTGAGCATAAGGTAGAGGTGCGACCTCAACAGACCAAGAGAATCTGAGCTCATATACATGGGGCACAAACACACCAAGAGTGCAACCCATTTGGACAATCACTTGGTCAGCTTTTTGAAGCTACTCATGAGGTTAAGAAAACTAATGGTAGCTTTCAGGGAGAGGGATTAGTGGATAGTGATCAGTTTAAGCATTCAGCATGAGAAATGCAATTGGTCATATGGATATAACCACCAGATAGGTGTGTGCACATGGGATGTAAGAGGAGCTAGCAGCACTGAATGAGTCATGCAATATAAAGAGAGCAGTATTGAAAGGATTGGCCAGTGTACTCATCTATACAAGGAATTTTAATTTAAAATTGTCCTTTGGTTCTCCAGTCTACTCCAACTCCTTGCTGAGGTCAATTGGGGAATATAGCCCTAATATCCCTCATTCAGTCATTCATCTGCCTGCAGAGCTGCATTTGATATATCAAATTAACTATAAAAGCAACAGATGATTAGTGACAAGAGCAGGGCCAGTGCAAGGAAGTTTCACGCCCTAGGCAAAACTTCCACCTTGCGCCCCCCACCCCCAGCTAACCCTGCCCCCCCGCGGCAGCTAACCCAGCTCCCCCCCCCCAGGGAACCCGCCCCCCTCAGCAGCTACCCCCCCTCCACAGCAGCTAACCCCGCCTGGGGAGACTCTTTCCCCCCCCCACCCCCGCGGCAGCTAACCCCACCCGGGGATCCCACCCCAGCTCACCTCGGCTCCGCTGAGCACGCTGGCACCGCTCTAATTCTCCTTCCCTCACAGGCTTGCAGCGCTGATTGGAGGAGACTTAGAGCAGGGGCTGTGTGCTCAGCAGAGGAGGCAGAGTGGAGGTGATCTGGGGCGGGGAGCGGTTCCCCTGTGCGCCGCCTCCTGCCCCCGTTATTGCGGGCAGCCCTCCCCGCACCCCAGCTCACCTCCACTCCACCTCCTCACCTGAGCAGGCTTTTAGCCACCCCCAACCACTAGGCACCCTAGGTGGCCGCCTAGTTTGCCTAAATGGTTGCACTGGCCCTGACAGGAGGGACACAAGCAGACATGCCAAACCCATGGAAAAAATGCAGAAATTGGACTTGTTTTTGGATTAATTAGCTTGTTGACTAGTAGCTTGTTGATTTTTTTTTTTTAAATCAGCTCCTGGCAAGCAGGGGTGGTTGGGGACAAGTAAGGGCAAGGGGGGGGGTGCGGGAAGAGAGTCAGGGTTGCACAATAGGACCACCACAGTCCCAGACTGCACACTGGGGGAATCTAGTCACATAGAGTCTTGGGGTTCTTAGGTATTGGGTTGTTTTGGCCTTGTTTTGAAATGGGATTAGCTTGATTTTTGGCTTATTGTGAAAGTCGGGGTACTTATTTACTGCGTGAAAGTTGGCAATTGTGGACACAAGTAGCCTTGGCCCAGGCAGCAGGAGGCCCTTCACTAAAACTGTCTCTTGTAAGTGAGTTTCAGAAAGAACTCACATCTGTTCTTAAAGCAGATGAACTTGCACAGTATTTCATTTGGAAGGGCCAGGGCACCGAGTAAAGGTTTCAAGTGCATAGGGTGACCAGATCACCCAAGACAAATATCGGGACGCGGGGGGGGGGGGGTGGCGGGGGGCGTGGCCAAAAAAAAAAAAACACACCCTTCCTCCACAAGCGCTGGAGGGAGGCCCGGGAGACTCAGGGGAAGCGGGGGGCCGGGGTGAGTGAGAGTCCGGCCTGGCCCGGAGCAGGCAGGACTCAGTTGGGCAGTAGGGAGAGGAGGGGGGCGGCCCGCGGGGCCAGGCGGCAGCTGTTCTCACCCCCTGCCAGCGGGACTTGGGAGCAGCCGCTGCTGCAGCTCCCACTGCCGCGGGGGCAGGAAGCGGCCATGGCGCTCCGCGGCTGCAGCTCTGGCGCCCCCGAGCCCGGGCCTGCTGCGGGGACCCAGCAGCGCGCACGCTGGGCCCAGCCCCTGGCCAGTCGCGTCTGGGCTGCTGCCCAGCTGGTGCTATCCCGCGGCGGCCCTGGAGTGGGGGCAGCAGGCCCCAGCCCCCCCGTCCCGCAGGGGAACGAACAGGGCTGGGCGGCCGATGCCTCCGCCCCGGCGCCGCCGCGGGATAGCACCAGCTGGGCAGCAGCCCAGACGCGACTGGCCAGGGGCTGGGCCCAGCGTACGTGCTGCTGGGTCCCCGCAGCAGGCCCCGGCTCGGGGGGTTCGGGGGCGCCAGAGCTGCAGCCGCGGAGCGCCATGGCCGCTTCCTGCCCCCGTGGCAGTGGGAGCTGCAGCAGCGGCTGCTCCCAAGTCCCGCTGGCAGGGGGTGAGAACAGCCGCCGCCTGGCCCCGCGGGCCGCCCCCCTCCTCTCCCTACCGCCCAACTGAGTCCTGCCTGCTCGGGGCCAGGCCGGACTCTCACTCACCCCGGCCCCGCGCTTCCCCTGCGTCTCCCGGGCCTCCCTCCAGCGCTTGTGGAGGGAGGGGGAATGGTGAGCCCGGGGAAGAGGCGGGGATTCGGGGAGGGAGCCAATCGGGGGAGGAGGGGGCGGAGTCGGGGCGGGGGGGGGGGTGCGAGCACTTCCAGGCTCTAGGCTCCGGGGCATTTCCTTGTTTGTCCAGTGTCCCGACCGCATGTCAGTCGGGACGCGGGACAAACAAGGAAATATCGGGACAGTCCCGATAAAATCGGGACGTCTGGTCACCCTACAAGTGCATGACCTGAAATATTCAGTTACAACACTTTATATTAGGATACAGTAGCCACTAGAGGTTAAGCTGCAGGACAGGAGTAGACAGAATGAAGCGATAGAGATTATTAGGACTTCACCTTTTCAATAGCACTGAACATACAGTTAACTAATTAATATACACAATAGCCCTGTGTGGTAGACAAGTATTAAATATGTCCTCACTTAAAGGATGTGGAGTTGAGGCACAGAGACGTTAAGGGCCAGATTATGGTTTGTCTTTCAAAGGGGTGAAAGTCAAATGGGAAGACAGAGCCCCCATTCTCCTTAGGAACCTGCCCAGAGGTCACCCACCATCACTGTCCTCGTGCTTTCTAAGCACAAGAACAGGGAGAGTGTTACAACTCCAGTAGCTCACAGCAAACTGAGGCAGGGGAGGTTGAGCAGTGTCCCTGCCCTATGCTATACGGACTAAAGCTACAGGGCATGATGGGGAATAAGAGCCATGTCTAACTGTAAACTCCAGCTTCAAGCAGCAAAGGCTCTTGGCCTGCCAGTGTGCCTGCAGGGGGAACATTTCCAGGGAACAGCACTTGCATAGTGTCTCTGCCCTTCTCCCAGGGGAAAGCACAAAATGAGTTGTCAAAGGCCACAAAACTAGTCACTTGCAGAGCTGGATGAGAACTCAGCCATTCCTGGCTTCTAGTACCAGACTACAAATACACTTCTTTCTGTGCCTACTATCCAGCAGATAAGTGGAAGTATCCAAATTGTGGGGAGAGAATCAGGAGATGAGAGAGAAATCTTAATCCAGTGGCAGAAGGGGGAAGAGCAGGAGAGGAGATTGTGGTGCATGGAGAACTGTGTTGGAGTTGGAAGCTATTATTTCAGGATAGGGGAGCGATTTCTGGACCTGCTTGCAGGTGAGCGGACTACTTAGGGAAGTGTGCGAGCAGAGTCAGATCAGCAGACAGACAATTGAGTCGTGTCTCTGTTTTAGGAGGCAGCTAGCTTTGTCTCTGTTTTGGGGTTCGTGTGTATTATCTTTGTCAATTCTAAGAAATAAAGTGGTGTTACATTAAAAACATAAAAATACTCTTCTGAAAGGTTGTAATCTAACTCCTTTGCTTATATGCCATAAACAAACAGGAGAGGAAGGAGGAACTTGCTCCTTGGAGACCATTCCTCCTGCTGATAATAGCCCACTTTAATTGAATTGTCTTGTTAGAACCTTAAAGTCTATGAGTCTAATTGGTAAGGCAACTCCCATCTTTTCATGTATTATGTGTGTGCGTGAAGATGTATAGTCTTCCTACTGTATTTTCTACTCCATGCAGCTGATGAAGTGGGTCTTAGCTCTCGAAAACTTATTCCCAAATAAATTTAGTAGTCTCTAAGGTGCCACGAGTACTCCTCGTTGTTTTTGCTGATACAGACTAACACGGCTACAACTCTGAAAGTACAGTGAAGCAAGTGGAACCTTAACAAGACACTGGAGATGTCATTACTGACTTCACAGGTATAGGAGTGAAATCTAAATCTCCATTTCCATTTTTGCCTTAATAAAATTAAATTCATTTTCCAAGGTACATGATCCCCTTTTTAGTGATTAACGTGTCCTGCTAGTTCAAACTTTAGAGAAATAGTACAGCATCTTGTAAGAAAAGCTGTACTCGGAGACCACTGGGCATTTAATTTTGGTGCATGCATTTCTAACTAACAAAACTAACAATGCATCCACAACTACATCTACAGAGGAATTCAGGTATTTTTAAATACTTCGTGTATTTCCTAAGTCCATGTATGTGTTTGATCATAGAGTTGGTTAGGTCTCTTAAGGATACAGGCATATGTTTGCAAATGGATTTTTGTTTAAAAAGCCACCTCATTCATCGAAACAGTTCTGTCAATATTTCTGGAATATAAATACACAATTTAGTTTTATGTGGTTTGTATAGCATGCCTATAGAATGTGATTAGAAGTCCATTCACCTGCAATGAATTTATTATATTTTATTAGTGTTCTTAGGATACTGTAGTATTAAAAAACATCAGTAACAAGTATAAATAAGATTGCACCTCAGTAACACAATTACTCTAAAGCTGGTTGAGAATTTTCCACTTAACTGTATTTTCCATTGAAAAATAATTTCTGAAAAAGTAAAATTTTCCTGCAGGAAAATTTTAAAATTTTGCCTTTTTTTAATTTTTCTCTAGGAAACAAATATTTTGTTTCAGTTCAGCATTAAACTGCATTGTTACATCTCCTGTTCCCTTCTCTGTGGTCAGGGCTCCCTGGCCGATCTATGTCTCCTGGAGCTTATATTTGTATACTTACCCCCTTAGTTACTGATGGACTGCAAGACTTTGCACTTACACAGTACTCTACTGCAACTGGTTGGAAATATTAACATCAAGATGTTTTTTTCTGGCTGAGTCATCCTGGCATATCATGGGAGATTTAGACCATCTTGGAGAGAAGTCTGGCCCAGAGAGATAATGGGGACATTAGGCACCCAAACTATAACTCCAATGAGGCATCACAGTGGCACAGGTGGCTGTAATTTAAGTGCCAAACCAAGCCAAAATTCAATATATTCTGACATTTCCAAATTGAAATTTCAGAATGTTTTGTTTCATGAAAAAAATTTCAGTTTCATTCCAATTCAAACAAAAACAAGTATTGAAATGTCAATATTCTGCAGAATCCCAAGTTTTGATCAGCTCTATACTTTGTAAATGTTGGTTAAAGTTCAGAGGCAGGTAAACATTAAACTGTTTTACCATCTATAAAATGGAGTTCAGAGCAGTAAATCTGTACTCAGTCTTAGAGCATCTGGCTTCAACCGAGATACCTCTTCATACTCCAACTTTTTCCAGATTTGCAGGTGTAACCTGTTCACACACACCAGCTCTCTGAATCTTTGTAAAAACACCAACATAGTGAACATTATGAAATTTGAATGAAAATTTTCAAAATTTCTCCAATTTTATACACATTTTGCATACCAGAAAATGGCTTTTGTCCCTAGCTGTTGCAGTCTGGTATGGAATTTGATTTAGTCAATTTATAGTGCACCCATCATGACATTATTTCTAAACTTAAAATACGAACAAATATATTTCCTACAATTAGTGCACTTCTAATGGACCCAATCTAACCTCACTCAAAATAATGCAAAGACTACAAATGACCTTAATGGGAGTTGGGTCAAGCTCTCAGTGCCCTTCTATCTAGGCATACACAAGTACCAGACTGGATCTTTAGTATACAAAGTGAAAATAGGTGCTAAAAAGTTCACTCCATTTGCACAGAAAAAATAAAATTAATCAATTTCTTTATTGGCTCTTTTGCCAAAATACCTTTTCCACAGAGCAGCAAACATGCTGATGTTTAGACACTATGGTGATTAGTTCAACATAAGTACATAGATAGGGACTACAATAAGTATATCTATTTGCAACAGCTGATTTTGAGTTGCAGTATGTATGCCAAAAAGCAAAGGAGGCCATAGAACTGGGATTCCTTTTCCTCTTTTATACAACTTTATAAGGATTGGGTTAGAATTTTTCAGATTTAATTAAAAAAAAAATCTCTACTATGATTAGATATCGTGTGTGTGAAACAAGTTTCAGTTCAATGTGAATTTTTATAGCAATGTTAAAGCCCTGAAAATATGAGTTTGTAGTGGGAATGCGGACAACCATAAATGCAATGGAGTGAACAGCACTGCTGTAATTTCGGATACAATCTGATTGATATGACTAGTGGGGAGACTAAAGGTAGCACCAATAATTCTACTTTATTTTCTTGCACTCTTTCAGAGTTAAAATTCTCAATGGTTGCATCTGTCATTAATTTCATATGAAGAACACTTTATTGCTCATGGTATCCTCCTGACAAGAGACAACGGCAAAGATATATATTCTGTGTTACAACCAACTAAACCCTAGTGATAAAATTTTACTTGGACAGCATTTCTTTCAAGGTTTACCTAAACACATGCTGGGATTAAATTCAAAGGTGAATTTATTAGAACTTTGAAGTCTCAGATTTGAAAAAATACAGCAAATTCTGCTTTAATTATACAAGAATAGGGAGAGTTGGCGTTCGCAAACGATCCTAAAATTAAAACTAGAGTTTCTCTCTAGTGCAGAAATTCTGATCAATACTTTCTTTTTCCCAGAGCAGTAATAAAGTTCCTGTTAGCAGGTTATCATCCCGTTCAGCCATCTCGCCCAGCGGCTGCTGAATTGGCCCAGGGCCCAATGTCTGGCTAGCACTGCTCCCCTCTTCCTGAGTGGCCGCCAGTATAATAGTAGGAATGTAGGTCTGCAGACTCAAGAGGATTCAGTAGCTCAGATAAGCAGCCAAATTTTTAACCCTTTCTAGTCTGAACCCAAATCCTAGAGGCTAGCTCATCCCTATTTCAGCCAATCCTTCTGCAGCTGAAAGCATCCTATCAATGCCCAATAAAACGAGGGAGACAAGGTGGGTGAGGTAATATCTTTTATGGCACCAACTTCTGGTGGTGAAAAAACATTGCAAACAGTGAAAAAAGTCACAGCTACACTTCAGACATCTTTATAAATCATGTGCTTCACTTACTATGCCTGCTACTTCACATATTTCAAATAAGGATTTAATTTAGATTTCCCAGGTGCATGTGTGTGTTATAGAAACAACAATTTTTAGACATCTCTATTGAAGTATATAAATATATAGGAGAATGCAGCAGTACGTAACTAGATAGAAGAGATGCAAAGCCTGGTGGCATGTGCCTTCAACAGAGAACATCTTGTGTGGTGACCGCAGGCTGCTTGCTTTCCACCTTCAAAGAAAACAGGAGCAGAGGGGGAAGTCACCTCCTGCCCATAACTCACATAATCCTGCAATATTTCATCCCATCACAGACCTCCCTGATTTCCTCCCCTCCCCAACATATATATGTAGAAAAACAAAGCAAGGCCAGTTACCAGGGATCAGGAGGAACACATTAAATATTTGGGCCCCATTCTGGGTTATGCTGTGGCCCTCTCTCTCTCTCTCTCACACACACACACACCAAAAACTTTTCCTTGCTTGTATGATGTAGAATTGTAGAAGGCTTGTCTAAGGCCTCTACACTGCCCCCCAGGCAGCCCCCAGCATAGGGACATGCCAGGAGTGTATCTGAGCAAGAAAGGCGGTGTGACCTAAGCACTCCACACTGACTATTCTGGCACAGTTCAGCAGTCCTTAGGGGGCTGTTCACAGCCAACTTTATAACTTAACCAACTTACTCCCAGAATTTAGCAAGTGCACAGATTATTTAAAGGCACACCCCTTCCCTTGCCACAGGTTTTGGTCAGCACTGCTCAGAATCAGGGCTACTGTATATTGAATTAAATAAGAGCTGTTTCCAATAAACACACTTTTCAGCGAGGATCATCTATCCTAGCTTTCCTTTTTATACTTTGGAAATCTGGCCCTGAATTCCCTTTTAAAGAATGAGTAGTGCTTCTGGGGTCTCCTTTCTGGGGTGCCTAATTTGAAATCACTTACAGTAGGGGAATCTGATTTTCAAGAAGTGCCAATTACTGACCCTCAGAAAAATCGGGCCCATCTAAGGCATCACAAACTGGGCATCTGAAAACTGAGGTACCAAAATCACTAGTTACTTGTGAAAGGAAGTGACAGCATGTATACACAGTCTCCACAGTACCACCTAAAAGTGTCCCAATCTGATTGTGGCTGAGTTGGTTCAGTCTATAGCTCTCCTCAGTCCGTGGTCTACCTAGTAAGATTATCAACAAAAGGATGACACATTAGTGGTAGATGTGAATCTGTTTGTGCTGTGAACCTTTGAACACTTATCAGTGGATTGAGGCCAGGAATTCATTTTATACAGGCCCCCAGACTTTCAGCAGGTAATATGTGGTCACTGTCAACCCAGGCTAGATTACACTCAATAATAAAACATGAATACCACCTAGTTCATATATAGCATTTTTCATCTGTGCATGTCAGAGGAGATAAGTATCAATATTTCCATTTTACAGATGGGGAAACTGAGGCACAATGAGGTGACCAGCAGCACAGCTGAGACCAAAACCCAGGTTTCAAGTCTCAGTCCAGTTATTCTCTGTTAGGCAACACTGCCCAGAAATGACAGTCTATGTATCCTAAAACTCATTTTCTGAGCCACTGAGTCCCCTCTCTGGAGTGTAGTAATTAATTACCATGGCTCTTAAATATGCTCTTGGTGCTCCACATTCTACACTGTTCTTACAGTCATTATTGTATTTCATTTCTGGGATGCTAATGGGTTTCTGACAAAAAAATCCTTCTCCTAACTCGCTTCAAGAAAGAAGAGTTTTAAAATGTTTATATCTTGTTTTCTATTATACCAACCAGTCACAAACCAGTGCTGTCAAAATTAGAGTTTCATGCACTTCCCATTTTTTCATGGTTTTCCCAATATTTACTGCAGTGAAACCTGCATTGTCCTTTTAGTATAGTAACTAGATTCATTAGCATATAACTATTGGGATTTCCATGTAGTTAGCTGCAGTTAACTTCACAGCCTGAAAGCATGTTTATGGCAAAGGCACCCCTCACAGTGGGTGGTGCAGAGATGCATTTCCCAGTACAATTGGCACAGTGCCTACCAGAACTCTGCATGGGATAGAATGATCTCTGCTAAACCCCTGAACTGGGAGCACAGTGCACTTCCTTGGCCCTGGCCCAATTCCACTAGCTGGTGCTGGGAGGTGCAGGCCAGGCCCCTCTCCACCTATTTTTGGGGGGTGGGGGGTTATTCCTTCCTTCCATGCAGATCAACAAGGCGACTGAAAAGCCCTGTGCAGAGCTATGGGTGAGCAGTGCTACTTGCCCTCTCTTGCTACCAATACTCACCTGTTTAGGGCTCGTCACAATTTTGTCCTATGTGGACAATTAACAAACAACAACCTATAGTTTTCTTTTCTCTAAATCTTAAATAAGGTTTCCTCTCAAGATTCACATCTTGAAAGTTTCAAGCTAAGGTGGCCAGTTCCAAATCTGAGCACTTCGTTTGAAGCCAGTATTTCAGTGTCATATTACAAGACTGGGTACCTTAAATTGAGTTCCAAATTCAAGCCTGAGCCCTCAATCACATTTGCAAACACCTACTAAAATAAAGCTTCACACATTAGGAGGAGGAAAAAGCTTCACTTTTGCTATGTTCATGCATCTTGTGTGTTTGCTTTCCAGGAACGTTCATGTGAGCAGACATTTAAGAACAAATGCCCAGGGAAAGTGAATTTTACTCTGAAGCCCTCAAATACTCTCACAGGTCTGCTGCTTCTCTGACCCATTGATGAAGTCACCACAGACTTGCTTTCATTCCCCTGCACACACTCGAGAAGCAAGGGATTACAGTTCAGTGAGCCTGCTGTGCATATAGCTTTAGGTTTCCGAGGCTCCCTGGATTTGCGCACTTAGAACAACTTGCATTTTCTAGGAGCATGTTGACATAGTTTTGAATGTTACATTATCTAGGCTCCTACAGGAGATTTCAGGCTCACAATGAAGTGTGAACTCCCTCCTCCTCCTCTCCCCTCCCCATTTTAATGTACTTTGTTTGATTTTGCTTGAAGTTTAGATCAAGTTAGGTAAGTTGCAGTTTACATTTGATACTCAGATTAATGGGCTCAGCATGAATTAAGCTTTAACCAAAAGAGAAGGGATGAATATTTCTGGACCTTTCTAGAAAGCCTTTCACTCCCAACATTGTAGGAGCGGTCTGTGAGCAACAGGCATTTAAACATTAAGAGACAGATTTTCACAGCAGGAGGGGGACAGAGTTCTAAGGGGAACATCACCATGAAGATGATTGTGCAGTCAAGTGGGTGACTACCCATTCATCAGAAAAGACTTACAGAACCCACCACAAACCTACTAAATCCCCTGTGACTCCACAATGCCTGTGGCAGTCCTCTATTCCCCAGCCCTTGGTCACATTTGCCCCCACACCTCAGAGAAGGGTCTCCATGGCAATGTAATAGCCCCAACTTTTGTTACCTTCGGTGGAATCCCAATTGGGCTGGACAGGTGAAAGCAGTGCCCTCCCCATCAACCACACTACTAGCCACCCTCTCTTCTCCAGAGGTTCTCGCAGTTTCCAGAACCCCCACATAGACCCCAGATCTGTTGGGCAACCTACCATGTGTAAGTTTATTTCTATAGTTGTAGATGGCTTTTTTAGTACACCTTCTGCTGTGTGGGAAGAGCGGTATGAAAAGAATGTAGACACCAGATAAAACTAGCTAGTTAATATAGAACATGGACAGAGTCCATAAGCCATCATTTCTCCCTCGCCAATAAATGGAGCAAACTTCTCCAACAGAACAGAAGAGGATTCAATGTGATCTTGGAGTATGGCCAGCTTGAAAAATGAGGGGACTGCTTAGACCAGCAGGAACTCCTGCCCCTTGGCTTTTACATGTCCTTGAGGGGGAACAGCATATCATCCAGATCTGGCCAATGGCAGAACAGTTGTTCAATCATCAGTAGGGAAAGTGAGGCCAAGAAGCAGCAAACAGGGGCTACCTCTCAGCATCTGGGATTGGACTGTTCCCATATCTTGCAGAATCTGCACCCTGACACGCCCATACTCCTGCCTCCTCTCTGAAGCTGTAAAAACCCTCCCACACTTCCCCCCTTGAAAGATGTCTAACACTTCACTATGCAGTGTTTCCTCACTTTGGTTGTCAATAATAGGGGATCTCCTGGATTTAGGTTGTTGACAAAAAATTACAAAAAAGTGGGCAGTTACAAGGCATTCCATGATAAAAATAAGTGCAATTGAATTATTCAGGGATCCAAAGGGAGTTTATATAGAAAGTGGGAAGCAGTAACTAAGTTTAGACAGACTCCCCAATAGCTGAATTGGGGATTTGCACCAGGATAAGCCCTGCATTTATCAGTGCAGAGCCTTTACATTAGGGGTTCACACTAACATAACTACTAATTTAGTTACATCAGTGTACATATTCAATATAAAATAGGGTCTGTGTTACTCCTAGCTCTGAAATCAAGGCATGCTACATCATTTAAGGCTAGTCATAATTTAAGATTTTTAAAATCTTATTAGCATGTATCAAGTTATAGTAAATATTAAGATGTCCAGAGCAACACATTTTTACTTTTTGTAACTATCCCATTTATATCTAGACGTCAAAAAAAGAGCTATTGCAATTACATAAAGGATGCATGAGGCAGTAAAAGTCTTCTGCACTCAAACTTCTAGGCCAGATCATTCAATGTTTATAAGTTCAGGAGCAATGGTTATTGCTATATGCCATTCTCAGATATACTGGGCAGGTGTAGGGGTGTGTGTGTGTGTGTGTGTGTGTGTGTGTGTGTATTTATTTGTTCAACAGTATTTGATTGTATAAGCATTTTCAAAAATATATATATTTTTTTACTGTTTAATTACACAGTATGGATCTCTGGTTTGTTCCATTTTAGGTGTAGGATGAAATATAGAATACAGTAGATAAACAAGAAACAGAAGAGAGACCTGATATTGTGCATGTAATTCAAATGATCTACTGATATAATGTATTTCCACCAATATTTAATGAAATATTTACCAAATTTTTAAACTAAAGTTCCTATTAGAGATGGCCTGAACCAAATTGTCAAAGTCGGAGGGTCTTCAGATTAAACAAGTTGGGAATGTAAACCAGGATTCATGGACCATACCGGGGTAAGTGTCAAACCTCAGTTACTGTAGATAGATTAATCTACCATCAGACACCTCAGGTTTGAGGCATTGCAATCCAAGTTTTGCAGCTCATGCCCATCTCACATTTTCAGTTAATCTTTACCTAACGGGGAAGCGATCCTTGCATCCAGGTATTTCTTTGAGCATATTCTAATCTGAAAACAACAAAAGAGCTTGACATACAAATATAGAGTGTGCCATGAGAGTGACAACCATGATAATTCCACCAAGAACAGCCTAAAGTTGGCCCGGGCCTTTGGCCCAGTGGGAGAGGTTAGTCCTGAAGAACAAAATTATTGCTCACCTCAGGAAACTGTGGATCACTTTTCAGGGCATCAGGAAACCCTGAAGGAACTCTCATTTCTGGAAGGATGAGGAAGAGGCTGGCAGATGAAGTGGATGAAGAAACTCAATACTCTGAGCACTTACCCCTCTGAGCAATGGATGGCACAATAGGTATGTTAGATTGGGATGTCTGGTCACCCTTTTTTAAAGGGACAGTCCAGTATTTAAGCCATCCTGCAGGTGTCCTGACTTTTTCTTAAAAATAGGCAAATTGTCCCATATTTTCTGTCTCCCTCCCATCAGTATTGGTGGGTCCTGCTGCTGGCCGGATCCCTGCTCGCCAGCTGCCTGCCCACCAGCAGGGAATGGTGGGGTTCAGTGGCTGACGATCAGGTCAGGGTGCAAGACTGGTTGTGGAGTGAAGATGCAGCACGCGGGGCCAGCCACTCCCCCTGCTGGTCAATCAGCACAGCCCCTGCTATTTGCTGGCTCTTGGCCAGCAGCGCCCCGCTCCCTGTCCTGTTTCCGGCTGGCACTGGCTGCATGCTGTGAGCTGTGGTGATTGGTGAGTGTGAGCAGGCGCCAGGTGGCAACTGATTACATGTTGCCTCTGCTGTCCACCCATCAGCCCTTTATGTGCGCCCCTTCTCACTGTCCTCTCCCTGCTTTGCCCATACCCCCCACCCCGCTGCTCCTCCATATCTCCCCCAGTGTGGCGCGCCCTGCTCCCAGCGCTGTATAGAGAACCAGCCCCCAGATGGAGCACTCAGCTCACCAACAGCCTGGTTGGCAGGCTCCTTCGTTCCCCTACTGCCTTTGGCTGAGAGGCGCCCTGGGAAAGCCCATGACCCTCCAGACGGGGACACTGGCCAGGAGGAGCCAAGCCCTGCATGTGCCAAAGCCCCGCAAAGCACTGGCATGGGGAAGCCTCTCCGCCTCTCAGCTAAGCTCTGGAGTGGCAGGTGGGGAAGCAATTTCCAGCCTGTTCATGCCCCGACCCTGCAGGCTCCACAGCAGCTCCCATGGCTTAGCACCCTCTTCACCTGACACACACACACACACACACACACACACACACACACACACACACACACGTCCTGCCCCCAGGGAGCACAGGGCTGCTCCATCCCCTAGGCACCCTCACCTGCTGAGCCACCTCTCTGGCAGGGTTCACTAAAGCCCCTGCAGTCAGGTTCCCTGGGCCATGGTGCACAATGCATACTTCGGGCTTAACCCCTTCCTGCCCATGCTGTAGCCCAAGATGGCTGGGTTATGTCGGTGGCTAGCAGCAGTCTGGAGATGTTAGCTGCCTTTCGACACTCTGCAGGCAGGAAGGGACAAGCTGCTTCCAGCCACTGGGGAGTGGAGGGGAAAGAGATGAGTGCTCCAAAGACACGGGCAAGGTTATCCCTTCCCCAGCTCCTCCTCTCCAATGGCTGGAAGCAGCTCCCATCCTTTCCCTCCCACATGGTGCCAAATGGCTGATGCTGGCCTCATTCTGATGTGAACCTTGGCAGAAATATGGGGGGGGGCATGTGACCCTATGTGCCCTCCCCCACATGTTGCCTTGGAAGATGCAGCACTGGGTATCAGGAGAGGCGGGTCTGTCCCGTGGGGCTCAGCCAGGCATGGACGGTGGAGAGTACTGGGCATGGAGGGTGGGGTCGGGTGGCCACCCACCTGTGTGAGAGAGGTGTACAGGGGAGAGAGAATGTAAAAGAGACCTCTCCTTGTGTGTATGTGGAGGTAGGAGTGTGTGTGTCACCCCTCCCCATGTGAACCCTAAAGCCTTAAAGATAAGAAGGTAAATAAAATGAATCCAACAATACAGTATTTCTTTTTAACAGGGGCTCAGTCAACTTGATGTTAATCTGAATGTTTGTACTGTGTAGTTCTGATTGATTGCCATTGAATTCACTTGAATACAAATAATTTTACCAGGTGTCCCATATTCAGTATAGGGAAATATGGTCACCCTAATGTTAGACAGAGGAAACTTGGCAACCAATGGCCAGGAGGTTGGACTAGAAAGTGTTGGCAAGGATGAACCTGGGGAAGGAAGCCCTGAGAAAGGGAGGGGTGATGGAAATTATACAAAGAGGAGATGAGGCAAAATTCCAAAACTAACGTTTTTATATGTCTATGGAAACAAGAGAATGGTAATCAAGCTCATAATGGCACCTAGACTTCTATTCCCTCACCAACCTTTTCTTGATCAAATTAATCCTTGGCTTTATTGTTTCTTTATTGAAAAGCTAAGAATTTTAAAAAAAATGAGAACGTGACTCAAGATATGCACCCCACCTATGACAGTGAAAGTTCTTACTCTATGTAAACTCAACTAAGATTTCAAAGCATTTTGTTATCTCAGCTGTGCAGACTGTCTGCCTAAGGCTACTTTAATATACAGAACCCTCTACTTCTGCAATTTTATTAAAATGTAATCTTGTCATAATGCATCTGTATATTTGTATTTGGCAACACATATTGTAGAAAATAATTACAATGAATACCCTATGCTCTCATTTCTGCTTCAAATATTTTCAGATTTCTATTTTTGAAAGTAAATAATTCTACTTCAAAAAGTGAAGGCTGGTTGATGAATGTGTTCTGATTTCTCCCTTTTTATTTTTAGCGGTGTTGGCAAATTGTACTAAAAAATTAGTTTCAGAGACTTTAGGAATATTTCTTTATCTGTACAGCAGGTATTCAATGTTTTAAAAAAAACTGACAAACAGCTGTTGCTGAGAATTTAAAAGCAAAAACAAAAGTTCCCCTCTAACTCTGGTTTCTACATCTAGAAGTGACATGTTTTTAATCTACTACTCTTATGACTGGTATTTCAGAGTCATATAAATCAAGTAGGTGAGGGAAATGTAAGACTTTGCTGCTAATTTATCTGACTAAAATCCCAGGTTCAGTCACAGTTCAGGGCAACTGCACCTATGTTTCTTCTCCGTGGTCCAAAAAAGGCATCTACTGTAGGCTCCCAGCTCCTCAGCTGTCACCTCTCTTGGGAAAAAACTCACAACACTGTTTCTCTCCTGACCAGGGTTTTTCCAGGCCTCAGTTCTCTCCTTACACTGCAATATCCCCAGCACATCAGACTGGCAATACAGGCCAGCATGAGATTTGAGGTTGTAAGTTACCACACAGCTCTTTATAAGCAAGCAAGCATATTTATTCTTAAGTTGAAAGCATTACAGAGAAGTCCAGGAAAAAAAAAAAAAAAAAAAACTCTACACATATGCTAAAAAGCTTGCCAGAGGTCACCCCAACACCAAACCCCGGCTCTCACAGGTATCAGTCTGTCCAACCCTTCCCTAAGGATCGCCATGCCCCTTCTCCCACCCCCCAACCCACCCACCCACCCTTGGACAGAAGGTTTTGTCCATTTGCTGAATTGGGAAAAGATAGCCGAGTCAGTTCAAATTCATTATTTATCCAAAAAGTCCTTGGTTACTGCTGGAGAATCCAGTTTGAACCCATATATGCAAGCCTCTCTAGTTGGTTGGTATCTCTGGAGGGATTACAACCTGGCTGATTTGCCTTCACCACCACCCACTGTTTTTAATTCATGTAGGGCAGTGGTCCTCAAACTTTCGTACTGGTGACCCCTTTCACACAGCAAGCCTCCGAGCATGACCTCCTTTATATATTAAAAACACCTTTTTTATATTGAACATTATTATAAATGCTGGAGGTGAAGCAGGGTTTGGAGTGGAGGCTGACAGCTCGCGACTCCCTATATAATAACCTCATGACCCCCTGAGGGGTCACGATCCCCAGTTTGAGAACCCCTGATAGGCACTGTGGTTACAATCCCTGGCCCACAATGACGCATAAATGTAAGATCTCCCAAACATATTGCAGGAAATTGCCACATCTATCAGACCCACCATTGCCATCAGAATAAATAAGGCAATAATGTAGCTGATTTACTTTATTGAATTTTCCTTTGTTTCATACTTCATTTTTGTTTCCAGTGTTGTGTAGCTTGATTTGCTTATGTCAAAATATGATCTTTATGCTGTCAACTCAGAATGGTTTGTGAAATCAAACAGTTTGATAAATCTGAAAGCTACATGTGAAAATGCCTGGTAGGTGAGCTAACCCAAAGTGCCTTATTTCACAACATAATAAATCATGAGGAATAGCTCTCTGAAGACAAATATGTTTTAAGATAATACTACACAAATCAGATGCAGCAAAAATGGGCTGTCTACGTAAATAAAGAATACAAACACACACAATGCTAATTCCCCTTTAAAACCAACAGACCAAAAAAAAAAAGATAAGTTATTTTCCTCCATTAGATTTTTTTTTTTTTTTTTAAATCTTGGAACGGAGTGTGTATACCACCAGCAATAATGGAAGTGTCTTGTCTACAGCAATCTTATAAGCTACTGCTGAGTACTAGCAGAAGTAAAACCAGATGGAGTTTTGCTGATTGTTACATTATAAGGTTCAATTGAGATTCAACTGCAGAAAAGCTTTTCAAAATTGCAAATATTTCTGAATCACATCCCGCAAAGAGTACTTCATGTGTCAAATTAGAGAAGTAAAAGTAATGTGCAATTCCGACCCCCTCGTTAACATTGTAAGGTAACAGGGAGACAAACCCAAAAGCCATTCCACTGGATTGCTGCCTCCCCACAGTTCTGTCATGTTTTCTTAATGACATTCCATGTGCAGCTTAGCACTTATTTCTTTAAAATGAAAGCTTTGAGCCATATAAGTATAACTACTTGAACTGTGTTACATAGAGTAATTTAAGAATAAAATTTAAGCGCCAGCCTAGTAGAAAAGCTACCCTCATTGTAAAGCCATACACTGCCACAAGACCGACCTGAATTATACTCTGAATAACTCTTTCCCTGCTGTTCTTCAAATTCCTCAAGGACAGCACACGTACCCCTACGACTAGCATTAAGAGTGAGTTTCATGTTGCTCAGTAGCGATTTCTGCTAGTCACTGCAAGACTGACACTCTACTGGTGTTTGTAGATGCAATGCAAGTCCTTGACTATCAAGGTCAAGAGGGCAAAAGTAGCGATCCACTAAAGCATGATCATGTGTGCAAGCCTGGGTGATCCTATTGTTGAAGAAAGATTACAAAAGGAAAGATTTTTTCCTCTTTATCCATGGATTTGTCTTATTTTAACCCTGTATTTGATAATGGTTTTTGAAGAGGAGTGTGTGTGAATTGACAATAGGAAAATGCAACAAGCATTGGTTACAGCCTAATGATTGATTTCAGAAAAGGGAACATTCTGGGTGGCCATCAGTCTTTGGGGCAGCTGCCCCCAACTTGATTTGGAACAATTTGGGGGAGTTGCGTTGTATGTAAGAGAGGAGTATGACTGCTCAGAGCTCCGGTATGATACTGCAGAAAAACCTGAGAGTCTCTGGATAAAGTTGAGAAGTGTGAGCAACAAGGGTGATGTCGTGGTTGGAGTCTGCTATAGACCACCAGACCAGGGGGACGAGGTGGACGAGGCTTTCTTCTGGCAACTAGCAGAAGTTGCTAGATCGCAGGCCCTGGTTCTCATGGGAGACTTTAATCACCCTGATATCTGCTGGGAGAGCAATACAGCGGTGCACAGGCAATCCAGGAAATTTTTGGAAAGTGTAGGGGACAATTTCCTGGTGCAAGTGCTGGAGGAACCAACTAGGGGCAAAGCTTTTCTTGACCTGCTGCTCACAAACAGGGAAGAACTAGTAGGGGAAGCAAAAGTGGATGGGAACCTGGGAGGCAGTGACCATGAGATGGTCGAGTTCAGGATCCTGACACAAGGAAGAAAGGAGAGCAGCAGAATACGGACCCTGGACTTCAGAAAAGCAGACTTTGACTCCCTCAGGGAACAGATGGGCAGGATCCCCTGGGAGAATAACATGAAGGGCAAAGGGGTCCAGGAGAGCTGGCTGTATTTTAAAGAATCCTTATTGAGGTTGCAGGAACAAACCATCTCGATGTGTAGAAAGAATAGTAAATATGGCAGGCGACCAGCTTGGCTAAACAGTGTAATCCTTGCTGATCTTAAACGCAAAAAAGAGGCTTATAAGGAGTGGAAGATTGGACAAATGACCAGGGAGGAGTATAAAAATATTGCTCAGGCGTGCAGGAGTGAAATCAGGAAGGCCAAATCACACTTGGAGTTGCAGTTAGCAAGAGATGTTAAGAGTAACAAGAAGGGTTTCTTCAGGTATGTTAGCAACAAGAAGAAAATCAAGGAAAGTGTGGGCCCCTTACTGAATGAGGGAGGCAACCTAGTGACCGAGGATGTGGAAAAAGCTAATGTACTCAATGATTTTTTTGCCTCTGTCTTCACGCACAAGGTCAGCTCCCAGATTGCTGCACTGGGCAGTACAGCATGGGGAGAAGGTGGCCAACCCTCTGTGGAGAAAGAAGTGGTTCGGGACTATTTAGAAAAACTGGACGTGCACAAGTCCATGGGGCCGGATGCGCTGCATCCGAGGGTGCTAAAGGAGTTGGCGGGTGAGATTGCAGAGCCATTAGCCATTATTTTTGAAAACTCATGGCGATCGGGGGAGGTCCCGGATGACTGGAAAAAGGCTAATGTAGTGCCCATCTTTAAAAAAGGGAAGAAGGAGGATCCGGGGAACTACAGGCCAGTCAGCCTCACCTCAGTCCCTGGAAAAATCATGGAGCAAGTCCTCAAGGAATCAATTATGAAACATTTAGAGGAGAGGAAAGTGATCAGGAACAGTCAGCATGGATTCACGAAGGGGAAGTCGTGCCTGACTAACCTAATTGCCTTCTATGATGAGATAACTGGCTCTGTGGATGAGGGGAAAGCAGTGGATGTGTTATTTCTTGACTTTAGCAAAGCTTTTGATACTGTCTCCCACAGTATTCTTGCCACCAAGTTAAAGAAGTATGGGCTGGATGAATGGACTGTAAGGTGGATAGAAAGCTGGCTAGATCGTCGGGCTCAACGGGTAGTGATCAATGGCTCCATGTCTAGTTGGCAGCCGGTTTCAAGTGGAGTGCCCCAAGGGTCGGTCCTGGGGCCGGTTTTGTTTAATATCTTTATTAATGATCTGGAGGATGGTGTGGACTGCACTCTCAGCAAGTTTGCAGATGACACTAAACTAGGAGGCGTGGTAGATACACTAGAGGGTAGGGATCGGATACAGAGGGACCTAGACAAATTAGAGGATTGGGCAGAAAAAAACCTGATGAGGTTCAACAAGGACAAGTGCAGAGTCCTGCACTTAGGACGGAAGAATCCCATGCACTGCTACAGACTAGGGACCGAATGGCTAGGTAGCAGTTCTGCTGAAAAGGACCTAGGGGTCACAGTGGACGAGAAGCTGGATATGAGTCAACAGTGTGCTCTTGTTGCCAAGAAGGCTAACGGCATTTTGGGCTGTATAAGTAGGGGCATTGCCAGCAGATCGAGGAACGTGATCGTTCCCCTTTATTCGACATTGGTGAGGCCTCATCTGGAATACTGTGTCCAGTTTTGGTCCCCACACTACAAGAAGGATGTGGAAAAATTGGAAAGAGTCCAGCGGAGGGCAACAAAAATGAGTAGGGGTCTGGAGCACATGACTTATGAGGAGAGGCTGAGAGAACTGGGATTGTTTAGTCTCCAGAAGAGAAGAATGAGGGGGGATTTGATAGCAGCCTTCAACTACCTGAAGGGGGGTTCCAAAGAGGATGGAGCTCAGCTGTTCTCAGTGGTGGCAGATGACAGAACAAGGAGCAATGGTCTCAAGTTGCAGTGGGGGAGGTCCAGGTTGGATATCAGGAAAAACTATTTCACTAGGAGGGTGGTGAAACACTGGAATGCGTTACCTAGGGAGGTGGTGGAGTCTCCTTCCTTGGAGGTTTTTAAGGCCCGGCTTGACAAAGCCCTGGCTGGGATGATTTAGCTGGGAATTGGTCCTGCTTTGAGCAGGGGGTTGGACTAGATGACCTCTTGAGGTCCCTTCCAACCCTGATATTCTATGATTCTATGATTCTATGATTCAAAGGAAGTCATTTTAAAAAATACTAATCCCTAAAGTCAAGTTATTTTGAACATACATCAAGACATGCCACACCACAACAGATCAATGGACTATCTTCTCCAGTATCCTGCTTCTGAAGTGACCTCTACCAGATGCTAGAGAGGAAGTGAACATACCTATTTTTCCTACTAGTTCCCATATTTCTGTTGCATTTAATAAATAATATGGGCTTCCCCTGCTGTCCAGGATAGTTGTCATGGAGAGGGAAGCAGTCTATTTAGCATCTGACTTGGAGAATTGTAGCTCTACAGTTTCTCATCATCTTTGTTGATTTTTTGTTTTCATTAGAAAATCTCATTAATGTTTTTCTATCAGTGCAACTGTAAGATCATTTTGCTTGGCCAGCTTTTCAAAAGATAGGTGAAACAGCACACCATTGTAAGTAAAAGGACAGCTCACCCAGATAAAAATGGGATCTCTATATTCAAGTTGGGAAAAGATGAGTATTTACATAGTCATGTTTAAGTTGCAAACACCAGCAAGGGAGACTTTAAAAAGAGAGGGGGAGAAAGTAAGTATTTTGAAAATAAAATTAGAAAAACCTCTGTGTGGGGATTAAAACCAACTGACTGGTTTTGTATACAAACCTGGATAGCTTCTAGTATGGGTAGTCATTACTATTATATGGTTAATGAGTCACAGAAACAAATTAAAAATGGTCTATCAGCATTCCCTTCCTTTTCAGATTAGTCTCACAGTCATAATATTCTTCATGCACAGCTTTTAATGTACTCTAATATTTATAACACACACACACACACACACACACACCTGGTTAAGTGCTTTGCTGAATTGGGGGCCTCAGTGTACAAGTGACCTACATTGGTTATGACTTTGGTAAACAGCTCTAGCCTACGATATGTACAAAGCCTAAAATAGTACCCCAGCCTTGAGCCCAAGTAGCAGGGCTGGGAATTGAGGAGCTCCTAGGGTGACCAGATGCTAACTGTAAAATATCAGGACCTGCCTGTCATACTAGCATACTCTCTCTGCAAATGGGCATACTGGAGTACCCACACACACATCCACACACATCCGATCCCCTTGCCTGCTCTTCAAGCAATTCCCTGCGTGATAATGCCAAGAAGATTGCTGCAAAGATGGGTTCTGCTCTGTATGGGTGGGATACAGTCCCCCAACAACTTAACTGTATTGCCTGGTAGAACCCCATCAGTGCTACTGCAAGAGAGCCCTCTGCACCTGTAAATGTGGGTGCATAATGTGTCCATGAATGAAGCTGTGATAGTGCAGATGTTAATGCTAAGAATACACATCCAGAGGTGGTACAAGAGTGGATGACGCCATGTTGTGGCCTCTTCTTTTGCCATTAGAAACTGATTCACAAAAGCCAATCAAAAAGTCGTGCAGTATTACTGCACTATTTCCTCAGCTCACAAACAAGGTGTTTCCCAAATAATGAATCCTCATTGGACATGGTAGATTTGAACCTCTGCCCATTCTTGAGAAGTATTAATCACAAATTGAAAAAGCCAATCCATATTAAAGGCTTAATCAAATAAGGGTTGTCATTTAACCAAACGTACAGAACTCAGACCCTTTCCACCAGCTCAAAAGACTGATTTATCCTTGTTCATCTGGGAACCTTGCTTGGCTGCAACACTGCACAGGGTAAACCTTGAACTTGATAAGTTAGTGTACAGAAGACCATCCACAGTAAAGGATTTAAAAAAATAGAAACACACACACACACACACACACGGAGAGAGATTCTCAGTCACCTGGCATGAGTAAGTGTACCTACATTGATTTCTGGAGTTATGACAATTTATACCACGTGAGAATCTGGCCAATTAACATGGATTTAAATATAATTTTCTCCACTGCCTTGCAGCAATATAGCCGTTTATACCTGTGCAAAACATTACCATATTGGTTAGGCAATGTTTTACACAGGTATAAATGACTACAGAGGGTGCAAGACAGGGAGAAAAGAATCAGATTCATGATCAGCAAGTCTTTATTTTATCTTTTAAAATGGACAATGCACTTCGTGGAACTTATATTATCCATGGGCAAGATAACCTGATATACAGAACTCTTCCATCTTTAATTTCAATGGCTCATTGCTCTCCTGGGTAACAATGTAATTCTCTAGTACAAAGGAAAGAGCTTTACAAAGGGTCAAGCCACCTTCATTGATTGTGTGTGCATCTTTGAAGGTATTCCAATTTGTACATTAAGGGTTATGAAGTTAATAGCTATAAGGAATTATGTATAGAAAGTACTTAAGTAATTCACTTTTTTTATCCTTCAGCTGTTATCAACAAAAAGTTTGAGTTTCATTTAGAGTAGATACTTGTGTGAGATTACAATATATATTTTCTACTTTTTCATGCACTTTCCAATGCTTTGATGTCTACATTTTTGTCATGCACATATCCATTATGTTTTCAAGGGAATTACTCAGTGTCAGGTATTACTCAGTGCAAGTAAAGTTTGCAGAATCTGGCTCTAAGCTAGTTTTTTTTTTTTCCTAAGCCTGGAAACTGGTTTAACTATGAGTTAGGATTCAGTTTGGTTATTACTTCATATGAAAATATCTGTCCTATAGTTTAGACTACTGTGCCATCCGTTCCCCCCCCCCCCCCGCCCCCAAATCCAGCTCTCAGTGATTAGAACCTTGAGAAAACATTGTAAGAGGGTGGTATCAACCAACATGAATCTGTTTTAAACTCCATTATTCCTGAGTGATTGTAGAAGATGGCAAGGATTCCCCTCTCTCTTTGGCACCTATTCCACTATATATACACACACACACACACACACCAGTGAATTGCGGACAGTTCATTACACCCTTGGGGCAGAGCTTTTTCAAAAGATAAATACAGTGTTTTCTAGATGTGTGAGAAATCTTAGGCTCCTTGTTCCCTTTGCTAACATTAATGAAATCACATCATTTTTAACTAACTTATTTTAATAAAATAAGGGATTCATATAAAAATGAAATCCTGACATGTAATATCCCTGCTTTGGAGTCTTTTTAGCCAAACTTTCTTCCTTTACAAACCATTCCTGAACAAGGCCTCACGTAGCACGCAATACTAGAGCTGGGCAGGAAACAGTTTTCCCACCCTGAAAAAGCTGATATTTCAATAGTTTCCCATTACACTGAGACTTTTTAAACTTTTTGGAGGTAACCCAAAACCCAGGACCAGAATAGCTAATGACTTAGTGGTTATGGCACTCACCCGGGACGTGAGAGACAGAGTTCATGTCCACACTCTGCCTGACTTGGACTTGAATCCAGATCTGCCACATCCCAAGTGAGCTCCCCGATCAACCGTCCATTGGCTGGATGACTCATTCTCTGTTTGAGCAACGAATCCATTCTAGAGCTGAGAAGCCTTCCTGTAAGTTTAATTGAAACCAACTCTTCAAGGCCGGCTCTAGGCACCGGCAAAGCAAGCAGTTGCTTGGGGCGGCAGATTTGCAAAGGGCGCAAGAATCCAGCATGGGAGCTAAGAACCAACAGGGGCCCCTGGGAGCTGTAGTTCCTTGGTTAGCTCCCTGCCTATAGAGCCAGCCCTGGAGCAGGGAAAGAACAACATTTCCCACCATTCCCTTGGTCACTAGCAACAGGAAGGGGTGTGGGAAAGGAGTATGGAACTGAAATCTGCAGCTTGCTGTGAATGGTAGGAACAGAGCCAGCTCTAGGTTTTTTGCTGCCCAATCCCACCCCGCCCTGGGCTCCCCCTCTGCCCACACCCCCTGCTGCCCCAGTTCTGGCCCCCACCTGCACTCCCCTGTTGCCCCAGCCCTGGGCTCTCCCCCTACCAGGGCCGGCTCCAGGCACCAGCCGACCAAGCATGTGCTTGGGGTGGCACCTTGGGGCAGGGCGGCGCTTGATTTTTTATTTTATTATTATTTTTTTTTTAATTCGGCGGCGAGGCGCTCGGAGGTGGGGCGGAGCTTCGGGTGGTGTGGTGCTTGGGGGGGTGGTGCTTCGGGCTGCACGGTGCTCAGAGGGGGGACGAGGGCTTCGGGCGGCGTGGTGCTTTGGGGGGGGAGGGGCGGAGGCTTCAGGCAGTATGGTGCTCAGGGAGCCGGTGCTTCGAGTGGTGTGGTGCTCGGAGGGGGGGGCGGGGGCTTCGGGCAGTGTGGTGCTTGGGGGGCGTGGCTTCGGGCAGCGTGGTGCTCGCGGGGGGTGGGGGCTTCGGGCGGCGTGGTGCTCAGAGGGGGGATGGGTCTTCGGGCGGTGCGGCGTGGCGCTTGGAGGGGGGGGTGGAGGCTTCGGGCAGCATGGTGCTCGGGGAGGCGGGGCTTCAGGCGGTGTGGCGCTCGGAGGGGGCGGGGCTTCGGGTGGCGTGGTGCTGGGGGGGCGGGGATTTCGGTGGCGCTCACAAGGGGGCAGTACGGCAGGGCAGCGCTCTTCTTTTTTGCCTGGGGCGGCAAAAAAGTTAGAGCCGGCCCTGCCCCCTACCCGCAACTCCTGCTGCCCCAGCCCTGGGCTCTTCCCCCGCCCCGCACCCCCTGCCGCCCCAGCTCTGGCCCCCACCTGCACCGTTCTGCCGCCCCAGCCCTGGGCTCTCCCCCAAAGAAGGAATTGGGGGGACTAAATGGACGGTGCACCTCTCCATCTGAAGCCTAGGAAGGGAGGTATGTGGATCCCAGTAGAATTTAAAATGAAAAGTAAGGGAAGGGAGGCTCTGGACCTGGGCAGCTTTAGATACAATACCAGGCACTTAGGAGGATTTCCAGGTCTGAGCCATGGAATCAGAAATTGACTTTTCCTCTCCAGATATAGCTAATATTCAGAAAGGGAATCGAGCACCTGCTTTCCAGATTTGAACACCCTCAAAATTGAGGAGTGCTCAAGCTCAGTTTGGGCAGCTGTTACTTCGTTTCCCCCAAATCAAATATACTGATCCATTATAACTTGCTGTAGAAAAAGTAGAATAAATTGAGCAAGAAATGCTTCCCAGTGGTTATTAGGACTGGAATTGCTATTTTCAACAGCCATTGCCTTTAAAAAAAAAAAAAAAAAGTTTTTTATTTGCTTAAAAGGAAGACCGTGATAGTACATTCCCCATAGAAACAAAGAATGGAACAAAAGAATAATAAACGCACCTCAACTTTTCCTCATTTATGTAGGACAGTCTTATAATGTGCATCCAGATATCCTCCAGTCACACAAGCTGAAAATTGTTTCATTTTACTGCAGTTCTGTAACCATATGGGAACCAAGCCTGTCTGTGTTCTGTGCACATCCAAAATTCCTGCTGAATGACCCGCCCTGGGAGCGAGTTACCAGTGACCCAGGGCTGGGGCAGCAGGAGGGTGCAGTTGGGAGGGGGAGAGCCCAGGGCTGGGGTTGGGGGCAGCCAAAAATTTTTTTGCTTGGGGCAGCAAAAAACCTAGAGCCAGCCCTGCAACTCTTCCCCGCAAAAGTTTCAGTTTCAATCAATCGGCATTTTCCAATGAAAAACCATTTAGTCAAAAAAATTCCTGACCAGCTCTACTCAAGACATCATAGGAAGCAATGTTCTGTTTCAGCCAGCTAAACCTTGACATCTTGATTCAGGGACAATCATCATTATAGGATTTGGAATTTTGATTAAGTAAATATGGTAGGATTTTTCTCTGCATGAATTTATGCTTGTCACCCTTTGTGCCATTTGGATCTCATATGATGAGAATTTTCACCCTACTATACAGCTTCCCTCACCTGAAAACTACACATTTTGCAATTTCAGCATCTCTAGTAAAAACATGCTCTTTAGCTCACTTATATACATGAATTACAGTAAAATAAAGACAGAAAATGTCTGTACTTTAAAAAGTATCTTTAGAACTGAGCTAGCAAGTGTATCCAGAGTGCAGTATGCTCACATACATCTGATTCAGGAATGTAGCCAGACCGTAATTAATTCTTAATGGTATTTAGCTAAATGGGAGAGAGAACATGTATGTGGTTATATTGTTGGTTACATTCAAAATATCAAGTGACCTTTGGACTTAAAAGAATGCTTGTGTGGAAATTAAGTCATGGTAAATCTTAATCAACCTAATACACAAAAGCTTTTGAGATGTTAAATTCCTGCCATTTCCTATTTTTCCACCTTTAAAACAGACACATCCATAGAATTTGATTTTGAAAGTGACATAATTCTAGAGAGGGAAAGCAGCTGTGTTAATATCACCTGCACTTGTCTTTTTTAGTCTCTAAGTCACCATTCAAGTTAGATGGAGCTAGCAAAAACAGCGTATTGAGAACATGTCAAAATATAATGGCCAAGGCCAACATTTTCAAATGAAGGTGCTGATTTTGAGTGCTCAGCTTGACACCCCTTATCATGAGAGGACTTGAGCTCCCATGACTCTAACAGAAACTAGTAACCCGAGTGGTCTCAAGTTGAGTAACCAAAAGTATATCACTGCCCAAAATCAGTGGCCATCTTCAAAAATTCCAGTCCAAGGTTGCAATGGGAAGATGTGTGGCCAGATCTTCACAAGAGATCAGTTTCTCCAAGTGCTTTCAAAAAGGGCTCAACTACCATTAAGGCACCTAAATAAAAGGCCAGATTTTCAAGAATACAAAGCACCCAGAAGCTTCTATTGTGACACTTACTGCTAGATTCTCAAAGGAACTTAGCATCTAACATGTTGAGGAGACCTTTCATCTGGCCACTTATTTTGGTGCCAAAACAGGAGCTGAGCTCTTTAGAAACTCCAGACCTAAATCACATGTTCTGAGTTTAGCCTAAGAAAATGTCATTTTTTAATAAAATAGCCCAGTCCTGCTATATATGGGCATATACGTTCCCCTCATTTGTCTCTTTCATCTTATTTTCAGAAATTTGTTGAAGAAATATTTTGGAGTGCCTCTTGGAAGAGACCTTGTGACATCATAATTAGTTTAAAATCTTGTTGAAGTATGATGCACTGGAGTTAAAATGTATTTTAAAATACATTTTATGAAATATTTATTTTAATGAAAATCTAGATACGTATCAGTCTATCAGTTCTATGCCAAGAGTAAAAAAGGAAAAGATCCTCAAACACAATATTCATAATTAGAGTTAGGCAGTGCATCACAAATCTAATTATAGCATGAAGATCAGAAGCACAACCATACCAATTCCTTACTTTATTAGCTTTCCAGCTATTGAGAAGTGTTTATAAAAACCCCACACAGTCATGATTTGACAAAAAGTAGTGGTGAGCTTAAATCCAAAGAAATGGTGGTGCTAATAAAATTGACTCTCTGTTCTTTCTGACAAGCTGATTCTGTTGGCCTGCCTCTAAGTAAGTTTAAGAAAATCTGTTCTATGTTGTACTTAGTCTCTGGGGAGCCAGTTATATTTGAAAAGAAAGCTTTTAAAAAGACAGTTTTGAGGACTAAACTTGAATTAAGAAAGATCATTTGTGGGACTGTGTCATACTAAAACCCATGCGGGACAAGGGGTCATTAATATTTTTATAATTGCTATTCCAGTCAAGAATATCATCTGCAGTTACATTAAGTAGTCCCTGTAATATAATGGCATCCATCCCAATATGTAGGGTACAAGGTAAACACTAGTTTGGTGTTAGGAAGCATTGCATAATGCTATGGGGCTTCCGTAGCTTCTGAGACTGGCTACTACCAAAAATAGGACGATGGGCTAGATTCATCATTGATTTGTTCAGCTATATCAGTTTGTCCATTTTAACAGTGTGATTAAATTAAAAATCAATTTTAATAAACTGGGCTCCAATCTTACTCCCAGTGAAGTCTATAGCAAAGCCATATTGATTTTGATGAGACCAAGATTAGGTCTCTGATTTGGCACTTAACCCAGCACTGTGATCCTTTAGGTAAAGAAGCAGACTTCAAATGGACAGAGTTACTGAGTTACATAGTGAAGTTGCTTCTATTTGTCCAAAGGGAAATCCTCAAAGTGGATGATGGGCAGGTTGTTTACTGGCAGGGGGACATAACATGTTTATCCAAAAGGTATAGGATCTGACAAACTTTTGCTGTCGTTACTTTGTAACAATAGTCTCATTTTGGTCAACGTGCAGCACTTATCTGAGACAGCCTAAACCCCTTTAGTACAATATTGGAGATGTTTTTCTTCCCCAGACCCATGCCTGATTGTTAATTTAATGATTAAAAGCAGTACAATGCAAGGTGCCAAGCACCTGCTGAAAGCAGATCTACATAACAATGGTTATGCCCCTGGCAGCATTGTGCATGGTCTACACTCATTTTCAGGCTGTTGGTACCATCCCTGCACTTTCACTAGAGGTAGCATCAGGGAGAAATCAGTTTGAAAAAAGACTAAATGAAGACAGAGCCAAGGCAGCAGAGTAGCTTTGGAGGAAAATTAGTTCAAGTCTACAGATAGAACTGCATGGAAGTTCTGCATACATCTTTACCTTGGAAATTTTTATTGGTTGTGGAAGGGGAAGACATTCTCTCCTTGCAGTACAATAAATAGTGTTGCTTGTTTTCGTCACAGCTGAAAAGCCATCTTCATAGATGTCTTTTTCCCCCATCCCACAAAAACAAAACAAACAGGAATTTGTATAAAAAAAAAAAAAAAAAAATCGATACTTGTATTTTATTTTTACACCACTATATAAATCTCTTTGAGGGTTCACAAATGAGACAGTATAATCCCCCTCCTTGCTCCAACCAAAACAGTTTACTTAGCCTGAAAATTCCCATAGTTCAAAGGCCACTGCATAGATGGCAGATTCTTCTAAGCCCTTGATTCCAGTACCAGCATTGAAAGCAAGCTGGGAGCAGGAAGGTGAGGAGTTCCTACATCTACAATTACAATAATCCCACGGGACCACAAAAACTTGCCTGGGGTTCACAGGAGCAGTGGGTAGTGTTTCAACGTATAGCAGCCAACATCAGCCATTAGGACCATTATTGCAGCCATATATTCTGCCCTTGAATTGGGGGGCAACGGATTCCATACTTCTACAGTCCATAGACCTCCCTTGGAAAACTCAGTTTAAGCTTTGTGTATTCACATCTATTAAAAGTGTGACAATGAAAGACAACAAATACAAGTAGAAGTACACAAAACATTCATTTCAGTCTACAACCACCCATAAGAAGAGCAAACTACTACACAAATAGGAGATACTTGTGGCATAGTCTCTTTCTAAGATGGATTTGCTAATGGAAAAGAACAAGCTGACATTTTATCAGCTTGTTTAATCCATAAACACACACCTCTCAGTTTAGCAGGTAAGAGTGCTGAATATCTGTGTGTTCCCTCTCCCTCCAAACTTTGCCAAAACTTAATTTCTAAACTTTCAGAACATAAACACAAAATTCAAAACAGAAGCATTAGCAAGAATGCACTAGCTGGAGAATGCACTCTGGAACCTGATAATCTAAACAATGAATTATGACAGCCTTGGCTTGGCTACTGAGTGGAGGTTTCATAGAAGAAGTTTGACTGGGAACATTCAATTATTTTAAGAGAGTCAAGTTGTCATCTATCAAAGTGCATAAAAAGTCAGTCAATCAGCATCTTCTGATTTAGCGGCTTTGGAACCTGGAATCACACGCAGACATATGTTGCTCTTTCAATAAGACTGTCCAAGTCATCAGCTATTCAGTATAAAACTATTTCTACTGCACTTGTGGATGTCTCTCTTGTAGTTTGAGATTTTTTTCTCTGCAGCTTTTTTCAATTTGATGCTCAATACTCGATTTCACAGTAAGCATTTCAATTTTACCCCTTAATATATTTTCTAGTATTTTTTTACCCTCAGTAATTGCTGAGAGTTAATAGTTTTCAGCCTCCTTCAACATCCTGTCTATTGTACATGCTGACAGATTGTGTAAGAGAAGATGGAGCCAAATATGCTAACTGAGTTGTCCTAAGTCAAAAGTGACTAAATGGGTCTTGATGCTTCTGCCCTTCTTTTAGTGGATAAGGAACTTGGCATCTTACCTATTCAAAGTCAGCTTCCAAATTTGAATTTATGACTACACTGCCACAGGTTGCAAACCCACATCCTGATACTTTATTTCCTTATCTTTCCAAGGCCACACACACACACCTCACACACAATTAAAATTGAAGGGGGGAAAAATGGGATACTAGTTGTTCATAGCTTATTTTGGTGAGGTTATTGATTGGTAGGATTGGAATCCAGAATGGAAAAAGCAGCCCAGGCAGCAGCCAGCAATTTTTTTTTTTTTTAAACAAACTTTTTTTTTTTATAATTTCAGCCCCAGCTCCATTTCTAAATGCCTTTTGCTAGTCATATATTTGTATGGATATGGAACAGGAGTGGTGGTAAATTCCTACAAAAATCAGTGGTATACCTATATCACAGAGTTCCGTCTACATACAGAGTTAAAATAATCCTTTTACTCCTCAGCTAAATTGTAGCAGATTGAGGTTTATGCTGTGAGTCAGTTTTCTATTGGAAGAGAAAGTGATTGATGAAATTGCTTATTCTTTGAGGTTCAGACCTGTTCTCCCTTGCGGTGGCAGGACCCTGATTGTCACAGAACACGGAGACCCGATTTTGAATTTTTAAAATACCTTGTTTAAATAGTTAGGCTCAGATCTCTTTCCAACCTTTGTATTTTATAGTAAAAACTACTTCCCTGTTTACTACTTATATTTAAATTGTAAATGTAAAACACATTCCTTTGTTCAGAGTAGGCTTGTTGAACAACTTTTGCCTAGGCATGCCTGTCTGGTTTTGGATATGTGCTAACAACATCAGACAAGGGGAAATTCATATATTTACATATAATATTGCTACATATATTTCACAATGAGCATATTGATCAGCGAGTTATTAATTTTAAAATGATACCTTACAAACATATTTTGTACAAAAATTATTACATTAGCGTGTAGGGTCTGAATCCAGGGGTGCTTTCAGTCACAAATACACAACCTGAACTCTAGCATCACACTCTGCCACATATTATTTGTTCATGAAAGACTTTTCTATGTTGTCTACATATCTTTAGGGAATTTTTCTAGTTTGAGTTGAGGTTATGTGTTTGAGTGCACTTCTGGAGAAATGGATGCATCATGACTGGTTATAGTTGGGAAGTTAGAGGGAGATTGTTTTGGAACTGAGTTGTCAGAGAATATGTCTGAGTATTACAAAGGTTGATTGGTAAGGAATGTGTGTAGAGCTTGGTGAAACATAGTTTCCACCTCAAGTAAACATACCTGCACCAGTTCTGATCAAGCTAGCGTGCTAAAAATAGAAGTGTAGCTCCCACGAGCAGTGGGAGGGGCTAGCTACCCTGAGTACGACGCTATTGAGACCATAGAATGGCTGTAGCCACAATTCTGTTTTTAGCATGCTAGATCATGAGCTAGCATTAGTAAGTCTACTCAAGCTGGAAATTACACTCCAACTCCAGTGTGGATATATCTGAAGTCAACTAATCTTTCCTGTGTGGGATTACATATAGTTTAAGTGAATCTGTCAGCAGTATCTGAGAGAATCTTGACTCTTGGACTTGCTCAAAGGTAATGGAGCACAATATAGAAGTGACAACTTGGTTACCAGTTGGGATTCTCATGGGTCATCAAACTGTGTTAATTATCTTACAAAGAAATCTATTTAGAGGAATATTTAGTAACTGGATGTTTTTATGCAGAAACTTGTTCCATCACACTATTCATTCAATGGACCAAGGGAAACAGAATTAGTGAAGCAAACCTCAAGGCTCAGACTCAATTCAGTTTGGGTGAGGACCCACAAACGTGGATGTTTATCCAAACTATCATAAGATTTTGAGCATAAAAAACGTCTGCCAATCTAATTTAAGCAGGCTTCCCCATAAGTTGTCTACCACTACTTGCTTTGGTAAGACTGAAAGTGCTACAAGAGCAGTGTTTCCCATGACATTTCATCCCTTGTACTTCTGGCAGGAAGTTCGGAGACTTATTTAAAAATGAATAGAGTATTTTTTACCAATCAGAATTTTTTCTCACTTTAAAAAAAGGTGGATTTAATTTTGTTAGATTTTTAAATAATGCTTTTTGATAGTTACATGTTAAAATCTAATGAATATTCAGTATTGGTAGCTAAGGATTAAGTGTTATGTTCCACTAGCTAAAATGGAAGGCAGGCATGTGTTTCTAATTTTCCTTCCAGCATGATGGAAATTTGACCCTTAATATCATGTGTCTGATATTAGATGACGATGACTTGATATCACTGACCACCCTATTTTCAGAGATATTTCTTCTTCATATATTGGAGTTTCCTCAGTCTTCTAGTAGAATAGGAAATAATTCTTTCCGATTGTTGTGCTTTCCATGCAAAAACTTGGCTCTGAGGTGAAGAAAAAGAGAACCAGAGCTTTGCAAATTCTGTGAGCAAAATATGAAGAGTGATGATGGCCCAATGATATCTGAAATCAAGTTTGCATAGCTCAGAAAGAACCAGACAAGGAGACAATAAGTGATGTTAATGACCTTCTCACTCCCCACAAGTTCTTGCTCTCTAGATGTGGATGGAGACCAGGAATAACATGTTAGAACTCATCTCTACAAACTTACATTATGGTATCTATACTGTAGGATCCACAGGAAGGTAACATACTAAAACACAGAGCTTTCTATTTCAGATTATTTGATGAACCGACTCTGGTTACAGCCTAAGGATAGCAAGACTGCACTGTGATAACCATACACCTCAGATCTACTCACTGTGAAGGAAAAGAACAAGTGCTTCTAGTGTTGTGAATCTGAACAGTACAAAAGGAGGGGATGTGAAAGCTTATTGGTAAATCATTGTTTGTTCCACCTAATTGTATAAATCATTAAGTGACCATTGTAGTCTCTGGGATGGGGATTTAGAGAGAGAGAGAGACTGCTCCCTAAAAAAAGACAGCTCCTACAAGATGACTGGTACTTTAGTCATCTGGATTGTCACGTTTTCAAATTATTACACTTTGAGGATTTTTATGTATGTGAACTCTGGAAGATCACATCATTATATTTCAGAAATGGTTTTGTCTTGTTTGAGTGCAATCAGGCAGACCGAGTATCTTCTATCTACCTTAATTTTTTTCCTAATCTCTCAAATAAAAGGAACTGTGAGGAGCCTTTTATTATGAAAACTAAGGCTGAAAAAATATTTAATTATTTGTTTACAGAACATAGAATACAGAACTTTAAATAAAACTATAGACATTTAAGTGAAGGGTTTTAATAATGAAAAAGCCCACCAGGAGAGTTCTTCAGGCTCCCATACTCTTGTCTTAAGTTTAATGGGGTTTCATTAATTTCATTTGAAATCTTCTTATATGAAGGCATAATTATGATATAGTGAAGACATAATCATGATATAGTAACACTAAGCTAGGTGGCATAAAATGATCTGCTAGTAAAATCTTGGAAAGACAAGGTCACATAGTACAAAGTCTTCAAATTAACTCTTCTAAAATGAAGTGCTGTATCTGGGAACAAAATAAAAGGTACCCAATGTGTTTTCATTATTTGATGTGACTTCTAGTAGCCACATGACAGTTCACCACAAAGTGATATTTCTGAAGTTCTCTTAAATGCCATTCTTTTTAATTTAGACCTCCATTTAGTCAGGCAGTTTAGTTTAGATATGATTTATATTAAAAAATCCATTGTGTGGACATGGGACTGGGAATTACAAATTCTTCAGTAATCTGCTTTTGGTAAAGCACTTCAAAATGATTCTAGTTCAAGAACAAACTGTATACTCCAACACTGAAATATATATAGCTGCTTAGCACAATAACCTAGACCCACTAGCTAATCTTATCTACTCCCTGCCAATGTAGGATTAATCCCTCAAGTAGATTCTTGAATGACTCATCTACTCCTGTTTTTAAATCACTCAAGGGATGCAACGTTAACCATTTCCCTTGTGGGGGCTAGTTCATGATTAGTCACTCCCCACTCTAAGTCAGCCTGAATTTCCTTTGCTTAATTTCTGTTCCTTACTTGTACTTCTTTGGAACTCCTTACAACACACATTACTCCCTACTTAGAGTTCATAATGCATATGGCAAGATAACCATACCATAGTGGGTCAAGGATAGGATACATAATTGGCAGACATGTTATACATACATGTAAATCAAATATTCTGAATACTGTAGGAAGAATGGCATTTTGGCTAAATGCAGACAACTGGAAGCAACAGCATGTGGATTTTGGGCCTGGTTCTGACAGTCTTGTGTGAATCCAGGCAGGCCATTGAGGCCAGATCTTGCATTGTTGGTGTGTAAGCCTAGGCATCTTAATAAATGGCCTCATCACAGAGACTCTGAGCATTAATAGCTTACATTGAGTTTACTGGGTGCTTAGCACCTAAGAGAATCAAGCTATTTATTTAGGCATGCAGCTCTGATTGTGTTGGCCTTGACCCCTCTGTACACTAATATACTATCTATTAAATGTGGATATTATTATTCTACCTCAGATACTGAAAGGTTTCATAAATAAGTATTCAGTAAGTGTTTTTGGATCCTAGGATGGACCCTAAAGTGATAGACTTGTAAATCTTTTCAAGCATATCCTCAAATCAGTCCTTTCCATATTTTTGCAGGTATTTACATTTACTTTTGTTTGACATCTTTCTGATAGTGAGATGCCCATCCTCCTCCTTAGACCCTGTCTTCACTTCACCCCAGGTATTCTCTTCACTGCTTTTGATCAAGTATTATTTTGACAAGGTCTCCACCTATTCCTATTTAGCTGTATATCTTTTCCTTATCTTCTGTTTAGTTATTTAACACAAGTAGTTCAGTAGTTTTATGCCAATTTGATACTGATTTAGCTGCCTCTGTGTAGTAATGAATCTCTCTTGCATTTGTATTGCATGTTTTTACAATCCTATATTAGCCCTCACCAGTGGTTTAGCAGTAACTTGTTCAGCGCTTTTGCTGTCCTTATTTTGCCCGGCGAATTCTAACTAGTTCTCTATCTTTTTGTTTAGCTTCCTTCCTTCTCCTTCACATGCAATACAGGTTCCTCTTTGTCCTCAGACCTTTGTATGTACATACGATTTATATAAAGTGGTCAGCTTAACTTCTGTACCCAGAAAGATAATGGAGCAAATAATTAAGCAATCAGTTTGCAAACATCTAGAAGATAATAAGATAAGTAACAGCATGGATTTGTCAAGAACAAATCCTCTGAAACCAACCTGATAGCTTTTTTTGACAGGGTAACAAGTCTTGTGGATGGGGAGAAGTGGTAGACGTGGTATATCTTGACTTTAGTAAAGCATTTGATGATTGTCTCGCCTGACCGTCTCATGGGAAACATAACCTAGATGGAGCTACTATAAGGTGGGTGCATAACTGTTTGGAAAACCGTTCCCAGAAAGTAGTTATAGTGGTTCACAGTCATGCTGGAAGGGCATAATGAGTGGGGTCTCGCAGGGATCAGTTCTGGGTCCAGTTCTGTTCAATATCTTCACCAATGATTTAGATAATGGCATAGAGAGTACACTTATAAAGTTTGCAGATGACACCAAGTTGGGAGGAGCTGCAAGTGATTTGGGAGGATAGGATTATAATTCAAAATTATCTGGACAAACTGGAGAAATGGTCTGAAGTAAATAGGATGAAATTCGATAGGGACAAATGCAAAGTACTCCACTTAGGAAGGAACAATCAGTTGTACACATACAAAATGGGAAATGACTGCCTGGGAAGGAGTACTGGGAAAGGGCTCTGGGGGGTCAGTGGACCGACCACAAGCTAAATATGAGTCAACAGTGTAACACTGTTGCAAAAAAGCAAACCAACCATTCTTGGATGTATTAGCAGTAGTTTTGTAAGCAAGACACGAGCAGTAATTCTTCCATTCTATGCTAAGCTGATTAGGCCTCAACTGGAGTGTGGTCCAGTTCTGGGTGCCACATTTCAGGAAAGATGTGCACAAATTGGAGAAAGTCTAGAGAAGAGCGACAAAAATGATTAAAGGTCTAGAAAACATGACCTATGAGGGAAGATTGAAAACACTGTTTTTGTTTAATCTGGAAAAGAGAAGACAGAGAGGACATAACAGTTTTCAAGTACATAAAAGGTTGTTACAAGGAGGAGGGAGAAAAATTGTTCTTCTTAACTTCTGAGGCTAGGACAAGAAGCAATGGGCTTAAATTGCAGCAAGGGAGGTTTATGTTGGACATTAGGAAAAACTTCCTAACTGTCAGGGTGGTTAAGCACTGGAATAAATTGTCTAACCTGCTCGTAAAAATCCCAAATGATGGCGATTCAACAACCTCCCTAGGTAAGCACCTGCCAGAGATGGTCTAGATAATACTTAGTCCTGTTATGAGTGCAGGGGACTGGACTAGATAACATCTTGAGGTCCCTTCCAATCGTATTATTCTATGAAATGGAGAAAACTGCTTTCGAAAGCAAAGCTACTGTCTGAAATCATGTCTGGAAATGTAAGCTGACCCCTACGCAGAGATCTTGAGACAGCAGAATTGATGATGAGACAGCCAGAGAGACTGCTGACCTGAGCAGAGATGGTGTTGCCTTGTAAATAAATAAATAAAATAAAATAAAATAAAAAGTTCACTTTTTCCCCCTCTGTCTGAGATGAGTGACTTGTTTCAATTCATGGAATGTGTAAATCTACACATGCTGAAGGGGTAAAGAGATTGCTTGATCCTATAACCCCATCTCCCTTTAGATCTAGGTGGTTCTAGGAGAGGACACCTGTACAAGTTGTGTTCACTTCACGCTATGGTGGGTGAACACAAGTGGAGAATCTGAACGATAAGTTGGAGACAAGAATTGGCTGTTGCATTGGTTAGTGTTACCCCTTTCTACCTGTAAAGATGGTAGAAAATAGAACAATTTGAATTTTAGCAAACATAACTGGGGAAAGAAAGAGCATAGAGCTTCTTTCACCACCAGACTCCATGTCACCTTCCTCACTGTTTGGATAAGCTTTGCTTTAAAGAGAGAATCCACTTCAGAAGTTCACAGGACTATAAAAGAAAGGGGCAGAAAACCACAAATTCTCAAAGACAAAGCCACCAGCATCTTCGGGCCTCTGGGGCAGTTCCTAACCAGTCACCATACTGCCAGAAGACTGTGGGTGGAAAAGGCCATCTTGAACAAAAGCCTTGAACCAGAACTTTCTAGATGAAGTTTTAGATGAGTGTTTTCACTTTTATATGCTTGGAACCATGTCTAACCTTCTCTTATACTTGAATTCACCTAAAATCCTGTCTTCTTTTATTAATTAGCTTGTTTTATTTTTAATCTAAACCAATCCAGTGCTGTGTTTAGATTCCATTGTTTGGTAACTTCAAATAAAGTAACAAGCTGTTGAATATTGACCCATTACAGGGGCAACAAACCTCAATATATCGGAACTGTCCAGGAGAGGGCTGAACAGCACAGAACACATGTTTTGGGGGAATCCGGGACCAGGAGCACGTTGGGGTCACCCTGCAGGTAGTAACCTAGGCTGGTGGAAACCAGAGTGTGTGACTGGTCGGTACTAGCAAGCGTCCGGCGTCAGAGCTGCAGCTATACAGAGTCAAGGCATGACCTGCAGGCTGGTTGTGAGCAGCCCAGGTTGGGAGCCACAGCAGGAAAGCATTGAGACACACCCAGGGTTACAGAGCAGCCATTGACAATCCCCTCATTAATCTGGATTGCTCCCCAGGATAGGACACCATTTCAGTGTGATTGTGGGGAAATAGATACACTGTGCCTGGTAAATTGTTGCAATTTAGGAGTATGTGAACCTTTAAAAGCAAAAGGGAAAAAAAGATATAGCTAAGACTGGGACAGGGGAAAAGGACAAGAGGCCTAGTAATTCAGCAAGGTAGCCTCAGAGAATGGAACTAGTTGACAGTTGTGAGCTGTTCCAGCAGCTTTCTCTTGGGAAATTAAATTTAACAACTGTCAAATAGTGGAATCCTTCTGTTTGTTTAAATGTACAATTTGGGAAGTGGCGTATGTGTGAGGTGTTATGAGCATGTGCCTTGTCTAGGTTTGTGGTTGTACAGGGACTTGAGCAGGAGGGGGAGGAGGGGAGAAGGAGGGGAAGAGTTCAAGGAAATTTCCAATAGGAGTAATTTTTAAATGTATCCTCCTCTAAAATATTTACTAACATTTACAAATTAATATTATGAAAAAAATATTCTCTGAAGTGTTAGTGTGTTAAATTTGAAAACAATTCAGTCACTGAGTGTGACACAAAGGGATTCTAAATCCTGCTCAAGGTGCATAAATCTCTGTGCAACTTTAACCATGGAGCACCTACCAATGTATCCGTAATAACTTCATTTTACTGAGGTAGGAATCTGTCAAATTATTACCCACCCTGTTGACCAAGTTTATCACTCCACTTAGTGAGATTTGAAAGATTATGGTCCATCCACCTTTTTTCTTGTGTGTTTTGGTCAAGAATCAGGTTCCACATTCCTTCTGTCCTGCCAATCACTTTTTACATTCCAATTAGATTTATCTCTTAAAGATGTTCACTATAATTAAATTCCACTATATTTATAAGGTAAAGTTGGGCTGTGTGTTAGCTTCTCGGCTCCTTGGAGCCAAGATCAAAGTGTAGTGAATTCTCTGACTTCTAGTTTACAAAACTGACCAAATTAATCCCTAGTGTAGCTAACTGAAATGGACTTATTTAAACCATTAAGTTTAGTCACCCAGTGGATAATACCAGAAGACAGCTGCCTCCACTGACAGATAACATCATTAGTAATTATGGAGTTAATGAAACAGTGGCAGATACTGCTGAAAATTGTTTTGAAATGTAATGTTTAGTACACTGCAAAGCCACATAATCAATAGTGCTTGGAGAATAACTGATTTTCTGGTTCGCTGGTAGTTCTGAAAAACTTAGAAAAAAAAATAATATTGGTTTTACCGTAACTAAAACCTAAAGTTTTTTGGAATTTTCAGCAAATTGAAAAAGTCAACAAAAGTTGCTTTGTTCCTAGGAAATTTTAAATGGTTTTAATAAAAACAATTCCCTTTTCTAATACAAAGTTCCATATTGCCGCTGAACAGTTTCCCAGTGTGCCCTAGAGGGGATCCAATGTTTCCACAGAGAACACCCTGCTTAGATTCTGGCCCTCAGTTTCTGGATACCTTTCACTCTGAATAGCTTCCACTTCAAACCCTCTTCCTTTTTAATAGAACTTGCAGTTTTTTTTTGTTTGTTTATTTGTTTTTTTTAAGTACAAAACTAACTAGCCTGGGAAGTGCCCCCTTACAGCCATTGACTCTGTGGGAAGCAATCAGGCAGGAATTACAATCTGGTTACAATTTCAATTTTCTACACATATGTACATGCATATATTCATAACCATAACCTGTAAACATATCTAATGACTATCAAATTCAGAACATCACTTTCACAAGAGACCTTGAACATATTTATACACAATATTGCATGCAGCAGTTGATTAAATTGCTTATTCTGAGGTTCAGACCTGTTCTCCCTTGGGGTGGCAGGACTCGGATTGTCACAATGTCACAGAACACCTAGACCCTATTTTGAATTTTTAAAACACTTTGTTTAAATAGTTAGGCTCAGATCTCTTTCCAACCTTTGTATTTTATAGTAAAAACTACTTCCCTACCAGTGAAACTTCTATTTTTGTTATGTCTAAGGGGAGCTGAAGAATTGAAAAATCAAAAAAGTTAGTCTATTGCTGTAAACGCCCAGCAACAAGCTTTTTATGCAAGTTATCTGAACCTTTCACCCAGAACTTTTTCTTGTCAGCTTTGTGACATACTTTCAGCAAGTTACCCAGCTGAAGGGAAAAGCAGCTATTTTTTCCTCGTGTTTTGTAACTCAAAGTAGTTTAGTGCATTTAAAACATGTTAACTATTCCAAATGAATTTTATCAATCTTGTCTTTACATGTTTAAAAAAAATATATAGAAGTCCTCTAACAAGAAGGCTTCATCCATTTCAGTCTGCGTGGGGTATGTACCCTGTAATCTCTACTGGCAGGGCTCCTATGAAGCGATAGGTATAGATTAAAGGAGCACTCCCTGGCAGAACTCCCAGGCACAGCAGCAGTACAAACACTGCCTGGCCTCCCCGAGGGGTGAATCAACCTTAAGGCAGAGTTGCTCCTGTGCCAGAACAAAGCTGATTTCATTTGGTAGGCATGGATTCATCCAAGAAAGCAAACCCTTTTGTTTGTTAATGAACATTTTCACATTAAAAACTGGCCTGAGCCAAGCCCCCAGAGCCAGGCATCTCTCATTTTGATGAGCATTCAAGTTCTGGATCTGAATTTTACAGCTAGTCCTATTGCTTTGGGGGTTTGGAATCCAGAGCTGCATCCAAATTGTGGCCCAGCTCTACTAGAAATTGTTTCTTCACTTAAAGAACTCCATCAAAATGGCTTCATTTTGCATATGTAATTGCACTCAGCTGTTTGTACTAATTAGACATTTAAGATTTCCATGGCAATCTTCTTTGCTCATAAATTGTAAGAGGAGATCACGTTCAACTGGCAAGGCAACACACACCAAAAGCAAAAATGTAAATTAGTGGACATCTCACTGCAGCTTCACTGAAACACAGAGTGGAAGTGTTATTGCAGAATTGTCACAGTTATTGAAGATTTACAAACATTTGTGTTTGCTTTTTATGGGGAAATAAATCTTCATTACATTTTGTATTATTCAATAAAAATAATTTATATCTAATTTAGTCAGAGACAGTTAAGTTGAGTTTCTTTTCCCCAGAAAAGTGTTTTGTTATGCCATCAGCTTGTATTACATTTCTGCACTCTTAGCCTTTTTGTTCAGCACTAAGTCTGACCCTGAAACTCCCCTTTTATCCGATCATAAGACCCCAAAAATGACATTATTCCTCTCCATTTTGGATGGGGATAAGTGCAGCTAATTACTCCTGGGGGGATTCTGCATGACTGCACACCCACAGAAAATGCCCCCTCACAGATTTCCTGTGTTTCCCTACAGAAAATGGCAGGGAGGGTGGCCATGGGTGCAGTTTTTTTAGGGGGGGGGATTGTCCCCCTCCAAACAGAGATGAGGCAAAGGGGGTGGGGGGGGAAGACACACACAGGGTTACATGCCACTGCCCCACCTCAGTCTGCAAGCGCAGAGCTGCCCAGCTGAAGGAGGCTCTGTGTCTCCGCTCCCCTGACTCTGCAGCTGAAAGCTGCCTCCTTGGTCCTAATGCCAGTCGTGCTCCCCTTCTGTGTGTTGGGAGCCTTCCTGGTTTCTATTCTGTGCAACAGTGAGTGCCCGTGGTGGGGCTGGGTAAAGGGGGTGGGCAGGACCAGCTCTAGGCACCAGCAAACCAAGCACATGCTTGGGGCAGCACAATTCCAGGGGCGGCACTCTGGCCACCCCCCCCCCCTTTTTTTTTTTTATTGATTGGGGCAGCAAAAAACCTAGAGCCAGCCCTGCGGGTGGGAGAGAGAAATGAGGGAAAGGACTGTGAGGAGGAAGAGGCAGTGGGGAAGGAAAGGGGTGGAATAGGGCAGGGGGAGAGGAATGTGGGAGTGGCAGGAAAGGGGGATGAAGTAAAAGGGGATAGGGGAAATCACACGGGGAAGCGGGAGCCCTGCATGCGTTATCCCCTTGGCAGCAGCTAGGGCTCCCCCATTAAGCAGGTCTATCAAAGCCTCACCCTGACAAGCCCCCGAGTTGCACCTGGACTCCCATCCCATCAAGTTCCACTCCCCCAGCACCCTCCCCCCTCACTGAGCCCCACACACCCAGATCCCCAGCTCTCCAGACTCAGCCCCTCCTCCTAAGCCCCAACCACCTTCACCTGGATCCCCTGCCGAGTCCCATTGCCCCTGTGCCCAAAACCCTCCCCTCCACCCTCAACAAGCCTCTGTTCATCCAGATTTCCCACTGAGCCGCCTGCACCCAGATTGCCCCACACAAACCTCTCACCCCACACATGGATTCTCCCACACTAAACCCCTCCACACTTGGATCCTGCTGGGCTGAGCCTGCCCACCCACACCTGGTGCAGAGGGGCAGGCCCAGCCCTTGCACTGTGTCAGGGTCAGGTGTAGCCTCACTGCCGAGTCCCTATACTGGGGAGGTAGAGGCTTTAGGGTGATCTTCCACCTCAATGCAGCCAGTGGCTTGTGCGCCCCACTGCCATGTTGGAGCCACATGTATTTATTGACAAATAAAATTTGCAGAATTTTAAAATATTGTGTGCATAAATTTTTATTTTGGGGGGCAGAATTCCCTCAGGAGTAAGGTCATATATGAAGAGTCTGCTACAGTTATGACAACTTAATGACACATGGAAACATTTTACTCTGAACATGCTGAAGTTTCTCAAAAAAGCTTGAACTCCAGGAGAGTCACTCAATTATTCATTCTTCCAAGCAGATATTACAATTTGCTCTGGATACACATCCTGTATTTTTATACAGTAGCATTGGTTAGGAATAGGGGTGAATTAATGATCTAGAACCCAATACTGCAGACACTCACTAGTGTTATAGGCCCCCTAAAGTCAATGGACTATTCATGATAGTAAGGATGTCAGGATTGGGCCCTGTGAGGCTTACCATGCCCACCTCTATTATGAAATGACTTGTTCATGTAATGGATTTCCATGAATAGATTTCCTCCCAGTAGTATCCATGGGGAATATGTATCATAAAGCATTAGGTAATGTACTTATCAGCCAACACTCAGAAGTGATGACTTTCCTGAAATATTGATTTCAAGAAGTATTATTGGGTATGACATACCACTATTACAGATTATCAATAAGAAATTGAATTTGGGATATGACTGCAGGCACTCAGATGAGTCAATTTTTCCCCACTTTCACTTGTATGTCATTAAAAGTTTGGTGCATAAAATGGTAACCTGACAAACTCAAGTTACAACACTGACGGGAGGGGAGAAAATGGTGTGCAAGGAAAATCTGCAGACACAAAGATTGTAAAACACTAAGTTTTTTGGCCTAAACAGTGCAGTATTCCCTTCAACCACCAGCCATAATAGAAAATATGAAACAAAAAAGATGAAAAACTGATTCTTCTTGTGCACTTCCCCCCCCCACACACACACACACTTTTACTAGTTGCTGGGTCACTGACATAAACTTCATGAATTTCCTGTACACTGACATCATGAGAGATTATAAACTGACTAGATCATATACTATAAGTGCTACCACTGGTATTGTACAGTGAAATGGCAAATACACGGCCAAAACAGGAGACATGGGCCAAATCCTGAGGCTCAGTTTCCATGGAGTCTCACCACAGACTGGAGAATCCAGGCCACATCACTGCAGTCATGGGAGTCATAGCAATCCTTGTAAACAGAGGTAGTAGAAAAGCTCACGACAGCAGTGACTTTCACAAACTGGTGAGATTTCTGCTATTTGGGACAAAATTATGAAAACAGCCTGTTGAATTTTGGTACCATTGAATTCTGATCTCAACTGTAGTTCTAATCTATTTTTACCTCATGCCACAATTCAAATCTAAACCTAATCCAGATCTGACCAGTGTGGTGTTCAAACTATCGCTGAGCATAAAAAATTATCAACTAACATTTACTCTAATACTTCAATATAAGTGGCTTTGCCTTCTAGAATACCTAGCTGTTATATAGCATTTAGCAGATTTAAAGCCCTTTGTCAAGGAAGGAAGTATCATTATGCCCCTTTAACAGATGGGGAAACTGAGGTACAGAGCGACAAAGAGTCCTATGGCACCTTATAGACTATCACATGTATTGGAGCATAAGCTTTCGTGGGTGAATACCTACTTCATCAGACACATGTAGTGGAAATTTCCAGAGGCAGGTATAAATATGCAGGCAAGAATTAGTCTAGAGATAACGAGGTTAGTTCAATCAGGGAGGATGAGGCCCTCTCCTAACAGTTGAGGTGTGAACACCAAGGGAGGAGAAACTGCTTTTGTAGTTGGCTAGCCATTCACAGTCTTTGTTTAATCCTGAGCGGATAGTGTCAAATTTGCAAATGAACTGAAGTTCATCAGTTTCTCTTTGAAGTCTGGTCCTGAAGATTTTTTGCTGCAGGACGGGGGGTACGCCGAAGCCGCGGGCATGCCGCTGAATCCGCTGGACCGGCGGACCTCCCGCAGGCACGCCGCCAAAGGCGGCCTGCCTGCCGTGCTTGGGGAGGCAAAAAAAGCTAGAGCCGCCCCTGATCCTTTTACGTAGGGATTGTCTAGTTTGGCCGATGTACATAGCAGAGGGGCACTGCTGGCACATGATGGCCCCGTGGGGGTGGGAGGGGCTGGCTGGCTTGGGGGGCAGGGAGGAACTGCCCCCCAGCACTCACCAGCGGCACAGCTGGGGTTGGGTCCCTGCACTTCCCACCGCCGGTGAGTGCAGGCCCAGCCCTGCTTCAGTCCTCAGGGGTGGGAAGGGGTGGGGCAGGGGCTGGAATTTGGTGCCCCAAGTTTCCTGGTGCCCTATGCAGCTGCATACTTTGCATATGGGTAAGGACAGCCCTGGTATAATCATTTATATTTGTTAGCACCTTGATGCTTCACCATAATCCAGGCCCCCTCTGTGCTAAACCCTGTACAAAAACATAGTAAATTTCAGCCACTGACCCAAACAGCTTCAAGCAGTAGTTTTGGATTGGAAACAACTGTTGTTTCCCCCCCTAATACTGTAGGCTATCCAGGAGTGCCGCCAGCTTTTTTGCCACCATAGGCAGCGGAAGGTACCGCCCCCAAAATGCCGCCCCGACTGGGGTGTCCAAAGATCCGGCCACCACGGTCGCCGCCCCCCCAAATGTTAGCACCCTAGGCAACCGTCTAAGTCTCCTAAAGGGTTGCGCTGGCCCTGAGGCTATCATGAAACTATGCTTTGCATAGTGTCTTTCATACAAGCCATGTTGAACAACACTAGACTGTGAAAATAATTAAGTTTTTGGTAAGGCCCTACCAAATTCACAGCCATGAAAAACATGTCATGGACAGTGAAATCTGTTCTCCCACCATGAAATCTGGTCTTGTGTGTGCTTTTACCCTATACTGTACTGATTTCACGGAGTTTCTCCAATTAGGCGTCCTAACCCAAAAGGGAGTTGCAGGGGATCACAAGGTAATTTTAGGGTGTTGCAATATTGCCACCCTTATTTCTGTGCTGCCTTCAAAGCTGCTTGGCTGGAGAGCAGTGGTTATAGGACAGGCACCCAGCTCTGAAGGCAGCACTGCCGCCAGCAGCAGCGCAGAAGTAAGGGTAGCAGTACCACAACCCCCCCTACAATAACCTTGTGATCCCCCACACAACTCCTTTTTGGTTCAGGACCCCTACAATCACACCACTGTGAAATTTCAAATTTAAATAGCTGAAATAATGAATAATTTTTAAAATCCGATGACTGTGAAATTGACCAAAATGGACTGTGAATTTGGTAGGGTCCTAGTTACTGATGATAAAACAGAGAAGGAAAGAGATTAAAAAGGAACAGGCAGAGAAAGCACCGTGAGCCAAATTCATCCTTGTTGCAACTCAACTCCTAGTATGTTTCCAGATGAGATTTATGAAGTCACTTTTCAGAGGAAAAGGAGTGTCTCAGAATCAGGAATTACGGCTCATAAGCATGGGGCAGTTCTGAAGAAAACCTTTTGCTACCTTCAGAAGGAAACCACTCCCCCCTCCCCCCACCACCCACCCTCCAACTTCCTATGGTCAAGAATAATTCCATATGGGTTGATTGATTTAAAAACCTCTGACAAAGGGATTATATTGCCATTTTATTGTACTTTAATCCTGGTCAATCAAGTTGAGGATATTTCCCTAACATTATAGCATTAAATTGTTATACTTTTTTAAAAAAATACGAAAAGATAGCAGGTCCTAAGATCACTTGACTGTTACTAATGGTCTCTTTCTCAATTCTTCTGAAATTGGCCTGTGAGCTATCAAATCCCCAACTTTGTTACTGCTGGAAGAATAGATTGCAAAGTGCATGCTATCATAATACACTTGTATAATCCTAGAATATAGCTCTCAGTAAGTGCTCGAGACTTAATTGGCTCTCTCTTACCACATTCTAGGTTTTCTGACCATGAGGAATTGGAAGTAAACTATATAAAATCAGATGAATCTTTACAGTTTTCATGCACCTTACCATTGTTTTGTAGAGACCCCTAATTAAATTGACCAGTATTTTTATTTTTTAAATAAAAAGCCTGAATTGTCTGCAGTTGGCTATGAAAATTGTCTTTTTGAAATATCACTGGGGCCTATGTGCTTTGAATGACTGAATATTCCACAAGGCTACACACACACACACACACAAAGAGTTCTGCTTGTAGTTAAATAAACTAAGTCTAGGATTTTGAAAATAAAACGTCATTGTAAGAAGACAAAACCAAACCAGTAATAGTCCACAGATAAAGCAGCCACATGGTATTTTAAAAAGACCTCTACTTTAAAGAGAGAACTGAGACCAGTTGACTTTTCCCCTCCACTCTCTGTGTTCCTTCCAGCTGTTGCACAGCTGCCTACCCTTCCAGAATGCTCTCAGAAAACTCTGCTATTCTGGGGATGGAATTCCCTCATATGTAGCACTTGCAACATAATATAAAATTCAACACTCTACCAATTTCTTCAGATACTGTGTGTATAAAAAAAAAAAAAAAAAAAAAGAAAGAAAGAAAGAAAGGTGAGCTCCCACCCGCCCCATCAGTGGGAGCTCCTTTCTCCGGGATCCTTAAAATTAAGCACAGATACCATGCTTCAAACAGAGACCTGCTATAGAACTTGTCTCTCTTCCCACATGAAGATTTTTTAACTCAGCCCTGCAGGAAGGTCTTCACCCACTGTAACACAAAAGTCTGGTGTAGGCAGTCACCTTACCACAAGCCTATTAACTATGGGGTAAACGTTGCTTGTTCTTAACCATTTTATCACTCAATCTGAGGGATGTGTGTGTACATAATGTAGAAGGCCACTATACAATGGTTAAGGCATCTCTGCTGTTTTTATTCCTGCACATTTTTGAAATATAAACAGCCTTCCCAAAAACAACAGAAAAGCCCCAGCTACAACCCTTCAGCTCGCCTTCCATCCCCAAAAGTTTGGGGATGCATTTAACTTTTGATGGATTGTTAAGGACTTAGAAAAAAGATGGATTTTTGCAAGAAGCATTTTGGCTCCATCTTTAAAGAATAATTGTTTAATGATTTAAGACAAGGCAACGTCTTGCAGATATGGAAAGAGACTGTCTACAGGATATTTTTGTCTAGCACCAATTCTTTGCCCACTTCCTATAGTTTCTGGTGAAGTAATAAGCAGACTTCTGTGGAAATAATTAGTTTATATTCCTTTTTTTTTTTAATCCCAAGAGGTTTATGAATTGCTTTTCCAATTTCAAAATGTGGTTCATTAATTGCAAGTAAAAGTATATGAAGATAGAGCTTACTGGTCTATGACAATCTGCAAAACACATGTAAGTATGAAAGGCAGGAGCTCGGTTAGAGACAGAGTTCCATTTCCTGGCTCCAGACACCCGATGGATTCAGTTTACAAAGAGAGAATACCCGTGTCATTTGATGCCAGTGGTTCACAAACAAAGTAAAATATAACCGTAAATACAAATAAACCATTAGCTAAAAATTAAAAATCACAAAACACAGCCAATTAATAGAACATAGATGTGTAGGCTAGAGGCCAAGAGACAAAATCTGAACCCTGGACAAGTCAGAGAATTTTTCTGCCTCTTATTAAAGATCTGTCAACAACTACTATTTGAACTGTAATAGCTTTTTGAACATGTTGCTCCTTGTATAGTAGCCTATCCACTTGTGCCTTTGGTTTTCATTGCAAACAAATGATTGTTCATACTGGAACTGGCATGCTCTAGATAGGATGGGGCACTTTGATTCACTGAGGGAAACAAGGTTTCCAAGAGGCCCTTGAAAGAGCCCTGGCACACACACAAAAGTTAAACAAAGCAAATCAGAATTCCATCACTCTTTGTAGCTAGAGCCACATGGCTAAAATTGTGTCAGTGTAACAAGTGAAGATTAATTCTGCACCAAGCCAATTGTCCTTTCTCTCCCCCTACGAACGGAGCCTTAAGACAGGCTCTGGTCCAAGGAGCTCTTCAGTGCCAAGTGGCAAAGGGCAAAACCATAACACAACTCTTATCAGGTCTGACATAATACTCTTTGCCCAAACTAATTATTGTAATTCTATATAAATTTGCAACATGCTTGTTATTAAATATTATTGCATGGTATACATACAGGCTCTATATGAATAAATATGTTTTTAATGTGTTTGTCAAGCAAGGCTTAAGTCACACTGCCCTAGACAAAGGAATATGGTTCTGCCTTCTTGAATGTGTCTCTAATACGACTTGAGCAAGGAGAGAATGTCATTACCTTTACATGAAGAGTACACACAACTATCAGGCAAAACAACGTGGAAGCTAGCCACTTAACACTCGTGACAGGGGGATGGAAGCTGGAGCCTGCCTCCTGAAACAAGGTCATTGAGATGTAGAAGACATAAGCAAGGTCAGAAAGCCACGTGGGCATCCATTACCAGGCAGATAGAAGAGGCCAGACCTCTTGTACACCTGAGAAAAATGGACCCTTTCAACCAAGAGGGCTGAAAGTCTCTGGAAACTGAATATAGATGAGAGACTTGCTTGAACAAAAAAGATTCATTTGTTAAGTTAAACTTCAGTCTAAAATATACTTTTACTTTTGTTTGTGACCATTTTTCTATCCCACTTACTCCAATGTAGTATCACTTAAATATCTGCTCTTATTACGTTTATTTTAGTTTTCCTACAAGCCGTCTCAGTGCTGTATATTAAAGAGAAGTGCAAGTCTGCAGCTAGTAAACAGGTTGATGCTGTATACTGTATCTTTAAAGAAGCAGCAAACTCCTTCTGTGAGAAAAACTGGACACTACAGGGCAGATGGTTTTGGGAAAACTCAGGACTGGGAGGAGGTTGGTGTCACCCTGCAAGGAGTAACTGGCTGGTGATGCCAGAGTAAGATTATTGTGCTGTAAGCAGACTTCTGGTGTCAGGGCTCTGAACCAAAGCTGCAAAGCACAGAGCCACCCAATGTAGGAGGGCAGCTGGTGACAATTCCTTATTGGTCTGAGTTGAATCCCAAAGCATGATACAGGCCTGTGTCTCAGAATGCAGAAGGTTGGAAATTCCCTTATTCTTTTTGTTAGTTCCATTCTAATGTCTTCCCCAAACCCTTCTAATAAGTTATGCTCATCCATTCAGTTAAACAATGCAATGTGACCAATCACCGCTTTAAAATGTGTATATTGAGTAGGGAGTCTAGCAGTCAACTGTATACAGTTCAGAGAAGGCTGCTTATGGACATTCCACAATTAGAACAAGAGGCTAAATTTTATTGAGGAAGTTATTTGCTCAGTTTCAGAAATTAGCTGGGGTGATCTCATATTTCCTTGAAAAAGGTGACACAGCCACCACCACATATGGTGGTGACTGGACCATTTTTAGCAGCCTCAGAGAGGATTGTGAGAGCATGGAGACTGAATTACTCACTCCAAGAGGCAGTCTGAGTTAAGGTAAATTGCAGGTCAGGGATAAGGCACATTGGTAGCGTGGTGTGAGGTTTCGTTGTCTCTTCGTACACTGCACTCATTCTGAGAGATAGGAGGGAATTTCAGTCTTGAGCTAGCATTTAAGAAACTTTTAATAAATTAAATTCACTCCCCGCTCCTTCACTTTTTATTAACCCCAATAAATGTTAACCAGCTTGCATAATTAAATATTAGGTACTTGACATCAACTGTTATCAATACAAATATGGGGATGTAATTTTCTGTTTAATTGATTAGAGAAAGTGTCTGCTGCTAATGAACAGTGCCAAATTATGTATCTTTGGATTTATTTTTACCTCTGACAGTCTACAATGTAAATATTCTTTCTGCAATGGAAATAACTGTCTTACAATATGCCTGCAACACAGTGGAATTCATTTTTAGCCAAAATGAATGCAAGATACATTTAGGTTTACTACGATCAGATTTAATGGAACCAAATACATTTTTTCTGTGCCCTTTGTACAAAGAATTTAGTCTACAAGTGTATGTTGTGATATGCAGAAACTTCTGCATGGAGATGTGGGAGCAAAATGCAGTGGAGATTAATGATTTTTTACTAGAAGGATAGTCTGCATGCAAGTGAGACTCCAGTATCAATAAGTTCCTGGGTGCTCACCACTTTTCATCTTAGCAAGCGTGTTTGACAATGCTTTTCGTGCAAGCTTATAAGCTGTTACAGCCTTTTAGATGCAAGGTAGATGCCCTCATGTTCAAAAGATACCTACCATAAGGTAGTGACAAGATTTTACCTAAATAACTTCACTAAATATACTGGGTTTTGCAAACAGACACAATATCCCTCAAACTACTTACGTTCATCTATGCACTTGGTGTAAAGTATATTGATACAACTAGTTATTGCCTCTATGTACCTTTAATGCTTTTTATACTTTTGCTCCCCTACATTCCTTTCCTTTCTGTATTCTTAAAGTTCTCACTTGCATCTTGAAAACTACTTCTGCTCCTATTTGAAGTGGACTAAATAGAATTAAAGAACAGCTGTGGACACTGCTGATCTCAAGCCAGCACAAGTCCATTGACTACAACACACTTCCTCATTTACACTGGTGCAATCCTGATTAGCATATCAGGCCATTTTTATGATCTCTCACATACACAAGCAAGGACATAGTTGGGGGGGGGGGGCAGGAGGGGCATTGTCCTCCCCCTTCCCCGCCCCCCCACACACAGGGCTCCATTGGCCTGAGTGGAGCTTCCCTCCCACCCCAAATATAGAAGTCAAACTACACTTCTGTATATACACATGCTTCCAGTGATGCATATCTGGGAACCCAATCACCAAAAATAAATAAATATTCTTGAACAATTCATGATAATAGGTCAGAGGGTAGCAATAGAAATAGGGACAGGACAACAGATTTAGCTTGGAAGACAGACAGGTTGGAAAGCAGAAGCCAGAGAGGATCAGGAGGAGGGAGAGCGACTGATCTCCTGCCCCAAAGCAACAAGCATCACTTTCACCAACAACTTCTGGACTTCCAGGCACTTCATTTCAATGTCTATTGTAAATACACAATTGTGGGGAGGGGGAGAGAGAAGGGGAGGAATCCATCACTTTCTTACTCTCAAACAGAGATGAAGACTAGCTGGGCCACAAGAGTGTTCTGTAACATTACCGTTATTTAATATTCAGTCTGTACACTTCACATTGGGGTATAACAATTATACTTTATCAAAAATGGGAATCATCTATTTAACACTGTGTGAATTTTAAGAAACCCATTAGCTGCTGCAAGATTTCATCCATCAGCCCCATGATAAATTTTTAAAACAACCCCGTTTCCTCCCCTCCCCCCCCAGCAACTTTCAGATATCCTTATGCTAAGTTTCCTAGCAAGCATCAGCAATTCATTAACCTTATTCATATCAGAGTAACCCTGGCAAGTCCTACATTACATATGATTTGATAAAGGTGTCCTACATCTCTGTCCAATGTGATAAGACTATCCTGTTTTCATGCACGTCTCTACTGGCATGCCTCTCTCAGCTGTTTACCTGAACCTAATATTTTCCAGCTTTTGGCTTGTTTTAAAGTTCTTTACCTCTTATTTTTCCATTATATGGATAAGCTAACCTTCTATTATTGTCCCCAATTAAAGTCAACCGAAGTTAAACATTTGCATGCACAATATAGGAACTACAAACTATTCAAAGTAAACTAAACACTAATAGTTGACAGCACAAATATGTTACTATGTAAAACATGAGTAAACTAAGCATTTCTAAAGTGCACTTGCTCAAGAGACTTCATAGGAAACTTGTAATTAAAGCACTTTGCTCCCAGTACACAAGATTTAAAAAAACAAACAAACAAAAAATGCTATTTTTCCCAAGTTCATAAAGAAATCACCAAGAATTAGATGTAGCAAATATCTCTTGCATTCATCCAGACTATGCCAGAAGGCCTCTTACCCTAGGCAACAAGGCCCAGGTTACACACTCTGCTTTCATGTACAAGAGGCAGGAATACATCATAACCTGAAAGAATTTAAGCCTACATGGTGTCATTCCCCCACTCAACTCCAGGAAATTTATGCATAAAAGAATGCTGATCCTGTCAGTGTACTATGTTCCCTCAAAATCCATCCCAAAAGAGAACATTATTCCAGGCATTTGGGAGGGAACCAATGGGAGGTTTCTAAATGAACTGTGTTGTTTCAAGTGTCAGGGTGACCAAGTAATAGCGGAGAGGCACTGGACCTCCATGGGGAATTATGGGCCTTCTGTGACGCTGACACCAACACCCAGTAGGAAGAACTGAGAACAACTATACAGTTTTGAGGCTGCAGAGTTTTCCACCTCCAAACAGCGCTTAAATTGCTGGAGGCTGCTTGAAGTTCTACCTATACTCCTGCTTCCAACTCTTGCTTCCAGCTGTGTAGCGGAGCATGGGGTTGCAATGGTAGGAAGTTGGAAGGAGATCTTAGTGTAGACAAGGTCTTTGTGGCTGGTTACAGGGGCCAGGATTTTCAAATATAAGTACCTAAATCTAGTTGTTATGGATAGATGACTTTCCTTAAAAAGCCAAACAAGAACAGTTGTTAAATCAGAGTCTCACGAACTCTGAATTTTAAGTTTAAAATAAATAAAAATAAAGGGACAGCTTTGAGCTTTAAAAAGTCCTTTACAATGTTGCTGACTAGGACGGTATTGCTACCAGGTACTATTTATAAAGCTACCAGAATTAGTGAAGACAAAAAAGATACTCAAAGATTCAAGTACCTCAAAACATAGGGCCTTCTTACAATGCTTTGGGATGAAAGTAGTAGTAATAATAAATAAACCTGAAAATGAGCTGCATCTAAGCAACTTATTTAACAGCCACCAAATGCTAAGTCTGGTCAAACTGATACTGTATCTCAATCAACATACATCATTCAACAAGGACCATTGTGCCAGCCAGAGTGACCACAGTTGAGGGCATTTCACACCAGATTTAGAAGAACATTTGAAATATCAACTCCTGTCAGTGCAGCTTTTGGTGTATATGTTTTCTCTTTATTTCAAGGATATGACAAAGAAAAAACTGACCCACACAGAAGTGAATTAATATAATGAAAGCAAGATGAAATAGTGCATAAAAGGATAGCAATCAATAAGAGGTAGAGCATAAAAAGTACCAGCTGATCAAAGACAGAAAAATAAGACTGCTGCAGAATGATGAGTTCACTTAAGAGAGAAGGGAGGGGAAAAAGGAAAACCATTTGAACTAAGAATACAGAAAAGATCACAAAATGTACCATAAAAAGTGACATAAAAGGGACACAGGGAAAAAAAGCCAATACACATCCATGATGAACCAACTGAACCAGAGAAAACAAGTGTGCAGTATTATCAGAACACCATGTAAGAAAAAAAAAAAAAAAAACCTCAGTACAGAAAATATACAAAAAAGAGCACTAAAGAAATATTGAGGCAAAGAAAAATGGGCAGAAATATCAAATAAAAAGTTGTCCTCAGTACAAAAAATTATGAGCCTGAGTAAAGTAAAAGGGACTGGGACCACATACAGTGGCCACCCTTGAGAACTTGCCAATTCTCCTCTAAATAAAACGACCTCATAGTACAAACAATGCTCTATATTTCCCTATTAGTTAGAAAATACCGTCAATAGCTAACAGTAAGGATTCCTAAAAAGTTACTGTACCGAACTGGTGTCTGAAACTCCACTACAAGAAATTGATTCTGCCACAGATACTGTGACATAGACAATGCCATTTAAATAACTGTGCGGTAGGTACCATTTAGATAACTAAATAATTTATAGTTTTCAAAAGATAGCCACATATTATGTAGGGCTGTATTGTTAAGGTGCCTGATCCTACAAGGTATAGGATCCTGACCCTCATTTGGTTTTGCCTCAGTCACGTGAAAATGCAGGTTTTGTATAATCCCCATATAAACACCCTAAATCAGTTCAGATTGACTCCGAAGATTTGTGAAATTTAGTCAGCTCCCAAGGTTTGTGAATGTTCGTTGACTTCTTGATGTATCATCACACACACACACACACACACACACACACACACAAGTAATCCTATTCAGGTACATAAAAGCTCCTCCAAAAAACATTCCTGTGTAAAGAGGGATCACAAAGCTTCATGGAAATGTGAACAATAAAAGGGAAGAATGTATTTTGACTTAATTGCTATTTGACTTTTCTTGAAAGTCAGATAGCTTTTGGCATTATTTTACCCAGTTTTCATGACTGGGATGTGAGCAGTCTGACCTAGTGGTCAGACCAGGGTCAGGCTGGGTTAGATACCAGAAGGTCAGAAGACAAAACTAAGAGTCAGGTATCCGGAGGAAGGCAGGATCAGGTGATCAGCAACAAGCAGTAGAAACAGTCCTACACAGGGTGAACCCAGTTGCATGGACAGCATCCTGTCCCTGTGCTGGATTTAAAAAGCAGTGATGAACCAATCAGGTCCCAGCGCTGAAGTCCTCTACTGGAATTCAGTTCCTAGTCTGTAGGTCACTGGATGGCAGGTTGGAACTTACTAGCCCTGAGGATGAAAATTCAAGGCCCACTGTCTGTGACATCAACATTGGTTAATGATATGGAAAAGATGATTTGGGAGATTAACATCCACGATAGTTACAGAGGAGACCAGGTACCTTTTAGAAAAGGATTTAGCCGTAAGTCTTACCAGATCACAAGGCAAGTCAATTATTATGCGTCAGTGCATGAATCAAGTAGATGTGAAGAATTTTTATTACTCCTGATTTCCTGCAATTAAGGGCAATTCAGTTAAAAAGTGGTCTGCCTTATTTCATGAAATTTCTCACTTTCAGCTCATGGGAGTCTTGTTGACTAAATACTAACCTGGCAAAACTAATTAATTTTGCCCTGAGCATTCTTTACACAGATGTCTGTTTTGAACAAGTTTTCAGCTTAATGAACCAGCTCCAAGTAGACAAGAAAACAGCTTCAATGAAAGTTCAGCTATTATCTCAAAAGATATCTTGGAGTAAGCTGCCCAAATTAGTAGTTTCCTATTTAGGCTATCCCAGAGTATTTCACATGTAGTTCAGTAACTTCTGCTATGAGACATAAGGATAGCCCTGCCTTTTTTAAGACACGGCCAATGCCCAATACATCTGGGCCAAATAAGCAAGTTTACTTGGAATAAATTATTATTTAATAGCATGCTCTACACCAACCTGTGCACCCCATACTAAAACAAATGTGTGTCCTGGTCTGAGCCGACTACTTCCTACCATGCACAATTACTACAAAGTGCCCTTATAAAATACAACAGTATTCAGTGATAGCTGACCAACTCAGCATTACAACTGGAAGCTGTAAAATTTGTGAGCATTGCTGGAGAATATAATAAGGTTTTATTTATTCTAAATAAAGATTTAGTGCCACAATTCAGAGACATCACTGTGTTCTCCTCTATAGTTTTCCTGCAGGAGAGACAGACAGACAGAAAGACCAGAAACCATAAAGGTAGCAATCAATGCATGCAGTATGTTCTGAAATGGTGACATTCTTTTACAAAGAGGTCATAGCATGGGCCTGACCTGAGACTAGTGCTCCAGACTGGTTGGAGACGGGTATTCCTTCAGGATGCACCACTTTCCATTGCGATTGTCGGTGACAGAAATGGTTCTTTTTGCAAAGCTGGCCCATACATGCATGTCTCGTTGATAGAAGGCCAACATTTTAGGACTACAGTGCAGAGATATTGACGTCTGTCCATGTGCTATGAATTATTACAGCATAGGCTCTTCATTCAGGAGTTTTTGGGACATGGAGGTTTGATAACTGGCAGCATCTATATCCTTTGCAAGAGCTGATTTATCAGTGGCTGGCCTCTGATTCCCCAGATTTAGTACAATTTCACAAGGCAGTTAAAGAACCATGCAGTGGTTTTAACTTTGTACATTGGACAGCAGCAATGGATTAGACCAGTTAGAGCCAAATGCATCAGCCATTATTTCAGTCTGTAATTGCTCAGTCATGGGCATTAAAACCTATTTTTATTAGAATTGTGGTAGGAAAGAAGTTGGTACATTGTGATTCCCTACTTATTTTGTCAAGTGTCAAGGAAAATTTTACTTTCAATGGAACAGTCAGATTAGCAAGACACTTTGGTTTAACATGCTCCTTTAACCAGTGGCGTAGCCAGGAGGAGGGAACAGGGGGAGTGATCAGAAAAAAAAAAGGCGCCACCTGCTGCGGCGCTTGTACTCACCGGGGTCTTCGGCGGGCGGCGGAAACTTCACTCGCTCCGCATCATCCCCCCACACCAGCAGCACATGCATCCCCGGCCAGCCCCTCCCTCCCAGCACTCACACCCCGCGGGGGGCGCCCCGAGCTAGACCCCTGGCCCTCCTGCTGCTGCTCCCTGCAGGCTGCACATGGGGCTGGACCACTCCGGCTCTGCTCCCACCGGTGCCCCCACAGGGCGGGCAGGTCCCGGGGCTTCCGTCTGCCTTGGTTCCATGGCCACTGCCGAGGCAAACCACTTGGAGCCCCTGCCCCTGGCCAGACGGTAAACTTCGCGCATACGCGAGGCCCTGCCCTAATAAGATGTGGCTGGCAGCGCTGGGAAGGGTTCGCTTTCTCCCACCTTCCCCTCCGGGCCACTCCTATTGGTTCGGGGACTGGACGTGGGTGGGGAGGCAGGGTTCTCTTAAAAGGAAAGAGACACTCCTTCCAGCCCCTTCCTCCTCAGCCCTGTGTTCTGCAGAGCTTTTACTGATGGGGCAGGGCTCCAGGTCTTCGGCGGCGGGCCTTTCACTAGCTCTGGGTGTCTTCGGCGGCACTGAAGGACCGAAATGCCGATGAAGCCCCGCAGAGCAAGTGAAGGTCTCGCCGCCGAAGACCATGCCACAGCGGGTGGCGCTTTTTTTTGCGAGTGAGTTAAAAAGGTGCCATTTTGGGGGAATATGCTCAGGGGGAGCAGCTGCTCCCCCTCAGCTACTGCCTTTAACATGGTATCTTAAAACTGCTATTTTTAACAGCATACCCAGTCTCATTGCCTTCTTTTTTCCCCCCTTCTCCCATTCTCATTCTACCACTTATGTCTGAAGTGAATTCTTTCCAGTCCAAACCCATCCTGATAACTCACGTATTTCATGCTGTCACCACTCACATGCTACCCCCCTCGCTCAGCCCCCATTATTAGAGAAAAACAAAAAAGTTGTACTAAGTTGTTTTCCATTATGGCTATGTAGTGCGCTCTTATTTGATCTATTTGTCTCAAGGCAAGGGTTGCATCCTATGCTTAAATAAGTTTTGTGCTGTAAAAGCAGGGGCGGCCCTAGATTAGCTGCCAGCAACTGGCACCCTAGGCAAACCATGCAATCGGCGCCCCCAACCCCCAAATCCCAAGGGCAGATATAGGCTGAGGTTTTGGGTAAACTAGGAAACATTTTGCCCCTTTTTTCCTTTTAATGTTTTAAGCGTGGTTTTTTTTTTTTTTTTATAAACAGAAGTTAAACTATTCGGTTTGTCCTTTCTTCTGTCCAACCAATGGGCCATGAAGCTGGGTCCCCATACTATAACTTGTTTGTAACCTCCTCATCCTTTCTTCCTTCTACTTCATTTACTTCAATTTCTGCATGCGTCTCTGAAGGTGAAAACATTTTCTCCCCTTCCATATCAGTCTGATGCTGTGAGCGGCCTTCATCTAGAAAAAAGAACACGAGTACTTGTGGCACCTTAGAGACTGCGGATACAGACTAACACAGCTGCTACTCTGAAACCTTCATCTAGAAGTAAGTTTCCATCATCTTGAGTTTCCAAACTGCTTCCATGCGGATGTGAGCTACCCTCCTCTCCAAGTAAAATTCCTTCATCTGGATGCTGTGAACTGCTTCCATCTTTGTTTGGATTAAAGAGAAAATATTTCAAGAAGGATCCCTGCTGTTTTGCTTGGTCCTTTTCCTTCTCAACCTTTCATTTACGATTCTCAGCTCCTGAGGGTTTTCTTTTTCCTCTTTCTGCCATGAGGCATTTGAATAGTGTTATGTACTGTACTCTCAACTGCAAGCATTATAGCGTTAAGGATGGCTGACACACCACACAGTTGGCAATTTAAACCACATTGCAGCCATTCCAACATGTCTTTTCACTGCTTATAGGTTCAATGATTAGTAACATACACTCACTTACCTATTAAAACAGTTAGTTACAGCATTTACATAGAAACAAAATGACCTTTTTCGCCGTTATAACCTGACACCGGTTGTTTGGAAAGTAATCTCCTTCCGCACGGTTACCCACTTGGAGAGTGACATCACTTTAGTAGTTTATTAAGCATTAAAGCTGTTACTTTTCTTTTATGGACCTTATTTATTACATGTGAACCAATTACAAAGCAAAGTTCATAATTATACAGCCCGATAATAACGCTAAGGTTTAATAATGCTTAAAGATATAAATCCAAAACATGAGTAATGCTGAAAGATGTTATTCTTTATTCTTTGGCACAAACACACAATTTTCCACAGTATTTGCTCTATTCTTAATCATCTATCTGCGACGTGTTAAAATGACCATTTGACATATATCAACTCGCAATATCGCCACTCTACATGAATTTCCGGCTATGCGACCTTGATGTATATTCGACTTAGGTGTCACTAGCATTGCAGCTCTTGCCACTAGTGGATGGGTTTCATTGTGACTGAGTTATTGCTTATCAAAATTGCGGAGTGGGGCATCTTGACCTTATGTTGCAAATTGAAGAAAAAAAGAAAACACTAAAATACTTATTTTTGCAGTAAATAAGACTTGACATATTAATAAATTCTCAGAAATGTAGAGAAATGAATTATAATTCATATTCCCTCTGCATGCGCATGGGAATTGAAATGACGACATCTTCGTTATTTTATTCCCTTGAATTTGGCGCCCCATTTAACTTGGCACCCTAGGTGACCGCGTAGTTCGCCTATATGGACAGGCCTCCCTGTGTAGAAGATAGAGCTGGTTGGGAATTTTCCATCAGAAGTATTTGCCACTGGAAAATCAAAATTGCCACAAAAACAATTTTCTGGAAAAAAAAAATCAATTCTGCTGAGTTTATTTTCTGTTGAGAGAAATCAAAAATTGAACTGACCTGAAACTAAGTATTTAACACAAATCAGATTATTTTGTTTTGCTGAATTGCCCAAAAAAGGTTTCATTTTGAAATAGTACATGAAATATTAAACAGCATTTCCTTATTAGTGTATTGCCTTGTAGGAGTTGTTTGGGTCCCCATCTGGCCTATGGGGCAAGTGCTCTGGAAGACTACATCTTGCATAATGCGATTTGGATTTCTTTCTGACCAACCAGTCTGGGGTGCCTAATAGGATTCACATTACTCTGTATATCATGAGATGTCCATCCAGGGAGTCTAGTCCCTACAAAAGCATGAGGGCCTCAGGCTACTCCCATAAGGCAGCATGCCACAATGGGAAAAAGCAGTTCAACGTTGAAATGACTCAAAACAAAAATGTTTAATTCTGGATTGTTGAAATGGCCCAAAATGAAACAAACATTTGATTTCAGGAATGTTGGAATATTTGGTTTTGACCAAAAGTGTTGAACTGTTTCATTTTGACATTTCTTCCACCCAACAGTTGCAATTTCTTGTCTCAACATGAAAATGAATGTTAAGTGACAGAATTCCTACAGGTCAGAAATTCCCACTTTTGTTCAGCTCTAACAATTGACTGCATAAACACTATTCACCAAGAACATGCAAAGTTTTATAACAGTAACTGTACAAAAGCTTCTGTAGAGTGAAATTCAGTGTCTGAGGGCTTGTCATGGGGAAAAAACCCCTCAGTAGTGGACATTTGTACTGTGCACACAGGGCCTTTCAAAGTGCACTAACCGAATGTGTCCAAAGTGTATTAAGTGGCCTTAGGGTGCTCTTAGTGCACAATAAACTTCTATACGGGCTATTAGTGTGGAGTAGCTACTGCACACTAGCTACTGCAGGCTTACCCAATCCCCCCCCCCCCCCCCCGCCACATGTAGCATTAACTTATTATAATGCTAACAGGTGGACTGCACTTCACAGTTTCTTGCTCCTTCAACAGGGTTGGGGGGAGAGGAGGGGAAGGGAGAAAAAACAGAACCAATAGCTTAACTGCAGTAAAGAGACAGACTGAACACCAGCGCTCATGACTCAAGAGAGCATTAGACACATGACCAGTATCATGACAGAAGGAAAAAAAAAAAAACACTTACACAACCCATATCATTTAAAAATCAGCCCTTTAAATATGAGCTAGGAAGATCACCAAGTTGTTAGATTTTCTAGGGCAAAGATTCAAGGCACTTCACAGCTGCAGTCCAGATTCAGACATAAGTAAATCCATATCTGAGCAGAATTTTCAGAAACCTTCATGATCCATTGCCAACTTCAAGCACTCAGCAGCTGATCTGAACACTCCTGATCCACACATACACACCCTTAATGCACAAAGGTTGTGGCATGCTTTGGATCAGAAGCTTTGGGTCAGTGCATTGTAGAGAAAGGCCAGTTGGAAAGTTCAGATATAAGAAAGAGGCCTCCAAAAAGTAAGGTAGGGTTGCCAACTTTCTATTTGCAGAAAACCGGACACCCTTGCCTCGCCCCCTGCCCAGCCCTTTTTCCAAGGCCCTACCCCCGCTCATTCCATCCCCCTCCCTCCGTCACTCTGTCTCCTCCACCCTTGCTCATTTTCACCGGGCTGGGCCTGGGATAGGGGTGCAGGTGGGGAGACTAGTGGTGGTGAGGACTCTGGCTGCAGGTACAGGCTCTGGGGTGGGGCCAGAGATGAGGGATTCAGGGTGAAGGAGATGGCTCCAGGCTGGGGCAGAAGGTTGAGGTATGGGAGGGGGTCTGGGCTGAGTCAGGGGGTTGAGATGTGAGAGGGGATATGGGCTCTGGGCTGGGGGTGCGGGCTCCAGGGTGGGGCCATAAATGAGGGGTTTGGGATGCAGGAGAGAGCTCAGGGCTGAGACAGGGAGTTGGGGTGTGGGAGGGGGTATGGGCTCTGGGTGCATGCTCCAGGATGGGGCCAGAAATGAGGGGTTCAGGATGCATGAGAAGGATCCGGGCTGAGGCAGGAGGTTGGGGTACAGGGGGATGAGGGCTCTGGCTGGGGCAGGGGTTGGGGTACAGGGGGATGAGGGCTCTGGCTGGGGCAGGGGTTGGGGTGTAGTAGGGGATGTGGGCCCCAGGCGGTGCTTCCTTTAGGCAGCTCCCTTAATGGCCCAGTCAGCACTGCTCACCGGAGCCACCAGGGTCCCTGGGCATTCCGGTCGAAAACCAGACACTTGGCAACCCTAAAGAACCAATACAAGGCAAAAACAGCACTCAGCAAAAAACAAGAGAACTACTAATTAGAGAAAGGCAAAACTAAGTAATTTTGAGAAGTAAAAACCATTTTTTTTCCTTTGCTGAAGTTTCTCTGTCTGAAAACCCAAAGAAGCAGATTCTGTCTACCACACAGTAGAACAAATAATGAGATCCATGCAGTACAACATTTCAATTCAGCCAATTATCCCCTACATTCTGTGCACAGTTATAGGCTATACCTGGCCAAGGAACAGGAGGGGAGCAGTGATTATGCCATCTCTCTACCCCAAGCGACTGAGACTTAGCATCTAGACAGCTGTTCAGCATGCAAAGCCACCTGGTTTCTGGCAGAAAATATCAGGGAAATTAATGCTGCTTTGGGTAATACATAACTTATAAGCCATGACTTCTATCCCCTCAGGGGTAGTGAAAGTGCACAGCTGTAGACCTGAGGCCTCCAGTGCCTATGCTGCCAGAGGGAATGCAGGCAGGAAGGCATGTGGATGGGTTCCTCTTTTGCATAGTAGAAACCAAACTCCGCAAAGTTGAGGTCAGGATTTTCTTCATATCTATGCACTCTATGCACTCTTCATATCTATGCTGTTGGTAGACTACATCATGTGTCGTTGATGCACCATAGCTAAACCCTCTCACAATGGGGGAAAAACAAACATTCCTCACCTGGAATCCAACCAAAGTGTAAGTGGTCTTCACACATTCATATTGAAAGGGATGATTTAGCACAAAGTCACTAGATGATTTTGTTACCAGGTACTGATTTGCATCTGTACCTGCTGGAAACATGCCACAGCATAACCCCTCCCATTTGAACTTGTCCCTTACTTGCTTTGTTCTCATTTTCGTGGTGTCCCATGTCTTGACTACACAGTTAGGGCTAGTCCTCACTGTAAATTGAGCAGTTAAATTGCTTGCCCTTATTTTACCTATCAGATCCCTCTGTCTCCCTCCATCTGAAAGACTGCAATACTAAAATGTTAAACAGGGTCGGCAACCTTTAGGAAGTGGTGTGCCAAGTCTTCATTAATGTAAGGTTTCACGTGCCAGACCAGCAGCACGGACAGCAGACGGAACCCTAGACTGGCAGCGGGCTGAGCCGCTCATCCCACTCCTGGTCCGGGGTAGGCCAGCAGTGGGCTGAGCGGGGCCGGCAGCCAGGACCCTGGCTGGCAGCAGTGTGCCACTAAAAATCAGCCCACGTGCCGCCTTTGGCGCATGTTCCGCAGGTTCCCAACCCCTGTGTTAAACCTATCCTAGCCATAAGCTTGCTTAGAACTCCATCAAAGCCTCTTATCTCTACCTTGGTTCATCACAAGCAGCACATTTAATATAAAATGAACCAACTGATATACCAAAATATCCTAGATATGATGCTGATAAGCACTTCAGGAATGGTAAGAGATCAGATGGACACCCACTATATAAACCAAGTTTTTGTACGAAACTATTGGGGCAGGTGGCAAAGTTCTGAGAATTCAGAGGATATCCAAATTCTATTAGGAATTCTTGCAACATCTCTGGTTTTAAGGAAGCACTCCCTGTAAGAAAGAAATATATAAGAAAAAGACTATTTCAAAATATAATAATTTTGTATGTTTATGATAGTAAGTCATCACCTAACGACTCCGCTACCAAATCTGCTAGACATAAATGAAGGGTTACATATATTCTGACTTTAGACAGCCTATTATTTATATCTAAAGCATATTTAAATATATATTTCAATATTTAATGCCAAGTTTTATACGACATCATTCACAATCCATTAAGTATTTTATTACATTTATTGTAGAAGTGAGAAATGTATAACCCTTCGTTTATGGTATTAATAAGGGATGATGAAACCACACTGAAGATATATTGCTTTTCAGTTTATATAGAGTTTTCCATGATGTTAATGGTTTAGTATAATAAGATATGATCCAAGTGCCATAATGTAACTAAGATTTAAGAGAAACATTACTAAAATCTACACAGGCCTTAAGGCTGTGGCACAAATATTTACAAACAGACATGATTCTCTCAGTTGCTTTCTACAGAAAATCTGTGAATGGTTTTCATAGATCTGCTTGAAACTTTTCCAGCAGAGTTTTCCACCGGAAAATTAAGGTTACAGGGAAATGTGTGTTTTTGCTGAATTTTTTAAACACACAATGCATAAATGCAGAAGTTGATCCAGGGAGGAGCTATCGTAGAGATTACAGGGCCAACTGTTTTCTCACACAAGCTTTACACTGGTGTGATTTTGTTTTACCCCAATGGAGTCCTTGCCAATTAAAACCAGTGAAATTTAGAGCAGAATCAGGTCTTTCTTCCCACCAACCAATGTCAGTAAGGTCAATAGATAATCCTGTAGTTTAAATAGGGTTGCCAGGCCTCCAGTTTTTGACTGGAATGCCCAGTTAAAAAGGGATCCCGGTGTCTGCAGTCGGCACTGCAGACCTGGCCATTAAAAGTCTGGTTGGCAGCGCAGCAGGGCTCAGGGCTAAGGCAGACTCCCTACCTGCCCTAGCTCCGTGTGGCTCCCAGAAACGGCCACCAGGTCCCTGCAGCCCCTAGGTGCTGGGGCAGCCAAGGACTGGGAGGCTCCGAGCGCTGCCCCTGCCCTGAGTGCCGGTTCTGCATCTCCCATTGGCCAGGAACCATAAGGAATGGGAGCTGCGGGGGGCAGAGCCTGCAGGCGCGAAGGCAGAGCCGCCTAGCCACCCATGCGCCTAGAGGCCACTGGAACCTGGTGGCCACTTCCTCAGAGCCGCAGTAAGTGCCATCAAGACCCCACACCCCCACCCCCTGCCCGAGCCCAGAGTCCCCTCCTGCACACCCAACCCCTCAGTGAAACTTTCAACAACACAGGCAGGTTTCTGTTTCCATCTGCCCAAGCGTCACATGAACTGGCACCTGACAAAACATCTGCAGTTTACTACCTCCCTGCTGCTCTGTAGCTCAGTTGAGCTACTTGCTGGCTTTTATGAGGGTCAGGTGATCTTCCAGCAATAACCTGATCTCTGGCCTCATAGCATCATATGGAAGGCAGTTGGTCAGTCACAGATTAGGCTGGGCCCCAGCTCCCTTTAAAGGGTCAAACACCTCTGTGACATCTTCTTCAACTCATAGCCGAACAGTCATCCGTAGCGATCGTTCACCATTTGGTCCGTTCCTGAATGGCCACAAGGACTTGACGGCCCAAGAGTCCAACATTGGACCAGACTTGCTGAACCCATGTAATGGGGGGGTCCTGCCTCTGGGCCATCTCCACATCTTGGTTGGACATCAGTATAAGCCATAATTATAAACAACCTACTGATCCATTGGACTCAAATGTCTAGTAACCCTAAAGTATTTTACAAGAGTATCCTAATATAAATAAGTATATTCCATTCATTTTTAAACCTCAACTGTTACAGCTCCTTTTTACCAATAATATTCTGTCTCTAAACAATTGCTCCTACCTATCAGCCTAGCTGCTGTGGTTAACACCGCATGGAAACCTAGATACTGTCAAACCTTTACTTTCTGTAAGTAAATTAATAGTAATTGGCTACTGGAAGGCTGGTGGTGGGGGGGAGAAATCAATGTTTTCCTACATGGTTATCAACTGATTTTTTTCTGCTAGAATGTTGGAAATGTAGGCTTCTAATTCAATCAATCTGCAATCATTTAAATATTTCTTGAGCATTAGATAACTGAAAAGCCTTCCCAGGAGTTCTCTCTTGATGCAAAAACCTCTTTTGGTTATTCTGTTTTTACTGATGAAAAATTTAGTCAACCATTTGAAAATGACTACTTTAAGTATATTACTTGTGTCATTAGAGAGACAGTTCTGAGCTCCCTAATCTCTTCCTGGTTTCATTGCTTTCTTGATGTGTATTTAAACCTGCCCCTGAGTTAGGTTACTGTCATTGGTGTTAGCTGTAGTTTTTGAAAAGTTGTTGTGATGTTCTCCCAGACTGCATTGAACAAGAAATGTCTGGACTTGAATGTGATTATATTAAGATAGATAGTGGTCTTAATGGAGAATAGATCTTATTGCCTTGGACATTTCTATTTTATCTTCCTAGCACCTTACTTACAAAATAGGACTCATGAAATTTAATTTTAGGGTAGAGATTTTTTAATTTGAACACTATTCCCTTGCTGTAGTTGCACAGTTCCAACGAAGTTTGCCAAAAATGTAGGTTATTAATAAGACGTAAAACATTAGTATGTCAAAGACAGAACCTGGATTTTTATTTTCTACAGCTAACAGGAGTTCTACATGAAGAATAACGGTAGACTACAGAATAAATAAATTTATTCTAATGTTTATCAAGATTAACAACTCATTTGCTGTAGATATCTGTGTAGATGTTAAATTTAGGAGTCTGATTTGTACAGGGCTAGGCAGCTATTGAGGTAGAAATGATTGCTTTGTGGTTGAACCAAAGTTTTACTGAAAATTTTTAATACTAAGTAATGACCATTTTTTGGACCAGCTCTATTTGTAGTTGTCCCCTTTAATCTGAAATTCTGTACATGTGCAAGTCTTACTAGTTTATGTGACTAGATCATTGACATACTCAATGGAGGCATAGAAGGATGATGCCATGAAGGGCTGCAACATTTTCACATTGTTATCTATACTTCTGTTTAAGTGTAGATGTGCATATTGGCTGAGATTTTCAAAGCAGAATAGGAGATAGAAGTTTAGGTCTCATTTTCAGAATAGAATTAGTCACTTGGAGAAAATCCTAAATCAAGAACAGTCACTTTGGAACCTAAGTCACGTTTGAAAAATGTTACCAAATGGCTTTTATCCACACAACTCCCATTTAGTTTCAATTGAAGTTGTGTGGCTAAATCTCTTGGTCAGTTGTGAAAATCTCAACCATTAGCTTTCAGAAGTGATGTAATATGCTTTAGACCAGGGGTAGGCAATCTTTCAGAAGTGGTGTGCCGAGTCTTCATTTATTCACTTCAATTTAAAGTTTTGCGTGCCGGTAATACATTTTAACATTTTTTAGAAGGTCTCGGTCTCTAAGTCTATATTCTATAACTAAACTATTGTTGAACGTAAAGTAAACAAGGTTTTCAAAATGTTTAAGAAGCTTCATTAAATTAAAATGCTGATCTTATGCTGCCAACCTGCTCAGCCCGCTTCCAGCCTGGGGTTCTGTTCACCTAGGCCGGCAGTGGGCTGAGTGGGGCCTGCGGCCGGGATGCCGGCTGGCAAGGGGCTGGCAGCCGGGATCCCAGATCTGGGGGGGCGCGGGGGTGCAGGGCAGAAGGCTGGGTGTGTGGGGGGGTTTAGGGGTCAAGGCAGAGGGCTGGGGGTGTGTGGAGGTGCAGGGCAGAAGGCTGGGTGTGTGTGTCAGGGGGTCAGGGCAGAGGGCTGGGGTGCTTGGCTTGTGGGGGTGCTCCCAGCCCCCTGCCCTGAGTGGCTCATGGCAGGGGGCTGGAAGGGATATGCCCTGTTCCACCCCCTTCCCCAAGGTCCCGTCCCTACCTCTTTTCTGCCTGCTCTACAGAGCAGTGAGCATGCTGCCACTCGGCTCTACTCCACTCCCCCTCGCAAGGGCCATCAGCTGATCAGTGCAGGGAGAGGGAGAGGGAGGGGGAGGGGCAGGAAAGTACCATGCTGGGGGAAGAAGTGGGGGAGGGGGGAGACCCTTGGCTGTCGCAGGACCAAACTTTTGACTTCTGCCCCCGCACGGGAAAGCTGTGGTGCTTTCCTGCCCCTCCTCCCCCTTTCACCAGGCAGGCAGCTTGCCACTCAAAATAGGCTTGCGTGCCATGTTTGGCATACATGCCTTAGGTTGCTGACCCCTGCTTTAGATGCTATCAAAATTCTGTAGTGGCTCACGTGCTGCTGTTTTTATAGAGTTCTGTTTCCCAAGAACACAGATGCAGGCTAAATCTTTAGTTACATTTGCAGCAATGGTTCGTTGTACACTGTTCCCTAGTGGTTTTAAGTGACAGGAACACAAAAGGTCACATGGACTACATCTTCACTAGTGTCATATAGAAACAATTAACCACTTAGCTGTTTGGCTCAGGGCTAGATTAAGGCCTAGACAAAAAAAAAAAAAAAAAAAAAAAAGGCACGGGGGAAGGGGAGGGGACTGTGTCAAGAGTCCCAGATCCTGGAGTATTGCAGTGACATCAGAATCTCAGCTTTCACTTACAAACTGAGCATTTCTAGCCCAAAGGGTTGTGAAGAAAAAGCTCTCAAATTTTAAAACAAAAACAACCAACTCAAGGACATCTGCAGAGAGCCTGAAATAATCAAGGTCTGACCTGCCCTTGGTAGCCAAATGCAGTGCTTATACCAAGACTCACTGCTCTGGTGATCCCTGCCAACACCTTACCAACAAAGGAATCTGTGTATGGTAGGAGTAGAAAATAGTAGACCCTGTCAATTCACCAGAGCAGATATCCCTTGCTACCACCCCTGCTTCTGAGACTAGGACCTACTCCGAGAAAGGAGTGGGGTCCCATGCTGCTGTTCCTGCCTTTTTAAAAAGGTAAATCACCCTCCTGCTATCAGCACTCCAAGAGGGTGGAGTGGAATCATGGAGGCACACCATAATATGGGGCCCTAGGTGTGGCATCTTTTACTCTTTGCACAACAAAGATATGAAGCCGCCACACACACAGAGTTAGAAAATAGGAGTTATTTGGGAGTTAAAAGTATATATAAACCTACCAGATAAAGCTACATATAGGGGCTCTGACTGGTTTCTGGTGGCTTCTAGGACTTAGTATTTGTATTCATTGAATTGAGAGCTAAGCAACCACCCTAAAGGTCCCAGATTACCATAATCTAGCCCTGACTCGACTAATGTCTATGACACTGTAGAAGGCACATATCTAATGCCACCCCATGGAAACAACAATCCCCATATACATGATTTGTGGGGTAACATTGTGCTAAGCCTCTCAATAGAATTTGAATCAAGTCCAATACTTGGCATAGGCTGTGCAACCTTTGTTTCCATTATTGGAAAATACAGATCTTCCACATAGAATCATAGAAGATTAGGGTTGGAAGGGACCTCAGGAGGTCATCTAGTCCAATCCCCTGCTCAAAGCAGGACCACCACCAACTAAATCATCCCAGCCAAGGCTTTGTCAAGCCGGGCCTTAAAAACCAATAAGGATGGAGATTCCACCACCCCCTAGGTAACCCATTCCGGTGCTTCACCACACTCCTAGTGAAATAGTGTTTCCTAATATCCACCCTAGACCTCCCCCATTGCAACTTGAGACCATTACTCCTTGTTCTGTCATCTGCCACCACTGAGAACAGCCGAGCTCCATCCTCTTTGGAACCCCCCTTCAGGTAATTGAAGGCTGCTATCCAATCCCCCCTCACTCTTCTCTTCTGCAGACTAAATAACCCCAGTTCCCTCAGCCTCTCCTTGTAAGTCATGTGCCCCAACCCCCTAATCATTTTCGTTGCCCTTTGCTGGACTATCTCCAATTTGTCCACATCCCTTCTGTAGTGGGAGGACCAAAACTGGACGCAATACTCCAGGCGTGGCCTCACCAGTGCTGAATAGAGGGGAATAATCACTTCCCTCCAGCTGCTGGAAATGCTCCTACTAATACAGCCCAATATGCCATTGGCCTTCTTAAGGGCACACTGCTGACTCATCAGAACTCTGTACTTGCCCTTGTTGAACCTCACCAGATTTCTTCTAGCCCAATCCTCCAATTTGTCTAGGTCACTCTGGACCCTATTCCTATCCTTCATCATATCTACCTCTCCCCCCAGCTTAGTGTCATCTGTGAACTTGCTGAGGGTGCAATTAATCCCATCATCCAGATCATTAATAAAGATGTTAAACAAAACTGGCCCCAGGACCGACCTCTGGGGCACTCCACTTGATACTGGTTGCCAACTAGACATCGAGCCATTGATCACTACCAGTTGATCCTGACAATCTAGCCAGCTTTCTATCTACCTTATAGTCCATTCATCCAATCCATACTTCTTTAACTTGCTGGCAAGAATACTGTGGGAGACCATATCAAAAGCTTTGCTAAAGTCAAGATACATCACATCCACCACTTTCCCCATATCCACAGAGCCAGCTATCTCATCATTGAAGGCAATCAGGTTGGTCAGGCATGACTTGCCCTTGGTGAATCCATGTTGACTGTTCCTGATCACCTTCCTCTTCAAGTACTTCAAAATGGATTCCTTGAGGACCTGCTCCATGATTTTTCCAGGGACTGAAGTGAGGCTGGCTGATCTCTAGTTCCCCAGGTTCTCTTTTTTCCCCCCTTTTTAAAATTTGCCTTTTTCCAATTGTCCAGGACTTCCCCTGATCACCATGAATTTTCAAAGATAATGGCCAATGGCTCTGCATTCACACCAGCCAATTCCCTCAGCAGCCTTGGATACATTAGATCTGGACCCATGGACTTGTGCATGTCTAGCTTTTCTAAATAGTCCTTAACCTGTTCTTTCATCACTGAGGGCTGCTCACCTACTCCCCATGCTGTGTTGCCCAGTGCAGCAGTCTGGGAGCAGACCTTGTCTGTGAAGACCAAGACAAAAAAAAGCATTGAGTACTTCAGCTTTTTCCACATAATCGGTCACTATGTCATCTCCCCCATTCAGTAATGGTCCCACACTTTCCCTGACCTTCTTCTTGTTGGTAACATACCTGTAAAAACCCTTCTTGTTTCCCTTCACATCCCTAGCTAGCTGTAATTCCAATTGTGCTTTGGCCTTCCTGATTACACCCCTGCATGCTCTAGCACAGGGATCTCAAACGCAAACGACCACGAGGGCCATATGGGGATTAGTACATTGGCCTGAGGGCCGCATCACTGATATCCCTCCCCCTGCTGCCCCTGGCCCCTCCCCCACTCCACCCCTTCCATGAGCCTCCCATCCCGCCTCTTGCCACCCCTTCCCTGCCCCCATTCCAACCCCTTCTCCAAAGTCCCCACCCCAACTCCACCCTCCTCTGCCCCTATTCCAACCCCTTCCCCAAATCCCCGCCCTTGCCCCGCCTCTTTTCCGCCTCCTCCCCTGAGCACGCGGCTCCCTGCTCCTCTCCCCTCCTGGAAAGTGCTAAGCGCCGACAAACAGCTGTTTGGCGGCAGGAAGCACCTGGAGGTAGGTAGAGGAACAGCGACATGGCGCGCTGGCGGAGGGGGGGGGCGGCAGGTGAGGGGAACTTGGCGGCCGCAGGAAATAACTCGTAGGGGGTGCGGGGAGGTTGCAGGGAGCTTGGCGGACTGCAGCAAATAACTCGGCGGGCCGCATGTTTGAGACCCCTGCTCTTGCAATATTTTTATACTCCTCCCTAGTCATCTGTCCAAATTTCCACTTCATGTAAGCTTCTTTTCTGAGTTTAAGTTCACCAAAAATTTCGCTGTTAAGCCAAGCTGGTCACCTTCCATATTTGCTATTCTTTCTGCACTTCGGGATGGTTTGTTCCTGCGCCCTCAATAAGGCTTCTTTAAAATACAGCCAGCTCTCCTGGACTCCTTGCCCCCTCATATTAGCCTCCCAGGGAATCCTGTCCATCACTTCCCTAAAGGAGTTTAAGTCTGCTTTTCTGAAGAGAAAGAAAAGTAAAACTTGTAAAGAAAGTTTTGACTAAGTTTCACTAGGTCTTTTGTCTGAAGACCCAACAGAAGCTGCTGGGTACTAAGCTTTTCTGAAGAGTCCAGAGACATCATCCAGATGCTTAAGTGGGAACAGAGCATGCTTGAAAGTGTGGCTCAATACATTTACTCCACTTTATCATAAATGGAGAAAGTATTTTTTTATTTCACATTTTTCTAGTTTGCAGTTTTGTTTTTCCCTGGGACTTGCTTTTGCTGGTAGTCAATAAATCGTAAGTGTTTCCTTGCAGTTACTACACTCATTCTACCCATATCTCTAACAGAAAATAAGTATGGCAACTTTATTTTTAGGATGAATGCTTTACAGTGGAGATCGAGGGGAGTGTGTCAAGACGGCACCCGGTTTAAGGATTCTTATGGGTTTTTTCCTTGTATTGTTGTTTAAGGAACAGCATGATAAAACACTATTTGCTGTACATTTGTTCACCAACATCTTTGAGTGGTTCCCTTTTTCTATAATTCTGTTCTATATCTGCAGAAAGCACTCTGCAAACCTTTTGCTGTAGTTAGTTAGCAACTAACTAAAGTTCTTCCTTTCATATTTTGCTCATCTGGTGTACTTGTGAAACATGATTTGGTATTCTAATGGGGCCTGGTAATCAGCACTTACTACCAATTGAGGAGCCCTAACTACGTGCTTCTACATATTTTGGTGGCCCTGCAAGCTAATTCCACACTCCAGTCTATACTTTGCATCATAAATGTTCGGGGACCAACAGAAATATCTGAGTTACTAAAAGGGAAGTAATACGACCACCATTTGTTGCCTTGTTCTCCCTATAGACATTACTTCACTAAATTTTATACAAAGGTTTTTCATTTTTAAAATATTAGACAAATTTAGAAGAGCACCGCTAGGATAATTAATAATCAAGAACTTTTACTAACTTCTCATCTGATCTGTTGTCTGCAAAAATGTGAGTCCAAGCCTTTGTCTATAAGCTAGAGATGTGACTCTTCCCTCCCTGCTCATGTTTATGTACTTGTGCAAGTTTGTGTGAATGAGTAGGGGAATCCCATCCCTAGATCATAGTGTAGGCAACCTAATTATTAGTTTTTTACAGTGCTTTTCATCCTTAGATATAAGAGGGTAAATATAAATATCCCATTTCACAATGAGGGCAAGTGAGGTACAAAGAGGTAGAGTAACCTACACAAACTCACTTCGGACATCAGGCTCATCTGATATCTGAGCAACTTCAAAGATTTTGAAAGTTACAATGAATCCATAGAGTCAGATTTTAAAATCAAAAGGAATTGTGATGCAGTCTGACTTGCTGGTTGACACAGGCCATTGGATTTTACCTAGTAATTCCTACATTAAGCCAACAGTTTTTGGTTGTGCTAGAAAATATTTTTAGAAATATATCCAATCTCAATTTAAAGACTTCCAATGGAGAATCCACCACATCCCAAATAAATTGCTCAAGTAGTTAATTGCCCTTTAGTCATAGAAAAGTCAGATTCACCAACAGTTGCCAAAAAAGTTATTTCTCATTCTAATTAAGGGGTTACAGGAATGAGGCATTTTAGATACCTCTCTATGATAATTGCTGACTTTTTTAAAAATGATGACCAGTAAATACAGTAATATACAATTGCTAAAGTCAGACTATGAGAAATAAAAAGTAACATCACTTTTTGGTTTTCTGTTTATAAACTGGAGAGGTAGGAAATATTTCCATTCTAATTTGAATGTTTTCTCATGGGCCTGCTAATATAGCAGCATTTTTAACTTTGCAGTCTGAGTGACTAATGGATATTTCACTCATTTGGATCCCCATTGTATGTATGTCTGCTAAGCTTCTGCAAACAGTGTTGGCCAAATATGGTGTTCTAGTACCTATATAAAGTTACTATATAAATAAGAAGTCACTAAAGGTATGTCTACACTGCAATGTAAGACCTGGGTTAGTTGAACCTGAGTTAGCAGACCCTGCATTTGTTAACCTAAGGCTTGAGCGGCTACACTCATTTGTGATCCCAGGTTAGGAATTGTTGAACCCTAGGTCTCAACCTGGTGCTCCAGTGTCTACACTGCTTTATGTGGGCCCAAGTCCAACCACCCATGCCCCAGACTTCCTAATGCCCCTCCCAAAATGTGACTGCTCTATCCCTTTGTTTGTGGTGGGAAAACTTGACTATCCACCAAACTTGACTGTTTGGGGCAGAGAACAAAGCTGACCAGTGGGACTGTAGAATACTTTTGGTAGAATCCCAGAGCACGAGTCCAGTGGAACTGTGTCTGCTCTTCAAAGCAATAAGGCTTGAACATTGGGTCCCTTAGTTCAAACCCTGGGCTTACATTGCAGTACAGACATACCCTAGAACAGTGTTTTTCAAAGTTCAGGTCGCAACCCAGTACTGGGTTGCAGCATATAAGGCACTGGGTCACCTTGCTCAGCACCCAGGGACCCCACCGGCTCTGGTCAGCACCGCCGACGGTGCTGCCCAGCTAAGGCAGGCTAGTGCCTACCTGTTCCGACACTGCGCTGCACCCTAGAAGCAGCCAGCAGCAGGTCCAGTTTCTAGGCAGGGGGTCCACGGGGCTCCATGAACTGCCCCTGCCCCGAACACAGACTCCGCACTCCCATTGGCCAGTTCCCAGCCAATGGGAGCTGGGGAAGTGGTGCCTGTGGGCGAGAGCCGCAAGGAGCCGCTTGTGCAGCTCTGCCTAGGAGTCAGACCTGCTGCTGGCTGCTTCTGGGGCACAACGTGGTCCATGGTGGAAAGCCTGCCTTAGCACCCCAGCTGCGCCGCTGACTGGGAGCCACCGGAAGTAAGTCCATGCTCCAACCCCGTGCCCCAATCCCCTGCTCCAGCCCTGAGCCCCCACCCCAATCCGGAACCTCTCCTGCACCCCAAACGCCTCATCCCCAGCTCCATCCCAGAGCCTGCACCCCCAGCCCAGAGCCCTGACCCCCTGTTGCATCCAACCCCCTACCCCAGCCCAGAACCTCCTCCCACACCCTGAACCCCTCATTCCCAGCCCCACCTTGCAATCCTCCCCCCAACCCTCTGCCCCAGCCCTGAGCCCCTCCCACACCCCAAATCCCTCATCCCCAGCTCCATTGGATCACAGGCATCAATTTTCTTCAATTGTGTCGCCAGAAGAAAAAAAAAAAAAAAAAAGTGTGAAAACCACTGCCCTAGGAAACCCATCTGAGTTTGCGCTGCACGTTCAACATTTAAAACAAAAAAAAAAAAAAAGGGGCAATATGTTGTCAAAGACAGATACAGGCATGGGTACAGATGTGAGACTAGTTATAATTGTAAAAAATGTGGAAACCCATGCTCAGTCAGATTCACATCTATATCTATTGAAACAAAAACAATCTGCACTCATAGCATGCAGCAACACACCTATACTGGTGAGCTCCCATTGATAAGAGCACTGTGTGGGAATCAGGAGATCTGGATTCTACACCTGGCCCCTATGTCCTGAGTGAACTTGGGAAGGTTACTCTACCTCTTTGTACCTCACCTTCCCCTCATTGTGAAATGGGATATTTATATTTACCCTCTTATATCTAAGGATGAAAAACACTGTAACAAGCTAATAATTAGGTTGCCTACACTAAGAGCTAGGAATGGGATTCCCCTACTCATGCACATAAACTTGCACAAGTGCATAACAAGTAGGGAGGGAAGAGTCACATCTCTAGCTTGTAATGTAGACAAAAGCTTGGACTCACATTTTTCAGACAACAGATCAATATCCTAGTTTGGGACATCATGCCCTCGGATAAATTCTACCACTACATGTTGGGTTCTATCTTATGATTTAGAAAGAGCTTGGTGAGTTAGCAGCCAGTGACTTATAGCTTCCATTTGAAAATAAAAGTGGCCAATGACCAGAGCAGACCAATGTTCGCGTGAAATTAGTGCTGGTGAAAAGTGCCAGACTGAGAGCCCTGGAGCCATTTATGCAAAGGCTAAAGAATGCTAACAACAACAGCTTCTGTTACACTGATTGTCAGCATGCCTCAACCCTGACCTGCAGGGCCTATAGCGGTGAGAGGATAGCAGATTCAACAATCCAGTCAACCAGTGGCCTCTCTCATGAAAGTGTAAATATAGGTACAATTATTGCCAATAACTACAGTATTTTTGTTTAGAATGGACATTTGTCCACCTGGCTCTGGACAACAGCCACCCAGGTCTTTCACATTATACTTAACAGCTGTTCAATTGATTAACAAACTTCCATAAATAGAGACCTCTGCTAGATGTAAGTTGGAAACTTCACTGTGAAAGGTTCCACACCCGAGTTATGCATTCCCATGATTTTGCCACCATTTTATCTGTGCTTTTAATCCTTCTCAGATTCGAGTGATCATGAAGTAGTGTAGCATTCACAGAAAACAATTTTCAAAGCAGTTGGATGAAGATGGGGTACTGTTACCATGAATAAGAAATTTTTGCACAGCAGCCTCCAAGAAAAACAAGAAAGTTACAAGTTTAAGCAGAGCTTGAGTTTGCTATTTCTAATAACAAGCTCCGATATATTTTAATAAGCCTCTTTGCAAACAGCTTCCCCAATTTTTGCAGGAACAGGACTACATCATCCTTGGCTCCAAAAACAGACAGACATTTTGACTGAGACTGTGCAATGACCATTTAAATGTATTTCTTCATCCTACAACTTCCATTTATTGGCCTGATACAGTTGTCAGTTACATTTACAATACTGATATGTTAATTGTAGTTAGCCAGGTATTCAGACTGGAAAAGGAATTTTATTTCCTAGCAATCATAGTGCAGTTTCTGATCTCATTCTGCAGTAGTTTTAACACTGTTTCACTGGGTCCTGCTGCTTTTCCATTAAGCATTAATAGGGAAAGCTGCAGGGCTCAGCACATTGGAGCTCCAACACAGTGGAACGGGATTACTGGTAGCACTGCATACTCCATTTAATCACCTGGCATCTCCACCCCAAACTTAAAGTTGACCTTCCTAAGAACACCTGTCCATATAAAAAATGGAAGAAATTTATAAATCTCTGGAGTGAAACATGCACTTGTTTTTAATATAACCAGCCCCGGATAAATTAATGAACTGGCATTTTAATATTGTGCTTAGTACAACACAGATGCACAAAAGGAAGGCAATTTTGACCTGTATAAACAAAGTTATATTTTGTTCAAGATAAAAATCTTCAGCATGGAGAGCAATTCCTAAGTAAAAAGGTAAAAGTTCACTTTAAAACAATGGATCCAGAAAAGACAATCAATTATAATCTATGGATCACCAGCTTCTTGTAAGATTTGTGCATTTTTTAAAAAACCTGTTGATGAATCACTTCAGTAAAGCACCACCTAGAGCTCTAGGTGGGGGAAAGAAAAAAAAAAGCTCATCCACACAATGAGTCACTGAGAGATTGTAGATGAGCTTGTCTACCGTAGTGACTGTTTCAACACAACTTTAGCCAAAATGATCTGTTTTCCTTTAATCTCACCTACCACACACTGACAAGCTAGGGCAGAAACTAAAGGTCAGGAGTCTCACTAGTTACCCATTGTAATCTGGCTTCCCCATTTGATGTTACACAGATCACTTTGACCCCATATTGTTAGAATTTGTTTTACATTCAAATTTGACACAACCTAAAACTCTGAATTGGGAATAACTGCAGCAGGAGTCTTCCAATTGCCAACCATTTTCTTGTTTCCAGCTGGTAAATTCTGAGGACAACTCTGGTTTTCTGCCACATAGATAGGGCATAGTACTTCAGAGACCAAGGAAATGGAACACTATTTCCTGCTGAAAGAAGAGTGATTTATCTATAATGAACTGATTAGATATAGAAATGTGAATTCAACTTCTCTCTGGTATTTTGAATCACTGAACTGACTCCAGTTGAGTTTGCAGTCCCCTAGGCCTCAACTGGGAGCCAGCCCCTCTTGAGTTCCAATCCTAGCTTTTCCACTGACTTGGGTAGCCTTGGACAAGTCACAAACTGACTCAGTTTTCCCCCATCTACAATACATGCCTATTTTATAGGGGTGCTGTGGAAAGTAGTGTTTGTGGAACATGAGGTAAATACTAAGATCTCCAGACATTTTACAAAGGAGGTCAGTGTAATTAGTCCCATTTTACACATTTGACATTTGTCCTACATACAAAAGTTTAATAAATATTATTTTACTTCATGTTTAGAATGTAGGGTGGAAATGGTGGGGTCTTCAGAACCATGGAATTAAAAGTCTGTAATCATAAGCCAGTCAAATTATTCCTTCCTAAGGAAACAATTTTGAAAGCAATCCCATGTGTTAGTGAGTCTAAACTCAGAACTCAGACATGTTTGAGCCATGCATTATAGTTGGACATCAATATATCTAGCTAGATGTTGGGCTTAAAAATAATAATAATAATAATCAGGTCACAAGAAGGGTTCTTCCACAGTTGTAAACAGAATGGGGTTTATATCGCTCTGATAAATGGAGGTTGCTATGATTTTAAAATTCAGTCACTTCTTTCCACCCAAGAAATGTTTATCTGAAAGCAAACGTTCTGTTCTATCTATCCTTTGGTATAATCTGTGACACCTACAGGGAAACTGGGATATCACATTGAGTCTTATGATCTGTTTATATATTTACAGGAAAAAGTCAACTTGGCAGGGGATTCTACATAGAATTAAGGACGTGAGGGGAAAGAGTACAGAACATTTCAAATGAATTGTTTTGAAGTCTTTAGTGGAACAGTTAATACACTTATACAAATTTAGTTTTCCTGTGTGCTTAGATTGAGGAAACAGGTTTAATATAAATATTTTAATACCTGATATTGTTTCTAACTAAATTTATTTATTTTTAAGTTGCTGAATAGATCCAGCTAAAACTTTTGATAAGGTGATGGATCTTCTAAGCAGGGGATCACAATTCCAGTCAGCCTCCTCCACACAGCTTGTCCGCTTCCCTGCTGGCCAGGTAAGGGGAAAGGACCTGATCAGAAAGTGGCCAGGTTTGGTGAGGGTTCAGAAGTCACATGGCAAGCCAGGACAGAGAAGCTGAAGCAGCAGCCACATGGCAACCAGGGAGATGGAGAGAAGCTGAATTCAGAACAGAATCCCCAGGAACCTGTATCCAGAGCAATCCCTTTCCTGCCAACCATAACAAAATACCCTTGCACCTAGCCACCTGGCTCAGTAGTTATTGGTACCCACCAGGCCTAGCATCTACAAGGCTTAGCAGCTGAAAGTGCCTACAGTGCTTGCTTAAGAGTCACTGTGCAGCTGTTTCGCTACTGGTATCTGGTGGGGTGGTGGTGGTGGTGGGGGGGGAAGGGCTGGACTGAACAGCCCCAATACATTTTTCGCTGAACAGCTAGTTTACCAAAAAATTAAAAACTTCTTTAAAAAATGTGAACTTTAGAAACATACATTCCAGGTTTTGTTTAGTTTTTTTGAAACAGTGGGAAAGTTCTCCACAAGCTGATCTTTTTACTCCTCACCCCAAGCCTTTTTCCATCGACTGGAAAAGAGGGGATGAAAAGATCTAAGATCTAATAAAGGAGACTAATTTTGGATATGTGTAATTCAAGTTACAAATAAAGTAGTTAGGAGCAAATGACTGACAAGTGAACTTATTACATAAGGCAGATTTTCACATCATTTTAGTATTCACTGTTCAAGTCAAACTTTCCACATGTGACTTTTAAAAGAATTAGCTTTGAGAGTAAAAAGAAACTGATTGTTATAGCATAAAAGTAAATGACATTCTACACCTCCCTCACTGAATTGATGAATAGATTTGAATTACATTAGAGGCATGTGTCACACCAGTCTAAATATTAGAACTACATTTCTTAATGTATCACTGAAGATCACAAGTTATTGCTTATTAAAATTAATTTTTCTATCTTCCCCCCCATTCTGTGCCTTAGCAGGTTTTTGCAGTTTTCTGAGGTGCACCCCACTTGCCAAGTTTTAGATTTCTAGTCCCACAAATTCTTAATGGTGCCCCCACAAACATATAAAGGAAATATTCCTAAACAAAAAGCTTTTAGGCAGGTTCAGGACATTAGAGATCTGCCACTTTAAAATGTTGGACTAGTGTAGTAATTTGTTTTTGTAATAAAAACATCAATTTTAAAGGCACTAAATCGGAGCATTGTAGCTTAAAAAACTCAGATACAGAAACACAGGAAGCATTCAGTAAAACTGCCACGAACACCAACCTTTACTCCTGCCTCTTACCCGCACTTATCTTCCACTGACACATGGGAAAAATGGTTACACGAAAGAAAATAAGTTTTTCATGTAGTGTGGTTTCCCCTCCCGACTATATACCTGGCATCCACCTTTACAAACTGTAAGCATCTCAGGCTTCTATCAGAATGTGTAGAGTCTTGAGGGTCTATGGCCTATACTTAGATTGGCCATTAAAAGGGTTACTCCCTATACTGTATCTGGAGCATGTAGTCTTTGAGAAATTAAGAGTCAGTAAATGAGGTCAAGTGTGGGGACAAGGTTTCATGTAGATTGCCTTAAAAAAAATCTCTCAGTGAGAGGCAGCCTCTGGTTTGTATTGCAAGCGTGGGTAAGATCTCTCAACTTCAGTTAGTAGGCAAGTTCAATGTATAGGCCAGTACGTAGACATTCATACAGAATATCAGAGGAACAAGCCTCCCATAGTATAAAAGTTAGATGGTGCCTGATGGGTGGGTTGCAAGGTGGCATAATTAGGTTGGTACTGGAAACTTTACTATGCTCAGGCTTGCTAGCTTTTGTGATTTGAGCTAGTTAAAAGGAAGCCATTTCTGTGGAGAACCACCAAATAAGACAAGTTATGCATTTACATCAAGCGGTTTTTGAGGTATGACACTGAACCCAGTGCTAGCCTCCTTCATCTTGCCAGTTTTCTCAGCCCATCAAAGACCCAGACAGAAAAAGGCAAGCTGTACTGCATTCACCTTCTCTTGAATCACCACCATATCCAAAAGGACATGCCTCAACTAAGGCCACATCATTCAAATTCATTCATCTAAAATAGAAACCAGAGCCAAAGCTAACAGATGGTATGCTCATTTACAGAGCCAACGGCTAACAGGTTCATAAAGTAGATCAGTGGTACCTGGCAGGCAATAGTGATAAGTACCCCAGATTTGTCATCCGGCTCATTTTAAACATTTAAGTTAACTAGGCCACATATGCAGAATCCCCAAATTTCATCTCCTAGCTTCCCTCCCTAGAACTTTCATAGGTCATCTCTCGTCTGGCCATACAGCCAGTCACCCCTTGGATTGGTCTTCAGATTAGATTTCCTAATTGAGTCCATCATAATCAAGTCACTGTCCAGGATGGATCACCATCTTATTAAGACAGAGCTCTCCCAGTTGTCAAGCTCTTAACCCTGATTAGACTGCAAGAACTCAGACTTCAAATTTCAAAGCATGCTTAAGGACACTAGCACTCAAGTCCAAGCACATGAGAAATCAAGCATCCAGTGAATCATTGTAAACTATACTTCACCAGAATACAGGATCCCTTAACTGGTCCATTTGTCTCTATTGCCCACACAAATTTATTGTTTTTTTTGACATCCTACCACAGATGAAGAGAGGGTCAGAATCTTGACCACAGATGGAGAAAATGAAGGCTGAAACAGATATGTTAGAAAACATCTTTCCACCTATTTAGAGGCTGTGTCACAGTTCAAGAGAATGTACCTATCAGCGTCTACTGAAGCTGGAAAAAAAAAAATCTGACTAAGGAATTAACGGGGGTGACAACATCAATCCTGAGTGCATAAAGTCCATAAAAAACAACTAGCATAAAGTGCTGTGAAGAACTGTCATCCTACTTGGCTAAAAAGATTGTGCACATCCAGGAAGGCGTCTCAGTCTCACTCTATACTACCCAAACACCTGTATTCCCAGAGTTCAGTACATTCACTAATCAAGAACTATGAACAGCTTAAAGGAGTCTCAACCCAATACCTGTGAATCTGACCCATGCCCTCCTGGCTGATGAAAGTCATGAACTAGTGACATTCATAACCAAAATGGCCAATGCTCCAGTCAAGGAAGGACTTAAAAATAAAATAAACAAACAAACACACCTTACATACACAAAATAGTGCAACTGACATTGAAGAAATATAGCCTGGGTACATCTGTTCTAGCCAACTACCACCCAGTATCAAGCCTTCTGTTTCTGAGCAAGCTCAAAGAATCTAATCAAAAGGCCAACTAAACACTTAGACTGAAGCCAATATCATGGACCAAAAACAGTTTGTATTCAGGAATGAAAACTCATTTAGTGGTACTGGTGGATGATCACCCACTGCCAATGAATGGTGGTAAAATATCCATGGTCATCTTTCTGGATCTCTGCAGTATCTGAAAGTCAACCATGAACTATTGCTGTCCCAGCTGAAAGAGGTAGTAGGGATCCAGGGGAATGCACTAAAATAGCTTAAGTTCTTCTCAGAGGGACACTCCCAAAGAGTAGCAATGGGAAACTGCACTTCTACCACTAGACCCCCTTTCATTCCTGGAGTCTCACAAGGATCAATTCTCTGTCCTGTCCCATTCAACATCTACATAGAGCCAGATGACATGGACTCAAGTGGCAGCAACATGCAAATGACAGCTCTATCCATCTTCACTTCATATGACCACTCAACTACCACCAAGATGGCCCAGTGTTTGGATGAGATCAACTCATGGATGAACAGCAGCTGCATAAAGCTGAATGTGAGCAAAATAGACATTAGATGCGCAGAAGAGAGCAATGTGAGGAATTTGTAGCGATGGTACAGTCTTCAGTTGAAGGCACAGTTGCTTAAATCAGTCTATTTCAGGAATGCTCCTGGATTTGTCACTGAAGCTAAGACTTCAAAGGGCAGCATCCACATGTGAAGCTTTCCATCATCTCCAGTTGGCTAAGAGACTATCCCATCCTGCAAGTGACCTGGCCTTGGTTATTCACGCTTTTGCACTGCTATAATTGAATAATGTTGTCTCATCACATTTAAGGGCTGAAGCCTTTATGCCCATGGAATTCCTGCTGATATAGAAAGCTACAGCATCTCTTCTCAGCAAAATGGACTACCACAAGCAATCAAACCTGTCTTCTACTCACTACACTGGCTATTGAGTCAGGTTCACGGTCTCAGTCCTTCCCTTCAGTGTGCTCAAAGGCCCAGGCTCAGCATATCTAAAAGATACTAAAAGTCCAGGATAAAGACCGTGAGTGACAACTCTGCTCTTCTGCACAGTGGAGCATTCTACTCCAAGCGTAAAGCTTTCTCTCTGGCCCACAAACTCTGACAGGAAGTAAGGGTCCTCACAAACCTCACCACCTTCCATTCTAAGTGTAAGACACTTCAACCTTGTTAAGGTTAGAGAAGACAGAGCAAGATGTACATTTTAAAAAGAAAACCCCAGAACAAAAACAAAACAAAAACAAAAAAACACCCACCACTGTACATACATTCCTCCAAGGAGAGGAGAAGGGAGAGGAAAAAAAAAAACAAAAACAAACAAAAAAACCACACACGTGTCAATGTATACTTGCCAGAACTCAGGTACTATGACGAAAGTAGCATAAGAACCTATATAAAATAGATTAAAATGTCCCCTAAAAGTAAAATGTCAACTAAAGACTCTCTCATTCACCTCAAACTTTCACAAAAGAACTGCTCTGTGGCACACAATAGAAATGTGGAACATAAGATATTGTGAGGATCTTAGAAGAAAGGGAGTGTAAATGAAAAGCTGCAGTTAGATTTGGAGTTGTGTTTTGAAATGAAAAGCTTCATGAAGAATTGTAAATTCTCTACATTTTGTTTAATCGCATCACCTATCACTGTCCCAGCTAAGAGCAGAGCACAAGGCTTTTCAAAAGTTTAACCATGCAGATATTGACAAAGAGGCTTAGTTTGCTAATTTGCCTTGGAAATTGTTAAAATTTCCTTAGATTTCCATACACACACAGTTTACAAAGTTAATCTACTAGATTTGTTTGTATTTTTCATTAATGTTAGCAGTAAGCTTTATTGCAGTCTTCTCAGTATTGGCACCAGTTAAGCAGTAAACAAGTGTTTAACCATAGACTACCATATGTTACAGCAGAGATTCTCTATTCACTGGAGCATGTAGCACCAGTCTAGTTTGTCTTGACTGACGCTGTACTATTAAATTATGTATTTCTCAGAGAATGGTTCAGTAGTTGTATCACTGAGATCAAATTGAGAAGGTTTATCATCTGAACATTAAAAAACAGAGTAAAAGAGCAGCAGTGCTTTATTGTCAGTTTCCTCGAAAAAAGATTAGTATATTAGAGGGAAAATGACTGAAGTTACAGAACGTGAAGGGGCGGGGGAGGGAGACTATTTGTTTTAAGTATATCTTAAGGCTGAAATCCACTCTACCCTCGGAGCTTGATTGATGTAGCTACAGGGGCACAACTGCTAACTTGGGTCCCAGTCCTGCAAAGACTTATGCATGTACTTTAAGTAAGGAACAAGGCTTTGATCCTCTAAAAAGAGCCCAGGATCCTGAAGACTTTCTGGTGACTTCTCAATGTACACTTAAGATAGTTTCTAAAGACTTACTTGGGAAACTAGATAACCTTAGCAACTGAAGACACCAGTTTACGAGAACTACATTATTGCTAGGAACAATACTTTCCTATGCAGTGCGAATGTGCCATCATGAATGACTGGCATTCTGTGGAAGCATGTGTACTTCCAGTGCTGATTAAAACTGACCCTAAGCACCATTAAAATCTTGTTTTATCTGTACTTTTACTGTTGCTGGGGTTTTTTTGGAAGTGTCCTTCACAGAAATAATATTTAGTACCAGACACTTTAAATGTTATTGAATAAGATATTTTATGTAGAATAGCGCTTCAGACTTCATTTCCCCGTCTTCGAGGAAATTTCCTTCCTTCCAGTGTGGAGTCTATTGAACAACAAGTTCCTGTACATAAGTCAAGTAATTTTAAGGCTCCAGGACTCTACCTAAATTTATATCCCATTGTACAGAACTATCCCTCACCCGCAATCATTGTCTATTGATGAACTGAGGAGAAAAGAAGCCTTACCATTTGAGAAGAAGGAAAGAGTGCTATTATCTTCAGTGCTTTAGATATTTAGGTACTGCAGTTAAATAAGGTAAAAGAATCTCTCTGTTTGGGGGCAATAAAGCAATTTTTGGCTACAGTTCCAAAGATACCTTGCCATTTTTGTTGAGGTCCCCTCCCCACTCACCCAGAACACCATACACCAACAAATTGAGGGAGAAAGATCACCTCAGAGTTATTGCTGCTCTCAGGTTTAGTTCAAATACACAACAGCATTTATAAACAGTTTTGTTCTTTGAGATTGATATATAATCCAAGATAATAGCTTTTCATAAGAGACTATTTTTCAACTAAACCCTAACTAATTTGTGCCCAAAATATTCAACTTGTGAAAGCATCACTAAGTTTTCTGACAAATGTTTTAAAATAACCTGAGTGCTGGCCATGTCTCTGACCCTCATCTTCATGCTTTCTTCCATAAGAGATCTTTCCTACTGTAAGCATGGGTCACCCTGCTACTCTTCACTTAAAATTAATCCTTAAAACTCATTTCTGCTTTGAGGCCCACAAATGTTAGTCCATGTGAGTAAAGTGCTGCCTCTACTTACATTGAAAAACAAAGTCTAAGTAGCATCATCCTCCAGGTCTCTCAGTATTTTTATATCCAATGTAAGCGTGTCTTCTTAGTCCCCAGATTTTGCAACCGAATCTGTTGGCAGACTGCTTTCAGTAGGGCTCTGGGGTGGAACAATGGCACACATTGCAGGAACATGTGGGCAGGATTAGGGTATCAGACTGTGAACGCCTCAGAGCAGGACTCTGTGCCTTCCTTTGTTCCTTGGACAGATGCTGGACTGTCTGTCAGTACTTATCAAATACATACCAACATTTGGCTTTTGAGTAATGTCTCAAAAAAAACCTGAATCTTCTTTCCACCTGTACCCTCAATTTTTGTGTCATTCCTCAGTTTACTTTATGCATCTCCACCTATCTTGGTACATTTGCATGCCTGGGGAGCGGATGATGAGTAAGGGCTGATGAGGAATGAGGAAGAGACCCCTGCTCCAGATAGAAGAATTCCTCTTCCCCCATGTTAAATATTTCCCCTCTCATTATTTTGGTGATTTCTTAAGAAAAGAGTGAGATGAACATCTATTTTATTTCCTGAAATTCAGCATTATGCAGATAAGACCTAAGATATAAGTAATGATTCAGAAAATAAAAATAAAAGATTGTCCTGGCTTCAGGTTTTGAACTGATTTCTTCTCTCTTCATCACCTAAACCATTGTTTAGAAAAAGTTTGTGTAATGAAAGCCTCAAACTAAACCTCTTAAAAGAAACCCAGTCCCATGGACTGTATCTGGAGGATGTCTGTAGTAGTTTTCTAAGACATTGTTTTGGATTCAGATAGGACTTAAAATGTAAAATAAAAATATTCTAAGAAACCAATGATTTTCCATTTAAGATGCTTTCATCTTAGGCTCTGCAAAAATCCCTGTGAGGTTCCCTGATCTTTCTAAATCAACATCAGGAACATAGAGGAGCCACAGACCATTTTTACTGAAAGTGCCTGGAAATCTTAGTCCAATTCTCCAAACAATTTTAAACATGTATAGAGCGTAAGGTCAGAAGGGACTCTTAGATCATCTGACTTCCTGTATATTGCAGATCAGTGAATTTCACCCAGCTACCTCATTTCAGTCCTCAGGAAACTGAGCTGCTCCACGCTACAAGGGAAAAAATAATGAGATAAACTAATTCCAAATCTGATTCTCAGTTTAACCTTGAGCATGTGAGCAAGAACCACCAGCCACGCCTCCAGGAAGAGGCTTCTCTGTACCACCTCTGAGCACCGGTTCACCGTGTCTGGTGGACCATCTCCAACTATGGTCAATCCCTGATGCCTCAGAGGAAGGCAAAAAAAAACCCAGGATACATCTGGCCAATTGTTCACCTGGGGGAAACAAATTCCTTCATGACTCCTACAGTCAATCTGCTAAAGTCCTGAAGCCTGTGATTGCATAGTCATTGTCTCAATACAGAACTGCAAGTGTTATGAGCGTATTGAGGGCAATGCAGAGATTCTTGTCCCTTTCATGGTCAGAGGAATGAAATGGATGGGGCGGGCGGCAGAAATCAGATTTACAGGCCCAAAAGGGCCCACTGCACACACTCCCCTCCCCCAGAATACACAGGCTGTAGAATTTCTTCCAGGAGCTGCATTTAAGCACATCTTTTAGAAAGATATTTAGTCTCACTTTAAAGTCTCCAAGTGATAATGAGTCCACCACCTCCCTTGGTAAGCTGGTCCAATGTTTAGTTACCCTAACTGCTAAGAAGTTGCATCTTATTTCAAGGTTCAACTTCCAGTCACTGGATCTTGTTAATACGTTTGTCAGCAAGATTGAGTTGCCTCCCTCACCCAGATATCTTTTAAATGAGTTAGTACCTATACACTGCGATCAGATCTGAGAAGCTGAATAGGTGGAGTGTCTTAAGCCTCACATCCTAAGGCTTTTTGTTTTCCAGGACCTTGATCATTGTATGAACCTCATTTGAGCTCTCAAGTATTTCCATATCCTTCTTTAAGTATGGACACAGTATTCTTGTAGTGGTTTTACCAATGCTATGCACAGAGACAAGATCACTTCCCTACTTCTACTTTTATACACCCCAGGATCACATCAGCCCTTTTTGTCACTGCACCAAATGCTCATGAGAGACAGTTGTCTATGACCACCCTTAAGTCCTTCTGAGTTGCTGCTTTTTCACCATAAAAGTTTAGGATGGACTAAATGCTGTCCAAAATGTGTAGGAGCTCTCTCATGAAACTTTTTAAAGTTTGGAACCATAACAACTAGTTAAAGCACATCACAAGCCTACACTGTACTAAGTTGACATAATTGACAAGATGCAACATGACATAACCTTATAAGCTTGAGAATGTCAGAAAATAATGTCCTAGTATCAACTTATTCAGAATCTAGTTCATATTTAATTCATCCAAAACTGCTGATTAGTGATCAGAGTTCTACTCAAACCAACATGCTTTTATTTTTGTCTCAGCAGACTGAATTTTAATGAACTTTCTAGAGATAACCTACTGTTTTAGCCTTCAGTAGGTGTATCAATGAATAGGATCTTGATTCAATATTTTCATCATCTTTGATATTTGATGCTACAATAGTTACCAATATCATAATTTGTCAAGTTACTACAATGTAGTATGTAAGATACCACCTTCCCACCACCCCTCATGCTCCACCTTATCCCCTCCCTCCCATATGTAGTTTAGAGAATGAATGTGAAACTGTATTTCAGATACCATATGATTACTAGTTGATGACTGAATATAGGGATGAGGAATCCAAAATTTCAAAGTTTTGTTTGGAAAAGTCAGTACAAATTTTGGAAGCATGACTGAACATCTAGGAGTAACTTCGGTGGAGTCAGGATTACATCCTTGGAGTCTCCGAAGTGTTGCTGTAGCTGTGACAGGAACATGCTTCTTGTGCAGTTTAAAATATTTTTGCTTTCACTTGGGCCAGGAATACCCTCCTGATATTTCATTGTTTCTGATTTTAATCCCAGCATGTGTTGGGACTGAAGAATGGTAAGGATACACAAAAAAAATTAATTCTTTAAAAAATGAAGACTGAACTTTTGTACCTGGAAACAGATTTGATTCAGGTTTAAGGGAGGGATTCTCCCTCTCACTACATCCCCCATATGCTGTGAGGGCAGTAGAAAATGGGGCCACAAAAACCATTTAAGTGGTTGGAGAAGTATTCCCCTGGTGAGACAGTGCACAGGGCAGCCACAGGCAGCCCTACAAGCTCACTCCCTTCTATTTAACGAATGCACAGATGCCCTTTGAGCCACCTAAGCTATACGGGGCAGGTCCAGCCCCTGAAGCAGAATCGAGAGGCCCTCCCTCCCCTAGAGCTGCAAGTTTTGGGCTGTGCTTAAGAGATGCAGACCAAATATCAACCTAGATTTTCATGTGACTTTTGTGTCAGTTCACATTTTTATCCAAACCCATCCCTGGTACTAAGCAGGAGTTATGACTACTCACATCTGTAACATATGATCTTAAAAAAAAAAAAAAAAAAAAAAACACCACTAGTGAAGTCAATACAAACTAAAATTTCATACGACTTGTTTATACTGCTCTATATACTCTGCACTCATATGCAAGTACAATATTTATATTCCAGTTGATTTGTTTTTATCATTATCTGGTACAATGAGAAAGTAAGCAATTTTTCCGTGATAGACTGCTGTGACACTTCTGCATTTTTATATCTCATTTTATAAGCAAATAGATTAAGTGAGGTGAAACTTGGGATACGCAAGACAAATCAGACTCCTGAAAGTCTGGAAAGGTTGAGAGTCACTGAGCTAGACAACCTGATCCGCAGAAACAGCCATAGGATTCTCCATTATTGACTGATCGTTAATGCTGCTTATTGATTTCAAAGGCAAGATTGAGAGATTCTGGCTTCGGACTCCTTGAAATACAACAAAGAAGTATTTTACCTCTGCTACAGAATCCTAATGATCCCAGGAGGGATAGTTTACCAGAGTGCCTGCTGCAATGGTAGTTGACCGATAGCGGAAGATAAAAATGTGAAAAGTTGTTCCAAAACAAAACAAAACAGTTCTCTTGTAATTAAGTTTAGTGCTTCTAAAAAGTGCCAAACTGATAAAGGACATGCAAGCCCTCTGATGTTTAGCAAAAAGCAGAATATATGAAAACTTCACGGCACTACTCCATCCACATGCTTCAACCCAAACCATCTGAAGAAGAAACAGTGATTTCAGTGTATGGCCCATGAAGCTGATTTTTGTCAGACACCTACGCTCAAGATGAAGAGTGTGAAATTTATGAGCTAGCATTATGCTACCCTGGTCATTGACAAAGGCAGACAAGGCTTATTTGCCTCAAAATGTATTTATAGAGAAAATGACTGCTAGTTCATCTAGACTCATCCACCATCGATTGTGAATGCAATCCATGAGCTGCAAACGTGCTACATTAAAATTATGTCTAATCATTAATATAGCTTTTAGTGGGATTCACTATAAAATATTTAAAGATTGTATTTGGTGAGTTCTGGGCTTTTTGCCTACTTCATGCCTTGACTTCCTTAGGCTTCTTCTAAAAGAAAGTTTGCATAATATTTTTAAAAGACTTATCATAGTTAAAGGTGTAGGTGTTAAGTATCCACATTTAAAAAAAAAAAAAGTCTTGCTGCCTGAGTGTCTCAGTGTCTAAATACATTGCAGAAAAAATCTTGGTTTTTCCTCCCAATCCCCTTCCTGTGCAGCTATCTGGGAACAAATGAATAAGAGAGAGCTGACAGGCCAGTCAGGCTAAAGTAAATTAACAGAACTTGTTGGGGGACGGGTGGGTGGAAGTCTTGTATAGATTTATTTTCGAACTATTTTACTGAAGTTTAGGGAGCTTACTTGGCAATAGTTCACCTAGTTCTATTTCCTAGTGAATAGTTTTGTTTTCTCTGGTCATAATTAACTTGTGACCAGACTTCGATTTTTCAAATGGTTATTCAGAAAGTTATATAAATATATTTCAGCCTAAAGGTCCTTCAAGGACCAATCACCTCTGCTGTGTCTCTCAACATGTGTTAGTATGACCAGCTACACAATACGAATAACTAAGTTACTGTGTAGCATTTCTGATCTGTGATTAGATTTTTCATTTTGTTGGTTTACAAATGGTTGAGAAGTACTTCTCCATGAACACACAAGTATTCAAGCACCTTTTGCTTTCCACTGACATACTTATAAACAAGAAACAGAACTATTTGAATGAATGTTCATAGATGTTGGATCGAATACTTCAGAAACTTTTGTCACTTAGTCCATGGCTATTTTCTGTATCACTGCTGTACAGTATATGCCCAATTAAACTAAAAATAGGCTTCCAAATGGTTTGTCAAAAATGGCATTGTTGAAGTGCCTTCTCATGTCAGTACAAGTATTATATAAGCTTTTGTTTACAATGATTATTGACAGCAACCAAAAAAGGACAGAGTTTACCACTTAGAGTACAGGACATCAGTGCTTTCTTACACAGAACACTAGATATGGCCCTTCAAATATTGTCACTTCCACTCACATTAAATGAGGTTACATCAGTATCTTAAGTACTCTCTTGCATCTCTAATTACCAAAAGAAACACTTTGAACACTATCTACTGTATTCAATTATCTAGTGATTGGTAAATCTTGGTTTAAGTGTTGGTGGCCTGTGATATATATCAGGTCCAGACTAGATGATCTAGCGGTTCCCACTGGCCTTAAGCTTTGTGACTCAAACTGTCGAGATTTTAAGGGTCCACTCTACTGTTACAGAAGAGCAACCGTCAGAAGCCAGATTCAAGACTCATTTCTTTTAGTTTTGTTACATATTACATACCAGCCTTTGATTACTGCTTCCATCTCCCTTTAATTTAGGGGAAAATAAATTAGATTTAGAGAAATGAATTGGTCTTAATTTTATTGAGTCTGATTTATACTGTAACACAAGCCTGTCTGCCTACTGCTTGCAAATTACAATATTACATTTATTTGAATGTTGGGAAAAAGTTAAGTACTATTCTAAATGAAGCTCTTGGCAGCTACTCCCATTTAATTTTTTACTAATGAGTAAAGCTTGGCTAATAAAGTAGTACACATCACCATCCAGGCTGTTGAATTGGAAAAACAGACATTGGATTAATTTCAGAGGTAATGAGTAAGGACATCCCTTACACCTATTTATTAGAGCTGGGGGGAGGGGGAAACGGTTTTCCCCAGCCTGTGAGAATTTTTGAAATTTTCCACTCATCCTGAATCTGGACTGATAATCCAAACCAAAATTCAGTTTGGGTCAACTGAAACCCCATTTCATGTAGTTAATTCTGAAGTTTTGTTTTTATTTGTTGCTTTTGGGGAACTTTTAGTATAAGTTAGAATTTTGAAACAAAGTCATACAACCAAACCATGTTTTGAACATGTCAGAACTAGACAGCTGGACACTTCAATAAATTTTGGAACTTTTTTCAAGTGAAGGGATTCATCAAAACCGACCCCACCTACAACCCCAAACATTTTTGGTTTTAGCAAATCAGCATTGTGCAGCAAAAGAGATTAGTCAGAAAATTCCCACCCAACTCTACCATTTATGTCCAGTACTGGCAGAATAGATGCAATCCTAGTGGCAAGCTGTGACATTTAGTTCCCCCTTATCGGGGGGGGGGGGGGCGCTTGCAAACCCAGGGTTTGGACCAATCTCTACTAGTAACTCATTGGTTCCACATCACCTGTGAAAGTTATTTTCCCCTGCTGTTGTGTCCCACATCCCCATTCTGCTGTGCTGCTAAAACTAAATTGAATCTTGATTCCTGAAGCACAATGCTTGGTATTCATCTTATTCCACTATATTGAATACTAAAAAAGCAGACCACCACTAGAGTAGAAAAAGTGGATGGACAGGAAGGAGGGGAAAGGAGACACCATGACACCAATGAGGCTTCTCTCAATTGTTATGCAAGGTCTTTGACTGCCTGTAAGAGTTCTTTCAATGGAGCAGGAACACAACTGAGTAGTTTGAAATTAAGAAGAGCCCAAACCTGCACTACTGCTCTGTTGGTTTCCAGATACTTTAGTTGCAACACTACTCTAGAAATTGTCAGATAACAGTGCTATGACATCAATCCAGCACCCACTAAAGTCAACAGGAGTCAGTGTTACATGATCTATCAGCAGCTACATATTGTCCCTAACTGATATCCACGCTTCTGCCCAAAGAAGCAAGAAATGTGACAGACTAGCTAATGTACAATCAACGAGTGAGAAACTGTGGTATAGCTAGATCTATGGCTCAGATGCTCTCTAAAAAACATTGGCTTCACTTCTAAGCATGTCTGACTCTAGGCTTTGAAAGGGCTTAGAAGGTAGAGCACCAGATGTGCTTAAAACTATCATGGTATCACTATCACTTTTCTCCTCTTACTGGTGGTGGCAGTCTGCTCAGCAAAATAAGGTAATGCCACAAGAAAGGATAATATTGGTCCACATGCACCATAAACTTCAGGATTGGGTGCACAAGTCTGCCAGCGTGCAGTAAGGGGCCCTATACATGGTGTAATAAAGGAGTAATGAGCCAGTAGCTGAAGAAACTGCAGTATTATGCAAAGATACACTTGGCTATTGAGGAGATGAAAAAAGAAATGAGACCCTCTTCTCCTCTTTCTTTCCTACTCCAGTGCTAGAGACACTGGCTTAGTTAAAGTATATCAAGCACATAGGGTGATCTACCATTTAAAAGATGATGCACATATTAGCTGTAATCCTTCCCTTTAGTTATTAATTCAATAATTTATGCAGTAGCTAAACAGATATACATTTTCCATGGCCAACTAGAATTGTCCTCTGAAGATTTTCAGAACTCATTCTTTTCTCGAAGTATTCACAGTGGCTCTCCAAGGAGGGTGGGGGAAGAAGAGAAACTACAGTGTTTCATGCTGGATGTTTCCCCCCACACACACAAAGGCCACTCTTATTGGTCTCCCAAATGGATGATTTTTAAAACTGACCTGCCTCCTCTGTGGTTTACATATTTAGAATCACCACAGACACCTTTTAGCTTGAACGGAAGCTTAAGACTATAAGACCTATTGTAAAGTAATCAAAAGCACCTAAGTGACTTACAAGCCCAAGTCCCATTTTCAAAAGAGACAGAGTACTATAAATTTATTTTGAAAATGTTAGCCTTTGACGTTATGCACCTTGTTTTGGCTTAGGATATTTAAACAAAAAAAAAGAATTAGAACTTTTCTCTTCCAAATAGCTTTTCTGTGTTTTCTTCCCCTAACATTCAACTTGCATTTTATACATCTAGAATAAGCATACTTGATTTGGGCTGTATTTGCATCAAACAAAAACATTATTCTGATGATTGTGTATTATGGTACTGTCCTCAGATACTCCTTGTCTGTTTAAGAAAGAAATTGTAGTAAAAGTTCATTGAAGAAAGTGTAGCTGTTCTAAATAGTTCATTAATTACTGTATACGCCAAGCTTTGAAAGCAGAAACTGCATTTTCAGGTATAGGGAGAATTTTCTCTAAATAATCTAAAGAAGATGTTCTATCTTCGATACTCTGGTTCATAGAAGCATCTGAATGCCTCGCAATCTCTAATGTATTTATCCATCATCATCATGAGCGTGAGGTAGGACAGTGCTATGATCCCCATTTGTAAAATGGGGAACTGAGTCACAGAGAAGCGCAGTCGCTTGATCAAAATCATACAGGAAGCCTGTGGTGGAGCAGGGGACTTGAATGAAGGTCTCAGTCCTAGACTACTGCCTAAGTCATTGGACCATCCTTCCTCTGTTGCTACAGGTGACGCGGTCTCTCACATCAAGCATGCTCTCGGTCTTCAACTTTCCTTGTTCTGACCTTCACCACATTCAAAGTCCTTGCAGCATCCTTGGGAAGGGAGGCCACAGTTCTTACACATAGAACAAGCACTCCAACATATTTCTATGCTGTTCTCACCTTCCTAGAAATCAGGAACAGTTTCTTTCCTCAGAGCTGCTAGTGTTTATCCACTAGTGTCAATTCACAGTCACTTAATTCAACAGCTGGTTTATTAGAGAACAACAACAAACAGAAATACAATGAAAATGTAGCTAGGTTGGGTTAGCTAGCTAGACCCAAATTCTGTTTTAAGTTACCAGAGTGGTCAAGTTGCCATGAGGTTGCACAATCTTTAAACGTTATGCCTTGTAAAATCCTAGTGGAGGCATCAAGAGATCTCATGTTGAAATAAACAACAACAACAAAAGAGACACCAATTTTTTGCACTGAGACATAGCCCAAGTCTGTACTGAAATAGTGCCCCAGCTTGTGGTAGGTTACCACAGTAATGCAAAGAAGATGTAAAATTTGACCACTTGTGGGCATTAAAAATCCCAGAATTCACAGACAATTTTAAAGTTCATGGATATGCTAAACACCCATCTTTCAAACTAAATGGAAGGTGCAGTTAGGCCCCTTTATGGGGCAAGATGGTTGGAGACAGTACAAGTTGCCTGTCACAGTTCAAGACAACTGCACCTGCATTACTCCTCTATGAGCCAACAAAGGCACCCACTTTCAGGCTTCTGGATCCCCAACCATCACCTCTCCTTGGTGGAGACCAGGGTTTATTCAGGCTGCACAGTTGCGTGCCTACACTGAGTTCCCAACAAGACAGACTGCCTAAAAGCAGGCCTGCTTTGCTTTTCTACTCAGAGGCTATAATGGTCCACAGTTATGAGGTACCACACAGCTTTTCCTAAGCAAGCACACTTATTGTTAAGCAGAAAGCATTAGAGAGAAAAACATTAAAACAATAAGAGAACCTATAATGCTTGCCAGTATACTTACCCGAGATCACCCCAACTCCAGCGAGGCCTCTGGTAGGAGACAGCCCTTCAAATCCCACTAAGAGGTTTCTGTGGTTACAAGTTCATAACTGCCTTGGCTCAAAACAAGCATCCCTATTAATCTGACAGTCACTCCTTTATACAGTTTGGGCGCCTGACGTTCCCCTCACACAACAGGCGGTCTTCAGACAAAGGTCCCCTCCTCAGGGGAGGGCACCAAAAGGCTTGCACAAGTGGAGGCAATATATATGCCTACACCTCCCCTAGAGATTTCCTGAGAAACCCATTTAATCTGCTAAACTAGAATGAACTTTTTAAGTTGTTTCAGATAGCCCTTTAATGCTCATAACACTTCCCAGGATTTACATTAGTCATGTCTCAAGAGGGGAGACATCACCCACAATACATAAATATTTTGCATGTTTAATACAATGAATTCCTAAAATACTTAAACTTAATAAAGTTTGTCCAGGATATTGCAGAAACTTGCCATATCTGTCACACTTCCGTCTGAGGCAATCAGCTGCATGGCAAAGCCTGAGCAGAGTTAAGCCTTTTATCTGGGGGCGGGGGTTGTTTTCCCAGGACTGTGTGTAAATTCAGAAGCTAGAGGATTGATTGCAGCTGTGGGTTAGAAGCAAAAAGCCATCAGACAGCAAGAGAAACAGCCATGAGAATGCCCTTCATAGGCAACAGTGGGACAGAGCTCTTGGGAGGCTAGTGAGGCAGGTTTGGAAGCTGTGAGCAAGGGAATCTTTGTAAATAAACAGAATTGCACTAAAGAAATACCTGACTCTTATAATCAGTTTCCCCTTCTAATAGAAATAACTGAGCAAGGCCTTAAATATTGGCTAACCTCTCTGGACAAGGGGCAACATTATCATAATCAATCCTGCTGTTCTAGGGAGAAAACAGTAATTTTGCTATTTAATATTAGATTTGAGGGCCCCCAATTTAAGCACCTTCTAAAGTCCTATTTAGCTGCCAGCTCTTCAGACTGAGTTGGGCACTTGGATTCTTCCTGAAGCCTTTGGATCCATGCATTTGAATCACAGGACAGAAGTTGGACCATAGTGATTGCTGAGTGCCCCTGTACATCCAAATCTCTGACAAAACACTGCGGTTCATTGTCTTATTTGATTTCCCACCCCCGTTAAAACAGATTCTATCACATTTGACAATTGCATAAAAGATTTATGCTAAGTGTAAGTACAAAATAGTTATACCATGTTGTAGAAGACTCTTTCATTATAGGTAGGATGAATGACATTTAAAATCGGCAGATTATGCTTTTATAACCTTCAACACAAACACAATTTCATGTGCCTAGATGAAAAATAGAAACCCGACAATTGCCACTAGCCCTGACCAAGTATATTCCACTGTTAAGCAAATGACAAAATAGCAAAAACAAAATGGAATTTAAATAATGTTTTCCTTCCTTTGTCAATGAAGCACAAAGTCTGAGTCACATTTCAGCCATATCAATGTCTTCTGTTGACATACCATTGATAAAGTATTCCAGATAAGCTTCATTAGTTTCAAATAAAACATTCATTGTTTCTCTTTTGAGTTGTCATTCATTTGGCCATAAATATGCCATAGGATACAATTATCAGAATGCTACATATAACTTGGGTCTAGGAAAGAGATATTTAAGAGATATTTTGTTACAGAAATAATGTCAAACCTGACTATACATTAATTGAGCTTGCAGGGATGATACCTCTTAAAAGTTTAAAGTGTCAAGGGAGTTTTATCCTTTACATGTTGGGCCAGGTCCTCAGCTGATATAAATTAGCATAGCTCCATTTAAGTCAGTGGAGGAGCTACACCAATTTATACCAGCTAAGGATCTAGCCTTTAATTTTATTTTATTTTATTTTTTGGCCACTATTTGGTTTAATGGCCTGTATTTTTTAGATATTCTATTTCTCAATTCACCCTTACAAGCCCAGGATGAGACATTCGATTTAATAAATATTGAACCTATAAGAAATTGATGAGTGTAAAACCACTAATAGAATCGCAACTTTAAGACTGTGCCCTCTAAAATCAGCTTCTTTTAAAAATTGAATAATGTGTCCTTGAAGGTGAAGAGATTGACTCAAAAGGATAATAAATCAAAAGAAGTAGAGCTCAGCACATGAGTAAGAAATTTTACTAGACAGCCTCCCTGCCTTCATGAAAACTGAAGCTCTATTTCTGTTACAAAAAGGGTCAGATACACAATGGATGCGTGTCCAGATTGTTAAGCAGTTTTCCTAAAACCAGACAAGCTGAACATACTTTGTAAACAAGCCCACTAGCAAGAGGCAGTTTGCACCTGCAGCTCTCCTTTATCAGCTACTGCTTTTATAATTTGGCAGAAATTGAATTATCTCCTGGAAACAACAAGCAGGGAGACATTCCGTATCACTCTTAGGGCCCTCTGGTCTGGGGGCTCAAGGAGAAAAGTTTCAAGGGCCTGCATGGCAGAGATTTTGTCATCTCCCTTGCAGGTTTTGTTAAGAGACCTCAGAGAGCAAAGATACTGAAGGGAAATGGTGGGAGTGCCATTCTTCCCTCTCTCCAAGAGTCTGGGGATTTCAACCCTTTCATTTTTAGTTCCTTCTCACCCCTTCTCTTCAGGGAAGAAGTGAATTCATAAAAGCTATGCAATTATTTCAATTTTATCTCCTTTCCTGTAAATCGCTGAAGCACTCTGTCCTGCTAACCTTTCCTGGATGTAGGAAGGAAACCATGTTTGCCTCTTGTGTTTGTTTTCTAATGCTAGTTTAAGGAATTAACTGAGGAAGAGACTGGGATAGTGAAACTGCACCTCAGATAAGACATCCATCTCAAAAAAACAAAAAAAATCTTTACATGATTTAGTTTTTAGCTCATATATATGACAATGTAAAGATTTATATATAGAAGCACTTACCTGACTAGGGATGACGCTTACAAAAAATAACTAGCTCCTCTCTGATTCATTCCACAAGAAATGAACTTCTTGACTTCAGCTACATCTTGACAATTGGGTTCTATTGGACAATAGTCCACCCAGGTGTTGCTAATTTAAGGAGTCTCAGGTGCAGCAATGACCATTTAGCGGAAGCTGACATAGCATAGTCACTTTAACACCCACCCACACACCCTGCCTCCACCCCACCCCCCAAAAAGCCCTGAAGCACTAGCCTGTAGTTCATTCTAGGGAGGAACATTAAGGAAGTAAACTGGTGAAGAGAAGTTGGCTATTAAAAAAAAAAAAAAAAAAAAAAAAAAGGGGCACTGAAGCTACAGTCAGAGGCCCTCAATCTAAGTCTTTCATAAGTGTAAGTCAGACTTCAGTCAGTGGGTTTACACTGAAGGAAGTGAAATCAGAATCAGGCTTGTAGCATCTTGGTATTGTCTGAACTTAAGTAAACTATAATCCATGAATATTTTAGTTTTGTTAATGTATATTTATTGCTTCTATGTTTTGCTGCAGCACATATACTTTGCAAACACACTTTTTTTATTTGGCTGGTGACAATAACAAAACTACTTGCTTTACTCCATCAGTCCCATGGAAGTCAAGTAGGTCCCATTTAGCTCTTCAATGCAGTCATGTCTCACAGGGCCGGCTCCAGGCACCAGCAAAGGAAGCAGGTGCTTGAGGCGGCCAAGGGGAAGGGGTGGCACATCCGGGTCTTTGGCGGCAATTTGGTGGTGTGTCCCTCACTCCCTCTCAGAGTGAAGGTCCTACCACCGAATTGTCGCCGAAGAATGAAGCGGCGTGGTAGAGCTGCCACTGAAGTGACGCTGATCGCGGCTTCCCCCCCCCCCTCTTTTTTTAGCTTTGCCGCTTGAGACGACAAAAAAGCTGGAGCCAGCCCTGATGTCTCATAACAAATAGAAAATGCACTTGATGTCATACTCCTCTTTGCTTTTTTGATTGCTACAGTATACTTTGAAAATACTTAAGCCATTGTAAATGTCTTCTCCCACCACCACCATTTATTGTTGCCAATCACATTTTCATAACTAATATCAATGAAATGCAACAAGAAATTCTTGGGGCCTGTTAAGACGCAGAAGTAGAGAGCTAAAGCCCTCCCGCCCACCCTTAGGCCCCAATCGTATAATCAGATTTGCATGGACTGACCTATCTGAAACACCATTGAATTCACAGCGGGTCACATAGGCCCTTACGTCTTCCCTCAACACAAAGGAGTTTTAAGAAATACAAAGAGAAGCAGAGAGTAATGTCACTTCTGAGTGAGGAAGGGGACCCCAATAAAAAGGGAGATCAAATAATGAGGGACACTTAGGGCTAGGTAATCTTTTCCATTATACGGTTCAAAAGGGAAGTAGGAATTAAAATAGTTACATGTGGAACTTTAACCTTCCTGGAATACATCTAAGCACAGAGACGTCTCCCCTTTGCAATTAGGACACAAGAAGTGAACTCAGTTTGAGTGTACTATTGATACTAAAAATGAGACACATAAAAGTAAAGAAAAGCAAGGGTATAAGCATTATGGCCCTGATCCTGCAACCTTCTGCAAATGGGTAGACCCCTGAGTTCAGCTGAAGCCAGATTGATTTCAGTGGTTTACCTATGCAGAACCAGTGTCTGGACTCGGGCCTAATATTCTGGCACTCCGGCACCACGACTGGGAGTTTTCACCAGAACCAAAACATATCTAAGATATGGGAGAACCATACTTTCCAATGAATGGAACACACTTTGTTAGAGGAAAATCAAATTCAAAGTAATCAGCTTCAGTACATCAAGTGAGCATTGACAGCATTTGAATTATAAGTGGATGTAACTGGATACCTTAAGTGACAGCTAAGAGCGTGGGGAAGGTAAAAGGATCTGAGGTGTGTATATTATATATATTTTAAACAAAGATTAGTAATTCATTTAATAAGATGAGGAACAGGAATGGCTCTACCTCTGAATATATTAAATGAATACATCGATGTGAAACTTGAACTGCTGGGATTGTTATGTGTCACCTCCAGTGTTGTCAGAACTGTGCTGCACTGTAATGTGACTGATGCATCCTGACATGACACAACCTAGTGTCAAAAACAATGGGAATAGAAGTTTGGTTTTTAGTAACCAGCATGAGCAACATCTTACTTCGAGATTTTGCAGGTTTTTTTAAATGACCCCGTATAGTCAAAGTATAATGTTATTTTAACAAGAAATAATCAGGAAGTTGGGAGAAAAATGGGAATAAAACTTTTAACCTAAAAAAGAAAGATCCTAGTACATTAGGGATGATCAAATAATTAGGGATCCAATGTTGCCTCATCAAAGGGAGCACATAGAGCTCCCAACCACACTCATGGAAGCTATGAGGCTGTAAATTAGGGAAGACAGACTATTGTGTTTTAAAGAAGAGACTGGATCTCTTTGTATGGAGAATCTCAAATACATTTTAATGTTGTGGTTAGCGTAGATATATTTCTATTCATCACTCTTCTGATGGAAATTGCTATAATAAACTTTCAAAGACTATTTCTTTATAAAACCTTTATGTCAACCAACTCAAAAGGAGTCCAGGCTAGAAAAAAAAAGCCATAGGAGAGCCAGGAAAGTTATGGCTTCAAAGCAGCGAGAGTTTGTTAAACCGAACAGTCTATGAAGCCTATTAGAGAGTGCATCCTGGTGCTGCAGATTTATACGGCTAATTAACAAAGTGTCCTTAAACTTATCTTAACACATTCAGCCCAGGAATTACTTTGAAGAGAAGACACTAATCTTGTCAGCTGGTTATAAATTCAAATAGATACTTCAAGGACAAAGAAATAGGGCTTTTAGGTTGAATGATCTTCCAGTAGCTTCACTTCTAGCGTGGATAGCTCAGTTTTTGACATATTTATTATGAATCTTCATTTAGAAGCTAACAAACAAGTGTGGCCAGAAAAGAAGAATCCCAAAACATCATAAACATTATAAACCACCACCAAGTCCAGTAAATAACTGCAAGACAAGGGACAATTCTACAAACCATTTCTTGGATAAATAGCCTCACCAGCATCCATGAGACTACTTCAAGGAGCAAGAACCAGGAGTAAACAGTTGCAGGATGGGGCTCCAAAAGAATACACAAGAACAAGACAATCAGAATACTTTGAGGAAAACTAAACACAAACACAGTATAAAGATGACATACTGGTTGCAGTTAATGCACTTTATGTGCAACTTTACTAGACACTTTCAGTTCAGCGATCCAAAAATTATCCATCTCCTGGTTAATGCAACCTGTAAGCTCTGCAAGTCCTCCCACTTAATTTCTCAGCTCAACATGATCAGTCCCAGTTTAAGTCTCTTAAATACTATTTTCTGTAACAACTGTTTTCTGACTTTTTAAGCAGACATGGACCTGCAGGTGAACCTAGCCTTACCTTTCTCCAACTGGGGTGTCAACCAATTCACTTGCACAGATCAGGGCAACAAGAAGCCAATCCAAACCAAACTAGTCAAAAAAAAAACAATTGTCACTTCCTGTGATGAAGCACCAAGGAAAGCAGGCACACACACAGCAACAAATTAAAGGCCCTTACCTCAGGGCCCAGTTTCAGCTCTCCCAAACTGAAAGTCCAGAAAAAGTCTCTATGCTTGGTCAACTAATCTTCCAGAACTTGAGGGGGAACTCTGCCTCTTTCAGGCTTCTCATCAAACCCTCCCCCATGCAACTTCATCTTCCAATAGATAACTAGGGCAGAGCAGGGAGTCTCCTTAATTGCACCCAGGCTGTTCTGATCTCCAGGCTGAGCTGTAAATGGGTAGTACACTCCTTCACAGACACCTCACTAATGCAAACCTTACAACATAATTAATGAGCTCAGAATTTAGAGTCAGAGGAAATTATGTTGCCCAAGGTACTTTTCTGATCTCTTATAGTCTGTTTGCTAGCAACTCTACCATTCTTCTTATTCCCAATACAGCATCCATATTTTTGCAGCACATAATTCCCTACACATAATAAGCCAGCATCACCACTGTGCTACTCCACTTTGACACTGGCATAACTCCACTGAAATGAAAGATGTACACAACTGGAGTGACATAGTGATGAATAAGGGTAACATTTTTCATAAAATGTGGAGCATTGCAGTGTAGACTTAAGAAATACTTGTAATTGTCAACTCTTTGGGGCAAGGATCATCTTTTTGTTCTGTTTGCACAGTGCCTAGCATAGTGGGGATCTGGTCCATGACTAGGGGCCCTAGATGCTATGGCAATACAGTTAATAGATAACTTGTGGTAATGACTCCGTAGTTCAGGCTTCGGAGCTACAGTTTACCAAGGGACATGGTGTATTCTCCCTCACTGACCATTTTAAAATCAAGATTGGCTGTTTTTCTAAAAGATCTGCTTTAGGAATTATTTTAGGGAAGTTCTGTGGCCTGTATTCTACAGGAGGTCAGACTGATGATCACAATGGTCACTTCTGGCTGTGGAATCGGAGTCTATAATTGAGCACGGAGGCAGATTGCCAGGCCCATGTGGCACCCCACAGACTTCGGTGAAGGCTATGAAATCTGTGGGAGAGCCATGGCAATCTCCCCAAATGCCCTCACTAGCAGGATGAAAGCCTAAGACTGTAGCTTGCTTTCCATTATAGGCCTGATTTAACTCACATCTTCCATGTTCCTATGGGAGAGGGAAATCTCTTTTTGCCTGAAATTTGGCATACATGGTCTTTAGCCAGGGTAGAATATGTTATTAGAAAATTTGGGGAAACTGACAAGTCTCTGGCTGGGTTTTCAAATGAGCTTAAGGGAATTAAGTCCTGATTCCTACTGAAATTCAATAAGATGTAGATGTCTACCTTCCTTTAGGTTCCAGGGAACATCCAGGTCTATTGGCCATGCTAAAAGAAATTTAACAATACAGCTTTATAAATACTAACAGTCAATTAGATTCAGTTTAAATAATCTCAGGCTTTTTCTATAATATAATATTTTATAAAAACATTATTTTGAACCTGACAGCACCCCTTTAATGTTAGAACTATCCAAAATTCCTAAAAAACAATACAGCTGTAGCCTACAGTTCACATGTAAAGCTAATTGATTTGCATTCAGACAGTTATTCCAACAATTTGAAATGTTAGACATTTACATCTTAAATGAAAAATATTTTTGATTTTTTAATTTCTTGTAAATTGTGCTCTTGTTTAAGCCCTCTTCTTCTATTGACATTATTTTAAAGCATGGTTATTTGGAGACAATACTGGATATGTTATAAGCCAACTGATATTTCAACTATCACAGCAAATTACAATCATTTGAGTCAAGGTACTATGAAGCTCAAAGATCTGCTGTGCATCATAGTAATATTCCCAGTGATATCTACTCTCCTCCACTGTAATAGTCATAATATAGAGTTTACTGTCTCTGACCTACTTCATCCTCTTCAACTCTGTTCTACTTAAGGCATGATTGTGAAAACAGAGGATAGTGAGGGAAGAGAAATGATTCAATGGGCATAATTCTTTGATAGTGTATTTTAACCCAGCTCTTTTTAAGTGGATGGAGCTGCACCAGTTCACACCAGCAGAGGATTTTGTTCTGCTTTTCTTTAATGAGTTAGAGATAGCAAATATACTCAGTTTACAAATCAAAACACATTTTTTTCTAAACACCAGCACTACATTTTCTACTTGGCTATGGGATTTTTTATTATTATTATCACCAATGATAGAGATTCTGGGAGCAGAAATGAACTGGTAATTTTATTAATGATGCATGAAGCAAAATAGAATACATCTTACTCTTCCATAGCTACAGCATATTGTCTCCAGCAAGCTGGCCATCCTAAGAATGTGTTTTTGTTGTTACAATGAAATCTAAATTGTTTATATTTTGTTCTGGTATCTGCCATGGTTTTTACACATATACCAAAAATAATCATGAAATAAACAGGAAAATGGAACAACAGTAATAAAATAGTTGTACCATACATTGTAAGCCCCACAGCAATCACTTATTCCATTGTGTGGTGAACTCTTAGCAAAATGAATTGCTGTTTCACTTAACATGAGCTGCAAATTTAGGACACATGGCCAGAGATCTGCAAGTTATTAGTTCTTCATCAGGTAATGCAAATAGCCTAACAATAGCACACTAAGTTTGTCACAAGTTTTTGTATAGGGATCCACAGAGGATACAAAACCACACTGTCTACTTACAGTTACTGCAAGTTAAACAACATGCTGGTTTATTGTTTTAACTACATACTCAAAATGTTGGTACAACCTCCACCAATAAACAGGATGCAAGGTCAAAGGATGAAGCCTGGCTCCAGCCCATAATACTCTGATTTGCTCAGTTAACCCTTTAATAGCAATTTACTACCTCCCTCCATTCTTAATTTACTACTCAGATGTAGTCCTTTAAATAGCCATGGCCTCTTCTTTCTTTCACTGGATAGCAACCCTCCTTAGCTGCCAGCAAAATCTCAAGCATTGGGGAAACCTTCCTCCACTCTCTGTGTTCCGCCATTCAGTAGATACCCCTAATTTGGGCACCCTGGGCAACCCTTCATCCTCTCCTGGGCTTTGCTCCTCATGGTGGTCCTCACCCAAAAGCTAAGGCTCAGGCACTTATATGTCATTCCATAAGAGGACCTGATCCTCATCTTACCACTCAATGAAACGGACCATCAATGAAACGGACCATCAATAGCCCTGAGACACAGGTTTCGTATGTGAGGATGCACTTCATGGAATTGGATCAGGACTTGATCTCATCCTTGGTGGGGAATCACAACTCTTGTGCCTAACAGTATACATCCATTATCTATACTTAGTTCTGTACTCCTGGTCCTAAATGGGTGAAATTATTTCTCCTTACTCTGATTTTGAGCTATATGTGCTGCATTACCCAGGGAAGGATAAGATCCTTTCTAGTCTATTTTGTTATCTGGGACACCTTTACCTGGGTCTGGTCTACGTGTTCCATGAGAAGCACGTTTTCTTCTAGTAGTGCCATAGAACAAGCTGGTAATGGTAATGGTAACTGACTGAGGGCATCACAGTTAGCATGCTGATGTCCAGACTTAACTATTTTATACTCATAAACATCTAATGTCAAAGCCTAGTGCTGTAGTCACACCAGTGCTAGGATTGGCATGCCTTTCTTTTCATTGCAGAGTCATACCAGTGGTTGGTGATCTGTCAAAATGGCAAAAGACTTCCCATATAGGTATTTGTGGAATTTTTTTATGCCAAACACAATAGTGAGGCTTTCTTTCTCCAATTGGGATTAATCCCATTCAGCTTTATTCAGGGTCCTGGAGACATATCCAGCTGGTCTTTCTCCAACATCTCTCATTTTATGGGACAAACCTGCCTCCAACCCAGGACAAAGCATCACAGGATGAGATTAATCCTTTGCCCAAATCAAAATGAACCAGGAGCTTTGAGGATCTGAGTAGCTTTTTAGACTCCTGGGACACTTTCTCTTGTTTTTTTTTTCCCTGCCAAGGGATCTCCTTCCTTAAATGGTGGTATAAAGGTTCTAAAGGGGCTGAAACGTTTGAAAGAAACACATGTAAATAATTTAACATAACTAGGTAGGCTCTTCACTCAGTGGTGTTCTGGGGCACTGGTATTTGTTCAATAGCTGTGATCTTGTCAACCATTGGGAGACCTCCCTCCTTGTCTATCCTGTAAGCCCAGGTACCTCACTTCTAGTCTCATTAAAAAGCACTTACTTTGTTTCAAGAGAAGTACCTTCTACAGCACTGAAAGAAGTTTAGGATCACTTCTGCTGGTATTAAAGATATCATCAGTCCTCCCTACAATCTCTGGAATACCTTTCAACAAATTTTCCATGGCTCACTAGAAAATTCCAAGTACTGACAATATTCCATATAGTAATCTATTGTATTGATATAAGGTGTTTATAGTGGTGAATTTCTTACAGTCCTCCTCCAAGCAAGTCTTCTGTTCTTGGAATGGTGTAATTGTTTATTTTAGAAACTTGATTCACTGTTACTTTATAATCCCCAAAGATGTCGTCGCGTTTAACCACTGGCATTAAAGGAGTAGCCCATTCAGAAAACTGAAATGGTAAAATGAAGCTCATCTTTTCCAACCTGTCCAACTCAATCTCAATTTTTTGTTCTGAGAGCATAAAGAATGGGTCTTTCTTTAAAATATTTTGGCTGCTCCACATCCTGAATATAAATCCTAACTGTTACCACCTCCAGCATCCCTAACCCTTCTGAAAAATTATTGGATGATCCAGAACTTCCTGGAGTGCTGGTGTTTTACCCTGGTCTAATTTAAACATTTCTTTCTGATTCACTTTTAGTTCTTTCAATGAATCTCTAACAAATTTTGCCTTTTTCCTTGGATCACTAAGACTGGTAAGATTTTCTTTTGGCTTTTATATTTTACAGGAATGAGCACTGAACCTACCACCTCGATGGGTTCTCTGATGTAGGTATGCAGCATCATTACTTCCTTCACTCATGGACTTAGTCTCACTTGGCACCACTGATAAGATTATGATTTAGTCATGGGTATTTTTGAGTAAAAGTCACAGACAGGTCACAGGCAATAAACAAAAATCCACAGCCTCTGACCTGTCCATGACTTATACTAAAAATACCTGTGATTAAATTTTGGGTGGGGCGGTGCTGGAGGACATGGGGGGGCACCGGGGCCATCTGCTCCAGTTGCCAGTGTCCACAGCTGTTCCAGACAGCCAGAGACCACTACCAGGGGCTGCGGACCGCGGCTGCTCCGGGTGACCGGGGTCCGTTGTCAGGGGCCAGAGCAGCAGCTGGTGTGGCTGTCTCAGAGGCCACCTGAGCAGCTGGTCCTGGAGCAAGCTGCTTGAGCGGCCCTGGGGTTAGCCACACTGGCCCTTGCAGAAGTCAGAGTTCACAGAAAGTCACAGAATCCATGAGTTCCATGACCTCTGTGACAGACATGGAGCCCTACTGATAAATATATTCATTAATTACCATAGCTGAAGCCCCTGTGTCTACTTCCATGTGCACCGACTGATTGTTTAACAATACTGTTACTTCATAAGGACCCACTTTCTTCCCTGTTATAGAGTACATAGTGTGTACTTCCTCATCTGTCTTTTCCTCTTCCTCCAGTAAAAAGACCCTCTGCTTCCTTTCTTTTTCTTTGTAATTATGGAGGTTTACAGGTTGGCTTTGATATGCTTGTTGATATCCAACCTTGAGGCATTGATGACACCGGGCCATTTTATATTTACAGATGGATGCTAAATGAGCTTCTCCACAGTAAAAGCATCCTTCAGGAGCCAGAAACCCTTTGTGTTTCTTTGCATTTTGTTTACAGAATTGGTTTGATTGTTTTGTAGTCTCAATGAAAATCTTGTATATTTTTTCACTGCTACTTCCATAGCCATTGTCAGTTCTACCACTTTGTGCCAGGTCACCACATTTGAATTTTTTTTTATCATTAATGCCACAAACCAGTCTGTCTCGCAGCATATCCTCCAGGACATCCCCAAATTAACCATATGCAGTTAGCTTTTTAAGCTCAGCCACATACAGTGATATAGATTCACCTTGCCTCCTCCTCATCCAATTATGTGAGTTAAAACTTTCCACAGTAGTAATGCTGGTCTTTAGTGTTTAGTGCTCAGCTAAGATCCTTTGTGGATCTTCTAAATATTTCTCTCCTGGTTTCTGAGGTTGTAACAAACTACTTAAGAGGGAGTAGGTTTTACTCTCTAAGGGTACATCTACACTACAGGGGGGAGTCGATTTAAGATACGCAAATTCAGCTACGTGAATAGCGTAGCTGAATTCGACGTATCGCAGCCGACTTACCCCGTTGTGAGGACGGCGGCAAAATCGACTTCTGCGGCTTTCTGTCGGCGGCGCTTACTACCACCTCCGCTGGTGGAGTAAGAGCGCCGATTCGGGGATCGATTGTCGCATCCCAACGGGACGCGATAAATCGATCCCCGAGAGGTCGATTTCTACCCGCCGATTCAGGCGGGTAGTATAGACCTAGCCACAGATATTGAGAAATATCACTTTCTGTTTTTCTTCATCTCTCATCTCATTTGACAGGAAATAGTGACCTAATCTTTCAACATATTGCTGCAAATCCTCATTCTCTGCATTAAACTCTTCAATTTCCCATAAGATGCCACTCTATGTTTTCTTCTCATTACCAGTTTTGTATAGGGGCCCCCAAAGGATACAATAAGATGCAGTCTACTTTCAGTTACCGCAGTCTAAAGAACACGCTGCTTTATTGTTGGAACTACATACTCAAAATGATGGTACAACCCCCACCTACAAACAGGAAGTAAGGTCAAAGGGTGAAGCCTGGCTCCAGCCCATACTACTCTGAGTCACTCAGTTAACACCTTAATAGTCACTTTGCTACACAAGTGTAAAGAAAAAAGTCTGTTGGCTAATGATCTTTGTTCTCCATTATTAATCTAAGCCATTAACGGTTATTACCACTGTCTGTAATAGTCTGATTAAATTTACACTTGTTATTAGAAATCTGATGAAGGTGTATATCTCAGTAAAAAAAATCATTAAGATGGGACTTTGTGGCACTCATGATCATTTGAGAACAAAGTGACAGATTCTTCTGAAGTCAGCATACTAAAAATGGAAATACTGTAATCTGTAATTATAGTCTGCATAGTTTTCATCTTCAATATATTTTGTCATAATAGATGTTCTTGTGACAGATCCTCAGTTTAGCTAAACTGATTTATCTCCACTTAAGTTAATGGCACTATGCCAGTTTACACAAGTTGAGAATCTGGGCCCTGATATTTTAAACTATAACAAGAAATGGAAAAGAATAAGAAACTGTATTTACTCAAGATGTTCTCTACACTGTATCAACTGTCACGAAAAGTAGGCTGCTAGGGCTGCTTAATAAATGGGTATGTGAGATTTGCCCCCTAGAATAAACACATCAATCTGCGGTGTGCAAAATGGGAAACTATTTGTGGAAAATAATGACATCCAACTATAAGAAATCAGGTTAATAGTCTCACCATTTGTATGGCTCAACACTGAAAATAATACTGTGTCAGTTGGCTGGGGAAAGAACTGCGACTGTTGCAGTTAAGGGCATTGTTAAACTAAGCAGTAGGTGATACCCTAACAGAAAGTCAATCTCTACCATTGCTAGTGGAATACACTAAGTCCCACCTGGGAAAATCCTCTTTAGGCGTCATTCAGCATACATCACATTTCAGCCCCAGTCCAGCAAAGCACTCGTGCCCAGAGTTTTAACGCTATTTTGGTTGCAACACCTAGCTGCCTAAAGCTCATTTTCAAAAGAGATTAGGGAATATTGACTCTAAATTCCCAAATCCCTTTTGAAAATGAGTTTTAGGTTCCTAAATCAGGCAGGTGTTGCAATACTGAACAGAACAACATGTAAATACCTTTAAAAATCTGTGTGTAAGGCCCTGATTCAACAAATCACTTAAGCACACGTACAACTGTAAGCAAGTGAATAGTCCTATTTGATGGCATTCAGACATTGAGCAAGTATACACTCTTCCGGTTGCTTGATGTCAGAAGCAAACTCAAAATATTAAAGCTCCATGATGGGTGTACAAACCCCACATTGCAAGGGAAGGGGTTAAAGAGCTGCTTTGGGTCCAGGCAGTTCCACCTCACCACACCCACAAAGCCTGCGCAGGCTGGCAGAGGAGTTTAAAAAAGGGAACAGAGTCGCTCAGTGGCAGACAGACAGTGGAGATAAGCTGACCTACACTCTCAGCTCCTGGGAAGACATACCACAGGAGTGCTTGCTTCTTGAGGTCTGTCTATAGTGACCTGACCAAGCCTATTGTCACAGTTCAGGACAACTACAACTGTATTTCCCCTCAGTGGTCCAGCAAGTGCACCCACTTTCAGACTTCCAGCTCCCTTAGTTGTCAGCTCTCTTGAATGGAGACATGTCTCTCTCCCTTTGGGCCAGGGTATCTCCAGGCTGAACGGTTCCCTGCTTTCACTATGTTATTTCCAGCAGAGACAGGCTGCCCAAGAAGGCCTGATTGTTTTCTCTTCAGAGACAGCTAATTAACAGTGTGATTGCCCACAGTTATAGTTCCCACACAGCTGTTTTTATACAAGCCTATTTTACTCTTAGGACAAAGCACTATAGAGAAAACATCTTAAAAGCACAAAATAAAAAACCTGCATGCATGCTAATAAGCATCCCAGAGATCACCTCAGCCCTAACATAGGCTCTGGAAAGAGCAGTCCTTCAACACCCCACCCAAAGGGTTTCAAGTTCAAGTTCATCACAGCTTCAGCTCATAACAAGCACCCAGTCTTATGGGGCTTCCAACCCTTCCTTAAGAATCAGAGTGCTCCATTGCTGGGGTCCTGTCTGTTGTCTAGATCTGGAAGAAGGACTGGAGCCTGTGTAAAATCAGGCTAATTATCAAAAATTCTTTCAGTCTCTTTTAGAATCCATTTTGAATTAGCATATGCATATCTCTCCAAGTGGGGTGGCTTCAAAGGGATTGATAACCGGAGGAATTAAGAACACAAGAATGACCATACTGGGTCAGACCAATGGTCCATCTAGCCTGGTAGTCTGTCTTCCATCAGTGGCCAGTGCCAGATGCTTCAGAGGAATTGAACAGAACAGGGCAATTCATTGAGTGATTCACTCCCTGTCATTCGGTCCAAGCTTCTAGTAATCAGAGGTTCAGGGACACTCAGAGCATGGGATTGCATCCCTGACTATCTTGGCTAATATCCATTGATGGACCTATCCTTCATGAACTTATATAGTTCTTTTATGAAGCCAGTTATACTTTTGACCTTCACAACATCCCCTAGTAATGAGTTCAACAAGTTGATTATGCATTGTGTATGTATGTGTGTTAGACCTGCTGTCTATTAATTTCATGGGGTGACTGGTTCTTGTGTTATGTGAAAGGGTAAGTAACACTTCCTTATTCATTTTCTCCACCACCATTCATGATTTTATAGACCTCTATGATATGTCCCCTCAGTTGTCTCTTTTCCAGGCTGAACAGTCCTAGTCTTTTTAATCTCTCCTATATGGAAGCTGTTCTATACCCCTAATCATTCTTGTTGCCCTTCTCTGTGCTTTTTCCAATTCTATTATATCTTTTTAAGATGGGGCAACCAGAACTGCATGCAGCATTCAAGGTGCGGGTGTCCCATGGGTATATATAGTGGCATTATAATGTTTTCTGTCTTATTATCTATCCCTTTCCTATTAGCTTTTTTTTAACTGCTGCTGCATAATGAGCAGATGTTTGCAGAGAACTATCCACAAAGACTCCAATATCTCTTTCTTGAATGGTAACAGCTAATTTAAACCCTATCATTTTGTATGTATAGCTGGGATTATGTTGTCCAATATATACTACTTCCCATTTATCAACATTACATTTCATCTGCCATTTGCTTGTCCAGTCACCCAGTTTTGTGAGATCTTTTTGTAACTCTTCACAGTCTGATTTGGACTTAGCTATCTTGAGTAATTTTACATTGTCTGTAAACTTGGCCACTTCACTGTTTGCCCCTTTTTCCAGATCATTTATGAATATGTTGAACAACACTAGTCCCAGTACAGACCCATTAGCATCACCTTCCTCCTACAGGAGTTACATACAATTCCACAATAATGCATACACAATTGCATTTTAATGCAATGGACCCAAAGATATTAAACCTAATTCAACAACGTTTATCTTAATTCCGTAAATTTTATCTTAATTCCGTAAGGTTTGTCCAGGATGTTGTAGGATATTGTCAGTCTGTCATAACTACAAAAAAGAGACCTGTGACTCTCTGAAAGTTAGAGACTTTATCTTTGTGATTAGTTCTTTACTTTATCCTATGGGAAGAGAGGCACTGGTAGGAATTCACAGAGGTTCCTGCATAGCAACCCAAGGTGCAGGACTTAGCTGCCTACCATTGGGTCCTGGATCAGAGCCTGGTGGAGAGTGTGGCCTGAAGATACAAGGTTCTGGGCTGCAAGATCTCAACCCAAGGGAAGGAGCCCTGAAGCCTCCCACTTAGTCCTGTAGGCTTTCCCATTCTTGGATTTTTTAAAAAACACACAGAGGGGACAGACTTGAATATGTATCTGGCTGAAGGGCAGAGTTATAGGAAGGACAGGACATCTTAGGGCAAGTGGCAGCAAGAAAGGGGGACGCAGGGAAGGAAGACAACCAACCATACCATACCATACTATTGATGGTGAGCATGCCCTTTCACAAACCCTAATCCAGTAAAGCACTTAAGCATGTGCATAACCTTAAGTAGGTGAATAGTCCCATGGACTACTGTTTTATAGCTATGCACATGCTTAAGTGCATTGCTGAATAAGGGCTTTAATATTTCCAGTGAAATCCTGGCCCTACAGAAGTCTGTTATTGAATGGGGGCAGGTTTTTACCCCTTTTGCTTGCTTAATCTTTTATGCATCTTCTTCCACCATGGTCTTCAATTATAAAAGGAATTTGGGAACCTTACATTAGAAATACATTTGCTTAATAAAATAGTCAGAAGGCCTATTCTTAGCTGAGTGAGTACTGTCTGCATTAGCAATAAACAATATTCTGTGCCCACTCTGAGATCGGCATAACCCTCAAATAGTGATATTATTTTCATTTAATTTAAGTGAATAAAGCCCAAAATACAAGCAGGGGCTGTTTCTGGTGTTTGCTTCTCAAATAATGCACTGCTTATTTCCAAGAGGCTATGACATAATAAATAAGGCATGAATTTTCAGAATTCAAACCAACCATTTTTACAGGCCTCCATTTCCTCCTTACAATTGCATCTCACTTTCTCTTTAAACTGCTTAGTGTTCTTGTGTCAAGTCTATCCTTTTCTTGCAGTCAAATACATGTGGCTTCTTGCCATTGTCACATTATTTCAGCAGTACTGAGGTGTGTGGTATTTCAATACAATTACATTTGGCCTTGTCATATGTGCAGCTGGAAGAAAGCATTGTTAAAATCAAACAACCCATTAAGGTGCTTAGTTCAAGGAAAAACTCTGATGCATTAAAAGCATTTAAAAGTGGTCTTGATTTGTGTTTCGATCTCTAAACCACACATTCTGTGAGGCCTGGGCAGCAATGTTTGTGTACCTCTGCTCTTCACTAGGCAGAATGAGTGACAGCATGTCCCCCCACAGTGGCCAACTGACTGAGGCTATCAACCTTCATAAATACTACAATCAACAGAGAGATCACTAATAGCTTATGATGTTGGGATCCAAGACTTCTGCTTACTGTCCTAGAGTGCTTCATATCCAGGGTTTAGCTAGTGTCAGGGATTATGGTTTGTCCATTGCTTATGTTCATGGATTCATTATAATCTAATATTGTGGATAAAAATATGGAGGTGCTAAACATCACACAGTTCAAAAAAATCAGTGTAAATTTCACTATGAAATCTTGTGATCTTTACTGTTCTTACCTTGTCTCTCCTTCTACTAAACAACAAGCCATCAATGAGGATTCTTCCAGATGCTTGGCAGTTATTTGTCAACCTGTTTCCCTTTCAAGAAAACTAAGAACCTCTTCCCAGGATGTAGAACTCTGGAAGTTACTATCATAAAGCAGAGTGGAAGGAGGCTCACAGAGGCCTCAGTCTTGAAATCAGATCTATACTGCTGGATCATTGAAGTCAAGACGACTCCATAGAGGTGCATGGTGTTACTGGATAGTGATACTTGGATCCAACACATTTTGAGTGATTTTAGTTTAATGTGCAGAATCCTCAATGGTTTGTCTGTCTCATCATAGAGGCCATTTTTATTCCATGACTTGTGACCTTTACTTTTGGGAAGAAAAATATTGATCTAACTTTTAATAAGTCACCAAGCTTCTCTATTATGAGTGGACAAATCTGGAGCAATCCTTATAAAGGGATTCATTTCCCTTCATAAAATAAAACTCTCTCACTAGGGGTCCGGTTCACTGTAATGTGTTCATCCACCATACCTTCTACTTTTGTGCTGTATCATTACCAGATAGATATTTCACTTAGATGAGGGAAAAAATGTAAACTTTAACTGAAATGTTGCTACTTCTTTTATACTGAGTTTAATTCAGTCTTCCTCTGTGGCGGATGTTATATAATCTAAATAGTTCTAGGGTTGGAAATATTTTTTTACAAACCGTAAGATTCCTCAGTTAAAGGATTAAATAACCCAGCAAATTTTGTGTCAGTGTAGTAATTTCAGTTTATTCTTTCATACTCACACATCCCCAAACCTCTATACACTCATGTGTTACTTTCCCAGAACAAGAGGCTTGTCCATATGATATATTTAAGCCCTATAAGCCTGTCTTTCCTTGTCATAAAATGATCTTAAATCTATCCATTCTTATCGGGAAAAAATATCATTTTCTTCAGTTATCTTTCCCCTGAGACAATATGTTTCTTTCAAGTTAAGGTAGTTTATTGAGTTACTGTACAAAATACAGTGTTAATAAAAGACATAGAGTTTGAGACCAGAAGGGACCACCAGATCATCTAGTCTGACCTCCTGTAAATCACAGGTCACCAGCACCACACAGCATCCACATACTAAGCCCAACAGCCAAAATTAGATCAAAATATTATAGTCCTTAGGCAATAACGGGACTTTTTTTCCTGGTTATTAAAGTGGCCACATACAACACTCTGAAAGAAACAACACAAGCAAATATGTAGATAGTACCATTGGCTCTCTCTTTCTATTCTATCAATCTAGGTACATGTACTACTAGAATGCCCACCACTGTTGTATCTGAATGTGTGTACCACAAGACAGACACATGAAAAACAATGTAGTTTTAAATGGTGGGAATAGCAACTTTCACTAGGACTGAGCTATATCTATCTGCTAGGTCAGGTGATCACTATTTATAGGTGCAGTTAGGTAAGTTTCACTGTATTTTATTTCAGCTTACTTTGGCTTTTTTTTTGTATTGTGTCATGCAAGACCAACATATAATAACAAATTTATAACATATACAAAGCATGTCACTGTTACCTTACATAACCAGCGTTGATTTTTTTTCTGTTTTAACACAGAATACAAATAGGAGGACTCAGCTCCCATGCTGTATATTGATCTTACACCATGTGTTCAGTGTAGTAACAAGGACAGTTTGGAAGACCACCTCTGACCTTAAGAAAATTATGAGATAAAGTTAAAGAAAAATGTTTTGACAGCTGCACTTTCTGCCTTTTTTCTTTCCAGGTTAGTCTCCCAAATTGTCTTTTTCATTCTTCTTCTTTCTGTGTCCATTTGACTATTTTCTTTTTTGCTATGTCTTTCTGTTTTTACTTTCTTTTTTGCCTGATTTTCATTTCTCTCCTTTCTCTGTCCCTTTCTCTTTTCCTTTACCTTCTTTAACTGTCTCTTTTCTTTGGCTCAGGCAGACAGTGGAGGCAGTAGACATCATTGATCTCGAGACCAGAAATACCTGCCGTGAATGGAACTGACCACAGGGTTCCTGTCTATCCCAGTGCATATCACAAGGGGAAAAAAAGCAGGAGCCTAATGTTCAAAAGACCTGAATCTTGTGGAAGCAGAGAAAGAACTGACAGGAAGGGGATTGCAATGCATGACAGTTTGTTAGCAAGAGTCAGGCTAACTGTAATCCTAATAACGCGAGATTTGTAGAAGCGAGGATTGTGTGAGGCGAGTGGGAAAGAACTGTGTGAGAAGTTGTTGCGACCTTGTGTAGATACTGTGTAGAAAATATTGTATGTAGACTAGAGTCAAAACAAGTGAGAAAAATAATATATCAAGATGGCCTATGTATAAACAAAATGCAGCTGTTGCTTATTATTGTCTGTAATGAAAGGTATAAAGGTTTGGTGTGATTGTTTACCTGTAGAGAGACCTGTTTAGCTCTCTACCTCCAAAGAATTGTTAGAGAAAATAAAGTATCTGACTTGCTGTACCCAAACAAAAAGTGAGAACTCTGTTATTCTCACTTAGGTTTAGATTTTAGGATTAATTCACCACTGACTTTCACCCCAACCAACCCTATTAAAGACAATTGAATTAAGCCACCTACAAAAAAATGTAGAATTTATCCCCTTGCATCCTGCGACAGAATGCTCCATCACTGAGAGTGATGGCTGACTGTCAGGAATTTAGTGGGGAAAGAATCACTCTGGCCTGGGAACTTGGATGTTATTGGATAAATAATATGCTTCTTAAAAATTATCACACTTCTCATGAACTCTCTCATTGCCAGGCGTTGTTGTGGAGGCTGAAACTATAACATAGTTCAAAAAAGAATTAGGCAAGTTGATTGAGCTTAGGTACATCAATGGCTATTAGCCAAGATTGTCAGGGATGCAATCCCATGCTCTGGCTATCCCTAGCCTCTGACTGCCAGAAGGCCGGAGTGGATGACAGGGGATGGATCACTTAATGATTGCCTGTTCTGTTCATTCCCTCTGAAGCACCTGGCATTGGCTGGTCAGAAGACAGGATACTAGGCTAGATGGACCATTGGTCTGAACCAGTATGGCCATTCTTATGTTCCAAGATTGTTTATTATTAAAAAATGACATGGAAGGATATAGCATGTGGTGACAGCAATAGCCTTTAATCTCTAAAGACAGAAGTTTAAAATCCAGTTAGTCATAGGTGAAAATACGTTAAATAGAGGCTTTTTCGTATCACAAAACCATCACACCATCTGGCACAAGAGCTTCTTTCCAAGGTGGTGGTGTAGTTCAATGGAATTCTCTGGCAAAATGCTGTGTGGAAACACACAAACATTACTGATGCTATTTCTGATTCCAGCCAATGTTATCAGCTCCAGACTTTCACAAGTATTATATTAATCTGAAATGTCATACATTAATAGTTTTATTAAAGAAGCAATTTTAGTTCAGATACACCAGTCTCCCTTTCAGGGAACTGTTATTGCTGTAATAAACCCAAACAAGCATGGTTTAATAATGAGAACTCGCTGGTGATAAATTCTTTTTGATGGTCTACAGTTAAGGAACTAGTTTATTAGATGTTGGAGAAAAACAAATTGGTTGTAATTTTGGACAATACCAATTTCTTGTGGACATTTGCTACATTTAAGGCCCAAATCTTATCCAGTCAGGAAAGTTATGAGAATAATTTATATCATAAAAAGCTTAAGAATTTGCTTTCAGAAATTGTTACATATTTTACATATATAAACCCAACACTCCTGATGCTAGAAAAGGATCATAACATATGGTAGTTATTCAGATTAAATAAATAACACTCTAAATAGCTATACCTACTGTGAGGTGATATGCAGAGTGGGGATAGAAGAAGCACAGTAGGAGGAGTTGTTAGTGTTCATTCAATATAACTAATGGTCTCATTAGAAATCTCTGACCCAGCCCATAAAATATGTTAGTTACTACAGATTATAGCTGGCATGTAGTAATCATATCTTAATTCACCTTCAAGGGATTCCCTCAGAAGAAGTTGCTGGATATCTTTAATGCAATTGTGGGTAAAAAACATCTTTTATCTATAATATGAAAAGAACCATTACATATTTTCAGAAGACAGATTTATGACTAAATACGTAGCCTATATTGACATCATTCTGAGGAAAATCTCTATGAATGAATTCCTATCAAACTCTGTTTGGAAAAATAAATCTGAGCTTTCTGAACAGACATGAAATAAATAAAGTATTCTCTTTAAAATAGAAGCGATTGACTTTTAGCATTTCCCAAACAACTTTTTAAGGCCAGAGTACCAAAAGAGATTGAAAGATAGCGCTGGCCCTTGTTTCATATATCTATCACATTGCTTCCCTGTGAACACTGTGAAAGGCTTAAGTGCTTTAAACAAAACCTTCCTTGTGGTGAAGTATCCCCATAAGACAACAAGAGGCTGAGACTTGTAGTGCCAAAAGATTGGAGGAGACACAGGTTGATATCCTGAGCACCACTGGGATGACCACTAAAGACCTTGGGGATCAACATGATAACTACTCTGAAACAGTTACTAGAGAAGAGGTGCACAATTTAAAGTCACCATAACAATGTTTGCTGGGCTAACTTGAAATGGAATTTGATATGTAGAGAAAATGCTCAGAAAATGTTTTTTCAATAAATACGGTTACATCTGCATAGTTCATTTTGTACGTATTGATTATATTCATGGATCAAATATACTGCACAATTAGAGCATGCAAAACAGATTGACATATGCCACATTGATCATATTTTATATCACAAAAATATGACAAGTATGCTAAACATACTGGATCACATTCATCCCTGGCGTAACTCCTCTGAAGTCAATGGAATTATACCACAAAGAAAAGGAGAGTGGCCATTATCTCCCTATATTTTTTCATCACCCTCAGATTGAGAATCCATGGTTTAGCATGAATTCAGAACCATATTAAAATCTGTTTGGTTGCATTCATGTATTTGGAATAAATAAGTATCAGGCACGCTTTATTACTGTGCAGTATTAGAAAAGTTTCATTATACAACATGTCATTAATTAAAGCATGACTTATCCCTGAGGCTCATAAAAATGACAATGAAGGTTTAGCCTTGGGAATGTGCCAGGTTGCACCAAGTGTCAGGTAGTGTAAAAAGAATTTCCCAGGTGAGGAATATTCAGAAACCTACTATGAGGTGTACACACACACACACACACACAATTTAAAGTAATAGAAGTTGGACACTGATTTACTATCAGTATATTCCATGTCTGTTTTAGGAGACAATTACTCATACGTTTGCTTCCCCCATCTATAAAATGGAGATGATAATACTTCCTTTCTCCCATCCCTTGTCTGTTTTATCTATTTATAGCGTAAGCTTTTTGAGGGCAGGGCCTCTCACTTACTATGTGCTGGAACAGTCCCTAGCAAAATGCAGCCTTGCACTCATGCCTAGAGGCCATTACTGAGTTTAAAATAAATTAATTAATCACAACATTTTTATGTTACTCATGCACTACTCCTCATTTATGAGCTTAACTATATAATAGTTGCATATCTTAGATTGTTCTAACACCATTTTCCTATAATATATCAGCAATAATAGTGTTTTACCTTTAAAATATATCAGCCAATTCTTTGGTTAATATTATTAATATGCCTTTTTGTGAAGTCTTAAACGTCTTGCATTGATGGTAAGGCCATTCCACTCCATCTGGAATTAGAGAAGGCTGTGAAAAAAATCTCATTTGAAAAAATCATTAGAAATACCTTTGGTTTTTTGACAGCATTGGGTTTTATTTTCTTCTTCAGCGGTTGCTGTTTCTCAGTTAAACAAAGAGTACTAGAGCAAAACTTTTAGAAATTGTAACATTTTCATGGTGGTTTCTGAAGCTTCTTTTCTGCTATATTGCTAACAACCCTTGCAAATCAGTCAGAATTCATAGGCCAAGGCATCCAACTAAGAGTGCAGGATTTTTTTTTTTTAATTTGAACAAATAGCCAGACATATGTCAATTTCCAACCCGGTGTAGTTCCAATTATTTGCATGTGTTTTTTCATTAAAAATGGTCTTCATCTTCTTGAGTTTATTTTATTCAGTTTGTCTAATGCAAGCTCATTTTCCTGTCTCTGAACTGGACTTTTACTTTCTTGTGCACTAAGTATTTAAAACATATTTTTCCACATTTTTCTGAACACATCTTTTCTTGTGTCCAGAGATGATTCTTTATTGATCTTCAGCAACCTTGTAGGGTTTTATATTTTTGGAAGTCCATGAGATAAATGGACTGAATCTCTTTTTATTAATGTATGTCTGTGTGCTCTAAAAGACTTTTTTTAATGTTCTACTCTAAATCAGGGACTTTTCTCAACTTATTTTCTTCATGCATATGGACAGTTCTCCATTTCTTCTGCCCAAAAAGGATTTTCTCGGCTAGATTCTCAGCTGGTGTAAATCAGCATCACTCTGTTGAAGTCAGTGGATTAGTGCTGATTTGCACCAGCTGAAGAGTTGACCCTAAGTCATCTTTAATTTGTTCTTACTCAGGGTGAAGGAAATTCCTAAAAGGATTCACTTCCAGCACATAAGTGCTCTTTATTCTTTTTTTGGATTAGATGTCATCCTCCCTGAATACAGCAGTTTTAGTGAAATTTATGTTTCATATCCCCCTTCATTGTATTAATAAATACAAGACAGTACTGAATGTGTGAAAGTACTTAATCTTAACCTATGAGGTCCCCCCATGTGCATCCCCTCTTCCTGATCCATTGCATCCCAATTTTGAAACCTTGTTTCAGAGTACCCAGGGAGGGACTACTGCAAAAATTGGGGAAAGTAGGGGACACTTTTCCCTTCTTTATGTGCACATCCATGCCTGGATCCATTGGGTTTTCATGCCATAGATGTGGAGATAGATGATTTGGTCCAATGTTACTTAATGAAAGGACATGGACATCTAGACTGGAAGTTAAGAATTTTCCTTTCAGTTTGACAATCTGGTAAATTTTCTGTAGCACCTTTGCTAATACATCAACATTCATTGGTCCAGTAGAAGATATTACCTCACCCACCTTGTCTCTCTAATATTGACCAAGGGTTAAACAACTGGTTCCCATGGCATCATACCTTCCCAACACTATGGATATTTTTAAACTGATGTTTTTTTAATTTCTAAATTGTTTCCATTCTACAGATTTAAAGAGGATCAATTTGGGGAGGTGGTTAAAAAAATTGAATCAATATTTTAATCGAAGCTTATCAAAATGATTATTTATCAAAACCGGTTTTGAATTTTTAATAAACATATTAAAATGCCACTAAAAGTCAAAACATGAGAAGTTTAAAAGCAATTATTTACCTTTTTTTTTTCCATTTTCAAAGAAAGGTCATTTTACTGTGAAAACTATTTTTGTTTGAAAGATTTTGGCCAGCTCTAATGTTCCCCCTGCAGCTTTAACTTACTCATTGTCCTCCTGAGGGAATGGGGTTCCAGGTCCTGCGGAGACCTTGGAAAAGCACAGGAGTTTAGTATAGATGGTCCATATAGCTATATCCTGGGGATCACAAGGCTAGCAGCCAAATCTCTAGCCACTTTAGGTGGAAGATGGCATTGGAAACTGCCATTGCTAACTTAAAGGATTTCTTGCCTTTTCCTCTATGCAAGAGTAGTCTCTGTAGGAAGAACACTACCACCTATGGCCTTGCCAATACTAGAAAATATCATGGACTCCCGCCAGTAAAGCTGTACACTAAGGCCAACCCTATCAATTGTGTTCAGCTGGGAATTGCAGCTGCAAGATTCCTTACGTCTTCTCAACCTAAAGTAGTTCTTCACTGTCTTAATGCTCCCCCCAAAGGTCTTGTTTACACATTGCAAAGAAAAAAGCTCGGCAGTATCTATGAGGAATGATTGGGAGACACTGTGTATCTGCCCTGTTTCATATAGAAAAGGTTGCATATATTAGTAGACATTATTGAGACTCACATAAATGAATCTGCTATTCCATCCCACCCTCACCCCATTCAGCTGAACAACACAGCATGGCACTCTTTCTACATTTCTGTTTCTTCTTATTTTTTATGAATATATTTTCTTCTTTTAGGATTAATTATTCCAGCAGCGCAAGATATAATTCAATATAGCTATTGAAACTTTTTACAAATAATTAATGTAATGTAAAAAAGCCTGAATAAATTGAAGTTTCTGCCAAGGAGCTCTCTAATTTTCCAATCATCAAAAGAAGATATATACTTCAGGATAATTTGTGGCAAGTAATTATGCTTAGAAAAATAGTGCATGGAAAAAATGTCCATATTCTTTTATGTTTCAGGTTAAAATTTATAAAACATAATTTTTACTTCAATAGGTATAATCCAGCCATACATTTAATGGTTTTGATAAACTGTGATCCTAATTTGATCTCAGTTACACCAGCTCTTCACTGGTGTACCACTGCTGATTTACATCCATAAAGGGCCTGCTCTAGATTTTTTGCTGTCCCAAGCAAAGAAAAAAAAAAAAACTTCCGGGAGCACAACTGCCGAAGCAAAAAAGGTGTCCGGAATGCCGCCCTTGAAATCGTGCCGCCCCAAGCACATGCTTGGTTTCATGATGCCTAGATCTGGCCCTGAATCCATATATGTGGAATCAGAATCTGTCTCTACTCCTTTTTTTAGCCAGAAGACTAACATCATCATCATATATCCTTTTCCCTCCTGTGTTCTTTTTTCCAAGCCCTTGAGAGAGTTCAATGTTTTATTTTTTGCCGAATTAAAATATTCCGTGGAGGCTTGGGGTTGGGGATTTTTATTTGTTTTGAACTGAAAATCAGGATGCATTTGACATGACGTGACCAAATCAGAACAGATGACAGTTATGCTCACTACAGAGTAGACCCACGGCACTTATAACTGTTTTTAGTTTCTCTCTTTCCAAATTACTGGCACAGTCAAAACAAATTCATTCAATTAGCCCTTTAGAGTAAAGCCATGTCAATGGGTTGCATAAATACATGATCCCTATAGCAATATGTAAAATGTCTCTTTTCACATCCCACAGCCTCTTTGTTGACATCTAATGTATTGTAATTAAGTCTAATTAGGTAGACTTATGGATTCACACTAATGGTTATGTATAAGTACATGTCCCCCACAGCTATTTGTTCAAGGCATTCTTCATATCATTTAACTTGCTTCAATTATGCATTTTATAATTTGCCTACTGATGTTTTTGCATAGTGATTTTATATACAGAAATGTGACCTACAGGATTTTCAATATTGTTAACTTAAGATCTGAAGAGATTTCTTTGACATATAACTTAGTTTCCTTCATTCCTTTTTAACTCAGTTGTTATTAAAACAATTCCTTTGTGCCTAAAATTTATTTCATTACTATTTTAATTATGCAACTATGGAAAGCAGATAATGAGAAAATAGATGGACTTTTTTATATGTATATTCTATGAAGTGGCTAACCATTCCATTTTTCAAATGAAAGTTTTAGAACTGATTTTCTATCTAAAGGTTTGTAGGTTCATAAAATATTCATTATTTATGCCTCAATCCTGTGTAATGCTTAAGCATGTGTGTTACTTTACTCACCTGAGCAGTACCATGGTGCATAAATTTACTCATGTCTCTGCACAAAGAGGGCACTGGGAATTCTACTTTTGTTTATGATTCAGAGAATGTAAAATTATTAGCTAAATATTCAAGGCATGAATAGAATATGGCTTTTTGTCTTGATTTTTAATTCACCTCTTCATAGATTTCATTTTTCTTCTATGATATGGCCATTGTTTCTCTTATGAAAATAGGATACAGGAAAGTAAAATGAACTTCCTACTTAATAAATAAATCAACATGCTGGATTATGCATATGAAGGTGTACTCTTCAATTGCACCTTAGCTCCACCAATAGGTCATTTGCCTTGGCCCCTGATTCCATAAAGCACTTAAGCAAATGATGAAATCTACTGTGTTTAACAATTGCTACCAGTTCTAAATTTAGGACTTATGATTGGTACAAAATGCACACACATGCACCCTGTAGGTGTCTCTATCTACCTTTTACTATATAGCCTTCCTGTGGTCCTTGCTGTGACAGAGGGATGGGGTTCTGTCAATAATTCCTATGTCACAGCAAGGGAATACTGATAAATCTACGCTACCTCTTGCATCAGCTAAGATAGATACTGGAAACATCCAGCATACAAAAATGTAAGATTTGATTTGATTTTCTCTGTAACTAAGCTAATGGGAGCCCATCTCACTGGGCTTTGCAAACTACTCAGATGTGAGATGTTGTGCAAAACATTTCTTTTATTTTACTACCATTTTCTCTCTGTTTTTAATAAATCTTATTGTTAAGAAGACTATTGTTGTATTGGGTAATTTCACACAGACTGCCCTGAAAGAGCTGAGAATCACTCAGCCTCAGAGAGAGCTGATGAAGGGATAAGGATTTCTGGAGCCTACCCCCATGTAAGATGGGGCATGGACAAGCACCATGCTCTCCCATTAAGGCATAATACAACTAGCTGTGGCAGATGCACACCGGGAAGAAACTCAAAGACCAAGGAGCAGATGTGAATTGGCAGGGGTGCGGGTAACACTCACTGAACCTTCTCACAGGCATATCTGCCCTAATTGTGAATAATTTTGAAAATTACTCCTCAAATGCCTAACTTGTACATAAATGACTAAACAACATCATAGGAAAGAAATGTTAAAATGAACTGAATTTAAGAAACAGATGCACAAACAAATTGAAACAAGCTGGTATTAAAAATGAAATAAAACGCAGTGGAGGAGAAGCAAAAGACTGATCGTAAGACAAAGTAGAAAATGAAAAACTAACACTTCCCAAATCACCACGTAAATTCTACCAGTCTATCAAAGTACACACCTGTTCTCCACATCCTCCCTGCTGAGTGCATGAGGAAACCAATTTAAAGATACTGTAGTGAATGTGAAAATTGCAGACCCATCCATCACCATTATCCCCTCTACAAAAAACAGCTATTGGCGAGGAACAAAGAAACCCAATAAGCCTTTGTTTGTAAAACAACAACAAAATGCAGCTTCTGCTAATACTGGCTGCCTACTTAGCCATCACCCAACTAGAAAAGCAGGAGCGGTTAAGTGGTGGTATGATGCCAGGGGATTCATGCTTAGGGATTTTTTATTATTATTATTATTCTGTGCGTGCTATTAGTATCTGATGACCTAATATATACGGTAGCAGCAGCGGAAGCAACTGCTAGGACAAAAGCCTCCATAATTGCTTAACAAAATTGCTATTCTCCATTCTCAGCCTAAGACACTGATTCTGATCACACAATAGAAAGAAGATACACTCAGTGTTTGCTAGCAGTTACAGTAATGGCAGGTCATAATTTTAATTTCTCAAATCAGCATGCTGGGGGCCCTCCTATAGAGTCAACTTACTGAGAGCCAGTTATTACAGAAGAAGCCATCTGTATGGCTTCACTACTGGACCTTTATTACAGACCATTTATCTTAATATTCAGTCTTTAAAGAAACCATCAGTGTAAGATTCCCACTCTTGGATTTCAAGCTCCCAGCAACAAGACAGAGCAGTGATTTGCATTGGGATCGCATATCCCAAAAGTGAGAATCCTTTTGCATGAAAGTATCTTCAATGGAGCAGAAGCATGGATATAGAATTTTCCTTCTAGCCCTGCAATCCTATTCATTGTTTTGTGATTTTTAAAAAAGGATATCTACTTTAAGAGGAACAAATACCAGAAACCAACTCCTCTAAGCATGTTTTACTTGGTTGTTTTCACTGCTTGTCTGTTGCTGCTGTCTTGCAGCAGATGTTGCTGTTCATTTTGTTTTTTTAAATCGCTCTATTTAAAATCTGGCATGTGATTGCCCTACAGTGAAAAAGAGAACGAAGCTGTCACTTCGATATGACTGCTTGGAGACTGCTCTTTCTTCATGCTGTCATTGTGTGGCCTATGTTAGTAAGAAGCACAGAGCAACAAGAAAAGTAGAAAAAATATTAAGTGATAAATCAATTCTCCTTGCGCTATAAAATGAGATTGACAAACAAACATACTAGAAGTCTATAAAAAGTAAATAAGCAGGTGTGGAAGCACAATCCATGGCCTCACTTGCAACTTGATATTGCCTGCACTCTGGCTGAAATCCAAACACTCCCTCTCGACCCCCAAACACAGACCCCTCTTGTGCAGAGCCCAGACAAAGCCCTGACCCCACAGCAGTAGTAGGACAGGTAGAGCAACCGGAAAGTTCAAGTCTCTCTACTCAGATACAAAAAGGCCAATTTTGGGAGCAGGCAGTGAGAAAGGTGAGTGAATCTACATCTGTCTCTCCAGTGACTGTGAACCCCCATCCTGCAGGTATGGAAGGACAGCGTCCATCTTTTTCAGTCAATAGGAAGAGCTGCACTGTAGGAATTGGGGTGATTCAACCCATGTTGTTCCTCAAACACTTACTCATCGCCTCCTCTAGTCTCCCTTACTTACTCTGGCCTAGTTCAGGAACAGCAGAATTTTACCCTATATGAGCTGTAGAACTCAAAGCTCATTTACTTTATCCCAATAAGACTCAGGGATGGTGTAATTTCCAGTGATGGTGACCCAGTAGAGTCAGTAATTTTTTATTGCCATGAAGCTTTGGTGAGCATAATAGGAAGGATAATTATACTGATGATACTGAGTTAAGCATTGTACAGAGTTTACAGTAGCCTTTAACCTCCCCCAAACAGTCCATGCGAGCCATTGATAATTCCTGAAAGAAATGTGAAGGGACGGAACCTTTCAAAAATGTAGCAAACACTTACTCCCTCAAAAAATGTATTTCTGAATACATTTTGCCTGACCAATAAATATAGACAAACTGTACTGATGGGCCAAGGATAAGAGCACACACAGAGACTGCTTGCTTAGCCTGCTAGTGCAATACTATACCAAATTATCAGCTTGCAAATGGATCTTTTCTGTATCAGGAAAAAAAATTACTATACAGAAATGTTAGTATATTTAAATCTGCTCTTGATGGGATAATACTCAGTTTATATTATGAAAATGTATCTTACAAGCTTTTTAATCAAGCTGGGAAGTTAAGAAGGTCAGGTTGCATTACTCTGTATGTATCCCATTTGTACTTTGCTATTGAAAACACACTGTCATTCAGGAAGGACCCAGGCCTTTTATAAAAAACACGAAGTTGGAAACATTAGCTCATTTCTTCAGGATCAATTAATTTCCCAGAAACTGATGAATGCATTTTAGAAATAGCTGTAGGGAAATGTTAATTGGAGATATATCTATCATGCCTTGGAGAACATTTTAGCCAAAACGAAGATAGGTTCAACTTCCCTTGAGTTGCAAATAAGATTGTGATTGAGTAGTTTACTTACTAACTTCTATGATAAGTGAGAGATGTATCAAATTGTAGAGAGCCTTTGCCCAGAGTAAAGGGTAATGCTTTGTTGTTAAACTATTTAACACAATCGGCAAAGATAAAATTGAGTATCCAAGTAAAGTGGGATTTCAAAACTGCTCAGCATTGGCCTAATTGTTTTCACTGAAGTCAGTGGGAAATCTTCTATTGACTGCAATGGAAGCAGAGTTAGGCCAACTGAGTGCCTTCATAAATCCCTCTCTGTATAAGTAAACCTAACCCAACTCCTATTGAAGTCAAAGACAAAACTCACTGATTTCAGTGGGGGGCTGGATCAGACCCCTTATTAGATGGTTCACCCCTTGTGGACAGCATAAGAACCCCCACAAACCTTCATGTAAAAACCTAGTCAAAACAAATCAGAACCTTTTTCCAAAAGTCAAAAATATTCAGTTCATTATTTTACAAAAAAGTTAATTTTCACACTCCTTTCCTTGACTGGAGCCAACTAGGACTAGAAGAAGAAATGCCATCAGAACACCTTTACTTGTAATATTTTTAGTCTGAGAAGAAACAAAAGATAGTTGAAGCCTGATTCAGCAAGATTTCTAACCCAACATTGCAGGCTCCAGTAGCACAGGTAACTCAGATATGAGCCTATTCTAGAATCCAGGATCAAATTACCACCCATATTTTCAGAAGCTTGGATCTGAATCCAGAGCTGAGCATTGTGAACAACTCCTTTCTTTACTATAGGCTGAACCAAAGCCCCAGAACCCCATATATTCAAGCTTCAGGAATCTTTGGATCTGGCTCAGAATTCTGAGACTCAGGCCCATTTAATTTACAGAAGGGCTGGATGAGCAGCAGGACGTGTGATCACTTAGAGAAAGGATGCTGTTGTGGTCAAGGTGTTAGACTTGCCTCAGAAGATCTGCATTCTGTTCATGGCTCTGCTACAGACCTCCTGTATGACCCCGGGCAAATCTCTATGGGTTTGTCCACACTCCAGTAAAAAACCAGTGGCACCAAGTCTCAGTTCACTCAGGGTTGTGGGGGTCAGGCAGTGGGACTAAAAATTACAGTGTAAAGTTTGGGCTCAGGCTGGAGCCCAGACTCCAGCCCAAGCCCAAGCATCTGCACTGCAATTTTTAACCCTCATTGAGCCTGTGCCGTGGGTCTTTTATTACAGTGTAGACATACTCTTAGTGCCTGGTTCTCTTCCAATTTCACTTAACAGCAGAACTCCTATGCCATTGTGCTGCAGGTCCCCCATCAGTAAATAGAAATATTAATTCTTCTGTAACTTGCAGGGTAAATTAGGGCAGGGTAAATTAATCAAGATTTGTAAAGGGCAGACAGTGTTTTTATATACTCATACATATGAACTATGATCAAGGTTTACTGATCTTTTTACATAGTTCTTCTGGCTGATTTTGTCTATCATAGAAAAATAAAGATTTGTATTCACTCTCCCTCTGAAAGGAAGACCCTAGGAACATCAATATGATGCAGATGTTTCAGGTGTAGACACATTGTGCCAAAAAAAGGTTAACAAGATGTATCCATCATAAGCAGTAAGCACAGAAACTTCTTGATCAGTGCAGGCCTGTAAATGCAACTCAAATGCTATTGATTTTCAGTAGTTTCTATCCTATGATTAATTGTTTACACAATATTCAATGTTAGGCAATAAATAACACATTATTCTTAGTGTTATGACAATATTCCCCATTGACAGCCTTTAGCTGTCTACATTTTTGCAGCAGACTTGGGAAACATTTCTTGAATGTTTAATGCTTGCTTGCTCTTTTGGAGTAGTACGTTTTAAAAAATTAAGTTTAGTTAGAGGTAAGAATTTATAGAGCTTATGTGAAAGAATTGCTGGTTCACTTGCAGTGCTCTACATTATTAATTCCAGATTAATTTCATCCTCTAGTTGTAGACATAATGGAACTCTCTGTGAAAGTAACTCAAGCAAAATACTATATTTACAGTACTTTCAATATATGTTAACTAAATTGACAAAACTGAATGCAAACAGTCCTAAAGAAACAATTGGTTAGTAAAATATTGAACAGTATTTCTAAAAAACTAATTGTCTTTTTTACTAAACTAGCCAGATTGATTTAAATTCAAATGTTTTACTCTTATGACACATCTCTGGTTTCAATGAATAGAGCAGAAGGCAATTAATTTTGCTGCTTATATTTAGTAGACTTGACTTGTTTGCCTGAAATATCCTAATTAATCAAGTGCTTTTCCATTTACATGTAGGACACTTTTGCCATATAAAAAACCATGAGCACAATATAGCTTCCATTCAGAGCAAAATGAACTACTGTGGTTTTTGTTCCTAATTCTGGAACAAGGAGTTTGTAACTGAGTATAATTAATTAATTAATGTATTATGGTAATGTATTTGACTAATTGTTACTTAAATATGCTAGGCAAGTGAATGTAAAATAATGTTCAGGTTGTTATTATTAATGTTTCAATCGCGAAAGAGTTTTATAATCAGTATTGTGCCTTTGGATACGACAACTGACAAGGCATGACTGAGGTTACAGAATAAAAGACTATGTGTAGTTGGACACACATTGAAATAGATATGGAACCCCCAGGAGGATCTTCCCGGAAGAGCTGATACTGGTCAATATGGTGATACCTAAACCACCTGTGCACACAGACTGGCAGATCAAAGTCTAATATGATCAAATGGGGCTATTCTAATGATATGAACATACAGTATGCGAGTGCAGTGAGGTGCAGACCATGGAGCTCCTGTTCATCTGCCAACTCTCTGGGGAGACTTGTACGAAGGAGGCCCTCGCTATGGAGACGAAAAAAGCCATTGCTTGTGCACGGTTCTGGAAAAATATCTAGTTTGTGACAAGGACACAAGAAGGAGGTTTCATGTATAGCACAGTTACCACTAAATTTGACTGAATGAGTTGCCAATGTTGAATTCTAAATGAGACTCTAGTAAACTGGTGACCACACTGTTCAGCCCTCTTGCAATTAATACCAAAGGTCCAAATCCTACTCACTTTATGAGTTGTGTAAGTGAAGGAATCAGAAATTCCAAAATGTTGGAAGTAATTTCATTTCTCCTATAGCTTGATGTGACAATAATTGAAAGTGCTTCATAAAAGGAAATTGTGGATGCAAGGTCACAGTGGGGTTAACTTTGGGCCAGCTAAACTACATAATCAGTTAAATGAGATTGCTGAGTACAACTTCATCCCTACTTGTTTTTTTGACACAGAGAAATTATCTGGTAATTTTGTAATGTGGCAGTCTACAGTCAAGAGAAGGTGCTACTTTAAGGTAAGAGGTGTTGCGGCTCAGTATTGAACTGCATTGTTGCTGATGAGTACCACCCACACTATGGCTGCCCACTTCGCTAAGCAGAGTTATCTTGTCTTAAATATTCAAGAGCACCAAGTTCTCCTTGAAACAAAATAGCTACCAAGACTTATCACTATTGTAACAGAATATAGTGAAGACTCGCAGGAAACAGGATTTTAAGGGCTCTATTTTGCCTTGTAGAATCAGTGTTAAACTCAATATGCCTGCACCTCAAGTTACAGGTTCTGGGAATCACATGACGATGTCATTGTGAGATCATCACTTATAACCCGGTGAATACAAGAAATAGACTGCCTGCAGTATCAGGCTTCCAGATGAGGTCCCCCCACTTCTAGCATAGGTCATTCACCCTGACTGTGATGGGAAAGGGGAGGAGGGCAGGCAGGCAGTCCACTTCAAATCCCTACAGGAGTAAAAACAGTGCTCAGAGTGAAAGTAACGAATCTTCCTCACTCAGCAGGCAGGCAACATGTTGCCAGGTGTCAGAGTGGATCAGAATGAGAATTAGCAGACACACTTGGTGTTGTGGGGCTCTTTAAAATCTTTTCCTTGCCACCCCTGCCACCCTCCACACACCTCCTCCCAGGGGAGGAAGCATTGGCTAGAAGACCTGCAGGACAAAACAAGTGATTGCAGGTAGAGCTCTCCTATTTATTTCCTATTAAAATATTCTGCTGTTCTAATCTTTGTATCTCACACACGTAAATATGCAGGGATGCAACACGTTAAAGACTAGGCTCTTCAGCTAATGTAAATCAACATAGCTCCTTTGAAATCCTAGGACCTCTGCTGATTTACACCAGCAGAGGATCTGGCTCTTTCCTATAAAATCTTACAATCTAAATTTAGACAAAACTCAATGAGTGGTAATTGCAAACAGTTGGAGGAGGACAAGCATAACAACAATATGATCATGCAGTTGCTTTGGCAAATTAACATGCAGTATGTAAGTTCTGAGAATTGTGTATGTGACTGATGCTGATTCTTGGAGAGTCTGATAAGGCTCGTGGAAGACGTGGAAAAGAGAAGATGAGATGAACCTGAAAGAAAGGTGAGAGAGACTACAAAAGAGAAAATAGAACAGAATTGAGATTAGGACTGACATGGGAGGAGAGAATGAAATGGAATAAAGTAATTAGCAAGAGAGACAAAGCTTAAGTTAACATATTGTAGTAATGTACATATGTTCCTATATGTTATTGTGCTTCCCTGGGAGATGCACAATATCTCTGTACATTTGGGAACGGGATAGGATGGCTATTATAAACATAATATGTTATGTTAATATGAACTAAGCTACTTTTTCTTTTCCAGTTAAATCATGGAGGAATAGAAGAAAGAAAAATCACTTAACATTTACCAAAATGCAGGCACAATACTTCAGTGGAAAGAGACTGCTAGACCCCTAGACTGAAGCTGAATTGGATACTTAGTCCTTTAAACTTTATAGCATAGGAAATTATGCATAGATTTCAGCTCAAGCGGCTGGGCTCCATTACAGCAGCTCAGAAGCCTGGTGGCAGCACAATGATCTTTTATATAAAAGGCAACATTTAGGCTGTGTCTACACTACAAATTACTTCGGTATAATTTATGTCACTTGGGGGTGTGAATGATCCACACCTGAGTGATGTAATTTACACTGACCTAAGCGCTGGTGTGGACAATGCTATGTCAGTGGGAGAGCTTCACCCACTGACATAATTACTGCCTCTCTCAGAGGCCGAAGTTACTAAGTGGACAGGAGAGCTCCTTCCCATCGGCTTAGAGCATCTTCCCCAGAAGCGCCACAGCGCTGCTGTAGTGTAGACATAGCCGTAGGCCCAAAGGATTGCCATACCGATCCCAAATAATTTTGGGGAAGATGACTCTGGCACCCAAAATGTCAAGGCTGGCTGGGGTGTAGAGAACTCAAAAGGGGCACAAATGGAGGGGGGCCATATAAAGAACCAACACTGGCTCTCTGGTATACTCCTGCCTCTCCCTAGCCCTCTGGAAGCCTCTTAATGGATAGATAAAAGGGTTGGGTATCTGTGGGTATGGAGGCATAGCTTGATGGGAAGGACTGGGATGATGGCTGCTCTTCCCAGACACCTTGCAAGAAGCACCTGCTAACTAAGACAAAATATCTACAAAGGAAGATGCTGCATATCTCCATTTATGTGGGGTTTTGAATATTCAAAATATTGCATTGATGAATTTGGACTGCAGGCAAAAGCACAGGAAAAGCAGAAATGAGGGACATTAGTGTATACAAACATCATTCCGGGACAACAGAAAAGGTTGGCTGGGGCATTTTAGAAGGAGCTAAAATTTCCTTTTGATGCAAACTAGTGATGGTATTTTCCAAATACAGTACATCTTCCTTACAGTGTAATTCTGGTGATACTTAGCATGCTAATTAACGTACCAGAGGAAATTCCATAATTTTGGCCAACCAAATAAAATAACCCCACAAAGAGAGAGCACCTGGAAGGCTGAGGATATTGAAGCCATTAGCTTTAGTTCCAACTTGTTTTGATAACTATGGGCAGATAGAGCACTGAGTCCAGATGTTCCGAAAATCAATGGTTATTAGCTAGTTCCAGACAAGTCTTATTCAAGCAGATCTTCTAGTTCTAAGAGCCACAATACCACAGAGGTAAAACCAACTGTAATAATATTACCCTAAGCTCTGTAATACCCTGCTCAGAAATTTGGATGACCACATCATTCCTGAATTTCTGCCATCCTCTCCCTAAAATACGATAATTATAAAAGAGCAACTTGAAGAACAAATGTGCAAGGCATGTGCCAAATACTTCTACTTACAGAATTTTTCAAGTGGTTGTAGTCTTCTATTTTAAACACAGTCTGGGGGGGAAAAAAAGAAATGTAATTAAAATTCTAATAATGTTTTATCTCCATCTCTGTCTCTCTAATATGCTAGGGACTCAGTGATGAAGAGTGAGACCTCAGCTTATTCATTTTTGCATTGCCATATGGACAATAATGACTGAGGCAGTCTGTTAGGTATTATCTTCCTATGTTTTTCTGTAACACATATAGTTTTGCAGCAAATTGTTATCTGAACATTGTCACCAAAATAATATACATGTAGTGCAAATGAGAGAAAGATCAGCACACTTTAAAAATTACTTTGCTCCTGTTTTGTATATTGCAAGATTCAAGAGATAAATATACTTCTGCATCTACTATTTTCTGATATGAAAAGATATATTTGCCTCCATATGTATGCAGAGTCCAAGGTCAGTTCATTTCATGGTTTTTCTTTGCCAAGGAGTTGCTGTGATCTGATTAAAATTTTAAACTAAAATTTACCAAGCCAGCAAATGAATAAAAAACAAAACAGAATGTATGGACAGCACAGAAAGAAAAGCAAATAATGGGGGAGTGGAGCATAATAACCCAAAGAAAAGCTCTAATCGCTTTCTAAATTAATCATAAAAAAGCTATGAAAACTCCCCAAGCCAGACATAATGAGGAGACGGGACCTGATTTGGCTCCTGTTTACACCAGTATAATTCCTTTTGCTTCACTGAAATTACTCTTAATTTACATTGGTGTAATTGTGATCAGAATGAATCCCCAGGCCAGAGCTACTACTATCCTGGATGGTTTGTCTCACTCCACTGACAGAAAGCAACCACAACCCCATTGTAATTGCCTGGTTAAGGTAAATATGTATACTAAATAATGTTAGAGAAATTAATAGTGAAAAGCAACTGGAACTTATAATTGGATCTCATCCTAAACGTGTAGCAGGAACTTAAAATGGTCACTAGAGGTGGTTATGAAAAAAAAGTTAGAGAATATTTTAGAAAGTAAAATAAACTAACCACCTAAGTATTTTAAAGTTATATAAGAAGAAGCCTGAAGCACACACAGGTATTTGTGGATCCCACTGCTGAGATGCTTCAGGGTCATAGCTATGGTCTAGGTAGGGCCAGCCCCAGAGCACAGGTTACACTCAGCCCAATGTACGAGGCAGCACTGGTCCTGAGCTGAATCTGGGGTTTCTGAACACCCTTCCAGCTAGTACCTCAGACCACCCCGCCATCCCTCAGTGGAGTTCTGAAAGGGTCACGCGAGACAATAGCAAGCTCCTTGCTTCCTAGTTCCTCCTGCAACTGGCTAGGCTACTCAGCTCTTCATTCCCCTGCCCGTCATGTAAAAAGAGCAGTACCTCCAACTGCTCTTCACTGGCATACTAGTCCCTCCTCCTCTACGTACCCCCTGACTTCAGTAGAAGTTGGATAAACCCCTTAGTCAGGGAGAATCAGCTGTCATCTCTAGGGAGAGGTTTGACCTGGGAAAGGTTTTGTCCCTATATGCTAGTCTAGTGCCTTAACCAGAAGTATAAAACTTCCTCTTACTCCTCTTCCTAGCTGAATTGCCAGAATTGTCAAAGACTTTTATTGGTCATTTTTTCCCTAAAGCTTTATTTCACTACATAGTGTATATGGGGGAGGGGAGAAAATCACACATTTTTAAGGCCAACTCCTTATGAAAATTATAATGATAATTTTCTGAATCTGCCAAACACCTGGTAGAATTTCATGTCCAAATCAAGTTGTGGACAGAAATAGATAATGGATATTTTAATTCCTATATAATTCTAACCAAGACTTGTATTTGTTTCTTATAATTTTGGAGGACACTCAGAGCAGAACAGTCAGCAATTTCATTCTGGTTTGGAACTGTACCTTGTAATTACACAATCATTCTGTGTACACCCTGACTTGAATGTAAATAGTCTAGGAATGTATCTGGTTACAATCATCAAAACAAATTAAATTAAGTGTGGTTATAAAAGTCAGAGAAGTGCCCTCACAGAGGTAAGACCTGCATTTCACAGGTGTCTGCAGCTATAACCATAAAATCTGTACACCTATGTTGCAATATCCGTTCTTGAAAGCAACCACTTCAGAGATGTTACCAAGAAACCAGTCAATCTTTTTTTGACTAACAGTATTTCTGGAAGAAATGCATTTTTGAGTGCATGTTTTAGCAATAGAGTAAAACATATAATGGTCCTTCAAGTGGGAATGTGGTAGCTTAAATATGTTAGAAATCTGTGTAATGAAATGTGTCAGTCAATATATATATACTAAAAATGTTAGACAAATTAATATTATAGGAAAATATGAAGGAATGTTTATCTACGTGTGTCTGCACAAAGAGAGCCCTTTGCTTAAGACTCTCCCCTGCCTCTTACAGAAGTTTGTTGTCAACTACTTCCACTGCAACATCTCCCTTTCCTGGGGCCTCATGGAGGACTCTGAGATCTGGATATGCATGCAAAATATATGAGGATTGTGTGGGTCAGAGGGAGTGGGAAAGTCTTGTTGGAAAAGGACTCAGTTAATTCCCAGCAGCGCAGTGCACACATATATATCCTTTTCCTCAGAGCCTCTGTCACTTGGGAAATCATCCCTTAAGGAGGTTGCTAGGGTATCTGTGGCTAGAGGAAGCCCTGGTAGCATGGCTGTGCTGGAGCCATAATGCCAGCAAACAGGGAAGGGGGATGCTCTGAGGACCCCAGAGATAGTGTGGAGACAGTATCCGTTTGGTTTAGATGGTGGAAACATAGCTCATACTTACAGGAAATAGAAACAAATTAAACTTCTCATGGAATGATTTGAGGGATATCTGTGAAGAGGTTCTTTGAGTTTTCCTCACCACAGGGCCCCTCAGCACAGACGTTTTTAAATTAAATTAAATTAAATTAATGGAGATATCCCATCTCCTAGAACTGGAAGGGACCTTGAAAGGTCATCGAGTCCAGCCCCCTGCCTTCACTAGCAGGACTAAGTACTGATTTTGCCCCAGATCCCTAAGTGGCCCCCTCAAGGATTGAACTCACAACCCTGGGTTTAGCAGGCCAATGCTCAAACCACTGAGCTATTGAATGGGAGGAGGCTATCTACACCATGGTTGGGCTATTTTCTGCCTGATTTATATGAAGGGTTGTTATTTTGTACTTCAGCAATGTAAATATAAAAGATTGAACATCTTCTCTTTTCTTGCTGCTTGACATCTGCAATATAAATTGGGTATTCCTGGGCATAGGAGCTGGGGAGGAGGAATTAATTTCAAGTCATATTGGGCATTCATGGCATTGTCAGAGGGCTACTTTTCAGCATACACAGTGGGATTTCATGTTAGTCACTGTTGAAACAGGGAAGGCCCTCTCAGGTTGGGTTTCAATGAGCATGAAATTATGAGTATACAATGCTGAAGAGACACAGTCAACTCAATAACCAGATTTCCCTCTGCAAATGTACTTACTGTTCTTACAATGATCATAAAATTAATGATCAGAGGGGTAGCCATGTTAGTCTGGATCTGTAAAAAGCAACAGAGAGTCCTGTGGCACCTTTAAGACTAACAGATGTATCGGAGCATAAGCTTTCGTGGGTGAATACCCACTTCGTCAGATGCATGTAATGGAAATTTCCAGAGGCAGGTATAAATATGCAGGCAAGAATCAGTCTGGCGATAACGAGGTTAGTTCAATCAGGGACGGTGAGGTCCTCTGCTAGCAGTTGAGGTGTGAACACCAAGGGAGGAGAAACTGCTTTTGTAGTTGGCTAGCCATTCACAGTCTTTGTTTAATCCTGATCTGATGATGTCAAATTTGCAAATGAACTGGAGCTCAGCAGTTTCTCTTTGGAGTCTGGTCCTGAAGTTTTTTTTGCTGTAAAATGGCTACCTTTAATCTGATATTCTACAGGTTTTTGTATATTTCAATTCCTGATATCTGACTTGTGTCCATTTATCCTTTTACGGTGATATTGTAGCTGATCTGGTTAGGTCCTGTGATGGTGTTGCCAGTGTAGATATGTGGGCAGAGTTGGCATCGAGGTTTGTTGCATGGATTGGTTCCTGAGTTAGAGTTGTTATGATGCGGTGTGTGTGGGATGTTTGTGTAGAGAGCCTCCACATCCATGGTGGTTAGGATGGTGTTTTCTGGGAGATCACCAATGCACTGATGGACACAGATGGAATACAAGCTGTCAGGAACAGTATCCCTGATGATGACACAGCACAACTTGTTGCTGAGCTCTGTGACTTTATCCTCACACACAATTATTTCAAATTTGGTGACAATATATACCTCCAGACCAGTGGCACCACCATGGGCACCCACATGGCCCCACAATATGCCAACATTTTTGTGGCTGACCTGGAACAATGCTTCCTCAGCTCTCGTCCACTCACGCCCCTTCTCTACCTACGCTACACTGATGACATCTTCATCATCTGGACCCATGGGAAGGAGACTCTGGAAGAATTCCACCATGATTTCAACAGCTTCCACCCCACCATCAACCTCAGCCTGGACTAGGGTTACCATTCGTCCGGATTCCCCCGGACATGTCCGGCTTTTTCGAGTTAAAAATAGCGTCCGGGGGGAATTTGTCAATGTCCGGACTTCCCCTCCTCCCCGCCCCATACAGAGCGTACGCGCGGCTTACAAAGCAGCCCGGGCTCCGACAGCCAGAGCCAGAGCCCTTCCGTCACTTCCCCCCTCCTCTCTCCTGAAACTTGACACCACTCCCCTCCTCTCTCTCCTTCCCCCTCCCTCCCTGCATTCTCAGATCGCCAGCCGTTCGTCTGGAGCTCCGAGCCTGCTCCCCTCCCCCACTGCCGAGCGCGCTGCTCTGCAGCACAGTAAGGGGGCCGGGGGCCAGAGAAGCGGCAGGGAGGTTCTGAGGGGGGGGTAGTCAAGAGACAGGGAGCAGGGGGGAGGGTTGGATGGGTCAGGAGTTCGGGGGGGGGCTGTCTGGGGGTTGGGGGTGTAAGGTTTTGGGCAGTCAGGGTACAGGTGGGGGGGTCTCAGGAGGGGGCAGTTAGGGGACAAGGCACAGGGAGGCTTAGGTAGGGTGTGGGGTTCTGGAGGGCAGTTAGGAGCAGGGGTCCCAGGAGGGGGCAGTCAGGGGACAAGGAGTGGGGGGGAGGGGTCGGGAGTTCGGGGGGGACTTTCTGAGGGGGGTGGATAAGGTTTTGGACAGTCAGGGTACAGGTAGGGGGTAGGGTCCTAGGGGGCAGTTAGGGAGAGGGGTCTTAGGAAGGGGCAGTTAGGGGATAAGGAACAGGGAGGCTTAGGTAGGGGGTGGGGTTCTGGAGGGCAGTTAGGAGCAGGGGTCCCAGGAGGGGGCAGTCAGGGGACAGGGAGCAGAGGGGTTTAGATGGGTCAGGAGTTCTGGGGGGGGCTGTCAGGGGGTGGGGGTGTGGATAAGGGTTGGGGCAGTCAGGGGACAGGTAGGGGGTAGGGTCCTAGGGGGCCAGTTAGAATGTGGGGAAGGTCTCAGGAGGGGGCAGTCAGGGGACAAGAGGCAGGGAGGCTTAGGGAGGGGGTGGAGTCCTGGGGGGCAGTCAGGGGACAAGGAGTGGGGGGGAGGGTTGGGGGTTCTGAGGGGGCAGGAAGTGGGAGGGAGTGGAAGGGGCAGGGGCGGGGCTAGGACAGGACAGGGGCGGGGCTAGGGCGGGGCTCCTCCCATCCTCTTTTTTGATTGTTGAAATATGGTAACCCTAGCCTGGACCAATCTACATGGGAGGTCCATTTCCTAGACACCACAGTACAAATAAGTGATAGTCATGTTAGCACCACCCTATACTGAAAACCCACCGACCACTATGCCTACCTTCATGCCTCCAGCTTCCACCCCGGACAGACCACACGATCTATCATCTACAGCCAAGCACTGAGGTACAACCGCCTCTGCTCCAACCCCTCAGACAGAGACCAACAGCTACAAGATCTTCACCAAGCATTCTCAAAACTACGATACCCGCATGAGGAAATAAGGAAACAAATCAACAGAGCCAGATGTGTACCCAGAAGCCTCCTGCTACAAGACAAGCCCAAGAAAGATACCAACAGAACTCCACTGGATAAATGGACACACGTCAGATATCAGGAATGGCAATATACAAAAACCTGTAGGAGAATCCTTCAACCTCCCTGGCCACAAAATAGCAGATGTAAAGGTAGCCATCTTACAGCAAAAAAACTTCAGGACCAGATCCCAAAGAGAAACTGCTGAGCTTCAGTTCATTTGCAAATTTGACACCATCAGATCAGGATTAAACAAAGACTGTGAATGGCTAGCCAACTACAAAAGCAGTTTCTCCTCCCTTGGTGTTCACACCTCAACTGCTAGCAGAGGACCTCACCCTCCCTGATTGAACTAACCTCGTTATCTCCAGACTGATTTTTGCCTGCATACTTATACCTGCCTCTGGAAATTTCCATTACATGCATCTGACGAAGTGGGTATTCACCCATGAAAGCTTATGCTCCAATACATCTGTTAGTCTTAAAGGTGCCACAGGACTCTCTGTTGCTTTTCATAAAATTAATGAGAATAGAGGAGAAAAATCTCTTTTTTTAAAACTGTTTTGTTGCGTGTATTCAACAACATTTTGTGCACATGCTTAAGTGCTTTCCCAAGTCAGGACACTATGTGTATACAGTAATGAGTTTTAGAGGGGATCTACAAACATGTTGCATTATACCCCAAAAAAGGTCTACAGGTCTGAAATACTGCAAGCTCCTCCTACCTACTACTATGCAGAAATCAGAATTGCCATCACCTTTTCAATTATTTTTTCATTCCAAATTGGAATACAAAGTCAAAAATGCAAAATTTTCAGCAGAATGGAAACTTTAAAAAAAAAAATATCTTTTGCTAGAACCAAAAAGAACTTTTTGAAAAATTCCAGGCAGGGAGTTGGCCGAGTGACAAGCCAGGAAGACAGCCAGGCTGGGCAACCTGAGGAGCTGGTCCAAGGAACTGGGTAACCCAGGAACCAGCTAGCCAGAGAGCCAGACGGCTGAGAAACCAAACTCCCATCAGGCAACCAGAAAGTCAGACAGCAAAGGGAGCCCAAGAAGCAACTAGCCAGGAAGATAGCCATCTGGGTAGCCAGGAACCTGAGGAGATGAGTAGCCAGTCAGCCCACCAGGCAGGTTGACCAAGTAAAAATGTTGAGAGTATTACATTTTGTTTGTGCTTAATTTTTTGTAAACTAAACACATTCTATTTTGCTCAGTACATAATTTTCAATAATCCAATTTTGTTATTTCAAAACCAGTGCTTTTAGATTTGTCACAAATCAAGGAGAAATGTGATCTGCACTGTGCTTGATTTTTTTTTTTAAATTAGGTTTATTACTTAAATTTCTCTTAGAATTCAAAGCAACAAAATTCTTTACATAAAGTAGCTTATTATATTGACTAGACCAGACAGAATATTAACATGATGTAAAGGTGAAATGGAAGGAAGGAACTGATATTCCTGCCTAATTAAGCTACAGCGAGTCCATTTAAAACTGGGGAATGTTTTAGTTATTTCTTTATTGCAAAAATATTGCTCTTATAGCACTGAGTTTTGGCCACCATTAAAAGGCAAGTTAGGACAATAGAATTGTGTTTTGTGATGGTGGTTCGGGGTGAAATCTAGACAAGTGAAGGGTTGTGTCACCATTTGTCTGCAACCCTGGGTGCTTTATGTTTTCCTGCTGTAGCTTACAGCCTGAGATGCTCACAATCAGGCTACAGCTCACCAGGGCCGGCTCCAGGGTTTTTGCCGCCCCAAGTGAAAAAAAAAAAAAAGCCACAATCGCAATCGCAATCTGCGGCGGCAATTCGGCGGAAGGTCCTTTGCTCCAAGTGGGAGTGAGGGACCATCCACTGACTTGCTGCCGAATAGCTGGACGTGCTGCCCCTCTCCAGAGTGGCCGCCCCAAGCACCTGCTTGGCAAGCTGGTGCCTGGAGCCAGCCCTGCAGGTCACACCCTGAAGTGTCCATGGGTTAGACAGCCCTGTCTACAGCCCCATAGTCTCACTCCAGCTTCCACCAGCCTTGACTACAACTAGCAAGGCGACCCCATCACACTCCCAGTCTAAAATTTTCCCAACGTCATATGCTCTGTAATGTCCAGCCCTCTCCTGGTCAGTTCAGAGAAATAATAAAGTTCATTTGTTTCTCTAAAGCAGGGATGAGGAACCTACGACCCATTGCTTAATTTCATCCAGCCCATGGAGCGGGGTCGGGGGCTCGCCCCACTCCGCCCGCCTGGCACTCCAGCTGGAGAGCGGGCAGAGTGGGGCAATCCCCTGTGCCCTGACCCCATTTCCCAGAAGGAGCACTGGGCCTGGGGTTGGAACAGGCTGGGGGTCCTGGGCACCATCTGCCACTGGGAGGAGGATGGATAAGTGGGCGGCCCACCAGCAGCAAAGGAATGCTCAAAAAAGGTATGTCTGCCACCTGGGGAGCCAGGCCTGGCATGGGGTGGTAGGATGGGAGCTGTTGCCGCAGGAAAGTGGCATCTTCTCTGGGCACTTGGTTCATGCCTGGGGCTCCGGTGCGGCCCTGGCTAGAGTGTCCATCTCCCCCTGCAAGGCTGGCTGGAAGAGGTGGAGGGAGGCAGCCTCAATCCCTCTTGCCTCCCATCCCCCACTCCCCTGTCATTGCCCACCCATCTGAAGTCGGGGCCCACCCAAGTGTGGCTATGCCACTTGGCCACCCACCCCAGGGAGGGAAAGAGGATAGCTCCTCTCGGTCCAGTTCTGGGGAGGATTCCCCCCACCCTCCCGGGGATCCTGCACTCAGCTCTGGCTCCCCAGAAATATACTGACAAACTGTAGTATGTCAGTACTACCAGGGGATAGTAGGGCTGATTTACGGCGAGAACCACATTACAGCGTCTGATCCAAAGACCGGAATAGTCAATGGCATGGGCTTTGGATCAGACCCTTGCTTTTTACTTGTGTGTGGCCCGTGATTGATTTTTAATGTGGGTTAATGGCCCCTGATAGAAAAAAGGTTCCCCACCCCTTCTCTAAAGACACAAAATCACATCAGAGCTTATTAACTTAACAGGGGTAAGTACACCCTTCCTCTTAAACACAGCACTGAGTTGGTTTATAGTAAAAATAAAATTAAGTTATTAACAATTGGACACAAGTTAAGTGATGCCAAGTAAAAAAAGAATAAAGTTAGAAAGGGTTACAAGCAAATAAAAGTGAAAATATGCATCTAAAAGTTTAGAACTTAATCTAGCAAGGTACAATCTTTGTCTACGCAGGTTTCTTGCCTATATTCAGTTTCCAGAGACTTCAGCGCCCTCTTAATTGAAGGACCTGTCCTTTTCAGTTTGCAAGAGCTCTGTTCCTTTGTTTCTGTCTAGTGATGGACGCCAAAGATGGCTTCTCCCCTTGCTTATATCTTCCAAAGTTCAATAACTTTCTTTTAAGAGGCAGGATGACCTCATGCTGTTTTTCCCTTCCCCTGGCTTCCCATCTCTCTGTATGTAAATGGGGCTTCCACTCTCCTGATTTCACCATGCTTAATTTACAAAGGCAGCTATTTACTGTCTCCTTCTTTCCTGTCTGGGAGGGAACCAGTTTCTTTCTGTTTGGCTACAGACTTTAAAACCCTAATTTCCTCATATAGCGCTAATACATACATTTCACAATACTAGTCACCAATTTGTCATTAGCTTTTAGAAAAGACCTCTAACATCGTAATATGGTATGCTATATGCAGTTGCTTACAGCTTGAGGTTCAGACCCCCTGTCTTTATAGATCAGTAAACCTTTGAAATTGATTCTTCTGAGATGATCTTTCAAACTAAAGTTTATGCAAGCTGCCAGAGTTTGGTGGTGAAGGAAGCTCCAGGCTCTTTCTTCCACCACTTGTTGGCTTAAATGCAAACTGTTCTGTTTCCTGCCATCTCCTCCCCCTGCTGTCTTGATGGTCCTGTTTATTGCTTATATGCAAATATGGGCCTTCATTGTCTTTGCATGAAGATTAGACTGGTCAGAGAATCAAATACAGTCAAATACTTTTTCTAAGGCAGACTGACCTTCTAACCAACTCCCCCTGACATGCCTGGTTTAAACTCATTTTAGTCATAATTGTAGCATATATCCATAACTTTTAATGCCCACTGCATACATACATCACACAAAAATATTAATGATAAGTGAACTATTAGTTTTCAAAGGATATCTCATAAGGCGTATTTTGTACAAAAGTTATTACAATAGTATTAAATATTCATAACCAGGGACCAAAACCTGCAGTTCTCACCGAGTCAAAATACTCAGAGTGGGATTTCGATACTCATACAGCCTAAAGTACCTTACCATGTAAATGAACATATTAATGTTAATGGCACCAACCCTGAAGTTAGATAATATTCATTGAATGAATGAGGATATCACAGGATTTGCTTGATGAGTTGTTCACTATATTTCTTTAAACTCTACCGAATCCAAAAATATGCAAAGAAAGAAAAAAGCAGCTTCCTAAAATGGAAAACAGTATTTTTAGTTTCTTACCAAAAATGTTTTGAATATTCCTGGGGAAAGAAATGGCTTCTGAGGGAAAGGCAATGTTATTGATAGGTTTACATACTGCACCCTAACACACACACACACACACACACACACACACACACACACACACAGAGAGAGAGAGAGAGAGAGAGAGATGATAAAAGAATCACAATCTTCTCCTTAAAGAAAATGATTATTTTTTGGACATTTAAAAACAAAACACCAAATATAGGTTTAATTCCCATGGCAACAAATACCAATTCCAGCACAGCAGAAAGTCTCAGAATCAGGCTGGGCTTTCTTTAAGTAGAGGTAATTTTGAAAACTCCATACTCATTTTATATGTTTTAATGCCTCAGTCTCCTCGGAATGCAGCACATACCTTTTTGGAGTGGGAATGGAGTGTTCGCATAACCCATTTGTAGCTGATAAAACCAGAAGTGTACAGATTACTCAGCCAGGGATTTGTAAAGAGTCAGTCAAGTGGCTCATGAGACAAGTTCAGGAGTGGCCTCAGACCTCTCATTCTATAGTCCAGTGGTGCCCAGGCCAAATGCACTTGGGATCCAAAGAGGGAAGCAATTTCCTCTGGCTCATCCATAGAGTAGGACTGACATTTGAATCAGAAGTTGCTAGCTCCATTATTGTAGCAAGCTCCAAAGGAAAGTGGATTGGTATGAAGGAGATAAGTCCCAGAATGAAAGAGTAGGAATTTTCTGAACCCCATTTGGTCAGCAAGTGACAGACCTCCTCTTGGATGTCAACCCAAACTAAATATTTACATGTTTAGTAATACAGCAGTTGCCATACTGGATGAAACTATCCTGTCTCTGATGCTTCACTGGAAGATGCAAGAACTTTGTAGTAGACAGATAAGTGATAAACTGCCTGTAGGGAAAGATTCTTCTTAACCCTATTACTGTCCTGAAGCATGAGGGTTTAGATCCCTTTCAAAAACACTTGGTGGTTAGATTCTTATTTTAATCTTTACTATAACTGTTCCCATCATCTGTAAATAGTCTGAAAAACAAACTTTCTGCATATACATTTTTCTTTCAGACCCTGAACCTGTGTTCACTCCATTTAGCCACATTCGTTTTCACCTCAGCTTCCAATAGCCTAGTCAGCCAATAGCTTTCTTTATCTCACGATTATAGATCAAAGCTAAATCAGCTAGTCTGGTTACAGTGTTCAGACAGAATGGAGCATAGCTGGGAAATGTTTAGCTACTATTTTAAATATGAATGACCATATTTGACTAGCTAATCAATAGCATTCATCATCCATTAATTTGTCAGATGTTTTACCATTCCTAATTCAATATTATAATCCTGGCGAGTGTATGAGTGAAGTTTTGTTGTACAGATTTGTTTCCAGTCTCATTACAATAAATGTGACTATCATTGTCCTGGTTACTTTTTTCTATCACCTTTGATCTGCTTTGTCTTTAAGGGTTCATTCCTGCAATGTGCTGAGCACGCTGGCTCCAATTCAACAGAGAACTGAATTCTCCATCCAAAACTTTCTATGTAGTAACACTGCTATTGTTCACATTTAGAATTATTATATCCCATTCTTTTTTTTTTTCCCCATGGTAATTCTCCTAATAGATTTCTTAAGGGCTAATGACAACAAAAGTTAAGCTTATCTGGAGTCCAGGGTAGACAGGTATTTGGTACCCTGTTCTGAAGTACAATAAAATTTACATTAATGTTGAATGAAATTGCATATGTTTCATATATAACAATATAAATTGGAATAACTTACATTGAGCCATGAACTCATTTATTAAGGCAAAGTGAATCCTCAACAACCTACTAATAACTAGTCCTAGAAAGCCTTTCAAGTATAAACATAATTTTTAAAGCAATTTTCTGCAAGATAGAATAAATTGATTGTTAGAAAGTAAAGTATCAAATACAGCAAAAATGACTTGGCATAATTCAAAAGCAAAGGTTAATGTAACACTGCATTTTTATGATATTAATAATAATTCTTATGACAATTTCTATGTTCATGGGCAAACCCCGTTATCTGTTTTTTAAAGAATTCATTTGTTTGTAACATTGGATCACATAGCATAGATAAAACATTGATAAACATTTATAAATAAATTAACTGTTTTGACACATGCAGTACTGTATTATGCATTCCTAAAATATTCAGAAGTGTGGCATGGGCAGCAAATATATTTATAATACTGCAAAAAACTCAGTCATTAACTGAGCTAACACTTGGGTGAAGTGTGTGGAATTTACACTTTTCTCTCAGTATTAGCACTGTGAAATTTTAAAGAATTGCCTTTGCAAGCCTATCTAATATATAAGACACCACTGAAAAAATGCAGTTCTTTGAAGGCCCAATACAGTAACTCCCCACTTAACGTCCTCTCGCTTAATGTTGTTTCGATCTTATGTCCCTGCTCAATTACAGAACATGCTCTATTTAAAGTTGTGCAATGCTTCACTATAATGTTGTTTGGCTGCCTGCTTTGTCCACAGCTGGCAGTCCCCCCATTAGCTCCCCTATGCTCCCCCCCACAGCACCTCCCACCCGCCGGCAGACCCCACGAATCAGCACCTTTCCCCTCCCACCCCCCCACCTCCTACCCGCAGCAATCAGCTGGCTTGCGGCGTTCAGGCTCCCCCTCCCTCCCGAAAGCTGCAAACCAGCTGATTGCCCCGGGCAGGAGGCAGGGGAGAGAGGGGGGAGCCTGCGCTCCTCCCCCCTCTCTCTTGCCCCCTGAACATCGCAAGCCAGCTGATTGCCACGGGCAGGAGGGAGGGAGGAGGAGCGAGGACGCAGCGCATCTCTCCACTCCCTCTCCCGCCTCCTGCCCGCGGCAATCAGCTGGCTTGGGGCTTTCGGGAAGCAGGGGAGGGCGGGGGAGCCTGAACCAATGGCATAGCCAGGTTCTAACAGCAGGGGGAGTGAACACATAAAAAAAGGCGCCACCCAACATATCAAATTAGTAATTACATACTTTTAAATTTGTTATACATATTTATTTGTACTTAACATAAAAACACAAGAATGATCCAGCCATGGAAGGGTTTGCACAGCTGGCATTTCACAGGAGAACTTTAGATTATACTTAGATATACTTTAGATTCTAGAAAGTAAATGACAGATTACAGTAGTTTATAATTGTCACAGGTTTAAAAAAAAATACTGGCCATTTTTTCCAGTTACTGATTTTAAAATGAAATTAATCAGTGAAATGCACTTTATTTATAATAGACCGTAATACTAAAGCCACCAAAGAGGCATGACATATACAAGTTTTATGAGAATTGGTGAGCAAAGCTCTCATAGCTCTTTGGGGTTGGACAAAGCAGTAATTTTCCCTCAAAGTAGCTTTATTCATGGGGTTTTTTTAGACAAAAGACATCTCTACGACACAGGTTGGCAGTCTAACATTTTTGAAACACTGAGTACTGAAAGTTAGGGTTTTTAACCAATTTAAGCTACACACACACACACACACACACACACACACACACACACACAAAACAACAAAAAACAAACCTCTTCCTGCTTTCCTATCACCAGTTCTGTTACTACAGGAATGAAATCTAGACATCCCGTAAAATAGCTAGTGCCACATTGTTCTTCAAACCTCAGACCAGTGAAATGCAGCTTTGCATTTGAGATACTATATATGACTGTAGTACATTTTGCACTGCCTGTATCTACACTGACATCAGGAGAAGAGAAGAGGACAAGACTGTCCCTAGCATATATGATTTTAAAAAAAAGGCGAGACACACCCACCCACTGTCAATGCAATAAGAAGGGAGAACAGTAGCTGGGGCCAAGAGAGAAGATGCAGTGAAAACCTCCTGGGCCATTGTCCTCCTCAGGCTCCTGTGCTGCTAGCTGCATCTCTCGCCAGCTCAGGGGGACGTTGGGCAGCACCCCACTTCCCCCACCCTCCAATCTGTCTGAAGTCTCAGCCCACATGCAGGCACCATAGCGAAGGTGGCAGAGGGAGGGTGGCTAGGCTGCACCCAGAGGCTGATCATTACAGCTCTGGTTGCTGTGCTGGGGGCGAGGCTGCCAGAGCAGTGCTGGCACTCTGGGGTCTCGGATCTGCTCCCGGTGGGTACTGTATCCAGGTGAGTCCTAGTACAAAGTCAGCACTGCGGCTTCCGAATCATTCCCCACTCCCGTCCCATCTCCTGTGCATCAGCTTCCCAGCTGTATCTGAATGCAGTTCTGTTTGCACTCATCATACCAGCTCTACCCAGCAACCTCCCCCCACTCCTCCAGCCCTGACCTGCTTAAGGGGAGGTAGATGTTCCTCTTTTCCAGACAATTTATGAAAACAGAATATACAGCCTTAAAATAGAAAGTGCGCCTAAATATCCAGAAGCACCTCCATTTGTAAGATTTGTAACAAAAATTAATATGACTGGAGTAAATAGTTCTAATGGAGTGGTAAGTTGTTGTTTTTTCTGTTTATGTTAACATGGTTTAAACATTGAGCGTTAATTTGAACATACATCTTTACTCAGATGTTTAACAAAATACTTCTTTTTGAGTAGTGGAAGAGGGGAGGTGTAAGGTAATTGTCATCAAATATGTTTCAGTAATTGAAAGGTATTGCTAACAACTCCTCTCTTTTGCCTTAGCAGCACGCCGGTTGTTACACAGTATAAGCATATATTAAGCTTGAAAGGAAACTAAACATATGTTAAGTTTTTCAAACTTGCTGGCAGTAACTTGATTAAAAACCACTGTATCTGATAGGCAGCTATAGGTTTTGGATTCCAACGATTGACAGGAGTGGCGTTTTTTGTCTATTTTTAGGTGGATCCCAGAGCCATATCAGTCCTAGCAAAATGGCAGAATTCTTATAGTATCAAAGTTGTTCTGCAAGAGCTTCGGTGTCTAATGATGTCTAAAGAAAAAATGAAACTTCCTCAGCCACCTGAAGGACAATGTTACAGCAATTAATTAAACAAACAAATCCTGCCCCTTTATTCAATTTTAGCTGTCTTCATTTTTCACAGTAAGGGGAGGTAGATCTGCCGGGAGCCTCCTCCTCCTCTCATCCCCGGGGAGCCAGGCAAGCAGCCGAAGCAGCCTGCAGCCCCGGAGCCACCAAGCGAGCAGAGCTGGGGATGCGGGGGGCGGTGCCTGTGCAGAGCGGCGAGCAAGCTGGCGGCCGCGTGCAAAACCTGGCTCCGGACTCCGAGTCCGGAGCCCAGTGTTGGCTGCGCAGAAAGGTGCTGCTTTAGGAAAATGCACCCCCCCTAGCTACGCTACTGGCCTGAATGGAGGCAGGGGAGGAAGGGGGGGAAGAGTGAGGATGCGGCGTGTGGAGTAAAGGGAAAAGGGGGGGGTAGAAGAGGTGGATTAAGGGTGGGGGAAGGGGTGGTGTGGGCAGGCCGAGGGTTAAGGCCCCCCGCCCCTCATGCTTGCAGAGTAGGGGAAGCTGCCGCTGCTGCTGTGCAACATGCCTCTCCTAGCCTACAGCACCTTCAGCCTCCTTGCCTGCCTCATTGTCTCCAGTGCTAGTGAGCTGTGCCTGTGTGGGGTAAGGCAGGGGCACCTCCCAACTATAGTACTGTACAGCTTAAAAAATTTCCCCGGAACCTAACCCCTCCCCCATTTACATTCATTCTTATGGGGAAATTGGATTCGCTTAACATCGTTTCATTTAAAGTTGCATTTTGCAGGAACATACAACGTTAAGTGAGGAGTTATTGTACCAGTTCCAGTGAAGTTAATGGCAAAACTCTCATTGACTACAATGTGATGAGGATTCAGCTCTTTGAAATGAATAATTTGTGTGAATGTTTTTTGTAGCAGATTCCAATTAGTTGTCCAACAAGAAAATAACAATAAGACTTAGGGAATCAAAGGCTCCTTCCATAAATAATTAAAGACTGGACCATTTACTCCTAGATCTGTGCAGGGAGGGGACTTTCCAAATGCTGAATTAGGATCACCTATTTTCCTGGCACTGTGTCCAGACCCACCCTCCTGCAGATCTCTTGGATGCTGTCCACAGACCTTGGGTGTTCCCTGGGGAAAGGGATGGAGGATGGCATGGGCTGGGGAGGAGCATGCAGGCCAGGGGTGGGGGCAGAAGAAATGCATATTGTACCATCATATAGTTTGGGCTACGTTATCTCTTACACACAGCCTGCCTTTGGGCTGCTGAGCCATATCTAGGTGAATAAAGGGTGGGGAGCACTGGGAACCAGAGCCACATACAGAAAGGCAGAGAAATCCCTGAGGATGCACTAGACCAGCGGTTCTCAAACTGTGGGTCGTTACCCCAAAGTGGTTCGTGACCCCATTTTAATGGGGTCATCAGGGCTGGCATTAGGCTTGCTGGAGCCTGGGGCTGAACCCAAAGCCCAAGCTCCAGCACCCTGGGGTTGAAGCTGACACCCTTGGGCTTGGGCCCCCCCCAGACAGGGTGGGGGGCTTGGGCTTTGGTTTTGGCCTTCCCAGCCAGGGCGGTGGGGCTCGGGCAGGCTCAGGCTTTGGTCCCCCCTCCTGGGGTTGGGTAGTAATTTTTGTTGTCAGAAGGTGGATGCAGTGCAATGAAGTCTGAGAACCGCTGCACTAGATTTGACAGCAGGCCCCACTACTCTTTCAATCGGGGAATGCAAACTCCACCCGCTGATGGGACAACATTGGGGATCTCCACAGGAAGACCTTGATGAGGAATTTCTCCCCTAAACAGCTGCCCCCCATGAGTTTTACCACAGAAAGGAATGATCTAGCCCTAACAAATATTCCACCCACAGGAATAATCCATGAGAGAGCCAAGAATCAGAAGTTCAACTTGAGGTGTTTCCTACAAAGAATCTTGTTGGCAGAGGGCTCATCGGTCCTTGCTTCGACCAGCCTCCTGCCTAGGGAAGAGGACCGCATACCAGAAATTTGTTCAATAAAACTTTGAAAAGCAAATTTGAAAAAAATCAAAGATGATTAGTGACCAATTCACATAAGGTAAAAAGGGCTAAATCCAACAGATAAACTGCATGCTACAAATAGTTTGCCTGCTGCTATTCATGACACTTGCTCAGCATGGTAAAGCAATTTGAGGCTGTTGGCTGAAAGCTGCTGCGTGTGCAAAGTATGAGAAATAAAAAAAAAGTGATCATGCTTAAGAGATTTGCCAAGTGACACAGATAACTAAATATGTAACCTCAATGTTTGCCCTCGGACCAGGGATTTCTTATAGTATAGTCTTAAAGAATAACAGGAGCTAATGCAAATACTGAGGTAACCATATATATTTTCCTAGGGCAGTGGCTTTCAATCTTTCCAGACTACTGTACCCCTTTCAGGAGTCTGATTTGCCTTGCCTACCTCAAGTTTCACCTCACTTAAAAACTCCTTGCTAACAAAATCAGACATAAAAATACAGACGTGTCACAGCACACTATTACTAAAAAAAAATTGCTTACTTTCTCATTTTACAATTATAAAATCAATCAATTGGAATATAAACACTGTACTTACATTTCACTGTATAGTAGACAGAGCAGTATAAACAAGGCATTGTCTGTATGAAATTTTAGTTTGTACTGACTTCACTGGTGCTTTTTATGTAGCCTGTTGTAAAACTAGGCAAATATCTAGATAAGATGATGTACCCCTGGAAGACCTCTGTGTATCCCCAAGGGTACATATACCTCTGGTTGAGAACGAAAAATAGCAAGTTTTTAAGAGAAATCTATTCAAGTAGGGTGCTTTATGAAAATACCATGAATTTAACACTTGAAGTTGAAAAAGGAACAGTTCAACCTCCCTTGCCATACAACTCTAACATGTAACAGCTGCTCCTCTACACTGGGTTACTACATATGCTGAATATCAAAAATGGCAAAAGCAATCATAAACCACGTAGAAGATTTATTTGGACAAAAGTAATCTCATTTCATGCCACGGGAGCCTTCCTTCATGCCTACATATGGCCATGAAGACACCGTCACACGATGACTATCTCATTTATAACAGAAGGCACAGCAAACAGAGTGTACAAGTGATTGGGGCTCATGAATACTGTAATAATAAACATCTGGGAACATTTTCCAGGATTATGTCATAGGTTTGACATTTTCGCTAATTTGTTTCTGGGCCATCTGTTTTAAAATGATTCTCACAGGTGGTTGACTTATTGAGAAGCACCCCTTACATTTTGTAATATGTGTTGCATTTTGAAAGATGTTATCCTAATTACTGTTTTTTAAAGTAGGTGACAAGCTATCCACAAAGGAGAAGGCTGATTATCTTCATTAGCCATCCACATAACAGTGTCACGAAAAAAGGAAAGAATTAGCTATAGGTAATACTCCGCTTTCCTTCAAGGTTGTATCGCTGCTTTACAGGATGTAATCTTACCAACCTCCATTTCCTACCAAAAAATAAAGAACAAACAAATCAGTTAGTAACTTGGATGCAAGAGGCGCGTTGCATCCCAAATGAGCAGAATGTAAGCAAACTAGACATACTCACTGGTGGTAGGTCTCAGTTATTTGCAGATGCTAGATTTTTGTTTATGTTAACCTGCTAATTAGTTAACAAGGTGATACGGGGACTGAACACAACAATTGTGTGTAGGGAATTAGATTTTTAACACCCATGAACAGTAATAGTGCCTCATACTCTGCACACTACAGAGTACTGACAACTGAATCTTTCTGAACATAGGAGTAGCTTCTGGTAAATACATATTAAAATATTTTGAAGGAAAATATTTCAACTAATAACATAGGTACATGAGTTTAAAGAATCTGGGTCTGAATCTGTATGACTTCCTCAGGCAAACTCCCATTTATATCACTAGGAGTGCAAATCCTTGGCTAGTGTAAAATAGCACAGCTCCACTCAAGATAGTGGAACTTTGACAATGTACATCAGATGAGACTCTACACCTGGGAGTTTTGTGCGAGGAAGATCTGCAGGACTGGATCCTCTGCAGTGATGATTTACATCCAGTTGCGTGAGTGATGCTATTGTTTGACTGCTGCATAAAGCAATGGAATGTAATATAGTAGTCAGACCTTCAGAAAATTTTAACTCAAGCACTTAAAGAATTAATTAATCTTCAAATGCATTTTTTAAGATGGTTCATGTGGAAAAATCTAGTTACTGCTAGTTTCATTTAATTTATACAAAGAAGCAGAATTTCAAAATCCATTTCCTCCTTCCTGTCCGCAGATAGATGCAGACCGCAGAGCCAACAACTTGTTCCAGGTCCAATTATCATTCTTTGAAATATGAAGAAAAAAAAATACCACAAATGCAGACAAAAATCACTGAAAGAAAATTCATCCAAGAATCTGAAAAATAATTTCACTAGTTCTCATGATTATTAAATTACAAGCCTCTCAATTGTATACTGACTGAAGATGCATTGTCATGTAAGAGGATAGATGAGTGGCACTAGAAAGCATCTAATGTTGTCTAATGTATAGGGCACTGGACTTGGAGTTAGAAGACCTGGGTCTATTAGCCAGCCCTGTTACTCACCTGCTGTGTTACCTTAGATATGTCATTTCTCTACACCTCTTTTACCGCCTCCGTCCCTTTGTCAGTTATTAATTTGTATCTTCATAGGCTTGTAGTCTGTCTGTTTAGACTACAACTTACTATGTGTTTCTAAAGTGCCTAGCGCAATGGTATCATGAAATGTCAGTTTGGATCTCTAGTTGTTACTGTAATACAGGCGAGTCTCATCTTACTCGGGGGTTCCGTTCCATGGTTAGCGCGTAAAGCGAAAACTGCGTATAGTCAAAATTACATTGAGTTGAATGGCGGGTGGAATCGCCCACACTACAGATGATTGTTATTTTTCTCTTTTTTTTGTTTTTGCCGTAAAGCTGAAATCGCGCATGTTAAATGTGCATAAGATGCAACAGACCTGTACTAGTAATTAATAATAATGTAGATCCCATTCTTTCTGTTTAATGACTTGAGACCTGATCCTGCAATTGACTATGCAAAAGCCTGGGTCTACCTGTGCAGTGTTTATTCCATGATCAGGGCCTTTCTGCAAACTAAAAAAAAAATGTTTTTGAAAAAAGTTGATAGCAGATACTTTTAACCTAGACTCATTTGTTTTTTCTCTTTCTGAGGTCATTCAGTGGCAGGCTTATTACACAGGAAGCAATTTCATTCCAGTTGGCAACTGCCAGTAGTAATTACACTGCCTTTAAAATTTAACACTCTGGCTGTAAATCTCAGACAAATCTTTACAAGGACACTGTTTTGTTTGTTTCCCCCCCACCCTTCTTTTCATCTTCCCTAAGTCCCTCCAAGAAACCTTGAAAATTATTGAAAAGAAACAATTCCACTCAGTTTGGGTGTATAATTTAGGCAAAAATTCAAATTAATTCTATGGAAATATTAAAACACTGTGACCATCTGCTTTTCGCATACAACAGTTAATAATGTGCAGTAGCACAACTTGGCTCCAAGATTAAGCATGGCTCAGTAGAGTTTCTGATGATTGTCGAGAAATAACCCAAACAGAGAAAAGCACAGAATGTCCTTCAGTGGCTTTGATTGTTTATGATGTATTAAATGGAACTATGTACAAGGAAATTAGAGATGAAAAAGACGTAGTTGTTATCTCCACCCCAGGCCAGGACAGTACTCTACCCAGCCCAACTGCAAAAGTCCCAAGTGGTGGTGCTTCCATTACTTCTACCAATTTCCTTAGAAGACTATTCCAACATCTAATAGATCTGACTGTCTGGAATTGTTCTATGATATTCAGGCTAAATTTATACTTTCTTAATTTCAGCCTATGACTCCTAGCTATGTTGCCATATTGCTCATTCCATATGGCAGAGCAGCATTAACTTCCCCTTCCTGCCTCCAGTTCCCTGAGACAGGAGAGGTCTGTGCAGGTGCAGGATGGGGGTAATGGTTTCTAGGGAAACTGCAGCCATGGAGAGGTAGCAACCACTTTGCAAAGGAATCAATTCTCCACAGGGCTGCAGTTTCCTTTCCCAAGAGATCTATGTGATATGGAACCTCTCAATCCTCTATTGCCCTCAAAACACTTCTCCCCACTGAGGGAAGGAAATTGTTAAGGATATCATGCAGGGTAAACCTCACAGAACTTCTTGGGCTCCCTGTCCAACAGTCTTACTGCAGGAAGGCAGCATTTGGCCTTATATAAACTACACTAATGCTCTCTATGGAGTCATATTTAGTAGTCACTTCTGCCTTATATGTTGCAAAACCTTGTTCCTACTTGGGACTGTGGGACTCACAAGACACCATTTTAAACATGGGCTACTGGAAAGTTAGCAGAATAAAGATAAATGCACCTTGGGCTGCCCCCCGGCTCTTACAATCTTGTACAGTGCTATGGTGGGGGGGTGGGACAGGTGTAGACTGAGCTGGAACATCTACATCCAGGGCCGGCTCCAGGCTCCAGTGAAGGAAGCTGGTGCCTGGGGCAGCCAACAGAAAGGGGCGGCACTCTGAACGTTACTGGGGTGGCACATCCCGGTCTGCGGCGGCAATTCAGCAGCGGGTCCTTTGGTCCCTCTCTTCTTCTTCGGCAGCACTTCAATCGCTCCACTTGTAGTCCTCGGCGGCAGGGCAATCGCTCTGCTTTCAGCAGCGGCTCAATCGGCTTTTTTCCCCCCCCCCTCTTTTCTTCGCCGTTTGGGGCGGCAAAAAAGCTGGAGCTGGCCCTGTCCACACCACAATTAAACAGTCCTGCAAGCCCAAGTCATCTGGCACAGGCCAACCACAGGTTTTTAATTGCAGTGTAGACATACTCTAATATTTCTGTCCTTTGGCAGACAGGAAAAACTAAGGTTCAGGAAGTTAAGTGACTTCCAAATGAGCATGGTGCTTTAGTGGGCTGAAGATAGAACTAGGCGACTTGTTTTCTATTCCTTATCTAATATTAGCCTGCACAGGTTGCTTATCCTCTTTGAGGCTCAGTTTTCCCCATCTCTTCAACTGGGGCAATGCTCTTGGTTATATGGTAAGTGAAAACATTCAGGATGTAACAGATAGAGCTTCATTTTACAGATTGGGAAACTGAGATACAGAGGCTCAGATTCTCTAGTCTGACCAAGCTGTAATTATCACAGCACCAAAGAGAGGAAAATTCAGACCCTGACAACTCTAGGCAGCTTCAAGGGTGCTCTAAATTGTGTCTGGCTGCCTATAGCCCCATGGTGCTGTTCTAGCAGGCAAGGATTGCCAAAGTGCAGCAATACTCCCAACCTCAACCCTTCATCCCTGCCCAGGCCTTCTACACCAGAGGCTACGAACAACAGTGCAAAGCCACTATGCCACTCCAAATTTTCCTTTATACTGCAGGAAAGCCTCAAAAGGCTAGTTAAGTTGGCTTTATGGTTCCTTTGCACAGCTGAAAACTGGTCTGTTTTGTTGAAATACTGTTTGCAATGACTATTTCATTCAGATCTACTGTTATGTTGTCATTGTATGGTGGGTGGGTTGGGGAGGAGTACTAGCCATGAACTGACATCACACAAGCCATTCCCTAGAGAGCCTAGTGCTGTGTGTCAGCTCATGTATATACTGTCTCTCCTGCAAAACCCCATTTGTCACTTTGTCATCCTGAAAGTCATATCAAATATCAAATCAATACGTAGAATTCCTGCTTGATTAGTACTGAATTTCTCTGACATATTTCTGTCTGCAGTTTAAATCTAGAAAGAAGCACCAATCCGCTCTTTCAGAACAGTTATGTTAAATTGCTGCAATGCATTACATCAGTGGACTTGCTGAACTTTGTATTTGAAGAATGCAAAAAATTCACTCATTGATGAGAATGCTTATCATGACCTGGTGTCTTCCTTGGAAATACTTGAAGGATCCCCAAAATTATCTTTGGTGCCTTCAAAAAAAAAAAAATCCATTTTTAGATGAGGCTTCCATTTCTCATCTCTTGAGCATGGTGCAGGTATCTAAAGCACTGCCCCACTAAAACATAAAAATTAAAGCCAAGTAAAGTTAACTTACCTTCTTCCCAATTCCATCCACTATTCAGGGTTGTCCCATTTAGCATAACGGGAGTTCTTCTCTGGCATTAGGTGGTGTAATGAACACTCAGAGCTGATGCCAAAGCTGTGAGAGCCTGGGCCAGACCCTCTTCCAGAGTAGGAACAGCAGGAGAATGAAGGAGATGCCACACTAGATGAGTACATCTGATTTCAGGGAGTTAAGCACCAGGAGAAAGGCTAGCAGATGATGAGGGATCTTCTCCTCGCTCATGGCCAGTGTGATGTCAACTACACTAGCTCCATTTCATCATAGCAACAGAAGCTCACCAACTGTTGGTGCAGAAAACTGCAGATCCTGAAATTTATGTTCAATGTGGACTCTGGGATTTGCAATTTAGTAAAGTGCAAATTCTACTCTGCTTGGTGACTGAAAATGAAAAGATGACAAAATACCATACATGTCTTCCTGTAGACAAACGCAGAGAGAAAGAGAGAGATCAAGACTTGAAAGAGTGAAATACAGATTCTAGCCCAAGTACACCAGTATGGCAGTCTGCTGGGACCATGAATACGCCAGGCAACAGGCCCAAGGTGAATTTCCTTAGTGCAGGAGTGGTGTAGGGTCAGTATACGCTTCTGCCCCTTGTAACACCTGGTATAGGTGTGTGCTGGGCATGGAAAGGTGTATGGCAGAGCTCTCTGTACCCAGCTATTCTGGGCTGAAGAGCAGCTGATAAGTAGCTGTAAGGAGGCTGCTGTAAATCAGAATGGTCCCTGGGGTTGCTCTGCTCCACCAGTGGCCATGCTGGCACAGAGAGCAGGCAGAACCAAGGAAGCACAAAGAAAGTTTAAAGCCTCCCTCCCTCAGACTGTGTAATACCCAATAGTGCTACATAAATAGCTCACAACAAATACCCTCCCCACTGAATGTAGCCTATTTAGGGGGGTTGGGGGGAGACACACAAAATATCCACAAGCAAAGTGCAATTCAAAATTTGACAAACACTGTGATTTTTTTTTTTTTTTTTTTTTTTTTTTTTGTCAGTTCATTAAGACTGGTCACATAAGTCACACAGTATTGTTTCCGGTCGCTGACTGGTTAAGCATTCAAGCACTTCTGACACAACTACTTATCAGTGCAAACTGGAAATCTGGTTTCTAAAAACATTCATGCTGGGGAAGCTCAAATCACAAGAGTGTTTTCAGAGAACAAAAGCAAAAGAGACATGTACGTTCAAAACAAATTCACTCAAAAAAATATTTGCAGAAAAACTTTTCCCATATTTCTCCAGCTCCAATATTCATATTCAGATATGAATTCCAGCCCCAACATCAACAAGTGAACATGAATGTTAGCCTACAGGCACAGTTCTAGAGGAGAAACACATTGGACCACATTTGGTCTTCTGGTACACAGATAGAACTCCTAGTCTTGGTGAATTTCACCCATTGTTTTTGATACTTTTTTGACCATGTTTCTCTGCACTGACACAATAAGGTATGCAGAATTGCAAACAGCAACAGGGGAAATGGAAAGTTAATGCATGTCACAATGGTATGATGTTGCATTTGCCTAAAGCAATGTGATATAATTAGTAATCTAAAAACTAAAGCCTTTATATTTTATTTTTTCAGCCAATTGTACTAAAAACTATACATCAGCATGGATAGCTTGTCATTTTAATCCACTATGATGTTTGCAAGCTTTGAAAGATCAAGCTCAAATTTGTATGCAAATTTGTGCTTCCAATTACATACTCATTAGTTCTTTAGGAACTTCATCTTAATATTCTGAAGATGTTTATAGTTTCCTTGTCGTCTTCTTGAATTGCTTTACAATGGCACCCGATGTATGTAAAAAACAAGGAATCTATTAACATAGTGACTTTCTTAAACATGGACATATAATTTCAAGGGATGTTATAATTTGTCAATTTCAAAAAGTTCAAATATCTATCCATATGTCAACTGATAGCTTATTTTAAAAAAAAATCACATGCAAACAAATAGAGACTACAACATTTTCCAGGTAGTGGAATATCTTTTTGTCAAAGAACCTTAAGTACCTGACACTGTTACCTATGCAACTGAAAAGCTCATTATCTTTTCCTTGACTTTAATGGATGTATTAGGTGTACAAGGACTAATGGGCCAGATTCTCTGTTGATGAAAGTCAGCCTAGCTCCATTGACTTCAGTGGAGGATCTGACTCATTATTTCTTTAAATTACCAATATTTACAGAAAATTGGAAGCATATTTTTTAAACCATTAGGTGAAATCTGAGCCATCCCTATTAAAAATATACAACTTTATCATCAGAAATGCAAGCTCCTTAATGGTGTTTGGGTTTTTTTTCCTTCAAGTTAGATGCATAAGGTACAGTTACTAAAAATTATTTCCCTCTGTGATCTTGGGATGTTTCTAAATGTATTAAACAATATAACAGCTGTAAACCTCAAGAGAGAAGTCATGCATATAGGTGGTTGTGTACCAATTCCAGGGGGTAAAAAAGTCAAGCATGATCAATGGAAGTATTAAAATTAAATGGTAAACTCTAGCCTGTGTGTAAATGAGGTAGAACCAATGCAGTATAGACCAAAATGTTCTGGGATTCTCTGTTTTTGCATGCAAAGTGGGCCCATTCCAGCCAGACTCTAGGTAAGTGCTAGCCAACAGGAACCCCTCAGCTTGATTAGAAATTACATTCAGTCATTTCTTCACTGTCATATTAAGGCATAAATTGATCCCTAAGGAGAGAAAAACTAGAATGGCTTTCAGAGGACATCAGGTTTTGTTTGCCTGTATCAACTGCAGTTGGCATTGGATGTCAGCAACGAAGGATTGACTGTGTTATATGGATTCGCACATCTCTATTTAAGCTAGCAGGGTAAAAATGAAACTTTTTAGCCAAATGGAACTACAATAATGTGGTCAAGGTACTAGATAGCTTTAAAATAATGTTGCTATTCTCAAAACTATTTAAATATCTTCAAAAATGAAAAATAACTCTCTGCATGAAACACTTTCTTGGTAAATGATCCTTTTATTCTGTAATGCTACCAGCATACGTGTGTGTTAAAAACACTTGATGCTGTTCTGCATCCTCCTTCTGTAGAGCCAGTTCTGTTTCACATGCAGCCAACAAAGTAATTACAGTTTGGAGAGCAGGATGTGGTGCGCAACGGGGTCATAAATTTGGAGCTTTTACTCACACGCCGGCCCGTTAAAATGTGCAAATCTAAGCAGGAATCCCAGAGTTAATTTCAGAACCCACTTTCATATTATATGTATATATAAATACACAAACACCCTAAGGCATTCAATTATCTGTAAGAATAAGAACACAGTGACAGGCCATAGGACAACAATCTGAAGCTGCAAAGTACAGAAATATTTATCAACAGTAACTTTAAAACAAAATACATAACGTTATTTTGAAAGTCCTTATGGATTCTCCTCCAATCTATTAAGCATTTTGGGTATACTAAAGGCAACTAAGCAAACATGCATTATTAGCCATTTCAAAAGAAAGCAGGGGGAATAAGATCGCTTTTGTCACATCATTATAAAGTAAAATTGAAAAATGTTATTTCAAAGAAAGATATGTGTGTGTAATAATGAAAGGGAGCTTGCTTTTCTGGCTCTCTTTTCCCAAATGCTATGACATCCAACTGGTAAGTGAAATAAGGATGCTATGAATCTAACAGCATGTGATAGCCATGGATTAGAAACATACATAAGCATAGAGGGAGTGCTAGCTTTGGTATGGTTTGCTCCCAGAAGCTTAAATCAGGACACCAGTTCCTATCTGGCTCAGGTTCTGTAGTGACCAACAGTCATTGCCATCTGAATGGGCTGCATTCATTTCTTTGTGGGCAAGTGTCTGTATAGAAAAAAACATTATTGAAATGGGTATTAGCTGAGTCACTCCTCAGCATAGAAGGAGCAAGAATGCAAGTAATGAATGGTCATGGAGACTACACCCCTTCCCCCCTTTTGTTACTAGAGGTGATCTAGGTCAGGGTTGAAGCACATTGCTGGGGAAAGACAGGGAACATGTTCCAACTGCATTTGTGCTCTGTCTGCACTGTGGGATATTTTTGTTTCTTTCAATCTGGCACTTTTCACAAACTACAAATCTCTATAAAAAGCGGAGATAGGATGGCCCTATTTGCCTCTCAGTAGTGCTACAACATAAATGTGCATTCCTGTATGAAGTCACGTTTGGACTAGTTTTGATGCACCATGAATGTGAAACTACTACATTGTGATATCTAGAAAATAACTAAATCATTTTCTTTGTGAACTGTGCTTGGTGCTATTGACAGGCTGCTTTGTTATTGACTGGGAATAGAAGCTTAGCCACCCCTGAGGTTTCAGTCTGTGCTGATGACATTTTCACTGCCACCTTGTCAAAGATCAGGCTCTGAAGTGGACAGCAGGTCCAGTGAGAGAGGAAGGCTAGAACAGTGGTTTCACTGCCAATATGAAACTTGAGAGACCTGTGTTTAATTGCCTGCTCTAGCACAAACTTCCTATATGACCTTGGGCAAGTCAATTAAAAAAAACAAAACATATAGCTGCCTAAAGATGCATGTGGGTGCCTAGTGGGATTTTCAAAAGCGCCTAGACAGATATCTGAGTCTTTCGGTGCATAACTACTTTGCTGACCCTTAGTCTTTCTTTGCCTCGGTTCCCCTTCCGTAAAATGGGATAATAGCACTTCCCAACTTCACAGAGGGGTTGTGAGGACAAATATATTAACAATTACAAGACGCTGAGATATGACAGCAACGTGGGCCATATAAGAGGGAACAGTTCAGTTTCTCATGGCCACATTTACTCACTATTTTAGGAAGAGATTTTCAAAGACACAAAAAGCAAAGAGACATCCAATTTCAAATGAAAGTCAATGAGAGATGGACAACTAACTCCCATTCGTGCCTTTGATCATCTCCCCTTTAATTTGGGAAGACATTTTCAGCAAAAGACAGAAAACAACCTAGGAAGGAATGAAATTTTTTACAACCATAATTATGGTTGTGATTGTTAGATTTTGTATCAGATATATTACAACTGTCTTAATTAACAGAGTCCAGGTGTTTTGTTCATCCAGAGTGGTTTTGGTTAAACTGTGAGGCTCAGAATTGCAACAATGAGTACTAACACTCCTTTCCAAAAGCTAAGTATTAATCTTGCATTTTGGACAGGTACTTACTGGGGTGGGGGGGGGGTTGTTTTGTTTTTGAGGAGCTGGAAAGTGAAATCCTCTTCAGTCCACTGTGCTAGAACACTTCTGTCATTCAGGAAGACACAACATCATCTTTAGGCCGCATGGCTCCGTAAAAAACTCTTCCTCAGTTGTCTGGGAAAAAGCTGCCCACTGATAAGGCAGAGAGAAGTCACACTTCAAGGGTAGGAATGGATTGCTCTTGGGCATAATAATGAAAGCAATGGAACGTCTCAAAGTGAATAACTATATCAGTATAGGTGATCTCAGCACAGGGGTTATTTTATTAAAAGAGTCATGTGATAAGGTGGTGGATGGTTCTGGATATACAGGTCTCTAGAATAACAGCACTGGGGTTATTATTATGCTAGTAGCATCTAACCGATTGGTGATTACCATAGCAACTTTTCTGATTATATCCAAATCACACATTAGTACTTCTCTAATTACTGATAAAACCTAATAGAGTTGGGATTAGTTAGGTAATACTGCATCTTCACTGTACACCGGTAGGCATCTGGAGAGCATCATTTGACAACACACCAATGCAGCATTTTGGATGGGGATGGCATGGCAGCAGTCACTGGCATGGCTCAGGACAGCAAGGAACAGAGGAAACAAATTAACGCTTCAACACAACAATCAGGTGGGATCAGGATTCTGGCTGTGCTGGCAGGCGATCAAGGTTTCATTATGACAGGTGTTAACTCACAACTCAGGAGCATCCAAAATCTCTTTTCTGAGAGCTATTTGTTGGGGTATTTTTAAGCTCTGGATTTGCTCTGTAAAATAAACAAAGAAATAACTAATCTAGCCATTACTGATTAATCCAATGAGAGGCCAAAGGGTAATTCATCCAATATTTGAATTGCACATAGTTTAAATGAAAATATATGTTGGCAATATAGCATCTATATTTCATTCCTACTGAAGAATAAGGTGTGCACTATATTAACTACAGTTAAAATAAAGTTTTCTGGTTTTACAAGCATCCATGGGGAGAAAGAACTATAAAAAATCCTTTGTTATAACTTCAAATTCTGAATATAGCCCAGGGAATTGGGGATTATGGGCAAAAAGCTGGAACTAGAAAATACTCATAATCAGGACAAACTGCAGAAGCCAACCATGCAAAACATCCCCAGCACAAACACTCAGTACACTCTCCTTGTTATCTGCTCTTCTTGTTCTCGCTTTTATCTAGGTCTTATACAATCATCTGTTTCTGCTTAATAAAAGATTAATTCAAAAGTTGTTTACCTGTCAAGGTCATGGGTTGTTCCTGCACTGGACTAAAACAGTGCATGGTAAAAGGCTGCATTCTTTGCTCTGCTCTAAGTACCAGAAATCTCAGCCTGTCCTTAAATGTTCCTTGTTCAGTTATACAGACTCAAGGGACTTGGGTGAGTTTCAGATAAGAACCTGACTTGAGTTTTTATCCAGCCTCTGAACCTTCTGATGCTCCTATATCTAATCTGTCTGTCAACCACTTTTAAAGTACTACAGTAGCTAAACATTGTTCAGGGATTATAGAAAATTGGTGAACTCACCAATAAGGCAGTCAGCTCTCCTAGTTTAATGGCCAGTTTCTAACTTTGAGCATGCTGCCAGGTTTACTTCTACTCCGGTCCTTTGGGGAATGCAGTGGGAAAGAGGTGGAATTTACAGCATAGTAGCAAGGACTGGATTTTTCCTGGTGTCCCTTCAGAGGGATTTCCAGAGCCTGGGGCTTGAAGTTGAGCACTTTGCCTCCGGCACACTGGTTTCTCTTAAAGGTTAAGGTAACATGCCAGATTACCACAGCTGTCATATAGGGTTCAGGGCGGGGACTGTGGAAGGACAGTTTCTGAGATAGAGTGGGTCAACCCCACTGAAGGCTTAGTAAATCATTATTACAGAAACTTAAGCAGATCTGATAGCGAATAGGGAGCCAGTGAAATCTGTGGCGCACCAGTATAATATGCTCTCTGCAACTCCTACACCTTAGGATGTAGACTGCCACACCATGCATAAACTGTGGTTCTTTCTGACCTTCATGCCTAGGCCCTAATAGAATAAATTACCATAGTCTTGCATGGAGATCACAAACAGATGGCCAAGGCATTGACCGAGAGGAATGGACAGTTTTCCTGATACCAGAAGATGGAAGAAGGTACTAGTGTTATTTGAGTGTCCAGGATCAATAATTCCCTCCAACATAACCTCAAGACTGGCAAGCAGATGCCATTGATTAAGGGTAGGTTCCAGGAGGTGTTTCTTGGGGAAAAAGTTTCCCTCTTATAACTAGCATCACTTCAGTCACTTCTGGGTTCATCCAGCTGTACTTCATCTTGGCTCCAGGTTGCTTCAGGCACTGGGAAAAGTGGGAGATTCATAGATTCATAGATTCTAGGACTGGAAGGGACCTCGAGAGGTCATCGAGTCCAGTCCCCTGCCCGCATGGCAGGACCAAATACTGCCTAGACCATCCCTAATAGACATTTATCTAACCTACTCTTAAATATCTCCAGAGACGGAGATTCCACAACCTCCCTAGGCAATTTGTTCCAGTGTTTAACCACCCTGACAGTTAGGAACTTTTTCCTAATGTCCAATCTAGACCTCCCTTGCTGCAGTTTAAACCCATTGTTTCTGGTTCTATCCTTAGAGGCTAAGGTGAACAAGTTCTCTCCCTCCTCCTTATGACACCCTTTTATATACCTGAAAACTGCTATCATGTCCCCTCTCAGTCTTCTCTTTTCCAAACTAAACAAACCCAATTCTTTCAGCCTTCCTTCATAGGTCATGTTCTCAAGACCTTTAATCATTCTTGTTGCTCTTCTTTGGACCCTTTCCAGTTTCTCCACATCTTTTTTAAAATGCGGCGCCCAGAACTGGACACAATACTCCAGCTGAGGCCTAACCAGAGCAGAGTAGAGCGGAAGAATGACTTCTCGTGTCTTGCTCACAACACACCTGTTAATGCATCCCAGAATCATGTTTGCTTTTTTTGCAACAGCATCACACTGTTGACTCATATTTAGCTTGTGGTCCACTATAACCCCTAGATCCCTTTCTGCCGTACTCCTTCCTAGACAGTCTTTTCCCATTCTGTATGTGTGAAATTGATTTTTCCTTCCTAAGTGGAGCACTTTGCATTTGTCTTTGTTAAACTTCATCCTGTTTAACTCAGACCATTTCTCCAATTTGTCCAGATCATTTTGAATTATGACCCTGTCCTCCAAAGTAGTTGCAATCCCTCCCAGTTTGGTATCATCCGCAAACTTAATAAGCGTACTTTCTATGCCAATATCTAAGTCGTTGATGAAGATATTGAACAGAGCCGGTCCCAAAACAGACCCCTGCGGTACCCCACTCGTTACGCCTTTCCAGCAGGATTGGGAACCATTAATAACAACTCTCTGAGTACGATTATCCAGCCAGTTATGCACCCACCTTATAGTAGCCCCATCTAATTTGTATTTGCCTAGTTTATCGATAAGAATATCATGCGAGACCGTATCAAATGCCTTACTAAAGTCTAGGTATACCACATCCACCGCTTCACCCTTATCCACAAGGCTCGTTATCCTATCAAAGAAAGCTATCAGATTGGTTTGACATGATTTGTTCTTCACAAATCCATGCTGGCTATTCCCTATCACCTTACCACCTTCCAAGTGTTGGCAGACGATTTCCTTAATTACTTGCTCCATTATCTTCCCTGGCACAGAAGTTAAACTAACTGGTCTGTAGTTACCTGGGTTGTTTTTATTTCCCTTTTTATAGATGGGCACTATATTTGCCCTTTTCCAGTCTTCTGGAATCTCTCCCGTCTCCCATGACTTTCCAAAGATAATAGCTAGAGGCTCAGATACCTCCTCTATTAGCTCCTTGAGTATTCTAGGATGCATTTCATCAGGCCCGGGTGACTTGCAGGCATCTAACTTTTCTAAGTGATGTTTAACTTGTTCTTTTTTTATTTTATCCGCTAAACCTACCCCCTTCCCATTAGCATTCACTATGGATGGAATTGACTGTGCTAGGAAACAAAGAGATCATTGACATATTGCTAGCCCTCTTATTATAAAATGTTTAGTGGTTGAACCTAGATTTACCATGAGAACAAGAACAAGATTGAACCCTGTGGAACTACATACATAAGACCTCTGTGGGATAGATAGCAGTGATATGACCCCCTCCATAAAGTTGATTAGGAAGATACCAATAATGGGCAGGTTCTCTGTTAGAAAGGAAAGAGCATAACCATTTTAGCCCAATTTCCTTGAATCCTAACAGGCCAAAGATGGATCAGCAGTACCTCTTGCTATTCCTTTTGGTGGTCTTGGAATCTTAGAACTGACATTACCACAAAAGTATATAAGATTTGTACACATTCACATATAAGGGCAGAATTTGATCATTTATTGGACAGTGGGCTATTTGGTCCAAATAGAAAACCCCAGCATTTGCAAGCAAATGATTTTTTTCCATTAGTACTCCAGTTAAATGCATAAACAATGTCAATATTTTATTGATATATATTACCTCCATCAATTTTGCCGCACACTTCTAAAGTGAAGATCTTATTGTAGAAGGACATGTATCTGTGTCTCTGGTAGGAATTAATTTGTTGATATTTAGTCAAATCAATTAACTTGAAAAGACTACATTGTCAAGGAACAACCTTCATCTAGATTTACAGTGCTCTGTCTATCATGGAACAGCAGTATAATACTATATTCCTGTAGTATAACTCTTAGAGCCATAATATATTAAGTATCATAATTGACTTCTCATTTTTTCCAATTATACAATTTATAAATAACATGACATTTCTGACAGCTTAATTTGTTAACCTATCCCAAAAAAAAGTCTTCAAAAAAATATCCAAAACACACATTTCAGAATCATTGTTATCTCTCTATCAGGGTAATTATAGTAGCACTATTAGTTCCTCTATAGTTAAGATTGTATTACCCTATTTTCAGAGCGTTTTATCTCAGCCATAAACATTAGCTCCAGGCTGAAACTCAGTATTCAAGACTTCAGTATGTATTCTGACTAGGGACTGGAGACAAAATTAAGCCAACCTAAGAAACAAGACTAAAAGGTCCTCAGACTGAACCAATTCCAAAGGTTTTATTTTGGTTTGGGTTGGTTTTTGTTTTGTTTTGTTTTTTGTTGTTGTTGTTGTTGTTGTTGTTTTGGGGTGGAGGCGAGGGATACCTCTAAGTTCCCAGCCTACTCCTGCTCCTCTCCATCAGATGGCAACAACAAGTCAGCATTGATTTGAGCAGTTCCCTACACAATTACCATCCATCTAACAATTCTGAAAACAGTTTTATCTTGACAAATAGCCCCTTTTTGGACTTGTGAATCTACATGCTTAGTTGAATGTCCCTGTCTCTAACTATTACCTTAGGAAATAGCCAAAAGAACTCCGAAAGGTTGTCCTGTTATTTTGTGTCTTCCATTAAAATACTACTTGGTGTTACAACATTAAGCAACATTTCCTGTGTAACATGTAGCTAATAGAGCATGATAATAGCAATGGTAAAATACTGTAAAAATCTACTGAATACGTAGTTTCAAACAAAGGGGAATGAATTGGTAGCTAAGAGCCTAAGGCAAAGTCAAGATCCATTAAAGTTTCAGTTCACTTGTTTGGGGAAAACATAATTGGCTTGAATGAGTTTCAAATGTATCTGATCTTTTACCCATTAAAAACTGGATGAGTTTTATTGGTGACTAATGCATGGTTTCATGGTTTATCAGACTCAAGGGACAACAGAAATTTTAAAAGCTTAAAAACATCCTAACTTAGCTAATTAGTTATCAAAATATTTTGAAATCAACTGCTACTCAGACAATCTGCATTTAGAATAAGGCTTACAAAAGCCCTTAAAGAGAAGGGAAAATCAAAATATTCCTTGTGAGGGTCGCTCTTCAACGAGCCTTCAAACATTTAAAACAAAGCTGTGTACATTCTCCTTGTGTTTTAAGTATTGTCAAGTACTCACTTCCATATTTTTGCTGGGGGCTGGCATTTTTGGAAGATCAGAATGGCGATGTCATACCTGGCTGTTTTCCACGATGGATGCAGCAATCCTTCCCTCTATCTAAAGGAGATGCAGATTTTTAGCTGATATATGAGTGTCTCTCTTTCCCACTAAACTTGAGGAAGCTGCTAGCTTGTGTGATAGCACTACCCAGGACCTCCAAGCACAACACAGTTTGCCAGAAAGGAATAAGGAGAGGAAATTGAGGAATATCAATGAGAAATAAAATTGTTGGTGTTTTCCAATGTGTTTATGAGACCATCTGTGAAGAATGTGGAAGATGTGTATTATTTTTATATATATATTGAGTATATCTGTTTATTGTATTGTTATTATACTGTTTGCTACATATGTTCTAAGGGTTAACTCTTGCAGGACCTTATTGCATGCCCACAGGAAAGCAGACAATGGCTTTAGATAACCCAGTCACTGGTACTTAACTGACAAGGGTCAATGCCTTTGAACTTTGACCTCTGACCAAGCTTGTCCCCACACCAACGGCTTGGGACAGGGGAAAGAAACCTTCAGGCACAAAAGCTGAAGTAAAGAACTCTGAAGTAGATAAAATCCTGAGTCCCAAACTCAGGAGAGTGGACAATTAGTGACTTCAGGGAAGCAGACTAGACCCCCAGGCCCCAGAGACAGGGATACCTGAGATAAGCCAGACCTTCTTAAGCTCTGATAGAAATGCTAAGGTTGAGAACAGACATACACATGTAGGCCTTTTGTTTTTTAACCCTTTTCTCTAAAACCTATGTTCCTATGCATAAGTAAACAGTACTTCAAAGAAATGGTTCTGAGTCACTGCATTTACCTACTGGTCACAGCTCCCAAAGGGAACTCTTGTAGGTGCCAAACTTGGTTGGACCTGCTGAGGAAACGCCATTGGCAAACAAGGCAGCTGTAGCCTAGGGAGCTGATCCATGAGTAGGAGAATCACAGGACTCCACTCTGAAAGGAGTGAAGGTGTAGAGTCTGTGCGATGGAATGATGGCTGCCCTGTAGTATCCCCTCCTGGCTAAGCCTGGCTCTACAGGTGTTCTCTGCCTCAGTTTCCCACAATAAGTACTCCACTCAGTCCAAAAGGTTGCAAAACAAAATTCTCCTGTTGGGGTTCTACTTTATCAAATCCAAATAAATGTGAAATAATCAGTTTCTCCCCTTGAGCTCAGGGTTTGCACAGCCCTCTTCCTTGGGGGCCTGTGGTTCTTGGGGTCCAGCTCACTCTACCTTTATCCACTGCAGTGCTTGTCTCCAGCCAGCTGCAGCCCGTAGGCTTCTGTTGTTGTCGTCATGCTGCTGCAGCTGTGGTGCTGGAGCTCATCCTTCTGGGAGCATGCCATCCAGGTTCCTTGCTCTGGTGAGCTCACCTGAGGGCTGCTCTCCTCAGACACTTCCTATTTCTCAGAGCCCAGCTGAGTCTTAGTAACCCATTATTGGGCTCATTAGCTAAACAACTACCAAGCAGATGCCTAGGGATTTATTTGCTGCCAATTAGGTCTGAGTTGATTCATTCTTGCTTACAGGATCCTGTCACAGGTAGGCTGGTCCCTGACTCCCCTTTAGGGTCTGTGTACTCTACAGATGGGAGCAAGCCTCCCAGCCCAGGTAGACAGATTTGAGCTAGCTCAGCTCGAGATAATGTGCTAAAAATATCAGTTTGGTGGTTGGGGCTTAACTCTCAAGTGTAGGGGATTGGGTGGACTTCAGAGCTCAAGAAACCCATCCATACTGCTATTGTTAGCTCACTAGCTCAAGCCCCACTAGCATGAGTCTGTCAATCAGGCTGGGAGGCTTGGTCCCAGCTGCAGGGTAGACATATCCTAGGGGGTCAGCCCTGTGACAGCCTATCACTTGAAAGGGTACACTCAGGAAAATCTGAAGAGGGTATCAAAGGTGCAGCTAACCTGGTAACTGGGACACCACTTTTACATTACAAAAGAACAATCTGACGTGATCCAAAGCCCACTGAAGTCATTGGGACTTTTTCCATTCATTGGGCTCTGAATCAGGCACAGAGGGCAAAGTAAAAAAAAGTATTTTATTTTGCTTCACAATTTACTTTTAAGAGTCACAGAAACAATGTAGTATCTTAAATAAATAAAAAACTGCACATATAATACATTTAGATGACTAAGGGAGATATATATTCACCTAATAAATAATGGACTATGCTCATCAACACTGATTCTTTGACATTTCACACCACACAAAGCCATGTAAGCCACCAATCTCAACTCAGTTGCTCACTGACCTTCTCAACAGAAAGGTCAGTCATCCCGTATAAATCATTTTCTTTGCTTACATGTGTCTGGACCATTGTGATATTTATCAGGGAGTTCACAAGTTAATCCACAAATAGCTGGATTATCTCCCCTGAATGCTAAAAGAACTTCAGCAGTTCTATGACCAAGTTCCCAAAATGTTATTTAAAATCTCTCTAAATGGTCTAGTGAACACTTTCCCATCCAATGGATGGCTCCATTGACATGGCTGTGTTTTTTTTCTAATCTGCTTTTATATTTTGGTGACCTCCATGGCTTTTTGGCATTTGTAAGAATTCAATGCAAGATTCTTGAAGGAAGAGGAATAATTTTAAATTAATCCAAAAAGGCTCTTTTTAAAGTCTTTCAGTTTTTAAATAACTGAATAGCACTTTTATAAGATTCCAGACATACATATCTTTTCTGTCTTCCTAACTTTGGGCGACATTGCACCATCAGTTTTCAACCATACGCCCAGGTTGGAGTTTTGCCTAAGAATCAATGACACAATATAACCCATCATTCTGTTTTTCTTTTTTGCAATCCCTTCATTTCTATGGAGTTCCTTTTAATGTGTGCATTTTTCTTCATGATGTTTTTGCTGTTTCATTATCCTTACACATACACATTTTTATATATTCATAATCAGTATATAAAATTTTCAATATGATACTTAAAATCTAACCAATAAGAGATTATGGTATTAATATAATTTTCAACTCATTCTTCTATTTCATCTAACTCATTCAGCATTCGAAACAGCCATTTTATCTTTCAGTAATTTCTCGATGTCATTATAATAAAAAAAGCCTCCAACCCATATTATTTTCTCCTTTCATAAGCAGATGGAGTGTAGCTGAATATAAAACTTGTATTCACTTTTCTAAAAACTCCTAACCAAGCCAAATTCACTTTTAAAGGATTTAAAGACACATCTAAGAACATGTGTATTGTCATTCCCAAATGGAAAATCCACTTTTTGTTTCTCATCTCTGAAAGGAAGTTATGTTCTTCAACTGAAGAAAATAATTTAATAATAGTCCCAGGGGTCTCTGCATTCAGTAAAGTTTGTTCTTTAACAGAGTTTCTTAAGTAATTAGGAAGAAGTGGCAGACAGTATACCTTTGCTATCCATATGGCTGGCTCAAACTTTGTATTTATACTTAACTATGCTGTACTACACTACACAACCAAATCAATGTTTTCATTCCCATCTTTCCCTTCAGATGTTTTCGATAATTTCTGCTTTTCTGTGGATTAAGTCTTCTTTTATCTAAACTCCTTATATAGTTTTCACAGAGTTAGACTTTATTACTGACTGTAAATTGTCCTAAAAACTCACATGTCCTTTTTTCCCCCCAAGATCTTGATCACAGAAAAAGGTCTGCTTTCAGTAAAATTCTCAGTGTCTGCATACTATCTATACAAGCCTCAACTACAAGATTACTAACCCAGACAAGAGAACCAAATTATAGATTTCATCTCTAAAGAAGTGCTGCTGGTTGATAGAAAGGAGACTCAAACTGCTGCAGCTTCTTTTCATATTTCACCTTCAAATTAACAAAAACTAGTTATGGGCAAAAACTGAAAGAATAGATGAGAACACCTTGTGGAGCTCTAGTGAAGGCTGCATCAAACTTCTTAGCTGGCCTCATCCCCTCTCATCGACCAAACCAAAAACCAGATTCACAAGTAATTGACTGTATTTCAAAGTAGTCCTTTACTGAGACTATCTTATCTTCTGTGAAAGGTACATGAGAAGCACTAGGTACAACTATCCATTGGACAAGCCAACCCTAATCCATACTTAATTAATCCCTTACACTAAAACCCTGCCAAGACTTATGCATTTTCTTCTCTTTATGCAATGTGAGTGGTCTAAGGGCTAATGCTATCCTTGATATATAAACAAGGAAATTTTGAATAGGAGTAAAGAGGTATGACGGGGACTATCAGGCCTTCTCTGCCCCCGCTGGAGTCATCAGTGTCTTGACATCCCACTGCTCAAGGAAAAGCCACTCACACTGGGCTATTAACAAGACTTAGTCTTACAAAATCCTAAAAGGGCCAGAAGGAGTCACTAACCAACCAGGAGCCAGCAGACCAGTTAAGAAGGCTTGCCTGCTTCTCCTCAGGGGAGTATAATGAGAGACTGGGAAAGAGGAGCTCACAATTAAGGTAAATTTGCAGGCACAATTATCATTGAATCATAGAAGATTAGGGTTGGAAAAGACCTCAGGAGGTCATCTAGTCCAACCCGCTGTGCAAAGTAGGACCAACTCCAACTAAGTCATCCCAGCAAGGGCTTTGTCAAGCTGGGCCTTAAAAACCTCTAAGGATAGAGATTCCACCACCTCCCCAGGTAATCCATTCCAGTGCTTTACCACCCTTCTAATGAAATAGTTTTTCCTAATATCCAACCTAGACCTCCCCCACTGCAACTTGAGATCATTGCTTCTTGTTCTGTCATCTGCTACCACTGAGAACAGCTGAGCTCCATCCTCTTTGGAACCCCCTTTCAGGTAGTTGAAAGCTGCTATCAAATCCCCCCTCACTCTTCTCTTCTGCAGACTAAATAACCCCAGTTCCCTCAGCCTCTCCTCATAAGTCATGTGCCACAGCCCCCTAATCATTTCCGTTGCCCTCCGCTGGACCCTCTCCAACTTGTCCACATCCTTTCTGTAGTGGGGGGCCCAAAACTGAACACAATACTCCAGATGTGGCCTCACCAGTGCCGAATAGAGGGGAATAATCACTTCTCTCAATCTGCTGGCAATGCTCCTACTAATGCAGCCCAGTATGCCGTTAAGCTTCTTGGCAACAAGGTCACACTCTTGACATATCTACCTTCTCATCACTGTAATCCCCAGGTCCTTGTCTGCAGAACTGCCGCTGAGCCAGTCGGTCCCCAGCCTGTAGCGGTGCATGGGATTCTTCCATCCTAAGTGCAGGACTCTGCACTTGTCCTTGTTGAACCTCATCAGATTCTCCAATTTGTCTAGGTCACTCTGGACCCTATACCTACCCTCCAGCGTATCTACCTCTCCCCCAGTTCACCCCATCATAACATCATAGCAGATGTTAAGTACATACTTGAGGCAGCCAGCCCCTCATGCCATTGTGCTTACATTTCTATTTTCAGCATGCTAGGGTAGTCAGAGCTAGCATGACTGTATTTCCTCGAATTATACCCCCACCTTGCAGTGTAGACATATTCACAGACACTTCCAGTCACTCTTAGTTCTTGACTGACCTGATGCTCTCTATACTGTCAAATCACATTGCAATGCAAGGACTGAGGCCCTGCAGATCACAACACAGAATGAGGTGTTATGAGAATTCTCATTCATGGTAGTGGTGAAGTGTCAGGACAGGGGTTGTTTATATGGCAAGCAGATCCTCATCATCTGCTGGTGTTTTATTAATCACCCTAAGCTTCCTACCTAGGTTTTCAGGCTTGTGCATCACTAAATAGAGGATCCATTCATGTACCAGAAAATTCAACCCCTAGCTCCAAGTACACCTCTACCCCAATATAACGGTCCTCGGGAGCCAAAAAATCTTACCGCGTTATAGGTGAAACCGTGTTATATCGAACTTGCTTTGATCCACCAGAGTGCGCAGCCCTGCCCCACCCCGGAGCGTTGCTTTACTGCGTTATATCTGAATTCATATTATATTGGGCCACGTTATATCGGAGTAGAGATGTATCCACAGCTGCTTTCTGGGACACCTCAACTAATCAGTTATTCTATTTAAGCCATCCAATGCATGGGCATGTATGTGAGTGTACATGAAAATCCTATGTTGAAAATCTGTCTGAGAGTAAGCAATACCAACCACAGAGCCCTGTCTTAGACATTAGAACTTGTTTTATTAACAAAGGATCAAAATTTACTCCCGTTCAGAGAGCCAACATAAGACCTATGTGCCACTTCTCGCTTACACCCTCAAAATAAGGCTGAAGTGGAACTTAAGTGGTGCACAGGCCAAGTGCTAACCCTCTGTTTAGGAGTGAAATTTACCTAGAGTTGGTCATAACCAGGACACCAAGAGATTGTCTTGTATTAATGCTGTTCCTCTTCTAAGGGTTTGTCTGCCACTTGAAACGCTACAGCGAAACAGCAACAGCACTGCAGCTGTTCCACTGCAGCACTTCAGTATGGACACTGCCTATGCCAGCAGGAGGGATTCTCCCATCAATGTAGGTAATCCACCTCCCTGAGTGTCGGTAATTAAGTCAATGGAAGAATTCTTCTGTAAAATAGTGCTGTCTACACCGGGGTTAGGTCAACTTAACTATGTCACTCAAGAGTCTGGATTTTTCACACTCTTGAGCAACACGGCTGGGTTGACCTAACATTTTAGAATAGACAAGTCCTAAGTGTCCTGTCAGTGGGTATCATCCTAAATCCTGTTGTGAGACTTTAATCCATTAATAGAACCTCATTAATCTGTAGTTTACTAATCCATATATTTCATCGCTCACCCACACACACAAAAATCACAGTCTCGTTCTTTCCTTGTTTCTCAGCAAAGAGTTAATACAGAATGCAGTGAGGACTCAGTATTTATGATAACATGCTACTATTGTTATCCATAACATGGTACTAAATGTACAGCAATATGTTTTATAAAAATCAAACTAAATTGCAGTTGTCAAAATGACTGAGCTTAGAACATTGTGCTTATTTTTATACTGTTTGTTCGCTCACTAATTTCAGTAATTCACAATGGATCTCCTAGTCATTAGTATGAATTATCAAAGTATGATAATGATGTGCAGCAGAAATGCCAGCAGTGAAAACTCTATCCAAAAAGACTGAGCAAATTCAGAAAAAAGCAATACTGCAGCTGTGGTATATAAATAAAGGAGCACTTAAGTAGTGTTGCTAGTTTGTTTTTTCTCTTGAGAAGTTTTAGAGGTGGTTTTTAAAATATACTTAGTCCAGCCAGTCCATAGTCTCAAGTGTGAACATTTATTCTTCAGTGATGTATCCATACTTGGTCATGCCTTAAATCATGAAGATTTTAGCTTTTTAAAATTACATCGAAGTGACACTTAAATGCCTGTAGACTGCAAGTTGTCAATTTTTCATAAACATATCCATATAGAATAATCAATGTCATCACTTTTGTATATTATAATTTCTTGGAATTCAGTTAATATTTAAGTACCTTATCACATACCGTTCAAAAGGAACTTCTCATCATAATAACTGAAACCATACCCAGATAGGAGCTGTAACAATTTTCCAAATACAGGAAGCAAATAGAACCCCTACCATCCCCACAGCATCACAACTTTAAAAGACTGAAATTGAGAAACTTTGGCAGCTGCTTGAATATCAGTGATTCCACAGCCTGCATTTAACGCACAGCCTGAGCAGAGATGCTGTATAATACAACCTAAACAAGACCAGGCTAAGGATTACACCTAGTTCAAACAGGAGTGAATTCAAGACATGACAGTGTGTTAATAGTCGTATAGCACCTAGAGGCCACCACTGAGATGGGGCAAAGATTTGTGACTGCTGACTTTGGGTGCCAAATTTGAGATACCTTATAAAGAGTCTTACTTTTCAGAAGCGAATGCACAAAATTTTCTTAAAGTCAGGTTCCTTTAAGGTGTCTCCAGTTGGACACCCAAAACCACTAGTCACTTTTGAAAATCTTGGCCAGCCACTGTATAAACACTGTTGATAAATTTTAGGGTTCGTTCTCTACACTTTGCTTCAGTATGAAATATATTCAAAAGATCAAATAACCAATATCAGTCAGGTTTATTGCTAAAAATCAATAAGAGTATAGTAGAGAATACAACACAATGCCCATTTGATATAATGCCCATTTCCAAGAAGAAGTATTGTACAGCATTATTAAATTCACCTTACACATAAGGTATGCTTCCAAAGTTATATCCCTAAAGCTATCCTAAAAAAAAGGTACCACATGCATCCCTTGAGGCTAGATTTAATCAATCATCTTTCTACCTTGTTTTTCTGATACCAGAGTTGCCCGCCTCTTATCTTTTTGTTCTGGACACATGGATTCCAGGTATTAGGCCAGGAAAGCACCTCCCAGCTTGTCAAAGGCAAATACATTAACGTTCTGCCCCAGCACAAGTTGCTTATTTTCTAATGCCAAAGCTGACTTCAGCTTTGTCAAGTGTTGTGGAGTACTTAGCATAAGTGAATCAGAATATAGAAAGACATGTAACTTCTATATATATATATATATATATATCCCCCACACACACAACACACACACACACACTATAATGTTATATTTATATTGTATTCTTAATGCTTAATAATATGTAGTGTGAATAATACATATTGTTATTGAGAAAGTGATATATATTAACCCAGCATATATTCAAAACCACATAGTCCGTGCTCCAAACAGCTCACCATCCAAATAAACAAGACAGTCAAAGGGTGGAAGAGGAAGCAGAGGTACGAAGAGGAGATATAATTTTGCCCAACGTCACATAGCATATCAGTGGCAAGCTGGTAATGGGGTTTCCGGTTCTCTATCCACTGGCCCACAGGCTACTGGAAATATTCTACTCTTGATTAATAAGCAATAATTATTGTGCTTAGCTCTTATATAGTGCTTTTCCTCCATAGATCTCAATAGGCCTCTTTGTCTTCTTGGGTTTACCAAACACTCAGAGGAGAGCAAAAGCTAGGAAAACCTCTAGTGGGAAGAAGCTGGAAAGCAAAGGAGGAATGTGGCAGAAGCTCAGCATGTTCACCCCTCCCAGAAGGGGGACACATCAGGATTTCCATCCTGTAAAACCAAGGAATTTCTGTAAGTGCTGTTTCCTCTTCTCCTTGTTCAGCAGCATTAATGAAGGGAGTGCCCTCCATCATTTCACTGCCAGTATACAGTAAATACTAATGCCTTCTCTTTAAGGGCCCAATTCAGCACTGTCGACTTTTGCTACTGACTTCAATTGCAGCAAGAATACATCCTAAAATCCCACATTCCATATAACAAAAACTTGCTCTTCACCTATTGTCTAAAGTTTTTTTCCCCTTATTAGTCATGAGATGGCTTTGTGGTATAGAGGTAAGATCCTTGCCTACCATGTCAAAAGTTCAGAATCCAAATCCCAGCCCCACTGTGCCAGAGGATCTGATTATTAACCTGAGGGATTAAGCCTTTCTGTAAGTACAGGTTAGCCAAACACAAATTATTGGGTTCAGTACAGGGGTAACTGGATGACATTTAGCGTCCGGAGATATACTAGAGGTCAAACTAGATGATCTACTGGGCACTTCTGGCCTTAAACACTATTAAGTTATTAAGACTGAGGGGAAAAATTCTCTTTCCTGCTTTCTGTTAATTACATTCTGTAAAATGAATGAATTGTGCAAAATAAAGCCTAATTCTTTTGTATTTGGTAACACAGATGGGCCAGATGCTCAGTTCATGTAAAATGACTTCAATGAAACTACAACAGTTCAAACCAGCTGAGGATATAGCTGATTGTTTTTATTTATTTTTAGAAATTGTCATGGGAGATTGTAATTTAAAGAAAAAATTCTCAAAGCAAAAATTCACTTCATCCAGTTCAGATTTTTAAAATGGAAATGTCACAAGGTCCACGCACCACAGGTGGCGCCTCCTTCTGTCCGTCCTGGGGATTAGCTCTATCAGGCATTGCATCTGGGAGTGTCTTCACTTCTCTTGTCTCACCCTGCGGCCCCGCTGGCTCCAGGAACCGCAGCCTCCTCTTTGTGACTCTGCTCTCTGGCCAGGTCACTACATGGTTTCACCTTCTGGGGGTTATCCAAAGTTCTTCCACACTAACAGTCTCAGGCAGTCTTCTCCCTGATGGTGCCACTTCCCCAGTGGGGGATCCCAGGCCTGCCTAATACTCCAAGTTCCAGTCCAGGGACCCTGTAATCTGGCCTGCTTTCCCTCAACCCTTGTTGCTCCTTCCCTGAACTCCTTCCTACAGCTTCTGGTTCCTCCCTTTTTGGGTGTACCAGTTCAAACTCTCTCCTCCCAAGGAGAAACTTCAGACTACTAAACCCTGTAGCCTCAAACACATCTCCCTACACCCAGGAAAAGACTACAACCTACTTCCCTGCAGCCTCTCTCCCCCCGGCCCCCCCATTGCCAGTTTCATCAGCAAATTAGGCCTTAGCATTCCTTTCAGGCTTTGTCCTGTTGGGTAGACACCACTTCACAGGAAGCTATTTCTAAATATCAATGGTCAAAATTTACTGGAAATGTGTGTGATATTGAAAAGGTAAAAACACTGACAATTTTTTTTTTTTTGGCTTTATTAGTGTGGGATCCTTGACTGTGAAATACACTTTCTGCTTTAGCTGGGAATTCAGGTCAGACCTGCAAGGTCTAGTTCTCCCAAGGGTTATTTTGGCAGCTGGGAAGAGCTGGATCATAGACACCCTTTGTCCAAGCCTCCTTTTCCTGCTTATGCCTTTTATATGGATGGCTGTACGGGGAAGAGGATGGTTTAGACCTGCTATATTTGCTCTAAACCACTAGGAGATTTACAATGAGGAAATTCTCCTAGCTGGCCAAATCTGCTGGATTTCTGGCCCCCTTGCATGCCAATCCCTTCCGATTTCTCCTGTGCAAGTGGTGCCTCCAAATTCCTCTTACATACAGGGGGGTATCAACTCTGGAGAGAGACTTCAGGGTCTGTCTCTCTCATCACTGGCAGAAATAAAATTAGAAAAGGCTTCTGCTCTGCCTAAGATGAATCAAGGAACAATTCCTCTTCTTTCACTTTTGGGGGTTGCACTGCTCCAAATGTTCCCCCAGACCCAAAGCCGGTGCTACTATTAAGGCAAACTAGGCGGTTGCCTAGGGCGCCAAGATTTGGGGCCGCCAAAAAGCGGTGCCCCCAATTTTTTTTTTTTCTAAACACACTGTTCCTGGGCTGGGCTGCCGGCGGCGCGCTGACGCGTGTGGCTCAAACTCCCTCTCCCAGCGCAGCGGCCGCTCCACTTCTCCCGTCTCCCAGGCTTGCCGCGCCAATCAGCTGTTTGGCGCCACAAGCCTGGAAGGGGAGGAAAATTAGAGCGGGGGTGGCATTCTCAGAGAGGAGGCGAAGCAGAGGTGAGCTGGGGTGGGGAGCTGCCGCACAGCTCCCCTGTGGGGGGGGAAGCTGCTGCGGGGGGGCGCCTCAGGGCTTGGGGGAGGGAGGGCAGGGAGCTGCCGCAGGGCTGGGGGGGGGGTGTGCGCAAGGTGGAGGGTTGCTACTGAAACAGACAAAAATTGTAATTTTCAAGAGGGAAATATAAGTTAAATAGCATGCTGTTTAAAGTTGAAAAACCCTTACACAAAAGCTTGGGGAAATTTCTCTTTGGAAAAGAAGGGTGCTGCACAAATCTATCAGAGGTATCTGGGAACTGAGATGCATATAAGGAGGCTCCGAAAAATTTCATTTTTGGTCTGGTACGAGCAGAGAAGAAAAAAGCAATCTTATTTCCAAATATGATATATTGAAATTTCACAGGAAAGACAATAGAAAGACCCATTGATTAATTATTCTAGCACTGGTGAAGAAAACAAGTACACAAGCTTAAGCATATTTGAATTTCATAAATAGGATTATATTCCTTTGTGGCACGCTAACTCATTTTCCTGAAGTATCTGTATAAGAAGATACAGGCCTGGAGTAATAATTTAATTGATAAGAGGAAACAATGTTTTGAAATCCTGATATTCTCTGTTAAAAAGGGGGGGGGGTTTCTAGTAGTATGTCTCAGCATAACATACTAGAATTTGGTAAAAAGACTACAGGTTGATTCTCCAGTGCCTCGCACAGTGTGTGTTGATTTATATTGGTGTAGGGTGGGTGTGAATGGAGAATTCCAACCTGGTAGCCTTTCATTCCCACCTTGTGAGCCCTGTGAGTTAAAATAAAATGTGAGGATAGTCACTGAATGAGTGGGCTTTGAGGAGAAGCAGGTAAAGTTGGCCCTCTTTTGGCTGTGATAGTTTTCAGAAATTAATTGATGTGAGTAACTATCTTACTATCAGGGCCGGCTCTAGCTTTTTTGCTGCCCCAAGCAGCAAAAAAAAAAAAGAGCCGCCCCTGAGCCCCCCCGCCGAGCGCCGCCGGAAAACACACACCCCCCAGCGCCGCACTGCCGGAGCCCGCCCCCATCCCCTGCCGAGCGCCGCCGGAACCCCACCTCCAGCGCCGCGCCCGCGCCGCACCCCCACCGAGCGCCGCGCCTGCGCGCCCCCCTCCCCCCACCGAGCCCCGTGCAACCGGAGCCCGCCCCCCCAGCGCCGCGCCGCGGGAGCGCCCTCCCCCCCGCGGAATGCTGCGCCGCGCTCCCCCCGCCGCCCCTTACCAGGTGCTGCCCCAAGCATGTGCTTGGGTGCCTGGTACCTAGAGCCGGCCCTGCTTACTATCCTAACTCAGGGCCTGATTCCGCTCCCTTTGGTGTTAATGGTAAAAATCCCATTGACTTCAACGGGAGCATGATAGCATTCTCAGTTCTCACTCAAGAAAAATATTCTGTTAATCACTGTGAATACTGTAAAAATCACTGACTACTGTTAGGTAGGGGAGCATGAACTCTGTTAGATTTGTTTTCATGTTCGTACTGTGTGTTTGGTCTCACTACTCAATTAAGTATGAAGGTTTAATATTTTCCCCTCTCCAAAAGGGGAACAATAAGAGGGTTGTACCACTTTAACGATATCAGTAGAAAATACTAGTATAGTTATACTGGTATAGTTAACGTTGCAGTTTCTGTGTGTGGTCAAACCCACAGAGGCACAGCACAGAACTCACAGCCCAGTGGGATTGGGAAGGGGTGGAGGGCCACAGGTTAAAGTGGCTTTAAGCCACCTTTGTGTCCTCCCAGTGTTATGCTGCTCCTTGGCCTAATGTAGATAGCCCATGGTGCTTGTCTAAGTTGCCCCAGATGCCTATGAGTCACATCGCTGCATGCTGCTTCCCCACCCCTGCTCTATCCTAGGCATGCCCCCTATACCAGTGCTTACAAGGGGGTCTTAGGAAGTCAGGCTGTCAGCTGTCTTCCTCAGTTCCTGCACAGCGTTGGATAACCCATCCTGGCTGGATCTGGGGCTTGTAGACCCTCTTTATGCTGCTCTGGCCCTTTTAGCTGGCCTAAAGAAGCCATCGTGATGGTAAGAATCTCACCCACAGCTTCAGTAAAGAAGTAAAACAGAAATTTAAAATTAAACATTTAAAAATGGATACTGTGCTACAAGCTGCCTAGAGTAGGTGACAGACAGCAGTTACTAATATTCATATTTACAATATCGCCTATTCTCATTGCAACAAACTATATTGCTACAGCAAGACTATATTTCTCAAGGCAATGCTGAGGAATAAAATGAAAAACAAAAAATAAAACCTGCCTTGATCACAGGTATCGATATCAACAGAAACATTATTCAAACTAATAGGATTCACCAATATGCTTCTTCCTATATACAGTGTTGTGTGATAAAACTAACATTGCTCCCTCATAACAAACACTTATATACTTGCTTCCTCCTCATTACCATTACCACAAATCATTTTGTGTTAGCAAATTTGGCTGCAGAAGCATAGTCCAGAATATAAAGGTCTTGCTGTCATGAGCTTACACCTATTTTAGCTGGGAATAATACAGCTTTAACTGAATAGATTTGTAAATATTCAGCCAGATCCTGCTTCCACTGAGGTCTGTGATAAATCTGCCAAACAGTATAGCTACAGCAAAACTATACAACTGGCATCAATGCAATGAGGATCAGGTCTATTTCCTGTATTTATGTCCCTAGATCACTGACTTGCCCTTTGGCAATGTCTGCCACACTTAACGTCTCCCAGTGAGAATATTGCAATGCCATTTGCTGTGAAATTAGTGGTCACCTTTTTTTTCCTTAAAGGAGAATGTCTTTTTTTTTTTAAGTTAATGGTAAACATATCAATGTGGCCCACTTATGTTCATGACAAGCTATGTCCTTTTGTCCTTTCTCAGTTGCAACTCGGAGTGGTGTAAATACCAGAGGATCAGACTGCAAATCAGTGCTAGATTCCTACCACTGTCTGAGACGTCAATAGCTCTAAAACCTTTTTATCTATACATTGATAATCAGAACCCATAGTAAAAATACCAATGAATAATACATCAGTAATATCACCACCACTTTGCACTTAATGCCTTCTGAAAAAAGGCCATAGGAGCAGATTAGATGTCTGTGTGAGATTTCCCTTTGTAGAGCTTGCTGAGAAGCATTCCACCAGGCAGTATGGGGTTGGGGACTGAGGAGCTGGCACAGGCATGTAACTTCCCAATCCCATGGCTCCAGGGAATCCAGGGAAGGAGGACACATCCTGCATGGATGATTGCACCTCTGCACCATTCTGCTAGTATCCCTGCCTCTGAAAGAGCCTTGCAACCATTGGATGAGTCCCCCTTCAGTGGACTCCACACGTTGTTTCAAACAGCCATGTGGTCTGGGCCTCTTTCATAGAAGAGAGGTGCTCTCTTCTCTCCAGCATTTGTAGGGGTTCTAGAGCAGGGGTCAGCAACCTACGGCATGCGTGCCAAACACCGCATGCAAGCCAATTTTGAGTGGCACACTGCCGAGGTCCCAGCCCCACTCAGCCCCCCCGCCCACTGTTCTCCCCTGCGGGGGCAGGAGGCAGAAGCTTGGTCCTGCGGCAGCCAAGCTTCCCCCCTCCCCTGCTTCTTCCCCCAGCGTGGTGCTTTCCTGCCCCTCCTCATCCCCCTGCACCGGTCAGCTGATCGCCCTTGCGATGGGGACGGGGACGAGTGGCCGCGTGCTCCCTGATCCGTAGAGGAGGCAGAGAAGAGGTAGGGACGGGACCTTGGGGAAGGGGGTGGAACAGGGCATATCCCTTCCAGCCCCTCCCATGAGCCGCTCAGGGCAGGGAGCACCCCTACGAGCCGAGCACCCCAGCCTTCTGTCCTGACCCCACACACATACCCAGCCTTCTACCCTGCACTCCACACCCCTGAACTCCGCCCCACACACACACACAGCCTTCTGCCCTGCAACCCCACAGCCCCCACCCCTCTGCCCTGAACCCTGAACCACCCCCACCCCCCCGCCCCCAGGTCTGGGGTCCCGGCTCCCGGCCCCGCTCAGCCTGCTGCCAGCCTAGGTGAACAGAACCCCAGGCTGGTGGCGTAAGATCAGTATTTCAATTTAATTTTAAATGAAGCTTCTTAAACATTTTGGAAACCTTGTTTACTTTACATACAATAGTTTAGTTATATAATATAGACTTATAGAGAGAGACTTTCTAAAAAACGTTAAAATGTATTACCGGCATGCGAAAATTTAATTTAAAGTGAATAAATGAAGACTCGGCACACCACTCCTGAAAGGTTGCTGCTCCCTGTTCTAGAGGGTGCAGCCTTATAGCAGAGGGACAGTGAAGAAAAAGATCTGCAAGGGGACCCTGGCAAGGCATCTCTCACCTCCTTCCTCTTTAGTCTCCTGCTGTGGGGCTTTCCTTGGAAGGAAACAATATGACTCAGAAGGTTAATGTTCAGTTAGAATAAAGGGGTTTAGCTATTATTAAATTCAGCAGCAATCTGTATGCATATTCCTATTGATATTTAATTCACTTAGTGGCATTATTTTCTATTGCGCTATAAATATGGAGGAGAAATGGTTTTGTTGATACAAAAGGAGGAAAAGAAGGGTTGGACAAAGGGTGTCTATGATCCAGCTCTTCCCAGCTGCCAAAATGACCCTTGGGAGAACTAGACCTTGCAGGGCTGACCTGAATTCCCAGCTAAAGCAGAAAGTGTATTTCACAGTCAAGGATCCCACACTAATAAAGCCAAAAAAAAACAAAAATTGTCAGTGTTTTTTGTTTGTTTGTTTTTACCTTTTCAATATCACATACATTTCCAGTAAATTTTGACCATTGGCCAGTTCTTGTTTAATCTGAACCCATAGCACTGTTCAAAGGAGCTGCAGGGTTGGAAAATGCCAACTCAGTTTTTCTAATGAGTTGGCCACTATGAAATATAATATCTTCAAATTGCTACAGTTACAGGCTGAGTTTCCCATTTACTTACTGGGCAAATACTAGTCTTTAGCAATGCTTTTATTAACCAGTACTCAAGCAACACATGATCCATTTTCATTACTCAGCCAAACATTAGTCTTGTCCTTCCCTATGCTCTTACCCATTTTCTGATCTGGTTGCATATCTGCAACAGTTTTGAGAGTTTACCATTAACAAATGGCATCAGAAGTAATACACTGTACACAAGCCCAAGTCCTGCATTGCTTTCACATCCAAAATTCAGGGTGCACTTTGGGTTCACAAGAAATGTTTGTGCAGAGCTCTGAAGCAGTGTTTAATCTTCTATTTGCAGTTTCTCTGTCAATCCTTCAGTTCCTCTCTGGGGTTTCCTTCAAATCTCTCTGTATATTGATTTTTTTTAAATCATTTGTGCTTTTTATTTAATCTGTTGTTGTTGTTGTTAGCAAAGAGGCATGTTAGATGATAAAATTTAACAGAACCTACATTACAGCAGCAATTCAAAAAAGTTCATGTCATTCCAAATACTGACCAGGTGGTTTCCTCTCCAGCTCCACTCCAACTGAGAACTATAGCAAGGCTTTATGAAATGCACATTTATGTATTGCCCAAGGAAAAGTCATTTGTTGTCAGGGGAAAAGGTGAGAGGATGGGAGGGAGATCTTAGACGATCCCTACGCACATTTCTCCAGGAAATGTTTTACTAAAAATCCGATTTTTCTTCAGCCTGCAAGAGGACAGAATATGATTATGGGAACTTTGTTCTGCAAAATTCTGCCTGAAGCTGAATGTTTGTGCTATAGGAAGGTCATGAGAGATCTAGGGATTGCAAGGAGGAGAGATTTTATTCCACCCAGAAAATAGCAGGATTCTGTTTCCAAAATTGACTCGTTGCTTATTTTAATTATTGAAAAACTCAAAACTGCTAACCTGCCATTATGAAGTGTTTGGCTTCACTTCAAGTTCCCTGTAACTGCTATTTAAATCTCTCTGGGAAATCTTAGTGTTTCTCTTACATTTTTGTTCACTATTTTTAATTCAAATTGGTTTGTCCAAACATTGATGCAATTCCTAGCCTTGGCCCTAAATATTTTGGTATGATGCAGCAGATATTCTGGGTGCAGGGCACCATTTCCCCAGCACCCCCAGTCCCCTCACCCACCTCATCCCTACTGCTGGCACTTTCTGCCCCATTCCTGCTTCCCTAATGTACACCTCACAGGGGATTTAAAGCCTCTAGTCTTTATTTCCTAATCAAACAAAATTCTGAAAGAATAGCTGAATGCTCTGTGTGCACGAGCATGCCATGAATACATTCACTTTCATGGCAACAAACATCCACTAGAGAGTAGACTAACATGAAACTAAATATTAAAGGACCAGCCCCTTCTTTCTGCTGTATGGTGTGAAGACGGGAAAGGAGAGGAAATTCTAGGGACAGGAGTCAGAATTGTCAGAAGTGGGAGTATGAATGCAACATTGTATGCTCCCCTCCTACCCCAGAGACCAGAGCCTGGGCCCCCGTTCAGGTTCAGGGTCTGCCTGAGAGGCGAAACCACACATGGCACGTTCCACTCTGAAATTCAACACTGTGTGAAAAAAACACCCCCCTGCATGCAGCAAGTATCAGCACTGTAAAGTTTCAGTGCATCAGCACTGGGAGCCGCGCTACCAGTAGTAGTAGCTATGCCCCTCGTGGAGGTTGGTTTTTTAGAGTACTGGAGATGTGGCAGCACTTTAATGTTGCCAGTGTAGACAAGCCCTTAAAACAAGTGTTTGCACAAAAGTGAGGAAGGGAATGCAGCTCAGATCAGCCTTAGCTTTTGATCTGCACTGCCTCCTTGGTGCCTGATCCAAATCCCTTTGACGCTGATTGAAAAAGTCCCATTGACATCCATGGGCTTTCTATCAGAAGCTTGGAAAGGAGAGAACACATAGGCAAAGCAGAGGGATCAACGAGATCCTGGCTCTGTAGAGACATACAAAATGCCAACTGAGCCCAAACTGCCTACCTGATAGCATCCCTTTAAATTAGGGCTCCCTTTGTGCAGTGGTGCTTCCATGGCAGAAGTCAAAGAATGTATTTAAAGGGTCTTGAAAGAACAGTTTATTCTGTGTATTTGAGAGAGAATAAAAAGTTATAATTGTTGATGTCTTGTATGTCAATGTCTTTTCATTTGTATTCGCTTGAACAATATGGGATTTTCCATTTTTCCCTGGCAAAGTGTCTGCAAAAATGTTTGTGAAATTCATATGAACTGGTAGAAATTTGGAATTTTTTTTTTTTTTTTTTTTTTTTTTAAATCCAAGCACATATTCACTGGAGACAGTGTTTCAATGGTAATTCACTATCAGTGCATATGAACAAGTCCTGCTTCTTAATAACAACTATCAAGATACCCACAGCTGCACAAACATTTTAATAAGAGTTTCAATTTTTTCTTATAATAGTTGTTTACTTCAACGTATTAAAAGTGCACGTGAAAAACTCTATGCCCCTTACAGTCCTTATAAAAAGATACTAATATTTAGCAGGAAAAGAAAATCCCTCAACCCCCTGAAAAAATAAAATCCACTCTCACCCTTTCTCATACTACAATTTTATTTATTTAGTATGATTAAAGTGAGTTGTCTTGAGACTATGAATCATGCAATTTGTAAAAAAAACACATCTTCATAAAACACTCCTAAAAAATGAATCATACATAATTGCTATTTCCAGGGTCTGCTTACACCATAAAATATCATGTGTCCTGTCTGATCAGAGAAGAACACCATCCAAAAGGGGCACTGGGAAGTAATCCAGTTACATGTGATATTTCTACAGGACATGCATGAACAGCAGTTTGGAGCAGCAGCAACAGAGCATCTTAGGATTTGTCTTCACTAGAGCACTACATCAATCAACTAAGCTTATGTAGTGCATCTGGTGAAGGCTATGTTGATGGGAGAGCACTCTCCAGTCAATGTACGGTAATTACTCCACCTCAATGAGAGGCGGAAGCTGTGTCAGTGGGAGAGCATCTTCCACCTACATAGTGCAGTGTAGACTCCACTTTAAGTCAATGTAACTTATGTCGCTCAGGGAGGGTGGTTTTTTCACACCTCTGAGAGGTGTACTTTACATCAACTTTAGTGGTAGTGTAGACAAGCCCTAAGATTCTGTGGTACGGTTTTGATAGTATTCCTCCCTCGCACCTGCTGAATTGCGGAGTGTTAGGTGTTTTGAAAAACCCAATATAAACAAAAATATTTTCATGACATTTGAAACATTATTTTCAATGAAAACTGTTAAACTAAAGAGGAAAGCATTGTGTCAGAGTGAATGACAACTGGACAGTGAAACTTACTGAAATTGACTCCTTAACTTTCATTGTCCAAGCTGAATGGAATGCAAAAATGTCAACAGTGTAAATGGTTAAAGTGTATCAGGGTTGTGTTGAATTCAATGGGAAGTTTGCATGAGAGAGGACTGCACAATGGGGCTGAGGCCATAGCTCTTAGCTAAGGTCCTAGACTGATAGCTGCATTAGAAATAGCAGAGACAGATAGAACCCAGGGATTAGCTGAAAAAAAGTGGCCAACATGCAAAAAGAAATTAAAATTGTGTATTTTAGAAAATGATAAATTAAAAGCCTTGATGAAATCTGCATTGTGGCCTGCTTACAGCAAAAGTTGAAGTTTGAGTAGGGGAAAATCTAATACCTCCAAGGCTACCAGTGAAGCAAAAAATTGTATTAGCTTTACAGCCTGAAGCATATTTGTTAGTATTTAACAAATTATGTGCTTCATTTAAATACTGTTGCCAGTAGCCAAATATATTAAATTCACCTCATTAGGTTTTAAGTCAATCAAGTTAAAAAATTAAAAGACGCTTTTCTTACTTTATGCCTAGGTACTTCTGTGCTCATTCAATAAATGCCAAAGGGATTCCTATGCCACAAAGGTCTTTTTCCATAACCATTTGTCTGCAGGTCTCCTGAACTTGGATTGTAATACAGAAAGACAAGGCATTCATGTGATTTCAGAATATTGCCGATGTTCCACAATTAGAAAGTTAGCTGTAATATCAAATCTGTGAGAGCCTGAGCCACTTACATTGCAAAGAGCCATATGTTCCTCCGGTAAAAAGAAAGAAATAGGCACAGAAAAGACTAAAGAACAGACTTTACTATGCCAAATAAGTTGCATTGAGCAGAGGCTGCATGGTCACGTGAGGAATAATGATGTGAAAATCCGGAGACCTAAATTCTATTCCTAACTCTTCCACCAACCTTTTGTGTGACCTCGAGCAAGTCTCTTTATCACATGTGCCTTCATTTCTCAATTTGTAAAATGGAGATATTTAGCCTCTTTAAGCAAAGGACTTTAAGCTGTAGAGATGAAAAGCATGATATAAGAGCTACTTATTATTAATACCCATCATGCTAGTTAGAATCCGTTCCTGTATCTCTTAGTCAAGAAAAAGCCCTATTTCTGTTGCCATGGCTAGAATCACCAAAGGCACTGTGCTGGGAAGAGACAGCACTACACCCCTATGCATATAGAAGCATCTGTGGTGCACTACACCCCTATGCATATAGAAGTATCTGTGGTACACAGTATGGTATACAGAAGTCCTGGTATATATGAAAATATAGCAAACTTTTCCTGTACCCTTGAAGAATGAGATGAATGCTACACACCCCAATATTTATAGCTGGTGCTTATATGGTTAAACATCTACGGAAACATTTAAAACTTGCCATGCCACGGTATAAATTTCTGCCAATCACAAGTTAATGCTGCTTGAAATAGCAGTATTGAAACTGATGAGAAAAGAAACAATTTTGACTCTTTAAATAGGATAGTCAATAAAACTCATCAAATACATTCTCTGACTAATATAATTGTGATTTACTTTGCCTTTCTCTGGGCCTAATTCAGCAGGATATTTAAACACGTACCTAACTAGAAGCCCATGAGTAGTCACATGGACGTTAGTAGGACTAATCACATGCTTCAAGTTAGACTGTGGTTGAATACCTTGCTGAATTGGGGTGTATAAGATGACTGAATAATAGTGGAAGGAAACTATCAATTTGAATAAATTATTTGACTAGGTGTAATCAAGAACTTGACCTTTTTAGAATGAGTTTCTTTACTTAGAACGGGACCCCATTTCTTTATTTCCCCTAAAACTGTACTTAGGTTTTGATGGCTGAGGTCTTCTCTCCTTGCAGGTCAGCACTACTCAAGCAAGTTTATAACTAACTACTTTGACAGCCAGTTAGAAGGCTCTGATGTGTTTGACAACTCATCCATCACTGACCATATGGTGTGAACTAGAATACAGCAATCAGCAGCAACAGCAGTGCCAGGTGAAAGACATTCAGAAGAAGCTTTATCACAACAAAATCCATAAGAATAAAAAAAGTGGGACAAAGTTCCTCCTCTATCATGGTGGGTCCTGCACTTATTGGCAGATTTTCTTTCCTCAGAGATTCACCATGTGGGTTGGGGAACAGCCCAGAGACCTTCCCCTCTGGAAGAACCCACAGTCCAGGTCAATTGGGAGGTTTGGGGGGAACCCAGGCCCACCCTCTACTCCAGGTTCCAGCCCAGGGCCCTGTGGACTGCAGCTGTCTATAGTGCCTCCTGTAACAGCTGCATGACAGCTACAACTCCCTGAGCTACTTCCCCATGGCCTCCTCCAAACACCTTCCTTATTTTCACCACAGGACCTTCCTCCTAGTGTCTGATAACACTTGTGCTCCTTAGTTCTCCAGCAGTATAACCTCTCAGCTCCTTGCTCCTCAGGCTCACACCACAAACTGAAGAGAGCTCCTTTTAAAACCCAGGTGCCTTGATTAGCCTGCTTTAATTGAGTCAGCAGCTTCTTCTTAATTGGCTCCAGGTGTCCTAATTAGCCTGCCTGCCTTAACTGGTTCTAGCAGGTTTCTGATTACTCTAGTGCAGCCCCTGCCCTGGTCACTTAGGGAACAGAAAACTACTCATCCAGTGACCAGTATATTTGCCCTCTACCAGACTCCTGTACCCCACTGGTCTGGGTCTGTCACAAAAGGTAGAACTATATTAATTAATTATAAATAAGTTAATTTACAATGATAAACTTCTACCAATTCTCCTACTAGGTAAACTACTGATATAAAAATGTTAAATTACTTGCTATTACTATAAAGGCCACTTGTCAGTTAGAGAGTAATTTATTTCTGTCTCACTTGTCTGCTTATTCCACTGTAGAACCCTTTTTAAATACAGAACTGCCAATTGGATCAATCTTTTCATGTTATTATAATGTAAAATAAAGTTCACTATGATCTGAACTAGAAGCATCTAATTCACTGCACTTAATCTGATCGGACTCCTCATATGTTGCCCAGATCTACAAAGGCAATTTACAAAATGTTATTCTGAAGATACCAGTAATGAATTATTGATCTATCTTTTTCTACCTTTTACTTGGGAGGTAAAATAAAGATGTATTCAAACAGAAGTATTTCTATTAAATTTAACATTTCTCATAGTATATTTACTTTTCAATATCAGTTCTCTAATTTATACATCATCTGAGGATTCTAAACTGATGACATCTAGAATGCCAATATAATCAACATCTAGAATGCCAATATAATCAATGCCATTTTAGTGGATTTTTATTGGTGTGTGATACAAACATTTATTGCGGAGTCTGAGTTCAGTCAGTTCTTGCCAAAACTCAGATTATTATAATCAGAATTGAATGCGCATGAAAAAAACCAAAACAAATTAACAATGTGTGCAGTGAAATTCTATGAAGAAACCAAAGCAAAATGTGGTGCTCACAGCTGACCATCCTACCTGTTTTCTTTCTCTGTAGATGGGGAAGGAGGGAGAACAGCTGCTTTGTATGGACGGGGGAGCTGGGATCTGAGGTAGGAAGAAATTCTTCTCCAGGGCATGGAGTGACAGCAGAGCTGCTCTGCAAATGCTAGTGCAAGATCTGTAAACTGCAGTCAACTGTGTTGTGACTCCAAATCTCCCCTCCCCGCCCCACCCCCCACACACACACACTTGGGTTGGGAAATGGACTGCGGAGCTCCATAATCAGGGATCCACTGGTTCCAAACCCATTCCTCCTTGGGCTTCTCATCTAACCCAGCCTGAAGACAACCTCCAGAAAGCTGGACTGTGCATTGCATTGCACTATTTGTACACCATACTTGGGAATAAATAAATCATGGCATTTTCCCCTGCCACCCACCCACACACCCCTCGCCCCAGCACATTCACACCACCACTGCTCCCCTTTCGAGTCTGGCAGGGTGATCATTTTCAAATGTGAATGACTGAGCATGCATGTGATCCCAATAGGACAGGTAACTAAGAGGTCATTTGCTATAGGCCACACTTTATTCAGACTTTACATGGCCAACAATAAATAACCATAGGTAGAACAATAGTTCCCTACAGCAGTTACCTAAATGACCAGAACCATTTTCTAAACTTACTAAGGTGAGTGAACATTCCACCCTCTTTTGGAACAGAAGGGTTTCTCTTACTGTACAGAGCAGCAAAACAGGATTTCAAATGAAGAAAGAAGGATTCTGCTAAGTATGTGATGCCAGAGAAATTTTGTTTTCTTAAAGTCCCTACTGATTCACAGTTGCCAATGTTAGTTAGAATATTTTATAAACTGTCTCTGGTCAAAATTAACTGCAGTTCTGAGGGTGACCTGCACTGCTCCAACATCTGCTTCTCCCTCACCTTTAATAAGGACCATGAGTGGAGAACAGAAAACTCAGAAGTGATGTACTCAGGGTCAGATTCTGATCTTGCTTACGTCAATGTAAAGGTATAACTCCACTCAGTGCCAGTTGAGCTACTGCAGTCTAAAAGTGAGAGAGAGCAATACAGTCATAGCAGTGCCCGATAGCCAGCTCACAGATAGAACTGCAGAATGATTTAAACAAAGGACAACATCCTGTGTTCTTAACTCCAAGTATGTAAAGGTAAATTGGGAAGATTATAAGGGAGGGAACAAGATAAAAACAAATTAAAGTTAGGGCTGTCGATTAATCATAGTTAATTCACGCAATTAACTCAAAAAAATTAATCATGACTAATCACAGTTTTAATTGCACCATTAAACAATAGAATATCAATTGAAATTTATCAAATATTTTGGATGTTTTTCTACATTTTCATATATATTGTATTCTGTCTTGTAATTGAAATCAAAGTGTATATTATTTTTTATTACAAATATTTTCACTGTAAAAATGATAAACAAAAGAAATAGTATTTTTCAGTTCACCTCATACAAGTACTGTCATGCAATCTCTTTATCGTGAAAGTGCAATTTACAAATGTAGATTTCTTTTTTTTTTGGAGGGGGGTACATAACTGCACTCAAAAACGAAACAATGTAACACTTCAGAGCCTACAAGTCCACTCAGTCCTACTTCTTGTTCAGCCAATTGCTAAGACAAACAAGTTTATTTACATTTACAGGAGATAATGCTGCCCTCTTCTAATTTACAATGTCACCAGAAAGTGAGAACAGGCATTTATATGGCACTTTTGTAGCCGGCATTGCAAGGTATTTACGTGCCAGATATGCTAAATATTCATGGGCCCCTTCATGCTTCAATGACCATTACAGAGAACATGCTTCCATGCTGATGACGCTTGTTCAAAAAATAATGCATTAATTAAATTTGTGACTGAACTCCTTGGGGGAGAATTGTATGTCCCCTGCTCTGCTCTACAGAACCCAAACCACCAAAAAATAAAATCAACCTTTGGCTGGTGGCATCTAACTCAGAGGATGAAATGAACATGCATCAGTCCGCACTGCTTTGGATTGTTATCAAGCAGAACCCGTCATCAGCATGGACGCATGCCCCCTGGAATGATGTTTGAAGCATGAAGGGACATGAATCTTTAGCGCATCTGGCACATAAATTGTGACGCTGGTACAACAGTGCCATGTGAACGCCTGTTCTCACTATCAGGTGACATTGCAAACAAGAAGCGGACAGCATTATCTCCTGCAAATGTAAACAAACTTGTTTGTCTGAGCGATTGGCTGAACAAGAAGTAGGACTGAGTGGACTTGCGGGCTCTAAAATTTGACATTGTTTTATTTTTTAATGCAGTTTATTTTGTACATAATTCTACATTTGTAAGTTCAACTTTCATGATAAAGAGATTGCACTATAGTACTTGTATTAGGTGAATTGAAAAATACTCTTTCTTTTGTTTTCTTACAATGCAAATACTTGTAATAAAAAATAAATATAAAGTGAGCACTGTACACTTTGATTCTGTGTTGTAATTGAAATCAATATATTTGAAAATGTAGAAAATATCCAAAAATATTTAAATAAATAGTATTCTATTATTGTTTAAAAGTGCGATTAATCGTGATTACTTTTTTTAATTGCGATTAATTTTTTAATTGCTTGACAGCCCTAATTAAAATGCATATACTTTGTATTAGCATACATAGAACAAATACCAGTTTAATTATGCTTCTAAGGGGCATAATTAAATTGATTTCATATCATTCCCTAAGTGAATCGAGTGGATGTATCACAAAGATACTTCAGACATTAGCATTTTTGTCAGTTGATGAGAAAGCATTTCACATGAAAACTCATTGATCAGCAAAATGTAAACACAACTAATGCATTGCCTGTCTTTTTTCATTTCCCATGCAAAGTTCTGAATTATTAATAACATTGCAGTCACTGATGTAGCTTCTTTTAAAGAAAAAAGCCTTTATAAAATGTTTACAGTACTTGATCTAAATAAAAAAAACCTGCTAATTATGTCCTCTAGTAAAGGCTACTAGTGACACAAAATAATGCACTTTGATAAAATTGAATTGTCATTTAACACAAGAAATACAGAATTACAGGTATGACTTTCATTCAGTAAAATCATATACTCTGAACTAGACTGTGGCTCCAGGAGTCACAGCCAATTTGGGGAGATGTTGGAGATATATTGCACCAGCGGGAGTGGCTGGAGGCAACCTACATGTGGAGGACAAATAGGCAGATGCAAGCAGAACTCCTCCAAAGAGATGCTGGGAGGTATAGTTCCTGTGCTCCTTTTGGAGATGAAAAGAGTTCTCCCTCCAACACCAGCTTAAGATTGGTACACTGAATGTGATTGTAGCCATGACCCCTTTGGCATGTGTAGCACCACTGCATGGAGTACAAGTACCAACATTCTAGCTGCTCCTTGTACAGATGTGCTAGGGGTAATGGGGGCAGAGTGCCCTGTATGATCTCTTAACCCTTACACACATGTGCAGAGGCCACCGCTGAATTCACCATGCAGCAGCTCACTTTCTAGTACCAAATATATACATGGTATTAAGGGTGGTAACATGGACTTCTGCCAAAAAGGGTAGCCAAAAAGGGTAGCAAAGGTCATTTCTTGATTATTAATCTCCTTATTCAGACAAATCTTATGACCTGAATAAGGATGCAAGACTTGGGTCGAAATCTTAGAAATAAAACAAGGCAATTTAATATGCATTTCATGATTTACTTTCTTTCCTAATCATATGTATTTTGAGAAAGAAAGATCCTCCTCATACACACACAAAAACTAACAAGTTCTTATTAGTAATAAAAATAAATAATAAAATGGACTATTATCAGGTATCATCATCCTCCAATATTTGGAATATACACAAAAGTCCAGTTGTAAATTAACTCAAGATTTAATAAATCTTATGGTCTATAATGCAACTTCTCAATCCTGCAAAGCCTTAAATTCATACCTAACTTCATGCATCAAGAAATCATCCTATTCATTTAAAAATAGACAATTGAATTTATTGAAATTACTCACCGTGCATAAAGTTAAGCACATGTGAAAGGCTTTGCAGGATTGGGGCCTATGTAAATAGTCTATAGTTCAAGTTATTTGAGCTCTATAGTCCATAGTTCAAGTTATTTGACCTCTAAAGGATTTTGTAGGATCCATATATCAGAAAGAGGGAGCATAGTGAGAGTCTGGTTGAGAAGGTAGGGGTCTTAAGTTTTGTTTAAATTTTTGCTCCTGCCTGCACGTTTTCAGCAATTGGAAGAGTCTGTTTATTCCATCGTATGTTTGAAATGAGTGTCAAAGGCCCCCAGAGCCTGAGATGAGCTTTTTAAAAAAAGTAAAAAAGAAGTTGATACAAACCAAAATAAATATATACTTTTCATTCCAGAGAAGCAAATTACATGCTTGGAAACTTTCAAACAGGAGTGTTTACCTTAACTCAGCAATTTAAAAAAACAAACAAACAAAAACCCAAACTTGAGATGCATGATTAAAAACGTGAAACAGGAAGTGTGCCCTTTAAATACCAACTCCTAATTGCGGATATATTAATATGTAAATCTAATTACGTACATTTAAGGATTAGGTATTTCATTAAATCTGCCTTGATGTAAATTGCACAGTCAGTTCTTTTATTAAGACTGATCATCAATTTCCATTCTGGTATTTGTTAATAATAACTGACAAAATATCAGAGGCTCACCCTTGCTGCAAGCATTTCAATGATGGCTTTACAGCACAGCTAAGTTAAATACCGTTATGCTCAGCTCCAGAGCATTCATGATGTTATATTAATGTCTTACGTGACATGAATAAAAAAAAGCTTAAATTTAGCCAATATATATTATATTTATTGGCTATTCAAGGGTGCATATATAATCCAATTATCAGAGACTTGAAATAGTTTTGCACTATTGCCCTCTGAGCTGGTCCAAGCATGCTTTTTAACTATTGACAGTCTAATGTAAATCCAGTCAATTGTATTCAGTACTTGGAAGATATTTCCTTAAGGTGCATGAAAGTCAGTTCTCTGTGGTGGAAAACACACCGGACACTAAGTGGGAAGTACTGGGTCTCAATCCACCTCCCACTGAAATCAACAAGAGTTGGGGCCTTCAATGGGAGCAGAATAAAGTTAACTGATTACACATTAAAGGCAAACAACAAGCGGAGACTACAGACTCTTTCCCATGCATTCCTATGTTCTCAGGTCAAGTAGTTTATGTTCTCTAGATAGCTGGGGAAAGGGGTGTATATGCTTATGGCAAATCAGAATTATTAATCCATTGAAAAGAGCAGAGCTAGGTTTAAAAATGCCAATTATTTTCATGGGAAATTTATGGGGGGAAGCATATCTTCCAGAAAGGCATCCAGTCTTGATGGGAAGACATCAAGAGATGGAGAATCCACCACTTCTCTTGGCAGTTTGCTCTAGTGGTTAATCACCCTCACTATTAAAGTGTGCGCCTAATTTCTAATTTGATTTTGTCTTCCAGCTACCACCCATTGGTTGTTGTTAAACCTTTCTCCACTAGATTGAAGAACCCTTTAGTACCTGGTATTTTTTCCCCTTGTTGGTACTTCTATACCATAATCAAGTAACCGCTCAAACTTCTTTTTGCTAAACTAAGCTGACTTACATCTTTAAGTCTCTCACTGTGAGGCATTTTTTCCAACACTCAAATCATTTTGTGGCTCTTTTCTGCACCCTATCCAAGTTTTCAATATCATTTTTAATATGTGGCCACCAGAACTGTCCACAGTACACTCCTCACCATGTGAGGAGCTGGCTCTATAGAATCTGAAATTCAACATTCTGGGGAGGAAAGTTAATTTTTAATAAATGAATCTTCATTTTAAATTGAATGAATGCCAGAATCATTAGTATGTTTAGACTACTCTGTGATGCTCAGACAATACAAAGCATCTATAATCCCACTTTAATCAACCAGTTAAAACCATTATCATTGCTTTGCATTGCAAAAGCAGTACAAAGCAACCAGAACATACCTGTGAATTTGGCTTATTATTTTTCTCCTCTGACTAATGGTGGATGAACCATAAAAGATCACTTCTGAGAAATATCTAAACAAATGGATCCTCATCTGAAGTTCACCAGAAATTTTCCATACATCTTTGGTCTCAAAATTACCTAACAGAGCTACACTGCCTTATACAATTTCTTAGTTTTGTCCATGTGAGACATATCAGAACAGCCTTTCTAGTTGTAATTCATGAGTGGTGTTTTGGGTCTCAGAGGAAACTAGGAAATTTAGAAACTGGGTTCAGGGGATCTTTGAACCAATTCCTATGGAAAACCCAGTGGCTAATCCTACTGCATCAAAGTCAGAGGGAGTTGTTATATAGAGGACCATTGGTGATTCACTTCTCTGTGTCAGCAACTCTTATCAGGCCTGACATACTCACTACACTTAACACATAGTTGTCATGATATATACCCAAAAGGTGGCATGTAATATGTCATTGGAAAACTGACTGATAATTAATACTCTTGTATGAGGGCTGCATGGGATGTGTATAAAGAGTTATGAATATGTGCTAAAATTAGACTCTTAAAATGTGTTTGACAAGCAGCATAAACCCAGTCTGCCTTAGACAAAGGAATGTGTATTTGCATGTCTGACCAGTCTGGTCATCAGGCAGAGACAATGAAGGTACATTTACATATAAGGTAAACAAAGCTAACAAGCATGGGAGAAGACAGCATGCTGTCTATACCCCCGCAGGAGAGAGAAACTTTATCTGGGTATACACTTCAGAAGAATACATTTCAAAGGCTATAAAGACAGAGGGTCTGAACCTCACATGATAAGCAATTGAATCAACTGATTGTATACAATAGTACTGTATCATAAAAGTATATTGGGTAAGGTCTTTTATGAAAGCCTGTGACACACTGGTGATTAATGCATACACTTCACATGATATTAACACTATATAAGGAATTATGGATACTTAAGTCTGTGACCAATCACAGGGAAAAACAGATTTTCTCCCTGACAGGAGAGAAGGCAGCTATCTACCTGTCTGCAATGTAAATTAAGCATTATGGAACCAAATTGAAAAGCCCATTTACATACAAATCAGCAAGGAGGTGGGAAGTTAACAGAAAGGGAAGAGCAGTAGGAAGCATTTCTTCCTCTTGTAATAGGGTTAATGAACTTTGTGAGATATAAGCAGAAACAGAAAGCTGTTTTGGCATCAATCGCTTGGGGGGTTAAATGAGCCAGAGACCTTGAAATCACAGAATGTTGGATCCTTCAGCCCAAGGGGATTGAAGTCTCTGGAAATTGAGTTTAGGTGAGAGACCTGCTTAGGGAAAGATTGAAACTTGCTAAAATTAAGTTTAGTCTTAGAAGCATATTTTAACTTTTGTTTGCTTGGAACCCTTCCTATCTTTATTTCTTATACTTGGTATCACTTAATCCCATTTCCTTTTATTAAATAAACTTATTTTACTTTTACTATAAACCAGTTCAGTGCTCTGATTGAAATAGGAGTGTTTGTTAACCTCAGTTAAATTAATGAGTTGCAGGGTATTGTTTCTTTAAAGGAGCAACAAACTTAATAAGTTTTCTAAGTGTTCAGTGAAAGGGTTGGATGCTGAGGGAGACAGTTTGGGGAAAATTCAGGACTGGGAGGCTTAAGGAGTCACTCTGCAAAAAGTAACTGGGCGGTGGAAGTCAGAGTCTGACTTGCACAAATGTATGCTGGCTGTTTGTGTCAGGGCTTGAGCCACAACAGCATAGCATTTAAGGAACCCAGAGTTGCAGGGTAGGCAGCAACTCAACCCCTTACTGGTCTGGGTTGAACCCCAAAGCATCACACCATGTAAAATATATACAGTGTTGCCAACTCTCATGACTATATAGTGAGTCTCATTTATATTTCACATTTTTCGTAAAGACCCAGGTGTTAGAATCAAGAGATCTAATTATTTTTAAACCAATCTCGTGATTTGGGGGGCCTGGTTCATGATTTTTGACACTTGGTGTTACCTTAAAATATATATACTGTATTGCTAACAGATCTTTTTGAAATCTCATAAGAATCAATTTTGTCTCTAGAAGTTAAATGGAGGAAAATTTTACACAGTGTTAAACTTCAGCTCCTAAATGTCTTTTTCCAAACTATACTTTTGTAATATCATTCCTTAACATTCATTATCACTGCATGAATTATTGGTCATTTTTCCTGCAACCATTTACCCTACTTTGAATGTGAGTTTAATAGAGTTCTATAATCATTTGCATAAGCAATTGATCTTTTATAATAAAATTGAATTTTATTTGGATATACTCAATATTTGATCTAAACATATAGGATTGTACAAGAAAACTATCTCTCCCAGAGATTGTCATTTGTGCTACAAATGCTGGGCATCAGTTCCACACCTGGGGATAAATCCCCAAGTGGTTAAAAAGTATAAGCAGTTAACTCCATAAGATTCCTGTCATGGGAGTTTCCTCTTCATAGTCCCCTCAAAGGGAAGGATTTGAGGAACTGTGCCAACAGCCGGAGCCTGCAAACCACACAAAGCCCTAGACTCTACTAGGGAACAAGATTTTATCCACAGGGATCTTGGTGCACTAGTGCATGAAGGTCAGGAAGGTGGTCACTGGCCTCCAGAACCATCTTGATTAATGTGGCTCCTCAGAAAACTATACTGACTTACGCTTTACTCAAAGCCTGGGCTTTTACCCTTTAAGGTACAAGCAGTTAATGCTTTGTCAAAAAGCATTAAGCACAGTGCAGGTATCTGCTAAGAAACCAATGGGCAGGTGGGGACCATGCCACATAGAGCACATCCCCTCATCTCAGGCCTGCCTGAGAAAAAATATTGGTGGGGTAGATAAACATCCCGGAGAGGTGCCATCTCCCCTTTTGCAAGTGCTGAAGGTCTCCCATCCCTTCTTGTACAAAGGATTCAAAATTCACAATGGGGACAGGCATGGAGCAGCACCTATGAGACAAGCTCCACCCTCCACCCCTATTCCAAAGAAGGCCCTCCAGGTGGGTATTGGGGAACGGGAGGACTACTGAGACAAAAAGGATGGAGCTGGAGTGCAGCCACTCTGTGTAACATAGTCCTCTGGCAACTTGGCAGAACCCCCCAGCAGAAATCTATGTGGAGTTAATTTTTCTCTCCTTCTACCATGGCTTTGACACCTTTGGAGTTGGGCGTAGCAGCATATTTGCAATGGGGAGCAGATGGCAACATGACTCACTCCTATGTGACTTGTGTAGGCAAAGGGAGTGGATTCGTTGAAGATTAGAGGGCTGGTGATTAATGCAGATCCCCTGGAATTGATGGGAACCAAACTGGATTTGCCTTACAGATTGAAGTACTTTTTGCACTCTCCTGCCCCCCCCTTTTTTCCTTCCTTTTTTGAGGAAAGGAGAGTTTAATCACTATCTTGTTCTTCTCTTATCTAAGAAGCTAAGAAATAAAGACAACTGGAAATTAAAGATATCAATCTAGGAGTGGGAAATCATTCAGCCTAGACCAAAATGTCAGACCATCAGTACCTTTGAAGTACAGAAGTCAAAATACTTTTGAAGAAAAAAATAATCATCTACCTTAAAGTTTATTTCTGATACACAATATTGGGCCAAATTGTATACTCATTTACACACAAGGCCTCATCCACAGGTGATGTAAATTATGGTAGCTCCATTGATGTCAATTGACTTCAACGTGACTTGCGTGCATGTATGTGAGGGCAGAATTTCACCCACTGTGTTTATGTCTTATGCATTGAAAAGGCTAGTGATTATTTGGGAGGGTTTGTTTTGGCTTACTCTGCATCTGTAGTCTTAGGTCAAAACTCTGTTCAGAGCCACACAACAGATCTGGATTTCAAAGTTCTGTTTTCCCAATCCATGTACATAGGGCCCAGTTCTGCAGTCCTTTCTCAGGCAAAACTCCAATTGATATCAACAGTGTATTTCTCTGTGGAAGTATGGTAGGAGGAAGCCTGTGGAGAAAGCGGGAACATTAGAATGTAGAGCTACTGAAATTCATGAGTATTTTGCCTGCTGAATTTATTTATCAGTTAATAAATGTATTTGGCTGCAGCAAGGAAAAAATACTAAGAGAAAAAGGACAAATATTTATGCTGGATATTTTTGGATGGAGCTGGGGAAAATGTATATGAAATTTTAGCAGTATAGTGGGATGTATTTTAAACTGGGTTACATACAGACAGGCACACAAGCAACAATAACTGCTGGTACAGTGACAGGCTTTTCTGCTGGCTGGGGTTTAATCACAGAAGCTTCCCGCTGACAACTGTGGGTCAAGCAGCTTAATCCAGCTCAATAATTCTGAAGCTTCTCATTCCTCTTTCCCCGACATTCATCCTGGTGCACATCCAACATGTTGACATACCTCTAATTTAAGTTTCTACCCAAATTGATGATGATATTCTCACTTCACTGCTCTCAAATGCAGCTGAATTAAGACACCAGGGTAATTAATGGGCCACCATATTAACAATTATGTTTCTTCCCATTCCACAGAGCAAACGCCAGACTAATTTTCATGTGTAAGTCACACTGTCAGAAGACTTCATTCCTATTAAAGAATCAGTTAAACATTAATTAATAGACATTTAAACTTTTACTTGGACATGTTTAGTGAAAAATGTTCCTTTGGCAGAATACTAATTGGTGTTCTAAATATCACAGGTCTTTTAAAAATGATCCTGTCTATGTGAACTCTCTATTGTGCAACAGTTTCACTGTATACCTCTTTTAATACATATACACATACATAACTATATACTTATCTACAGATAGACAGCAAAACTATTTCTTCCCATGTTTCATTAAAAACCTCATAAATTGGATTTGCTCATTTCCTAACTGTATTGAAAATTGAGAGTAACAGAAATGCAAATGGAAGCTCTGGTCACCTTTAAAAGAAACACATGAAAAGATTGTTAATGTTCAGAAATTCACTGACATTCCAAAAGAAATAGTCATTTCCAAGTACCCTTTCCAAAAGTGAAAACATAATGGGTAAATTAAGTTTGCTGTTGCCTGCTTCATGCTACTATATCTCCTCATTTTGAAAAATCAATATAAGCTATTAATCATTTCACCCAATGTCCAGAGACTCTAAATGCCTTAAAGGTGAACTGCAAAGGTTTGTGAAGAAAAAACAAATAGGAGAAGCAAAATTGCCATATAAACACACTAATAAGGAGACATTTCACACCAATGTCTGAATTATATACTGTCTCCCTCCTTTTACAGATCACAAACTCCTCACTCAGCTGAAACCTTTCAGCACACATAAAGATGGTGATTTTACCACCCCCACTGACCAGTCCAGGAGGAGAGAAAAGGTAAATCTGATTTTATTCAATAGCATACAGCTCTTTCAATTGTTCTTTTGCTTCACTTTTATATATGAAGAATGAAAACTATACAATGCTGAACAGACACCTTCCATTTCTCTTTGGGCAGATTCCTTACTCCAGCACGGATCAGTAAATACTGATGTTACCAACTCAGTGCATGTGGGTTCACTGCAGCAGACCAAAAATTTTGCAGTAGTCAATCTGCCACTTCACAAAGCTGTAAAGGGGGAGGAGGTTTAAAGAGGCAAGAATACCATTTTGAAATGTACTCAAATGCTACTAATTGGATTTACTTGGCAATTCTGTGGCAGATTTTATTCTATTATACATAGGTTCTTTTACCACCCTCATCACATAGTATTTGAACAAATCCTGGCGTAAATTGTCATATCTCCATTGACTTCAGCTGAACTATGCCAGTTTACACCAGGTGTGACCTGGCTCTCTGTTGTTTGTAAGGAAGATGTTTTTCTTGAATAACCTTCCAGTGCATCTTAAGTGGAACAAAGTGAGCACTGACACCTATTGGAAATATCACCGTCCCTCACACACAGAGCACTGTAACAACTAACCCAGATTACAGTATCAGAGGGGTAGCCGTGTTAGTCTGAATCTGTAAAAAGCAACAGAGGGTCCTGTGGCACCTTTAAGACTAACAGAAGTATTGGAGAATAAGCTTTCGTGGGTGAATACCCACTTCGTCAGACTCAGATTACAGTGTGAGTGTAAAGAGGAGCACACACCACCAGTGCTGTCTAGTGGTCAGGCAGGGATGCAGCAGGTTGCCTCCCTCTCTGACATCCCTCCCTTTCAGTTATAACCCTGTCTTGTGGGATCTGTCCCTTCTTTTGTGGCTCAGTTCTCCAGCTGGCTCACATGTTCCAGTCCACGTCTTTCGGGGTATGTTCTCTGTTGTGAGATTTGTACACCCCATCAAAGTGAGGTAACACATTTCAGTTCAAAAATGTGCATGACAAATTAAGATACACAGAATTGAAATCATGTCTCAGAGGTGGCTCAGGATATAAACTATTAGAGAGCTGGCACCATTACAGAAAATTCTTTAATAACATTTTTATTATTGAATATATATAGAAGAAAAAAATGCAGTCTTTCTCTGTTACTGTATGACCAGATTGACAAGCATCACATCTTAGAATAAATGATAATTCTAGATACATAGCTTTTTACATTTTAATTTTAAACACGGAATTTATCTAATACCAATGAAAAGGCTATTTGTCTATCCATAAAGACATAATGACCCCATCACTGTACTATCTTTAATTTAATGATACCTTTATTTTTGGTATAGTGCAGTCTAATTAAAGTGTTCACATTTTAAACACTTTTTGATTTGTCTGATTTATGAACACAAAGAAAATGTAAGCAGTTGAAATATTATTTGGGTTTTTCTTTGTGTTTGGGATTTATTTGAAAATCCTTCTTTCAAAGCATAGTTGGGCAAAGCCTGCCCCCTAGAGTATTGTCTTCCCTAGTGAAAAGAAGCATGTCTATACAAACTTATTCATACTCAATATCCAGCAAATAAATTTGAATTTGTGGGATAACTGTGGTCCTTGCAAGTGACAGAATTTCAGTTAGAAGTATTTGAACTCCTGAGCAAAAAACATTTGCAGGCTCGAAGTTAAGGCATGAAGAATTCTCAGTTATTTGAGAGGAAAAGGTACTTTGGCAAAATTTATTTAACAAATTAGAACGTGATGTTTTAGTACTATTTGAGCCTCCAACAAAGGACCAGAAAAAAATGCATTTCTGAGAGAGACTAATAGTCCCATCTAAACTGCTGATATCCTCTCCCCAATAACCAAATGCTTCAAAAGAAAACAAAGCTCCCATAATTACAAAATTTCTATGTATATTCATCTGAATTAATCTGGCACATAATACCAGTTACAACACATGCCACAATTTATGCATGTATCAGGATTATGGTTATTTCTCTGACCGTGCACTACCACAGTGTTCAATACCTCCTGGAGCTGCCTGATGCACAAGAGAAGCACACACCAGCTGCTACATCTCATAAGGGATGCGGATGCATTATGTTCTGTCCTCTGCAATTAGGCAGGTATATTGGTTGGTGTGTGTATTGGGGGGGAGATTATGGTATTATGGAATGCCGTTCCAGTATTTCTGATACTTCCAGTAGTGATAGCAGTGGAAGTGAGGGTCACATCAGATACACTCACATAACCCCTGTTAATCTCCCATTGTAACTAACCATGGAAAAGACAAAATCTAACAATACGCACCAAGATTGCAATAGAAGCCAGACATAGGTGTCGACATCAACGGCCCCTTTCAGGGCCTCAGCCAAAGACAGTACTCAAAATCATCAATTTCTGTGTGGAGAGATTTTCTGCAGAAAAGGCTGGCTTTCTGTCTGGCATGAAAGCTGACATTATGTGCTTGCAAAAGCATGCAAATTACTGCAAACTTTGAAAGTAACATCCATGCCAGCACAATACTTATACGTGACAAAAGACTGGTGAAAAAACACCACTCAGACTCCATGGTATAATGGAATTTATCATGGTTGAACTCAATCAAATAGCAGTAGTTTCTATTTACAAACCACCAGGTGAACAGTTTGCACATCCAACCAACTTTCCCTGCCAGAAAATTAATGCCTTATTATAGGTGCTTCAACAGCCACAAAGCCATCTGGAGATACTCTAACAATGACAACATGTGGGGAAGAAATTGAGAAGTGTGTGGCAACAAACAACATGATCCTGTTCTGTGACTTCACGGACAAATGTACCTTCCAAAGCACATGATGGGAAAAGGGGTACAAGTTTGACATAGCCTTTATCACCTCTTAAAATGCAGGCAACCTCACTCAGAAGGGAGGTTATAGCAGTAATCCCAAGATAACAACATAGATCAGAGCAGTGGCTACAGTACAACCCAGGAAAACAAAATGCCTTCTGAGATCCAATTTCAGAAAGGCTAACTGGGAAAACTTTATCTCTGAACTGGCTGACTCCATCTGTAATATTACTCCAACACACAAGCACTATGGAGAATTTGTTTCCCGGGTCTGGAAGACTGCCCAAAAGCACATCCCATGAGGGATGTCAGACATAATATGTATGTAGGATTCCCGAAGAGACAAGCCAACAATGTAAGTGATAGTCAGAACTATTTGATTGGGATCCATTTGGTGAACAAATCACTGGGTTCAGCAAATGCTTATGAGAGAAATTGGAAAAATGTGGCACAATCGCTGAGGGAGCTGATTGAACCAACAAACCTGTGCCACGTTAGCAAAAAAGCATAGGCCACTATTCATAAGCTGAACTATGATGCACAACAATGAAAGCACATTGCTGCAGTCTCTCCCAACGAAATCACAGCAACTCATTCTGAATGGTAAACCTGCCCACAAAACAAAAGCGCAGAATTTTTTTCACGTCTTTAGAGTCGACAATGAGCAGCTGATAATAGCCATGAAAATCCTGAAATTGGAAAGACAGCTGGACTTGATGGCATATCTAATGAACTATTATAGTACACTTTGGGATGAGAGAGCAGAAGTCACTGCTTGATTTCAACTCATGCATGGAGATAGGCCAAAGTGGTTGTACTACTCATAAAAGCCCTAGTTTTGCAAAGAATTACCACCCAATACCCGTACTTTGTTCAACCTGTAAGCTATATGAACAGAAGATAATGGGAAGAATAGCACCAAAATGGGAAGGGCAGCTGACTGATGACAAAGCTGTTTTCCACCCAGGATGTTAGAGTTGTGGCCAAGTTGTTAACCTAACTCAGTACATCAACGATGGCTTTAAAACTGCAAAACTATGGAAGCTACAGTGGCTGATCTGTAAGCTGTTTATGACACCATGAATCACCATGCATGTCTACTGAAATCGGAATGTCCTCTCCTCCCTAGTCAAGAATCAACAGTTCTTTGTCAAGATGGATGGTCAGAAAAGTTGATGGCGTACTCAACAGAATAGATTGCCCCAAGGTTCAGCACTATCACTCTTGCTGTTTAATATCTATATAAATGATCAACCAGAGTTTCCCAATGTGCAAAGATTTGTTTATGAAGATGGTATTTGCATTGCTGCCCAATCTGAAGGAGTTGAGGACAGAGTGTGCATTGTAACTGGCTCCCTGAGCCTACTTAAATACTATTTCAAATGATTCCTAAGTGCCAATCCTAACAAGACAAGTGTGCATGTTCTATCATCAGGCCAAAGAAAAGCTCCAGGCAGATCATGAGCTCAACGAACATCTGGTGTATCTTTGGGTCATGTTAGACCAAATGCTGACATTCAAAGGGCACATGAAGAAGCTGAAAAAGAAAGGGAACTCCAGGAATTGTGTACTCCAGAAACTAGCCAATATGAAATGGGAAGCTGACCAAAAACACTATGAGCAATTAGTCTCACCCTGCGTTACTCAGTTGCAGAGTACTGTGCCCCAATATGGTCACACTTGTGCCAGGCACACAAAATTGATATTGAACTCAATCAATCCTATAGGACCATCACAGGGACTTTGAAACTGACTCACACATTGTCGTTATGCCTCCTTGCAGGGATTGCACCACCATCAGTAAAAAAGGAAACACAAAAGCAGATGTACAATTCAAGACATCCACTGTATGGCCACATTCCACCATCTAAGAGGCGGAAGTCGAGAAAGACCTTTGCTTCTAAAAATCCCTTACCTCAAAATACCACTGTGGAAGGCTAAAAAGTAACAAAATTGCAGGAAATGCTGATGAAACTGGAGAACGTAGTTCCTTCAGAACAACTCTCTCCAAGCACTGACCTCAGACGAAAATACTGGCATACTCTAAATTGAGCAAGAGCTGGAATGGCAATATGACTAAATAGATGCTCAGGAATGACCCCAAATGTGAATGTGAAGAACCTAGGCAAACACTTGAACATTGCCTGACACAGTGCCCCCATCAACATCCTGTACTCTCAAGAAATTATTTGAAACAAGTTATAACACCCTGTCTTGGCTGAGGAGTCTTGATGAGTCTTGGATGATGAGTACTGGACGTACCAGAAGTGCATTGTACTTCCAGCAATGTTGAGCACTGTAGCAGTAAGTTGGATTGTGTAGGGTCATGAGGAGGAAGTAGTGCTGTGGAGCTAAGTTATGGCAGTCCCCCCTAGTCCCTGCAGAGAAATGTTGACATGTCATTTGAGCCTACAATGTGTAGTGGCCAATCTGAGAGTAGGGAGAGTACCTTTTGGCTGATGTATTCTGGGAGACTAGAGAGGATTTATTTCTGGTAGATGACAGGGATGGCAACATCAGCACAGAATGAGCAGAAATTTAGTAGAATATCATAGTGGCATGCTTTTTTCAATGTGATTGCACATATTATGTAGAGCAGTGGTTCTCAATCAGAGGTATGTGTACCCTTGGGGGTATGCAGAGGTCTTCTGAGGGTACATCAACTCATCTAGGTATTTGCCTAGTTTTACAACAGGCTACATAAAAAGCACTAGCAAAGTCAGTATAAACTAAACTTTATACGATTTATTTATACTGCTCTATATCCTACACACTGAAATGTAAGTACTATATTTATATTCCAATTGGTTTATTTTATAATTATATGGTAAAAATGAGAAAGTAAGCAATTTTTCAATAATACTGTGCTGTGATACTTTTGTATTGTTATGTTTGATTTTGTAAGCAAGTTCTGTTTGAAGTGAGGTGAAATTTGGGGTTATGCAAGACAAATCAGACTCCTGGAAGGCGTACAGTAGTCTGGAAAGGTTGAGAGCCACTGATGTAGAGCTCCTGAACTTGATTTACAATGTCTCTGGCCCCCCAAATCCTGATTCATATGTAGAAAGCACTTCACCCATCACTGAAACATCTGTTTCCTGAGTGCTATGCAACAGCTGTTTAACAATGTACAGCTACACCGCACAGCAGGTTAAGACAGGAAGTTAACAATAATGCTTGGCACTTGCATGCTGTTGTACATCTTTCAGCTACTTTAAAAACCTTAACTAATGTTAATTGTAGAGGAATTTAATTAGACAACTTGTACCCAAGTTGGAATGTGGCCATGACAATGTGAAAGCACCCTAAACGCTTTAAAAAGTGCCCGAAGGCATGCCGCTCTCTGGCCAGCGAGCCCGCTGGTGGCTGGGTGTGGATCAGCAGGTTCTCCTCCTTTAGTGCTAGGTCACAAAGCCCCACTCCTGCTGGGGTAAACTAATAGTCTAACACATAATAGTCCATCAACTTCACATTGGACTTTCAGCCCAAATCTTAACTCACTAGTCGTTACGCCTGTTAACAGTGGGTTTCAGTAGTCCTTACCCCTTTTCGGGGGATGGTTTCCACTCCACCTCCCTCATGGGGCTGCTAGGGGTACACAGGCCCTCCCACTCCACCGGATTCCAGTCCAGATTCCAGTCCTTGAATAGGCAGTCAAGGCCCAACTACACAGACCCCTCGCTGCCTCCCTGAACCACTTCCTGCCTTGGGGCTTTTGCCTCAGCCTCTTCCTGGGTTCCGGCCTCTCTAAGCCTCTTCCACCAGCTCACTGACAAGCTTCTTAGCTCTTTCTTCCACTCATCTGCTTCTGCTGCAGGAATGTTTTCTCTACTCCCCCTCGCAGGACAGTCTTCCTCCTCCCTGCAGGTCCCTTCACCAGCATGCAGAATCTTAGGTGGATACACTTCCTGCCATTTCTTTCCTAACTGCTTTGAGCTTCCGGTGGCAGATGTACCTCCCTTCTGGGAGGCTCTGTCTGCTCCCTGACTCAGCTCCCTGGCTCCAGTCAGGTTTCTCTAACTAACTGAGGGCCAGAGAGCTGCTCTTCCTCCTGGTCAGACCCTAACTGAGCCAGTTTCAGCACTTTTAATTCCTCCCTCCAGGTTTGATACTTATTGCAGATGTAGCAAAGTGGGGCTGATTGTACTCACAGGCTCTGCATAACTGAGCAGTTCAGGCCCTGTGTGAGGTTGGCACACTCCCTCCCACCCAGTGCCAAAGGGTCTTTTAAAGACCATAAATGGTTGAACATCAGTTTTATACCCCATCCAGAAGACAACACCAGCAGCACAGTGCCCTTAATGCCATGTTGAGACTTAGCATGGTCCAGTACTGATTTAGAGAGAAGAGTACCATCATTCAACTCACCAAAGTCAGTAGTACCATAGCTTGTACTTGGATATTTCCAATCTGAGTACTAGTCTTGCCCAATCATGCTTAATTTGTGAAAACTAACAAGACTACAGTCTGAGGCAATAAGGATTCATCTTTAGTTATTTACTTTGATTATTTCTACCAATTTCTTCACAAATTGACAGCAACATCTCCAATGATGGATCTCTTGACAAAGAGATCAGAAACAGGATAGAGACAGCTTCTCAGTCATTAGGAAAGCTACGTAATGAAGTCCTGAAATCCCACAACAATAACCCTCTCAACAAAAATAAAACTTTATAATGCTTTTTTGTTCACATCTCTCCTCTATGGCTGTGAGACCTGGACACCATACAAATGGCATATCAAACAGCTAGAGGCCTTCCATATGCGGTGTCTGCATGCCATTATGGGCCTCCATTGGCAGGACAAAATTACCAACCTGGGGGTTCTCCAAAAGTCAAATGCCATAAACATTGAGGCCACGCTGATAAAAGCCCAACTACGCTGGGTTGGACACATCATTAGGATGCCTGAATATCGACTCCCCAGAAAAATTTTCTAGGGAGAATTGGCACAAGGACATGGGCCACCCCAGAAAGTGCTACAAGGACAGCATCAAGAACAGCATACACTTTGTGCAATAAAACCAGATGATCTTGAGAAGGCAGCGTTAAATAGATCAGCATGGCAACACACAACACTCAGAGCTTTCCAAGCCTTTGAAGAGGACAGAAATAATCGATCGGTAGCTGCAAGGGGAAAGCATCATACTACTGATACAGCTACCAAGAAACTCACCAATGACTTTGTCTGCCCGCTCTGCTCATGAGCATGCACATCACGCTTTGGACTTCAGAGTTACTCCAGAATCCACAAAAAGAGATTGCATGAAAATTTTGTCGAACCAATGGACCACACACACACAAACCAATTTCTTCAGTCTATTATAGTAACTAGAGAACACCGATTGCATTGATATATTTACTGCACAAGTCCAACAGTGACTCATTTGAGGCCTTCCAGAACAGTAAGTGTCATTCTAATGGACTTAAATTCCACTTCATGTTAATAAATGTGAGATGAATAAATCGTCATTGATCTGAGAGCCCACCTGTATGTAGACTAAGGTTAAAAGGAATGGCATCTATGAAATGTTTACCGTCATTAAAGTGTTTTAGCAGCTTTACATAATATTAATTCATGTCACTAGATGACATTTCCCTTGCTATTGAAAAGGCCACCATGTAAGTGATGATGATGTTGCACTTTGAAGATTTGAACTGTAAGATGCAGTGACATGAAAACAAAAATATTTTGTGCTCATCTAATTCTCACTCTTTCCATCATCCTTTGATTCAAAAATAGTGCACTTAATGGCAGAGTACAGTACTTCTACAGAGGCAAATGTGCATTCAATGTTATAGTTTACTGAACAAGCTCTGGTCTTTCATAATGTTTTGAATTCTTGTCTTCTTTATTCAGTCGAATTCATTTCAGCAGGATGCACTTCCTTCACATATTAATGATACTATGACATTTTCAGAAATGCCCACAAAGTATACTGATAACGTATTGGATTGATTAAAGCTGAAAAAACTCTTAAAGGCAAAATAATACCATTGAAATACTTCTTTTACAGCAGTGTTCATTTTATGTCACTCTGTTACTTAAAAACAGATGAAAATGTATTAGATGTAGGTGAAATGGCAGGGAAATTTTGTGGAATTTCATATATTTTTCCAGTTAATTTTTTTCCAGTTGAAATTTTGAAGGAAATTTTCCACAGATCAGCTTGCAAAATCCACTTCTAGTTCAAAAGTTTGCATTCAGAATTTTGCATGGAAGTACCATCTTTGCAATGCCAGCTTGTGAAGAGAAGATGTGGCATACAGAGCAACAGTCAGATAGTCACACACATTTGTAATAACACACACCCCAGGTCAGACAGGACAGATGTAGCCAGAGATTTATATGCAGTGGTTACACCTCCAAGAACTTTGCAAGATTCTATGTTCAGCAACCTCAAGATCCCACCATTCATGGTCTAATCAGGGTGGAGGTCCAAGCTGAGATGTTGAGAGTCTCCAGGAGTTGGGGGCAACTATTAGATCTCTTCATTATCTGGAAGCAAGCAATGGATATTGGCACTGTGGGGGGTTCTTACACTCAGAATGAACAGGCACTGGAAAGAGTTGAGCTGATTGTTTCCAATCAGGATCCCACAAGTGTGCCCCAAAGCACTATTGATTCCTATGGCCTGATGGTGTACACTGACTGCCAGTGATATAAAACAGAGAAACCCAGCATTTACATAGACAAACTAGCTGTAAAAAACTTTACCTGCCTCTGCACAGCCAAGCTGCATGTAAAATGTATGTAAGCCAGCATCAGCATAACAAAACCACATATAGAGAACTAATTTCAGAAGACTAAACAACAAACAATGAAGTGACTAACCAACAAAGAAAAAGAAGCAGTGAGAGACAAAAAGGCATCCTTTAAAAAGTGGAAGTTAAATCCTAGTGAGGAAAATAGAAAGGAGCATAAATTCTAGCAAATGAAGTGTAAAAATATAATTAGGAAGGCCAGAAAAGAATTTGAAGAACAGGTAGCCAAAGACTCAAAAAGTAATAGCAAACAAAATTTTTAATACATCAGAAGCAGGAAGCCTGCTAAACAACCAGTGGGGCCACTAGACGATCAAAATGCTAATGGAGCACTCAAGGACGACAATGCCATTGCTAAGAAACTAAATGAATTCTTTGCATTGCTCTTCACTGCTGAGGATGTGAGGGAAATTACCAAACCTGAGCCATTCTGAAGGAACTCACATGTGAAATTTCAAACTACTAACTTTAGTCTGTAAACTATCATTTAAATCAACTTCTGTACCAAATGACTGGAGGATAGCTAATGTGATGCCAATTTTTAAAAAGGGTGCATCCAGAGGTGATCCCAGCAATTACAGGCTGGTAAGCCTGACTTCAGTACCGGTTGAAACTATAGTAAAGAACAAAACTGTCAAACACATAGATGAACATCATTTGTTGGGGAAGAGTCAACATGGTTTTTGTAAAGGGAAATCATGCCTCACCAATCTGCTAGAATTCTTTGGTGGGGGGGTGTCAACAAGCATGTGGACAAGGGGCATCCAGTGGATATAGTGTATTTAGATTTTCAGGAAGTCTTTGACAAGGTCCCTCACCAAAGGCCCTTAAGCAAAGTAATGTCATGGGATAAGAGGAAAGGTCCTCTCATGGATTGGTAACTGGTTAAAAGATAGGAAACAAAGGAGGAATACGTGGTCAGTTTTCAGAATGGAAAGAGGTAAATAGTGACGTCCCTCAGGAGTTGATATTGGGACCATCTCATTCAACGTATTCATAAATGATCTGGAAAAAGGGGTAAACAGTGAGGTGGCAAAATTTGCAGATGATACAAAACTACTCAAGATAGTTAAGTCCCAAGCAGATTGTGAAGAGCTAGAAAAGGATCTCACAAAACTGGGTGACTGGGCAACAAAATGGCAGATGAAATTCAATGTTGATAAATGCAAAGTAATGCACATTGGAAAACATAATCCCAACTATACATATAAAATGATGGGGTCTAAATTAGCTGTTACCCCTCAAGAAAGAGATCTAGGAGACATTGTGGATAGTCCTCTGAAAACATCCACTCAATGTATAGCGGCAGTCAAAAAAATCAAACAGAATGTTGGGAATCATTATGAAAGGGATAGGTAATAAAACAGAAAATATCAGTTTCCTTCTATATAAATCCATTATACACCCACATCTTGAATACTGCATGCAGATGTGGTCACCCCATCTCAAAAAGTTTTCCTTTCAGATTTTGAAAATTTGTTTCACTTCTTCAGTAATCTTTCATGAGTTTTTTAAAAAGGCCAATTTTGATGAGAAAATATTTTTTCATTAATATATTTTTCTGGCTCTAACCATGTACAGAATAATAACTGGAAAGATACAGAATTAAGCCCCAGGTTGGCCAAATCATGGCTTTAAAGGTTAAAAGGAACCTTGTGTTCTTCAAGCAGTCATTCTTGTAGGTAAATTAGAGAAAAGATTTCACTGTCTCAGCTAACAGGGTACTCATATACTCACTCAATGTCAGTCATCAAAATGGCTTTCTGAAATGGATCCTTAACATTTCTTTTATGGTCAGCATCATTTACAAACAAAATTAAATTACACATGGATAAGACCATTTATAGCAGATCACCAGCATCCTACTAATGCACAGCTACACTGATGTAGAAAGCCAACAGTGCAGTTGGTTGAGCAACTGAAGAACATCTCTAGAAAACATGCCTCCTGCAGTTACAGATAGTGCCACTGTAGTTATGGTTGCAGCAGCTTTTCTACTAAAAAATCCAGGCTTCTCATCAGGGCCTCCCGGGGGAGGGCATGGGGGCAATTTGCCCCAGGCCCCAGGCCCGGCAGGGGCCCCCACGAGAATGTCGGAGGCTCCCCCCGCCTCAGCCTTCACCTTTGCTTTCCCGCATCCCCCAGTGCCTCAGCACGCCGGGACCAGTAGCAACCCTGTAGAGCACTGCAGCGGTGTGGCTCAGGCAGGGCCTGAGGTCCTCCCACTCGGAGCCGCGTGGTAAGGGGTCAGGATGGCAAGCTCCGGCGGGCCGAGCGGCAGGAGCTCCTGGATGCAGCTCGCTGAGGCTCTGGGAGGCGGGGGTAAGCAGCATGGTAAGCCCCTCTGAGCCGGGCACCCCCCCCAGCCCCGAGCCCAGCCCCTCTGAGCCGGGCACCCCCTGACCCCACCCCCCCCCAGCCGTGACCCCCAGCTCCGAGCCCAGCCCCTCTGAACCAGACACCCCCCTGACCCCAGCCTCCCACAGCCCTGACCCCCAGCTCCGAGCCCAGCCCCTCTGAACCGGTCACCCCGCCGACCCCATCCCCCCACAGCCCTGACCCTTAGCTCCGAGCCCAGCGCCTCTTAGCCAGACACCCCCCTGACCTCATCCCCCCACCCCACAGCCCTGACCCCTAGCTCCGAGCCCAGCCCTTCTGAGCCAGACACCCCACGACCCCATCCCCCCACAGCCCTGACCCCCAGCTCCAAGCTCAGCCCCTCTGAGCCGGGCACCCCCCGACCTACAGCCCAACTCCCCACCCAGCCCTGGGCAACAGTAGCGCCACCCCCAGGCAGTGACAGCCCATTGGCACAAACCATCACCATCACCCAGAGACAGCCCATTATGTAATTGCAAATGTATACATACCGTTAAAGCATTTAATGTTTTTAAATAATGTATTTCGTGTATTTTCAAATTATTAAAAATTAATTTTTGAATGTATTTCACTGGTTATTTTTTACATTTCCAAATACTTGTTACTATAGTATTGCAACTTTTTTTATGGAAGGGGACCTCGAAATTGCTTTGCCCCAGGCCCCCTGAATCCTCTGGGCGGCCCTACTTCTCATGGGTTTGTAATTCAGCCAAAAAAATCCTCCTTGGACTGAAACATAGTATATAAACTCTGTGAGCCAAATTCTCCCCTGATTTTACATCTTTTGCAACATTATCAAGGGTTTGAGTCAGGGCAGAATTTGACCCTTTGGGTGGTAGCTGATTTTGGAGTATTTAAAGAGCCCCAGAGATGAGAATATTTAGGGAACTTTATAATGATCTCATAGCTCAAAAACTAATTTCAGAACTCAGCATGAGTTAATTCCAGGTATAATTCCATTATACCTGCCAGCTGACTAATGCAATCCATAGGTAATTTAAAAAACAAAATATTAGCCATTTATAGGTATTTTGCTAAAGGGCAAATCCAAAGGCTCCCATCCCAGGCAGTAGAGAAGGTGTGGATCTGCTGCAAGAACAGGGAGCCAGGACAGGAGTGTGCACTTCCTGTGCCATTTGGCGCTCAGCTCCACATGGGTCCCCTGCACAGCAGTGCACAGGAGGTGAGAGGAGGAGAGCCAAAGGACCCATCAGTGCACAGATCCTCTTGGCCTCCCCCTTGCAGTGGTGGTGGTAGCTTGACATCTTGACTACTTCAGCCCACCCTAACCATTGCAACTGCTCACTCCCACACTGCAACCTCCCACTACTGCATAGGGTGAATACAGGATTTAGGCCTAAGGGCAATGAATAAAAATAACGCTTACCTCTTCTGTAGTACTTTTCATGCGTAGGACTCACAAGGTGTTACAAATGAGAGTAAGTATCGCTGTCCCCAAAGTAACAACGGGGAAAGTGAGGCAAAGAGAGAGAGAGAGAGAAACTGACTTGCCAAAAGTTGCCCAACGGATCAGTGGCAGAGCCAGGAACAGAACCCAGGTCTTTTGACTCCCATTGCAGTGCCCTGTCCTTGGAACCTCAATGCCTCCTCATTATGTTGTCTCCTGCTCACTGAAAAATTTAGTCATAACTGTGACAGTTTGGGAATATGTCTCACATTATGAATTCCATTTGGTTTTCCGGACACTGTTGGTACTTGTTACTGTCATTGTGGATTAGATCATCATTTTGTAGCTGAAATTGCTACATGTAGTGAGGAAGCTATGTTAGAAAGGGGACAAAGAATCAAAGGTCATCAACATTGACTGGCTCTCACCTGTTTGAACAATGGGGTTTCTGCCAGCAAGGCCATCACCTTTGTATAGGCTCACTCTTCATAGCAGCCTGTTTGGGGAGAAGAAGGGGCTGGAATTCCCCCCTGCAAACCCTTTCCTCCTCCCGGTCCCCCTGCACACACACACACCCTTCAGCCAGAGTACATGGCTGGAAGAACTGAATTTTCTCCATCTGACCAAAGAGGGACAGAGGTTAAAAGTTGTCCAAGCCAAGGCAATACACTGTCAGAAACAGAGTACTCAGAAGGAGGAAGTTGAGATAGGAGGGACTTTGCCTTCATTAAAGGAATTGGACCGAACCCAGGGAATCACAAAGAAAGCGAGAGCAGACTGAGGGGAATTGAACTCAGGAGTTTGTTGTGTTCCATAGATCTGTAACTTACTTGTGCTTTTTAAGAGCAAAGTATGTTTAAGAATGCCATTGCTAAGTCTGCGTTCTTTGCTCTATAACAACATGGTCTCTAAGGGCATAACTAGGGAAACCCGAGCTCCCAAAGCAAGGTGGACTCTGGGGAGAACGTTTCTGAGCAACTGGGGGGTTTTGGAGGTTTGAAGTACTGGCACTAAGGTCAAAGTGTCCAGACTACAGGGTCCTACTGCACAAGAGGAGTCTCAGACACTGGGTCCACACTGGCAGTGCACCTGAGTGACCCAGAGCTAGGATCAGTGAACAGTCACTACCCAGACCCAGGGAGCTTAGCAGCATGTGGGATTCAGAAGTTGGATTCCTCCAATGCTACTGGTATCCACTCAGAGTGGGACTGGGCCACTTTGTGACAATAACCATAAACACTATTGATACATGCTGCAGTACTTACAGTAATTATTGTATTGAAGAATGCATGTTGCATTTCACCTTTAAGGATGTGATGATTATAATAATAGAATGGAAATTGCTTTCTAATAGAATCTTTGTTGGATGAATACAAAGATATGTTAATTCTATATTTGTACTGAATTTGGGATTCTATTTATAATATAGGATATTTTAGGCCTAATTCATTTCTCACTCATGTAAATTAAGAGTAAGTCCTTTGAAATCAGTGTAACTGTATTGGTGTAAGACTGATGTGAGAAGAGAATCAGGCCCATGATGTTTAGAGTCTGATCCTTACATATTAAGCAGATCCTCATCTAGTGTAAATTGGCATAACCGCATTGACTGCAATAGAACTACACCAATTTATCCCATCTGAGGCTCTGAGCCATTAGTTTCAACTTATACAAATTCAATTAAAGTAAAAATAGTATAAAATGCATAGGAATAAACTTTATGCCATATTCTCCTAGACAGGTTTTAGCTTTTAGTTTCAAAGCCTGAAAGTTAGTTGGAAGCATAGACTGGACATTAATTAATACCTCTGGATACCACATATGACATTTCTAAATCTGCCTGTAAAATAATGGCTACTAATGGTTTATGACTTTTAGAAAAAAATTAAGAAATATAGTAACTTTGTACTGTGGCATAATTTTTTTCATTATGTTCTGGGATACATTATTCTTCATTGAAATGCATTAGAGTTTCCTTCCAGCATAAATCTTTGAACTGTGAGATCTTTCTGTCAACTCATATTTTAAAGATTTGGGCCTGATGCTCTTCACACACTGGCTTTACACCAGTCTAATTCCAATGGCTTCAGTGGACTCCTGATGTACATGCAACATAAGAGAGAGGAAAATCAGACTTTAGGCAGCTGAATAAGTGCAACATGAGAGGCTCCATTCCTCCCAAACACTCCCACTATACTGCCTCGGGGATAGAGATATTCTACCCCTCAAAGAAAATGTTCAGGTTTCCACACTATTGATTAGTGTGAATGATGTGCTTATTTAAACAGCTTCTGGGAAGTGAGTTTTAGTGCTATGAGTGACATTTCCTTAATAACTGCCTAAAGACCCACTTTCTTGTTACGCTACTTTAAAATCATTATTTTGTTCTGAGATGTTCTTTAAATGGTCGAAGATAATTCCCATTAATAGGAAATATTTGCTTGTTAAAAAAATATAATTGTCTACTTTTTTCTTGCACACTTATGTTATCACCAACAAGAGAAATATTCCTTCTCTTTTTCATTATTTTCCTCTCAACTGTTTCTTAGAATGAGGTAGATCAGATGCCAAGGATTCAGGGAATTCAGGAAGAACCTCCAGGAAAACATTTAAAGCAAAAAACAATGTTTAAAAATCAGATACAAGATGGAGATTGTCCAAGAGCTGCAAACATTTTCTTTGGTCTTATAAAAATTCCTTATTTTCTTCCATTTATTCAAGTTCAAGCCCTTAAGTGAAACACCATAATTTTTTTGTCACTGCACATGTTCTCTAACCCTTTACTAAAGGAGTCTGCTACTCTAAAGAAGCTTTGGGTCTGAGTTGGCCACTGAGTCTGACAAACAATTCCCATTATGTTTGGATTCCACATGTGGATGATGCTTCATGCAGGGATTGAAGGCAGAATGAGGTTAGGCTAGAATATAGATTTTGCAGGCCAAATGTGTTGTACTGCACAGGATCTATGGATCCTTTGTATAAATGAAAACTCCAAATATCTACTGTAGACCCAAAAGTTAATAAATAACCCATAAAAGAACAAACTTTGATGAGCAGTTTTGCATTAGATTTTAAAATATGCTTTGCTCAAATAATAAGTGACATTTTGTCAAGGAGCCAGTTTTTCAGTGCCTTTCATTTTATTTTTGTGACAAAATCCAGCAGCATGTCTTTTACAGTTCCCCCTCATTTATTTTTCCATGAATAAAAGATGTTATTTGTTACTAATTCACCCTGACTTTTTGGCCACCCAGGCTGGCCTTTGTATTCCTCCAGGGAATGGGTTTCCTTCCAAGTTGAAATTAAGTCACTATAGAACTCTTTATTGATTTCATGGTACAGAGGGGGTACCATTCTTCATTGTGGAGTTAACTGGCTCATCCTTCTATGACAAAAATCCCAATTTTTAAATTAAGCTGTCTAAATTATGCAAAGAGAAAACGGGTTCTTTGTCAAATTCTAGTGGCAACACCCTCAGCTACTGTGAGTGGGCACAGCTCTATTGAGTTCAGTGGAGCTACACCGATTTACACTAGCTGAGGGATCTGGCCCTGAATGTTTAAGACTGAGGATGAGAAGACTCTTAAGTTAGTTAAGGCATACAAAGAGCAGGGCCCATAAAAGTGCTAAAGCTTCAGAAGAAAGACTAAAGCAGCATTAGCCATGAATGTGATTTTATCATGGGCACTTCCGTGATTACTGTTATCAGAGATAGCTTTTAATTAATAATGGCATCTAAATTAGCAAAAAAGAGCATGCAAATGAGACCATTCATTAGGGTGAAATGATAAAACTCTGTATCATTGTATTATGACATATTACTCAGTGATAACAGCTGCCTTCTTTGTAATTGGTACTAATCCCAGCACACCAAATTGTCTGTGTTAGTTAAATCAAACACAGTCTTTTTATTAGTATTGTGCAGTAAACAAAACATAAAAATAAATGTGCTTTTGAGCAAAACCATGGAAGAAATCCTGACCTGGCTGAAGTCAGTGGCAAAACTCCCATTGATTTCAATGAAGCCAGGATTTCACCCCAAGAGTACTGTTACAAAGCAGATAAGCAGCTTCTTCAGGAGCTCTTAAACCGGTATAGCAGGAGAAACATAGGAATGCAAATACTAGATGAAAACAATGATCCATCTGTTTTAGTAACTTGTCTCCAACAGTGGCCCAGCTGCTTCAGAAGAAGGTGCAAAACCCCTGAAGCAGGCAGTTATGGGATAACCTGACTCAGATAATTTTCCTTCATACTCCCAATAGTTAAAGGTTGGTTTATGCCCTGAAACTCGAAGATTTATTTCTTTTCCAAAAAGCAGCAGAGATGGATGTTGGAAAACCCAAGAAATCACAAGTATATTTCAGTGTAAGAAAATTAAAACAAATAAAAGTCATTTTATGAACTTTGGTGGCTGACATAGACTGAAAGTAAATTGGCTGTCCTAGACTAGCTTCACTACAACTGCATGTTTCCCCTGCATTGGGCCAGAGAAAGGCTGCAGAACTTCAACTCATGCAGAAGAAGAGAACTGTCACATGTTGAAAAGGGAGTGACTGTTAATGGCTTATTCACTCAGTGAGAGAGACTCTCTGGCAGGAGGATTTGTGAGATTGAGGCTGGGAGGACTGCATGCAGTGGTGCCTGGAAAAGAAAAACAGCTAAATTAGGAAGTTTCAAAGAGCAGAGCCAGCACTCCACCTTAAGAGGTTAAATTGGGAAGAGAGAGACTGGAGCGGAAAGAGCAAGTCTGAGACCATCTTCTCTCCAAACAACTAAGCCCTATGTGTAAGTTTATGTTTTACATCTGTTCTCTGCAGAGTGTAAAATAACAAAAATAAACAGCAACTAAAAGTGGAAGAACTATAAAATAACCATGGTCACCAAAGTAAATGTCACAGCCATTAAGAAATAAGTCAAAGTTTAAAGGTCAGTATCAAGGTATGTTTCATCACTTACATATTCCTCCTTTTGTTTATATTAACTGCTAGGAAGCTAGAAATGGAAATATGTATCTTTGCCCTGTATGCACATTGGGCTCATACAGGTCTTTTGTCTGCTAAGTATGTTCAGCTAATGACATTTAAAAAAAATGTATTTCTTTTTCTTATTTATTTAGAAGAGAACACTGAAGCATTCTGAAACACCACCACTAACAAACAATAAGAGTGCATAGACTTGCCACAAGTGCATTTACCGTAAGAAAAAACCCAAAGTTTGTGATATTTTAAGCTTTCCAAACTTGGCATTTTCCCTTTAACAGCTGTGTCATACAATCATCAATTAAGGACCAAATTCCACCGTCAGGTATTTGTGTGAGGCTCCCATTGGCTTCAACAGGAGCTATGCTGCCAGTGGAGACCACCTCCCAGCCACTACTATGGCTGCACCATAGGCATTGTGGACAAGACTCTGCAGGAGTTAAATGTTCTTTTAGCAACATTAACTCCCTCTCGGATTTCCTCTAAAACACCTGAGCAAGTCCTGCGTGGGGCATGGCTTGGAGAGTGGCTTCCCCCTGCTGTTCCTTCCTCAAAAAGCCACAAAACTCCTCACAGGGAGAAGGCACAGAGGGAAACTGAAGCTTAGAGGGCGTGGAAGTAGCATGTTGCATTGGTTCAGTTGAGAGCACTTTGCGTTCTAATTCCATGATCCTTTGCTCCCCCATGGCCCATCTATAGTAGGTGGGAAGCATGTGACTTCAAATAGTTTTTGGTGCTCAACACTTCAGAAAATTAAGGACGTAATGATATCTGTGCAATCATTTATGGGAGGCACCGCCACTCCTCTTGCATGCAGATCCCCCTTGACATCAGTAGGAGTTCTACATCGTAATGGAATACAGGCCTGGGTCCTGCTATACTGGCTGTGAAGTCAGTGTATAATTCTGGATAGAAATTACCAGTGTCCTTCTGATTTAAGTGGCCAATACCATCCTGCATCATTTGCGCTTTCATTTAACATATACAAAATTCTTTTTCAATATGGCAAAGGCCAAAATCAAGTAAACATAAGATAAATATTTACTGAGAGTGCAGTTAATAGAGTGTCATAGGGATTAAGTTAGGAAATTGAATAGCATGAGAGGCACAAGCAGGGATGTATTATTGAATTATACGTTTCTCTTCACATTTGAATAATTTATTGCTTAAATTGATACATTTAGTAAACAAAAGGCCTAAAGACACCTAAATAAATATTTAAGTAGTTTTATGTAAGCATTGCACAATCATTTAAATTAATTGAACAAAAACACAAAAGCATATCAATGCTTTAATTCTAATTTGCCTATATCATAATATGTATTAATGTGCTGGGGAAAAAAACCCATCATGAGTAAATCACACTCCAGAAACATAGTTTCTATGGGTATGGATGGACCTTATATGACATGTGATTTTTTTTTTTTTTTTAATGAATTGAGTTAAAACATGTAGCTTAGCTCTTCGTGATATGGGTGGCAGCTTGGAGATTCTCTGCTGACTAAATATTAGGGGCTGAACCTGCAAACACTCACTATCAAGCATAGTGCTTAATAACATGACTAGTCCGATTGGGTTCAATCAGAACTACTCAGTAGTACAGGTGAAATCCTGGCCTCGATGAAGTCAACGGGAGTTGGGCATTGATTTCAGTGGGGCGAGGATTTCACCCTATAACTTTGCAAGATCTGGCCCAAAGTTAGGTGCAAATATGTATTGTTCTGGGCATTCTTACATTTGGCATAGCCAAGTATTGGCCTTTACGAATCATTCTGATAGAATGATTCTTTTATCATGTTTTTTTGAAAATAGTTATTAATGTTAGTAATTTAAATAATAGTCACAAAAGAGAAAAACAAAACCCCACAATATTTTGTAATTTCAAAAGACAGTTTTGATAATCTCTATCATATTTGAAATTAAGTGGTTTGATTTTCATGCTTGCCCTTCCTCATTACCTCCTTCCCTGCAACAAACACACACAACTAATTTTGAAACTTAGATTGTAACCTCTTTGGGAAGTACTATGGGCCAGACATTTTAAGGTATTTAATGTCCAATGATGCACATAGGTGCATAGTGGGATTTTCAGAAGCATTTTCAAATAGAACTTAGTCATGTAGGACGGTGCTTTTGAAAATCCCACCAGGCACCTAATACCTTTACAAACTGAACTCCTTGTGTCTTCCTATGTCTTTTGTGATTCACCTAGCAAACATCTGGTTTTTAAAAAGTAAATAACGATTCAATTATATCACAAAGAGTTTGATTCTTGAAATAGTGAGCCCACTGACCTACTGGAAAGCATTATGCACATCAGTGCTGGTGTTTTGTTTCTCATTTCCCTGCTATGGATTTTAAAGGGGAAATGCCTATTGAAGACTCTGGGGAGTTGTAATTCAAAACCAATGCCACTGTGCCACCCCTTGACTTTAGATGTTTATTCTGGAGGGGCTTGTTTTCTGTCTGTAATTTATTAGAAAAATAAGTTTGTGGTTTATTTAATCTGTAACTGCATAATTTTGAGATTAAATTGGTTGTTTCATCAGTACAGATGGTGATTCTGAGCAATGGCGGAGTCATCACTGACTCAACTTCTAACACACACAGACTACAGCACACGCAGAGTAGAACATGTGCCACTTCCCAGGCTGCTGATGTACTTGACCTAAAAATCATAGCAGACAGCCATCACAGGGCATAAACAGGTTTAAAAGAAACATGATCAGTTTCATCTGTTCCTTTTGCTACTATACCAGTTATTAAAAATTAGAATCCACATTTTTTGGAAGATGTTGGTTGAAACAAAGTACTGTAATCCCTAACTTTGCCACTCCCACACACAAGAACTGGCTTTGGGTGTTATATATATGCTCTCCCTTTCACTTGTTCCCTCTCTCATCTGCTTTGTACTGGGACCATCATAAAGGCAATTCTTTCAGCTTGGGGATGCACAGCCTCTGTCAATCTTACTTCTTGCAGGAATACAGCAACACTATACTTGTCCAGATACAGGATAAATTCATAGAACAAGAGGTGAGGAAAAGAAGTGGGCATCTGAGTAATAATAATTAAATCTACTGTCCTGTAAGTACTTCAGCATAAGCAGAATAACCTCGTTAGTGTATTATGCACTTTCAACACAGTATCAAATAGTAAAACAATCCCTGTAGGAAGCACTGGAATAATATAATGCCAACTCCTATTCCAGCAAAAGGGCAGATTTGTATATTTACTTAACTCCATGGCAAGGCAGAAGTGGATCTAGATCTATATTGTGGTAGATGATAGTATGTGAACAGTTAAGGTTCACCATCTTCACCCCCCACTATCTTCAGAGCTTTGTGTTTCAGGGCTCCAGGCTCTAGTGCCCCATCCGCACAGGCCATCTGCCTTCAGTGCCCTTTTGGGGCAACAAAAGGGGTAACATGTCCAAAGTCCCAATCAATCAGCCATTCTGCTGGGCTCTGTTCCTGGTCCTCTTTCCGGGGCTCCTTTGGAGTCTTCTCCCTACCTCTGCTATTGAGTACAGGCCCCCTCAGACTGAATCTCCCTGGGGTGTCTAGACTCCTGCCAGTCCTGACTCTAGGTCCTTCACAGGAGCCTCTCTGCTCCTTGTGGTTTCTTCCTGAGACTAAAAACTCTCTCAACCTTTTTGAGGGCAGGTGTCCATTATGACCTGACCCCCTCTGCTTAGAAGCAACTAGTTAATTATAGCACAAGTATAGTCAATGTAACTAACTGGTGTTTAACATCTTATTGTCCCTGATGGGATTTCAACCCATCACACAGATCCAAAGACACATATCCCTCCCCGCTTTCTCCCCTCTCAGCTGACACTTGCAGAGATTCACCCCTGTATACCAGGCACCAACAGAGGAACTGACAGATCCCCGATGGTCTCCTAGCCCCATGTGGGGTAAGCACCTCAGAGCAAGGTGGGCTTATGTAGAGGAAAGATGTCCTCTGTCTGAGGGAGTTGTGGGGATAGTTCCTTAAAAAAAACACATACACAACTAATAATGCTAGGAACAAGGATGGCTGTGAAAAAGCTAAATAGCAGAGGGAATGCAAATAAATAAAATGTATAAATAGCAGATAGCAAAGGGTGGGTGCCAGAGAGGCTATTGCAGCCTCAGGAATGAAGTAGCAATTCTAAAGTGGCTCCATGACTTGTGGGGGAGGATTTGTCTCTCTCTCTCTCACACACACACACCTCTCCCACAGAGGAGGTCAGTGCACTTCTCAGTACTCAAGTTGTGCAGTGCTGCACAGGATTTGTAATGTGTAGGTCCTTGTGCTCGACCTCTGGACTAGGTACTCTGAACTTTATCCTCCATGAACTGGGCAGTAGCCCTACAAAAGGGATGATTTTCACGCAACACACCCTTTCAATAAAACACCCTCTGCTACCCCATGGGACTTGATGACATGGAAGTACATCACAAAGGGTTATTTTATTTTAAGATTATTTATTAATGATATGGTATCTGGGAAAATTACAAAACTGGCTTGTGCAGCAAAGGATCCAGTGTATAGAATCAATTGAAGCATTCAAGACAAGAGACAAAGGGTTTCATTCCAGTTGCTGGTCAGGTTAGATTCATCCTCACAATAAGGAAAGGAGTGTGCAATTGCTTGATTATTAAAAAAAGGTGCTACTTAGTGTCTGATTCTTCAAGAAAGATACAATACCCTCAAAGAGTTCTGAGCTGTGTGGGGCACTACTAAGCCAACAATGATCACAGCAAATTTCACATATTGGTAGATTATGTCAAACAACCCACCACTTCAAAACAATATTTCATCGAAGCAAATACTTCATGAAAGTATAGGGGTTTAAAACAGAAAGTAAACATAATAAAACAAATTGTCAAATCAGGAGAAGAAAATAAAAAGTTCAAGGAAAAATAGTTAGTTATTGAGCCAGCACTTCACACGTAAAAAAGATCTATGTCAGTAGATAGAGGATAGAGCATATGGTGCTCTACCCTCTGTTACTAGCATCCCTGGTTCTGAAGATATTTAGGTACAATTAACACTCTGTTCATTTCATCTGATGAGTCTTCCAATGCAGTCAAATCTGGGTTAAATTAATTCCTGGGATGAACTTGTCCCTTTGAGTTTATAGCATAGTCTGCTGCTGCAAATTCAGCATTTTAACTTCATTACAGGATTGATTCAAAGGGGAGACAGCAGGAAGCAGAAACCGTTTGTTACAACATAAATATTAACTGATTAAACAAGTGGCAATGATTTGTTTGTGGGAGATGAATGGGCAGGATGTCCAGGGAAGCTGTATTTTCCTGGAGGGAAGGGGAATAGTTCTCCTCCCCAAAGTGTGAAAATTGTTATGTTTGCTCCTCAGCCATCAGGTGCTGGAAAGAGTCAGCAGCGATCACGTAGAGGCATAAGTGCCATTCCAGGCAGCAAAGGGAACAGTTGCATTCCACAATAACCTGTGATAATCAGGTGGAACAAATCACAGCACATGGAGACAGACCCAGGCAGCAGGCAGAGGGACTCTGGGCATCTCCACCTCCCTCTCCAGACTGCATCTCCATCTGTTGTGAATATGTCAATAGCAGCAGCCTCCCCAGTGAATAAGAGCACCTGAAATCAACTCTGAACTTGGGCATATTTTATGCTTTGCATACTTGGAATGTGCTTGCACTGTAAATATGCTCGGGATGAGTAAATATGCTAGGGATGCTAGCTTCTGACCTTTTATTTTTTTTAATTAAAGGGGCAGGCTAGTTCTAGAGATGGGTAGCAGTAGTCAAGCCCTTTCAGCTGAATTCCTAGCAGATATTAACACCTAGATGTCCAAAGTGGTGCAATGCAGCTGAGCTTCTGTGCTACAGTATGACTCCTTGTTGTTCTTTTTAAATGTGATCACTTTTAGGAGTAAAATATGTGTAAGTCACCAGAGATATTGTTAACATTTTCTATTAAATGCTATTATAATCCAAATGTAAAATTGCTAAAGAAAGAATCTTCTGTCACTTAGCAATTTTGACTGACTTCTGTCAAATACACATGCAATTCTCCCTGAAGACAATCAGTATTTGCATCTCCAAACTCAGAGTATGACCCTTTGTAGGTAAGTTTATTGCTTTGCAATTCATGTATTCTAGAATCTGTCTTTTTATGAGCGTATGTTTACATATAGTTATTCGCAGGTATCTCTTTTTGTGATCTACTTAAAGCTCCAATCCTACAAGCATTAATTCTCAGGAATAATCCTATGCATTTCAAGAATTATTCAGGTGAGTAAAGGTGTGCAGGGTTGAGCCCCATATTCTTAAATCTAATTTAATTTTTCTGATTTAGACTACTTTTAAAGATTTGCATAATTTAAAGTTAAATTATTACATCTGTGTGATATGTTCAGCCATGCATTTCTCATTCACACTCAGAGAAACCAAGCAAATAGAGCCCCGACCACTGAGCTGAGAAGATGCCCTTTAATATTTGTCAACTTTAATTTTTGATCTGTCTAAGAACCAAATGCCTGAATAATTCCTCCAGATCTGGGAACAGAAGGGACCCTCCACATGGAAAGGGAGTGGTAAAATAACCTGCCTCCATGGAACCATCTTCCTGCCTCCAGACTCTGTAGGTCCTGAGCCCAGGTTGGGGGAAGATGGGGCAGGAATAGGGTTGCTAACTTCCTCATCGCACAAAACCAAACACCCTAGCCTTTATCAAGGCCCTGAATACCCTTCATCAAGGCCCCACTCCCTGCTCACTACCGTCCCCCTGACTCGGTAGCTCGCTCTCCCCAACCCTCACTCACTTTCATTGGGCTAAGGCAGGGTTTTGGGAGGGCTCTGGCTGAAGGTGAAGGCTTTGGTGCTGGAGCTGAGGGACTTGGAGTACAGGAGGGAGCTGTGGGGTGGGACCAAGAGATTTGGAATGTGGGAAGGGGCTGCAGGTTGAGGCAGGGGGTCAGGGCTCTGGGCTGGGGGTGCAGGTTCTGCGATGGGGCTAGGGATGAAGTTATTTGAAGTGCAGGAGGGGGCTCCAGGGTTGGGGGGGGCTCAAGGCTTGGAGCACGGGCTTACCTTGGGCAGCTCCCGGTCAGTGACACAGCGGGGCTAATGCAGGCTGCCAACCTGTCCTGACACTGCATTGTGTGCACCCTGGAAGCGGCCAGCAGGTCCAGCGCTAGTAGGTGTAGGGGGGTAGAAGGCTCTGTGCGCTGCTCTCGCCTGCAGGCACCATCCCCCCAGCTCCCATTGGCCAGTTTCCGGCCAATGAGAGTGCAGAGCTGGTGCTCAGGGCAGGGGCAGCGTACCATGCTCTGTGGCCCCCCTGCCTAGGAGCCAGACCTCCTGGCCACTTCCGGGGCACAGCGCGGTGTCAGGACTGGTAGGGACTAGCCTTCCTTAGTGCTGCAGCACCGTCAACCAAACCTTTAACGGCCTGGTCAGCGGTGCTGAGCGAAACCGACAGGTCTCTTTTCGATGGGGTGTTCCAGTGGAAAACCAGACACCTGGTCACCTTAGGCAGGAAGGGGCAAGGAGAAGTGGGTGAGCTCGGGAAAAGATCACGTGGGTCAGTTGGGGGATTCATTGCTGTATTTAAGCAGAAAAAGTAATATAACCCCAAGATGTATATTTTCCATGGAGATGCCCATTCCACACTGAACCATGGGGCAGCCATGTCCAAGGAAGCCCTTGTCTCCAATGGAGTAGCACAGAAACAGATAGGGTTGCAGGGTACCACAGCTGGTGCAGAGACAGATCCAGAAGGTTTGGAGGTGGGCCTCCGAGCCTCTTCTTCAGCTGCAAGGAGAGAAGCCACTACACTGTCTCTGGAAATAGTTTTCTTCCCCAGGGCTGCCCTCCTGTGGGTTTTCCCCTGGGAGGGGATGATCTGGACCAAAATGGCTGTGTTTCTAAAGTTCACAAACCAGCCTTTCATGTATAGGAAGCCATTCTAGTCCTCAGTCAGGTCAATTAGAGTTTTGCCATTGACTTTAAACAGGATGGGACCCTAGATTTGCTTTCCACTGGCATAGAGGAGAATATATACTTAAGAATTAAAATGTTCTTAATTTTTCAGAGCAGCCTGATATATAAACTTAATTTTAAAACTGTTCCAAATTAATATCCATTTCTATAAAATTGTTTTCCAGCTGTAGAAGCTTAGACACACTTGCATTAAGCTTGATGTATCTTTTTGGAAAGATCTTGAACTTCACTCAATCCAGTATATTCTGTTAACAAAAATGATTTCACTTCTGCTGTCTCTGTACCCACAAGCATTCACTGTTATCTGAAAGACGATTGATCTTGAGATGGTATTAAAGGGTCATCGTGAGAAAAATGCAGACTAGTTACTTGTATTTCACAATTAATATGGAACTGATCCTCCAATCTTTATGCACTTGAACTCACCAAACAGATTAAATAAGCAGACAAATTATGTTTAAATACAGAATTTGTAAATGGATTTAAATGTCGGACAGATTCTTGCAGTTGGCATGGATATGCTATTTATGTTCATACCATATGGAACCCTTCTGCTTCACAATCCTAACATTTCTATTCTGTGTTTAAAAATAACTTCTTGTAAGACAATTGTAACTATTACTAACAGTTTTAGTGTAGACTGGGTCCTTGATATTCATCTCAACAGTACAAAGTCCAGATTCCTGAAAGACTGATCTTCTGTCAAGTGACAGCTGCAATGTTGTCACTTGCAGCTAGCAATCATTTTACCTGCAAATAATGGATCAGCTGCCATTTTTTTATTTGAGCAATAATCAATATCACAATAATTGAAATTAAACTATTGATGTGGAAATCGTAGCAAATGTTAGTGTTAACTGAAGATGAACTACTAGCAAATTCCATCAAACTAATCTGGGAGAACAATTATGTGGTTGTCTTTATATTTCACAGTAATGTAATAAAGGAAACAGTTGTCACATTTCACACCAGGTGAATGACTGAGAAAGCAACTGTGTAATATCAATAGCACTCTGAAATTTGCAATTTTGTAATGACACATTCATTACCATTGCATAATAGAATGAACAAAAACAATCAATCCTTTACCTGAATTGTATTTAATTCACAATTTTCTTATGTGCTTTGCTGATAATGAATTGCATAATAGGGAAAGTTTCTAACCACGTCTGGCCAAAAACAACAACTAAAAAACCCTTAATACCCTTTCCTTCCCATCCCACCAGTCTGTAACAACTGTAAAATGGTACTTTTGAGACATAATAGCACTTGAATTGGTCTTCCCATTATGTTGAGGCTATTCTAGAAGAGAACATGTTATGGTTCTTGACAGGAAGAGCAGGAATCTCAGACGTGACATTGCGTGAGAGCTGAAAGATGACAGTTGTTACTATGAGGGAAAATGAAGATATGTATCACTGTGGCATAATGTTCTCTGGAGCAGTTACTGTAGACAGCTCTAGTGACAAAAAAATGCTAAGTGGTTTTGGACCTAGAAGTCATGCCTAAGAATGACACAACAGCCTAATTAATTGTATTTAAAATGCAAAGAGACTGGGGGTTTGAAAAGTCAAGTGAAATCTTTTAGAACCCAGAAGGAAAGAGACTGTGCCAGGATTCACTGTTAAATCTTTTAAATTTGCTATCATATTAAAGTACAACTGCATACATTATACTCAGCTCAACAGTCCTAGGGCCTTGTTCTCCACTGTTTTGCATCCCAAGCAGATTCTACCCCCCCCCCCCACACACACACACACACCCAAAAAAGGGAGATATGCCAGAAACTCGTTGAAGCCCACTAGGACTTTGTTATTGCTATCAGTTTTACACAGAAAGCACTGTGAGGGGTGACCGTATAAAATGGATAGATAGATCCACTTACCTGTCCCTGAGCAATGTGAATATCACTACCAGTGTTGTAAGTAAGTAGAGGATTCTGATTTGGTAGTAGTTTACACTCACTTTGCACATAATGTTGTAAATGACTCCTATGTAAGGTGCAAGGTAGTGGAGAATTAAGTCACAAAGGGCTTGTCTACACTGGCACTTTACATTGCTGCAACTTTCTTGCTCAGGGGTGTGAAAAAATACGCCCCCCTTGAGCACTGCACATTTCAGCGCTGTAAAGTGTCAGTGTAGACAGTGCACCAGCGCTGGGAGCCACGTTCCCAGCACTGATATCTACTCTCCTCATGGAGGTGGGTTTTTTTTAGAGCGCTGGGAGAGCTCTCTCCCAGTGCTATGCTGCAACTACACAAGCCAGGGAAAACATGCCATAAGGGTATGTCTACACTGCAATTAAACATCCACAGCTAGCCCCTTCAGCTGGGGACTCGGGCTCACAGGGCTCAGCATACAGGGCTGTAATACTGTAGTGTAGATCAGGGGTTCTCAACCTTTTTCTTTCTGAGCCCCCCTCCCCCCCCCCCCCCCCAATATGCTGTAAAAACTCCATGGTCCACCAGTGCCACAACAACTGTTTTTCTGCATATAAAAACCAGAACCAGCATTAGGGGGTAGCAAGTAGGGCAATTGCCCAAGGCTCCACACCACAGGAGCCCCACAAAGCTAAATTGCCCAGGCTTCAGCCCCACAGCATAGGGCTTCGGCTTTCTACCCTGGGCTCCAGAGAGTCTAACACTGACCCTTCTTGGTGGACCCCCTGAAATCTGCTCACGGCCCCTCAGGGGCTCCCAGTCCCCTGGCTGAGAGCTGCTGGTGTAGATGTCCAGGCATGGAGTGGAACCTGGGATGTCAGCCTCCACCCCAAATCCCACTTTGCCTCCAGCATTTATAATGGTGTTAAATATGTAAAGAAGTGTTTTTAATTTAAAAGGGGGGTCACACACAGAGGCTTGCTATGTGAAAGGTATCACCAGTACAAAAGTTTGAGAATCTCTGCCTTACAGCCCACAGGGAAAGTGACCTGGATGCAGGAAGCCCTGACAATGCTCTTTGCTCCCCGCACAGCCCTAAGAGGAGCAGCTGTCCAGTGGGGGATCGAGCAGCAAAGCCAGCTGTTTTTTGCATCCAGGTCAGTTTCCCCATGTGGGTGCAGGAGGGGGATGCAGAGGTTAGAAGCTCAGGAGGGAGGTGCAGGGGGGAGGAATGAAGGGGGCACAGTGCAGGGGTTGGGGCTCAGGAGGGGGCAGGGGTTGGGGGCAGAGGTTGGGAGTGAAGGGGTACAGGGTTTAGGGGTGCAGGAGGGGGAGTAGGCATTGGGGCAAAGGGGGCACAATGCAGGGGTTAGGAGGGAAGGAAGAGTGGGGAGTCTGGGGAGCCCATGGAGCAATGGGGGTGTGCCACACCCATGGGGGCCAGGGGCACCAAAATGTAAGTTTGCCCAGGGTGCCATTTTCCCTAAGGCTAGCCCTGGCAACAGGACTTGAACCCTGGGTCCTGGCTTGACTCAGGCTTGGACCTTCCACCCTCTGTGGTCCTGGGATCCTGGGTCTGATCCCTGTGTTAGTGTGATTTGTGTTTAAACTAGAGCCTGAATGTGAACCCTAGGCTTACATTGCAGTGAAGACATACCCTTAAAGAGCTGTAGCAGTTTCACTAAATCAGAAAGTAGTGCTCAGTATCCACGTCACTTCTAGGATAATAGTACTAATAAAGCATTTGTTTCCTTTGTAACTACACAGGCTTCTCTGTATTTCTTGTTCCTTCCCTGCCTGCACCACAAGACCAATTTGGCTTAGCTCCTCATTCCTCTTAAAAGAATTGGAATACTAGAGTCCATGCTTGTCAAAAATTAGGTTACTAATCTGAAGTAAAAGTGCCACATGCTTACTTCAGTAACATTAAAGACTTGACTCTGAGCCCAAAATTGCAAGTGCAACTGTTCAACTACTTTATAAGCCTCCTACCACATACAAAAACACATAATGGTCTCTTCTGGCCTTCAAATTGTATCTATAATAGAGTCAAAATTTACAAGAACACCTGGCTATATAGACATCTGTCTGCTAATCAGGAAAGAAACTTCTAAGATTCTTTTAAAAAGTTGGCAGTGAATAGTTAGTGATTTTTTTTTTTTTTTTTTTGGCCAAATGATGGACCGTAAAGTATTCAATGTCTATGCATGTCAGTCTGTGCACCAATGAGGCAGGCAAGAATTGGCCCCTTCCCACTGTAACATTCTGCTACTATTGTTCTTTGTTGACTGTTATTGAATTATTATTGTTGCTTGTGACAGTCGATGCAAGATGTTAGTACAAATACTATCAAAGCCTCATGACCAAATAGCTACTTATACACCAAACTAGTGAGCAGAAGGTTATTTTCTACCTTCCACATCTAAAATTGAATGTCAAACACATCAAAAGAGGTTTTAAATTGGAAGTGTGTTTCTTAATTTTGGACTTTAAACTTGACAAAAGATTTCTCTCTACTGTATGCCTAGCTGAGACAGGGGTATTCCCATGGTCAGTGGTGGCAAGGTGAGTGGAGCATGAATCCACAACTCTTTGGATTCAATTCTCCTCTTACTCTGGTTTTACACTGATGTAATTCCATTGAAATCAAGTAAATGATTTACACCATTGTAAGGAAGAAGAGAACCTTTGTCTTGATTCTGTCCTATGGAAGTCAATTGTAGTTTTGCCAGGGGTGCAGGATTTGACCCTGAGGCTGCAAAACTCAGTTTTTCAGGGATCTACTAAATTCCATTGCAGTTCCCTGGCTGTGGAATCGCAGTTTACAGAGGACGCCATCTAGCTGAAATATTTTTGCTGTTCACCATTTGACTCAAAAATGTCATTAACAGTCCACTGCCAACTCTTAAAAAAAAAAGACAACAGGGTGAGCACAAGGGACTTGATCCTGCAGGAGCTTGCACTTGTAGCCCCTTGTTCAACCGAGCAGACCCAGTGAAGTCAATGGGACTGCTCCCATACCTAAGGACTACAAAATTAAGCCCTGAGTTACAAATCCTGCAATCTGTGTGGTTAAAAGGCTAAGAGGACAAGATCATGGGCTACCCTGCGTCTGACCTATATGTGATGGGCTAGGTTGAAGAGAAGGCACAAAGCTCCTGTGCAAATGCCAGCCACAATTTCAGTTCCTGTTCTGAGGCGCTGCCCCTATCTAGCTTCCTAGGTATCTTCTTTCAATCCCTTGATATCAAAAAATGGATTTCACCTGCTGTAGGCATATTCAGCATGTTTCAATACCAATTTCTTTTCTAATAAATAAAGGGGCAGAGAAGGAAAAGCACTATTAAATATTCATAATACCCAATTAGTTTTCTGGGGTATTAATGAAAGCTGTGGTTAATGGATCTTCGTTTCACCTCAGACCATCAATTCTCAAAGCCATCATTAATCCCCAGGAAAAGCATTGAGGTTTTATCATTATTGCTTAATTACATTGAAAAATAGACAGATTGTTAATATTAATTTGCATTACAACTGGTTAAATAGATAGCTTGCAAGTTTATCTTTAATTCTCAGCGCACTCCACAGCAACCATTTAATGCAAGGTAACATTTAATAACGTTATTATTAATTTAATCAGGTCTCTGTCATGAGTAACGTGAGGTAGAAAATCCTTATATGGACACAGTTCTCAGCTTTTTCCACTGAGATGCTACTGCATTTTGTTTACCATATGTGAGCCCCCAAGCTAAAGCAATTGTAAGCTTTACCTTGAAATTTCTATGTAAATTATGTGAAGTTGTATACAGGAATCTCATAATGCAGGTTCTGTCTTGCAATGAAGTGAGTAGAATGCTTTTCTAGAGAGTGGAAGGATGAATTCAGATGAAGATAATAGGGGGCAATAAAGATTTCAGATGTATTTCAAATAAAAATCTTAAGTGCAATGTGCAAAACCTTTTCATTTTTGACATGACAATTACCTCCTAATCGTAGATATTAGTCCTCTATTGGCCTTGGAGGTAGAACTGAATGAAGGTGTCCATTTTTTAGTCACAGGAATAGTCTCGTAAGTTTTCTGGAGTGTTCACTAAGCTGTCTAAGGGCAATTTGCATATCAAAATGGAAAACAAAAAAAGTGTTGGCACACACTGGTCAACCAAACTATGATGAAGTTAACATCTTGTGCAGGCTTTGCACCTGAGTGATATGCCACTTTACCTCCTCAGTGGGCCTGAATCAAGGAAGGGATACAGGAAAAAAAAAAGACGCATATTAGGGTATCTGTACTTCTTCTATGCTGGAGGGGCTCTTCCATATGAGCTCTTGCAGAAGAGGCAATTCGGAATGAGCAAGAAGAAGGTCATACCTGGCCCCAAGTCCCTCCATACCAGATGGCAGGAGTAGGCTGGAAAATTAGCCAGGGAAGGGCTCCAGTTGGGGAGATATATAATTTTCCATAAAAGGGGGAATTTAGAAAATTATGAATTTTTATCAAATCATCATCTACAAAAATGATGGCCAATATCACGAGAAAGTCGCTTTTGTGTTACTTAGTATCAGGGCTGGATTAACTTGTTGTGGGCCCAGCGCCAAACATATTTGTGGGCCCCACTGGGGAACGATTGTAAAAGGAGCCAGGGTCAAAAGCACAGTGGGGCGGGAGCTAGGGTTGGTCCCTGGAGCTAGGGAGGGGCCAGGGGTAAACTGCAAGCGCAGCAGGGCTGGGGAGGGGGTAAACAGGATCTCCCACCTCATCCCTGCCCACATAGAGCGGTTACCTACCTGGTTCTAGCCCATTCTCTTCATCTCTCTCTGCACTGAGCTGCCCCTCCTCCTGCAGCAGCAGGAGGACAGGTTCTCTTCCAGCCCTCTGGGGTGGGTGTTGGGAGGGGGAGGAGTGGAGGCTAATGTGGTTACTCCTATAATCGGACTTTTAGTTTCCAGTCAGCACTGCTAACCAGACACTCGGGTCCTGTTTTCTACTGGAGTTTCCAGTCTAAAACTGGATACCTGGCAACAGGAATGCCAGAAAAGCCTGGGGGGGTGGAGGGCAAGCAATCATTTTTAAGCAGCGGGGGAAGCAAGTGGTGGGTGGGCTAGGGAGTGGAGAGGAGGTAGTGGGCAGGACCAGGTCTGCTGTACTGCCCAGGTAGGTTGGAAACTGGGAATCAGTTGACACAGTATCCCCAGCCCAGGTGACGTGACAGCCAGTGGTTGATTTAGAGTTAGTGGGGCCCCCCGGTCCTGTGCTCAGCTTCATTTTTGGGGCCTTTCCTTGGGACCCAGCCAAGAAAAAGAACATTCTCTCTTATCTCCCCCCCACCCCCGTTTTTCATTCTTTTTGTCTTCATCCTCCTCCTATAAGTAATAGCAAGTAAATGAAAATAAAGTGAGGTACCTTGATTGTTCTTGAATCTAACTTATTTTTCCACAGACCACTTGAAAAATCGCAGAGGGTCTCAGCGGACCACTTAATGATCTTTCCAAATATTGTTTGTACCATTAACTAACTATTGTAAAGCGCTTTGGATAAGAGCGCTTTATAAAAAAATGTAAAAAAAAACATTGGGGTGCGGGGTCTGGCCAGGAGCTAGGGTGAGGGAGGGGGCTCAGGGTTGGGGCAGGAGGTTGGGGTGTGGAGCACTTACCTGGGGCAGCTCCTGTTTAATGCGAGGGGGGCAGGTGGGAATGGTGGAGTGTAGGAGCTCCCGTTTGGTGCTCAGGGTGGGGGTGGGGATGTGGGGGATGCAGGAGTCAGGGCAGGGGGCATGTGAGGGGGTGCAGGGGGCTGGGTATGTGTGAGGGGGTTCAGGGCGGGGGCTGAGGGTGTGTGAGGGGGAGCAGCGGGCTGGAGGTGTGTGAGGGGGTGCAGGGTTCAGGGCAGGGGCTGGATGTGTGTGAGGGGGGTGCAGGGGTCAGGGTGGACAGAGGGCTGAGGGTATGGGCTGGGGTCATGGGAGTGCTCACGGCAGGGGGCTGGAGGGAGTATGCCCCGATTTCAGCCCCTTCCCCAAGGCCCCGCTCCCGCCTCTTCTCCTCCTCCTCCTCCCCGGAGCGGCGAGCATGCTGAGGCTTTGCTCTTCCCCCTCCCTCCTGCCGGCAAACAGCTGAACGACGGCAGGGAGAGAGGGAGGGGAGGGAACATAGCACGCTGGGGGAAGAGCTGGGGGAGGAGCTTGGCTGCTGGCAGAGCCTGCCCTGCTGCGGGGGGGGGGCGGAGAAGAGCAGGCTGGGGCCCCTTTGGACTGTGGGTCGGCGCCATGGTGAATCCGGTACTGCTTAGTATCCTTCTCTTTTTCAACTCTTAACATGTAAACATTAAGCCAGAATATGTAGTACCAGTGAAGTAAAGTGACAGAATGGAAATAGACTTCTGTTACTTTGTGTTTCCTTTCTGGAGAGTACACATGTAATTTGAAATTTGTAAGCTCACTATGTAGCTGGCCATGTCATGCCATTCAGGATTCTAGGATTTTCTTGTGACCAGGTAAAGAGACAATGTAGAACAGAAGGGAATTAAACCACAGGAGGAGTTAGGTGAGACGCTTCAGTCAATGGGACTCACCTTATAAAACTTTCATGAAGTGAGATCATCCTGATGAGAAGAGTCATGAACATATTGACCAAGAGCCAGATGAATCAACTGAATAAAACCCTCCTGAGTGCCAGAAGATGTGCAGATCTGGATGAATGGTAGAGCCAGTAACTCATCTGGATGTGTAATATATTGTTAAATATTCTCATTAAAGACTGCTTATATTGTAGAAGGGTGTGTGGGGCAAGGGTGGTGGAGATGTGAATTATCTAATTTAGCTTGGATTTACAGAAGTACAATCCCAAATCTTTGTCAGCTAGACTGAGGAAAAACATCTATTGTTGAGCCTCAACCAAGTTTCCTGCCAGAAAAAAAAAATCATCACAGCTCTTCTGGATTCCTTGGCAACATCTCCCTAACTCCAAATATGAGCCCTATTCAGAGTTCCTCATTCTGTAGTGTCTGAATGTCAAAATATTACAATAAAATTCAAGGTTTGCATATTTAGATATAGCACCACATTTACATGGTGCCACAACAGGCAGTACAAACTGTGCTGTAAAACACCAACAAACAGAACATAGGTCTCCAACATGAAAATTTACAGGTTAAAGGTGCAATGGTGTCCTATTATCTACATTTCAGTGTTTGAATAGAAGGGGAATGAGTAAGGAAAGATTCCCCCGTGTCTGAGGGAGTTTTACCCTCTTCTCTGTATACTGCAGAAGCAAACAGGATAAGGATCCCTTTTATATCAAGAGTGATACCTTCACCTTTGGAATACACCAGACTCCACTAAATGGCAGGTATTTCAAAATTAGTGTCAAGGAAGATTCCCCCAACACTTCTCTTACAGGGAATTCACTTCTTCCCTTCCATATTCCATATTCACACCCTCTTCCACCTCTCATTTCTCCCTTTCCTCCACAATTTACTGAATTACTTTCTGAATTGCTCCAGCTAGTCTGCTCCCGCCTCAGCCGATCCAACTGCTGAAACAGCTTTCTGATCTATCTCTCTCTCTCTCTCCTCAGCTGTCCATCTTCTTTTAAATGTCAGTGGAAAACCATCTCTTTCCCCCTTTACAATTAATCTCTTTCTGCCTCAGCTTTTATTAACTCTCTAACTAAACTATTTAATTCTCTAAAGTCATTTTGGAGTGGAGTCAGTGTGTCTGAAAGTTGACAGACAAATTAAGGCTCTAATCTTGCAAAGACTTATGCCTGTGATTAACTTCTATGCACAGAATGTAAAGTTAAACATGTATTTCATGCTGGAAGGGCATAATGAGTGGGGTCCCGCAGGGAGCAGTTCTGGGTCCGGTTCTGTTCAATATCTTCACCAATGATTTAGACAATCGCATAGAGAGAGTACACTTATAAAGTTTGTGGAGGATACCAACCTGGGAGGAGTTGCAAGTGCTTTGGAGGATCGGATTAAAATTCAAAATGACCTGGACAGACTGGAGAAATGGTCTGAAGTACAAATTAAAATAAAATTAAGATAAAATTAAATAAGGACAAATGCAAAGTACTTCATTTAGGAAGGAACAATCAGTTGCACACATACAAAATGACTACCTAGGAGTACTGCAGAAATGGATCTGGGAGTCATAGTGGACCACAAGTTAAATCTGAGTCAACAGTATAACAATGTTGCACAAAAAGCGAACATCATTCTGGGATGTATTAGCAAGAGTGTTGTAACAATATATGAGAAATAATTCTTCCGCTCTACTCTGCGTTGATTAGGCCTCAACTAGAGGATTGTGTCCTGTTCTGGGTGCCACATTTCAGGAAAGATGTGGACAAATTGGAGAAAGTCCAAAGAAGAGCAACAAAAATGATTAAAAAACATGACCTATGAGGGAAGATTGAAAAAATTGGGGTTGTTTAGTCTGAAAAAGAGAGGACATGATGACAGTTTTCAAGTACATAAAAGGTTGTTACAAGGAGGAGGGAGAAGAATTGTTCTTCTTAGCCTCTGAGGATAGGACAAGAAACAATGGGCTTCAATTGCAGCAAGGGAGGTTTAGGTTGGACATTAGGAAAAACATCTTAACTATCAGGGTGGTTAAGCACTGGAATAAACTGCCTAGGGAGGTTGTGGAATCTCCATCATTGAAGATTTTTAAAAGCAGGTTAGACAAACACCTGTGAGGAGTGGTCTAGATAATATTTAGTCCTGCCATGAGTGCAGGAGACTGGACTAGATGACCTCTTGTGGTCCCTTCCAGGCCTATGATTTGCAAGATCAGGGTATATGATACCATGTGTTAATTTAAGTGTGAAAAATATGAATCCAAGAGCAAAGTGTAAAGAAAATACATCCCATGGCATGTGGGATTGTAGAGAAAGTGCTTACTTGCATGAGTTTGGGATGCCTTCATTTCTAGTCACAAGCATTAAAGCAATGGTAAATTATGCAGGCCACCCTAAACTGCCAACTACAGCTTTGTACCATACTAATCCATTCTGTATTTGTTTATGCCATGTATTTTGGAGAAAAGCTACTTCAAAAAATGTTTAGAGAGTTTCATTTTAATTTCATTTGTGCTATTTTTCATGTCCCTCTGCCTACAATTGCCTCTTCTGCTCAGCTTTATAGGGAAGGTGGCGGCAAAAAAGGAGAATCGCTTTAAAACTCATTTATTGCAAAACACTTGACAAGGGCTAGGGAAATGGAACGCCATGTCTGCTACTTATTTCACTAACCTTAATTGTCCCATTGCTACCATTGTTCTCCCAGCTATTTGTTACCTCAACCTGTTGTCTCTCATCTTATATTTAGCCTTTTATCCTGTAGCAGTTAGCCAAGGGGTGGACTACTGTACCCAGGCAAAACCCCACAGATGTCAATAAGGCTCAACACAGGAGCACAGTTGCAAGACCAGGGCCTCAGATTGCCAATTCAATGGGACAGGGGCTATCTTTTTGGTATGTGAATGTACAATGCACTTGGCACACTAGGATCCTGAGCTCGGGTTGTGGCCTCTATGTGCTACAATGGTACAAATAATGAAAATAGAGAGTCTGTTATTGTTCTGATGCTGCCTAGTTAAGTATAGATAAGTACAAGTAATGTTCCAAAATGACTTGAAGGGTGCTGTTTTTGGTGTTGTTTCAAAATCTTACTTTGTTAAATAATTCAGGTAAAATAAAGACATGATATATGTCTCATATCAAAACAAAATGAGTGGGAACTTAATATCATATATAAAAACATTAATTTTTGATTGATCCAAATGTCCTTACATACCAGCATCCCAAAGGGTCCATCTAGAAGTAAAACATTTTCCTAGAAGATAGAGTGCCCATAAATCTTTCCATTTCTCACATCTTCAACACCAACAATCCATTCTCTTTTGGTAGACGTCACTTTTTATAGCCAGTAATAGGTCTTAAGTGGGTACATACTTAGCACAGCTAAGCCACGCCTCCACTGCCACTACCCATGCTACCATGGCTATGCTGCTATTAATATATACACAAGCTCAATGAGAGCTAGCATCAGTATGTATACACAAGCAAGGGAAATCACACTCCTAGCTCATAGCCTTAGTTGCTAAAATTGGTCCATTTCTCTCCCTCTTTTTTATTATTCCTTTAGCCATGGTAACTTACCCTGAACAGTCATTAAAGTGAGGGCTTGGTGTGTGACTTTAGTCGAATGATGTATCATATTAGGGCCAAGTTTTCAAAAGATTGTGGATCTTCCTGGACTTTGGCAAAGGTTTCAGAAGTGCAGACACAGCAGGTACTGAAGTGGACTGGCACAGGGAAGCACCTTTTCAACATAGGGGTGCTACGCAGAGCCCCAATCTCTGTGCACCCAGACCTTGGACACATTTTTGAGAAGCCTACTTTTCATTCTGCCTGCACATGCACACAAGCCCCATTGAGTTTGTGAAAGTAGTTCTGGGAAAGTTTAGCTTTTAGTTCCATACCCTTCAATGCAGCCTGTGCAGGTGGCCTCTTACATCTGCACAGTCTTGATGAAGTTAATGTGGCTTTGCACAGACATACACATGGATCTGATTACAGGTTCAGGACCAATGTGCATGTTTCTAAATTCTCATCTGAACAGAGTTTAGGACAACGCATTCACCCACCACCTAATTTCTTGCATCCATTAACTCTAATTACCTTGACAATCTTGTGAAATGTTTTTACAGAAAAAAAATGCAGCCCATCATAAAAATGTTGTAAAATAAAATAATTCTTTAACTCCTTCTTTCAAAAAAACCCAGGACGAAAATGAAAGAAAAGAGAATGTAGTGCTGACTGAAAAGTTTTTGACATTTTCAGAAGAATTCTCTTCATGGCGCTAGCTACAATGTAAATCAAAAGTATATTCTCAATTTTGGTTCCAACAACAAAAAAGCCATTGTACTAAATCATTTCCCCACGGTAAGATCTCAGTATATATGAAACTGTCAGACTCTCCATTATACACATAAAGGGTACTTTTTTTTTGTACATAACATTGAGGAGTATATAACTAACAAAGAAATGGGAAAGATAAATGAACACCTACACCAGAAGCTGGGCAATTTCAAAATGGGAAAAGGTCAAAAGAAATCTTCAGGTTATACTATGAAGCATTTCTGTTATCTTCATAACTGAGTAGAGCACAGGGACTTCCATCAATAAATGGCCCTTTATATTTTATAGTGTGGCTCACTTCAACTTATTTCAGTTTCCATTGACTTGTTGAAAAGAAAGTAGACTTGCCCACAACCACATGGGAAGGGACTGTTAAACATACTGTTTTAGATTTTATATGTTCAAAAGAGAATGAGTGCAGATCTTCTGAGCTATCTATTTCATTAAGTATGACTCTGGCCCCACTTCCTGACACAACCAGAAGGAAATGCAAACCATATACAATGTTAATTATGTTTTGTCATGTCTCTATGCTTCCTCTACAGAATTACATTAAAACATTTATGTCAAATTATCATAAAACCTCCTGTTTCTGAGGAAATGCAGTGGAACTATAACTGATGCATATAGGATTAGTTTTGAGTTTCTATTCACAAGGCTGGATTCATATAGGGTCACCTTCTGATGTCAGTTACTCCAGTGTAAAACCAAAATAACTGTACTAACTTCAGTGGACGTACACCAATGTAACAGAGATCACAGCGTGGTCCAGTCTCTTTGCAATTTTTTTCCATATTAACTCATGTTATCTGAAATGTGTTTACGTAAAGGGTCACAAAAACCTTTTCTTTTCTTTTTTATTAAAAACCTTTTCTCAATTTATCCTAATACTTTACAAGGCCTCCATGGTCCCTGACGCACACTAATATAGCAATCATCTGCTCTTCTCAGTCTCATTGTCACGGATAAGAATCAGTGTCATAAAACATTGATATTTCCATCTCCGAAAAAGATACAGAATAATTGGCCTCCCAATCTAAAGCCCATTCTGTAAATCCCAAAGTAATTTGCTTGTTCCCAACACTGAAATCTTTTATTGCTTTGTTTCCTGTGCATATCCTGTCAAACTCAACGAAAGATTAACATAGATGTTTGGTTTATGTCACAAGCTCTCCATTGTGCTTCTTTATGCCTCGGTATGCAGAAGGGTAGGAGCTCTGACTGTCTCTATAATCAATAACTTTTTCTTGACCAGTACACATGAGGAATTTACTCACCCTGTAGTTTAGGATGCCATTCTCCCCCAAGTAGGATGAATTCCTATTTATTTCAAAGGGACTACTCTCAAAGACTGCAGTACTGGGTCCCACATTCCTAGTTTCTCCTCGACTAGGATCTTTGACTGTATTCTAGTACCAATCCTGGTGGTTAAGAAAGCTAATCTTTATGAAAAAGCCCCAGAATACTTAACAGAAATTGACTGTCCTACAGAATTTAATTTAAAAAATCCTCTGTTGTGCTCCATTGGGTGGTTCAAAATCCCTAGAAAAAGGGTATCAATTCTCCATTACATTCCATAGATTTTGAGTGTAATTTCTACAGGTTTCATCCCTATTAATTAAATTCTATAAGACTGTTCTGTAATCTAACACAACTACTTAAAGCGCAGTGACTAAGTGCTGTGATTTATTAGAGCAGTGGAAAGTGCCATCTTGCGTGTGCAAGTTGGTTCTGATACAAATCCTCTCTAATTTGACACAAAGGAGGTAACTAGTCTGAAAAAGAAAGGATGATTAGGGTGCTAGTTTGTGACTCAGGGGAGTGGATTCAGTTCCCTGCTCTGCCACAAACTTCCTGTCTGACCTTGGGCAAGTCATTTAGTGTCCCTGGGCCTCAGTTCCCCATCTGTAAAATGAGAATGGTGGCCCTTCTCTATCTCACAGTGGTGTTGTAAGGATAAATACATTGATGATTCTGGGATGTTCAGATTTTGTAATAATGGGGACTATACAAGGACCTAAGATAGATAGATATTGAAAGGTATCTGCTAGAGAAGCAGTGTGTTCATGAGTGCTCCTTTTTTATCTCAGATCTTAGATCACTTTGGGGCCCTACAGCAGGAATATTACATCTGTTATAAACTATGATATCAACACTCAATCTTGTTTTGGCATAGAGCCCTATGAAGCGCCTGATCGTGCAACATGCTTAATACCCACAACTACAAACAAAATCACAGGCATAAGCAAGTACTCAGCATCCTTCAGGAGGCAGACAGCCCAGCATGTATTGGTATTTTAATGGTTACAACAAGGTCCTGGAGTAAACTTAATACCCCCACCAAAACAAAGTGGCAAGCTTGCAATTCCCTGGGCCTCCCAGTGTAGCTGAGAAATTGGTAATATTACAACACAAAGACACAGATAATCCTTCCGCCAATAAGACAAAGAACATTTGAAAAATATGGAGTTACACCGGGGATGATTTAGTCTTATGGAATCTAAAAATAAAACTATTGAATATTAAGGGCTCAATTCTGCCATGTGCTGAGCATTATGCCCCTGAACCAGGGAAATACTTAAACTGAGTAGTTAAGCAGCTGCTTAAGTGCTTTGTTGGATCTGAGTCAGAGCCCTCAGCATGATCAAGCCCTAAATTTCTGGAAGTTAGCATGAAACATAATGCCCATTTTAACATGAATTATGTAAAACAGTTCATTTAAAGCTTCTGATGCTGATTTGTTGCTACAATAAAAGTCGTCATTCATTTCTGGGCATTCCTGGCTGTTTTTTTTATTGCACTCCCATCCCCTACAGATCACGGCGGTGGACCACATTATAGGACCATATTTTTGCATTCAGATAGTGCCACCCTTTAAGCATTTTTGTTCATGGGAAAGGATTATGTAGGAATGGTGTGTTTGTTCCCTCTCACTCTTTACTATACTATAAGTTGAAAACCCATTGCCACAGACAGTACTATTGCATAGTGTGTTATTTGATGTCTGCTTTTAAGACGACTTCTATAAAGAATGGTAAAAATTGAATCCATTTCTAAATTTGAAAAATTATCAAACTTGCATGTTAGTATTTCTTTTTTCCTCTCACAAGCATTGATTTAAAGCACAAGAACAATTTTAATTTCCATAGAGATTAGCCTTGCCCTGACAGAAGTGTAAAATTAGGTTGAAATAGATGTTTTCTTCTGCATAACTAGGTTGGCATCACAGGCTGCTCTTTGATACTTAAGCAGCTGAGGCATGCAGCGTCAACACTTTCATCTCAGAACAAAGCATTCAGTAGGCAATAGAAATAGCAGTGGTAGCATTCTAGCAACTTTATGCTGCACAAAGGAAAGAGGCTGGATATAAGGAGAAAATGAGTAAACAAATCAAGTACAATAAATCAGATTAACAAATCTATGAAAAAGCAGATAAGGTCACAATCTCTAACATTGTTCTTGTATTTGCTATGGCTGTTCATCTCTGCTTTATGCATATAGCAATTTTATTGTGAAGCTTTAAGGTACCATTAAGTGCTGACAAAGAGAGACAAGAAACTTAGAAAGAAAAGACATGTTCTTTTATCTCAATCTCAAATAATATGTGGGCAAGAGCAAAGCTGGTTTACCGCTGCGCTTTCAGCCTCTGATCTTTGCTTTTCTGTGTGGCACATGCAATACTACTTTTTATGTGTAGACTTTTAACAAAGCTGGAACTAGTTAATTCATTTCATGAATAAGGTTCTAAATTGAAAGTACAGAATTCTCCATGAGAATGAGAGATGTGCTAAACTACTTGGAAAGAATTCAGGTCACTCAGAGCTCCCAGGCAGTAGATGAGTAGAAAATATTTGCAAAGAAAGAAACTTACTCCACATTTGAATTTTTTCATATTGCATGGATCCATTTTACTAAAAAACACCCATCTTTCACACTTTATTTATTTATTTCTGTGGCACAGCGCAGACTCACCCTGGCAGCGCCTCCTGCTGGTCATACTCGGGAATTAGCTCTTCGACCCAGGAGCGCCCTCTGAAGGCCGGTGATCCCTCCCAGGACCCCAGTGCCCTTATCTCAGGGTTCTGCCTCTTGCAGTACCACACAGTCTTACTGGGTTTCCCCACCCCAGGGGAACCCCCACCCCCTATCCCCACATCGCTAGGGTTACCATCCGTCTGGGTTTCCCCGGACATGTCCGGCTTTTTCAGCTTTAAATGGCTGTCCGGGGAGGATTTCTAATAAGGTAGAAATGTCCGGGATTTCCCCCTTCCCCTCATGCAGAGTGCGGCGCGGCTGATTGGACGGCTGGGCCTGATTGAAAGCTGCTCGCAGCCACTGGGGCCTCTAGCAGCCAGAGTCCCTCCCCCTCCCACGCTCCCTCCTCCCCCGCAGAGCAGCGCCTTATTTGTTTGGCTGCACGTGGAGCCTGCAGCTCTCCCTCGGCCTGGTGAAGGGGGGCAGGCAAGGGACAGGGAACGGGGGGGGGGGGTTAGATTGGTCGGGGGTTCTGGGGGGGCTGTCGGGAGAAGGGGTTGTAGAGAGCGGTTGGGGCAGGTAAGGGACAGGGAACGGGGGGGTTAGATTGGTCGGGGGTTCTGGGGGGGCTGTCGGGAGAAGGGGTTGTAGAGAGCGGTTGGGGCAGGTAAGGGACAGGGAACGGGGGGGTTAGATTGGTCGGGGGTTCTGGGGGGGCTGTTGGGAGAAGGGGGTGTAGAGAGCAGTTGGGGCAGGTAAGGGACAGGGAACGGGGGGGTTAGATTGGTTGGGGTTCTGGGGGGGCTGTCAGGAAAAGGGGGTGTAGAGAGCAGTTGGGGCAGTCAGGGGACAGGGAGCAGGGAGACTTAGATAGGGGGTGGGGTCCTGGGGGCAGTTGTGGGGGGGACAGGTCGGGGTAGGGGGATTCTGAGGGGGGTGGAAAGTGGGAGGGGGCGGGGCTGGGGCAGGGCTAGGGCGGCACCCCATGTCCTCTTTTTTGATTGTTGAAATATGGTAACCCTACACATCGCCTCAGTCATGGCTACTGCCTGTCTCTGTTTAGCCCCCGCGCCCTGGGGCGGACTGCAGTCTATCAGCCGATCATCACAGGCAACAAGGGGTTTGGACTGGCTGCCTTTACCCGGGCTGCCCCTCCGCAAGCTCAATACTTAGGAGGTCTAGAACTAGGCCCTGCAGCCTGAGGAGTTATTGGCCTAGGGCTTCCCAGCTCTTAAGGCCTTTCCCCAGCCCTGCCTCCCTCTAGGTCCCCTGGGTGAGTTCTCCAGCAGCCAGGCCTATCTCCCTCTCAAGTCAGAGTGAGACTGCTCCCTCTAGCTTCCCTGGCCTTCGTATAATGCCCAGTTGCTTAGTTTGGGGCATGGCCCCAGCTGCAGCCACTTCCCCCAATCAACTGGGGTTTTACTCTCTTGCCCAGCCCCAGCCCTCTGCAGGGCTTTTCCAACCCCTTCCAGGCTGGAGCGGGTGTTCACCCCGCTACAATTTCTAAGCAATTTCTCTCCTTTTGCAGTGGAGATGACTTCTCACTGAAAACTAGCAACAGCTAGCTCTGAAATTCAAGGTTTGAATACAGTTTGAAGGGAGGGCTCAAGATCTGCTGAAGTTAAATGGCAAAAATATGTGTAGGAGATTCCCAGGGAAATGTACACCATACACTTGCGTAAGATACCAACACTGATCACCAGAGTTCCTAGGAACAAGTATAAGACAGAGGATCCATATGGATTCAGAAGTGTGTGTGGGCTTCTTGGAGTTTTTTGGGAGGGTGGGGTGGGTTTGCAAGAAATGCAGGTGCCAATTATATTTTGCTGAAATTTTAACACCAACATTAAAAGTGAAAATGAAAAAAAAATTTAATATTAACTTCCCCTTCTCTTGGTTTGCTCTGAGATACATTTGATTTCTGTTGGGGCTCTCATATCTTTCCAGAGTCCAGAAATATACATATTTTTGCCACTTAAAGAAACCCAGTCATGTGTGCATAATAAATAATTTAGGGTTACCATTCATCCGGATCTTCCCGGACATGTCCGGCTTTTTGGGTTAAAAATAGCGTCCGGGGGGAATTTGTAAATAGCTACAAATGTCCGGGATTTCCCCCCATGCAGAGCGTGGCAGGGCTGCAGGAAATTCAGCCACTCACATGGGGCTCCAGCAGCCAGATCCTTTCCCCCGCTGCTTCAGATCAGCTGCCAAAGTCCAGCCCAGCCAATGTAGAGCTACTCCCCACCCCTCCCTTCCCTCCCTGCATTCTCAGATCGCCGGCCGGCCGGGCCGTTCACATCGGGCCTCGGCAGCTCCTCCACCTCCCCCCTTCTCCTCCTCCCCTGCTGCCCAGCACCCCACTCCGGCAACACTGTGCAGGGGCAGGGACTGGGTTGTGTGTTGCGCTGGGGAGCGCAGCCACGTGTCGGGCTCCACGTGGAGCCCAACATGCTGTTCTTAGTGGCAGGGTAAGGGGGTCAGGGGGCTGGAGAAGGGGCAGGGGTTTCTGGAGAGGGCAGTCAAGGGACAGAGAGTAGGGGGGATTGGATGGGTCAGAGGTTCTGGGGGGACTGTCAGGGCGGTGGTGTGGAGAGGGTACGAGGCAGGCCGGGAACAGAGGGGGTTGGATAGGGCGTGGGAGTCCCTGGGGTCTGTCTGGGGGTGGGGGTGTGAATATGGGATGGGGGTGTGGATAAGGGTTGGGGCAGTCAGGGGACAGGTAGCTGAGGAAATTTTGAGCAAAAAGATGGACTAGGAGAAAAAATTTAGACAGAGAAATGTGAATGAAAATTAGGAGTTGAGAAGAGATTATCAAATGGCCATATCAAGAACAATGATATCTTTATCTAAAAAGCCAGTTGGTTCAGTGGCAAAGTGAAGGCAGCAATCAGAAATAAAAAAGCAATATATAACAAATGAAAAAGGGGGAAATAGATAACTTCTTATTTATATTGATTGCTATGAAGTGCAGAAGATTGATAAGGGATGCTAAAGATAGCAGGGAACTATCCATGTGCTGCAGGGCTAAGGAAAATCAAATGGTGTTTAAGACGTCATAGTAATGGTATAGACTCATTGCTAGATGGAAATAGTAAAATTGTTAATAATGATGCAGAAGAGGCAGAAATGTTCAAATGTTTCTGTTCTGCATTTGAAAAGAAGCATAATGATGTAGTTCTGCCATGTAAGGATAATGAAGTACTTTCCAGTCCATTAATAACTGGGGAAAATGTTAGACAACATCTACTAGGAATAAACATTTTTTTTTAAATCTGCAAGTATGGATAACTTGCACCCAAAAGTCCTAAAGGAGATCTCTGGCCCACTGATGTTTAATTTTAAATAGATCTTGAAATACCAGGGAAATTCCAGAAGAGTGAAAGAGAGCAAATGGTGTGCCATTATTCAAAAGGACAAACAAGCTGACACAGAATTCAACTGATTAAAAAAATTAAAGGACAGAATACAATTAATGCTACACAGTTTTATGAAAAATAGGTCTTGTCAAACATGATATCATTCTTTGATGAGATTACAAATGTAGTTGCTAAAAGTTACTGTATAGAAAAAATAGACTTTTGTGAGGCATTTGACTTAGTATCACACAACATTAAGATAAAAAAATTAGCTCAATACATTATTATCAGAATGATTTAATCAAATTAAGAACATTCTAACTTACAGATCTCAGAAAGTAGTTCTCAACATAGCTAGTTAATATATTAATTATTATTATTATATGTTCTAGTGGGGTTCCACAAGGATCTTTACTAGACCTGATGCTATTCAACATTTTCATCAATGATCTGGAAGTAAATTTAAAATCACAGCTGAAAAAAACTGCAGATGACACACAGATTGGCAAAGTGGTAAATACTGATGAGCACAGGGCAGTCACACAAAGCGATATAGATCCCTTGGTAACCTGGGCCCTTCAATCGCAATGTGTTTTAATACAGCCAAATGCAAAATTATCCATCTAGGAACAAGGAAGGCAGGTCATACCTTCAGGATGGGGAACTGTATGCTGGAAACAGGAGTCATAGTGGGGCCATAGTGGACAAGCAACTGAACATGAGCTGGTAGTCAGAAGAGCTAATGTGATCCTTGGATAAATAAATAAGGAAGGAGCAAGTAGCAGAAGGGTAGTGATTTTATCTCTTATTATGGCAGTGGTGAGGCCAGCACCGGAAAAGTGCATATAGTACTAGTGTCTGCATTTTTTAAAGGCTGTTGAAAAATTGGAGAGGCTACAGAAAGAGCCACAAAAGTTATTCAAGTGCTGGAGAAAATGCTTTAGAGTGAGAGACTTAAAGAGTTCAATCTCTTTAGCTTATCAGAAAGAAGATCATAATCAAGTAACATCTTAATGTGTAAGTACTTTCATGAGGAGAAAATATCAGGTACTAAAGTTTCTTTAATCTAGTGGAGAAAGGCATAACGAGAACCAAAGGCTGGAAAGTTGAAGCCAGACAAATTCAAGTTAGAATTTAGTCACAAAGGGGGTTTTGTTGTTGTTGTTGTTGTTTTAATTAAGAAAATGGTTGTTTTCACTACAAAATCCAAGGGAAAACCCTTGAATCCTGGTGTGCCTTTCATAGATAAAGTATTTGATCTATGGATCTCATAGCACCTTATAGCCATCAATTAATTAATTAAATGTTACAACAGCCATTACAGATCATCTTATGCTCATTTTGAAAATGAGTAATCTGAGGCAGGAAGAGTTTAAACCAGCATTTTCCAATCTGGGTCCCTAAAGTTAGGCAATGCTCACCCTAACTCTGCTCCCACTGAATTCAATGGTAAAACTCCCATTAACTTCAATAGGAGCAGAGTTAGATCAATGCTTAAAAATCCTACCACTAATTCCATATTCAGGGACTTAAAGTGGCTTGATGTTCAGATAGCTGAGCACCTGCACTCTCCATTGACTTCAGTGGAGTTACTGGCACTATTGATATACACTGGTGTAAATGAGAGGCACAATCAGGCCATTCATACCAAAGATACACCAACTTCTATCTAATTATGCCAATTTACCAAGCTGTAACTCACACCACTATTTAAGTCACCTCTACAGTTGGCCCGCTGGGTGAGAAGGAAAATTATTGGTACAAGTTGTGGTTGATCCAAAGCAAAACTTTTCTTCTCTCCCTTCCTTCCACCACTCACCCCACATTCACACATACAGACACTGTCAATGACTTATCTAGCCTAGCCACATCCCCACAATCACTGTTGAATCACATCCAGATCCACTCAGCATTGATTTTATGGTAGAAAATACGTTTTTGTTTTTTACAGTTTATCATTCTTTAAGTTCAGGTTAAGTTCCCCCAATATACACACTTTAAAAAAAAATCCCAGGTTACTAATACCAATCATAAATAGCAACAGGTCTCACACATTTCTATTCTGTGTGTTCCATTTTATATGAGCATTTTATGATTACCAAATCTAAGAAGGTGTCAGTCAGTCAGTGGTCACAGCATTCTTATTTTTCTGTCTTAATTTGCTCCTGCTATTGTGCAAAAATAACAATGTTAATACTATTGTGAGCCTAGATAACAGAAGTGGATCTGTGAGAGTTAATTATAGCTGAAGGATTGCATTTTTAACATAGATAATATAGTAATTGCTGCATAATGATCATTTTAAATTGTATGTTGTGGCTATCGTGGAGGCTAAGAGTACTATCCCTTTATGAGAGTTCCCACAATGTCTAGGTAGAACTGTAGAAGGCGGTAGACCACTTGACAAATTGAGGCTGTCTGCCACCTAGAAGCATATGGTTAAATATTTCTAATTGAGCAGTTTTCTGATTTAAAAAATTATTCAAATTCAGACAAGATTGACCAAAGTCCAGTGAGAAAGAGAAGTGTCTAGAATAATCAAACACAAATTTCTTTCCTGCCTGACTTTCAGCCAGTTTCATTCACTGAGGTTCTGTATGCACTGAAGGAACTTCAGAATTCACCCTGGGAGTGGGACCCATGCCCCATTTATGCCTAGTAAAATCAAGTGTGGAGTAAGTTATTGGCTAAAATCACTAAATAAGGAATGACAGAGTGCCAACTTTGATCTAAAATTCACTCTCAAATTGACAACCTTGGTAACTATCTCCCTTCCTGTGAAGGTGATGGGGAGGCAACCCTGGCATTACCTAGAGTCCTCAGATTTCCTTGAACTTTATCAATCAGGCTTTATGCCTGGTTATGTTATGAAAGGTTCATTGGCCTAGTTGGTCATTAATTTCCTTCTAGATAATGAAGAAAGCAATAAATATGGCATCAATACACAGGTTGGAACTCTGATATGACACACTAACAAGCATACAAAGCAAAAACATGCCACCACATTCTGCACCAACTTTGGTCAGATCTTCAAAGAGAGCCACATGTACAGCACATTACAGAGTGAGAAGACTTGGATTACTGAGGCAAAATCCACATCCAATCATTGTGCCAAGAAAAGATGTAAAAAGGCACCCCAGGCCACCACGTCACCCAAGACTCCAGGAGCAATCAGGGTCCAGGAGTACACCATACCAAGATTCAACCTCCTGCACCCTTCACCATCACCGCTTCTATTTCTTTGGCCCCTTCCCATCAAAACTCGCACCCCTGCCTACCCATTCTCCTGCTCACTCTGTTTCTTTTCATCTCTCACCCTCTCCTGCTGGTACTCAGTTTAATTTGAATCATCTCCTCTGACATGGCATTTGAAGCATGTCTCTCTCTCAACAACCTTTCCTCCTCACTCACAGCCCATGCTGAGTCATCACTCTGAGCAGGGTGTGTAGAGAGGGCTTCTCCTCTCCTACTCCTGATGTTTCCAGTCTCTCCCTTAGCACCTCTCCTCACAACAATCCATCCAACTCTTCTCTCTTACCTCCCTCTATGATGTTGTCATCTACAATCCTGCTACACCCCTTCGACTTCCCTTTCACTCCCTCTCCCATTTTTGCACCTGGCTCTCCCTCTTCCTTTCCCTCACAATTTCCACCTTCATCTTTGGCAATTTAAGCTTCCACACTGATGTCTTATCCATCCCCTTAGCCAACTGCTTCCTCAGCCTCACTTGTGTGATCCTGTATCTTGGATCAACTCTCCCACTCACTAACATGTAGGGTGACCAGACAGCAAATGTGAAAAATCGGGGGCAGAGGGGGATAATATGAGCCTATGTAAGAAAAAGACCCAAAAATTGGGACTGTCCCTATAAAATCGGGACATCTGGTCACTCTATTAACATGGCCATTCACTTGATCACTTCTTCTCAAAGCAATATTTCTTCTCTGATCTTCCCCTTACTAAGCTCCATCTCTGAGCACCCCTCCTCCCTTCCAACACTGCTCACTTGCACTCTCTACCTGACCTATCTGATCTCCAGTCCATCAAGGTCCATGACTTCTCTGCTACCCTCAACGCCACCTCCACTCTCCACAATCTCCTCCGCAGATTTATTCATTGAATTCCTTCCCTCTACTACCCATTGCGCTTTCACCCCATTTTCCGCATTCAAATAGCTTTCAAATTTCCTGATCTAAGCACTTCACTATGCAATCTTATATGCATTTTTTTTTGCATTTATACAAGTTTAAATAAAGTTTCGGACAAGTATCACAAACAAAAAATTCCCCATCTAATGAAAACTCCTGTTTATCTGAATAGAACAAGAGACATGAGACTTATTTGAATAAATGGAGTTCCAATATTTTCCTTTAGCACTTTTACTTAATTTTATTTCTTTCACTCCAAGGTCTTTTATTGTAAGTTGCTTTATTTTTTTTTCTTTTAAATGTTGCTGGTCTTTATTATTAAGGAATTGTTCTTATTTACTTCACATTTTGTAAACAGTCTCAATTCAATTCTACATCATCAAATCAAACACAAACCTACTAGCAATACACAGAACAGCCTCTGGTTAACTTCTTTCAAAAGAAAAGGGATTTTTTTTCTTTGTGTCTAATTTTCATCTGTTTATCAACTCATGTATTGAAATTCAGATCACTGTTGGAGGAAAACAACATTTCCTTTCATTTGGATCTTGAATCCACAGACGCCCCCACACACACTAACTGTCAATCGTGTGACCCCATAATGGGGAATACACAAAATTTATGGAATTTCCAGTTAGTGGAAAATTTTAAAATATCAGAAATCGAATAACAAAATTCCCCACAAATCTGCTCAGGAGATAGGCATTCAGTTCTTGCCTCTGTCACAGACTTGCTTCATGACCTTGAGCAAGTGACTTAGGAGCAAATTTTCAACAGTACCTACTAACTTTGATTGCCTCCATTTTGAGGTTACCTATTTGAGACAAATAGCACAAGCAAAGTTGCCGGCTTCCACAAATATCAAAAGTCTTGCACTTATTGCTGGTTTTCTTAAAGGCTCTGTTCCTGGAGTCAGGTAATTATGAGAGAATTTCAGATTCCATTTTTTTTTAAAGTATCTTTCTAGCCCTCATGGCTACAGACAAAATGCTTGAAAACATGATCCTTAAAGACTCAGAAACCAGAATATCAAGAAAAAGCAATTGAAATGTATTCTATTTTCAATCTGGGTGGGAGGAGACAGGCTATCATTTCTGAATACTAGTGGGTTTGCAGATGTTCAAAGGGGCTGAGCATCCACGGTTCCAGTTTATTTCAATGGAGAACACAAATGACTCACCCAGAAATAGAACCCAGAACTCCTGACTTCCTGTTTTGCCCTTTAGACCATCCTCGCTGAGGGCCATACTGTTTGTGTGCCTTATATGGGTGTGCAAGGTCATAGGTGTAGTTCCTGCTCTGTGGGGAGTACAGGAATTGCTTCTTCCATATTCCCCCTTCCCAAGGCAAACAACACCCCAAAAGGGTAAAGAGAAGGGGCATAGAGGAGACAGAGCCAAAGGTCCACCCCCTACCACATAAAGGAGTGTAGGCAGCACCTTTATAAAAAGGTTGTTACAGGGGATACACTCTTTCTTTGCATTGGGGAGAAGCAGGAGACTTTCTGCTCATAGTGTTTTCCTTAGGGAAGGGCTGCACCAAACTGAAGGCCTGTGCTGAAGGCACAAAGGAGCCATAAATGGTTCTTATTTGTTTTTGCCTCTTCCTAACTTCACTATGTTCCATTTCAGTTGATTGGCTGCCGTCCCTCTCCACTCAGAACAATATGCCTTTTTCTTTCCTGTGGCTGGAATGCTTATTGTGACAGGTTTTGTTGTTGCTTCCCTCACCCCACTCCACTCCAATTCACTCCAGCCCTTCCCAGTGGCTATTCCCTGCCCTGACAGTGAAAGCACACTTCATCTATTCCCACCCATCATCCAGTCTGAAGAAATAAATGATTAGTGAGCTCTCAGTAAATCATCCATGTCCAAACAAGCGTGTTCAAGAAGTTTACAGTGTGAAATTGAAAATAGAGAAATAAATTATGGAAGCAGATGCTGCTCTCAAAGGCTAAACCCTGAACACTACTGGTCACAGGAATGAAACCCTACATAGAAATGAGAGGGAAAACGGGCATGACACTTGAGATTTCATAATTCCTTAAAATCGTGTTTGAAATAAAAAGTACATGCACTGATCTAAGAGGAGAAAAAACATTCACATTATTTTTCCATGTCATTTTAACTAATACCTGCTGTGAACATACATTTGCTCATAAAAACAATTCTAGTATCCAATATTTAAGCATTTCCAGGGAAATCTGTCAGTTCTCTACTTGCTGTACTCAATCTTTTTGCCTGCTATAGCAAGTGGTATTTAATAATTTATTGTAGGTGAAAACCAATCTTTGATATTAATATTATTCATATTCCTGCTCAGAAAGGAACTTCATAAAATATCCACCATTTAGGATACAGTGATATGTAGCAGGGAGCCTCAATATTGATGCAAAAATGGTTATCAATAAATTATTATAATGTATTCTTATGTTAGGTCATTAAAAACTCATCTGCACCTTTACTGAATTTAAGAATTCCTCACAATTATTTTTATGGCCATGCTGCTCGGAGAATATAACAACATTTGCTTATGTTTCTGGTTGCTTATTTTATTAAATGTGATGTTCACACTAAATAGAGAAATTCCAGACGGTTTCTGCTTTCTTCCACTAGAGACAGGCCAAGTATTAGGAAAGATTGCACCCAGGTGTTTACATAGACTCTAAATGGCAGCTTTTTATAACTTCTATTTTGCTTTAGGTTTCTATGCTATTTTCTTTTATGCTGTTTTGAAAAATGTATATAAGCATTGGTCATTGCAATTTGTGCCTTGTACAACATATTTAATAGAAATTGCTAGTTGCAAGTGATAAATATATCACAAATGGCAGCCCATAAATCCAAGAATCATTTTGGTCAAAAGGCAAACAAACCACAAGGGCCTTTATCAAAGAACAGAATTCATCTCTTGTATAAGATACCAGCGGTATAGAGATGAACTTACCTTGAAAAAATAAACTTTGTAACATATTTATGTTTAAAAGAGTCCCAAGTTTCAAAGAGCGTAAAAGTGTTTGTTCCGGATCAAGAAGGGTAACTCTGAGGATTCTTATCAGGAGTCATAAAACTAAGCTATACAAGTAATGTTTCCTTTACAACCCCATCCCCACTTCCCTTTGCAAGAAAAAAATTTGCTGGTTTAAATCTATTCAAAAGGTGTTAAATAATTTTCTTATTAAAAACAATTATTTATAAGCACACTAAAGCCTTCAAACTTGAAGAATAACTGTAATGACTGGAAAAGGTTTTACAGAATTTGTTGGTTACTTCTATCTTATTAATTTTTCCCCTCAATAGTGCAAACCTTTGTTTATGCCTTAAATGCTTGAAGATGGCACCGACTTCTTTCGAGATGTATGTTGCAAATATTTTATCTAAACACAACGCTTGTAGTGTAATAATTTCCTAATATCATTGCTATGTAAATGGTAAGGTTCTTCATGGACCAACATGGAATCCAATTACTTTGTTAGACTGGATACTAATACAAGAAGCCATCTGAGTATAGAATATTTATGTTAAGTGGTGAATTAGTTATCTGGCAATGCTTAAGCAACCTCCTTACCAAACGGAAAGACAAGAGCCACCTTTCCAAAGGCTGTTAAGAAGAGACAATACCTTCTTGAATGGCTATGTAAATTTAAAGATGCTCTAAGAATTAATTCACTTTAAAAAGGCTATTCTGAAAACTAAAAAGCTTTTATATAGAAAGTAAGGGTGTTTGGACTTATTTCAATTCCTACCAAGCCCTGATGAAAGGACTGAAAAAAAAGGAAGTGTTAAAACTCTAACTTTAAAGATGCCCTGACAACTTTATGTCACAAAGACAAAGGCAGCGTCATCATCAAGTTGAAGAAAAAGCAAGTATCTTTCAAAATCACTGAATTCCCTTTCACAAGTTACTTTTAAAGTGCAGATGCAGGCAAAAGACAAGAAGATAAAAATTATTGCATTGTGTCACCTTGGCCCTCTTAATGCCCTCCTGGGATTCTTGGTTTGGCATGTTCCTATGAAGAATTGACATTTTCTTCTTGAGAAATATAAAAGTTATTTTAAGCCAATGGCTAGATATGGAATGAGATATTAATGCAATTCCTGTTTCATTAAAATGATCAGAGCTGATGAAGTCTGAATCTGGTTACAGTATAATAGCAACTACAAGTCACAGAAGTAGAAAGAAAGAAACTACTGTTAACAAAGTTGGGCAAAGTAATAGAAATATCTATATATCTATATCTATGGATATATTTTATTTGTGTGGTCATGAAATTAGTTATATATAAGGCTGCAATTCTGTCATGGAGGTTGCGTAAGTCATGGATTCCGTTACTTTCCATGACTTCCGTGATTTCCACAGCTGCAGCAGCTGGTGTGGCTGACCCCAGGGCCAACCACTGCTGGAGCAGCCCCAGGGCCAGCCACTCGGACGGACCCCCAGGGCCAGCTGCACTGGCCACTGCCCAGGTGGCCCAGGGCAGCTGGCCCCAGGGAGCACCTGAGCAGCAGCAGTCCTGAGGGCTGCTGGAGTAGTGGCCCCAGGGAGTACCCAAGCATCGGTTCCGGGGACAGCCCTAGGGACTGCCCAAGCAGCAGTAGTCCCGGGGACGGTTGGAACAGCAGCCCCAGAAAGTGTCCCAGCATTGGTCCTGGGGAAGCCCTAGGACCACCCAAGCAGCAGCGGTCCTGGAGGCAGCCCCTGAGACTGTTGGGAGAATGATCCCCGGGGGCCTCAGAGCAGCGGGCCTCTGGGGGCAAGTCAGCACCCACCACTGGAGCAGGGGCTCCCCAGAGCAGCTGGGCCCAGGAACAGAGATTTAGCAATGGGTATTTATAGTAAAAGCCAGAGACAGGTCACGGGCCATGAATTTTTGTTTATTGCCTGTGACCTATCAATGACTTTTACTAAAAATACCTATAACTAAATCTTAGCCTTAGTTATTTGTGAATATTTATACAACTGTTAATATTCATTAACATTTTGAATGTTTCTCATATTTGTACCAGAAATGTGTTATTCAATATTCATTGTTATTTATCATTCCTTATTCTCTCATTAAATATTTTCAGTCAACCAATTAGAGAATAAAAAATACACCACGAGACTAAATCAGACATAGTAAGCAGCATTAATAAATTGTGCAAATGAACTGTTCCCAATTCGAAAAAAACATCTATAAATTATCCTCAAACTATTGAGCAAATACTTACAAATATTAATAATATTGGGACTTTTCAGCTTGAAAAAGACGACGACTAAGGGGGGGGATATGATAGAGATCTATAAAATCATGACTGGTGTGGAGAAAGTAAATAAGGAAGTATTATTTACTCCTTCGCAGGACTGGGCTAGATGGACTTTTGGTCTAACCCAGTATGGCTGTTCTTATGTAATATATAACTATAAATCAGAAATAGTTTGTGACTCATTCACAAACTAAAAGAGGCCTATGTTTGTCAAAGTGTTGGGTCAATGGATACTGTTCAATGAGCTGTAATTACTACAAAACTTATGTATTGCATCTACACCAGTCACTCAACAACTCTTAACAAAGCTAAGCAATAAGGAGGAGATTTCTAAAGGCAAAAAGGGCATTTAGGTGTCTAAATCCCATTTGTGCCTTTGAAAATCTCCTTTATAAATCTATAAATGCTCACGCTATGTGTATTTGATACTTCTCTGTGTGCAATATTTTCAAAAACAAGTATTTGTATTACACACTTACATTAAAGAAATTAAAATAAAATGCCATAGCTACATTTTTGCAATATAGTCATTCATTTTTTTCATACCTCGATGAAGATGCCACAAAAAGAGGAAAATGTGATTATAAGACCAAATCTATGCTTCAGATAGAATGATTAATTCAATAGGAAAGTTAGTAAGAAATGATAGATGTATATCTACCACAATTCAGTGGTACTATTTTTTAACCAATACATTGTCTAATAGGTACAAAAACTGGAAACTGAACAAAAAGCAATTTTAATTTCCAAATCACTTTATAGTTATGCATTTGCAATTTAAGTAACATTCTTCATCCTGTCTAATAGGCCTCCTGCCTGATACAACAAGTTCACACTGACCTGGGGGACATTTTCTTCTCTACATATGACATACAGTTATAACTCTGTGAACCTAAACTATAAAAGTGTTAAACTTAGATGGGATGGTCTCAGAGTACAGGGATGCTGTACAGTTACTGAAACATAACTAGATATCTGTTTCCTCAGCTATGCATATTGCTGCACTCTGGTGCTGGGAGTATGATTTCCATTGTCATTCTAGTTATTTATTTTATTTATTTCCCTTTCTTAATCCCTGTATGCCAACTGGCTAATAGCAATTACCATCTAATCAGAGTGCAGGATTTTCAATAGTCACTGTATTATCATTTTTTAATTCCTATGCAGTGAATTTGCAAGTCCCTTTGTTCCGATTAGCGCTACTAACTGGCTTCTGGACTTACAGTTATCAAGTTGGTTACAGAGATGCCACCTCTCCCTTAAAATGAAAACAGAAAAAATCCAAAAGTTACATAAAAATAACAATCAGCAGATAAAAAGGAGGAGTCTACCCATAAAAGGAAAATTGTATTAAAAATATTGTTATGGCAGGAATTATCAGATGGTGCTATTACATGTAGTCTTACAAATTCTTTTTATCAGCGTGCAAGCAAGATTTCAGCTGTTAAAGATATAGGGTATGTCTACACTACGAAATTAGGTCGAATTTATAGAAATTGGTTGTTTAGAAATCGTTTTTATAAGGTTGATTGTGTGTGTCCCCACACAAAATGCTCTAAGTCCATTAAGTCGGCGAACTACGTCCACAGTACCGAGGCTAGCGTCGACTTCCGGAGCGTTGCATTGTGGTAGCTATCCCACAGTTTCCGCAGTCTCTGCTGCCCATTGGAATTCTGGGTTGAGATCCCAATGCCTGATGGGGCAAAAACAGTGTCGCAGGTGATTCTGGGTACATGTTGTCAGGCCCCACCCTCCCTCCCTGCCGTGAAAGCAACAGAAGACAATCGTTTCACGCCTTTTTTCAGCCCAGACGCCATAGCACTGGGATCATGGAGCCCGCTCAGATCACCGCGGCAATTCTGAGCACTTTAAACACCACACGCATTATCCTGGAGTATATGCAGGACCAGAACCTGCCAAGGCAAAACCAGGCGAGGAGGTGACGGCAGCGCGGCAATGAGAGTGATGAGGAAATAGACATGGACATAGACCTCTCACAAAGTACGGGCCCCAGCAATGTGCAAATCATGCTGTTAATGGGGCAGGTTCATACCGTGGAATGCTGATTCTGGGCCAGGGAAACAAGCACAGACTGGTGGGACCGCATAGTGTTGCAGGTGTGGGACGATTCCCAGTGGCTGCGAAACTTTCGCATGCATAAGGGCACTTTCATGGAACTTTGTGAGTTGCTTTCCCCTGCCCTGAAGCGACAGAATACCAAGATGAGAGCAGCCCTCACCATTGAGAAGCGAGTGACGATAGCCCTGTTGAAGCTTGCAACGCCAGACAGCTACCGGTCAGTCGGGAATCAATTTGGAATGGGTAAATCTACTGTGGGGGCTGCTGTGATCCAAGTAGCCAACGCAATCAAAGAGCTGCTGGTATCAAGGGTAGTGACTCTGGGAAACATGCAGGACATAGTGGATGGCTTTGCTGCAATGGGATTCCCTAACTGTGGTGGGGCGATAGATGGAACCCATATCCCTATCTTGGCACCAGAGTACCAAGCCAGCAAGAACATAAACTGCAAGGGGTACTTTTCAATGCTGCTGCAAGCACTCATGGATCACAAGGGACGTTTCACTAACATCAATGTGGGATGGCTGGGAAAGGTACATGATGCTCGCATCTTCAGAAACTCTGGTCTGTTTCAAAAGCTGCAGAAAGGGACTTTCTTCCCAGACCAGAAAATAACCGTTGAGGATGGTGAAATGCCTGTAGTTATCCTTGGGGACCCAGCCTACACAGGCAGCCTGGACAGTAGTCAGGACCTGTTCAACTATAGGCTGAGCAAGTGCAGAATGGTGGTAGAATATGCATTTGGATGTTTAAAAGCATGCTGGCGCAGTTTACTGACTCGGATAGACCTCAGCGAAACCAATATTCCCATTGTTATTACTGCTTGCTATGCGCTCCACAATATCTGTGAGAGTAAGGGGGAGACATTTATGGCAGGGTGGGAGGTTGAGGCAAATCACCTGGCCGCTGATTATGCGCAGCCAGACACCAGGGCGGTTAGAAGAACACAGCAGGGTGCGGTGCGCATCAGAGAAGCTTTGAAAACCAGTTTCATGAATGGCCAGGCTACGGTGTGAAAGTTATGTTTGTTTCTCCTTGATGACCTTCCCCCCCTCCCTCCCGGTTCACTCTTCTTCCCTGTAAGCTAACCACCCTCCCCGTCCCCCTTTGATCACAGCTTGCAGAGGCAATAAAGTCATTGTTACTTCACATTCATGCATTCTTTATTAATTTCTCACACAAATAGGGGAATAACTGCCAAGGTAGCCCGGGAGGGGTGGAGGAGAAGGGAAGTGCCGGGTGGGGTGGGGGAGAAGATAAGGGCAAGGACACACTGCACTTTAAAACTTTAAAACTTATTGAAGGCCAGCCTTCTGTTGCTTGGGCAATCCTCTTGGGTGGAGTGGCTGGGTGGCCGGAGGGCCCCTCACTGCGTTCTTGGGCGTCTGGGTGAGGAGGCTATGGAACTTGGGGAGGAGGGCTGTTGGTTACACAGGGGCTGTAGCGGCAGTCTGTGCTCCTGCTGCCTTTCCTGCAGCTCAACCATACGCTGGAGCATATCAGTTTGATGCTCCAGCAGCCAGAGCATCGACTCTTGCCTTCTGTCAGCAAGCTGACGCCACCTATCCTCTTCAGCCCACCACTTGCTCTCTTCAGCCCGCGATTCAGTCCGCCACTTCTCCTCATGTTCATATTGTGCTTTCCTGCACTCTGACATTGTCTGCCTCCACGCATTCTGCTATGCTCTGTCAGCATGGGAGGACATCTGGAACTCCGAGAACATGTCATCCCGCGTGCGCCTTTTTCGCCTTCTAATCTTCACTAGCCTCTGCGAAGGAGAAACATTTGCAGTTGGTGGAGGAGAAGGGAGAGGTGGTAGTTAAAAAGACACATTTTAGAGAACAATGGGTACACTCTTTCACGTTAAATCTTGCTGTTCACATTACACAGCACATGTGCTTTCGTTACAAGGTCGCATTTTTCCTCTTATATTGAGGACCTGCCGGTTTGGTGTGAGAGATCACTCACGCAGTGCCAGGCAACAGAATTCGGCTTGCAGGCAGCCATGGTAAGCCACAGTCTTTTGGCTTTTTTAACCTTCATAACATGTGGGAATGGTTTCAAACAGCAGCGCCCTCATTTCACATACCAAGCAGCCGCTGGGTTGGCCATTTAAAATGGGTTTGCAATTTAAAAGGAGGGGCTGCTGTTTCCAGGTTAACATGCAGCACAAACCCAACTAACCCACCTCCCCTCCCCCCATACCCAATTCTCTGGGATGATCACTAACAGTGGGGAACATTTCTGTTCAGCAGAGCAGGAACTGGCACCTCTGAACGTCCCCTTAATAAAATCACCCTATTTCAACCAGGTGACTGTGAATGATATCACTGTCCTGAGGATAACAAAGAGAGATAAGGAATGGATGTTGTCTGCATGCCAGCAAACACCGGGACCATACGCTGACATGCTTTGTTATGCAATTATTCCAGACTACGTGCTACTGGCCTGGCATGGTAAAGTGTCCTACCATGGAAAACGGAATAAGGCAGCCCTCCCCTGAAACTTTTTGCAAAGGCTTTGGGAGTGCATCAAGGAGAGCTTTCTGGAGATGTCCCTGGAGGATTTCTGCTCCATCCCCATACACATTAACAGACTTTTCCAGTAGATGTACTGGCCGCGATTGCCGGGGCAAATTAATCATTAATCATTAAACACGCTTGCTTTTAAACCATGTGTTATATTTACAAAGGTACACTCACCAGAGGTGCCTTGTGTGCCCTCACGGTCTGGGAGCACGCCTTGGGTGGGTTCGGGGGTTACTGGTTCCAGGTCCAGGGTGAAAAACATATCCTGGCTGTTGGGGAAACTGGTTTCTCTGCTTCCTTGCTGTGAGCTATCTTCAATGTCTTCATCATCATCTTCCTCGTCCCCAAAACCCACTTCTGTGTTTTGTGATTCTCCATTGACGGAGTCAAAGCACACAGTTGGGGTAGTGGTGGCTGCACCCCCTAGCATGGCATGCAGCTCAGCGTAGAAGCAGCATGTCTGCGGCTCTGCCCCGAACCTTCCGTTTGCCTCTCTGGTTTTGTGGTAGGCTTGCCTTAGCTCCTTAATTTTCACGCGGCACTGCTGTGTGTCCCTGTTATGGCTTCTGTCCTTCATGCCCTTTGAGACTTTTTCTAATGTTTGGGCATTTCGTTTACTGCTACAGAGTTCCGCTAGCACTGATTCATCTCCCCATATGGCGAGCAGATCTCCCGTTCGGTCCATGCTGGTGCTCTTTTGTGATCCTGGGACTCCATCATGGTTACCTATACTGATGAGCTCTGCGGTTCACCTGGACTCTCCACCACGCTGGGCAAACAGGAAATTCAAAATTTCGCGGGCCTTTTCCTGTCTACCTGGCCAGTGCATCTGAGTTGAGAGTGCTGTCCAGAGCGGTCACAATGGAGCACTCTGGGATAGCTCCCGGAGGCCAATACCATCGAATTGCATCCCCACTACCCCAAATCCGACCCAGAAAGGCCGGTTTCAGCGCTAATCCCCTTGTCGGGGGTGGATTAAAGAAATCGATTTAAAGAGCCCTTTAAGTCGGAAAAAAGGGGTTCGTCGTGTGGACAGGTCCAGGCTTAAATCGAGGTAACGCTGCTAAATTCGACCTAAAATTATAGTGTAGACCGGGCCTCAGTATATTGTTTTGTTGTTAGTTTTGTTATGCAGTGATCCTCTGAGAGAAGCTGACGGAGTTTCCTTTATTAGCTAGATTTAGAGGTAATTCTCAAGACAGAGTAGCTTCCTCGGAACTGAGTCATGGGTGTGTGGGCTGAGATTTGTGGAAGAACAGCATGATGCTTTTTGTGACTGCCTCTGTTTCCAGATTGGTATGCTTGATTAAGTAAAGTTATTACACTTATATCCACCCTGTTTCACTGATTTCTCCTCCACTAGGGAGCCGACCTGCAAGGCCCCAGACCCCAGACATTTGCTTTTACTTGGTAGAGGGGGACAACTGCCAAGAAGGGGACACTGGTATCAGAAGAAAGTGCAACTGTATTTTAAAACTGACTAATTTTGTCTTCAGGCACAGTCCCTCACCCACTATAGTCGATGAAACTTTTACCCTTTTATCCAAATCTGAGTCTGACATGCAGCAGAGTATGGACTATTTCTCTTCAGCTTGTGACAATGTTGGTCTCACAATCAACATCAAGAAGACAAAAGCGATGTACGAGCCTGCACTGGAAAGCCTTCCATAGAGCCTGCTATCACAGTGAATGGCCAAACCCTCCAGGCAGTGGACAAGTTCATCTACCTTGGGAGTACACTGTCACATGCAGTTCACATCGATGATAAAACCAATATGTCCTTTGGCAGACTATGTGCAAATATGTGGGAGTGCAGAGGCATTAGTCAACAAATAAAACTGAAGGCCTACAAAGCCATCATGTTGCCAATTTTGATATATGCATGTGAAACCTGGACAGTGTAAGATGCCATGTTATGAAACTGAATCAGTTTCTTGTGGGCTGTCTGAGGAAATTGGTGAGGATACGATGGCAAAACAAGGTTCCAGATACAGGCTGGTATTCCAAGCATCCATATTCTGTTGATGAAATCATAGATGAGATGGGCAGGCCATATCACCAGATGTCAAATGATCAACTGCTAAAGAAGATGTTTTATGGTGAGCTAAAGAAGGGAGACCAGAAGAAACATTTCAAAAGATTCCCTCAAGTTATCCTTGAGGAATTTCAGCATTGACCCAGAGTTTTGGAACAATCTCACTCAGGATCATTCTACTTGGCAAAGTGTCATCCATACTGGAGCTGCAGTCTATGAGCAGAGAAGAACTGATGAGGCAGAGCAGAAGCTCCTGCAGTGTAAATCTCAAGACAGCAGCATGTCCGCTGTTAATCAAGTAACCCACAGTGACATCTCTTGTTCAGTGTGCCACAGAGTTCAAAGCTCAAATTGGCCTGATCAGCCACTCACGTGTTCACAGAAACCAAACCAATCAGTGATGTCATGATCATCTTTGAACTTGAAGGACAAACAACAATCCTTTGATGAAACTCTCTCTCAGTAGAAGCAGGTTCAGGCCATGCTCTCAGCCCTCCCTATGATCCCACTCAGATCTATGAATTGAAAACATAGGATGTATTTGGCCCGGATTGGCTCCCTTGTTAGCCATCCTAGTAGAGGAGCTAACTAATGAATTAACAGGCATGAAAACTAACTTACCCTTTCAACTCTTAAAAACCATTATGTTGTCAGGGTGTAACACCAACTCTGAATCTTATAAGGTCCTCTGTCATCAGATACAATGAAATTACTAGCAGATTGAGATGTGGGATGGCAAAAAAGAGGACCAAAATATCCTTACAATTTGCTGTATAGTCATTGCTCTTCAAAAGGTTATAGTACTGAGGATTTTATTGATAAAGTGGAGTGTCTGAATAATGATCAGTAGTGTAATGGAAATACAAAACTAAATGAACTAATCTACTTGTAACCATATAGCATTAAAAATTCCATGCTTGAATAATAAGAGTATAGCAGGAGGAATATACTATCCACCACCTGACCAGAATGGTTACAGTAATTGTCATATGCTTAGGGAGATTAAAGAGGCTACAAAAACAGAAAACCCAATGGGAGATTTCAACTATCCCCATACTGACTGGTATATGTCACCTCAGGACAGAATGCAGAGATAAAATTTCTAAATACCATAAATGACTGCTTCTTGGACCAGCTAGTCCTGGAACTCACATGGGAAGAAGCAAATCTGGATTTAGTCTTTAAATGGAGCACAGTATCTGGCCTAAAAAGGTGAATATAGTTGAACTGCTCGGTAATAGTAATCATAATGTAATAAAATTTAACATCTTTGTAACAGGGAGAATACCAAATAAAACCACCATGGTAGCATTTGACTTCAAAAAGGGAAACTACGCAAAAATGAAGAAGCTAGTTAAATAGAAATTAAAAGGAACAGTCACAATGGTGAAACACCTACACGCTTCATGGAACTATTTAATAACCACCATAACAGAGAGGCTCAAACTAAGTAATACATCAAATGGGGGGGAGGGAAACTCAGTAAGAGGACCAAAAAAATGCCACCATGGCTAAACAGCATGTGAACTATCTATGATAACTTAAAGATGGTTGAGGCACAAAAGCATCCTTTAAAAATTGGATGTCAAATCCTACTGAGGAAAATAGAAAGGAGCATGAACTTTGGCAAGTCAAGTCTAAAAGTACAATAAGGCAGGCCAAGAAAGAATTTGAAGAGCAGCTAGCAAAAGACAAATGTTTTTGCTGCTCGTTTTTGTAAGCATATCAAAAGCAGGAAGCCTGTCAAACCACCACTGTGGCCACTGAATGATTGAGGTGCTAAAGAAGCACTCGAGAAAGACAAGGCAGTTGCAGAGAAGCAAATTAATTCTTTACATAGATCTTCATTTCAGAGGATTTGAGAGAGATTCCCACACCTGAGTCATTATTTTTATGTGACAAATCTGAGGAACTGTCCCAGACTGAGGTGTCAATAGAGGAGGTTTTGGAATAAACTGATAAATTAAACAGTACTAAGTCACCAGGACCAGATGGTATTCACTCAAGAGTTCTGAAGAAACTCAGATATAAAATAGAAGAACTAACATGGTTTGTAACTTATTGCTTAAATCAGCCTCTGTACCAGATGACTGGAGGAAATAATACATTACCAATTTTTTTAAAAGTCCCCAGAAGTAATCCTGGCAATTACAGACCGGCAAGCCTTGCTTCAGTACCAATCAAAATGGTTGAAAAAATAGTAAAGGACAGAATTCCCATTACAGCTTTTATAAAGGGAAATCATGCTGTGACGGGTTCGACTCCCCTTCCGGGGTGCCACCTGATGTGCTGGGGTCACAATAAGCCCACCTGTGCCACCAGCCTGGGTTCTCCCCACTCTGTGCTGCTGACAGGCTATCAAGCCCTCTTCCAACACACACATAGGTAGGGACCCACCCAGCTGTAGAATTACACAGAGTCTGCAATAAGCTTTGTGTGGGAGAACTCAGCTCGGGGAATTGCCCAGCACTCTGGTGCACACACCCTCTGGAGCGTAAACCCCAAATTATATTGTCTTGCATTGTATAGAGATCTATACAGCATAAGCTCATGAAATTCGCCCCCACCCTCAGTGTGGAGAAAGATATGCACAGCTTCCCCCTCTCATTCCCCCCAGTTATGAATTGCACAAACTAGTTTTAGAATAAACAAAAAAAATAAGTTTATCAACTACAAAAGGTAAATTTTAAGTGATTATAAGAGATAGCAAACAGAACAAAGCAGATTACTGAGCAAATAAAACAAAACATGCAAACTAAGATTAATCCACTAAGGAATACTGCCTACAAATAATTTCTCACCCTAAATGTTGTTTCAAGCAGGTTACAGAGTTTCTTGAAGGTGAACTGCACTGCTTTCAGCTTAAATCTCCAGGGATTCATTTTACATGCTGACTTTTCTTGCCTGGGCTCAGCCCCTGCCTCCCTCAGCTTAGTTCCTTTGTTTCTTCAGATGTTTTCAGTAGTCTTTCATCTTGGGCAGGGAGGCAGTGGAGAAGAGCCAAGATTAACTCACTCCCCAGCCTTAAATAGGATTTGCATATGGTGGGAATGCTTTATTTCCTAGTTTGACCCCCAACCCCTTCCCGTGGAAAAGTACCAGCATTTCAAGATGGTATCCTGTACCATGATCACACGGCCCTGCAGTGTCAAAGCAGCATCCCAGGAAACTTCTCAGGAAGGATGGAGATTAGTATCTTCAACATCCTATTGTCCTTCCTAATGACCTATCCAGGCTGATTGCATACTGTCTGGTGGGCATTCCCCAAGTTCACACACAGTTGTAATTGTTACATAGTCAATATTCCTAATTTCAGATACAGAAATGATATAAGCACACAAATTAGATAATCACATTCAGTAAATTATAACCTTTCCAACAATACCTCACATGACCCATCTTGCACAAAACATATCTTAGTTATGCCATATTCATATCATAATAATATCTCTATGAAGAATATGAGGCGTAATGTCACACATGCCTCATCAATCTATTAGAATTATTGAGGATGTCAACAAGTATGTGGACAAGGGTGATCCAATGGCTATAATGTACTTGGACTTTCAGAAAGCCTTTGACAAGGTCCCTCACAAAAGGCTCTTAAACAAATTAAGTAGCCATGGGTTAAGAGGGAAGGTCCTGTCACAGATCAGTAACTGGATAAAAGATAGGGAAAATAGGTCAGAATAAATGGTGAGTTTTCACAATGGAAAAAGGAAAATAGTGGGAGTCCCCAAAGTTCAGTAGAAGCAGCGGGAGCCCTGGTCCTTTAAATAGCCCCTGGAACACCGCTGCTGCTACCCAAGGGCTCCAGCAGCGGGGCTTTGGCACCAATTTAAAGGGCCTGGGGCTCCAGCCGCTGCTGGAACCCCCAGGCCCTTTAAATTGCCGGCCAGGGAAGCCGGGTTGCCCCAGTACGGTGCACTGGCTCTTGCCGGTACGCTGTACCAGGGCGTACCAGCTTACTTTCACCTCTGGCTAGATGGACCATTGTTCAAACCCAATATGACCATTTTTATGTTAAACCTCCTTGTACAGTTTTACAGTCAGAGGATGAATTATGTATATTGCACATAATCACACAGCTTTCGGGGAGGCACTGCAAAGGTGAAATCCATACCTTCTGTTCATGAATGTCAATGCAGCTGAAGCCATGGAAGCCAGTATAGCTATCAAACTGCTACAAAACGAAAAGGACAGAAAAGTTTGAATAGATGTTTGCCACAAATAAAGACAGAACAAAAACCTCACTGTTTGAGAATAACCAATAGTAGCAGCCAACAAAATGGAATACTAAGGGTCACACAACAAAGTCACTTAGAGTTTTCACAGGCAACCCAAAAATAAATGAAAAAGTATGTCCAACATATTCCTTTTGGTTTATCTCATAACGGGAAAATGAAGGGGGGGAAAAGTCTTCTTTCAGACTTGGTGCATCAGAGTTTCCATCACCAAACTTTCAAAAATCATGAGAGATGAAAAAACCCGACATTACTACATTGCCTTCTCATTTGAGCATTTAAATGAGAAAAATCTCCTGCCCCCAATTTGTGCATGACCTTTTCAAGCTTTGGAATACAGAAGCAGCAAACAGATGAGTAGCAAAGTGAACAAAGAGACTGAATGGAAGGTTCAGATAACGGCAACTCAAGATTATTTTGAAATATACATTCTCTTGTACAAATGTGCATTTCTTGGGCACATTTTCCTCTTTCTTTTGATATTATTCAGGCTACTATTCAGATATTCTCACTCTCCTGACTTTTCCAGTAAAAGGTTTGATGGAACCTTGAACCAGTATAATTATCCTGCTTTCTTTTTACTAAATTGAGATTAGCTGTGTTTTAATATATATTGAAACAAGACAATTGAATCAGTAGCTGTGCAGGATTTAAGTACTTTGCAATGCTAATAATGTTGTAAAATGGAAAAAATATATAAAATGTTAAATATAAAAAGAAATGCAAAATAACTTGCACAAGTGAAATTCTTTTCCCTAAGTATTAAAAAGCTCATAGTCCCTACTACTAATTTGTTTAAACATACGCAGATAATTTGACATTATTCTAGTTCCAACATTTTTCCATCCAAACTAGTTACTGTCACTACACAAAATTGCAAATTTTTGGGCTAGATAAAGCAGTGTTCATGTCTTATTTCCACATAAGTTGTATGGCTTGAATCTCCTGTAAAGTGAAAAAATGCAACCCAAAGAAAATGGCTAGTAAATAATATGAATGCAAGTGTGAATGCTTAAAACTGGTATAAATGAAAATGTAAGCATAAATCCTGACAACCAGAATTCTGTACTTTGCAGACTTCTCAGACAGCACAGTCAGCTGTGTTATGAAAATCCAGAACATTACACCTGAATTTCCCTGTTGGCCAAATTCATCCCACTGTGATTCAGCTGATCTCAGAGGAATAGTGGAGGGATGAATTTGGACTTGTGTTTCCAAACTTAGAATCATAGAATATCAGGGTTGGAAGGGACCTCAGGAGGTCATCTAGTCCAACCCCCTGCTCAAAGCAAGACCAATCCCCAACTAAATCACCCCAGCCAGGGCATTGTCAAGCCTGACCGTAAAAACCTCTAAGGAAGGAGATTCCACCACCTCCCTAGGTAACCCATTCCAGTGCTTCACCACCCTCCCAGTGAAAAAGTTTTTCCTAATATCCAACCTAAACCTCCCCCACTGCAACTTGAGGCCATTACTCCTTGTTCTGTCATCTGTTACCAATGAGAACAGTCTAGATCCGTCCTCTTTGGAACCCCCTTTCAGGTAGTTGAAAGCAGCTATCAAATCCCCCCTCATTCTTCTCTTCTGCAGACTAAATAATCCCATTTCCCTCAGCCTCTCCTCATAAATCATGTGCTCCAGCCCCCTAATCATTTTTGTTGCCCTCAGCTGGACTCTTTCCAATTTTTCCACATCCTTCTTGTAGTGTGGGGCCCAAAACTGGACACAGTACTCCAGATGAGGCCTCACCAATGTTGAATAGAGGGGAATGATCACCTCCCTTGATCTGCTGGCAATGGTCCTACTTATATAGCACAAAATGCTGTTAGCCTTCTTGGCAACAAGGGCACACTGTTAACTCTCATCCAGCTTCTCATCCACTGTAACCCCTAGGTCCTTTTCCGCAGAACTGCTGCCTAGCCACTTGGTCCCGAGTCTGTAGCAGTGCATGGGATTCTTCCATCCTAAGTGCAGGACTTTGCACTTGTCCTTGTTGAACCTCATCAGATTTCTTTTGACCCAATCCTCTAATTTGTCTAGGTCCCTCTGTATCCTATCCCTACCCTCCAGTGTATCTACCACTCCCCCCAGTTTAGTGTCATCTGCAAACTTGCTGAGGGTGCAATCCACGCCATCCTCCAGATCATTAATGAAGATATTGAACAAAACCGGACCCAGGACCGACCCTTGGGGCACTCTGCTTGATACCAGCTGCCAACTAGATATGGAGCTATTGATCACTACCCGTTGAACTTGGTACCATATTAACTGTACAACTTGAAACTTTCCCCCAAACTTAAAATTTGTTGTTGGGATTTTACCTAAGAGAATATGAAGCTCACGTCAAAAACAATGGAAACCATGGTGCTAAAACTCCATGAAGTTTTTAAAATGTTTTTAAAAAATTCACCCAAACATAACATTTAGAAATAATAGGCACTACTGGCACTATTTAACACAGCATTCCACGTAAACAAATATTTTATTGATGTATATATGATGCCAAATACCTCCTGACACTTGATTTGACAAGTGATACTCATAGGAGAGCATTTCATAACAGTATTGCATACTGAGCTATACAATCAGACCTGTGAATGTATCATCACTGGCAGAAGGCTGAGCTTATTTTTTTCTATTCCTGAAAGAGCAGAATAGACCATAATTCTAATGGCAGGACATGTGGTACATCTAGGAGCCCTTATCATGGAAGAAATATTTGGTTTTGTTTACCCTAGGCTTTTGATGAAAAAGTTGCCCCCCAAGAAAACTGTGTTCACAGCATGCTTTGAATGAGATATTCAGCGGATCACATGGAGTACGTCGTTTGGATGACTATAAGGCTCTTCCAAAAGTGATAGCTGTTCTAAAATAAAATCTTTTCAAAACATTTTTTTCGCTTTGATTCTGCCATGAAACCTACAAGAAGAGGGCACATCTAGTGTTAAAAAAAATCTGACAACGTTTGAGTGTTGGATGAAGAGCAAAACTTTTACTATTCATGGAAGAAGAAAGGATGTCGGCCCAGGTTAGAAACTGATCTGCCTCCAGAAAGCATTTGAAAGAGGTGGTGAGGTTGAGTTTGAATTAATCCACACTAAAATAAAAAAAAAAATCTTATGCTACTAAAAAGGAAAACCCTGATTTCAAAAACAGTGAAACTATCAGCATATAAGTAATTGGAGTCTGTTCATTATGGGATTCTGTCTGTTCTTTTGTTATTCTTATAGCTTATGACCTCCCCCATTTTGCATCACTTGGTCTTCTTGATCCTGACAGGTTAAAAAAAGAGAGATAGTTCTGAGAAATGATCTTCCAATGGGCCTCCAAGATTTCATTACCTATTCTAGTAGCATAATTCTAAGCTGAATGCTTGAACAGTATAGCTCTTTATATTTAATTAATTACAATTTTGAAAGTGTCTGTCGAATCAGGTTCTTTATTGGTTGAGGGGGGCAGAAAAGAAGAAACTTTTAAAAATTCTAAAGCAAATCTCCTCTCTCCCTCTCCTCTCCCTTTCTAGTTCTAATTTCTATGCTAGGAAGGGACAGTGGGTTGCTCATTTCTTTGGAGCATGCCATTCAGGAAAGCAGTACAATCAATCTGAATTGTGAGAGCTCAACAATATTTGGTAGAGTTCCTGTGCTCTTAAATGGATTTTTTTGTAACAACAACAACAACAAAAGACAATTCTTATGTGGAATAAATCATGTTCAAATCCTCCAAATTATCTTGTTTCCAATGGTCCTAGCTGAGACAATAGTTCACATTTCTAAAGAAGAGATAAAAAGATGACAACTGGATTACTTCAAATTATCAAGATTCCAGCTGAAATATAAGACAACCTGTCAGAGAGCTATATTAGTGTAGTAGGTTCGCACCGGGGCTCTACCCTCCGGGACGGAGGGGCACCACACCGACTCACTACAGCACAGACAGTCAAAGCTCAGGCCCCTTTACGCAGGGGTTGAGCGACCCACAGTTCAGGGAGCTCAGGCCCTCAGGCAGGGCTGAGCAAACAATCAGCTAGCTCAGGCCTTTTGGTGCAGGGGCTGAGCGATAATCAACAGTTTAAAGCAGGCCCAGGCCCTGGATCAGGGCGGGGCACAAACAGTCACAGCTCAGGCCCTTTGGTGCAGGGGCTGAGCAATAATCAACAGTTTAAGGGGCTCAGGCCCTCTGGTGCAGGGGCTGAGCAACAGTACACTTGGGGGAGGCCCAGGTTCCTATCTGAGTGTTGGGTGAGGGGGAAGCCTGCCACCCGTGAGCGGGGGTGGCAGGGGGGGAAGCAGGCCCACCCACTCCACTGTGTCCCAGCCCGGGGCGCTAGCAGCGGTTACTGCCGCTGCTGGTCAGTGGGGTGTCCTGACCAAAACACACTGATATCGGCTCACATGTCTCTGCAGCCTGACCGGGGTCGGCTACCCCCGGGCTACTTCCGTGTTCCCCCTTGGGGCCTACCTCGTTGGCGACGCCGGGTTCGGGCCAGTCCAACAGCATCGGTTCCTCTGGTGCGGGGCTTGGGGGCAGGTCCGGCAGCTCTCCACCAGGGTAGCTGGCATGGGGCAAGCTTGGCCAGTCCTCCTCGGGGTAGCGGGCCCGGGGCAGGCTTGGCCAGTCCTCCTCGGGGTACCTGGCGAGAGGTAGGCTCGACCGGCGCGGTGGGGTAGCAGGTGGCTCGCGGCCTGCGGCTGTCTCCCAAGCGGGAGCTCGGCCCGGGATGTCTGCTCTCTCTACCGGCCGGGGCTGCACTGAGCTCTGCAGGCAGGCTTTTATACTTCCGGATCGGGGCCGTGACCTCGGAGGGGTGGGCGCTGGACCTGGTGGTTCCGCCCACGTTGGGATTAGGGGAAGTTTGGGCCTATGCGGGACGGAGGGGCGCCACACCGCCTCACTACAATTAGCTTTCAATGGGAATAAAGAAACTGACTTGGAATTATTCACTCACTTGGGACTTAAGGCATCCAAATATAGAAGGTGGTCTGCTAAAGAAAGCTATTCAAAAAGGAAAAACCAAGACTATCATGTCAAAAAAGAATAGGAGTCAAGGGAAGACTTAATACAACTTTACATGGGCGGTGACCTATTACTAAAATCCATGTTCTACAAAAGGATAAATAGGACTATTATATCAAAGACAGAATTGGGGCTTGCCTATACAGTGCATTAGTCTGCACCAGAGGGGTGCAAGTTCTAGAGTACACTAGCTTGTCACACACTAACTGGCACATGTGAACCTTGACTTTGCAACCTTAATAATTCCTTTTAACATAATTTATGCTTGTTTGATATAATAGAAATAATAATAAATACTTGGCATGTATACACCTTTCATCCCAAAAATTCATCACTTTGCAGGAGAATTATTATAAATATGTTGAAAGTCAATTCCTCTCCTCCACTAAGCTATAGAGGCTGCTAACTGTGTTTCCTCCATGCTGTAGTGTGGGTGAGAAGAGTTGGTAAAAGGTTGTTACAAAATGGCTTGGGACAGGACATTCCATCCCACCTCACCCACAGCAGCACAAGAAAGCCATGATGGCTTCTCTCTCCAGGTGGTTAGGCAGAAGCATGGCCTTGCTGAGGAAGGAAGAGTCAAGGAGCAGCTGCACTAAGCAGCATGCTTCCTGGGGAACCCATCATTACTTACATGGCAAATTGCAGTACACGTTAACGAGACAGTTTCTACATTGATTTTCTGCCATAGTTACAAAGACCAACAGAAGAGGCAGGAATTCACATCAGGTGGGGGACTAGCCAGTGGCTGCATAGCATGCAACATAGCTGTGGAGGCAGAGACTGACACACATAGCGGAAGCTGAGCATGTGGGAATGGCTTCTGCCTAATGGATGGCCTGTTAGTGCCTTACTTTTATTGTAGATGCTACCATGTGCCCCACCTTGAAGGGATAACAACTCAGGACATTTCAACGCAAAGCAAGCTCAAGTTCCACGCAAATTTTCCCTTCTACACATTTTTCCTACATTGTTAGCAGCAATATCCATAATTGCTTAGTCCAAGCCAGGACATGAAGAGAGCCTATATTGTGATGCTAGGTAGCACAGACTGTTTAGTTATTCTAGAAACTAGAGAAGCGGGGAGAATTACAGGGTCTTCATTACAGCTGATTGGCGCCGCAAGCCTGGGAGGCAGGAGAAGTGGAGCAGGGACGGCGTGCTCAGGGAGGGGGCGGAGCAGAGGTGAGCTGGGGTGGTGAGCTGCCGCACGGCTCCAAGGGCTAGGGGTGGGTGGGTGGGGAGCTGCCGCAGGGCGGATGGGGGGTGGGGAGCTGCCGCAGGGCTTGGGGAAGGGGCGGAGCAGAGGTGAGCTGGGGTGTGGAGCTGCCACACGGCTCCCCGGTCTGTGGGGGATGGGGAGCTGCCATGGAGGGGGGTGCCTCAGGGCGGAGGGGGGGCGGGGAGCTGCCGCAGGGCTCGGGGAGGGGGAAGGACGCAAGGTGGAAGTTTCGCTTAGGGCGCAAAACATCCTTGCACCAGCCCTGGTGGGAGGGGGTTCTGGGATGGGGCAGGGAGTTGGGGTGCAGGTTCTGGCTGGGAGTACAGGCTCTGGGGTGGGGCCAGGGATGAGGAACTTAGGGTGCAGGAAGGGGCTCTGGGCTGAGGCAGGGGGATAGGGTTCAGGGGGTGAGGGCTCTGGCTGGGGATGTGGGTGCAGCAGGGGGCTCAGGGCTGGGGCAGAGGATTGGGGTGTGGGAGGAGGTGCAGGAGGGGGCTCAGGGCTGGAGTAGGGAGTTGGGGTGGGAGGAGGTGCAGGGTGCAAGCTCCACGTAGTGCTTACCTCAGGCGACTCCCAGGAAGTGGTGTCATGTCCTTCTGGCTCCTAAGCAGCCAGGGGGCTCTGCGCATTGCTCCTGTCTGCAGGCACCACCCCCACAGCTCTCATTAGTCACAGCTCCTGGCCGATGGGAGCTGCAGAGCCAGCACACAGGGCAGGGGCAGTGCACAGAGCCCCTATGGCCACATCCGAGCCAGAGGAACATGCCGGCCACTTCTGGGAGCCACATGGAGCTGAATAAGGAGCCTGCCAGCCCCGCACCAACTGGATTTTTAATGGCCGGGTCAGCAGTGCTTTTTCAAGCGGGTGTTCCGGTTGAAAACCAAACACCTGGCAACCCTACACTTCACCCTGCATCTTTTGAGGTGATGGGCACTATTGGAGACTTATGTAGTGGATAACAGCCTCATGGATCTTCACAAATGTCAGCAACAAACTCATTCTAAATGAGCAGAAGTTTTACGTGAGTGTGGCATGGAGAACAGGACCTTTATACACTGTTACAGTGAGTTACTGGTATGGAACAGTGGATATGTTTGCAGAAGAACCAACCCTGAAATAACTAATCCAGCACACTTAGCAACTTCCAGTAGAAGGAGAGGGTTATTTTTCACAAAGACAACATTGCACAATTGTTTTTGAGTTTGGAAGATACACAAAGCAGAACATTAAGTTAATTTAAAAAAAATACTAGAGATTTCTGAAGACTAAAATGAGTGAGTTTCAAATAAACAATGAACAAAGGAAATTCTAATGATGTATGGAATTCCTTTAAAAAATTCCCAATGATCCTTTAAATACTAGTTGTCCTATAGCACTCAGAATTTCCCTTGATTTTAATACCACTGTAATCTGTACATCAGAGTTGTAAAACTGGACCAAGCTTATGTATTTCAGACTCTGCAGGTTGAGATTTAACTCTGTTCCCTCCCTCTCCCACACAGATGCACTCCTGACCTCACCATTCTTCTTCCAAACACAATGTGTCTTGGTCCTGACCCTTAGCTGTGCTACATCCCCACTATAGTTTTCATTAATATTACCCCCCAGGACAAATGTTAGCTGAGGTCAAGAGACTCCTGTTTTCAAGAGTTCTCAGAGCCATTTAAAAATTGTGGGTTAGCATTTTCCGGAAGAAGCTGACCCTTTTGGTGGCTATTAGCTAATATGTACTTACTTTTACAAAATAAACCACACAACAGCATTTAATAGTGTTGTGAAATATGATTCTAAATAATTAAAACTAATCTCTCTGTGTAAATGTAATAAGTAGTTAAGTAATGCTTACTGCAGTAGTGCCGCTAAAACTCAGTAATAATCACTAAACTTAGATTAGCTCTTTGCAGAGAAGTGTAATGAAACCATTTTTGATGAGGTAATGAGATCTTCCTACTTGCAAAATTAAAATTAGCAAGGTTCTAAAATGTATGTCCAGAGTCTGCAGTTCTTTTATAATACTTTTAATTTAAATAGCTCCTTGCACCCAATGATCTAAAAGCATTTTACAAAAGTTGTTAAATACTGCTATTCCCATTTTACCCACCCAAGGTCACCCAACAAGTCAGTATCACGGTCATATATGCTAGATGTAGATTTATTCTGCAGCTTATTGTGCCTTCTCATTCTTTGTTTTCTTCTTCTTCTGAGTCCAATGATAAACTAAGCGGAATTTGCAACTCTCTGCAAATATACATGATTACTCATCTACTTACATTATGGCATGATATCACTGTTTATTTTCACTTGTGTATATCTCTGCAAGTGAAAGAAGTCATTGCTGTTTGCAAGGCCCTTAAAAAAAACATAACAAAAACCATCCCATCATTCACAGGTTCAGCCCTGCTGCTTGTCAAATCTATTAGGAAAAAAAGTGTCATTTACAATGCTTTTCATTTTGTGTAGCCCTAACCACTAGCAGCTGGATTGAGATTGCCTTTTCATAGTTCACAAGGGACTTTTACAGCTGTCACATGTAAGTAAGTCTTAAAAACCATTTCTCAAAGCAAGATTTATTTGAGGGCTAGCATCTGGTGACAAATGTTGAAGGAATAACAAAATCCCTTGTACTGTGGGTTCCTTGATGTTCCTGTTTATTAATGTTCATCTTTTTCATAACTCAAAGTCATAGCATTGGCCTATGCTTAATACACCGTTTGGAGACAAATAAAATGAAACATCTTTCTTTGCTTCTCCAAATAAGAAAAATCGGCTCATTAAAAAGTTAATATGCCAGTTGCCAATAAATACATTTAGTGCTTTTCCAATGCTACTTTAACTATGGTGTCACTACCAATGCTTCCATAATATAAAAAAGTGATATTCTTCCTCTAGTTAAAAAAAAAAGAAAAAGGTATTTCTTTTATTCTTTTATTTTTTTAAACCGATTTGTGTTATAAATAGGAACCAGAGGGAAAGATAATAGCAGTAATTTCAATACACTCTTAAAATCCATATGAGGGAATTTTCTGGTTTGTCCAATATGCTGAATATTTAACGTTGCTGGCTATTAGGTGGGTGAGAAGTTTGTCTCTCACACCAACAGAAGTTGGTCCAATAAACTATATTACCTCACCCACTTTGTCTCTCTAATATCTGACACGGCTATAACTACACTGCATACATTGTTGGCTATGAGCAGTTTATTCTCTATCTGTTTAACACGTGTTCTTCTATGTTAAAGAAAGAACAAGAAAAAAGGATAAAAGTCCTGACCCTGCTGTTTTTACTCTGGCAAAACTCCCATTGCCTCCAGTGAGAAAGAGTTTTGCATGAGACAAATCCACAGGTTTGGACTCAATGATAAACAATGAAATCATAGAATGATAGAATATCAGGGTTGGAAGGGACCTCAGGAGGTCATCTAGTCCAACCCCCTGCTCAAAGCAGGACCAATTCCCAACTAAATCATCCCAGCCAGGGCTTTGTCAAACCTGACCGTAAAAACCTCTAAGGAAGGAGATTCCACCACCTCCCTAGGTAACCCATTCCAGTGCTTCACCACCCTCCTAGTGAAAAAGTTTTTCCTAATATCCAACCTAAACCTCCCCCACTGCAACTTGAGACCATTACTCCTTGTTCTGTCATCTGGTACCACTGAGAACAGTCTAGATCCATCCTCTTTGGAACCCTCTTTCTGGTGGCAGCCAGCCCACCTCTGCCTGGGAAATCTTCCTCTAGAGAAAAAGAGCATTAGTCTGTGCAAAAAAGCAGAAAACATATTGGAGTTCTGCATTGAAACCCGGCAACGTGCTTGTTCTCTCAAGAAACCAGATCCAAACCAAGCAGAAAGATCAGAGAATGCAGTGGCTTAGATATGCTTGGTGGGAATTTTCCCAGTGGTGGTTGCTAATTATTCAACGCTGGAGTTCAGATGCAGTTCTTCAACTTGTCTTTGGATAAGACTACCTGCAATTCACAATGGTCACTGAAATTAAACATACAGTTGAAGGAAAAGGGAACAGTGAGAGAAAAAACATTAGAGAAAGAGGAAACATATGAATGAGAGTCTCTGTTGTATGCTGTGCAGAGAATATTATGTATTTTTCACTTAACCTATGTCTCAACAGGAGAGCACTTACCCATGTCAATATTCCAGCAAGTGCTCCCATTGGGGTGCAAAGTCAGTGACACTCCATTGAGATTCTGTGGATTCTACTTCTGATCATTGGGAAACGTTTTCAAAAATCAGGGACTCTCTTGGAGGTTTGAAGCATCCGACAGAGAGGATCCTGTGTGGACTCCACTGAAGAAACAATGCCCAGACAGAGCAACTAACTGTAGACAATATTACTGTATTATAAAATCATAGGGTGAGGTCTTTTATGAAAGCTTGTGATACACTGGTGAATAATATCATTGTGAATGGTACATATTAACACTACATAAGGAATTATGGATATTCATTGATATTAGGCTTTCCAGTCTCTGACCAAACAGAGGGAGAAACAGGCTTTCCTCCAGATAGGAGTGAAGGCAGCTATCTACCTCTCTCCAGTGAAATTAAGCAAGGTGTGACCGGAAATAATGGAAGCCTCATTTACAGAAATCAACAGGAGGATGGGAAGCTCACAGGAGGGGAAAAACAGCATGAGGTTATCCTTCCCCTTGAAGAAAAGTCATTGAGCTTTGGAAGATGTAAGCAAATAGAGAAGCCATCTTTGGCATCCATCACAAGACAGACGCAAGGAAACAGAGCTCTTGCAAGCTGTGAAAGATGGTTCCTTCAACCAAGTGGGGGTTGGGGAAACTGAATAGAGGTGAGAAAACATCTTGAACAAAGCCAATACCTTACTAGGTTAAGTTTTAGACTTGTACAGTATGTATACATTCCGGTTAAAAACCCGCAGCTGTCCTGTGTCAGCTGACTTCGGCTCACAGGGCTAAGACTAAAGCTAAACCCAGTTTAATTGCAGTGTAGATGTCCACGCTCAGTGTAGACATACTCAGTAATGCATGTTTTCACTCTTATTTGCGTCTAACTTTATTCCTTTTACTTGGTATCACTTAATCTATGTTCTACCGTTAATAAATTTGTTTTATTCTTACTACAAACCAACTCAGTGTTGTGTTTAAATGGAAAGATATATATACCCCAGTTAATAAACTGTGATGTGTTTGTGTCTCTTTAGAGAAACAAGTGAACCATGGTATTTCTCTGAATTGTCCAGGAGAGGGCTGGTCATTGCAGCGCATATGGTTTGGGGGAAATTTGGGACTTGGGGTATGTTGGGGTCACCTTACTGGTTGCAACCAAGGCTGCTGGAAACCAGAGAGGGGCTGTAGACATACTGCTGGGGACAGAGCTGCTGAACTAGGGCTGTCTAGCACACAAACGTTCTGTGCTTGCACACAACTGGGCTGTCTAGTGCTTGTAGGCTGGTCATGAGCATCCCCGGCTGGGAGGTGCAGCAGCAAAGCAGCGCACAGCACCCAATGTTGCAGGCCACGTGGTGACAACACTTCACTGGTCTGGATTGCTCCCCCAAACTGCAGTCACAATGACAAAATCCATTTATTTCAATGAGGCCAGAATTTCACCAACAGTCTTCAATGGGACTACTTACAATATGTAAAGTTAAGCCTGGTGACAAATCTTTGCAGCATCTGGGCCTGGGGCCTGGTCTGCACTACAAAGTTTTGCCGGCATAAATTGCCGTCTGTCAGAACATTTGCAGGCATCCACACCCATCAACCCTGTCACTAAAACAGACACAAGAACTCTTCTGGCCTATGCAGGATCCATAACTCTGACAGTGAGATGGAGGAGAGATTGAAAAGCATCACAAGGAGTTGTGCAACTTTTAAAAATAAAATCACATAAAAGAAACTTTATTGAATGGAAAAAAAGGGAATTGGGGGAACTTGACCCCAAGCTCCCATAATTTTCTGAGCAAAGTCCAAGTAACCCACAATGCACTGCAAAAACATCCCAGAAGGCAGTGTGCTGGATGGTAGCGTGGGGGACATTGGAATGCCTACACCGTGGCTTTTGCCAGCACAGCCTCTCATGACAAGGACACATCACATATGCAAAGCAGCCACCTGTGAACATGCTCTACTGATACAGCAATGTCAGCAGCTGGCAAAAAGTTCTACTGGTAAAACCTTCTAGTGTACACATGCCCTTAGATTGTAAGCTGTTTGGGGCAGGAACTTCATACATATGGGTCTTCATATGTATTTGTATAGAGTCTACTATAATGAGGCCCCAATCCTGATGTGGGTGTCTGAGTACCACTGCACTATAAATAATGAAGTGATTAATTATTTGTAGTAATTATTCAGCAAATCATTTTGAATAGCAAATACATTCAGGGAAATCATCAGCTGCTGCCAGAAAATTTGCTGACAGAATAAGGGGATAAATTCATCAAATAAATTATTCGCTATAAATTATTTTGCAGTTCCAGTAAATATATGGCCTTCCCCCATTTTTATTACCTTCTTTACAGCTGCCATGTTCAAAATGCCAGTGATCAGCTGTACAATAAATATTAATGGTTCATAAATTAAATGACATTACTCTTCCTGACATGCCACCATTTCTGCAGGGTCCCACAGAAAAGGCACAGCCTGCTTGTTGAATAAGCTCTGAACAAGGAACAATACACCTCTCTTTCTTTTAGAAGTGCTTGGTTTGTCAGGCTCTATGGCATATATCCAGAAGGCTATTAGGGCAAAGTTTTTACGCATATGCAATAAGTCCACAAACATTAAAGAGGAAAAAACGGGAAATTATTTTCTATGAAAAATACCTGAGTTATATAATTACATTTCAAAAATTGTATATGCTGTCTGCATAAACAATTTGTACCAGAGGGGCTTGTGTATACAGTTAACATGACCTCTTCATAGTCAGACGCCATTATTATTATTTGTATTGCAGTAGTGCATAGAAACCCCAATTACGGACCAGGATGCCATTATACTTGACACTGTACTAACACAGAACAAAAAGTTGGTCCCTGCTCCAAAGAGCTTATGATCTCAGTTTATAAGGGGGAAAAAAAGGTAGATACAGAATCAGACAGAGGGGGACATAGATGCTGACTCTGTGGGTGCTCTGGGGCTGGAGCACCCACGGAAAAAAAATAGTAGGTGCTCAGCACCCACCAGCTACCTGCGATTAACTGTTCAGCAGTGGGTGGGAGGCACTGGGAGGGGGGGTGAAGCAGGAAGAGGCGGAGCGAGAGTGGGGCATGGGAAAGGGGCCGAGTGGGGGTTCAGCGGGGGCGGAACACCCACCTGGAAAAATGAAAGTCAATGCCTGTGGATGGGAGACCAGAAGGCAATGTTGGTCTACACAATGGGCAGGGGACTCAGCACATCAAAGGCCTATCCATTGTCTAGCTTCTTGTAAGCATCACAGCAAAGGAAGGATTTAAGGAGGGATTTGAAGGAAGATAACGATGTAGCTTTATGGAGGTTTATGGGGAACTCATCCATTGGAGGAAGAGCAGAATGGGAGAGGATAGAAAGGTGCTTGTTTGAAAATGTAACAAGTGGGCAACAAAGGCTACCTAGCAGAGCAGAAGTGGGAGTCAAAAATCTCTATAGCATGAGACATGATGTCAGGATCCCAACAAGGGCAGTCAGGGCCAAGGCGCAAATCAGGGGCAAATCTGAGGCAAAGAGCAGAGCTGGCCTTAGGGATGGGCAAGGGTGGCCACTGCCCATGGCGCCAGGCACAACGCAGAGGTACATGCTGCAAGGTATCTCCTTACTGACCTGCTAAGAGCCAGCCAGGCGTATGGAGGCAGCAAGGCAGGCGAGCAGCAGCGTCTGGAGAGGGTGGATAGACCTGAGCTGCAAGGATACAGCTGAACCAGCCAGGTAACTCCTCTGGAGCAGGAATGCCCCTCACCTCCCCACTGCCTGCCTCCACCATCAAGCCACCCCTGACCAAGCTTCTTGGGACCGGAAGCCTGCCTCCTCTCTGCTGTGCAAAGCCAGTGCAGGGGTGAGGGGGGGTGTTGGGTTGTACCCCTCCCCCCATCTGTGTACCCAGTCTCTGCAAGATGCAGCTCCCATGCAACAGCGTGCAGCCTACCTTGAGCTGCAGGCCGAACTCCAGGCACCCCAAGCTGCAGCAGCAGCGCAGAAGTAAGGATGGCAATACCCCATATATCGTGCCACCTTTGCTTCTGCACTGCTGCTGCTGGTGGCGGTGCTGCCTTCAGAGCTGGATCCCCGGCCAGGAGCTGCCACTCTCTAGCCCCCCAGCTAGTGGTTAATTTGTGCTGGACCCCAGCACCTCTTTCAATACAAATTAAGCACTGGAGGAGGCAGCGGGGCCTAGAGGTGATGGGGGGAGCCTGGGGAACCCACGGGGACCAGGGTCACCAAAATACAAGTTCACCCAGGGTGCCATTTTCCCTAAGGCCACCCCTGGCTAGGAGTTGCCAAGGAGTTCATAGACAGCTCCAGGCCAAGGTCAATACCACGGGTCCGAGTCAGAAGATAAAGTCTAAATCAAGCTGATGTCAACCCAGAAGTTTAAGAGCATAGAACAGGAATGGTCATGGCAGCTACAGGAGATCCATGCTTGTTGCCTGGACACTTCCTGGAATGCCCCTTGGGCTTATATAGGGCAGGGAGCCAATCAGGAGCCCTAGGGCTGCTGCCTGTAAAATCTTTGAGGTGGAACTTCCCATGGTGTGTCCACAGCAGGTCATGGGAAGTGGAGCAGAGGCTGGTTACAGCTGCTGCTGGGTGGCAGTCTGGAGAGGTCACCTGCCTGGTAGCTCTACTGGCCTCAGCTCTAGACGTGTGGGGCATTACAGATGATAGTCAGAATGGCGGTACTCCATGAAGGGCCTTGAAAGTGAAAGCGAGTAGTTGTGTATGATGTGATGCTGAAAGCAGAGCCAGTGGAGAGATGCAAAGAGAGTGGTGAGTGGTCAAATTGACAAGCCAGGGAAAAGATCTTTGCAGCAGTGTTTGGAACCCATGTAAGTGGGGCAAGAGCACATTTGTCAGAGAAGATGATATTGCAGTAATCAAGACCTGAGATGAAAAGAACCTGGATGAGAGTTTTAGCTGTGTGGTTGGAGAAGAATCGTCATGTCTTAGACACATTCTGGATGTGAGAATCTAAAAAGAGGGCCAAGTTGAAGATGACATATAGTTTACTGGCCTGAATAACAAGAAGGATGGTAGTGTTGTCCATAGTAACTGAGAAAGGTGAGGGGTTTTGGGGGGTCCTATTCCTTCCCATTTTGACTTTGCTAGCTCCTATCGCCTGGGATCCTGGAATGGAAAAGCCAGTGCACTGTCCAGAAAGGAGAATACTATGTTGACCTGAAAGGGTCTAATCAAGAGCCCTCCTATATCCTTAAGCCCCATAAACTTCCTGAGTGCGATTTTCCACCAGGATCTGCTTGCACTATTCTGTGCATCCTCTAACCCAGGGATTGCACCAGTGAACAGGAAGCTATAAACAAAGAATAGCACAAAACCTGGAATGGGCTAAGTTTCATTAAGGGATGCACATACATTCCCCCCTGGAATCCCACTTGTTGCAACCCCACATCTATGCCATGATTCCCCCTTGGTGGGACATTTTGGTGGCTACAAGACCCAGCACTTAGCATCTCATTTCTTTTAGTGGCCCCAAATGCCAAAGACAAGACTGGCACATGTTGCTTCCTGTAATGTATGTGCCTGCATCAAGGTGCCATGCAGTAAACCCATGAACTCCTTCAACTTCTAGAAACTCCACCTAGACCCTGGGTGGCTACTGCACTAGACTTCATCGCCTGAGTCCAATAGGTATACAGTGATTTTGACAGCTTTTCACAAAGACAGCTTACTTTGTTCCCTGCAACCAACTGCTCTCTTCTGAGGAAGCCACCTGGCTATGGGTGAACAAGGTTGTCCTCCTTCATGGGCTTCTGGATTGCATCACTTCTGATCTCAGCTCACAATTAATCTCCCATTTCTAGCATGAAGCACTTGGAACATGAGGGGTTCACTCCTGCCTTATTCTCCCTACCAGTCCAAAACAAATGGCTACATGGAGAGAGTAAATCAAATACTAGACCAGTACTTACCCTGTTATATCTACCATCACCAGAACAACTGGTTCTTGATGTTACCTTATTTGGAGTTTGCATAGAACAACACAGAACTTGCCTCTACTGCAAAGCTCCCCTCCCCCCCTTTTTTGTGCAAATTATAGGTTCCATCCCAATTCCACCAGAAGCTATCCATGATCTCTTCCAACCTGACAATCTTAGATTGGATACAGCCAATCAACCAGACCCAAGAGAAGTTAAATAACCATACTGAAGTAGTGAAAAAAAAATTAAAAGTGGTATGTGGACCCACAATAGCAGAATGGTCCCACCTTTTCTGTAGGCCAGAAAGCGTGGTTCTCAGCTAAACATCTCCACATGGAGAACATCCCATAAACTGGATCAGCAGTTCCTCTGTCCTATCATTAGTGTTGACAATTCAACCCTTTACTTGTGAGCTCCACCTGAATACACCATTTGTCCCTCAGAATACACTATTTCTCATGTGTTGTCCTGAAGTCATGTATAAAGAACCCATTTCCCCTTCGAACCCAACCCCACCACACTCCCCACCAATACATGTCCAGGACCATAAAGAGTATATAATCCATGCGGTCCTCTATACGAAGGTCAAGCAAGGCAAACTTTGGTACTTGATCGACTAGGGGGGCTACAGGCCTGAAAAAAACTACTGGGAGAATGTAAGCCCCCCAGAGCTGATGAAAGCCTTCCATAAGATCTGCCATGAAAAACCTAGTCCAGTGATGCCTTGAAAGCACCCTAGGAGAGTGAGTGATGTGAGGATCCACAGGTTTTCAACTTAGGTCTGCAGGCCCCCAGACAGCCTTCACATCCCAGCCACCATCTGGTGGTTTGTTAAAACTGGTGGTCTGAATATCTAATGGAACCCTAGCCCTACAAGAGGCTCTACACTTACCCATGCAGGCCTAGTTCCACTTGTCACTGAAGAGGGAAATGGGACCATTGCCCCATTCCCTCCTTGGAGGCTGTAGGGGGCCAGGGTGGCTGTCCTCCGAACCTGAGGGTAAAGGGCCTTTCCCTCAGCCTGAGTGGGCGGGGCCAGCCCAGGCTTGCTCCACCCCCCGGAAGGGGAGGGGTGGAACAGGAAGTATAAAGGGCGGGGCCCTTAGCTCAATTAGGAGAGCACCAGGGAGGGAGGCAGATGCAGACCGTGGGCTGCTCCCTTCAGACCCTGCTGCCACACCAGGGGAGGCCCTGGACCAGTGGAGACCTCACCTGGAGGATGGACTGGGGCGGCCAGGACTGCCCGCTGCTGAATACCCCGAGGAACTGGAGGAGCCGGAGGGGGAGCGGGAGCTGCCAGCAGCCGAGTACCCAGAGGAGCTGGAGGAGCCTGAGCCTGAGGGGGAGCTGGAGCTGCCAGCAGTGGACTACCCCGACGCACCGGCGGGACCAGAGGGATTTGGGCGAGCAATCGGGTAGGAAGTAGCCCAGGGACAGAGCTGCACAGTGGTGAGTCTGTATTGTGGAAGGACCCCGCTGATCCAGTGGCGGGACCCTTGTCCTGCCACTGTCAGGGCCCTGGGCTGGAACGCAGTGGTGTAGGGTGGGCCTGCGTTCCCCTACCCGGCCAAGCCACGCCGGACCTTTGCCGGCGCTCCCCTGCCTGAGGGGCACACTACTGACCTTTGCCGGCGCTCCCCTGCCTGAGGGGCGCGCTACTGACCTTTGCTGGCGCTCTCCTGCCTGAGGGGCGCGCTACATACTCTGGCTGGCGGCCGCCCCGCCGCTAATTCCCCGCTGACGGAGGCGTGACCCAGGCCGGCCAGTGACCTCATAGCTCCCCACCGCCCCCTAGCGGGTAGGTGGGCCGACACCGATCACAGAGGCTAATACAAGGGAAGCACAAATATAATGATTGCACCTGGTGTGTCAGAGAGGGAGAGAGAATGCACAAACTGCACTTGTGTGTACAATTGTACATTCTCTCTCTCCCCGTCTCTGAAGGACTAGGTGCAACCATTGTCTTTAGTGCTATGCTCTGTAGCCTAGTTACAATATAGTTTAATAAATTCTATAATCCCGAGATCAAAATGTAACTAAGTGAGGAGGCACTAAGACTCAGAGAAACAACATGTGTGATAAGTGAATGCAAAACTAAACTATGTTTGTGGCTTCTGTTCCCATGCAGTAAAACTATTTTCTTCCGCTTAGTTAATTTTTTTCACAGTTCAGAAATCCATGAGACTGAAAAAGGTAATAGCAGTCACAGTGAATGGAAATTCTCTCCACCTGGTTAATGTTACTTGTATAAGTATTTGGAGTTAGTTCATTTTTCAGATACTTTACACTAAAGGAGAGCCCTACTGTGGGAGCCTTTACTGCAGTTTTACTGTGACCCTGAATTGTGCCTCATACTGCTACTTCAGCAGTTAATGCCTTTCTAAACGTAATATTTCTGTTTGCATTCACTGCCAGTGTCAAAAGAGTCATGTATCCAGCATCCAAAGAACCCCATGTGCCTGTCTTTTCTCAGAACCAGTAATAAGTACCATATTTATATTGAAAGTAAAGGATATAAAAATATAGAACACCTGCTTGCTACCTTCTAAAGGACTGCTGGGCTCTGAGACAATTAAATGTGGTAATTTGTAAATTTATCAAGCAACAAAGGCAATAAAGTAGGAAGCAACACCATCCTAACAAACAGGGGAAAAAATGGAGCAGGTCGAGGGAAGGAGGATGAATAGAGGTAATCTGGCCAGAGGTGACATAGATATTCGTGCTACCTTCAGCAAATGAAACATGTTCTGTCAGCCAGAAACAGCATCCAGGCTCTGTCTTCCATCTTACAAGAAGGATGGTGTTGAAAGAAGGTCAGCTGTCACTGCTGTAGAATATTTAATGTGGTTTTGCTCTTGTGATGGAGAGTAGTGCTAGGGCTTCTAATAAGCTGAAAGAACTCCATTTTATACCCTATTCAAAGGGCCAATGGGCAGGGCTTCAGCTAGAATTTCAAGGAAGAAACACTAAATTCAAACAGCTCTTTAAAATCTAAAAAGATCCTGCTTCATCCCAGGCCATCAGAATTATAGAACGAGGAGTGGGAAACTTAAGAATTAAACATTAAAAGGTGTTCATATGAGCCTTTGCTAGTTCACTCTTTCCCTCTCTGTCCATTCCCCCTCTCCCTTCCAAGGGTTTATTTTTACTATACTTGCCTCTCCATCCCAAAAGTACTTTCTGTACAATGGCTCAGTTCAGACCAGGTGTAACCACCATTGACTTCAAGGGAGTTTCACCTGTTTACAAACAGAACGGAGTTTGCTTTACAAGGTTTTCTTATGCTCCTGGAAAGTTTTGACACCAATGTCACAAATCTAAGTCCAATGAAAATAAAACAGTACATCAAATCGGGACACACACTTCTCTTCAGAAAACAAAAGAATGTCTGGGGCTCAATATCCTATCACTCAGAAACCACTATAGAAATATGTCCTTATTATGTAGGGATTTGGTGGGTTAATCTGGATGTTGATCTAACCAGTGATTTGAAGCCTTATTTTTTTTAAACTAAAGATCACAAAATTTCCTCGAGATGTGGTAAAATTGTGTATCTGCTGAATAGTAATTACTTGTTGAAATTACAATAACAGTGATCTTTAAAAAACCCTGCTCTCCTCCCCCTGCAAACAAAAAATAATATGGGGGGAGGGATAGCTCAGTGGTTTGAGGATTGGCCTGCTAAACCCAGGGTTGTGAGTTCAATCCTTGAGGGGGCCACTTGGGGATCTGGGGCAAAATCAGTACTTGGTCCTGCTAGTGAAGGCAGGGGGCTGGACTCAATGACCTTTCAAGGTCCCTTCCAGTTCTAGGAGATGGGATATCTCCATTAATTTATTTATTTATTTATATTGATTTTTCTTATTTTCATGAGAGTTAATGCATTTTCTACACAGGATGGGCGGGGAGAGCGTATAGCAAGAAAATCAAACATTTACTTGAAGAAAAAGCTGGGAAATTCCACACACAGCCCTCCAGACTTTTGTTCGCTGGCCCTAATGTTCAATAACTTCCACCAAAGGTGGTACTGTTGTTCTCTAGTCAGCATTATAATTTGCTGGGAGCCAAAGTCTGCTCTAAGGAATGTTGCTGTAAATCTGTAGTAACTCTGCTGGATGTCAATGTAGTAACAGAGGTTGATTGTCTTCTCAGACCAGTTTATACCGATATAGCTCCAGTAACTTCAACAATTTTACTCCCAATTTGCATTGGTTAATAATGACCAGGAAAAAAAGAATTTGACAATAGATAGAACACCACTATGTACTTTGAAACTGGCATGTTGCTTCCTCCAAACAACTGCACAAATACATGTGAAAATGGTGTGAAAAAAAACCCACAGTTCCACACAATGTGAAATCAGCCAGTGGACACGGCATATATTCCTTCGCCTTTGTTGCATCTGACAGGTGTACAATTTGTGACTGATGACAGATATGGTCTGCTCATCAAGCACAGGGGAGGATTTAAAGATAGAAACCTCTTGAACAGAAGCACTCCAGTTCTGGTGTCAAGTCTGCAATGTCGCCTCCAACATGGTAATAATTTGTACTCTATTTTCCTATAATGTAACTTTTTATAAAAATATTAAAGAAATTGTTAAGCTGAATTTAAATGCTTTGGATGGATTTTCCTACTGCATGATAGAACTATGAAAAGTGGGAAACTGGCAGATTCTGGATATCATAATGTGTACAGAAACACCTTTCACCTCTAAACTGCCAATTCAAGAAAATAATCTGCCTAGGTCAACTGTTTGCTGACAAGCAAAATTAACTGGTGGAATCAGTCCAGCTCCAGTGAATAGGAGATTCTGATCACATTTAAATCAGTGTGAAACAGGAGTAATAAAATGTTATTGGAGGAAACCCCAGATATTTATTGGTGCAACTGGGATTGGAAAATCATACTGCTGTTATTGACATTATAATAATTACCACCATGAGGGGTGCTAAATGTTCATCTCAGCAGAGAGAGCAAGGATTTAATAGACCTACGGGCTAGAACTGGGGTAAACTTTTCAGGGCACCAAACCTATTTGCAAATTCAAGTCAAATTCAACAATTATTTTGGCCAAAAAAAAAAAATGAACACAGAAATGTCGGAAATATTGAAACAGTTTAGAAAAATGTAAATGAACCATTGAATTTCATTTCAAATTAACATTTCCTAAACAAAATGTTGATTCAAATCAACACTTGAAATGTTTTGTTTCACCCTGAATGAAATTTTCATTTTCTATTTCAGCAAGAAAAAAAAAACTTAGAAAAAATCACTTTGCTTGAAATGAAGCGAATTTTTTTGGTTCAGCCACTAAGGAAACAAATACCATCTCCACAGGTGTGAGGAGGTATCTCCAAGCCAGGTTTGGCATAGTGTGGAGAACCTCATCCAATCCCTGGGCTACTCCTGTTCTGCTAACTAATTCTCCAGTATGTTTCACAAATACCAGATTCACAGGGAATGCTTTGGCTTTTCAAAGGAGCTAATAGCATTAGAAGATTGTGTTCCACTTATAACAAAGAAAAAGTATACATACCTTATCAGCCTGTGTTTCATGAAGTTTGATGTACCAGTGCCAAGGAGAAAATGAATAACTGTACAACTAAAACAGCTTACACTCAATCTAGCTTTAGGACTTGGGTCATTTACATGAGTTTTGTGTTTATTTGGCAGAAGAAAAGGGCAGAATGAACATTTTCACTGGAAAAAAAATCTAATTTTGCTATTCAACGTGATCTTTCTACTCTATAACCAGACATCTTATTTCTAGACTCTGGGAATGTGAAACATAATACTAAGGGAAGGAGGCACCCCTATTGAAGCATCAGAATGTAAACAAATTGAGTGGGTTTCATGATACTTTAGAAACTCATTTGGATCTCCTGTAACTTGGAAAAAACAGAGAAACCTCATCAATACTATATATACTGCATATATACAGTACTGTAAGGAATCCCAAGAAGTAAGCTGCTTGTTTAAGGCAAGACAATAGCAAATAAAGGATGAATGCTGTTAGTTGTTTTACTCTACTTTTATTTACAAATCCTTGCAGAATCTGTGGCCAGAATGATTGCACTGAGAGGCTAGCAGATTTGTGATCCTTCACGCTGAGTTTGGCAGCAGTAACTCGCACAAAGAAGGTTACACAGCTCAGAGCCTTTCATTAACAATAGGTTTGGTGACTAAATGGAAACACTGACCAAGATGTGTGCTCTCAAGAACTGCAAGGGCCACTATTCCATAAACATACTCACATTCTGATTCCTGACCTCCTGCATCTAAGTAACCGTACAGTCAGGGCTCCATGCTTCATTCTGACAACAAAACCACTATATGGCCTCTGTGGCCTGGGCTTTTAAGCTATGCCCACTATATTTATGCCACTCTGGCTTGCACTCATATGATGACATGATGCAGTACCATTTTTGACACCACTTCATTTCACACATTAGTGTGTCTCTAGTGTGGATCTTAGCAAGATAGGAACATTAGGGTTACCATATTTTGTGCCTCCTAATGGAGGACACTCCCGGGGGGGCCGGCCCCGCCCCCAGCCCCGCCCACGCCCCCGCCCCAACTCCGCCCCCTCCCAAAGTCTCCGCCCCCTCCCCTGCTTGAAGCCTGAAGCAGGTAAGGGAAGGGGGGAGGGAGGGAGAAGGAGGCGCGGCCCGGGCTGGCCCCCGGCGGCTCCAGCCTGGGTCGGCTCGGGCCCTGGCCGACCACCCCCGGCGCACCCCCCGGCTCCCAGCCCCGCGGCCCGGCTCCCCGACCCTGGCCCGGCCCGGCTCCCAGCCCCGGCCCGGCTCCCGGCTCCCCGACCCCGGCCCGGCTCCCAGCCCCGCGGCCCGGCTCCCAGCCCCGCGGCCCGGCTCCCAGCCCCGCGGGCCCGGCCCGGCTCCCAGCCCCGGCCCGGCTCCCGGCTCCCCGACCCCGGCCCGGCTCCCAGCCCCGCGGCCCGGCTCCCGGCTCCCCGACCCCGGCCCGGCTCCCAGCCCCGCGGCCCGGCTCCCAGCCCCGCGGCCCCGGCCCGGCTCGGCTCCCAGCCCCGCCGGCTCGGCTCCCAGCCCCGCGGGCCCGGCCCGGCTCCCAGCCCCGCGGGCCCGGCCCCGTGGGCCCGGACCGGCCCGGCACTGCGACCCTGGCCCGGCCTGGCCCCCGGCCCGGCTCCCGGCCGGGCACCATGCCCCCGGCCCCGCACAAAGAGGCCCCGGCCGAGCCTCCCGATTTTCCCGGACATGCCCGGCTTTGGGGGATTTCCCCCCGGACGGGGATTTGAGCCCCCAAAAGCCGGACATGTCCGGGAAAATCCGGACGTATGGTAACCCTAGGAACATACTACCCTTAATATCAAATTCAAACTGACACTGAAGAAGGTTCTGCAGAAGTGAATCATTGATTTTACATTCACTGTCCTCTGTGGTCACTATAGTTGAGTAACTGGGTCCTGCTGATTCACAGAGGGCCGATCCTGCTCCCATAAAAGTTAACAGCAAAACTCCTATGATTGAACCCTATGTCCTTTGGTGGGATTCAGGGCATAAATTCAGCCAGAGCTGTCCGGATTAGAGCTCTGGTAAATATTTTCAAACCCTCTAGAGCTTTATATCATGTTGGGGGGAGAGGGGGCAGTGGGATTCCAGGAAATACTTGATAAGAATTTAAGCCCTGAGTAGGATACTAAGTATCTTATTGTTATAGAAGCAAAACAATGAGAACTTTTCCTGCTTGCACATGCTGATTTTTCCACTTATACAAATACTATTAATATTCATTTAAAATATAAACCAATTATTCCCCCATACATACCATGGTACATCTAGAGATGCCCAAAAGCCACCATAGCCCACATGGCAGTTACTCTGTGTGTATTTATACATGTATTTTTATTAATTTTCCTTAGCAAACATTGGAATTTATGCTGCAGAAAATGAGGACTCAAGTTATACATGTTGGACAAGGAATCTAAAATAAAAATAACAATTCTTGTGTGATGAATAAAAGTGAACAGCTGAAAGCTGTTGCCAGCAATCACTTTAACAATCAATGCAAGAAAGTAGTGACACTAAATTAGAGTAAATTTTCAATGACAAGGTGTTCTCTGTGCCCTTGAAGTCTGTGTCAACTAAAGTTGCCTTCATGAAATTTCAATATTGTTAGGCTCTTTGGCTGTTTTACATTAAATCAGAATAACCTTAAACAATGATCAAATCTGGGTTTTCTAAGAAGCCATGTTGTGAAATAATATGTATGCTATGAAGGGGGTATTACAGTTCAGGGTAACTGCACCTGTTTCCCCCCTCCATAGTCCCTCAAGGGAATCACAGTAGACTCCAGGCTCCTCAGCCATCACCTATCTCAGATAGAGACTGTCTCTCTCTCCCTCATGGCCGGGGTCTTTCCAAGCTGCATTGTGATATCCCTAGCAAGCCAGACTGCCTAAACAGGCTAGTGTCTTCACTTTGATTTCCTCTTTGAAGGCTATAAATAACTAATTGACACCAGTCACAACTCATCACACAGCTCTTCATAAGCAAGTACATTTATTCTTAAGGTGAACGAATAAAAAAAGTTGCTTAATGCGAGCTAAAAGCTTGCCAGAAGTCATCCATCAATCTCATGGAGCACACTCCCAACTGCAGGGTAGACATACCCTGAGCTTCAGCCTGGCTGCACTAACTCCAAACTCTTGCTGTCCAAAAAAAAAAAGTGTTCTGAAGTGCTCTTCAGCAACAAGGACAGAGCTCTTAAAGTCTTAGTATCCATATAAAATATACAGAGATTCAGCACAGTGCCACCAGTAGGATTGTGAAAGCTTACCAATATCAAGGTGAGTTCAAGGTCTAGCTCTATTACTGAACAGCCAGTTTAAGTCCAAGAATCTTCACAGCTGATGCAGTTAGCACAGGTTCTATAACAGCCAAAGATCAGCATTTCCTTGTGTGTACAAAACATAACTGTACTTCTTTACTTATTAAACTGAAACTAATTGAAACAAATTCTAACTCAATTTCATTTGTTTTCCATCTTATCCCTTATAAACAATGTAGCCATTGGAGTCAGGCAGCTCACAGTTCATGATGGATATAAATTATATTGGATAGATTCACTATGATACATTTCTTCTTTCTCACAATTTTCAGTGGGAAACTTAACTTGCCCCATCTTGCATGTACCACTATTTAATTACTGTTACTTATATAACTGATTATTTTGTACTTTCTTCCACCTCATAATATTTTCAGCTTTCTTAAATAAGATCTTATTTGGATTCTCTAGGTCTGACATGGTGTTAGAATAACTTGTCATAACTGCTTATATTGGTATATCACATTATGCATTCCAGCAGGCAGGATGCACCCTCCCAACCATATGTCATCCCTGCTAACTTCAAAAGGACAGTTCACTAAAATTGTGTGGTTGGCATTGTTTATCAAAGCATACTTCCTACAGTTTACATTGTTTGTATAAAAGTACAGGAAAGAACAAGTACATTGGCATTGCCTCTTGCCATGAGTAGGAGCATGTACTGAGAAGTTCTCACTAGCATAATTCTATTAATTTTTTCTTGTTTATATTCTGAGGATTACATTGCTCTAACTACATAAGAACTGCCATAAAGGATCAGACCAGTGGTCCATCTAATACTGGCCAAATGCTTCAGACAAAGAGGCAAGAAAGCCTATGATGGACAATTATAGAATAATCTGTTCTTAGGGAAGGTTCTCTCTGAACCATTGCTGTCATTTACTGCAAGTGAGAAAATTACTAGGTGCAGGCTATCATTACCTGACCATGCAAGAGCCTTTACTAGTGACAACACAAAATAAAAAAAGATTACTCATTTGAGTAAGGGTTTGCAGAACTGGGCTCCAAATTTATTCAGAAACTAACTTCTTTTCCAATTCATCATATTAATATTTTTCCTGTAAAACATTTTTTTTTTACACTGAGCATATGGATTTTCTTGAGTTAGAATTATTTACCAATTTTATTTAATTTGATAAAGATAATTTTAAAAGTATGTTTTCTCTTTTACCATCTAAATAACCTAACATGTATACAGCATAGAGTCTGAAAACTGTAAGAACAGGACCATGTTAAGATAGACATGGTATATAGATTCAACAGTGCCATGTAAATGGGGAACAAAAATGAGCACTATTCTAATTTAAATCAATTGTTAGACATGATTCATGGGGGGGGGGAGAGAAGAGGAAACTCTCTCTAATCCTCTAAGTCCTTGAAAAGGTAATGACTCAAGCTACGTCTACATTACCGTGGTAAGTTGACCTACGCTATGCAACTCCAGCTACGTGAATAACATACCTTAAGTCAACATACCTTAAGTCAAGTTACCACAGGGTCTACACCACAGGGGGTTTCAACAGGACTTACCTTACCCTTCTCATCATGGGTAGAGTACAGGGGTCAACTGGCGAACGAGCTGCTGTAGATTTGGCGGGTCTTCATTAGACTCATTAAATCAGCCGCTGGTGGATCGATCTCAGAGCATCGATCCCAGCTGTAGTGTATACATAGCCTTAGAATTAGGAGAAGTTAACCATATATCTAGATGATGGATTTTGAATGCTAAAAAGTCTAATGTTAGTTCTTCCCATTCAAAGATATTCAGCTAAAGCAAGCCATCAGCTTTATGTGTAACTGTAACTACAGTACTTAGAAGGCAACATCTCCAAAAGTGAAAAATACACATTTTTTTTCATTGTTATATTTTGTGCACATAATTAGCAAGCAGAATGCACAAATTATAGCACTCAAGTTATTTTTAGCAAGCATTATATCCAGTCTGAGATATAATGGATATCCAATCCAAGCAGAACTCTTTACTCTCACAACCAATTCCCCCACTGAGTTGAGCAGGGCTATTCAAGATCAGGTGTTTTTATTGTTTTTTGCAAACTTTATTAGCGTTATCGAATAAAGATAAAAATTATCATTGTCCTATGATCACATTGCCCCTAGTGAGAAACCACCAGTTCCACAGAAATTTAGATCAAAAACATAATTATTCCTCCCTATATTTGCTGTGCACAGGTGGCCTTCTGCACAAATCCACACCATCGCATGAGGGCTTTTCTGGATGAGGGAGAATCATCCATCTCCACATGACCATTGTCCCCTTCTCCTAGACCCTAAGAGAGCCTCCCACATGGTTGGAGTTCCACAGCTGTGAATAACAATGAGTGGGGCCAGGTTGGGAACAAGGTGACTCATTCCTACACACACACCCCAATCAAACCTCAAGGGGGAAAAAATCCTCTTTCACCCTTTGAGATGTCACTTAAAGGGGGTTCCCTCCAGTATGACAGCCTGGCTTAAGCCCTTGCAGCCTCACTCTAATACAGCTGCACTATCAGCAAGCCATGGGAACTGAAGAGCCAACATAGAGACACAGGGCTTCCATGGCACATTTGGGCAGATCCATATCTTCTATTCCATTGCAGACCAAATCCAAGTACCACAATCATGGAATGACTCAAGGGAAATTCAAAAATCAATATATTTGAAAATGTAGAAAAACATCCAAAAATATTTTATAAATTTCAATTGGTATTCTATTGTTTAACAGTGCAATTAAAACTGCATCTTCCTCTCTCCAGAGCCTGCCGCCCATAGGTATTTCAGAGGAAAGGACTAATGATCCACAAGTTTTTGTTCATTCATGAAGCCAAGATCAATCATTCAAAATCTGATGCCCCTGCCATTTATTAAGCCTATTTATATTGCTGGGACTGAGTAGTTTTTGACAGACAATATTACTAGCTCCTTGGGGCTAGATTCATCTAAAAAATAACAGTACTACTGTATATTTTTCATTTGTTATTAAATTAAACGAATCACCCATTAAACTGTGATAGGGTGAAACAAGTAGGCTTGCACTGTGATGGCAAGCTGAAGATTATAACCCTGTCCTAGCCAGTGTGAAGCACTACAACTTCTGCCACAGTTAAACACTTGTTAGTATTACCTTCAGGAAATCCTTTTGTCTTAACAGGATAGTTAATACCAGGATTTTGCTTTCTAATTTCCACTGAGGGTGGGTATATAATGCAGAAGCAAGCTTGAGGAATATAGATGGTATGTGTTTCAAAGTATGTTTAAGATTGGAAAATTGCCTAAGTAAAATGCAACTTTCCTATTCCACAGATCTTCAATCTTTGTGTATTCTGAATGAAATTTTCTACTCTATTTTACTGACAAAAATAAGTGTTTAGTACTTATTATTCCTGTTGGCCCATGTAGCCAGTACAGCTCAGCGAGAGCAAGAGAGAGTCTTTTCTGGAATCAACAGCAATTGAATTGTTAATGAATTTCCAATTACAGAAGCTTTACCTCAGGGCACAATGAAGTGCATGACCATAAATGCATCTACAATACTCTTCATATTGCATGGGTCAAGGTTACTGGTGATTATATGCCCACTACAAGAGTTCAGCTTGACTTTCAGATCTCAACTTGAGCTTGCAAAGCTGGCAATTTAACAAAATCCAAATTTTTATCTATAAACAGAGCATATTTGCTCCGGAAGTCGAGTGACCATGAATGTGGAACCCCAGAATGCCATTTTTACAGAGGTACTTTTGAGAGTGGAACTACACTTTATTATCTGTTAAGCATTGATGGTGTGATTGATGTTGCACAAAGCGTAAAGTCCTGCCCCAAAGAACTTACAATCTACAGTCCCAATTCAGGAAAACACTTGAATACCTGCTTAATTCCATCCCGGGAGAGCACTTAAAGATATGCTTAACTTTAAGCATGTACTTCAATGCTATTGACTTCAGGTTAATCATATGCTTAAGCGTTCTCCAAAATAGGAATTTTTTTTTTTAATAGGGGCCTAAAAGATATGACAAATAAAACCAGGTTAAATGAGAAACAGAAGAGGTGTTAATGTAGGACATTATTTTCTCTCTCCTCTAAATTCGGGGTAGTGGAGGTATTTGACTAAGTTGTGTGTTAGTGTTTGTATTGGTCAGAATTTGTGGGACTCACAAAAGATGTGAGTCTCTAGGAGGGACTGAAACTTTAAATTGGCTCTGAACTTTGATTCTACAGTTTGTCCTTTAGACACTAACCTGCATGAAAACTTTACCTTTTTTTTAATTAATCTGATCCCAGTCGACTCAAGCCTTATTGTCATGTTTGAAGGAGGTGACTCCTATTACCTCCATCCATTCAGGTGTAGAAGGCCACATCACACCACTTTTAACATTCAGTTCGAGTAGAAGGTAAGTGCTACTCTGTGTATGTTAGTCAACGAATCAGCTCAAGTACAGTTAAAAATCTGAATCCCTGTGAGCATCTTTGCATTTTTTTACCATATACAATACCTTGTTAAAGGTCCCTGGTGCATATGTGAATGTATGAGAATTAGACCAACAAGTATTATAGATTAACAACATTTAAGGAAGAAAAAATCTGACACGTTATGTGGTGGTCATAACTTTGGACAATCCTAAGTGAACTCTTCAAAAAATTAATCACCATTAAAAAAATTTATCGTGATTAATCGCAGTTTTAATCGCACTGTTAAACAATAGAATACCAATTGAAATTTATAAAATATTTTTGGACGTTTTTCTACATTTTCAAATATATTGATTTCAGTTACAACACAGAATACAAAGCGTACACTGCTCACTTTATATTCTTATTTTTGATTACAAATATTTGCACTGTAAAAACAAAAGAAACAGTATTTTTCAATTCACCGCATACACGTACTGTAGTGCAATCTCTTTATTGTGAATGTGCAACTTACAAATGTAGATTTTTTTTGTTACATAACTACACTCAAAAATAAAACAATGCAAAACTTTAGAGCAGGGGTCGGCAACCTATGGCACGCATGCCAAAGACAGCACGCGAGCCGATTTTTAATGGCACGCTGCTGCCTGCTGGAGTCCCGGCAGGCAGCAGCATGCCATTAAAAATCCTGCCCAGCCCGGCCCAGCCCCCCACCTCCCCGCGGGGGCAGGGGGCAGAAGCTTGGTCCTGCCGGCTCCCCTGCCTCTTCCGGCAGTGTGCTGGGTTCCTGCCCCTCCTCTGCCTCTCCGTCCCTCCCTCCCTGTCGGCCGATCAACTGATGGCCCTTGTGAAGGAGGGAGTAGGGAAGGAGCAGAGTCAGCGTGAAGAAGCGGGGGCAGGGCCTTAGGGAAGGGGGAGTGGAATAGGGACATATCCCCTCCAGCCCCCTGCCCTGACCCCCCCTCACACAAACCCCAGCCCTCTGCCTTGAGCCCCGCAGCCCCGCACACACCCCAGGCCCGTGCCCTGAGCCCTGTACCCCGTACCCCCCTCATACACACCCAGCCATCTGCTTGACTCCTTCACACACCCCCATGACCCCAGCCCTGACTCTGGCACCCCCACACATACCCATCCCCCCCACCCCATGCACCCCCCACATCCTGACTCTTGCACCCCCCACATCCCCACCCCCACCCTGAGCACCAAACGGGAGCTCCTACACCCCCCCACACACATTCCCACCTGCACCCCTCGCACCAAATTGGAGCTACCCAGGTAAGTGCCCCACACCCAAACCTCCTGCCCCAACCCTGAGCCCCCTCCTTCATTCTAGCTCCTGGCCAGACCCTTCATCCCCAGCCCTATGCTCAGTGCACTCCCACCCTCAGCTCAGTGCATAGAGAGGAAAAGAATGGGCCAGAACCAGGGAGAAGGTAGGTACCCACTGTATGTGGACAGGGCTGGGACCCCAGATCGGCAGCGGGCTGAGCAGATCTGGCAGCCGGGATCCCAGCTGGCAGGAGCCAGTGGATGGAACCCCTGAGCGGCAGTGGGCTGAGCCATTCAGCCCACTGCCGGTCTGGGGCCCCAGCCGCTGGCCCCGCACAGCCCACTGCCAGCCTAGGTGAAGAGAACCCCAGACCAGCAGCGGGCTGAGTGGGCCAATGGCGTAAGATCAACATTTTAATTTTATTTAATTTTAAATGAAGCTTCTTAAACATTTTGAAAACCTTGTTTATTTTACAATACAACAATAGTTTAGTTCAGGGGTCCCCAATGCAGTGCCCGCGGGTGCCATGGCGCCCGCCGGGGTGTCTAAGTGCGCTCGCGTACTGGCCAGCGGATGAGCATCCACCAAAATGCCGCCGAGAAGCAGCGTCATCCAGAGGCGTTGCCACCGAAATGCCACTGATTTTTGGCAGCATTTTGGCGATGACGCTGCTTGTCGGTGGCATTTCGGAGGCGACGTCTATTGACATTGCCGCTTGTCGGCAGCATTTCGGCAGATGCTCGTCCGCTGCCACGGTCCTCCGTGGCTCGTCGTCTGGCGCCCGCCAGACAAAAAAGGTTGGGGACCACTGGTTTAGTTATATAATATATTGACTTACAGAGAGAGACCTTCTAAAAAACATTAAAATGTATTACCGGTAAGCAAAACCTTAAATTAAAGTGAATAAATGAAGACTCGGCACACCACTTCTGAAAGGCTGCCAACCCCTGCTTTAGAGCCTACAAGTCCACTCAATCCTACTTCTCGTTCAGCCAATCATTATAACAAACAAGTTTGTTTACATTTACAGGAGATAATGCTGCCCACTTCTTATTTACGTAACCAGAAAGTGAGAAAGGCATTCGCATGGGACTTTTGTAGCTAGCATTGCAAGGTATATACGTGCCAAATACGAATGTTTAGAATATGTCCCTTCACACTTCAGCCACCATTCCGGAGGACATGCTTCCATGCTGATGACTCGTTAAACTTAATTAACGCATTTTTTTGTGACTGAACTCTTTGGGGGAGAATTGTAGGTACCCTGCTGTATTTTACCCTTATTCTGCCATATATTTCATGTTATAGCAGTCCAGGATGATGACCCAACACATGTTGTTCATTTTAAGAATACTTTCACTGCAGATTTGACAAAATGCAAAGAAAGTACCAATGTGAGATTTCTAAAGATAGCTACAACACTCAACCCAAGTTTAAGAATCTGAAGTTCCTTCCAAAATCTGAGAGGGACGAGGTGTGGAGCATGCTTTCAGAAGTCTTAAAAGAGCAACACTCTGATGCAGAAACTACAGAACCCAAACCACCAGAGAGAAAAATCAAACTTCTGTTGACAGAATTTGACTCAGATGATGAAAATGAATATGCATCCGTCCGCACTGCTTTGGATCGTTATTGAGCAGAAACCATCATCAGCATGGACGCATGTTCTCTGGAATGGTGGTTGAAGCATGAAGGGACATATAAATCTTTAGCGCATCTGGTATGATGATCTTGCGACGTCAGCTACAACAGTGTTATGCAAACACCTGTTCTCACTTTCAGGTGACATTGTGAACAAGAAGCGGGCAGCATTATCTCCTGCAAATGTAAACAAACTTGTTTGTCTAAGCAATTGGCTGAACAAGAAGTAGGACTGAGTGGACTTGCAGGCTCTAACATTTTACATTGTTTTATTTTTAATGCAGTTGCTTTTGGTACATAATTCTACATTTGTAAGTTAAACTTACAGTACTTATATTAGGTGAATTGAAAAATACTATTTCTTTTGTTTTTTTACAGTGCAAATATTTGTAACCAAAAATAAATATAAAGTGCTCACTGTACACTTTGTATTCTGTTTTGTAATTGAAATCAATATATTTGAAAAACATCCAAAATATTTAAATAAATTGTATTCTATGATTGTTTAACAGTGCGATTAATCACGATTAATTTTTTAACCGCTTGACAGCCCTAAGAAGAAGCTACATGTAGCAGAGAGCACTGAAACTAGGAATTCTGCAGTGAAGAAGGCATGCGTGTGATCAAGCAGGCACAGTGCCTAGTACAGTGAGGCTCCAATCCCTGATGAGGGTCCCGAGGCCCAACTACAAGTATCAAATAATAAATTAATAAAAACAACAACAACCCTCCCTCAAGATTTAATCATGATCCCTGGCAGAATTAATACACCACTCATTTCATTATCTTCATACAAACCCCTATCACCTTTGAAATACCTGTAATCGTTTTGCGATCTGGAACCATCCTGTATAAATAGGGCACTCGCATATCTACAACTACACTTCTACAGCAGCCATTTCTAGTCTTCCTTTGGTGCCTCCTACTTTAAAAGGCTCATGAATCTCTCTAAGATGTGTTAATTAACATCTTTTAAAGAATAAACACTTACCACAAACTCTAAGTACGTTACAATTTTAAAATCACAACATACAATTATCTTCAAAGACAAAAAGCCTTCCTAGCACCAGAATGAAGTCCTTCAATTCACATGCTCTGATGTTACAGTTACAAAATATGGCCTACATTAAAAGTATTTTGCTGCCTTCAGCACAATCGCCTTCTCTTTTCCATATTCAGTCCTCTTAAGTCCCCCACACCTTGCCCAGCCACCTTCAAGAAAATCTTTTGGAATCAGGAGCATCTCACAGCATCTATAAAAGATAATCAAATCCAATCTCTGTTGAACAAGGGCAGGAAATGAGTCCTAGAATCCTAGACCCCTCTCTGAGGTTGCCCTGACTCCAGTCCCCTCCCATTTATATTGGAAAGAAAATGTTAGCTTAAGTGAATCCCACAATAGCAACTGTTGCATTGTTTCATATATAGGAGAAAGGCAGTCTCAGATAGTGCTACATGGGTCAAAACCAACACCTAATAACAGTAATTCACTTCTATTTCAGTTTTCCATTCTGACCTCATAAGTCTTCAGGCCAGAGCAATCTTGTAAAATCCCCATGTTACTTTGGTCTGACTGTTACTGAGTCTTACTTTCTCTGATATGGTTCCATTGTTTCTAACATTAGCACGTCTTCTAACACAGCTTTTACTTTAGGTTCTCTGCATAGTCCTCTTCAAAGATTATTTCTGAGCTAACTGATAAGGTTCATCTATGTAAGGCTGATCCAGTTAGCATAGGTTGAACCATCCTGGAACAAGATAAATGAACAAAAAAAATAGAGAAGCAAATGGTCTTAGGCCACATGCCTTAAAGTAGGTTTTCATGTTGTCTTTTCAAGGACAGCTGATGGAGATGATCATCAAATACAGAGGTGCTTCTCCTTCTCCCTCTCCTCTCCCCACCCCCTCTCTCACACAAACACACACACCCTTAAGCGGGCATTAAAGTTTCAGAAAGTTATCTAATAAGAATGTCAACCCCTTCACTGGATCCAGAACAATCATTGCTAGGAGGTCACAACTATTATGCTTTATAGCAGTTCTAGAGCTGGAGTATTAGGAACAATCCAAAAGGTTAGTGTGTGTTATTGCCCAAACTCAGCTATATTCACAAATGGACTTAGGCATCTAGCCGACACTTTAAGTGACTAAGTCCAACATTTAGGTGCCACTGAGATCCTCAAAACCTTCACACAACACTCAGCTGCCACCTAACCCTGTAGGCACCTTAATTTCTGCTGCTTGACATGCACAAAACTTCCTATATCCTGCCACCACTGAGATGCTTGGCCCCAGAGTGCATGCCTAAGCCCCAGCAGGATTCTCAAACTAGATGTTCCCTGCCCATCTTGCCTGAAGGGTCCAATCCTATAGGTGTGCTCAGGGCATCACTACTGGATTGGGTCTCACACCAAAACAGCTGTGGGTGAGCTGATTGGGAATTTATGGGGCTGGCTGGCTGGCTAATGCATGTGTATGTCCCATTATACCCAATACCTCAGTGGTTAGATTACTCAACTGAGATGCGAAAGTCCTAGAGTGACCAGACAGCAAGTGTGAAACATCGGGACGGGGTGGGGGATAATAGGCACCTATATAAGATAAAGTTCCAAATATCGGGACTGTCCCTATAAAATCAGGACATCTGGTCATCCTAGTCCCAGATTTGAATCCCTAGTCTGCCCAGTTTGGAGCAGGGGTTTGACTCCAGGTCTCCCACATCCTGGGTGAGTGGCCTAACCACAAGCCTTTGGGGTATTCTGGGGTGGGTTTCTCTCAATCTTTCTTGCTGAAGATGTTACACTTCCTGTAAATCATGAAATAGTCTTTGGGCCAGGGAGAACAAGAGAGATATTGATACTATAGCCCAGCGGTTAGGGCATTCCCCTGAGATGTGGGCTTCTCTGGATTGAGCCTACTGATATTAAACAATAGCATTGGTGATTTCACACTCCATTTTTCTATGGTTTTTATTTGGAATCTTTAGAACTTAAGAAAAAGCTTCAATTTCCCCATACTAGTCAATAATGATAACAATAAAACTTTATGCCAAGAAAAGAAACCAAAGCAGTCTGAAGCAAGAAGGCTCTACATGCAAGAGTACTCCCACACATTCTAAATCTATGCACAGCAACTCCTTTGACATTCCTGTGTCCCACTCCTTTGGCAGGGAAAAAATAGGTTACATATAGCCTACCAAGTTTAATTAGAAAATGTTGTCAGAGCTTGTCTTGAGGTAATGCAGACATTGCAATTCCTTCCAGAACTGAGTTTACTACTTTACAATCAATCCTGTCTCAAAAGAAAAATGGAAAACAAGAGTCTGGTTAACAATTGTTAACTAGAATCTGAATGGAATATTGAGAGATGAGTCTAGCAATCTGACTGGAGGAGGCATGGGGGGCTATTAGCAATCTAGAAGTTACCCTATAGATGCTGTACTGACTGAAGCTGCATTGCTCATAAAGAAAAAAAATCTATATGCCTGTATTTATTTATTTTTATCTTCAGTTTTTAAAAGCAATAACAAACTGGGCACTGAGCATTTCTAGAGATTGATGACTAGCTGGGGTTTGAAATATCAACTCCTCTTAGCTAGATATTAATCCCTAGAAAATGCCCTGCACCTGAAACATTATGACTTAATTAATAGTTTTTCCTCAAGAACATTTATTAGGCTGCCTCCTATTGAATATTACCCATTACAATAAGATATTTCTATAAACAAGGGATAAAGAGAGTTCAAAACCTCCAAATTTATCATTTCAAAAAAGAAACAATTGTCTAGACTATCCGTTAATAATATACAGTATATCCTTGACAAGTAGTACAGTGGCAAGTTACTTGACATCTAATCTAATATAGCACCTATATTAAACTGAAAATAAGATTGTTACAGTTTGGGGAATCTATGTACAATTTATGAATGTTGGCTGTTTTTATGAAACTGCTGTGTCATTCAGTGCCTCACTATATATGAAGTCTGCCACATATTGTCAAGGCTGTATCACATATTCCCCAGACCAGGGATAATGGACAGTTGTTAAACCTTTATGGCTCCCATTCAAGTGGGAGCACCTCAGGACAAAGACTGCTGAAGCCTAGGGAAAACAGTCTGACCAAGTCTGTTTGTAGGGCTGGCATTTAGAGAAATGGAATTTTCCCAGGAGAATAAAGAAATCACGTGTTAACACTGAGGGCAAGTCTATGCTACAAGTACTGCTTCAGCTATGGCACTGTAGCACCATAGTATAGATGCTTCCTAGATTGACAGAGGGGGGTTTTCTGTCAATGTAGGTAACCTACCTCCAGGAGTGACAGCAGCTAGGTCAACGGAAGAATTCTGTTGACCTAGCCGGGTCTACCCTGAGAGTTAATTTGGCTTAACTATGGTGCTCAGGGGTGTGAATTTTTCACACCATTTAATGCCATAGTTAGGTCAATCTAGATTAATAATCAGTTTTACTCTTGTTGGAGTAACAGTATCATACTTAAATCAGAAAATAACCCAAAAAATAAGAGCAGCCAGGAATACAAATAATAATAATAATGTTAACAGAGAAGTGTAAATAACAGGCAAGATTCTCTCCTGCACCAGGAGTTCCATTCAGCCCAGGAGAGATGAGGGCATCAGGGAGCCAGTTCCAACTCTCTGATTCTTGAGCTAACCCTAGCCCAGACACAGCTTCAAGCTGCTACTGGGCAACTCTAAGTTGTGCCACTGACATCAAGTCCTTAATGGACCAGGCATCAGTGGAGGAATGCTGCCTTCCAAGTTCAAATTCTCAACCAGTTCTCCCTATTTGTCAAATCAAATCTAGAACAGCCTCTCCTCAAGTTGCTTCTTCCACCTTCTAAGAGAACTAAACAGTAAACCAGAAGGCTCACACCTTGGGATGAAGTTCTGGGAGAAAGTAAATTTAAGAGACAGGGGAATCTGAAACATCAGCCATGAGCACGGGGGAGAGGCAACTTGACAACAGGTTCCAGCTTTTATGAGAGAGTTCTAGACAAAGGGTCTGAGCCTTGAGACTGAGCCTTGAGACATTCCCCTCTTAGAAGACTAGGGCAGGGGCTGGACTCTGTTCAGACTCCAGAGGCTTAAAATGCCCAGGGATCCAGAAGTTTGGATTTCCTTCACAACAGTTGAGTTGGTGGACAGCAGGGGGCACGTGACTGGATCTGTGACAGATTCCATACTATACAGTAAATCAAGAAAATATAAGAGTTGTTGCACCACAATCCAGAAATGGGCTGCCCTCAAGAGAGTTTATAAATAACTCTTCACTTACTTAAAAATACCTGTAACAATGACAGCATAGGTCTTGTGACTCCATTTTATAAAACCTGTGTCAGGTGGATAATTTTACAATGGCTGAATTTGACACATTGATAATTTTAGATATTGCTTTCCAAATGAACATCCTAGTTTTGTTAATTTTCTGACGCTTCAAAAATCAGTTTCCCAATCAGCCTTAATTCAGCTATTTCCTAACTTTTGAGCTCTGTACTTTGCGGTCTTAACATTCTCCTAACATAGTTATTTTGAATGTAACATATATAAAGGGTGGTGTTGAGACTACCTTAATTTTTTCCTCACTGATCCATGAATCAGAAGACTGGGATTATGCTGCACTCTTGCATGCCTTTTAACTCAGGGAAAATGCCCTTGTTCTACAAAAGTACAGAAAAATATATTTACTCCTACATAATCTTCCCTGAATTTCTGTTCTATGCATAATCCCAAAGGGAGTACAATAGCAGAAGGGTGAAGAGAAACGAAGGGGGAAAAAGTAGCTGGCTGATAACACAGGTATTAACCAGGTCAACCTACACACATTGCACTGAAGGAATCTGCTGTTTGCTGACTCTTCACATAAAGACTCTTGCCTCTGCTATATTAAATATTTTATCAGTTCTTTGTTGGCTCTTTCAAGCAAATGTGGAGGACTCTCTTAGCAGGGGTTATGGAGACTTAGTAAATATTAAATTATACCTCAGAACCCTCTAGGGTCCCATCCAGTGGTGATGAGAAAGCAGGAATACCTATTGGCAACCTCGAGGAGAAAGAATTGGAGGCACCTTAGTTCAAGCAGCAAAGCCCTTGCAGAGCTTTCTTAACTGTGCTTCTGAAGCCCAGTTTGCCAGCAAGGCTGAGAACCACTCAGTTGCAAGAAGCCTCAGTCTCTCCTTATATGAAATAATATTTGCAGGCCTATTATCAGAGGGTCTGAAGAGTCAGTACTGCCATCTCCCAGTAGCAGGCAGCTGTCAGCACAAGCACCCAAATGCCATGGCTGCAGCACTGGGAACATTCACTAATTTCTTTCACGGCTATTGTCATAATACAATTTACAGTGACTAATTCCAGTCAGTTTTCCATCAAACATTGGTGATTTTGTTGTGGAATTTATGGGCCCCTAAACCTGTATGTCCTAGATTTCTGCACACTGGCTCCTACATCTTTTACCCAAGCACTTGAGGAACTAGAAGCCATGTGACCACAGTCTGAAGATAAACAGACTTTGCTGCTCATCTTTCTTCCTTCCTTCTCTTTTCTTGTTTTCCTACCTGAGATCTGGTGAGCTCTGCCTTCCCTGTCACACCTGCCTCCTGCAGACACCTGAGCTGACTGTTCTGAGGCAGCATCTCCTCCTGTCTGTGCAGGATAAAGAAGAGGCTCAGAACTTTCTGGAAGGCTGGATTTTCGCTCTTCTTTTTCTTTCTCTCTCTTCTGTCTGTTTGCTCTTTCACTCTCCCTTGCCTGGGTGTTTTCTCCCTTCATTTTTCCTTCTCCTCTCCCTTGTGTATGTTCTCAAACATTTTCTCACACACATCTGCCTCTCCCATCTCACACTCATCAGTGCTGGTCTGGGGCTGCTCACTAGACTCAGCACAAAGCACTGAAAAGGAATCAAGCTCTCTTCCTTTGACACATTCCCTAAGACCCCTGTCCTGTCTCTCTTTCCTCTTCTCCCCATTGTTCCCCCCCAACACACACACTCTCTCACCCTTTCCCACCCCCCATATATGTACTCATTCCTACCCCACATAATACAACTGAAACATATAATACAACTGCTTTCCCATGGGCAGGAGAGCCTGGAGCTAAGCCAAGCCAGCCCTGATTACAAGATGAGTCTCATCTGAGGAGGATCACATGCTGTAATATAAAAGGCAGCAGGAAGCTGCAGCTGCAATTCTGAGAGAGAAAAAGGAAGTAGAGATAGAGCGCTCAGCTTTTCCCAGAAAGGGCTGTAAACTAACAACTTCAGGTAGAGCAGACTGACTAAGAGCCAGCTGTGGATATGGCTAAAGGACCAGAGCTAAGTATGATGGGCTGAATTATGATTTTGGGCTATGTTGAGGATTCTTTGTCTTATTTTATGATTAATGACTCTGAAGTCTGCATGAACTTTATTTGAAATTAAACCAGTCCAGAAAGGGCCACTGTGAACCACAACACAGACTGACTGGAGTGTTAAGGAGCCGGTGAAAGAGAGCTAATAAGGTCAGGCTGCCTTTAAAACCACACCCTGGGCCAGCAGGGGGCACTCAATAAGCAGCCACACCACTACAGCAACCTTCAAACTTTAGATGCCTTAGATTTGAACCCTGAATGGTGTCCCTTCCCATCAACTCAAACTGCACCAATTACACTGTACACCTCTACCCCGATATAACGTGACCCGATATAACATGAATTCGGATATAACACGGTAAAGCAGCACTCCCAGGGGGCAGGGCTGCGCACTCCGTTGGACCAAAGCAAGTTCGATATAACATGGTTTCACCTATAACGTGGTAAGATTTTTTTGGCTGCCAGGGACAGCGTTCTATTGGAATAGAGGTGTACATATGTGGCAGTTGCCCTTCTCCAATATCCACATGTCAGTGTGAGGAGCAGAGCACTGTGGTGGTAGCCTTAGCAGTATGTGACCAGCACAAAGAGCATCCCATGACTGAGGGAGAGCCCAAAGCTCTTGATTTTAGCTTCCATACATGCTCTGTTACCAATTCCATCATTACAGATTAATTCCCCTCAGCAGATTAATGTTGCTCTCTTTCTTCCCTTTCACTGCTTGTCTCTAGCCAGTCCATTTTTAAGTTATTTACCTATCTTAGGTAGTATAGTGTGTATTTAACAAGAACACCCCATCGTACCTTTTATCATCTTGTCACAAAGCTGTAAGAGGAAACAGCAAAGCAAAGTCTATTAGAGCCAGCAGCTTCTTGTTGCAGACTGAAATGTATTCAATTATTTTCCGTTCCTACTGCAAGAACCTACTGATGAGACTTATGCTCACACAGTGGGGGTCGCTGGGTGGGAGGGAAACAGACACACACACACACACACACACACACACACACACACACGTATATTTGTAAAGGCAAGTTAACAAATACCAGCATTATTTCAAGTCTGACACTCCTCCTATACAATGGGATACTTTTTTCATTTGTGCATCCACATGATGAACTTTCATCTCCCTTGCCAAGTGTCAACACACCAGTGAAATCATCTTACTTGAGGATCTATACACTTGCAATCAAAAATATTCTTACATTTTTAATCTCTCAACTTCATTCAATACATAGAAAAGTTTTCAGATAAAGTAATAAATAATATAGGATTGTGATAGGTAAATAAATTTAGATCATTTATCTAAATAATTACTATGTTAGCATGCTATTGAACACCTGTGCAACTCTGAGGTTTATGATAGCACCAAAAATCTGAGTTAGTAATGAACAGTAATAAGTATTTTTATTTATATAGCACTTTTTATCCAAAAGGAACCAAAACACTTTCATGCTTCATATATGGAGTCAGTCATTTTTCCCTCCTACTAAAAAGAAGCCTCTTTCGGGAAAGTAATCAGCAATTATTGAAAGAAAACCACAGAGAGTAGGTAGCCAGAGACTCCCGCCGGTAGGGACAGAAGAAACAGCCAAAACTATGAACTTTGGAATTCAGACATTGAGAACTGTCTACAGTTCTGACTAAACTTTCTCTGCCCTGTGCTGATTGACTGTTTGCCACAACCCTGTAGCTTTCCTCCTCCCACTCCTTCAGGCTCTTCACTTCAAATTCACTCCATCCCTGTCCGTTCACCCCTCCTTCTCCTTCATTTTTCTTTCCATTTTGCTTATCCCCTCCTAAACTCATCACACACACACACAAACATTTGCTGCCTTCACATTGTTCATGCTGCTTGTATGTTCTACCATCCCCCTCCACCCTGGGTCTGTCTTGTCTTCTTAGATTGTAACTCTCTTTGGAGCAGGAACAGTCTGCTATTCTGTTTGCACAGTGTCTAGGACAACAGGTCCTCATTTTTGGTTGGCCCTTAAGCACTATTGTAAAACTGGATTAATAATTGGTAACTGCACCAATATTTCTACACAGTGGTTCAGGAAAAAAAGCATTTTATTCAACTGGAACCACACAGGAAACTGAGGAGACAGTATATTTACTTGGTTTGGAATTTGACCAGGACACCCGTCTTAACACTTTTACTCTTAGAAAAGGAGCTGTGGGATCTTTTATTACTATGGGTTGTCAGGAGCTTAGTTTTGTCACATGAGAGACAACACTACTGTTTATGCATTTCCCCTGGGGCAATGCAAGGCTATTTCTTCAGTACTCACTCAGTGAGAAGAAAGCTACATATTCAGGGTACATCTACACTACAGGGGGGAGTCGATTTAAGATACGCAAATTCAGCTACGTGAATAGCGTAGCTGAATTCGACGTATCGCAGCCGACTTACCCCGCTGTGAGGACGGCGGCAAAATCGACTTCTGCGGATTTCTGTCGACGGCGCTTACTCCCACCTCCGCTGGTGGAGTAAGAGCGTCGATTCGGGGATCGATTGTCGCGTCCCAATGGGACGCGATAAATCGATCCCCGAGAGGTCGATTTCTACCCGCCGATTCAGGCAGGTAGTGTAGACCTAGCCTCAGTCACCACTTCCTGCAGTACCTGAGCTTCTGAAGAGGTCTAGTGCAAGGCAAACTCTACATGGTTTGTGAGATCTGGAAAGTTCACAGCCAGGTGATTAGACTGCAGACAGTATTCATCCTCCTCCTTTGCATACAACTAATTTATAAAGTAGAACTAATTTTTACACAGTTCAAATTTTAAGGGAGGTGCTGGAAAGAATATGTAGTCTATTTCTGACCAAAGGAATAAAGGATATATCAAATGTCTACATGGTGCAATGTTACCTAAAACAAAAAAACTACACAGGCAAGAATTCTAGAATTCAATTACTGTATAAGTTAAAGAGAAAAACTGAGCAAATATAGGCAGGGGCCATAGCAAACAGATTCTGCAGCCAGGGAAAACTGCATTCAATTGTTGGTAAACTATAGAATTTAGGCCTGGCCAGAGAAGCTGCTGAGATTAACTTTTTCTCTAGGTCCCTTCTCCTCCTTCACCCATCTCAGGTGTTAGAGATGCTATATTAACATGTGGTAAATAATAAATATCTACAAAAGTATCAGAAGAGAGGGAAGCACTATAGAGGAGGGGTGGAAGAGAGTAAGAATGTAGGATAGGAAAGGGAGAGTGCTATCCAAGTAGGAGGAAAGCATGCATTAAGGGAAATGTTTGCAGGAATTGTTAGACGATCAAATCCTGTCAGATCAGGGCACAGCTATAGCTTCTGCATATCAGAATAAATTCTAGTTCATATTGTCACTCTGCTTATAACGTGTTTTAAATGGTACCAAAACTACCTAGAATTTTTATTTTCTGGTAGTTTAATGAAGAACTCCAGATCGTTGTTATGGATGTGAATACTGGAGTGCAAACTTTTTGCTGGCAGGATCCCATTTTAATTGATTGACTCCGGGACCCCAGACTGCCTGGAGGGTGCCATATTACTCAACAAAATGGCATCCTCACCACAGAAAGACCTCACATGCATCCTAGTTGCAAGGCCATGCGGTATGGAGCAAAATGGCATCCTCTGCACAGTAGGGATCATTGCAACCCCATCTGATGATGGTATACCCCATTTGGGGTCATGACCCACAGTTTAGGAACTGCTACTGTAGTATTCTGAAGCCAAAAAGAGGAAGAGTTTTTGTTGGGACAAATTAAGTAGGACAAAAGAGACAGAGGAGACATGTTCCCTTTTATTTCCTCTTTTTACCTTTCGTTGAAGCTTTCTGTTGATACCTTTTTCTGTGTTCTGTTTTTTTAGCACTAAAACTTCTGTCATGGGCCAAAAGGCCTGTTCCCTGCATGAAGCTGCATCAGTCAGGATCATGTGCAACAGTGGGACAGAAAGCCAATTTGACAAAAAGTAAGCATATTTGAAAAACATAGGGGTAGAAATGAGCAAAAAAGTGTGGATTTGGCTGCAGAGATTTTTGACTTAAAACTGAAAGTGTTTTAAAATGAAAATTTTAAAGAGAAATTAAAATTGAGAAAGTGTGCCAAATTCTACAACTGTGGAGAAAGCTTGCTTCCCTCATCACAACTCACTTTTTCATTTACATCAAGTCTTCAAAAACCTTCTTTGCTGGAGAAACCTGAAGATTGTTCATGGCAAACCTAGCAAAAGTTCAGCAGGGAGAAGACCATTTTCCCTCCTCTTTGCAAAGGCACGTTTCCTTATTTTTTTGCTATGGCCCTCATTCAAGAAAGCACTGAAGCACATGCGTAAGTCCCACGGAAGTCACCATCTCACTGCACTCTGACTTCCGTGGGATGTAAGCAGGTGCTCAAGTGCTCTCTTAAATAGGAAATTCTTCCTGAATTGGGGTTCATATGCATGTGACTGTTTATACTCTTGATAGTCCCCAGTAGCAAGTCACTCCAACAACAGCTAGTGGTAGGTGACCAGATGTCCCAATTTTATAGGGACAGTCCCAATTTTGGGGTCTTTTTCTTATATAGGCTCTTATTGTCCCCCACCCCCGTTCCTATTTTTCACACTTGCTGTCTGGTCACCTTAGCTGGAGGGAAAATGCTACAGGGACCTATTGTGTCTAAGCTTCAAAAACAGACTCCAATGAGAAACTGGGAGTGGATGGGTCATTATACAAAGTAAACACTATTTCTCCATGCTAATTTTTCCCATACTGTTACTCACTGTTACTCACACCTTCTAATCAACTGTTTGAAATGGGCCATTCCGATTATCACTACAAAAGTTTTTTTTCCTCCTGCAGATAATAGCCCACCTTAATTGATTGGTCTCATTATAGTTGGTATGGCAATACCCATTTTTTCATGTTCTCTGTGTATATATATCTTCCTACTGTATTTTCCACTGCATGCATCCGATGAAGTGGGTTTTAGCCCACAATGGCTTATGCCCAAATAAATTTCTTAGTCTCTAAGGTGCCACAAGGACTCCTCATTCTTAGAGCTAAGTATAGTATGTATTAATAGCACGGAGGGGTTTTAATACAAACTTTATATGAAGTGTTCTCTCTGTGTCCCACTTATCAAGTTTTCACTTTGAAACTTTAGCTTTCTAATCTCTAGGTTAAATGCATCGGAGACCACACAGCATTTCTGTCTTGGTTGTCATTGTGAATGGAGCCTGGCAGCAGCAAGAAATATTGAAATCCCTGATGTATTTCTGTTGTTTCTTCAAGAGGGACCATCCCTTCCAGTAATGAAAAATCTTCCAAAAATAGTGCCCAGGGATGAAACCTCACTCATCATATTTCCCAAATTTGGCAGTTATGACAGTTTTATTCCAGTGTATTATTAAAGCTTAGGACTATATTTACATAATTAAACATTGATCTGCTTTTTCTCTTTGCATCTGTCACTCATTTCTGTGGAATACATTAATTCAATCTCTTCTGCATATGTGAGATTTAGTATATATCAGGTGGTGTCACTCAACTGTACAAAATTTTGTCCACTTGTGGAAACATACATGAAATGTTTTAATCATAAAGTGAATACATTGTTGGGATAAACATCAGAGTTACAGAAGGAAATTTCTGCATAAATAGCAATGCTTTGGTACATCAGTTCCCATACTATTTAGTTATACATATTCAACACTTTGAACAAAGCACAGAGTATAGACACCAGTGGTGTCTGTAGATCTGATGTAAAAAAATGCATATATCCCAAAGTAATTGTGACATTTATATTAATAAAATTAAATTTAAAAGCACCTACACGGAACAGTAGACACTTTCACTATATGCAATCAAATCCTACTAGCACAAAATAGCCTCTAGTTCCTCCTCCTTCCCTCAAATGCCCAATCCAGCTACAAATACCAGCCTCTGTTTTCAAATACCAGTTCTGAAGCCTGGGTAAAGAAATGGACTTTGAAGCTGGCTTTGATGTATATTACATACAAGCATCTATAAAGGCTTCTCAGTTAAAGGGGACTGTGTAATTCTGTGATAAGTCTTTGGCCTTGAGCCTAGTTTTTTGAGTCCATGTAAGAATCTAGAGAAAAATATTAACAGAACACAATTTTCCTTTGAAGAAAAGCACACCACTATTAAAAGCTTTTGGCAATTGTATTTGTATTATTCACAGTCTGATCCAGAAATTGACTCAAAATGAATATCAGGTGCAAGCCCTAGAACAGGCTGATACTATAAATGATCAAGTTATTGATAGAGATGGAAGAATGTATTAAAATATATTTCAAATTCCATTGAACTTCATGGTTTTAAATGTATTCAGGGACAAAACTTTTCTACAGTTTTAAGTTTTCTACCATATAAGGTTTCCTTTTAACTGTACACAGTCATGCAGTGGTTGATCCTCACAAAACTCAAAAGCACTGATTGAGTCAGAATTTGCTTCTTTCAGTGTCAGTTATTTGAGGTTTTCCAGTTAGTTCCAGAAGGGTGAGGTACCATCATTTTAGGATTCTCAAATATTATCAGGAGGAAAACTGTACCCAGAACAGGGTAGCAGCAAGAGGAGTCCTGTGATGCTTTCCAGGGGTGCCCATGACTAGGAGCTGATCCACATCAGGCACAGACTCCACCAGCCCCTGGTAAGCACTACTGTCCAGGTCTCCGCAGGCCTCGCTCTCTCTGTACAGATTAATGATAGACACACACCAACCGCTTCATCCTCCAGAGTGCTCTGTTTCACCGAACACTCAGAACTCTCGGGGCTTGGCTTCACTACCGCGCTAAATTGGCATCTCGATGCAGCGGCATCGATTTAGCAGGACTGGTGAAGACTCGAAAAGTCAACATAGCAGAAGTTATGTCAGCGGAAGAGCATCTCCCATTGACATAGCACAGTGTAAAAATTGTGTTAAATTGATGTAAGTTATGTCGCTCAGGGGAGTGGGTTGTTTTTTTTTTTACACTGCTGAGCGACGTAACTTACGTCGACTTAAGCAATAGCGTTGACAAGGCCTAAGGTCCTCTAAACCCAATGGAAAAGTACACACTGGCTTAGTATATTCAACTGAGGATCACCTCTCTACTTAAGACACAGCACTTAGCTATATTTATAATGAAAACAAGAATAAGTTTATCATCAAAGACAGGATTCAAATGATAATAAGTAATATTATTGGAAACATGGTTACCTATAAAACAAACACATTTTCTAGAGCCTAAACTTAATTCACAAAACCTTCCCCTGTCTCCTGCAGGATAGATTACCCCAACTCCTTTTCCCAGCATTTTCAACTAGGATGGCTGAGATCCCCTTTTCATAAGTTTAAGCCCACTGGCAACTTGTCTTCATAGACTGAAAGATGCCAGAGCATCTCTTTGCACCCCCACCTATATCAGACCTTCAATTTTTACCAGAAAAGAGGATCTCCCCATTCCCTGCTGTTTACCTCTTCCTGTTAATTTCCTTCTGAAGTCTTCACAAGGTCTTCATTAGCATTTGACTCAGTATGCTAATAGATTTCTATTCTACAACACACAATGGTCCACCACGGAGATAAGTGTCTCGTGCCTCCTATCTGGAGAAGTTTGACTCACTGCACACCTCTGAGGGACCTGCCTTTCACTAGAGGGCCTAGAGAACATAATTTTCAGCATGTATACATAACTCCTTCCATGTTTTGCATAATACCTCTCTCAAGGATTATGATGACCAGTGTGACACAGGCTTTCATGAGGGGCATTTCTTTGATGAACCCAGAGGACACCTGTGCCCTCCGCCTGCTGGTATCAAGAGATCCTGGGGTTACAGGTCACATTTCCTCTCCTGGAAGATGAGATTGAGAGAAGCAAAGCACATAAGCCCCAGTTCTGTCAAGTATTTAAGCACTTGTACATGAGCAGCCTCATTGACTTCAGTGGGACTGCTCACATGCTTAAATGATTTCCTGGATCAGGAGAAAAGAGAAGGACCTAAGAGCATTGGTGGTGGCAGCGTTAACTAATCCAAGGTACAAAGGAGAATTTGTGCCTTGGGGAATTTTTAACCTAAGCTGGTAGAAATAAGTTTAGGGGGTCTTTCATGCGTGTTCCCACATCTGTACCCTAGAGTTCAGAGTGGGGAGGGAACCCTGACAGCCTGTTTAACAACTTTTGCCTAGGCAGGGCTGTTTGGTTTTCAACAAGTAACATCATACAAGGGGAGTTGATAGCTTTACATTTCACCATGGTATTATTGACTAGCAAGTTATTAGTTTTCAAATGATACCTCACAAGGTATATTGTACAAAGATATTAGAATAGTGTGTAGGGTGCTTTGAGTCACAGAGATTGTATTGGCCCCTACAAGATTCATCAGCAAGGTTGGAAACTTTTAGAGCCATGAAACAGCACTTTGCTGCTTGAATAAATGGAGTAACCAAATGCAAAAAATCTACTTCTCTCATACGCATTGATGCTTAAAGGAGAAAGCACCAAGTGAGTCTCCCTATAACTCAGTCAAATGACAGGGAAAAAGTGACACTGCTCATCGCAATGGCAGCATCTGGTCACCTTTGGCTATTCAGAAGAGAGTCCTCCTGATGCCACACTCTCAGGGTATGTCTACACTACGAAATTAGGTTGAATTTATAGAAGCCGGTTTTATAGAAATCGGTTGTATACAGCCGATTGTGTGTGTCCCCACATAAAATGCTCTAAGTGCTCTAGTCGGCGGACCGCGGTCCACAGTACCGAGACTAGCGTCGACTTCCAGAGCATTGCACTATGGGTAGCTATCCCACAGTTCCCGCAGTCTCCGCCGCCCATTGGAATTCTGGGTTGAGATCCCAATGCCTGAATGATGCAAAACAGTGTCGCGGGGTGTTCTGGGTACATGTCGTCAGGCCCCTCTCCCTCCGTCAGAGCACCGGCAAACAATAGATTTGCGCCTTTTTACCCGGGTTACCTGTGCAGACAACATACCACGGCAAGCATGGAGCCCGCTCAGATCAGCTCACCATCACCATATGTCATCTGGGTGCCGGCAGACGTGGTACTGCATTGCTACACAGCAGCAGCACCTAACTGCCTTTTGGCAGTAGACGGTGCAGCATAACTGGTAGCCGTGGGGCTGGCAGCCGTAGGGCTGCATTGCACCAGCCCCTTGCCTTTTGGTAGAAGATGGTATTTTACGACTGGTAACCGTCGTCATTGTACTGCAGTGGCTGTTAATCATGGGCACCTGGGCAGACATGCAACTGTCTCGATGATGATGGCTATCAGTCGTAGTATGCTATTTTCTGCCAATCGCCCAGTATTGTCTGCTAAGCACCCAGAAGAGGCTGAGGGCGATCTGGGTGCTGGCAGACATGGGGCTGGCAGACGTGGAGCTGCATTGCTACACAGCAGCAGCCCCTTGCCTTTTGGTAGAAGATGGCATATTACGATTGATATCCCTCGTTGTCGTACTGCAGTGGCTATCAGTCATGCTGCACCGTCAGCTGCCAGCTTAAGATGTAAAAAATAGATTTGTTCTCTATTCATTTGCTTCCCCTCCCTCCGTGAAATCAACGGCCTGCTAAACCCAGGGTTTTCAGTTTAATCTTTGGGGTGACCATTCTGTGTGACAGTTGTTTGTGTTTCTCCCTGATGCACAGCCACCTTTCTTGATTTTAATTCCCTGTACCTGTACACCATGTCGTCACTCGGCCCTCCCTCCCTCCCTCCTTCCCTGGTCTGTCAGATACTAGTTTCGTGCCTTTTTTCAGACCAGGCGCCATAGCTAGCACTGGGATCATGGAGCCCGCTCAGATCACCGCGGCAATTATGAGCACTATGAACACCACGCACATTGTCCTGGAGTATATGCAGAGCCAGGACATGCCAAAGCGAAACCCGGACCAGTCGAGGAGGCGATTGCAGCGCGGCGACGAGAGTGATGAGGAAATTGACATGGACATAGACCTCTCACAAGGCACAGGCCCCAGCAATGTGGAAATCATGGTGTTACTGGGGCAGGTTCATGCCGTGGAACACCGATTCTGGGCACGGGAAACAAGCACAGACTGGTGGGACCGCATCGTGCTGCAGGTGTGGGACGATTCCCAGTGGCTGTGAAACTGTCACATGCGTAAGGGCACTTTCATTGAACTTTGTGACTTGCTTTCCCCTGCCCTGAAGCGCCAGAATACCAGGATGAGAGCAGCCCTCACAGTTGAGAAGCGAGTGGCGATAGCCCTGTGGAAGCTTGCAACGCCAGACAGCTACCGGTCAGTCGGGAATCAATTTGGAGTGGGCAAATCTATTGTGGGGGCTGCTGTGATCCAAGTTGCCAGGGCAATGAAAGACCTGGTGATATCAAGGGTAGTGACTCTGGGCAACGTGCAGCCAATAGTGGATGGTTTTGCTGAAATGGGATTCCCAAACTGTGGTGGGGCCATAGATGGAACCCATATCCCTATCTTGGCACCGGAGCACCAAGCCACCGAGTACATAAACCGCAAGGGGTACTTTTCAATGCTGCTGCCTGCCCTGGTGGATCACAAGGGACGTTTCACCAACATCAACGTGGGATGGCCAGGAAAAAGCTGGAGGAAGGGACTTTCTTCCCGGACCAGAAAGTAACCGTTGGGGATGTTGAAATGCCTATCGTGATCCTTGGAGACCCAGCCTACCCCTTAATGCCATGGCTCATGAAGCCGTACACAGGCAGCCTGGACAGGAGTCAGGACCTGTTCAACTACAGGCTGAGCAAGTGCCGAATGGTGGCGGAATGTGTATTTGGACATTCAAAAGCGCGCTGGCGCAGCTTACTGACTCGCTCAGACCTCAGCGAAAAGAATATCCCCATTGTTATTGCTGCTTGCTGTGCGCTCCACAATATCTGTGAGAGTAAGGGGGAGACATTTATGGCGGGGTGGGAGGTTGAGGCAAATCGCCTGGCCGCTGATTACACGCAGCCAGACACCAGGGCGGTTAGAGGAGCACAGCATGGTGCAGTGCGCATCAGAGAAGCTTTGAAAACGAGTTTTGTGACTGGCCAGGCTACGGTGTGAAACTTCTGTTTGTTTCTTCTTGATGAACCCTCCGCCCCCCCCAACCCGCTTCACTCTACTTCCCTGTAAACCAACCACCCCACCCTTCCCTCCCCACTTCGAGCACCGCTTGCAGAGGCAATAAAGTCATTGTTATTTCACATTCATGCATTCTTTATTAATTCCTCACACAACTAGGGGGATAATTGCCTAGGTAGCCCGGGATGGGTGGAGGAGGAGGGAAGGAAAAGAACACACTGCATTTTAAAACTTTAACTCTTATTGAAGGCCAGCCTTCTGATGCTTGGGCAATCATGTGGGGTGGAGTGACTGGGTGGCCGGAGGCTCCCCCACCGTGTTCTTGGGCATCTGGGTGAGGAGGCTATGGAACTTGGGGAGGAGGGCTGTTGGTTACACAGGGGCTGTAGCGGCGGTCTCTGCTCCCGCTGCCTTTCCTGCAGCTCAACCATACGCTGGAGCATATCAGTTTGATGCTCCAGCAGACGGAGCATCGACTCTTGCCTTCTGTCTGCAAGCTGACGCCACCTATCATCTTCAGCCTGCAACTTGCTCTGTTCATCCCGCGATTCAGCCCGCCACCTCTCCTCTCGTTCATATTGTGCTTTTCTCATGTCTGACATTGACTGCCTCCATGCATTCTGCTGTGCTCTATCAGCGTGGGAGGACATCTGGAGCTCCGTGAACATATCGTCCCGCATCCTCCGTTTTCTCTTTCTAATGTTCACTAACCTCTGTGAAGGAGAAACATTTGCAGCTGGTGGAGGAGAAGGGAGAGGTGGTTAAAAAAGACACATTTTAGAGAACAATGGGTACACTCTTTCGTTACAAGGTCGCATTTTTCCTCTTGTAGTGAGGGCCTGCCGGTTTCATGTGAGAGATCACTCACGCAGTGCCAGGCAACAGATTTTGGCTTGCAGGCAGACATGGTAAGCCACAGTCTTTTGGCTTTTTTAACCTTCTTAACATGTGGGAATGGTTTCAAACAGCAGCACCCTCATTTCCCATATCAAGGATGAATTGGGTTGGCCATTTAAAATGGGTTTTCAATGTAAAAGGAGGGGCTGCGGTTTCCGGGTTAACATGCAGCACAAACCCAACTAAACCCCCTCCCCTCCACACCCAATTCTCCGGGATGATCACTTCACCCCTCCTCCCACCGTGTGTCTAACAGCGGGGAACATTTCTGTTCAGAAGAGCAGGAACGGGCACCTCTGAATGTCCCCTTAATAAAATCACCCCATTTCAACCAGGTGACCGTGAATGATATCACTCTCCTGAGGATAACAAAGAGCGATAAGGAATGGATGTTGTCTGCATGCCAGCAAACACCGGGACCATACGCTACAATGCTTTGTTATTCAATGATTCCAGACTACGTGCTACTGGCCTGGCGTGGTAAAGTGTCCTACCATGGCGGACGGGATAAGGCAGCCCTCCCCAGAAACCTTTTGCAAAGGCTTTAGGAGTACATGAAGGAGAGCTTTCTGGAGATGTCCCTGGAGGATTTCCGCTCCATCCCCATACACATTAACAGACTTTTCCAGTAGCTGTACTGGCCGCGATTGCCAGGGCAAATTAATCATTAATCATTAAACACGTTTGCTTTTAAACCATGTGCAATATTTACAAAGGTACACTCACCAGAGGTCCCCTGTGTGCCCTCAGGGTCTTGGGTGAGTTCGGGGGTTACTGGTTCCAGGTCCAGGGTGACAAACATATCCTGGCTGTTGGGGAAAATGGTTTCTCCGCTTCCTTGCTGCTGTGAGCTACCCACATTACCTCCATCCTCATCTTCCTCGTTTCCCGAACCCTCTTCCCTGTGTGTTTCTCCAGTGAGGGAGTCATAGCACATGGTTGGGGTAGAGGTGGCTGCAGCCCCTAGAATGGCATGCAGCTCCGCGTAGAAGCGGCAAGTTTGCGGCTCTGCCCCGGACCTTCCATTTGCTTCTCTGGCTTTGTGGTAGGCTTGCCGTAGCTCCTTAATTTTCACGCGGCACTGCTGTGTGTCCCTGTTATGGCCTCTATCCTTCATGGCCTTGGAGACCTTTTCTAATACTTTGCCATTTCTTTTACTGCTACGGAGTTCAGCTAGCACTGATTCATCTCCCCATATGGCGAGCAGATCCCGTACCTCCCGTTCAGTCCATGCTGGAGCTCTTTTGCGATCCTGGGATTCCATCACGGTTACCTGTGCTGATGAGCTCTGCGTGGTCACCTGTGCTCTCCACGCTGGGCAAACAGGAAATGAAATTCAAACGTTCGCGGGGCTTTTCCTGTCTACCTGGTCAGTGCATCTGAGTTGAGAGTGCTGTCCAGAGCGGTCACAATGAAGCACTGTGGGATACCTCCCGGAGGCCAATAACGTCCAATTCTGTCCACACTACCCCAATTCCAACCCGCAAAGGCCGATTTTATCGCTAATCCCCTCATCGGAGGTGGTGTAAAGAAACCGGTTTAAAGGGCCCTTTAAGTCAAAAGAAAGGGCTTCGTCGTGTGAACGTGTCCAGGCTTAATTCGATTTAACGCTGCTAACGTCGACCTAAACTCGTAGTGTAGACCAGGCCTCAGAAGTTTGAAAATATTTAGCATTCTTATTCTCAGAATGCTGGAGTAATGCTGCACCATTCTGTCAACACAGTGACTGAGCCTGTCACTAGAAAAAAAAAAGTTACCCAAGCTGCCTTCAAATTCATCACAATATTGTCTGACACTTTCAGGATCCTGAACTTCTCCATGGCAGAGTCTTTTTTTCCTTTGTCAATTATTGCACTGAAATATTTAGGTCATCTAGTAAATGGTTAGCTCAAGCCTCTCCCTGAAGTTCAATTTTTGTTAACAGGATGCAGATCAAGTTAGTGTGCAAGTAACAGTGAGGCTCTGAAAGCTTTAAGACTGACTTGCAAACATCACAGAATGTGGGGGTATGTATATTCTTACTTTGGCACTAGTGAAGAATGATCCTCAAGGGGTTCAATTTCACCCAGTTGTTCAGATTTTTAAACAGATCTGGACCATAGAGATTTTGATGAGAAACTGGGCTGAAAGTCTGATAGCAATGGCATTTCTCCTATGATTGCTGATACCATATTTCTTGCTTCCAGCTGAGCCACAAGTGTTGTATACCACTAGAGTGTCCATTTTTGAGGGATTTTGATTATGATATTTCTGATCTTACTCAGAAGCAGAAAGGCCAGTGAAAGTGAAAAGTAATAAAAATATTCTGAACCTTTTCAGATCTGAGGTTTAGATTTAGCTCAAGTTTTGGGCAAAGGATCACTTGCCACCAGAATACTTTCCCCAACACTATTCTTGGACTCAAAACAGTGATGGGCAGCATGGTGTGGAATACCTATGACTGTAGAGACCTGGAATTGCATGTGCTTATCTAACGCTATGGTACAGCTTGTATGCTCTCCAAAAGGTTTAGGGTAAGATTGATAGAATGTTTCATAGCTGGCTAAACATCCCCTTTCGTATGATGTTAGGGCGATCCACAAATGGAAGGCTCCATTCACATGCATAGTGTGTTCCAGTGTTTTTAAGTGCTAATATTTACATTGGGTCTGTACATTAGAGGTCTAGTTACAGCACCACTCTCTTGGGATTCCCTCTGAAACCTATTTTCCACTCAGCTTCTCTAGAACTCAGTTTGACTCCAGACTGTCACTGAGATCTTTATTTGGCATACACCAACACTACACTTAGTTGATTAGATGCGCGGGATAGGTGGATGTAAGGTACAATCACAGCTCCAAAGTTACACAGACACCCTCTACCTGTGTATTCATTGCACATTTTGTTGCAATTACTATACAATGCATTACACATTTTTGGATTGGATTGGTTATTTTGCAGGAACCAATCCCTGTGCAGCATGCACTGTCCATACATTGTCCATGTTCGACCTACTCTTTACCTCATCTGTCTTTTTAGTTTCTTCACAAATATAGGAAGCTACTACAGGTAGTATTCATTTCAGCTACAGCATAGCTTTTCTGCCTAAACCACATCAACAACTACTAGATCAGGGCTCTTTGAATGAGTGTCCCTTATAGGCCATGCCAGACCATGCCCCTTTTTTAGGGAATTCTTTTCTTATTTATATACCGCGTATGTGATTTTTCTATGTAAACACATACAAATCATACAAAACACATGCAAATACTTAAATGAAGTGTTTATTTGGATGAAATAGCTAAAACTTCAAAAATATCCAAATTCATATTTAAATTCAGAGACGTTTGGGAGCTGAAAACAGAAACTTGTATTTACTATTTTACTAGAAATTATGATCCCATTTAAACACAATCAATAATATAAAGCTTACCCTAGGCGGTTTATCAGCTGATACATAAAAAATATTCTCTTTTCACATTTTCACTTGCCCATATTCATTTTGTTCTGTTTCTATAACTATAAATTGAAGAATTACTTTTGTCTGGATACAAAAGAATGTCTCCTAAGAGACAGTTACATTTTCTGAAGTTTTCTCTCTTTAATCCCTATCAGGATTTTTTTTGTAAATGCACATCCTGAAATCCTGACTAGTAAGTGAGAGATTTGTTATGCTTGACATTTGAGATACATGTTTTGCCTTTTGTTTTGGAGCTTGCTTTAAAGGGCAGTGAACATCAAACCTAATCTGACTTCTAATGACTCTAGTAAACACGTCTGAATGAATAAATGCCAAAACATTTAAAATACAGTGTTAAATGTACTTGTTTCTGTACAGAAAGACAGGCAAAACTACAGCACTAGTCAGACATTGCAATTTATAGACAAAGGTGACATTTTATATTTATTTAAATAGTCTTGTCTTGACAATCTACTTGTCTTTGTAAGGCCATTTTTCTCTCCAAATGTTATCTTTGTTCACAGCTGTATGGTATGCATTGCAGACATTTGGAACAAAATCAGTATCTTTCACGTTCAAGAAAATAAATGTTAAGGAATGGCTCATTTTACTTCACATACCTGTTACAGGTGCAGTGAAATTTTACAGGCATATGCCAGAGGAATATTATACCTTATCAGGTATAATATGATGATAATTCCAGATCAGTTGTTAAGGAAACTCACTGGATACACATTTTAAAATTTTCCCTGAAGGGAGAAGGGGAAGGAGGAGGGAGTCAGACAATCTGGGTGAATCCTTTCAAGTGGAAACAGAGTCCCAGTCTCATCTGGTGAGTGGATTGAAGACTTGCTTACGGATTGAGTTGTCACTCCCAGGGAGTAAATAGAAAGTCTAGATGTGCCTTTAGACAGTTGACCCAGGTTGCCAAGGAATAATATCTCCAGTTTTTAAAGCAGCAGTTGGAGGAAAACAAAATCTATTTAATTAGTTTTGAACAGGACAAGTTATTATAAGTGGGTCTGGTATCACTGGTCCAGACAAAGCATGACAACCTAACTCCATTTGTTCAAGCAGCAGAGTGCTGTGTCATGGATCTAAAAGTTTCCAACCTTGCTGATGATGTAAAGCTATCAACTCCCCTTGTATGATGTTACTTGCTGAAAACCAAACAGCCCTGCCTAGGCAAAAGTTGTTAAACAGGTTGTCAGGGTTCCCTCCCCACTCTGAACTCTAGGGTACAGACGTGGGGACCCTCATGAAAGACCCACTAAGCTTATTTCTACCAGCTTAGGTTAAAAACTCCCCAAGGCACAAATTCTCCCTTGTACCTTGGATTAGGTAACGCTGCCACCACCACCAAGTGATTAGACAAAACTCAGGGAAAGGACCACTTGGAGTTCCTACTTTCCCTTAATATTCCCCCAAGCCCTACACCCCCTTTCCTAGGGAGGCTTGAGAATAAACAAGATGAGCACAAACCAACTTGGGGTTTTTTTAGACCACTAAAAAAAAAACAATCAGATTAAAAAAAAACAGAACTTTATTAGAAAGAAAAAAGTTAAAAGAAGCGCCTCTGTAAAATTAGAATGGAAGATAATCTCACAGAGCAGTCAGATTCAAAACAGATTTCCCTCTGGGCAAAACTTTAAAGTTACAAAAAGAAAACCAGGAATACATCTCCCTCTCAGTACAGAGAAAATCACAAGCCAAAATAAAAGTAAGCTAACGCATTACCTTGCTAGTACTTACTAATCCTAATGGAGCTGGATTGCTTGATTTCTTGATCTGTCTCTGGCAAGCACCCAGAACAGACAAAGAACAGACAAAACAAAGCCTCCCCCCCCCTACATTTGAAAGTATCTTGTCCCCTTATTGGTCCTTTGATCAGGTGCCAACTAGGTTACCTGAGCTTCTTAACCGTTTACAGATAAAGCGATTTTGTGCCTTTGGCAAGGAGGGATTTTATAGTACTGTATACAGGAAGGTTGTTACCCCTCCCTTTATATTTATGACATGGGCCTATCCTAAACAAAGGAATGTGTGTTTACCTCAGTTTGCACAAACAGTTATCAGAACCATCAAGACAGCAGGAGAAGAAGATTACAGGAAACCAAACAATTTGCATTTTAGCAAACAGAGGCATGTGGGAGGGAGCATGGAGCCTCCTTCACCACCCGACTCTATGTTGCCTGTCTCACTGATTGAATAAACTTTACTTTGAGGAATAAGCTTCAGAAGAATCCATTTCAAAGATTCACTGGACTATAAATTAAAAAAAAAAAGAGGCAGAAAACTTCAAGTTCTCTCTTTCATATTGCTGAAAGACAGATGGTCAGAAAAGTTATCTTGAACAAAGCCTTGAACTGAACCTTGCTAGATTGTTTTAGACTTTTAAATGCATGTTTTCACTTCATTTGTTTGAAACCATTTCCAACTTTCTCTTATACTTGAGCTCACTTAATATCTGGTCTTCTTTTGTTAATAAACTTGTTTTACTGTTAATCTAAACCAACAGTGCTGTGTTTGTACTAAAACAAATGTCAGCTCCAGTTAATGTGGCAAGCTGGGGGGTTTTGTCTCCTTAAAGGAGCAAATGGATTGTATTGCTCTGAGTTGAAACAGGACTGGACATTGCAGAGCACACGGTCTGGGGAAGTTCAAGACTGGGAACATGTTGGAGGCACCTGGTATCATTAACCAAGTCTAGTAAAGACAAAAGTGTGACTGTGATAATTGTTAGCAAGATAGTTGGATTCAACCACCTTGAATCAGAGCTGTACAGCACACAGAACATGAAGTGCACGCTGGCTGTATGTCCCCAGCAGGGAGCCACAAGTAGCAGAAGCATGTTGGGGCACTCGGAATTATAATACAAGTGGTGACACAACCTCTCACTGGTCCAAATTTCACCCAAGAATGTGACAGCCACATGATGGAATTTATCTTTTCAGTTTGCTTTATAAAAACCTATGAAATTATACACAAATCCTGTTAAAACAATGTCATAAAGGTAGTAAAGTCAAGCACTTAAAAGTTAGGAAAATGCCTGAGTTAAGGTTGCCTGTGCAACCTTAATTCAGCCCCTTGTACCATCATGAATGCACAGTCTTTACACCATTTCATGTTATTTTCCCTCCCTCTCCCAGGTCCCTACTATATTTAGGATATGTCTGTACAGTAACTCCTCACTTAAAGTCATCCCGGTTAACGTTGTTTCATTGTTACGTTGCTGATCAATTAGGGAACATGCTTGTTTAAAGTTGTGCAGTACTCCCTTATGACATTGTTTGGCAGCTGCCTGCTTTGTCCACTGCTTGCAGAGAGAGCAGCCCGTTGGAGCTAGCTGGTGGGGGCTTGGAACCAGCGTGGACCAGCAGCCCCCCTATCAGCTCCCCGCTCCCCTAAGTTCCCTGTGCGGCAGCCGCCCAGCAGGCTATCAATTGCCAGCAGTTCAGATGTCCCTCCCCACACTGCCATGTGCTGCTCCCGCCCTCTGCCTTGGAGCAGCTCCCTGGAGCCTCCTGCTTGCTGTGCAGGGGGGGAGAGAATGCGGCTAATGTCAGGGTGTCCCCCTCCCCCCTGCTCCTGCACTCCACTTACCCCATCTCCATGGGGGGAAAGGGGAATGACAGGACAGGGCTCAGGACAGAGGGAGCTTCCTGGGAGCAGCTGCTGTCTCAACTTGCTGATCTACTTAAAAAGGCAGTGTACTTAGAGTGGGGTCAGCCTATTTAAAGGGGCAATCTCTCTCTCTCACACAGGGTATGTGTCTCTGTCTCTGTCTGCCATGCTGTCTCCCCTCCCTCCATTCGTGCTGCCTTGTAGAGTGTGAGGCTACATTAACAGCAATGAATTAACCCTTGAGGGCTCAGCCAATTGATAGTTCATCATTTAGCAGTAAGCCATTCCCTGGGAAATATCCCACCCTCTTCCACTCTCTGACTTCACCACCTCAACCAACCTCAATCATCATCGCTGTGCACAGCATTAAATTATATATGTCTGGCGAAAAAAATTTCCCTGGAACCTAACCCCTCCCCGACCCATTTACATCAATTCTTATGGGGAAATTGGATTTATTTAACATCATTTCACTTAAAGTCGCATTTTTCAGGAACATAACTACAACGTTAAGTGAGGAGTTACTGTACTTTGGACATACTTGGGGCAGCTAGTCCCTCCCACCACTCATGCCACCGTGACTACATTTCTATTTTTAGCAAGCTCTCTCAATCAGAGCTCCTTGAGCTGGAAACATATCTTTAGTGCACAGCTCGGACAGCACTCACTCAATGAGCGACTATTCAATATTTTGTTTTCTCCTCATTCAGTGTGGCACCCACTAATTCTATCTTCAGAGCAGGATTTAAATTATGTCCTCATAGGCTTTTCTATGGTGCTCATCACTATAGGTTCCCCTGTGAGGTGAGAGACTATTATCCTCATGTTACAAATGGGGAGCTGAGGCACAGAGTATCCATTAATTCTGGGTGCTTGAGATACCTGGGACCTGATTTTTTTCTGTGTACTTTATACGTACAAAGTGCTATATAATGCTAAGCACAGCTCCCAAGGATTTCAGCTGCCATGGTGAGTGTTTAACACTTCTGCAAATCTGGACCCAGGGTTTCAGGTTGGACATCTCGAAAATTCAGAACACAACCCGAACTAATTGTAAGTGACTTGTCCAGCATGTCACAGGATCTCTGTGGCACAAGTAGAGAAGAGTCAGTTCTCCAGGGTGACATTCAAGTGTTTTAACCATAAGACCCTGCTTTCTCTTCCTGCAGTCTCCTAACTTATTCACTACTTATCTTCCAACTTCTGCAACAAATGAGGCAGGGGTCCTACAGACAATATCCTCCTTCGCTACAGAGCCCTGATTCATCCGCAGAGAAGGTTCACATTGTGCATTGAATGAGGCAGGGGTCTTGGAGAGAAAAGGGTTTATCATGTAATTATAGACTGTATCATAATGCGTACTTGAAAGGGGGCTGAATTTAGCATGCACAGACCTGAGGAAATGGAGCCATGTACCCTGTATTATCTTTACCATATTATGTAAAGTGCTAGAAAGCTCAGCCCTGCAATCTTTATTCAGGCAAAAAACTCTCATGAAAGTCAAATCAGCATTTTGTGTAAGAAAGAACTTCAGGAATGGGCCACTCATGAAGGAAATTGGACATTAAGAAACCAGATCTAAAGTCCATTGAAGTCAAGACTCCCACTAACTTCAATGGACTTTGAGTCAAGCCCTATATCTGCAGAGAGCTGTGAAATGGAGTTTAACAATGGAGATGTATGAAAGAGTTGTATTATAGTTTTCTCAGCAAGGGCATTAATCTTGTCTGTTTCCTCCCCCTCTTTAGCAGGCTTATACTTAGGCCAACAGCCTATGCTTTCTCAGGGTGCTATAATGCATTTTATAGCCACCTGACAGGTAGGGCATAAGATCAACATCTTGTGAGCTATTCTCCTGTGCTAGGACAAGAACATCTTGTCCTCAGTGTTCTGTCTCTGATAACCTTAGTCCTCTCATTCAGTGGGCTATTATACAGGTTGTTACCATTTAAGACACCAGGCTGGCTACTACAGCATTAATGAAACAATACCACCAGTGAAGAGGAAATCATAAAAGAATCTAGAGTGACCCCACACAGCACAATTTATTGGATAACAACTAGAATTGGCAAAAGCTATTTTACAAGAAACTTTTTAGTTCATTTTAAACAAAGCTTTGCTGCAAGGACATTTCCAGCTGTTTCAGTCAGACACAGGAATAAAATAAAAGGGACAATGGAGAACATAGGTCAGGAGGGTAATAGAGGGCTAGATTGTGGCATTCAGCTACAGCCCTGAGTAAGAGGCTCAGAAAACTCACAATAATTCCTAGGGCACTGATCTTGCATAGGAGATGGAGGGGACCTAGCTTTAGTAAATTAACTAGAAATTTGATGAAATTTTTTCATTAGAAAATGCTGATTCCTCCAAAAATATTTGTACTTACGTTGCAACTGTGATTCTCAGATGTGTTGTTTACATAGATACCATTCTAGATGCTCCATAATCTTTTTGAATAGCAACATCCATTGTTGCTGTGCCAGCACCCTAATGTGCCCTCACAACCACTGTAGCAGAGGGTGTAAGGGGCAGGGTGGCCTCAACCACAACTTAGTTCCTTTGGCAATAAGAATCCCAAGTGGATAAGACTCCAAATTGGTGGGCAGGTTATGCAATCTGCATGAGTAACACATCTCAAAAGAACCTCAGTTGCTGTAGGGTAAGTAAGCATTCTTTCTTTGAGTGATTATCCGCACAGATTCCACACTAAATGACTGACAAACAGTTCTCAAACATGGAGGTGGAAGTAAGAGTTCTACTTAAAGAGTGACTGCAGGACATCCCTATCACAGCTGGCACCCAATCTGGAAGGTAAGTAAGTATGAACAGAACTCAAGATATACCTACATATTTCAGATAAAGGTATCTTACTCAAGCAAACAGAGAGGCTGCCTGAGGCCTAGTTCAGTGGGCTCTAATGGGACCCTTTCATAAGCAGAATGTGAGCAGTCTAACCTAGCGGACAGAGTGGGAGTCTAGAGCCAGACCAGGCCTGGCTACCAGAACTTGAGAGCCCAAGGTAGGCCAGAGGGCAACTGGGAGTCAAGTGTCATGAGGGAGGCCAGGTCAGGATACTAAGAAGTAAAAAATCAGGCAGCACAGGGAAAGCCAGTTGCACAAATGACTTCCTGGACCCCTGCTTGGTTTACATAGAAGTAAAGAAGAGGAGGTTACTCACCCTGTGCAGTAACTGACATTCTTCGAGATGAGTGTCCCTGTGGGTGCTCCACTCCAGGTGTTGGTGCGTCCCTGCGCCTTCGCTCAGAGATTTTTTGCAGCAGTACTTGTACTGGCCACGCATGCGCAGAGGCTGCCCCCGCTGTGAGTCTAGGATAATAGTACGCATGCGTGGCCAATCTCCTCAGTTCCTTCTCTACAACGGAGGCTACCCCAACTCCGAAGTAGAGGGGAGGAGGGTGGGTAGTGGAGCACCCACAGGGATACTCATCTCGAAGAACGTCAGTTACTGCACAGGGTGAGTAACCTCCTCTTCTTCTTCGAGAGATGTCCCTGTGGGTGCTCCACTCCAGGTGACTTAAAAGCCGTGTGTCTCAAGGAGGTAGGAACTTCGGATCTGATAGGAATGACGTAGATAGTACCACCCTGCCCAAGCGTATATCAGATAGAGGGCCCTGAATAAGGGCATAGTGTTTAACAAATGTGTGTTCAGAGGACCAAGTGGCTGCTTTACAGATATCAGCCAGGGGAATTTTGTGTAAGAATGCAACAGAGGCAGCCAGAGATCTCGTGGAGTGCGTTCTGAGGCCGTCTGGAGGTGTAACCTTCTTCATCTGATAGCACAGCCGGATGCATTGAGAAATCCAGCTTGAAAGTCTCTGGGTAGAAATAGGGGTACCTTTGGAGCGCTCCACGATGGAGACAAAAAGTCTGGAAGAATTTCTAAAAGGTTGGTTCTATCCAAATAGAAGGACAAGGCCCTGCGTACATCTAGTGTATGCATTGAGGCTTCGAACGAGTTCACGTGTGGTTTCGGAAAAAAGGTCGGTAGGTGTATTGGCTCATTAATGTGGAATGACGAGTGTACGTTTGGAAGAAATTTGGGGTGTAACCTGAGGATAACCTTGTCTTTGAAAAATAGTGTATATGGTGGGTCTGCCATAAGAGCTGCTATTTCTCCTGCCTGTCTGGCAGATGTAATTGCCACTAAAAATGCTGTTTTCATCGAGAGGTGTAAAAGGGAGCACATGGCTAGTGGTTCAAATGGTTGTTGAGTTAGGCAAGATAGTACTAGATGAAGGTCCCACGGGGTGGTAGGTGGTGTAATGTCTGGGTATAGGGTTTGGAGTCCCTTGAGGAAGCGCTTGGTGATAGGATGAGCAAATACAGAAGTATCATCAATTTTGTCATGAAAAGTTGTAATAGCAGCTAAATGGACCCTGATGGAGCTGAAAGAAAGGCCGGATTGCTTAAGGTCCAATAGGTAGTCAAGTATGAGCGGAAGAGATGCTGACGTGGGACCAAGTTGTTTAGCTGAACACCAGTGTGTGAATCGTTTCCACTTACGTAGATAGGTGGTGTGAGTAGATTGTGTTCTGCTATGTAGGAGCACTCTTTGAACTTGTTCAGAGCAATCTAGTTCGCTTTGGGAGAACCATGTAGGAACCATGCTTTGAGATGAAGCCTGGACAGGTTGGGGTGGAGAAAGCGGCCATGTTGTTGTGATAGGAGGTTCGGGATGAGAAGCAAGGGGATTGGTGGTCAAATCGACATTTTGGTGAGAAACGGAAACCACGGCTGTCTGGGCCATGACGGGGCAATTAGGATCACCTTGGCCCAATCTGTTCATATTTTTATCAGGACCCTGTTGAGAACCGGTATCGGGGGGAATGCATAGAGTAAGTTTTGATGCCATGGGATCATGAATGCGTCTCCCAGGGAATGTTTGCCTAGTCCTGCTCTGGAGCAAAAATTGGGACATTTCTTGTTTTTTGCGGTTGCAAAGAGGTCTATTGTTGGGTAGCCCCAAATGCGGAATACATTGTGAATGGTGTGCTCGTTTATTTCCCATTCGTGATCCCAGGGGAAACGTCTGCTTAGTTCGTCCGCTGTGGTATTCATCACTCCGGGAAGATAGGCCGCTGATACCCGGATGTTGTTCGCAATGCACCAGTTCCAGAGTTTCATAGCCTCTGTGCACAGCGAATGGGATCCAGCTCCTCCCTGCCTGTTCACATAGAACATGCATGCAATATTGTCTGTCATTATGCGTACATGTTGATTCTTAATTAGTGGCAGGAAGTGACGGCACGCATTGCGAATGGCTCGAAGTTCTAGGACATTTATATGGAGAGAGGTCTCGGTTGAAGACCAAATTCCCTGGACTGTGTGGTGAGACATGTGTGCACCCCAGCCTGTCAGAGATGCATCGGTCATCAGTATGAGGGATGGAGCCTGCTGAAGAAAGGGGACTCCAGATCAGAGGTTGGAGTGAATTGTCCACCACTGTAGGGAATCTTTGACTCGGACAGGTATATGGAGAGTCTTGTTTAGAGGGTGCACATTCGGTCTGTACACCGTGGCCAACCACGCTTGGGAGCACCTCATGTATAGGCGTGCATTTTGGACGACAGAGGTGCACGAGGCCATGTGACCTAGTATTTGTAGGCAGTCTCGGACAGTCACCTGGGGACAGTTGCAAATCCTTGTGGCCAGTCGGTTTATAGAGTTGAAGCGGTCTGGTGGGAGAGATGCCAACCCCATCCGGGAGTCGAGGTATGCCCCTATGAACTCCAGATGTTGGGTGGGGTATAATGTGGATTTGTTTTTGTTTATTTGCAGGTCTAAAGATAGGAAACAGTCGATGGTAAGTCGTATGGATCGGAGAGCTTCGTCGAACGTTGAAGCTTTGAGGAGGTAATCGTCTAGGTAAGGAAATATTACGACCCCTTGTTTTCTGAGGTAGGCTGTAACTACGGCTAGGATCTTGAAAAAAACACGGGGGGGCCGTGGACAGTCCGAAGGGGAGAACCCTGTATTGGAAATGTGTGGAGCCGAGAGTAAAACGTAGGAAACATCTGTGGGACGGGTGTATAGTCACATGAAAATAGGCATCCCGTAGGTCGAGGGCTGAAAACCAGTCACTCTGCTCCAACGCCGGGATTATAGTGGTGAGAGTTACCATCTTGAACTTTTGCTTTTTGACAAATTTGTTGAGCTGCCTGTGGTCGAGGATTGGTCGCCATCCCCCATTTTTATTCTCTGTTAAGAAATAATGGGAGTAAAAACCCTTCCCTCTGTGTCGTTCTGGCACAGTTTCTACTGCTCCCAGTTGAAGAAGATGCTGCACTTCTTGGAAGAGTAATCGCTCGTGAGATGGGTCCCTGAAGAGGGATGGGGAGGGTGGGTGGGTGGGAGGGAGGGAGAGAAAGGGGATGGTGTGTCCAATTGTAACTAGCTCTATGACCCACTTGTCGGATGTAATTTTCTACCATTGATGAGAGAATGGTCGTAGGCGGTGTCCAAAGATAGGTATGCCGGCTGAAGTAGGAACGCTGTTTTCTAAACCCTCGACCAATGCTTCAAATCTGCCTATTAGTTGGAGGGGGTTGCGGCACCCTGTAGAATTAGGACAATGACGCTGGAATCTTGGTCTTTGGCGTTGTTGTTGCTGTTGTTGCTCCTGTGGTCTTTAGGAGTGTTGTGTAAATGCAGGGTAGCGTGGACGTTGATAAGGTTGGTATCTATATTGTTGCCTTCTGGTCGCAGGTGGCTGGAGACCTAGGGACTGGAGGGTTGCCCTTGCGTCCTTCATTGAATGAAGCACATCGTTCATGGTGGAGGCAAAAAGTTTTTCCCTGTCAAAGGGAAGATCTTCAATGGTGCTCTGAGCCTCTCAAGGAAAGAAAGAGGAGGAGAGCCATGAACCCCATTGCATGACCACTGCTGTGGCGGTCGACCTTGCTGCAGTGTTAGCTACATCGAGGGCCGCTTGAAGAGCGATACGTGATATGGTTTGTCCTTCGGAGACCAGAGCTGTGAATTGTTGTTTCTTCTGTTCTGGGATGTCATCAATAAAATCCATGAATTTATTATAGTTTTTGTGGTCATATTTTGCAAGGACTGCAGTATAATTAGCTATGCGAAATTGTAGCATCGAGGATGCATATACTTTACGACCAAAGATGTCCAGGCATTTACTGTCCTTGTTGGCTGGAGTGGAGCGGGAGTACTGTTGTTTGGCCCTCTGGTTCACTGCATCTACTACCAGTGAGTTTGGCGCCGGATGGGTAAAAAGGAATTCAGAGCCCTTTGAAGGGATGAAGTACTTCCTGTCCGCTTGTTTACAGGTAGGTAGGCTTGTGGCTGGAGTCTGCCAGATGGATTTAGCGGGTTCTAAAAGGGCTAAGTTGATTGGCAATGCCACTCTAGAGGAAGAAGAGGGCTGTAAGATGTCTGTTAGCTCATGCTGTTGTTCAGTGACTTCCTCCAAGTTAATTCTCAAGTCACTGGCAGCTCTTTTAAAGAGGTCTTGGAATTTTGCATAGTCATCCAACGGTGTTGGAGGAAGGGGAAGTAAGGGTTCCTTGGGCGTTACGTCCGGTTCTGCTGGAATAGGAGCAGGACTCAGTTGCTCCTGGAAGTGTGACGGTGCTGCCTGGTATCTTGTGTCACTGGCAGGTCCGTCAGGTGGCGGTGCTAGACCGGTGTTGCACCTGGTCGAGGTGCCGTAGCACACGTGTTCTCGAGGGTACGATGCCCATGGTGCCCAACATTGCCATAGTGATGGGTAGAGCCTAGGTGGTGCCATCCAGGGGTTCACTCCCCATGGGGCAGGATCCTGAGAATAGGCTGAGGTAGTTTTTTTGTAACCTCTGTTGATTGGGGTCTGGGAGTCTTGATATGGAGAAAAAACTGCCTGTGGATCAGTTTCCTCCTCACTGGAGGAAGGTTGTTCAGATCCTGACTCAGGCATTGGAGAAAAACAGGCATTTATCAGGGGAGACTGCAGACTAGGTGATACCAATAGATCTGTTGTCTGAGTGAATTGACAAGGTGAGGCTCCTGCATGAGGTGAAAACTGTGGAGGAGGAGGTTGCCATGAGGGAACATTCCTCTGAGCAGGGGTTTTGCCTTTGATCTCCCTGTCAGTCTGTGCCGCGGTTGCCGGTGCTGTGGTCGGTGCCAGGGGGGCAACATCAGCCTGCAGAAGGTCAGACAGGGCGGGAAATATCGGCACCGCGTCCGTCGCCATAAACGAGGCAGGCAACTGAAAGCCTGAAGCCTCGGCACCGGAGCCTCGCGCTGCCGCTGCAGCCTGAGGCAGCTTTCGTGCGGTGCCTGAGGAGCCCGGCTCTTCAAAAGTGCTGAGGCGAGGAAGCATGGGCAGGGAAACTGTTGACCTGCCTGAAGAACTCATGTGCCTCACCAACTTCTTTGTTGGAGAGGGCTGCCCCTTTTTTGTAGATTTCTTCAGTTTTTTTGAAGCAGGGGGGCTGTGGCGGGCAGCAGAGCCGGAGTTGGCGCCTGGGTCTGAAACTGACCCGATAGACTTTTGCAGGAGGAGCAGTTTCAGTTTAAGCTCCCTATCCTTCCGTGCCCTGGAACTGAGGGTACATCTACACTACAGGGGGGAGTCGATTTAAGATACGCAAATTCAGCTACGTGAATAGCGTAGCTGAATTCGACGTATCGCAGCCGACTTACCCCGTTGTGAGGACGGCGGCAAAATCGACTTCTGCCGCTTTTTGTCGGCGGCGCTTACTACCACCTCTGCTGGTGGAGTTAGAGCGCCGATTCGGGGATCGATTGTCGCGTCCCGACGGGACGCGATAAATCGATCCCCGAGAGGTCGATTTCTACCCGCCGATTCAGGCGGGTAGTATAGACCAGACCTGAGTTTGGTACAGTGGGCACATTTTTGGGGAATGTGGGTTTCCCCCAAGCACTTTATACATTGAGAGTGGCCATCAGAGAGCGGGATAGCATCCTTACAGGTAGAGCAGCGCTTAAAGTCTGTAGAGCCAGGCATAGTAGAAGCGGCTGCGGCTGAGAGAAATTTTTTTTTTATAACAGATAAAAGAACTAATGAACTACACTAACAAGAACTGACAACAAACTAACTACTAGAAGAGGGAATTGTAGCAAGAGTGAGGGATTTCCTAACGAGTCTGCTGAGCTCCGTCTCAGGCCAGGGACGGTAGAGAAGGAACTGAGGAGATTGGCCACACATGCGTACTATTATCCTAGACTCACAGCGGGGGCAGCCACTGCGCATGCATGGCCAGTACGAGTACTGCTGCGAAAAATCTCCGAGCGAAGGCGCAGGGACGCACCAACACCTGAATTGGAGCACCCACAGGGACATCTCTCGAAGAAGAACGAATCAGATCCCAGGACTGGAGTCCTCTTCCGAAGTTGAGCTTTGAGTTCTGGTGACTGTTACCCAGGGCCGGTGCAACCATTTAGGCAAACTAGGCAGCCGCCTAGGGCACCTAGTGGTTGGGGGCACCTAAAAGCCCACTCAGGCGAGAAGGTGGAGTGGAGGTGAGCTGGGGCAGGGGGGGGACGCGGGGAGGGCCGCCCGCAGTAACGGGGGAGGGGCGCACAGGGAAACCATTCCCCGCCCCAGATCACCTCCACTCTGCCTCCTCCGCTGAGCACAAAGCCCCGGCTCTAAGTCTTCTCCAGTCGGCGCCGCAAGCCTGCGAGGGGAGGAGAAGTAGAGCAGCGCTGGTGTGCTCAGTGGAGGAGGCAGAGCTGAGGTGAGCTGGGGCGGGCTCCCCTAGCAGGGTTAGCTTCCGTGGCAGGAGGGTCTCCCCAGGCGGTGTTAGCTGCCGCAGAGAGGGGCTCCCCGGGAGGGGTTAGCTTCCGAGGGGGGAGTGGAGTCTCCCTACGTGGGGTTAGCTTCCGCAGCGGGGCTCTCCCCAGGCGGGGTTAGCTGCCGTGGAGGCGGGCTCCCTGGGTGAAGTTAGCTGCCATGGTGGGGGGGGCTCCCTGGGTGGGGGGCTGGGTTAGCTGCCACGGGGGGGCGGAGATAGCTGCGTGAGAGGGGGTGCACAAGGTGAGGCGAAACTTCCTTGCACTGGCCCTGCTGTTACCAGATTACTGGGTGGCAGGTTGAAACATATTGGCTCCTAAGAGTCTTCTGGACTAGAGTTTGGAGACCTGTGGGACACCCTCTGAACAGTGTTGGACTGGAATTTTGCGGTGGCTCCTATGGAACACTTGTACATTTTTCCAATGGCTCCCGGGTGCACTCCTCAGAGCCATATCCCTCCCCGTTTATAAACTGGGGAGGCTGTGATACTCTGTTCAGAGTCCAGGACCTTGTAAAACACATAGTCCTCACAACCTTGAACCTGTCCAGGACGAGGCGGCGGCAGCTGGGTCCTGCATGAGAAATGGATTTTCATATCAGGTTTCAGAAGTGATACCTGAAACTTTGGGTCAATCTTCAGAGATTAGGGTAATTGCAGTTCAAAGGGACTAGGTTGATCTGTTGCTGGATCTTAGGAACTGAAAGTCCAGCGTATGAGTGGGTCTGTATATGGAGGTGCTCTGCGCAGAGCCATATTTTTCCCCACTGAATAGGTGAGACCTTGCTGTTGATGCTGATCCACGTACTGTTTGTAGTCTATTCTGGCCTTTTCAAAGTGTTTCCTCACCTTTTTCCTGGGTCTGGTGAATCTGCCCCACTAGGTCTCAGGCAGACAGCTTCAGAGAGAACATGGGTAGTTGTGGGTGGAAGCTATAGCTGTTTTTTTTAAAAAGGGGGTGAGGGGTTGACCTATGGATGTATGGTCTGCATTCTTATATGCAAATTACCCGTAAGGGAGAAATGAGAACCAATCATCCTGGTGATGATTGACATATCATTGTAGATACTGCTTGAGGAGCTGGTTGGTCCTTTCCATTTGGCCGTTGGACTGGGGATGATAAGTGGAGGAAAGGCATGTGCAGACCCCCATACCAGAATTGAGCCATGATGTGGGACTGCTGATCAGAGATAATGCACTCAGAAGGCCATGGGGATGGACTTCATGGCTAATCCATAGCTGGGCCATTTCCCCAACATGGGAAGAGGAGGCCTGTACAGGGAATGAAGTGGTTCAATACAGTCAGAATTGTTGTAAATTTGTTGGACTCTGGTAATTCTACAATGAAGTCTGTGGTGATGGCTGCCCAGGAATGAGATAGGGTGCTCAAGGGCTGGAGGTGACCACAGGTTTTGTGGTGTGGAAACAAACATTGCAGAAGGCACTGAATGACTATTATTTGGCATAACCTGGGCCACCAAACAGATAGGGATATTAGTCATTGGGTCTTAAAGTATGCCAAATATCCTGCTAGGCAAGGGTCATGGTACAGTTGCCAGGCCACAATTCTTCTAGGACCTTAGGAAATAGATGCAGTCCCTTGTGTATGTGATCCCATCTCAGGAGTGATCTGTAGTTACTTGTTGATAATAGCTTCTTCAACAGGAAGAAATATTGAGGCAGAGTGAATCACTGCAAGTATACCCTAGTGAAGAGCTGTGCTGATAAAGTTACAGGGCTTGAGAATGAGGGTTGGTTCCTGGCTGAGGCCTCATGGGTTGGTACCATTCCCAAAGACAGGGCTTCAGCCTGGCCATTTTTGATTCCAGAGCAGTGGGATGATTAAATCAAATTGGGAGAAACTACTTCCCACCAGAACAGTCACTGGTTTAATGTTTTCATGCTATGCAGGCACTCCAGTTTGTGATCAATGAATACCTGGACTGGGTGGTGAGCTGCTGCCAGATAAAGACCGCGTTTTCATAATGGCAGTGCTATCACCAGAGTTCTTTATCTAGTATTTCATAGTTGAACTCTGCTGGGGTGAGCTTCCTCAAATAATAAGTGCATGGGTGTAATACTTGTTCGGGTCCAAGACAGGGGGAAAGGACAGCCCCAAATTGCCAAACTGGAGGCATCAGCTTCTACCATGAAAGCTTGTGACACATCTGGGTGAGCCAATATGGGCAGAGTGGTGAAGATAAGTTTCAGCTGACTGAACACATAGTGGCCCTCAGGAGACCAATGGACTTAGACATTTTTCCAGGGGACAGCAGTGAGGGGCTCAATTTGGTACAAAAAATAGGGATGAATAGTCAAAAATGAGTTAACCCAGGAAGCATTGCAGGTCACATACCAAGTGGGGAATCTACCAGCCTTGGATGGCTTGGACTTTGCGCAGGTCCAGCTGGATTCCTTCTGGAAATAAGAAAGTCCAAGAACTCCATGGAGGCCTGCTGGAAGGCACATTTTTTGAGAATGCTGCCCTAATTGTGCCAGGACCATTTGGACAGCAGCATTATGCTGTACAGAGTTGTGAGAGAAGACCAGTATATCATCCAGGTAAACTACTATGTATTTGTTCAATATGTCTTAGAACACATCATTTATAAAATGTTGGAAGGTGGACATGGCATTGGTCAGCCTGAAGGGCATTACCAGATATTCAGACTGGTCCTACCAGGTTTGGAAGGCAGACATCTGCTCTTCCCCTTCCTTGATTGCTTGTACACACCTCCCCACAGAGGACCAATGTAGTGAATATACAGGGAGCCCACACATGATCCAGCAACTTAGGAATCGGGGTTAGCAAATACCGGTTCCTGCTAGTTATTTGATTCAATGTGAAGTGGTCAAGGCAGAGCTGCAGATCACCATCTTTCTTCTTGACAAAAAAAAAAGAAAAAAAAGACTGGTGCACTGCACAGCAAGGTCAACTTGTGGATGAACCCTTGGGCCATGTTCTCATGGAAGTATTATCAGAGTGCTGTCAGCGCAAGTTCTGACATACCATTTGAATGAATTTATGCTATTTTTTGCTCCTGGTTGCAGCTCTATTAGCCAGAGATAGTCCCATTGTGGAGGCAGGGTTTCTGCACTCATCTGCTCAAAAACCATCAGGGTAGTCTTAGTATTTTGAGGGGAGTTCTGATGTTGCTTTGATGAAGGGTTCAGTCTGGCTGCCTGCCCCCACCTGAGCCTTTTGAAATTCAGTCACTGAGACAAAAATCTACCAATTTCCAACAGTGCTGCCAACAAAACTCCTATGAGAAACAGATTTCCTGTGTTTACCACCAAATGAGCAAATTGTGAAAGATCAGCCAGGAGATATGGCATTTCAGGGGAAGTGCAGAGAGTGAATCATGCTGAATTGTGATGTTTCTTAGTGTCCCTGAATCATGGCCACTAGGGGAGTGGTTTCCTCTTTTACTGGACAAGAGGGCAAAGGGGAAACTTCAATAGTCTCATGAGGTCATTGTAGGGGAATTTGCAGGATACAGGCTGCTACTGTGTATATGAAGCAGTCGGTTGTGCCTGAGTCAATCAGGCCTGTTAGGATGGGAATTCACCAGGTTGCCCCAGGTACGTGCAACTGGACCAGCACCTGCAAGAGGGAATCAGGTAGAGCTCAGGGTGTGTTCCAGTGCAGACCAAGGTGCAGGGGGGTTCTTTTCTTCCAGGGTCCAGGTCAGTCTCCCTTAATGTACCTGAGCCAGCTCATTTCCCAGGTCCCCAGGGCAGATAGAGACAGAGTGACTCAATACACCATAGCAGAAGCAAAGATTATGCTAGCAGCAGCATTCCTTCTCTACGGGGTGAGCTATTGACAGCCCATATTTTCTTGCATCAATTCAGCAGAAAGTATTGATGACAAAGTAACAGTATGTGGTTAAGATAATTTCAGGATCCCCCCCCCCCCCCTTTTCTCCTCCTTCCCATAACCAGTTGTCTATATGGATGGCGAGATCCACTAGGGCATCCAGATTCATAGGCATCTCCATCCAAGGCCAATTCATCTTTAATTTCTTCCTGCAGACCCCCCCCCCCCAGACCAAATATAGCTGTGCTACCAAGCTCCAAGCTGTTTTGCCCATGAAGCAATGGACATGCACTACGTTGGAGGCTATGGTACCCTGCCCCTGGTGGAGCTTTCTTAGGGCATTCTGCCATTCGAGATTGGTGCACCTCATCAAATAGCACTGAGATGGCTTGGAGGATGATCCACCCCCCCCCCAGTGGGACAGAACTGGGCTGTCCAACTTCAAGGGAGAGGCCAAGTCTAATGCTTCTCCAGACAGCAGGCTGATAATCAGGCTCACCTTTGTACAATAAATAGAACAGGACTGAGGATGCATCATGAACAGGAAGTAGCATTGGTTTATAAAACTTAAGCATTGCTGGGGTTATAAACCAAATTGTTTGAGCAGATGTGTCAGGAAACAGGGCTTCATGGCCTTAGGGTGGCCAGGTATTCAGTTTTCAGCCAGAAAGTCCAGTCAAAAAGGGGACCTGACAGTGTTTGGTCAGATATACTGACTGGACACCACAGGCAGAGAAGGTACTAGGTTGTCACCTGTGCCAGCCCCTACTCAGCCAGGGCTGCCTACCTGCCTCGGGCAGCTGCAGCTCCCAGCTGTAGCTCTGCGGGCTAGTCCCTCCCAACCCGGGTAGGGTTGGGATGGGTAGAGAAGGGAAAAGCAGCGAGCAATGAGAGGAGGGGGACAGACAAGCAAATGGGAAGCAGGGCCTTAAGGGAAAGAGGTGGGCAGGGGAGGTTTCGGTATTCCAGCTGGAGTGTCCGTTTTCTAAATATTACAAAGTTGGCAACCCTACAGCCTACCTAGAGTGCAGCATTTTCTCCAAGGTGAGCTGGAAGACCCAGGCCTTCAGGGCTTGTTTGTCCACCTGAAGGTAGGCAGCCCCCTCGAGCATGTCTGGTGTTTCCAAAGGCAGCAGTTGGGTTGCTAGGTCTATTCTGGAACACCAGGCTCACTCCTGTGGCCTACGTATCTGTGCAAACTATCACAACAAAGATGTGAGTAGTCTTACCTAATGTTCAGAGTAGGAGTCAGAAGCCAGGAGACAGGCTCGGTCTGGATACCAGGAAACCAGAATCAGAGACTAGGCAGACCAAGAATCGGGGTAGGCTGCACTAACAGCATCAGGCCAGTAGAGTGAGTGCAGCCTATGGGCTGTCAGTCACGGTGTCCACTGTGTGACCTGTGCAGGTCTGCCCATGTGCAGACAGGATTCCTGGCCTTAGAAGCATGGGACTCCAGGTCCTGTTGTGGTTGTGACTCATGTGAGGGTTACTAGTCGTACTCTGCCCAGCAACAGTTTGATATGTACACCTCTACCTCGATATAACGCTGTCCTCGGGAGCCAAAAAATCTTACCATGTTATAGGTGAAACCGTGTTATATTGAACTTGCTTTGATCTACCGGAGTGTGCAGCCCCACCCCACCGGAGCACTGCTTTACCGCGTTATATCCAAATTTGTGTTATATCGGGTGGCGTTATATTGAGGTAGTGGTGTAATTATCAGTTCTTCGGCAAGCATGCAACATACAGGGTGTGTGTGTGTGTGTGTGTGTGTGTGTGTGTGTTTGCCCGACCACAGCTCCAGTGCTTATGGGTTTACTTTCATTTCGCTAATAAAAGTTTATTTAAAATACTTATCCAAATTTTGTATTGGACCAGACAGGTAGCAGGAGGAATCTGCAAAGCGCCACTATTGCCTCAAAAGGAAAAGGCTTATCAGTGCCCAACATCAGGAGGCAGGCAAAGGTTACCACAAGCCAGAGGGCAAACCAAGAGTCAGTATACTAGGAGGTCAGAATCAGGCAGCAGGAAGAGATAGCACAGGAACAGCACTCCTAAGCAGGCAAAAACCCACTTATTTGGATGGGTTCTCGTTCCTCTGGTTGGTTTAAATAGAAGCAGGGAACCTATCAGGACCTGGGGAGTTTCACCAACCAATCACTCCTTAATCTTCTCTTTAAGAAATAGCAGTCCTTGAATCTATTCCTATAAGGCATAGTTTCTAATCCTTTAATCATTCTTGTGGCTCTTTTCTGAACTTTCTCCACTTTGTCAACATCCTTCTTGAATTGTTAACACGGAGACTGAACACAGTATTCCTGTGGTGGTCATTCCAGTGCCAAAGACAGAGGTAAAATAATCTTCCTACTCCTATTTGAGATTCCCCTGCTTATACAGCTCAGGATCACATTAGCCCTTTTGGACACAGTGTCCCATTGGGAGCTCATGATTCCCAAGTCCTTTTCAGAATCTTGCTTCCCAGAATAGAGTTTCCCATCCTATAAGTAGAACCTAAATTCTTTTTTCCTAGATGTATGATTTTACAGCATGTTATTTGCTTGTGCCCAACTTACTAAATTATTCAAATTGCTGTGTACCAGTGAGCTGTCCTCTTAATCATTTACTGCTTCCTTGATGTGTGTGACACCAGCAAATTTTACCAGTAGTGATTGTGTTTTCTTCCAGGTCACTGATAAAAGTATTAGATATCAGTTCTTGGTCCTATGCTCCCAATGGGACCCAGCTAGAAACATACCTGCTTGAAGATTTCTTATTTTCTAGAAGAAGGATTCATGTCTCAGGGAGACCGGTAGGGCCAGGACTGAAACACATATTGAGGTGGAGGACACATGACAGTAATACTATCATGATGATTCTTTGAGAATTCCTATCTTCTTTCTGTGTCCTCTGATGGATTCCTCTCTAGATTTCCTACTGAATTCTTGTTGAGCCATCCAGGGTGGAACGTGAAGGTGGAAAGGTGAAGAACATCGTCTGGGGAGGAAGAAGAGTAGACTTCATCCATAGGTGAAGAAGTCCTGTCCAGAGTTCCAAGTGTAAGAGAAGGGATGGGTACTAAATCAGGTTGAGGCAGGGGAACGGATGGCATGAAACTCACATCTCAAACACTCCAATAAAGGATACTCCATTATTTGATCTATGAGTAGATCAACCAGTACTGTGAAAGGCTTCAGTACCTTTCAATATTTGCTGCCACAATGTTCATCAGTAGTGTGAAAGTTTTGATCAGTACTGGGATGAAGAGGTCGGTGCTGAAGGTTTTGGCACTGAAGGCAATGCCAACAAGCATGGCACCATGATGGACAGTCCTTGAAGCCTGACTTGGATTCCACCACCACCATCATAAGAAGTACACCCCTCTATGGGAGGAAGGGGAGAGAAGATGACTTACCCGTAAGAATCCACCTTTTGTTATATAGAGATAGTGATAGGGTGTACAGAGGTACCCACATGAGTCATAGAATCATAGAAGATTAGAGTTGTAAGAGACCTCATGAGGTCATCTAGTCCAACCCCCTGCTCGAAGCAGGACCAACACCAACTAAATCATCCCAGCCAGGGCTTTGTCAAGCCGGGCCTTAAAAACCTCTAAGGATGGAGATTCCCCAACCTCCCGAGGTAACCCATTCCAGTGCTTCACCAACCTCCTAGTGAAATAGTTTTTCCTAATATCCATTGCAACATGAGACCATTGCTCCTTGTTCTGTCATCAGCCACCACTGAAAACAGCTTAGCTCCATCCTCTTTGGAACCCCCCCTTCAGGTAGTTGAAGGCTGCTATCAAATCCCCCCCTCACTCTTCTCTTCTGCAGACTAAACAAGCCCAGTTCCCTCAGTCTCTCCTCATAGTCATGTGCCCCGGCCCCCTAATCATTTTCATTGCGCTCTGCTGGACTCTCTCCAATTTTTCCACTGCCTCTGTAGTGGGGGGCCAAAACTGGACATACTCCAGATGTGGCCTCACCAGTGCTGAATAGAGGGAAATAATCACTTCCCTCGATCTGCTGGCAATGCTCCTACTAAGGCAGCCCTGTATGCCATTAGCCTTCTTAGCAGCAAGGGCACACTATTGAATCACATCCAGCTTCTCGTCCACTGTAATCCCCAGATCCTTTTCTGCAGAAATGCTGCTTAGACAATTGGTCCCCAGCTTGTAGCAGTGCATGGAATTCTTCCTGCCTAAGTGCAGGACTCTGCACTTGTCCTTGTTGAACCTCATCAGATTTCTTTTGGACCAGTCCAACTTGTCTAAGTCACTCTGGACCCTATCCCTACCCTCCAACATATCTACCTCTCCCCCCAGCTTAGTGTCATCTGTGAACTTGCTGAGGGTGCAATCCATCCCATCATCCAGATCATTAATGAAGATGTTGAACAAAACCAGCCCCAAGACCGAGCCCTGGGGCACTCCGCTTGATACCAGCTGCCAACCAGACATCGAGCAGTTTAGCCCGACAATCTAGCCAACTTTCTATCCACCTTATAGTCTATTCATCCAATCCATACTTCTTTAACTTGCTGGCAAGAATACTGTGAGAGACCATATCAAAAGCTTTGCTAAAGTCAAGGTATAGCATGTCCACTGCTTTTCCCATATTCACAGAGCCAGTTATCTCATCACAGAAGGTTATCAGGTTGGTCAGGCATGACTTGCCATCAGTGAATCTATGTTAACTGTTCCTGATCACTTTCCTCTCCAAGTGCTTCAAAATGGATTCCTTGAGGACCTGCTCCATGATTTTTCCAGGGACTGAGGTGAGGCTGACTAGTCTGTAGTTCTCCAGATTCTCCTTCTTCCCTTTTTTAAAGATGGACTCTATATTTGTCTTTTTCCAATTGTTCGGGACCTCCCCAGATTGCTACCAGTTTTCAAAGATAATGGCCAATGGCTCTGCAATCACATCAGCCAACTCCCTCAGATGCACTAGATCTGGGCTCATGGCCTTGTGCATATCCAGGTTTTCTAAATAGTCTTTAACATGTTCTTTCACCACTGAGGGCTGCTCGCCTCCTTCCCAAACTGTGCTGCCCAGTGCAGCAGTCTGGGAGCTGACCTTGTCTGTGAAGACAGAGGCAAAAAAAGCATTGAGTACTTCAGCTTTTTCCACATCATCTATCACAAGGTTGCCTCCCCCATTCAGTAAGGGTCCCACACTTTCTCTGACCTTCTTCTTGTTTTTAACATACCTGTAGAAACCGTCCTTGTTACCCTTCACACCTCTTGCTAGCTGCACCTCCAATTGTGCTTTGGCCTTCCTGATTACACCCTTGCATGCTCGAGCATTATCTTTATACTCCTCCCTAGTCATCTGTCCAAGTTTCCACTTCTTGTAAACTCCCTTTTTGTGTTTAAGCTCACCAAAGATTTCTCTGTTAAGCCAAGCTGGTCGCCTGCCATATTTGCTATTCTTTCTGCACATCGGGATGGTTTGTTCCTGCACCCTCAATAAGACTTCTTTAAAATATAGCCAGCTCTCCTGGACTCCTTTCCCCCTCAAGACTCAACTGTGTTCATGGGCTGCCTTGGGCCCAATCAGCCATGCCAGTGTCAGGCGTTAAGAGAAGAGCTAAGAAGCTGCTGCCTGGCTGGGGGCAGGAGAGCAGACCTTGAGTTCTCACTGTGGGACAGAATCAGTGCCTCTCTGAGGGAAGGAGCAAGTTTGTATCTTGGTTTGTTTTGGATACCCTGAAAGGGGTGGAACAGTTACATTTCCTAGCCAGAGAGCTGAGTCACCACAAGCCAGAAGGTGATGGATGCTGGGCAGACTACCAAGAGGGAAACAGAAGCAGAGCCACTACTTCACCATGCCACACCATAAGGAGGATACAGTACTACATATGTATATATATTAGCAAATGGGCAAAGAAGACATACAAAACTAATTCTAGCTTCACTAACAATGAAAATGTTCTAATTTGTATTATGAAGCTTCTACCGCATTGTTGTTTCCTATTGTTTGCTGGTGTTAGTTGTCAAATAAGGGAACTTACTCCTTTCAACTATTGCAATACAATTTCAGTATCCATTTCTATAGTCAGAATATAAGTTTTTAGTAGCATTTACCTTTTTCCCATGAGAATGAAGCCCAAATGCAATCTGAAATCCTAACAAAAAATTCCTGGTTTCTGTCCACACTTTAAAAGTCAAAAACAATTAGCTTTCATCCTGCTAAACCAGCTACTGTGTATCATTTGATACAATATTTAATACAAAGATCAATCTCCAGCACTTATCTGAGTTAGGAGAGAATGGCTGACTATTAAAAAGAACCCTAATACTAACTAAAAAAATAACAGTAATAATTTTCAAAATGCAACTGTTGGCAGAACTCAGGATGAGAAAGTTGTCAGACAGTATTCAACTAAATACTTGTATTACTTTTGCTAACCCCACTAAAGATAGTTATGGGATTCTTAATACCCCACATTGCTGCACACATGCAGGAATGGAAGTGTTTAAGTCAGATCAAGACTAGACCTTTTTGAGGAATGAAAACATCCTGACAATCTAGAAAGAATATTTCTGCAGAAAAGTACTGTATATCACACACACACAAAACAGGTATGGCCAAACAACAGACCACATTAATTGAGTTTTAAATATCCTCTTTCTACACAAGCAGTGCAGTTGACAGGGATATACTGTATAAAATTGTCCACAGTTGTTATATTCTCACCAAACTCTTCTGCAAATAGTTTAATGCATGTTAGGGCTACAGTTAGGTCTATTGCAGGCTGCAAGGACCCAGATCTTCAGCACATGTTAATTGGCAGTTATGTTTTGGAGGTACACTGATTTACACAAGCTAGGATCTAGTCGTTTATTTTTAGATAAAGTAAATGTTGGCAGATGTAACTGCTTAAGGGAAAAGAGACTGAAATTATACAGTATTAAAAGTGTGCAGGATCTATACAGGCTAATTAATATGCAACACATTAGGTGCACTAAAGGCATGTGATTCTGAAGTGCACCATTACCCCACCATGTAGACAAGTCCTTAGTCTTTAATCGCCATTATGTTTTAAAGAGTCCTGTATTACAATAATTTAATATTTTTCTGGTTATCTAAATCTTATTCAATGTTTTTCTCTAACATACATTTTGTCAAAGTTCAAAATTCTTAGTTATACCAATTCACAAAGTCAAATGGACATAATGTTTTGATGTGTTAAATATAAAGATTATTTCCTTAACACCTTAATTTTTATCCAGTTAGAACAAATAAAAATTCAATGAATGTTTCTAGTATTGTGCCAATGCTGAAAAGATTTACCAAAAAAAAAAAACCCCTGAGTATAGAGATAGTGCTGTGCATTCAGAAGTGAGCAATGGAATGTTATTAAAATTACTGGAAACGTGTTACTCTCCACTCAACAGGAGTTGCCAAGTCCTTAAATATACACAATGTTGGGCTTAAAAAAAAAGTTTCACACCAACATTAAAAAAATTTGCAATATGCAAAGCCAATCTGGAGAAAGGGAATTAAACACACTTTCTGATATTTTAGCCCTTGCTGCCACCTGCAGCTCTCATAAAAAACTGTGTTCTCTCATTAAAAGTTTTCATTTCAGAGCCCTAGACACCACAAATTGAGGAACTGTTTCAAGCACACTAACTATAAACTCTCCATTACAGAACTGTGATAACAACTTAAATAAAGCTATTGCCATGACTGTTAGTTCCAATGTAAGTGTTGTACCTCATTTAATATCCACATTACACAGGGGAATACAAGAGGCCAGACTCTGTTCTCATTTACTTCACTGTATATCAGGAGTAATACTACTGAAGGCAATGGTGATAGAATAGTATAATACCAGTGTTTTGTTAAAGCCAACTGTCTTACCAGGAATCTCACAATATTTATTGTTTTTCTAAAAGCCCCAGTTCATGGAATCACATGATTAAAAGAGAATCTCAGCTTTCATTTTTAAGTAATCTTGTGATTACAAGGAAAAGCTTGAAAATCTGAATGCTACGCTCTAGGCTCAAAACCTAGAAGGCAAATAAAGAGAACCCAAAATGTATCATTTTTAAGATCTCTTGATTTTTAAGCCAAGAGTTATGAACAGTTGTGGTCAGTAATACATCTCATACTTAGCCCTGTAGATTGTTGTTGACAGCACATTTTTACAAAGCAGGCTATGAAGGATAACCTACACTGCATGCGGTGCATTTGATCTAGATCTTCAGCTAACTGGCCTGAGTAAGCAGTCTGTGGGGTGTGCCCACTGTCTTCTCCTCAGTACTCTGGCCCTTTATATTCATTTTCTGAAGGGAACTTGCCCAGGGTCATTCCACATCTGGACAGTTATCAGAATACACCTAGATTCTACTTCGCATCACAGCAAGCCTAACAGCCCCTTGCTTTGGTCAGCAGCAGGACTAGAACCTGGCACCAGACCTGTGCAGTTTCCATTGTGGCTGGGAGGCTCCTGGGTTCAGCTGCTCCCCAAATTACTCCTGTCATTGAATATTAAGCCTGATTTGAGGAGCAGAGAAGATATGCTAATCTGAATAACTATGGTTATGGCTACTCTAAGCAGGATTTACCAGGTTGGTCCTTCAGGACTCCAACCATAGAGACCCATCGAGGAGGCCTCTACCCAAAAAGATGTAGTCCCGAACATTGTTTATTCACCTAGCAGGTTGCAACTCCAGAGGGTCACAGAAAGTAATGGGAGTTGGATAGAACAGAAAATTGTATTACTATTTAAATCAAAGAAAGTCTGACTTCTCTATACCCCACACACTCTTATCCTTCAAGGTTCTCCGTCAACCTCTCAAAACATCCACACAAATAAATTGTATAGGCTTATCAGGAGTATAGTTTTTACTCTTATTTTTATAGCAAGTGTAAACAGGTCACAAGAGTGTTTTGACTTTGAATAAGAGATTGACAATCTGAGAAGGCTGAAAAACACTGGTCTATCTAGCACATCATCCCACAGTTAGCCATAGCTTGGAGCTACGGCTAGAGCACCATCTCTCACCCATGCCTGGGAGCAATAACCAGGGAAAAGTAGATACAGCCCATCAAACCAGGGTGCAACCAGAGCTAGACACCCACCAAGGGACCAGTCTCCCTGTCAGACCACCCCTCACAGACCAAAGAAAGGAGCAACTGGCACTAGGGGCTAGCAATCCCACCCCAGCCTTCCACACACTCCAAGGTTGGAGCAACCACTGTCAGAGATGAGAATGTGAGTAGTAATTCCTACCGGCTACAGCTGGAGTCAGGAATCAGTACCAGAGTCAGAGCCACGGGTCAAAGCCAAGAATCAGGTATCAGAGCCCAGGGCCAGGATCAGAGCCAAAGACAAAAGTCAGGAATTGGAGCTGAAGGTCAGAAACCAGGTTACCTGGAGCAAAGCAAGGGTAAGGCCAAGGCAGGAGCAGGACTAAGAACAAGCAGACACAAGGGCTACCACAGCCATAGGCAAATGTTTAGAGTAGCTACTACATTGCTGCTGCTGGGCTTAAAACCTGATCTCCTGACACTTCTAACCAATCAGGCAGTATAGCCTGTCAGGCAACCTACTACAGACCAGCTGCGCTTATTAAATTGCCCAGAAATTGGCTTTGCTGCACAGCCTGCTTCCAGACTGACTCTGCTGCAAGCCCTGATTCCTGACACCCATCAAACAGCACCCAAAGTTTCCTGAAGAACAAAGTCAGGGAGATGGCCCAAAAAGCCTGCCAGAAGCATAGCAAATCTTATATTCCTGAAGCTCATGCCACACTGTAGCCTTGGCAGGTTTAAGTTCAGCAATCAGAATATTTGCTGTTGTTTATGTAAATAAGGCAGTACATCTTCAGATTTGCAAATTAGGGTTTTGAGTCATTTGCATAAAATCTCCACATTTTTATGCCTTCAGCTTTGACAGGCATTCCTGGGACCTTCATGCTACAGCACAGATCATTACCACTTTACAGAGCATGAATAATATCAGAAAAAGGTTATCTGTTAACAACTTATGTGTCCATGTAATCCATTCATTGCTTTATGGACAAGCAGTCAGTTCAGCATACAAATCCATATAATATTCCTGTATGCTACAATTTCCATTTTGATTGTTGACATGTGAAAAACTATATATTACCACACACCTCTTCTATGATTACACACATACAGCTGCTGAAAAGCACAAGTTACTCCAGCTAAAGTCAGCATCAATGCAAGCTCAAAATGTTTCATTCTGATCCACACTCTGGAATTATATATTCCAGTTTAGTGTTTTGTTTTGTATTTTTTAAAGATTCCACTAACTTTTCCTCATACCTCTTTCAACACAGGTAACAAAGATCTCCAGATCTTCTTTTTTATTGTTTTGCAACAGAGCAGCATAGAATCTGAGCCCAAGAAGAGAAGATGCTGTCAGGTTTTCAAACACATAAATAACATGACATTTCAGAAATATGCAGTGCATATTTATTTATATTAATATGTCATTAATATTCTGGCATTTGGAATCATATTTAATAAAGCATTTTGAAATGGAGTTAATTCCTGTTTTCCCCAACTACTGTCTATTTTTTATTAAAATCACCACCACTCTCCTACTTCTCTAGATCAGAAGGTAGACAAGCAACTTTATCAAGATTTGATGCTGTATCTCAAATCAGCGTTACTCTGTGCTATATCTGAAATGCAAGCTAGAAATCTGGCTGTGTCACACTGGAAGCATGTCACCATAGTCCAGAGGTGGCCAAACTACGGCCCGCAGGACCATCCTGTCCAGCCCCCAAGCTCTGGCCTGGGAGGCTAGTCCCGGCCCCTTCCCTGTTGTCCCCCCACACCTGTGGCCTCAGCTCGCTCACTCCGTCGCCGGTGCAATGCTCTGGGCAGCAGGGCTGTGAGTTCCTGGGGCAGCGCAGCTGCAGAGCCCGGCCTGACCCAGAATGGAGGCAGGGGTCCTGGAGGGGCAGTCAGGGATAGGGGGAGGGGTTGGATGTGGCGGCAGAGGGCACTCAGGGGCAGGGGTTCCGGGGACAGTCAGGGGACAGGGAGAAGGGGTGGTTGGATAGGGCAGGGGTCCCAGGGCGGGGGCCATCAGGAATGAGAGGAGGGGTTGGATGGGACGGCGGAGGTCCAGGGGCAGTCAGGGGACAGGAAGGGGAGGTGGATGGGGCAGGGGTCCCGGGGGCCGTCAGGGAATGGGGGGAGAGGGGGGGGTGGATGGGGCAGGAGTCCCGAGGGGGAGGGGCCACGACCTCCTCCCCTAACTGGCCCTCCATACAATTTACAAAACCTGGATGCAGCCCTCAGCCCAAAACGTTTGCCCGCCCCTGATTTAGTGTATGATGGTAGTGTCCAAAGACTCCGGCTATGATCAGGGCCCTACTGTCCTAGACACTGTACAAACACAGTGAGAGACAATGCCTGCCCCAAAAATCTTACAGCACACCTCCCAAAAGTTCTGGATTTCCCCCAAAACCTCCTGTTCCAGTTAAAGCAGGGCATTTCCCACATTCATGGATATCTGGGGGGGCAGTTTTCCTCAGGTCCCCCATTTGAGAGGGCCAACAGATCAAGTGGCATTGCAACCTGGCACACAGGGTCTCAGTGCCACTCTGGTTTGGTCTGGCCACCCCTCTATCTCCATTTACAGAAGGGTGGCCAGGTCAAACCTGAGTGGTACTGCTTCCTGTTTTAACCACTTGAAATGCTGGGAAGTATGTTACAGTCTAAATAGGTAAGACGGATTGGGGGAGGCGGGGCAGGGAAGGAATAGAAGCTTGCCAAAGGTCACAAAACAAAGAAAAGAATAGAACCCAAGTCTCTAGTACTCCAGTCCCATGCCCAACCACTGGACCATTGTGCTTCTCTAATGCTTAGCCAGTTATCTAGATGTTGCAATCAAATCTAGCTTCAAAAAGACTCTATGTTTGTTGCCCTGTATTAGAAATAATTAGGGAAACAACGTTCTTAAAATATAATGCCTTTACAGGCTGCTAAGATGAATTCACTTTGGGCCAATGGTGCACCAGCACTGGGGCTCCCCTACTATGAGCTGAAATCACAAAAGAGCTAAAGTTATTAAGAGCTGAGATCACTGAGTGCTGTGTTAACTAGTGGGGGAGCCTGAAGCTATATTGCTAAGCAGCTGGCGGAGCAATTTGTGGGGATGACTAGAGGAGCAGCGAGTGGCGCGGGGCTGGTTGGAGTGGCCCAAGGAACGGTGAGCGGAGCTGTTTGCGGGGATGGCTGGAGCAGCTCACGCGGAGCGGAGCAGCCTGTAGAGCAGAGCAGTTCGTGGGATGGCAGAAAGTGGACTGGCTCGTGGTGAAGGCTGTGGCGGAACCCCACAGAGAGATGTCCGGCCGGCCTTGGATCACGTAAGGTGCCCTTTAACACTCTGCGTGCCCCCCTTTTACTCTGGGGCTGCACTGACCAGGGACAGAGACTTTGGGGTTTGCTGGACTTTGGGGACTTTGGGTGGTTGCTGGACCCAAGAGACTTTGGGGGTGTTGGACTTTGGGGACTCTGGGTGATTTTGGGGTTGCTGGATTCAAGAACCAAAGGGAAAGGACACAGCCCAATTTGCTGGGGTGGGTTTTTTGCTCATGGTTTGTGTTATGAATCCTGTTTGTGGTGTTTTTCCAATTTAATGCTGATGTCGTTTACCTCATGTTATTAAACATTTTCTGCTACACTCAGATTCTGTGCTTGCGAGAGGGGAAGTATTGCCTCTTAGAGGCGCCCAGGGGGGTGGTATGTAATTGTCCCAGGTCACTGGTTGGGGGATCGAGCCAGTTTTGCATTGCGTTATTGAAACGGAACCCCTAGATACAGAACCTGGCTCTGGTTGCTGCCAATTTAGATGGGCAGAAGGGTTACATAAGCAAAGGAAGGAGTGAGAGTAGCAGAACAAGGACAATGGACTTCAGAAAAAAGCAGACTTTAACCAACTCAGAGAACTGGAAGGTAAGGTAAGGTCCCATGGGAAGCAAATCTAAAGGGAAAAAAAGAGTTCAAGGGAGCTGGCAGTTTCTCACAGAGACAATATTAAAGGAACAACATCAAACTATCCTGAGGCAAAAGAAAGATAGGAAGAACAGTAAGATGCTAATATGGCTGTATCAGGAGGTTTTAATGACCTGAAAATCCAAAGGGAATCCTACAAAAAGTAGAAACATGGACAAATTGCTAAGGATGTACAAAAGAATGGCACAAGCAGGTAGGTACAAAATCAGAAAGGCTAAGATACAAAACAGTTATACCTAGCAAGTGACGTAAAAGGCAATAAGAAGAGGTTCTATAACTACATTAGGAAGAAGAGAAAGATGAAGGAAAGTATAGCAATTTTAAAAATTACAAAAGAAGAAGTATGTGTAAGTCCTGAAAGGGTGGACTGCAGTTAGAACTTTACAAATTACATTTGCAGCAACGTCTAGCATAATTCTGACAAGAAAGCAGATTTTCAAGTTAAGAGCACATAAAGTCTGGTGGTTTTTGGAAACTTAGTGCCATCCAGTGCATCAAGATGAACACTACATGATGTATACAAAGATGCTAGTAGAAGGAAAATTAGAGAGACAAGGTGGGTGAGGTAATATCTTTTATTGGACCAACTTCTGCTGGTCAAAGAGAAAAGCTTTTGAGCTTACACAAAGCCCTTCTTCAAGTCTGGGAAATGTACCCAGAGCACCACAGCTAAATACAAGGTAGCACAGATTGTTTAGCATAAGTAGTTACTAGTTACATACTTCAAGGGATCATTCAAGATGAAGTGGCCTGTTAATGCCCGGTAAGTCATAGGGGGTAAAGGAAAGGGAGGGGAAGGACAGCTGGGGAGGGAGGTTGTTAGAGGAAAAGTAATTTTTCTGGCAAGTATTGTGTACTTGCTAATGAATTGTCACTAGTGGAAAACTTATGGTTTTTATCAGAATATCACAGAGTAGGGAATTTTTTTAAAAAGGTTTCTTTATTATGACAACACTGGCTAAAATACAAATTGGAAGAAGTCAGACACATTTCAGTAGGTTTTTTTTAAATGTTTGTTTTAGAGGTGATATGATAAGATCCCTGATATGGTAGGAAGACAAATTGATGAATGATAAGATTATACAGCAGAAGACGAATAAGTCTTTCAGATAATTCATATAATTTTATCAACCATGTTTGTATGCCAGAAATAGAATGTGTGGGGGAAATCAATTTACCTCATTTTAAATAAAAGTTAGCATAATGTTGAATCTGTGTCCAGAACAGGCTGACAAGAAATAACTGTAGGTTTTTTTCCTTCCTATTTGTAAGAGGCTGAGAATAAATGGAAAAAATATCAGTGAATTACTCATAACTTCATTACTTTTTAAAAATAATTGCTAGAGCATTTTAGCTGCAAAGAAAAGGACAAAAATAAGGATGAAAGTAATCTTCAAATGCTCTAGTAATTCTATGTGATTCATTATTTTGGGAATAAACTAGCAAAGCCCATTTTCTCTACATAGACTGAATCCAAGTACCATTTAAATCAATGGCAAAACTCCTCTTTGACTTCACTGGGAGCAAGATCAGGCCCACTATAAAATGACAAAAGAAAGTGTAAGGCCTGCTATTCCTCTTTCCCAGTTCCTTAAAGAATTTCCAGTTAGCTGAAAATGTTGGATGTAATTGCAATTGGCTAATAGTTAAACTTGCACCAAGGCTTTGAGGGTTTTGCTATTCATTCATTTAAGAGGATTCTGCTGTTTTAAGTAACTTATTGTAATTTGGTAAATGGAGGATACATTTTTAACAGATCTATTCTTACATAATATCCATTTTTATTGCATTTTACTTTTTGCGTTCTTGATGTTTATTCTTTTAATTCAGTGTTCATTTTCGATGTTTTCAATGTATTTCTGGATGGATTTTGGTTCGGTGCATGGAAAATATAATTTTAACTTTCTATTCCTTTACCAGGAATCCAATCACTGTGACCTCTGTGTACTTGTTCCACTACTCAGCATGTACTATGAACCAGAAATTCTGAAATGAAAATCAGATTTGGAAAAGGATTATACTGAAAAAAATGCTTATGTTTGTATCTCAGAAGCAACAAAAGCTTTTTTCTGAAAGATGAGGAGACTTCTCCTGATGGGAAGAAAGAAAAAGGTAATCGTGTACTGTAATGAGAAGGATGAAGAACATGAATCAAGCTCTTCTCAGATGAAGGCATATACAAGTTATTATAACTGTGAATCACACAGTAGGTGAAGCTGTAAGCCAAGAATGGCAAGGAATGTGAAGTGAGAAGAGAACAGTGATTTCATATTGAAAGCAGCAAAACAAAAGTAAAAACCAAGCCTATCCAAACCACAAAGTTTCTGAAAGCCATGTTTCAAACTCTTTGACTTTTATTTACAAATCCCATAACATGATCCTTTCATGGGTTTATATTGTAGAATGTCTTATTGTCTAGCTGAAAGTATTCATCAAAATCTCCGATATAATTTATTGTTGTAACCTGAAGTAGCAAGTCGATCATCAAACACTATTGCAAAAATATTCTGCTCTCATTTCCAGATATAAAGTCAATGAATTTAAATTCAGATTAATCATTTCAAATACTACAGTGACAGCAACCATGTAAATACCTGGATAGATAGAGAGACAGACATGTTTTGTCAGTCCATGGACTTCTTAGATACAAGCTTAATTGTGATCTCAGATATTCAGATATATTGCCATATTTATGCACAAAGGCAATTTTACTCAGCACAAAGCTAATGAGCTTTGATATTCATGAGAAACAAGTTCATAATATATGTATCATGCTGTTTGTCATTACCCCAGTCTACCACCATATTTTCAAATTGGAAAAAACTGTACGCAGGCTCATAGGTTCTTTCATAATAAAGGTTTTACATTCACCATGGGAAACTGGTATTTTTCACTTAGCACATTTATGTCATGCCATACATAAATGAAAAAGAACTGTCTCACTATAGTGGCACAACAATGTGATGCACCTGTGAAAAAGGCTAATATTCTGGGATGTGTTAACAGGAATGTCATGTGTAAGACATAGAAGATAATTGTCATGCTCTATTAGGCATTGATGAGGCCTCAGCTAGAGTACTGTGTCCAATTCTGGGCACCCCAGTTTAGAAAAAATGTGGACAAATTAGAGGAAGTCCAGAGAAGAGCAACAAAAATGATAAAATGTTTAGAAAACCTGACCTGTGAAGAAAGACGAAAAGAAGACTCGGGGGGACACACCTCATAACAGTCTTCAAATATGACTGTTATTAAAAGGTTTAAATTTAAATTAAATTAAATTTAAATTAAATTAATGGAGATATCCCATCTCCTAGAACTGGAAGGGACCTTGAAAGGTCATTGAGTCCAGCCCCCTGCCTTCACTAGCAGGACTAAGTACTGATTTTGCCCCAGATCCCTAAGTGGCCCCCACTGTAGAATAGAATATTAGGGTTGGAAGGGACCTCAGGAGGTTATCTAGTCCAACCCCCTGCTCAAAGCAGGACCAATCCCCAGACAGATTTTTACACCAGTTCCCTAAATGGCCCCCTCAAGGATTGAACTCACAACCCTGGGTTTAGCAGGCCAATGCTCAAACCACTGAGCTATCCCTCCCCCCAGGTTGGTGGTCAATTGCTCTCCATGTCCACTTAGTGTAAGACAAGAAATAATGGGCTTAATCTACAGCAAGGGAGCTTTAGGTTAGATATTAGGAAAAACTTTCTGACTATAAGGGTGGTTAAGCTTTGGAATAGGGTTCCAAGGGAGTTGTGGAACCCCCATCATTGGAGGTTTTTTAAAACAGATTAGACGAACACCTGTCAGGGGTGGTCTAAGTTTACTTTGTCCTGCCTCAGTGCAGGGAGCTGTACTTGATGACTTCTCGAGGTCCCTTCCAGCCCTACATTTCTATGATTCGGAGATACATACATACAAACAATATTTTTAGTTGGAAAACCACTATCAATTCATCAATCCATATTTCAGCTAAAGGAACATGAACTGCTGAAGCAAAACTTGCTCTTCAAAAACACCAAACTTGTTTCTTTTTTTGTTGGAAAATGAACACTAACAAAAACAGAACTCCCCTTATAGACTTGGGGTCACACACATGAAGTGACACGATAACCCAACGTTTCCACACACTTATTTAGTTTTCCTGCCCTCTCTAAGATGCCTTATCATTGGATGAAGAATGAACCAGAAAGGCCTTATGTTCAGCTTGGAGGGAGGGATAGCTCAGTGGTTTGAGCATTAGCCTGCTAAACCCAGGGTTGTGAATTCAATCCTTGAGGGGGCCATTTAGGGAACTGGTGTAAAAATCTGTCTGGGGATTGGTCCTGCTTTGAGCAGGGGGTTGGACTAGATAACCTCCTGAGGTCCCTTCCAACCCTAATATTCTATTCTACACTTGACTGACAAAATCCTGAGAACCAAAAACCTTGAAAAGGTCTTAAATTTGGCTTTTAACATTCTGACAAATCAAGTTCTACACTGGGTCAATATCCAAAAACCTTCCCATTCCCATCATCTAGCTCGTGGGCCACAGAATCTTCTAAGGTGCAAAGTGCTTCATCAGCTATTGCACAGCTCATTATTACAACTAATTGAAACAAAGAATTTCCCTTTTGTGGAAAATTTCAACATTTCAAAATTTCCAACAGAACAGAAATTCCATACAATTTTCATTTTGGAAATAATGACACATAGTGCTTCTGAAACAAAATATGTTCTCTGAAATCCCAGTAATTTCTGTTACATGATTGTTTCCAGGACCTCCATTTGGATTCTGAAGAACTGAAAACATAACAACTTTCTCATGGCCCAAACAGACACTGCTGGCCAAAAGAATCTTATCTCACATACACAGAGCTCATGAGTGGCATGAGTGTGGACAATCACTTAAAAGAGGACAATAAGATTCCCTAAATACTCTCAATTAATCTTCAATCAATTTCACCAGTTTATTCTTCAATCAGATTGGGGAGAATGTACCCTGTTTCCCCGAAAATAAGACATCCTCCGAAAATAAGGCCTACTTACAGTTTTGCCTCTCGTTGTAATATAAGGCATCCCCCCGATAATAAGACCTCCCCGATAATAAGGCATCCACCGATAATAAGGCATTTTTCATTTCTGAAAAATAAGACATCCCCTGAAAATAAGACCTAGCGCATCTTTGGGAGCAAAAATTAATATAAGACACTGTCTTATTTTCGGGGAAACAGGGTAATAGGGTTGTATATGGAGAAAGATGCTATTAAACATTTTTTTTCCCACAAATAAAACTAGCATTTCTTGAAAGCAAATTTCTTCCTTTGCTGATGGTGTTCACAAATATAATTTTATGGCTAATAATATAACCATAAATTATACTCTATAGTATTCACTTTCAGCAGCTCAAGGTTGGAGATAAAGAAAACATCCATGAAATTTCAGAAAGTTAATAGCCTCCTCTTCTAAAAGGTCAGTTGTTTTCTTCTTCTTGCTGAAGAATGTCTAAAGAGGCCCAGCAACTTCCTGCTGAGGCCAATCAAGTTTTCCACTACTGCACCCTTGGTACTGTAACTGACCCCAGTGCAGAGTATGGCTGAGAGTGTTGTGGTACTCTAGGCCCTAGGTATCTGGTAGCATGCTTGGTGTACCACAGCCTTGGAGGCAAGTGCTGTTGACGCTCCAAGCGCTACACTTTTCAGGCTCCAGCCCTCTGCTAGTTTCCAAGAACACTCACACACTTGAAGTAACCAAGAGTGTTTCTTTACTAGAGTTGCCATAAATAAGATATGCAAACGACCTAGGCAACATTGTTTTAAGTAACAGCACAAAAAAGAAACAACACTCTTTAACTCGGCTACTAAAGGCAACCCAGTGCAGGGCTGGGAAGGTCAGAGTACAATTGCACCTCTTCCACAATGTCCTCCTGCCTGCAAGCCACTACTTTGTATCCTATTGTAGCTACTGCTGGCCACCTGCAAGCAACAGGATGTGTCTCTGGTCAGCTTTCCTGGCTGCCTGCTATACAGCACTCTCTCCATAGCCTGCTTCCAGGCTGTGCCTCCAGCCTCGCTCCTCAGCCTGGTCAACTCTGACCTAAGGATATTAATTCTCATTCCTGTGATTAAGGGTTTGTGGAGCCCACTACTGGCCGGAAGTTAAACTGGGTGGGAAAAGTGCCCAGAAATGACCTTGCAGGTTACAATACAGAACTGCAGTATCTGGCATATCTCAAGACTTAAAAGCTTTTATTATGTTGGTTCCATTGTCTCAGGGGGCCACATTGATAACATATCCAGCAATTGCCATTTATCAAGCATGACCAGAAGTGTCTCCAGAATAAATATGCCCATGAGTTTGCTATCAAAATCCGTGGTGTGCAGCACAACTGTGTTTCTTATTAACTCGTTGTCTGCCATGATATTGCTTCATGTCCACATATCCACAGTAAGATCCCAATCAAAGAACTTAAGACCCTGCTTCACTTTAAGGATCTGAATAAAAGTCAGTGGGGCTATTCAAATGCTTAAAGTTAAGCACATGCAAGGCACTTTGTGAGATTGGGGCTTATAGGAGCAGAATTCCATGCTTTTAAAATCTAATTTATTTGCTTCCAAACGTTTTCACACATCTAAGACATAACGGGGGGGGGGGGGGAAGGGGGCTTTGGGACTGGAACAGGTAATGAGGGTCTAATAGTTTGATGTGCTTTCCCAAACACAAATCTTCAGCAATTGACATTGACTACTGAACAAACTTAGCATTGAGGACAGTCCCTCTTTGGGTTTATTAATTGTGAAAATAAATTTACCAAGGACTCCTTTGGGCAGCATATTTGTGTGTAGTCTGTTCTTAGTGATGTACTTATCTTGAGTTGGATTACTCTTCTAAAGATTCAGTGCTCTTATATTACGGTTACATTTCAGGCAACCTGATCACCACATGTCCTCATAGCAGTTGTGGCAGAATCTGATACTGGGTTGCCACATAAGCTTGTAGTTTTGCATTCGTGTAGTCAGCATTTGCTAGATAGGAGGACCACAACAGAGAAAATCTGCTATATTATAGTCTGCTTTTTTCCCCTCATGTCATAATATGCTAATCATGTAATAATACGCCAAAAATGTCACTGTTTTTTCTAGGCCATTAATCAACTTGTCAAAAATTGTAGTGTGGAATATTGCAATAATTATTTCAGATAATGTAAAACTGGATAAATTTCCTTATGCAAGTCAGAAAATGAAGTGAAGCTAATTAACTGTAACTGGTGAATTGTGTATTTGATGGAGCCAAAGACTGGTTGCTCTTGTGAAGGAGAGAAGAAGGTCAAAACACACACTTGACAGCCATGCTACCATCATTTAGAAGATGTTGGATGTTGGCCCAATTCTCTTCTAAATGATGGTAGCATGGCTGTCAAGTGTGTGTTTTGACCTTCTTCTCTCCTTCACAAGAGCAACCAGTCTTTGGCTCCATCAAATACACAATGTAAACCACAGACCTTATTCCAAAGCTCCTTCCTCTTCTGCAAAAGCCACCAAAAACTTCTCTGGGTCTCATAATCCTCCACTGCAAGCCCCTGACTCTCACCGAGCCTCTCCAAATATTATAAGAAACTAAATGTTTAGCATTTATTTTGTAGGTATGAAAATATTGTATATCAAACCATCATTAAACCAAAATATTACAAAAAAATCAATAACTAGGATCAAAGGTTTAACAACTAAAACTCATATCACATATGTATCCTGGCCATGGATTAAACCTAACCCTAGAAATGAAAGGCAAATGTGTTAAATAGAGTGCTGTGAAATATTATGGGCATTGTACAGGTAGAACTATCTATTTTGTTACTGAATGTACCCATTATAGCCTAATATTGCATTGATTTCAATGGAAAGGTAATGGACAACTGGTAGCACTACCGGTGAGATAGAATACCAGCTGTGAAAAGTTCTTGAATAACTTGCTGAGTATCTGAATGCTAAGAGCAACATGTATAGTTTTATTTTTAATAGAGTTTCATTCACATTCATTCTCCCCATTGTATGGACTCCATAAGTCAATACACTGTAAATCTAGAGAGGCTTTGTGAAATCAAGGCATTTGAAAGATATTTTAAAAGATAGTAGGCAAATGGCCCTTTGCTATAACTAATGTGCCAGTTAGCGTAGAGGAATAATGGGTAGCATTTAAAATAGAATGTTTGTGGCAGGGTACATGTGCAGAAAAAATGACTGTATGTTCAATGGATGGTCTCAAATGGATCCATGGTATGATGCAGAATGTTTACCAGTACAAGTGGGGCAATTAATACTCTTCACAATTACCCATGAAATAAAACATATGAATGCCAAAGTAAATGTTTTTAAAAGTTCAGAATAAACCATTTACTTAATTTAATAAAACTAAACTAAGCATACGTAGTCTTTGAAGTACCACACTTGAGCTTGCCTAGCTAGCTGCTAGTATCTGAAGAATAGTTGTAGGTAGTCACCTGAAAGAACCAACCTGACAAAGTGTCTGTGAGGTGTTTCATTAATTTACCTTCTGAAAAGTGACTCCTTACATTTGCACCAAGTCTTTTCCTGTTGCATTCCAGGATCACAAGATGAGTGTGACAGAGAATGAGAATTTTATATAGTTCTTTCCCTGCAGTGTACTTAGCCCTTTAGTCCCCAAAAACCAATTTAGTAGCTTCTCAGGAACAGCTTAGAGATAAGAATTACAGTACTCTTTCTATTTTCAGGACCAGCATTCTTTAGCCATCTCTGCAACTGCACCTCCAAGCTAATTTGTCTACCCAGCAAATGTCTTCCATCTCCCCTTTTGGCATGCAGCTACAACTTCTCTCCTAAGAGAACACCTACAGCAGTGATTTGAGATTTGGTTAGAGAAAAGGGGTAAGCTTTGAAAACCAGGCTGCAGGTACAGATTCTGGGGCTAATATTTCCCAATTCAAATTCATATAGTGCATGAATCCACTGATAGTGCAGGTATCTGGAATTATGCAGGTAAGGTTTTGAGAAAAATATAGATATAATTACCAGTGATGTTGTAGTGGCATACCATGCATATTCTCTTGCAATTTATGATAGGACTTTCAGCATTCAGTTCAGGCAGGTTTGGGCATAAGACATGTGCTATTTTTACTTTGAGGACTCAGTTGATAAGTGGAGTATAGAAATCACAGAGTGTTCTCTAAACTTTCAACTGCTGCTCCTTCAGATCATCATATTTGGGGCTGCATTCTTGGTGAACGTTATTGTCCAACCATTATTCTACAGTACAAAATAGACTGCTTAGCCTAGCACTACTGCTACAGTGCTATCATTTTCAAATCCCTCTGTTCAAGTCCTGGGCTAGGATTTTGTAAATGTTTCCTACCCAGAAACTACAGTGACAGTCATTCTAATGGGGGAGTCACGGTGCAATGAAGTTGGAGGACCACTGATATATTGCAATTCCCACAAGGTGCAATCCATTACAAGTCTAGGAGAAAGGAGAGAATCATCAGCCACCGTACTAGAAAATACTGTTCGGATGATGACGGGCATACAGTGAAAAATGAGCCACTTATAAAATCTTGGGATTGTTGAATACTGGCTTAATAGATGGGAGAACAAGACTAGCACTCTGGAGTATAGATAAGATTTACCAAAGGCCACAGTGATGTGGGGTGGGGGGGGAGAAGGGAGACAGGAAGCTAAACTCTGCCCCACCCGCCCTTATTTTAATCCCTGTTTACAATGAAGTTGCTGGACAGCCTACTGAAAAGTTATAAAATGCTAAATTTAAAGAAGAATAAATACTTGAAAATAGAGTGTTATTGTAATGTTAGTATTGGCTTTTTAGGGAGAAGGGGCAGATTTTGTTGCCTTTCCTGGGACAATGGATTCTGTAAAACCCATTTTTCAGTCAGTGACCCAGGTGGAATATCATTTGTCCAACAAATTGCCCCCTGGATTTGATTTCTCCTGTGATAAATTCTCTGCTGATTTACAATATAATTTCACGTTGTATTATTATTATATGGCCTGTATTCTGCAGGACGTCAGACTTAGGTGAAACCTCATAAATAATCGAATATAACTGGAATTATATAGGGTACGAATTGGTGGAGAATTTAGTTCCAGTAACATAATTATCTTTAGATGATCAGATCCCCATTAAAAACAAACAATCTCTCCCCCCCATCCAATTTAGTGACTATGTGATAGGTCAAAGAACTCCATCTGTAGGGCCATTCTGTTGTTTTGTGCTGTTCTATGCTCATTTCTGTTAGCAGAAATGAGCACGTCTTTTGGGGGGGGAGTAAAGTCAAGTGATATTCAAACTGCTAGATGAAATGGACAAAGATGCATGAACAGTACTGCAGGGCACAGAAGTGAAGCTTAATTGAACATTTGGAGCATGGAACACATTAATTTCCCTGCTTTTTCTTTTTTCTACTGGTTATTATCCATTTAATTAGCATCAACTAGTTTCGTAATTTCATGTGGTATCCTTGTTTTGTTTTCACTTCTCTCATGGACACACTAATTTGTTTATGATTATAGTATAAAAGCACTGTGCTATTTTGTGCTAGTATATCGATCAAATATATTTTAATTTTGTTATTGAAATATAATTAAAAAGATGAGGGGAAAAAAGCAGACTATAATATAGCAGATTTTCTCTGTTGTGGTCCTCCTATCTAGCATATTATGACATTTTTGGCGTATTATTACATGCATAGCATATTATTGTAAAAGTGATAATGTAGTCTTTTGTGAAGCAATTTCTTATATTATAAATACTTTGTGGTATGCATGCTATAAATCCTGTGCAAATTTAATTATTTGTAATTAGTTGTGTGTTTGTAAAACTAACAGTTTAATCATGTTTAATTAGACACATTGTAATGGAAACATTTGATAGCTGCATGTTGTCTTGTTAAATTGATGAAGAACACCTGGAGTGTGCAATTAGTTCCACCACTAACAAATTAACTTTAACTAAAATCTGCTATTAATAATTATTCCCCTTCCTTCCTGGTTGATCACTTGGCGGAGGATCATAACAAATATCCAGTTTACAGCCAATGTAGGTAGAAGTCAAACCAGGGAGAAGTCCTTGAGGATACATTTTCATGTACTTCCTCAGCACTGGGAATTCTTTCATGGCATTTTCAACTAGTAGTCTTAGGCTTTGGCAGCTATTTTGATAAATATCTTGAAAGAGCAGGGTTTCTTCTATACAAATTGTCTGTCAAAACAAAAACTAACAAAATAGTCATATATGATGTTAAGATTTTGTCATGGTTAATTTTAGTAAAAGTCATGGACTGGTTGTGGGCAATAAATAAAAATTCATGGGAGCTGTGACTTCTCTGTGACATTTACTAAAAAGAATGGGGAGAAAAGGTGGAGGAGGGGGAGGAATGACAGCTGGAGCCCCACAGGGAAGGGCTGACAGCCCCAGCCCCACCAGCACAGCCCCGGCTCCAGCTCCTGCTGTAAACAGAGGGAAAGGGGTGCGAAGCCCCAGCTCCGGCCCCAGCTGAAGCCGTGGGGAGGGAGTGCACAGCCCCAATTCCATTACTGGCTGAAGCTGCGGGGAGGGAGTGCCAATTCCATCACCGGCTGAAGCCACAGCAGGCAGGGGGACCCCCACAGCTCCCCTCCGCAGCAGGAGACAGGGAGATCCCTGGAGCCCCTAGCTGCCACGGGGGGGGAGGCAGCAGAACCCATGCAGCTCCCCACTGTGGCAGCAGCAGGGGCATTCCTACAGTTCCCCACCACTGGAGAGGGGATAGGGAGACCCGGGCAGCACCCCATCACTGCAGGAGGGGGCAGGGGGACCCTGAAGCTCTGAGTTCCCATGGGTGGTGGGGGCCCCAGAGCTCCCAGCCACCCACAGCTGCCCAGTCCCTTCCCATTTTATCGTGGATATTTTTAGTAAAAGTCAGGGACAGGTGACAGGCTTCTGTGAATTTCCGTTTACTGCCCATGACCTCTCCCTAACTTTTACTAAAAATATCCATGACAAAATCTTAGCCTTATATACGGTACATCTCTAGCCTTAGTGGAAATTACTACTGTAACCGTGACTCTGAGCCAATGGATACTTATCCCTGTCATGTGACATTAACATTTTGTAACCCTGACTCATGTTAGGTGACTGGGGAACAGGAAATATGGCCAATGCCTTCCCAGCACTGTGTTCCACATCCTTATTACAACTACAGCCCATCTTGTTCACCTCTTCCAGTCACAAGGAAAAGAGAGAAAAAGAGGACAAGAGCCTCTTCTCTTATTTTACTATACGAATTTAAAAAAAAAATTATCTGCTGCACTTTGGGGCAGGAAGTGCCTTCCAGTGTCAAATGCTGCTAAGAGGACACTGGGGGATTCCTGCACCCAATCAGTCCTTGTTCAATTAATAGTTACCTTCCTTATCTTCTCTCATCCTTCTACCGCCCATTTGTACTAAATAAAATTGAAGGAGGAACACCTCAGCCTAATGCTGAGTTCTCTTTGACTACACTGCATTTATAATCTGTCTGCCAGGAATCATTACTCTGGCTCCATGATCCCTTTAAGGATTTTCCCTGTCTGATTTGACAGTTAGCTAGGGAATACAAGCCCATGTCTAGGGTATTGGGGCCGTTCAGTATAATTTTAGACATTGTTCACTATATATAGCATGAACTTCTAAAAAAAAAAAATCAGCCCGAAGTAGACACATAACATGGAAAATTTCAGCCCAAACAATCAAGTTTCCCAAAGTCATAAGCAACTGAAAACTGGGTCTTAAAATGGAAACTGTCAGACAACCCTAACTATAAGCACATTACTACCTGTACTGCCTAGAACACAGAGCACATATGGAGATATAAAGTTTGTCTGTTTCCCTGGACTGGGACTAGGCTGCTACATAAGAATGATACCAGAATGATGTCACTGAGAAGAACCTGGTCTGAGAGATCTGTGACGAAGGTGGAAGGAAACTGAAGCTAGACAAATTTAGACTAAAAATAAGAGTTTTAAAAAACAAACAGTGATAGCAATTAAGTATTGGAACAACTTATGAAAAGTGGTGGCAGATTGTCTATCACTGAAAATTTTTAAATTAAAACTGTATTGTGATTGAAGCGGATCAGATAGGTTATAAGGTTCTGAATACTGTACGTGTTGCTCTGTATTCATCATAGAATCATAGATACGTAGAGCTGAAAGAGACCTCAAAAGGTCATCTAGTCCAGCCTCCTGCACTTAAGCAAGACCAAGTACACCTACACTATCCCAGACAGGTGTTTGTCTAACTTGTTCTTGAAACCTTCCAGTCATGGGATTCCATAACCTCCCTTTGGTCACCTAGCCCAGTGCTTAATTACTCTTAAGAGTTAGGAAATTTTTCCTAATGCCTAACCTAAATCTCTCTTGCTGAAGATTAAACTCATTATTTCTTGTCCTACTTGAGTGGAAATAGAGAGCAATTGATCACTATTCTCTTTATAACAGCCTGTGACTGGGGTCCCAGTGGGGGTCAGTCGTGGTCACCCAATTAGGGTGAACTGCAAAGAATGGGGCAATCCCCAAAAAGCTGGTGGATATTCCAATACTTAGGTTTCTCAGAAGTCCAAACAACACAGTTCCCTTAAAGTGATCCAGCCTCAGGCCTCCTTCCAGGTACCTAAGTCAAATATGATGATTTCTGAAAATCTTATTTCATCATATAAAAGAAAAGTTTCTACCAATCCCAAAGAATTGGACACATTACCTCCCAGGTTAATGAATGTTTCAGATCTTACCCAAATACACGCTACAGCCAATTCTTACTAACTAAACTAAAATTTATTAAAGAACAGAGAGAGAGTATGGTTAAAAGATCAATAGACATACAGACATGAGTTCAATTAATTGAGGTTCAGATTCATAGCAGAGATGGTGAGCTTTGTAGTTGCAAAGATTCTTTCAGATATAGTTCATAGGTTATAGTCCAATGTCCAAATATCATATTCAGGGAGTACCAGCATAACTGGGACCTCAGTCTTGTGACTCAAACTTCCCCTCATGAAGCCTAAGCAAATCTGAGATGACAGAATCAGGACCCAAGGGTCTTTTTATACAGTGTTCTAGCATCCACTTGACCACACAGTCCTGGTTAAACAATAGGCTTTTGATGTAACCAGTTGCTTTCTAAACACCACCAGTAATTAGTTACACAAATTAACATAGGGCAATTTATCCATTAAGCAGTCTATGACCAACTTCAAAGACACAGATAGACAATGGCATTATTTTACCCAAGATTCATCTAAATGTTAATATTCCCTTTTGATCTCTGAATTAGTAGCTATAGTGACAGACAAGAACTGTCTGTTTACATGGGTAGCATTTAAGATACACACAATTAGTATTACTTCTAACTTCTAACAATATAGGTTTGCATTTCAAAGTTCTAGCCTACTTAGCACAAATGGTTCTCTTTACCATTCGCATACCTTTCTAACATGACTTTAAAGGTGGGCTTTGGGTCATTCATCCTGCTAGCTGTTTAACCCTTTCTGGCCATGAGTTATATTTGGTATAAGATTTGCTGCATTATATAGCAGTGATCGCAACAATGGTTTGCATGGTTATATTTTAATTAGACAATGTCACACAGCCCTTAACATATTTAAAGACCGTTATAGGGTCCCCTCTCAGTTTTCTTTTTTACAGACTGAACATGCCCAGATTTTTTAACCCTGTCCTCATAGGTCAGGTTTTCTAAACATATCATTTTTATTGCTCTCCCTGGACTCTTTCCAGTTTCTCCACATCTTTCCCAAAGAGTGGCACTCAGAACTGGACACAGTACCCCAGCTGAGGCCTCACCAGTGCAGAGCAATACAGTACAATGACCTCTTGTGTCTTACATACAATACTCTGGTTACTAAACCTCACAGTATTAGACTTTTTGCAACTGCATCACATTGTTCATTCATATTCAATTTCTGATCCATTGTGACCCCCAATCCTTTTTAGCAATATTACTACTTAGTCATTTATTTGCCATTTTGTAGTTGCACATTTGATTTTTCCTTCCTAAGTACAGTACTTTGCTCTTGTTTTTATTGAATTTCATCCTATTGACTTCAGATCAGTTCTCCAGTTTATCAAAGTCATTTTGAATTCTAATCCTGTCCTCCAAAGTGCTTGTAATCCCTCTCATCTTGCGGTCATGCACAAATTTTATAAGCAAACTCTGCACTCCATTATTCAACTCTTTCTTACTACTATGTGACCCAGAACAGACCTCTGAAGGATACATCCTCCCAGTTTGACAGAAAGCCATTGATAAATACTCTTTGAGTGTGTTTTTTTAACCAGCTGTTCATCCACCTTGTAGTCATTTCATCTAGACCACATTTTGCAAATTTACTTAGGAGAATTTCATGTGGGACAGTCTCAAAAGCCTTACTAAAATCAAGATAAATCATATCTACTGCTTCTCCCTAGCCACTAGGCCAGTAACCCTGTCAAAGAAGGAAATTGGGGTAATTTTGCATGATTTGTTCTTGACAAAACCATGCTAGCTAGTCCTGATAATTTTATTGTCCTCCAGGTGCTTACATATTGACTGTTTAATAATTTGTTCTAGAATCTTTGCAGGTATTGAAGTTAGGCTAACTGGGTTCTCTTTGTTCCCCTTTTTAAAGATAGATATTATGTTTGCCCTTCTCCAGACTTCTGGAACCTCACCCATCCTCCATGAGTTTGCAAAGATAATCACTAACCATTCTGAGATTGCTTCAGCTAGTTCTTTAAGTTCCCTAGGATGAATTTCTTCAGGCCCTGATGACCTATGAATACATCTATCTCATCTAAAAATGTTCTTTTAGTTATTGTTTCCTTGTTCTGGCTTGTGTTCCTTCTCCCTTATTGTTAATATTGGGTGAAATATCTGGACACAACAATTTTTTTAGTGAAATCTGGTGCAAAGTAGCCTTCTTAGTGTCATCTGTTATTACTTCTTCCCTTCTAAGTAGCTGACCTACACTGTCCTTCATTTTTTTCCTGTTCCTAACATATTTATTGAACTTATTATTATTGTCGTTTACATCTCTTGCTAGTTGTAGCTCACTTTGTGCCTTAGGCCTGGTCCCCACTAAGCCCCCACTTCGGACTAAGGTACGCAAATTCAGCTACGTTAATAACGTAGCTGAATTCAAAGTACCTTAGTCCGAACTTACCGCGGGTCCAGACGCGGCAGGAAGGCTCCCCCGTCGATGCCGCGTACTCCTCTCGGTGAGCTGGAGTACCGGCATCGACGGCGAGCACTTCCGGGATCGATTTATCGCGTCTTAACCAGACGCGATAAATCGATCCCAGAACATCAATTGCCTGCTGCTGGACCCTCCGGTAAGTGAAGACGTACCCTTAGCCTTTCTGATTTTATCTCTACATGCTTCCACTATTATTTTGCACTCATTCATAGCACGTTGTCCACGTTTCCACTTTTTGTATGATTCTTTTTTGATATCCAGATAATTAAAATGTTCCTGATACAGCCATATTGGCCTCTTACTGTTCTTATCTTTCCTTCACAATAGGATAGTTTGCTTCTTTGCCTTTAATATTGTCTCTGAGAAACTGCCAGCTCTCCTGAACCCCTTTTTCCCTTAGAATTTCTTCCAATGGGATCTTGTCTACCAGTTCTCTGACCCTATCAAAGTCATCCTTTAAATCCATTGTCCTTATTCTGGTACTATCACTCCATTCTTTCCTTAGAATCATGAAATAGACGTGTTTCATGATCATTTTCACCCAAGCTCCCTTCCACCTTCAGACTCAGAACCAAGTCTCTCTGTTAGTCAGAATGAAGTCTAAAATGGCTGCCCTCCCAGTTACTTCCTCCACCTTCTGAAAGAAGTTGTCCCTAACACATTACAAAACTTTATTGGACATTTTGTGCTTTGCCCCATTACTACTAGACTCCCATTATTGCTGTGAATCTTAAAATATGATAATGGTACTAACACTGTATGTGACCAGGTGAGTGAGAGAAGTTATTTCATATTCAGTTATAAGACTTTCGTTTGTGATTGCATTAATCTAAGTTGTATTGGAATAAGTGGAACATTTATTAGATGCCCTATAATGCTTGAAATCAATGGGAAGGCAACACAATGGCTTCCCAGATAAAAATACCTAGCTGCACACAACAGAGAGACACTGGGGGCAAGTTGTTAGCTTCAAAAATCCTTTATCTTGTCTCCAACTTCCTGTAAACCCAATAGGGTAATGTTAGGAACTACCAGACCAAAGGTCAACAAACCATTTAAATATGTTTTGATTCCTGGAATGGGGTTTCATTTGTGAGCAGCTGTCTAGGGAGAAAGGCTGGCATAGACAGGCTCTGAGGCGTAATCTGAAGGAATTTCCCCTCCCCACATCAGATCCAGACAATGGTAAGCCTTACACAACAACCAGATGTGTATAGTATTCTTTATTGTTTTTAAGGTATGTTTTCTCTGAAATGCTTTTGTTCTAAATAAATACTTTGCTTTAAGGAAGCTGCTTGGTCATCAATTACCACTCTCATTACCCCAGAAGGAACAGAATTTCAGGATCTGAGCCCAAGTCAAACCTGCTAAGGTGGTCATAATTGATGCATGGGACAACCATCCAGTACCAGGTCTAAAAATAGGAGAAACAAATAAGAAAGAGATGATGACCTGATGCCAGAGGTGCATAGGGAGAAACCCGCTGGCACGTAAGGTGCATTTTGTCTGGTAACTGTGACACGGATGTTCTTCTAAAAGATATGGTCTAGTTCAAACAGGAATTAATTCCTGTCCTATGGCCTGTGTTATGAAGGTGATCAGCACAGAGGAGCACAATGGTCCCTTCTGGCCTTACAATTTATGAAGATAAAAATTAAAAGATGGGGATACTTCTTCCTTCCTGGCAGGATATGAGATGGAACAAGAAGGGTGAAAAGTAATCTTGAAAAATGCTAAGGAATTCATCGTAATATTGCCCTATGCGGGCACATGACATGAGTAAAGGGAAATTCAAGAAAAATAAAGAGGAGACTTGGGAAGAGAAATGAAAACTTAAAATCAGACATAGCTATTTTTTCAAGAGCCTGCTGGCACCAGGCATGAGTTTAAGGAGATTGCACTGTAGCCAATTGATAGATTCACTCATGGTGTGGAGAAGAAGGCTTCATTGACCACTGAAATATGTTCTGGGATGAGAAGAGAATGTTTGGTTTAGAGTGATGGTCTCCACTTAAACACAAAGGGAACTATTTTCCTGGATTCTAAACCGTCAACACTGATTAGGCAAGCTTTAAATGGAAGGGAAGAGGCAGAGGAGGAGATTTCACAAGCATGGTAGTGTATTTCCACTACACAAAGTATGAGGTTGAAGGGGATTGTTCTGTCACAGGAAAGGATGACTAGTTCTGTAAGAACATTTGTGTACTGAATTATCTATACACAAGTGAGTAGTATGGGAAATAAGAACTAAAAGTGGTACTAAAAGATAAGGATTTTGATCTAATGGGCATAACTAAACTTTTTTTTTTTCTTTTTTAAACTCCGCTCTCTTTATTCTCAAATAGCTTGGAAAGAAAAAGTAACAGATGGAGAACAGTTATACAATGAGTAAAAAATGTATCAGGACATTCCCAAACAAGCTTTCTTCTCCTCTTAAAAACAACAGAAAAAACAGTTGCTCTAAATTAAGGTGCTCTAACTCCCTAAGGCCAAACATATGAAATTACCACAGCTTTGAAAGGAGATCTATTCAGAAAAGCAGTTATTTGACTGTTGGGTTCCTTTAGGAACTTTAAGCTCCCGAAGCAGTAATTGTGCTAATCCAGTAGAAAATAATGACAAAGCTGCAGACAATCCCTCTATTGAAATACCCAAAATGAAAAACAGCAAATATTAAAATAAACTGCCTTTTCATCTAGCCATGGGGAAAAAAACAGCAAGGTGGTGAAGCATCTACTATAACAAGGTGTTAAACCTAACACCGTTAAATGCAAGGATACAAACATCAAAGGGAAAGGATGTAAAGAGATTACATGATGTGTGTGTGATGTTACACTCCATATTCTTCATAGAAATATTATGATAGAAATATTGCATAACGAATATTTTTATGCAAGATGGGTCATATGAGGTATCATTGAAAAGGCTATGATCTACTAAATGTGGTTATCCAATTTGTATGCCTATATCATTTCTATATCTGGAGTTAGGCATATTGACTGTGTAACAATTACAACTTCTTGCATCTGAAGAAGTGAGGTTCTTACCCACGAAAGCTTATGCTCCCAATACTTCTGTTAGTCTCAAAGGTGCCACAGGACCCTCTGTTGCTAATTACAACTGTGTGTGTACTTGGGGGAACACCAACCAGACAGTAGGCAATCAGCCTGAATGAGTCGTTTAAGAAGGACAATAGAACTTTGAAGTTCTCCCACCTTCTTGGGATGTTGCTTTGACACTGCAGAGTCATCTGATGATGTCACCTGGTACGGAGTACCACCTTGGACACTGCTGGTATTTTTCCACTGGAAACAAAGCATTACTGCCTTGTATAAATTCTATTTAAGACTGGGAAATAAGTCAATCAGGGCTCTTCTCCATTGGCTCCCTGCCCAAGAAGGAAGAAGGAAGGTGCTGAAAGCACCTGAAGAGACAAAGGAACTAAGCTGCGGAAAGGCAAGGGCTGAGTCCAGGCTAAGACAGGGTTCTAGTCTATAAAGAGAAATAACTGGAAATTTAAGGTGCAGAAACTCTGCAATCTGCTAAAAACAACATTTAGGGTGAGAAATTACATTTTGTAACCTGTTTCTTTAGTGAATTAAGCTTAGGTTGCGTGTTTTGTTTTATTTGCTCAGTAATCTGCTTTGTTCTGTTTGCTCTCACTTATAATCACTTAAAATTTACCTTTTTTAGTAAATAAACTTATTTCTTGTTTATTCCAAAACCCGTCCTGTGCAATTCATATCGGGGAGGGGGGGGAGGGGGAGGAAGGCAAAAAGCTGTGCATAACTCCCTCCACATTGAGAGAGGGGGCGATTTTTATGAGTTTGCATTGTACAGATCTCACTATACAGTGCAAGACAATATTACCTTGGGGTTTACACTCCAGATGGTGTGTGCGCACCGGAGTGTTGGCCATTCCCCTAGCTGAATCCTCCTACACAGAGCTGATTTCAGTCTGTATCTGCAGCTGGGTGTGGTCTTACCTCTGCTGGAAAGGAGATTGAGAGCCTGGCACTGCAATCCAGTGCAAGGGAAACCCAAGCTGGTAGGACTGGCAGGCTCAGTGGGAACCCAACACATCCGGTGGCACCCCAAAAGGGCGGTCCAAGCCGTCAGAGCATGTATGCATGCATATCTATTCAAACTTTGGCCCCCATATTTCCCTCTGTTCTGGGTTTATGATGGGAAGGAAAGAAGCAAAAATTCCTGCCAAAAGAGGCCTAAATTCACGGAAGGGATTGCAGCTGCAAAATATGACTCCAAAGAGATGCAGAGTCAGAGGATGAATCTTTTTTGTGGTCTGTATTATTACAGAGATACTTGCTGATAGTTGCAAATAAATTACCAAAATAATTGCAAATGTCAGGATTACATTGTGTTAATTTTGATGAATAAAATAAGCAGAATTATAAAATATTGTGCACAGAATTTTTATTTTTTTGGCACAGAATTCCCCAGGAATAGACTTTTACAAACTGTTACATGTACAAAAATCTTAGTAAATGCTGAGCAGGATACATTCCAAATTTTAAAAAAATTGGGAGATATAAGCACATTTTAAATACAATTTATTTTTATTACCTGTTTTCTACAAGAACTGGAATAAAAGGATGTGGAAAATTAATTATTGAGGCTGATACATTAAACATCTGGCAGAAGGGGGACATGAGACATTCACCATAGATTGATGTATTTATGGAGAGCCTCTCTCAATGTGTTACTTCTGCTTCTAAGAAAACGATACATTTTAAGATTCAATTTTTATTACCAAAAAAAATAAGAATCAACAGAGCTTTTCATAATAAAAAGTTCTAAATTGATAGAAACATGAACTCCTCTTTACCATTTCCTTGATGATGTAATTATCCTTTGAAGAGGGATCCTCAGTTGTTGAACATTAAAGGAAGGTAAGAGACTACCAGAAGGTATTCAGGAACACTTTCACCAGCTGAGTTCTAAAGCCCACAAAAATGGAATATAAGGCAACTAAATATATATAAGAAAATAAGAATTGTGTGTTTTGTGTTATTTTGAACTTTGGCACAGAACTTAAATGCACATATACAGACGTTTTATGCAATTTAAAATCATAACTTTCTCTGCAAACTGTATTTTGTGATTTTAAATAATTTTATACAAATTAAGGATTCAATCATGCCATTTATAACATACAGATGGACTGTTGTACCCCCTACAGACTTCACTGGGGTTCCACAGGGGCAGAGCAGTCTACCCAGGTGTTATAACTTGCAGGCTCATAGTTTAAATATGAAAATTATGTCAAAATGCAGTGGCTTTTCCTTAAGCTTTTCCTACCAGATTCATTTAATAAAAGGACTAACGTCCAAATGATAGGAAATATCCTTATAAGAGCATGACAAATTTACATGTAAAAGAAACACTAATTTTATATTTATAATTTTTTAAATGTAATTACAATACTGTTTTGGCAAACCAATCATAACAACTATGATATCCCTACTCAAAAATAAATATTTTAATTGGTAAGTGAAATCTACTGAACTTATTTTTCTATTGCAGATATTTCCAATTCTAATTGAATATAACATTTTTTGATTATATATCATATTTGATACATTTTTGATAATTTTTTTCTAGTTCTGCAATTATAGCTAGCACTTAACTACTGGTTAATTGCATCTTTTGAATTAATATTTCAATAAAATGTTCAGTACTAATTTACTCCCTCTTTTAAATATACCTCTTGTCTGCAAAAACCTCATATTATTCTTTCCAATGTTGCAATTTTTCATGTTAAATTTCTTTGTTGTTCAACTGGGTCTTATAAACAAACCTGCTGTATCCGACATTAAAGTTAATTTACTTCCCTTTGAAATTTCCTGATCAATTTGATTGAGTTTCTCACATTATTAATGTTACTGTTAAGGAAATAATCTATACAAATCTTTGGTCTTTTTGTATTATGAGTTATACAGTAGTTTAAAGCAAATGAAAAAAGAAAAAAAATCTGTTGAGTACATTAGCATGCACAGGATATAATTATTTCTAACAATTACAAAATACCTGAATATAGTAGGCTGCCCTGCAACCTTCCAATCAGAAAATATCTTTTAAAAAACACTTATAACATACTACCTCAATTTCATCATTATATTTCAATTCACAGCTAGCAGTTACATCTTACAAAATAAAATAATGGAATATTACTTTTTTTTATTATTAAAACCTGTATCTTCTGTGTCCAGAGTGTGGTTAATTAAGTCATTAAATTAATGCAAGGATTTGCCATCTCTCTTTTCACAAATTTTGGCAAACTTTTTCCATTTTCTCAGTTGCGCTCCATATAAAAATAAACTGTTCAACATACTGGAAGTGGCATTATACTTTATGCCCCTTGACATTTCCATTCTGGTTTCTCACTGGCTCCACACCTCCACTATGAAAGCACTTTACCAAAAGATGCTTGACTTTTCATCAGAAAGATGTTTTTTGAAATTAAGTGTTTTCTTCTAATTGGTTTACCTGTTAAACAGATGAAATATAAATTATTAAAACAATTTAAAGTATCTTATTTTTGCTGATGTTCACAAATTAATGTCAAAGGGGGAAAATCAGCATTTATTCAGTTGATCAAAATTCAAAAATGAAGTGAAATTAAAAAAACAAACTGCACAAATATGTGTTTAAGAGACTGTGTTTCAATTTCTTTTCATTTCAACTGAAATCAGTACTACCAAATATTAAACTATATTAAGTATATATGGACTTTTAATTTTTTAAAACTCATTCATTCTTTAGTACAATAATTAACATAACTAACAAAACTCATTAATTTGTTAGTGTGTTAAGGACACTTAGTATTCTTTTGTTTCCAAGCTACCTGTGTTGACTTCATAGGATTACCTTTGTTGTTGTCATTAGATATCCTACTATTCATATTCATCTGAGTAAGACGACATATGCAAAATCTTTGAATGTGTTACACATTCTATATCATGAGATAATTAAATTTTGAGTCTTCACAGTAAAGTTTGTGTCACCATACAGGATTGGAGGGGGAAAAATTGTAGTTTCTACAGTATAACAGTGATAGACTGATGCTTGCTGCATCCTTTGAAGAGACTTTATGCAAATTCCAGCAATTTGCATGAAGTCACTGTACTGTTAATTGTAGTAATAGATTTCAGCTAAAAACTAAAGCTACAGTATATCTTTTCAAATTGTCCTGGTTGTATTTTTGAAACTACCATTGTTGACCATTAATCAGACAAAACTAAGTCACTTTTCAGTTTCAAAAGTTTTATTAGGCATTCATCTACTAGAGGAAAGTGTTCCAAATACTTCTAACAATGGAGGAGAAATAAATAAGGGATTAAACACTCTCCTCAAATATCATGCACTGTTTTCTTAAATGTTATATTCTAGTAAGGGACTTGACATAAATAGAAAGGGTACAATGCAATACATAAGAGTGACTTAATTGCCTTACTGCCCGAAGTACAAGTTATGTTATCTACAGTATCACCTATGACTATTTCAGGTTGTTTTTTTTAAATTATGTTCAACAATAACAAAAATGCACTGTGGCTTATGTGCTGTATCATATACACAGGTGAAAATGAGTGCAAAAAAAATTATTTTAAAGCTTTCTTCTTTGACATACAAACAATTGTAAAACTCTATTTAACAAATACAGAGCAAGGATGTTACGAATAAAGAAAAAACAGAAATTTAAGATTAACGTCCAAGTTGAATAACTTAGAAATGTGTGCTACAGTGTGACTTGCGTAAGATGTATGGAAACTGCTTTAATAAAAAACTAGATTAAAAAAAGTTTTTTACTCTGCCTTTTTGTTTTTAAGTATTTGGTATACAGGACCCTGAAGGTCTTCAATGCTCTCTGCAATTGGCTTATTAAGAGTTTCCGGAAGAAGAAGAGTCAAGAATCCGGCTGATACTCCACTGATTCCAAACACCATGAATGGTACAGATGGGTTAAGAGTTTTCTGAAATTAAAAATCAGTGATAAAAACCCCAAATTAATTCATGCCCCAGGATATTTCTAAAAATATTGCAGCATTATTTGTTCATGTTTCATATATATATATATATTATATTTCAATTAATTATACACAAAAACAAGTTATATCAAAAGGTCTGTTCTTCACAGCATTCACGTATGTAATATCTATTAACAACAATGGTAATTATTTAGATATACATTACGAAAAGAATGGATCAAAAACTCACTATACAAACAATTATTCATATCAAAATCTCCATTATGAATGTTTGCAAGTCAAAAAGCATTCAGGTACTAAACTAGGTATCAATACAAAATTTGTTTACAAAGACAGCAGCAGCAGATAAATACTAGGTAACTCACTTAATGTAAAAGATAGAAGCAAATTAACATTTTTTCTCAAAGGAATGACGTTTTATAAAAAGATATTCTATTTTGTAAATACAAAAAAAAAAACCCAAAACACCCTCTCTCATTAGTTAAGTCTGGAATTTGAGTATATCAATATAATTAAATAGAGCTTAAATATACATTTGCAGAGGTATATATAAGTATTCCTTGAAAAAGATCTACCTGCCATGTCAGAATCATGAAAGCAATTCTGAGATTATTCCAATAAATTAGAAGTCTTGGGGGGGGGGAGGGGGAAGTGTCAGTAATTAACATGAAAAAAAAAAGTTTACTTACCATGGATGGCACAAATGGAGCCAAAACACCACCAAATCTGCAAGTCATTGAACAGACACCCAAGCCAGCATTTCTGTTCCAAAGGGGGAAAAAGAGAATGTGTAATTTCAAAACATAATATGATTAGGGGCAAGATTAGAAAGGCAAAGGCACAAAATGAGCTCAAACTAGCTACGGGAATAAAAGGAAACAAGAAGACTTTTTATCAATACATTAGAAGCAAGAGGAAGACCAAAGACAGGGTAGGCCCACTGCTTAGTGAAGAGGGAGAAACAGTAACAGGAAACTTGGAAATGGCAGAGATGCTTAATGACTTCTTTGTTTCGGTCTTCACCGAGAAGTCTGAAGGAATGCCTAACATAGTGAATGCTAATGGGAAGGGGGTAGGTTTAGCGGATAAAATAAAAAAAGAACAAGTTAAAAATCACTTAGAAAAGTTAGATGCCTGCAAGTCACCCGGGCCTGATGAAATGCATCCTAGAATACTCAAGGAGCTAATAGAGGAGGTATCTGAGCCTCTAGCTATTATCTTTGGAAAGTCATGGGAGACGGGAGAGATTCCAGAAGACTGGAAAAGGGCAAATATAGTGCCCATCTATAAAAAGGGAACTAAAAACAACCCAGGTAACTACAGACCAGTTAGTTTAACTTCTGTGCCAGGGAAGATAATGGAGCAAGTAATTAAGGAAATCATCTGCCAACACTTGGAAGGTGGTAAGGTGATAGGGAATAGCCAGCATGGATTTGTGAAGAACAAATCATGTCAAACCAATCTGATAGCTTTCTTTGATAGGATAACGAGCCTTGTGGATAAGGGTGAAGCGGTGGATGTGGTATACCTAGACTTTAGTAAGGCATTTGATACGGTCTCGCATGATATTCTTATCGATAAACTAGGCAAATACAAATTAGATGGGGCTACTATAAGGTGGGTGCATAACTGGCTGGATAATCGTACTCAGAGAGTTGTTATTAATGGTTCCCAATCCTGCTGGAAAGGCGTAACGAGTGGGGTACCGCAGGGGTCTGTTTTGGGACCGGCTCTGTTCAATATCTTCATCAACGACTTAGATATTGGCATAGAAAGTACGCTTATTAAGTTTGCGGATGATACCAAACTGGGAGGGATTGCAACTACTTTGGAGGACAGGGTCATAATTCAAAATGATCTGGACAAATTGGAGAAATGGTCTGAGTTAAACAGGATGAAGTTTAACAAAGACAAATGCAAAGTGCTCCACTTAGGAAGGAAAAATCAATTTCACACATACAGAATGGGAAAAGACTGTCTAGGAAGGAGTACGGCAGAAAGGGATCTAGGGGTTATAGTGGACCACAAGCTAAATATGAGTCAACAGTGTGATGCTGTTGCAAACAAAGCAAACATGATTCTGGGATGCATTAACAGGTGTGTTGTGAGCAAGACACGAGAAGTCATTCTTCCGCTCTACTCTGCTCTGGTTAGGCCTCAGCTGGAGTATTGTGTCCAGTTCTGGGCGCCGCATTTTAAAAAAGATGTGGAGAAACTGGAAAGGGTCCAAAGAAGAGCAACAAGAATGATTAAAGGTCTTGAGAACATGACCTATGAAGGAAGGCTGAAAGAATTGGGTTTGTTTAGTTTGGAAAAGAGAAGACTGAGAGGGGACATGATAGCAGTTTTCAGGTATATAAAAGGGTGTCATAAGGAGGAGGGAGAGAACTTGTTCACCTTAGCCTCTAAGGATAGAACCAGAAACAATGGGTTTAAACTGCAGCAAGGGAGGTCTAGATTGGACATTAGGAAAAAGTTCCTAACTGTCAGGGTGGTTAAACACTGGAACAAATTGCCTAGGGAGGTTGTGGAATCTCCGTCTCTGGAGATATTTAAGGGTAGGTTAGATAAATGTCTACTAGGGATGGTCTAGGCAGTATTTGGTCCTGCCATGCGGGCAGGGGACTGGACTCGATGACCTCTCGAGGTCCCTTCCAGTCCTAGAATCTATGAATCTATGAATCTATGAATCTAGAACGAGCCCTTAACAAGCAATTCTATTCTCAGATATCATCCAAGCTTTACTGTACTTTTTCAAATGAAATGTATACAAATACTTTTTTAAAATGTCAATCCATCACTTGGGAGAGCCTGACAATGTTTTTGTTTTGTTTGGGGGGGGGGAGAGGGGAAATCAGTCTATTAATGTAATTAATATAAGTCCAGCAGGTAAGTCAACCTGTGTAACAGTAAAAATTACTATAACCAGCCAATGAAGAAAATATCCCATCTTGTTATACCAATAGAATAAAAACCAGCAGGATCTTATTAAGAGGGATAAGGCAAAGATGCCACATTTATTGTAAATATAATGATAAAGCAAAAGATAAAAGTAAACAATGTTGTTTGACTACTTATTCCTATCACTACCTATTCCTTATACACACACACACACACACACTTATATATATATATTAATTCACACAATCATTCATTTAAGTTCTGTATAGGTGTTATAGTTACCAGCCTAGAAGTTGCTCATGCCAAGTTACTGGCCAGGTATCTTGGTCATGAGGATGGAGCCGAGTCTGTGTCAGGTGCACCTGATGCTCCTGGAGGTTGGCAGCAGAACCAGAGACTCAAAATCCTCAGTCTTGAGAGTCCATTCTTATAGGAATTAATTCCTATGTTAGTCTATGGGAGCTGTTTCATCCTGCTGTTGCTGATTCTATCAGCGGATGGCACATTCCTGGGCACATTCCTGGTGGTTCCACACTGTCCAAAGTTTGTGTTTCTCATCCTTCCAGGTGATGGGGTGGATCCCAGTTTACCCTCCAGGGATTCTGGTGGTCCACTTTACACATTCTTCGGCCGATGGATACTCCCTTTCTAGGCTGGCACCTCCCTAACCATTCATGTACATCAAGCATTCATCAACATATATTTCATATCTTAACCATATTTTAATTTACTGTCTCCACCATTTTCGGGGTGTGTGCTAATTCATTTGAGACTCCCAGCCCTTTAATCACAGAGGGTGGGGGTCTGTTCCTAGGAGCCCTTGCTGTTACAATGAAGTGAAAGTCACTTAATGGCTTATAGCGTTTGTTTACATTGTATCGATTACTTCAAGAACAAAGTCAATTAACTTGTTTGTAAGTTTTACATAGTGATAAAGTATCTTTCACAGGACAGATACAATCAATGGTTTCTACAGACAGTAGCTTACAAGTTTTAACAGAAGACCCAAGAGATTTTTGTACTTGGTGAAACAGTTGGATTTTAAAGTGTGGAGGGCAAATTATTGGGGGGTCACTGTTACTTGGCGGAATCACTGTTAGTACCTTCTTTAATATCCCTACAATCTATCTCCCAAGGATATCCATGCCAAAAACCCCATCCTCTGATGCAATCCAGTACTTCCCCAAAAGTCTGAATAAACAGATAGGCTTTACATTATGCCCTACAAGTCAATAAATGTTGGCTACTCTGGACTGGGCTACAGAATGAATTCTAAAGTTGACAGGAACCTCATGGAGAATGATCTAGCAACTCCCTCCTTTATAAACTGAGTAAGCTGCAGCTTAAGGGCCTCTACTGCAATATCTCACAGGGAGAATGGCAGTCTCTGAAACAGGCAAGGTCCTAAGTCATTTAAGTCTTTATTGATCAAAAAGAAAACAAAGTCCACAAAGAAGCCAGTGGCCTGTCAGTTCAGATCCTTGAGCACTAGTGTATCATGCTCCTAGAGAAATACACCAGCTACCAACTGTGCTGCTACATTCCACTTAGTTTTCAAATTAATTTTAAAAGGTACAACATCATACAGAGTGGACTGTAATAAGACATGGATAAATGTAGAAAGGTCCACCTCAGAAATAAATGGTTGCAACTTCCTGATCAAATGCAAATTCTTTCTGGGCCACTGCAACTATATGACTGCCTAACAGCAGCTGGGAGGTCTATTAATACCACTGGTTGTGAACCTGAGTGACAGAGAATAGACACGCGTGATATTATCTTAAACACATCTTTCAGTTGCTTCTCCCAACCTATCATCACTTCAGTCATATCCGGTCTGAGCTTCAGCCTGGTTGTCCTCATTTCCCTAATCTCAACCACAACCTGGCTAAATCACCGAACCACAGCTAATGGATTAAACAAGACAAATATAGAATTAGAGATAGGTCACCAACATACCAAAATGACTGAGGTCCATGTCTTTTCCTCACTAACTTCTAAAAGCTCTTTACCCATGTTGAGCAAAACAGATGACTGCATAGACCCCTGTGGAAGCCCACACAAGAGTAACTTCTCTACTATCTGGCATTCTCGCAAAAGGAAAATAAGGAAGTCACTCAGAATCTCTGCATCTACCCCTCTCATGTTTGCAGAAAAGCCAATAATTCCCCAGACAATGATACTGCAAGCAGCTGGCACATCTAACAGCAGCAGTGTGGACATCTGATCTTTGGCCATTGCCAGGAGGAGTTCTGCCAACAAAACTCAGGGCAAACCCATGTCTCCTCCCAGAATTACATGGGTCAAAAATTTTTAATTCTATCTTTTATCAGGTATGGTTAATATTCTCCCAACCCCTCTAGATTACCACCAGCTCCAAACATCTCCTTTCTCCGATAGAATCCATACAAAGAACAACCAGTTAACATATCGAAAAAAAATTCATAGTAAAATGAACCTTCCCTCTCTTTTCCATAAAACCTAGGTCTCTCAAATCCAGAATGTTAATGGATTTTCTAACAATAATGGGGGAGAACACGGTGTTCTAAATGCAAAATACTTATTTTCATCTACATACAAAAGAAGTATGAGTTAATTAAAAAATTAGTACTTAATTAACCTAATCCAAAAGTCAACAACATGTTGCTCATGTAAAACACTGTCACTACAACTCAGAGAACTGAATCCATTAGCATTCCAGAATGATTTAGAGAATATTTTCTAACATGGTACATTTTGCTCTGGCTGACTAGAACCTCCACTACCTCAATAATGTATCTACTACAGGAACTATCAAAACTGAAATGAAGGATTATGGTTAATAAAGTATAGAAAGCCCATTCCAAAGCAAACCATGGGAAAAAAAGGCAAGTGTGTTTTGAAATACAAACATATCTACCATCCTTCTCCTCCATTGTTGACATACACATTTTATGACACCTTTCAGACCATTGTGAAAGCAAGTCTTCAGATGCCGTCTCAGACAGTCTAAGGGCCTAATTCTGAGATCAGTGTAATTACAGAGTAACTACACTGTAGTCAACAGAATTACACTGGTGTAAAACCAGTGTGAAATCAGAATCAGGCCCTAAATGTTGTTCTAATTAGAGATCATCTAAAATTCACCTGCCAAGTTTATTGTTTTAGTTCTACTATATCGTTTATACATTAGGATTGTGGAAGCACCATATACAGCTTCTCACACTCAAAAGTGGTGGTAAGCTTATTATATCCAATTTATCTATCATATAGGTAGAATTTAGTGGCAGGTAACTGAAAACCAGAAGAATATTTAACATTTCAGTTCAGTGGATAGAAAAATTCATCAAGCAAAAAGGAAATCTACTCCCCACATACTTAAAATTGAGGATTTGCAAATGCTTGAGTTTCATATACAAACAAGTATTGATAATATACAGTTGTCTATGTGGTTGCATTAGGGTGAATGACAATCCTTCCAAAGGATTTTAAAAAAATGTTAATACATTAACTCTTATTGGTCCAACTTCTATTGGTGAAATAGATAAGCTTTCAAGCTTACACAGAGCTCTTCTTCAGGTCTGGAAAAAGCTCTGTGTAAGCTTGAAAGCTTATCTTTTTTACCACCTGAGAGTCTACAGTACATTACTATTGATGAGACTGAGATCTCACTGCAAACATTCTGTTCACAGTATGTATTCTTAAAGGGTAAAGTGCTAAAACATATTCTGAATAACCAGAGTACTCATTTTCTGAAAACAGTATACCCTATATTTTATTAGGCTATGAAGAATCACTGACTGATATGGTTATGAAGAGTAAAAGATCAACGGAAAATGCTTTCTTATCAGCAAACACCACAAACAGTCCAGGGGTGTTCCTGAATGATTTTGTCCTGTTAAGGTAGTACCTATGCCCTTATTACAACTAGTGTATGTAGCTTAGTTTCCCCAGGGTTGAGTGAGGCTTTGGGAAGAAAACTAGGAGATTTATAAACTGGTTCATATGAACTTTAAACAACTTTGGGCAAGAGGTCTGAGAGCAATCCTGTCCTTAGAAAATCATGTATAGGGAGGACCTGACATAAGGGCCTGAATCTCCCATACCCTTCAAGCTGAAGTAGTGGCTCCAAAAAAGTCAGTCTTCACTGACAGGTGTTATAGTGAACAGGTTGCTAAGGGCTCAAAGTAGAGGACCCATCAACCTCAATAATGCTGTACTGAGGTCCCAAAAGGGAGGAGACTACTGAACTAGAGGAAAACCATGAATAAAAGCCTTTTAGGAATCTAGCCATTGGAGGATGAGAAAATACAGTGAGGACAGCCCTGCAGAGGAGGGTGATATAAAGATATTGCTATTAGATGCAAAGATTGTTTTAGAGCTAGTAAATAGTCCAAATAGTGTTGAGAAGGGAGCCAGTTGGTCCTGAGATGTCCAAATAGAAAAACCTTTTCCACTTCAGCTTTCTAAGTCAGTCCAGATGAGATTTTCCTGCTTGGGAGCAGAATGTTCTTTACTTTAGCTCAATAAGTTGTTTCAGTGGATATAGGCCAGTCACATCTAGGCTGTCAGACCTATGATGGATTTGGATGTAGAATGACTGGTATTCTGCAAGACTATGTCAGACAGAGCAGAGAAGGTGACTGGGGCTGCACAGAGAGGCTGGTGAGGAAGGCTGCCATCTTACAATAATCTGCTGTGGTCATCTTCCTCAGATCAGCTCACAAGCAGACTATGGGTAGACGTGGATCACTTGTCTCTAAATGCGTGGCTATCTCTGGCAAGCACTTGATGAACACCTTCAGTGCTATAGAAAGACCAGAGGACAGGCCCTGCACTAGTAGTGAAACGTTCCCACCAGGAATCTGAGGTACATTCTGTGAGCTGGATGTTGAGACATTGAAGGTACAGAGTAGGACTTCAAACCTCTTTCTTCTTTTGAATGAGAAAATAATGGGGAATAAAAATCAGAATCTCATTATTGAGGATCCTGACGAGGGACAGGGAAGGTGGGTGGGCATGGTGGTAGAGAGATTTTAGAACATATACAGTACCGATTGTTAACAAATCTCATGGTATTCCCAGTCTGGGTGTCCAAAAAAAAGGCAGTTGCCAAACGTGATGAGGGGGTATCAAGGTAGTGATCTTCAAAAAGTTCTGCTAGGCTCTCAACAGAGGTGTAGAAACTGCTGTTCAGAGGATGTCAAGTGTGCTGTAACTCAGGAAGAGATATCTATGTTGCAACCTCTTTTTCCCTCAGTGGCTCTGATGCCTTCTGTGGATTAAAATGATGTCCCTGTCCCCCATACTATCTGAAGGAAGTTTTAGGTCTGGCTTGCTTTCTCCTTGGATAGAGTATACAAGCTCAGCGAAAATGCAAAAGTAGCTCAAGTCCTTTAATGACTGAAGGGCTTTATCAGTTTTTGACTTGAAGAGATTGTGGCCCTCAAACAGAAGACCTGCTATGGTGGTTTGGACCTCGGTAGGTATTCCTGATGACTGGAGCTAGAAGGATCTTTGCATCACCTCGGACAGCTCCCCCCAACCACCACCCCTGCCAGGCTCTCAGCTCCCAGCTCTCTGCCACAGCCGGGCGGCTGCCTTCAGGCTCCCCGCTCCCCGCTCAGAGCCCGGCAGCTGCACTGGAGTCCAGGAGCCACCCAGACTTCAGGCATGGAGCTCACAGTGGTAATTACTGCAGTGGTTTTAAGTCAACGTACGTTTCTAGTGTAGACATGCCCTAGTCTCCTCAGGAACGCAGCTACCAAAGACATACGTTTTGTGAAAACTTGAGGAGCTGCCAACAGGCTAAAAGGCAGCACAGTGGATTGGTAATGTGAGTGTTTCACTGTGAACCTGAGCAACTTCTGTAACCTTAAAATATTGCCTCATGAAAGTAAGTGTATCTTAAGTCAAGCAAAGCATACTAGTCCCCGTGTCTGGATGGGGCAGGCATTGATGCAGAGACAGAAGGAGGAGATTGTCTACACCTATAATCCCTACTCTTCTTTCTCCACAGGTCCTGCTGAAGAGTAGGGCCAGAGTAATGGTGGGTCTGCTGCATGGGCAGGGAGGCTAGGCCCCCCCCCCCATCACCTCCATCTGCAGCTCCCCCCCAGTGGCCGGAGCCCCGAACACATCCCCTCCCACTGAATAGGAATGCCTTGAATGTGGTCTGGAAACTGGGAAGGGGGATGCCACAGATTCCAAAAAGGCCACTGGACAGGTTTAGGATCCCAGTGACCTCCTGGCCACCCACTCGATAGTGCTCCAGCTGAAGGATCCCTGGCAGGGTAAGTAGTGCCTCAGTGGGGAATAGTGAGAGCAGCTGTGAGGTTGGGAAATGTAGGATTCAACCTCCGATTCAGAGCAGGACAACTCTCCTTCCATTGACCTACGGTGCCAGTGACTGGTGCCGAGTTGGAAAAGGAAGCAATGTAGCAAGTGTTGCAGGCTTCCCCTTTGAAGGTACTGAAGGATGAGCCATACGAGGCAGTCAGGGCTGACCTGGCACAGAGTCCTGCAGCAATATTGTTGCAGCTCCGAGGTCTGCCGGTACCGAGAGCACAGACTCTTGTTCCGTTGGCAATATCAGTTTTGAAAAGCTCAAGAGATCTCTGGCAGCCACAAATGTCTCCAGTGTAATCAGTACCAAGAGGTTGGCAGTACAGTGCGGTGCTGCAGATGTGGAAGGTGATCCCTCAGGCTCCAGCCTCAACAGTTCCTGCCTCAGTCCTGGAGTCAATGGTCCCTGTTTCTGCATTGCCAGAGAAGAGACGTGCTTGAACTTTGGCAGCACTTTACTCTTAACTGCACTTCTAGCAGATTTCAGTCCCAGAGAGCTACTCTCAGCGGTCTACTTGGAGGCCTTATGCCTCTTCTTAGGCATAAGGGGATGGTGAGCAGTGGCTGGACTCAGGCAAGCAGGAAATGCATTCTTCACTGAAGCCAAAGCACTCAGTGCAGAGTCCAACTGACCTGGCTTTGATGGAGGTCTCAAGCCTGCCTCCATAAGAAAAACTTTAGTCTATTTTCATGGCCCTTTTTTGTGTGAGGCTTAAAATTTCTGCAGATCTGGCAGCGATGCCAAACACAAACTTCCTCCAAACACTTCAAGTAGCCTAGGTGTGGGATGCTCATAGGCAGTGGCTTAGTGCAGGAAACAACAGGGCTTGAAGTCCAGTGTCTGAGGCATCCCACTGTACTGGATATTGGATGAAATCATCAGGTGTGGTAACATTTAATCTAACTACACTAATAACTAACTAATAACTTTAATAATGCTATAAAACCATTTACAATAAAATCTAGAAAGAGCTTACTGAGAACCCTTGCAAAGGCAAGTCCGGGTGGTAAGAAGAAACTCAAGGGGCTTGAAGTCAGCTGGGCCTTTATATTGGTGACCGGAGGGGTGTGACAGCTTGAGCCACCCCAACAGGTTTCACTGAGGGAAAAATTTCCAACAACTGTAAGCGGAGCACACAAACACTGAGTGGAATGCATCTGTGCAATCACTCAAAGAGCTTCTGTTGCATGAACTACTTTGAGATTTTGAAATTTGGCTGAATTTCAAATCTGAACAAAACCCAAATTATTCAAAATTCTCTGAAGGAAAATTCCAGAAAAAATTGTTTTGGATTGAAACATTTTGTTTTAGCTTTGACTTTTTATTACTATATATATTATCTTCTAATTTATAATTCAAAAAATAAAAACAAAGTAATTTCTAAACAAAAGTTGATCTTTTTGGTTTTACTCAAAATTTCTGTGAAAATAATAAAATTTCAAAGTTTCAATTTTGACTGAGCTGTATTTTCCATCAGAAAATGTTGATAAAACGCTTTTATAACCAGATCTATTAATACCTATCTATGAAAAATTAGTATAAACTAGTATATATTTTTATTTTGTATAAAGCCAAGAATCAAACTAAAAGTTACAGTAACACAACCCTTGCAGTGTCCGTGTGCTTCTCTGTGACTCTGTTACAGAATCACAGAGAAGCACACGGAAACTGCAAGGGTTCACAGGTGGTAAGAAGGATCTAAGTGACGATTGGCCCTGCCTCCACACATTATGACCTGGGAGTGGGGAGGTGAAGAAAAATCTAGGGTTGGGGTGCGGCTGCAACAGACACTGCTGGCCAAAAGAATCATCTTGCATTTGCCTGGGGTGCTTGTGCACCCCAATAGTAGAAGCGATATGAACAATCATTTGAAGAAGAAATAAGTGTTCTTAGTGGGTACTGTAGCTTTGTGTTGGTTCTAGTAAACTATATTCCTGGAGTCATTTTCTGCCATTGTTTCTATTACAGGATTAGTCTCTGGACCAGCAGGCAATTCACTTCTGGTTTATTTGGTTCCCCACTCTCCTCCCCCACCCCTATATTTTCTGGATGTTAGGAAGCATATTAAGTGTCTATTGCACTAAATAGGTGTTAACTGAAATTAAAACCTGCATGTATTTTACTAGTAATAAAATTGAAGAAACGGATTGTACTATGACATTTCAGGTTTCCTCTTTTTTAATTTTTGTTTTTGAACAAAATATTTAATTTAACAACATACAGCATAGTTACACTTCAGTATAAAATGGGGAAAAGAATACTGAAGATGTCTGCAAAACTGCATAATACCACAAGGTGGTGCTAAAGTTCTGTTTTCAAATTAACCATCTGGCACAAAAATTGAAGTACTAGTGTGACATTTTTCTTGTATAAAATAATGAAAATATTTGAAACTAATTAAAATATCAAGAATATATAAACAGATATAATCACTAACCTGTAAGTGAAAACATTTTTAGTATGGGTCCTGCGATGCAATAACATACTCTTTTATAAAATGTAATCAAATTTCAAGAATGAAGATAGTTTAGAAAAATGGTACTCTTCCTCGCTCCACCCCTGCTCTCCACCTCTCCAAACATAACATATGGTTATTTTTGTTCCAGAAGTAAGTGTACAGATTCTCCAGGGGAACAGTGCTGTACCTGATTAACTCTCCTCTCCCCTCCCGCCCCATCACAAATTACTTATTTCAATTACAATTGAGTATTGGTATAATTTTCAGTAGATATGCGCTGTTGCATACCTGGCAATAGCAGCAATATGACTTATGAAATAAAATGTTTAAACCATATGATCACTGTGAAACAAACAAAAGCCAAGAAATTAAAAAACTTCTCACTCCAGGCTTAACTCACACAATTCAGACTCAGGGAGAATGATAAGTACAGGACGAGGAGGCAAACATTAAAAATACACAAAATTTTTGTAACAAAACCCAAATTCAACTAGTTTTTAGGTGAGTTAGTTATAAACCTAAAACTTGGCCCAGGTTTTCAAACACATGGATTTGTTTCATGTAAAGCTCCTCCCATGGTCTGTGACAGAAACTTCAAAATCCTGAAGAGTCAGAGTGTGCAGTTCTCCTTCAGTTGTGATATTTATAAGCTGAGAATTACTAGGAACCTTTAGTGCTAAGTGCAGTTCAAGGTGTTGGTGACCATTTTTAAAAGCTCTGACTCTCCCATGACCACCCTCAACTATGCTCCTACTGTAGTTCCTAGTTTATAACTCTCCAAGAGCATCAGTAGTCTTCCTTAATGGAGGGCCTCAGGCTATGGAATTTGCTCCCACTGACTGTCCCCTAGAGCTCTAGATTTGTATATTTCAAAGCAGAACAGCATCTCTTGGGTGTGCAGCCAGCTCTAATGAGCTGCAGGGAATTCCATAGCTATATAGCTTGGAACAGCAATGACAGCATAGCAGGCAGAGGCTCAGCCAAAGGGGTTTTAGCTACCCACGATCTCCTGACCTCTACAGCTAATGAAGTCATCAAACTGATTTTTACTATTTGAACTCTGAACATTATTGTCTGGTGTTTGGTCCAACCTCTTCCAACCCCTCTCTCTCACATTCCTTCCACTAACAGCCTCACTTTCCTTGTCTGCTGCTCCTTCCTTTCCCATTTCCTTCTGCGTCCCTACCCCCTTTCTTACTATTTACTCATCTCCTACTGCTATTTCTCCCTGCCTAATAAAGAAAAATGAATAAAAGGAAAAAGAAAAGGAACTAACAAGCAGTGTGCCTAACATAGTCCTGTGACTTTGCTTATACATGGTTGCCCCTCACCTCTTTTCTCCTTACTTATTGTTTTATTGTCCTTTCTAACTGTAAGCTTTCTGGAGAAGGTATCACATCTTCCTTTGTGTTTGTTTACACAGCAGCAAGCACAACAGGGCCCAAATTCTGACCAGCATTTTTGGGGCACTACTCCCATATAAATGATAATATTTTGGCAGCATGGGAAAGAGAGGGAGAACAGGGCTTCAGCCCCAGGCAGTGGGGTTCAGCTTCAGCCCCTGGCCTCAGCAAGTCTAAGCCAGCCCTGGTGACCCCATTAAAATGAGGTCTCAACTCACTTTGAGGTCCAGACCCACAGTTTGAGAACTACTGGACTAGATGATCATGATGGTCCCAGCCTTAAAGTCTATGAATCTAAATGTTAACAATTAATGCATTAATACAAATTTAAACAAATCATTAGCCAGAAGTTATATTTCCTATGCCAAAAATTATTCAAATTTTCAATTACCTCACTACTGTTGGGTAGAGTTCAGAAGTATAAATATACACTATGTTGAAGGCAGCACTGACAGTCAATTTTCCACACAAGGCTAACAGAGCTGGACTGAAGAAAAAACCTTTGGAAGAGAGAAAATAAATAAATGTGAATATAAAGAAATATGTACACTTCTCTGGTTTTTTTGTACTAAGTTGAACACATGGTCTTTTTCAAGAGACTTAAATACAAGTATAGCATTTACTCTTTGCTACTAAAGTTTGTTCTTCCAGCGTAAAAGCTATCTATCCTGTCACTTACCTTCCTATCCCAGTTCAGGAGGATATTTGGAATTAAAGACCTCTTTTCTGTAGAAAAAAAATTCCCCACAGTTCACTAATTAAGTGTAGACCTTTTTAAAAAAAATTATTTTAAGCCATTTGTAAATGGGTTTTGCATAGTAATATTTTTTATAAATTTATTGTCTGACCTGTATGATCATAAATTGATGCCTAACTGATGTACTCAAATTTATGATGCTACTGCACCACATATACAGGACTTCATCACACTCACAGATGTCTTTCTGACAACTAAAATCCTTGCCTCCAGAGAAAACACATTCTGTTTTGTGACTAAGATGTATATTTCTGACCAAGAAGTCTCTCCCAATGCTTTTTGGGAAACCCAAGGTTACTAGCAATAGTAATGACATGAGAGAGGGAGAGAAAAAAAAGAAAAGGTGGGATTTTTTAAGGTAAAAATTAAATAAAAACATGAATGTATTATGAAATACAAAATTATGGACTATGTGACTGAATTCATAAGCCTATTCAATCTAAAGGCATACATGGTCTAAAAGGAAAAGTTTGAAATTCTGTAAGTAAAAACAAGAACATTGTAATTGATACCCTAGTCCACTAACTAGATAGGCCTACTACTTCCTTGTATTATTCCTTAGATAATGACACACTTTTACCAACTTATTTGCCTTTCACTAAACACACACTCAATCAATGCTATATTCACTGGAGAAGAGTACAGATCTTTTAAAATCTGAAAGAATTAAGTTTAACTCTCCTGTTACCATGATTTTACTTCCACCATTTTGATGAAACAAACTGTGACACAAACTCATTTGTAAAAAGATGTTTTGGGTAGAAATCTGGATCTTCAATTTTACTTGCTAGAAAAGAAGGAAAAAAGTCAGATTTATGTTCCAAGACCTGTATTTCAGATTCTTCCTCCAATTCTGGGTTCAACTTATTTGGATCAAGTCATGTTGGCTAAGTATTGGAAAAGATAGTTTCTCAATTTTTGTCCTTGTATGATTCCAATTCTTTTTAACTGGATCAAGCCAGATTTCTACTTGAACTGAAATACTAGTTTCATCAGCATATACACTGGAACTCTGAAACTTCCTTCAATTGCTTTTCCAAGTTTCATGTCTTCCTGCAGAAATCTTTGTAATGTAAAGGGGATACAAAGGTTATTCAAAAAATCTTCCACGTGCTCAATGCAAATGTCAACATACATCTACTAGCTGGATGCAAACGCAGGAACCCAGTCTTCCTGATAATTCCACTGAGTGTCACTGGGAAACTGGGGCATCAATTTTCTTTTTTTCAATCAACAAATCATGAAGCTGAGGGTGTTTGCAGCACCTTTTTAAATTCCACAGTGCATTTTAGAACTTCAATTATTACTGCTTTTTCAGTGAGGCTTAAATGATGTGCTGAACAGCCATACATTAGACATTTACGATTATTATACCTGAGGTGTTATCATGTTATTCCTGAGGCAAAAGACAAAAGACTCACTTTCCGTATTTCTCTTTGCATTCCTGGATGGCATCGTTAGCAACTCTAGCACAATATTCCATGGCCTTTTTTTCAGAAGTAGAATCAATAGTATTAAACACAGTTTCTCCTGAATGGATGTTGATAACCATCAGTGAGGCAATTCTAATTTTTAATCAGCAATTTCACATCAAGTGTCAACATGAAACCTTTCAGTTCTTCCATTATTTCTTCGCCTGAAGCATCTAGTAGTGGCCCTGTGAATTTAAATCTGTCTGGAGGAATATATCCAAAGGAAAGTTCTTCAAATATTTTTGATAATGGGTAATTTTGTGCTACTATTTTGGGCAGAATTTTGTGAAAATGATGTTAGAAAATAAGAAAGTTCCAAATTTCTTATCAAACTCAAATCTTTGCCATTCAGTTATTTTTTATGGTATAATCACCAATTGGTTGATCTTTGCCATTTTTTGTGTGTCAGAGATGACCAGAGATTGCTCATAAATGAAGTTGATATTAAGCAGCTGCTGGAGCACTTGGAATAGGGAATGGTCACCATGACTATGCTTTTATGATAATGGCATCAAAAAAGTTGCACATGAAGGGTCATCATAAAGATTAATGTTTTACTCTTCCACTTCGGTAGGCAAAGTTTTATTCAATGGCACTTTCCATCTTGAAGAACCCAAATATATGTTTATATTTTACTGCAGAAGAACTATCCATGCAGGAAAGTGTAGCCCTCAAAGTCCCTATTACACAGATTAAAATTCTGTCTGGCACTCACAGTCAAACACTAGAAAAAGTCCCAGGATATGATTAATTCAATATGAATTGCTTTTTTAAAAAATTTCTCTCCCAGATACACAAAATAACTTTCAAATTCAACGGACCATTGACATCAATGGAAGAGCTGCACAAGTTAAAAGAACATTCATGTTGTGTACTACCACGCAAATCTAAGTAAATAATTTTCTCCTGTTGGAACTTGCTACCTTTGTTCACCAGAGTCCATTACGAGAGACAAAAATGGAGGAAGCTGCTCCTACCTCTTAGAATTATTTTTGAAACCAAACAAAATTATAGCTTAGTTTGCCCCACTTTCCAACTCAGAGTCCCTATGAATGAATGTCTTAATCCTAAAAGAATGGGAAGGAGGGGTGGATGTGGGACTATAAGAAAGTTCTAATTGTGTTTTAAATTTAAAAAATAAGTTTTTAAATTGACCAATAGACAGCATCTTTAATGGCTGAAAAGTTGTAATTTGTCTTATTCCACATGTGAAATGATTTGGATCTATTTTGGTTGATAAACAAGTTGAGCTATCTAGAAATCAAGATAGATTTCTGATAGATGAGGGCATGCAGTGCATGTGTTTAGTACTTAATTATAATTTTAAATCCACTATAATAAAATCAAGATTTTTTTGTTAAATATTCAAGGAATGCAGACTCGGGCTAATAAAAATTGCTTTGTTCTAATAACTACAAGGTCAGATTAGAGAGGGAATAATCCTCACTTCATGCTGGGAACTGAATCAGACTGTATGATGCTGGGAGCTGAATGGTTTAACGGACTACAATCATTCTGGGCCAAGAACCAATTTTCCTCAGACCAGGCTAGAAACTGACACACATGGTAACTTTATCAATTACCCACAACACCAAAACTCCAAATGGAGTAGGTTTTATGAAATTCAGCAGTGCTTCAGCAATCATTACTCTGTGCTAGTGCACTATCTTTAAAGATGTTTTTTTACTCTTGCTTTGACACATGGATGAACATCACGCTGTTTTTAAAAAAACATCAGAAAAAGTAAAAAATTAATTTGGATTGAAAGGGACTGAAATGAAAGTCAGTCCATCACATAAAATAGCAGAAACTACTATTTATTTCTGCCTGTATGCCAAATATAGATACACTTCTACCCCGATATAACACGAATTCGGATATAACGCGGTAAAGCAGCACTCCCAGGGGGCGGGGCTGTGCACTCCGGTGGATCAAAGCAAGTTCGATATAACACAGTTTCACCTATAATGCAGTAAGATTTTTGGGCTCTGAGGACAGTGTTATATCGGGGCAGTGGTGTATAACTTTTTCTTAAATCAGTGTATTTTAAAAAGTGGTTAGAATTCAGTGTCTATTGAAAGCTGATATTTGGGGCTGCAGCCCCACATTAGCAGAATAAGCTACCTGTTCCACTGAAACTGACACCAATGTTATATGGTTTTAATAAATGTTTGATCCTTCACTTGCTCACGGGTATAATATAAATTGAGGTTGCAATTGCTCAATGCAGTTTAATATTTCAGACTGAGTGCTCTTACATTCTATTACTATTGTACTGAAGTGTGTTATGGTAATATAGTATATCTTATCCTCCTCAAGCACTCATAGAATCATAGAATCATAGAATATCTGGGTTGGAAGGGACCTCAAGAGATCATCTAGTCCAACCCCCTGCTCAAATGAGATGTGTATCTCATGAGGCTATCCCATTGAGAAAAGTTTTACATTAAAAAGGGGGGGGAAATGCTTACTTGTAATTCTGTTTCTCTGAAGATATAATTCCAAAAAGATTTCCACTCCTAAGCCTTAGGTCATTACCACAAGCCTGGAAGAACTCCCTCAGCGCTTAAATAATTTTGACCCTTGAGGCTCGCAGTAGCAGGATAGAGAGAGAGTCAGGTCCCCTACTGGCTGTTGCATGCTGGATATAAATGCTTCCCGTTGAACATTTCAGTCAGTTCCTTTGGTTTCACAAGATGTGAAACTCCCAGGATGGTCATCCAATTCAAAATGGTTAATTAGGACTCAAAATAAGTCCCACCCCCAAAACACAAAAACTAAGTGCAAACACTGAGGCACCTTAAAAAGGGACTAATCCCCAAACTCTGGGGGAGTTATGGTTACTCAGTAAGAATCCCTTTGTAATGGCATCTCCAGAGAGCAAGACTTACACATAAGTAATTCTTTCTTCTCTAAAGACCTTATCCACCATGATTCTTACTCCTAAACAGTAGGAAGCGGGGTGAATGTCCCAAAAGAAAAAAATAGGTAAGGTTGATACATGCAGCAACGACGTGGCTATTGCCAATAGCGAGAACAAGAAGCAGCCTTAGCTTTAATTACAACTGAGTTCAGCACTTTGATGACAACTACCTATCTGGTCTTAGTCAGGGGAAGGATCTACACCAGCATGGAAGGCGTTAGCACTGAGTCCTGGAGCTCAAAAGCTGTGGCTAGCTCAGGCTTACACTTTGAGAATTTACCCTTTGCAGTACTCTGGTCTGGCCTTGGGCTAGACTTACAGGAATCCCTAGGATGCCTTAAAGAGGGATTTCAGGCACTCCAATATCTTTTTCAGTACACTGGGTAACATCAGCAGGCAAATTTGACATACCCACATATCAAGGTTAACTCCTAGGCAAATGACGTATTGAATACAGTTATGCAAACTGGACACAATCGTGTTGCACTAATATTCATATGTTCACAGAATTTAAAACTACAATCTCTTTCTAGTTTCCATTCTTATATTATTTTCCATTCAGTACAAACTAAAAATTCATATAGACAATGACTTGTTTATATTGCTCTATATTCTATACACTGAAATGTAAGTACAATATTTATATTCCAATTGATTTTTTTTACAATTATATGGTAAAATGAGAAAGTAAGCAATTTTTCAGTAATTACTTGCTGTGACACTTTTATATTTTTATGTCTGATTTTGTAAGCAAGTAGTTTTTAAGTGAGATGTAAATCAGGCTCCTGAAAGGGGTACAGTTGTCTGAAAAGGTTGGGAGCCTCTGCCGAACAGTATCTCAATAGTAACACTACTATTTTGTAACATTAAGTAAAATAAAATGTACATATGAGTAGATAGCTCAAGATTCTACAATGAATCTGGTAGGATTTTTTAAAAACTACTGTAATAATTGTGAAAATACTGTTTGTCACAACTTTATTCAATAGTTTGTACCATGTCCAGTTCTAATGCAATCAAAATATCTCCAAAATATACAGAGACTTTACTAGCCCCCTACTATTTCCTAACCGATTAGTTGAGTTTAATTGTAAAACAGTTATCTGTAGATAGACTAACTCAAGTTTCAGTACATACTCACCAGAATTTTCTGGTAAAATCATGGTAAATATACATGCAAACCCTGCAAATATCAGAAAATAAGTTGTAGTTTTACGTCTTCCAGACCTAAAAGGAAAAAGAGCACATGGTTAGATAAGGTTAAAATCTAAGCTCATCAAGACAGAAAACTTGCCTTTTTGTAATTGTCTGTGAAAAGCCAAGGGCTGTAATAATAATAATTATAGACATATTGTACCATGTTTCAGACAGTGGTTTCAGTTATGTAATTACATATTTTTTTAAATTACGGTGCATTAGTATTCACAGAAACTGTTTTCTAGCAAAATGTTTGATTTTTTTCTCTAAAAAGTTTAAGTGAATTCATGATTCATCAAAAATGTCAACTTCTGCAACAAATGAGCGAGGGGGTCCTATAAACAACAGCCTCATTCACTACACAGCCTTGATTCATTCTGTGAGCACAATCCATTCTGTGCAAAGAATGAGGCTGGGATCCTGTGGAAAATATAATACATGCTCGAGTAATTAAGAGATTATTTAATAATGCATACACACAAGGGAACTGAATTAAGGCTGGATAGGCAACCTTCATTCTGGCCTTTCTAACCCGCGTGCTTGATTGTGCAACCTTAATATTCTTTTACATAGTTTTTGTTGTAATATAAAGTAAAAAGTATAAAATACATTTTATATTTAAATCTTGACAAGAATACATACGACTCCACAAAGGCTATTTCCACAACTGTTTACTTTGGAATAAAAGTGAAGTGGACCTGACTGAGAAGAACCAGCCAACAGTCACATTTGCAGTATTATATTATATACAATTGATATTTACTTACAAGGGATTACAAATATATTTGATTCTCAGTCAGTAAGTTAGAAAATCACTGATAGTTCAGCTGAAAAGTTAAATATATTTCTAGAATAGGGAACGTGCTTTTTACTCAGTTTATACTGTAAAATATATTAGCTATATCTATATATTTCTCTTAGCAGCAGAATTCTGGATTATTTACAATCAACATAGAATATTTGCATTAAAATGATCCTTTTCACCCTTTTGAAACAAAATGTAAGAATTTCTTAATGCATTGTAGATTAAGGCTTATACCAAACTTCAGGCTACCTGGCTTGTTACAGATAATATCTTTTAAACTTTTATAACTACATACATCACTATGCCCGCATAATAATGGATAAAAAAAAAAGTTCTCAAATACAGATGAATATATTCTCAATAAATTGCACAGGTTTCAGTGCAATATGTATGATTTTAGCCTTACAATATAGACATAAAACTAGAAAGTTACTATGCTTACCAGGATTTCTCAATAAAAAACATGCAGAGAGGAAATGCAGGAACTTCTATAAGGCCATAAAGAGCTACATTTAGATACAGATTTCCTCCTAATTCACCAGCATTGAATGTTAGGCCATAGTATACAAGGCTGCAGACATACCTGAAAACATCCATAAAGTTTGATTAGTTTTGATAATAAGCATTTAAAGCTAAGATCTTCAGTTAAAATGTATTTAAATATGTACTGGTAGTACAAAGAGAATTATTTCACACACAGCATTATGGATCCCATTCAAAGAAAGAAAAGATACCACTGATCCTACTTAAAGTCACAAAAAAACCCGATCTTCTTGCCAAAGTATCACCATAAATTAATATTACATATATATATATACACACACACACACACACACAACAACCTGTGGAGATTTGACATTCCATAAGTATTTTTAAAAATTGTTTAATAGACTGAATAGATGTTAACTTCTATTCTATTAAATATATAGCTACGTTTTCTATACATCAGACAAGTACATGAAAGTAGAACAGACTGTCCAGCCTCACAAAAATAATTCATGTAACAAATATAAAAAGGTTAATAAAGTATATTGTCCAGCTAGGAGCAAAGTTTCATTCTCATGGATCAAATATATTACCTCTTTTGACCCAAGCAGTTTGCCAAATTTGGGGTGTTGCAGGTTGTTTCAGTTAGAAGTTTATGATGGAGTCAAGTATTTTCTTTGATGCTGTCACTGTGCCTCAGTGGGTCACAGCTGAGAATGCCAAATTCAGGACTAACTGCTGAGAAATAGGGCAGACTCATCCCAAACTGGTGGTCATTCTATCATTAGATTATACCAAACCAGTAACAAAAGTAAACTTTTGGAACAGACTGCTGGCTTGTAAAGTCTCTCTGGTAACTTCTGTTGTTCGATGTTTGGCTGCATGTGTGTTCTCACTGTGTGCTATCCCAGCTCTGCGCGGATAGTTGGCACAGCAGACTTGACTGAACTGTTCAATAAGCACAGACCCGTTCATAGTGAAGGAACATGGGCAGGTTTATTGTTAATGAAGCACAGTTCTAATGTCCTGGCTCAATGGTTACAGGCATGGGCGGTGGGTATCATAGGCTGGAGGAGGCTGGGCCTCCCCAAACAGCCAGGTGTGGGCCTGCCCATGCTCTGCCCCCAGCTCCCCCATGCAGTGGCCCTGGCTCAGGCAGCTCAGCCTGCCCTCTTGGCACTCCTGGGCTGGGGGGAGGGGGGTTAGCCTGGGGCAGCCGCTGGTGGCCATGGGGAGGGGCCTCTGGGCTCCGGCAGGGGGCAGGGCCAAGGGCAGAAAGGGCGGGGTTGGAAGCTAGCCTCCCCCAGCCGGCAGTCCATGTGCCGTCTATGGTTACAGGTACACTAACTCATGTTTGCCCGTTGCAATGGAGTGGCTCAGTTAACAGCAGAACTTCCCATTATCCCCTAGGCCAGCCAAAGACACTCCCTCTGAGATACCTCTTTATACACCGATACAAACAAGTTACGTATTGCCCCTCTGACATGGTTAGGTGACACTCTCTGGCGTATTTAGGTGACACTCATTACCTTGTACATGTTGGTTCAATCAAAACATCTCTATCCATTATATTGGCATCCTGATCTTATCTTTAAGATGGATCAGCATGTTCCTATTATCGTTGGGGAATGTGTTGGAATTGAGGTGTTCTGGTACCACCTTTCTGGAATGTGTTTGCATGTGTGTTCTGTACCTAGAACTTCTTAGTAATGTGTGTTTCTGAAATATCAACGCTGTTCTTGCCAGATTCTGTGAGCAAGGCCTGTCTCTTGCTCACAACCTGACTTTGCTTTATAGCAGCAAAGCTTTGACCACTACTTTAAACCAGGCCTCATACCAGGGCTTATGTCTCAGGCTCTCTTCCTACTACAACTTCCAAAACTTTTTGTTGTAAATCCACAGTCCAGAGAATCAGAGCAGGTAAGAAGCAAAATGGAGATCTCAGGGGTATTTTATATCCTCTGCCACATGCCTGGAAATTTATTGTCTCAAACAAAGCTCACAGCCCAGTTTGTGGAAAGTTACTGACACAAGATGGAGTCCAGGGTCACAAGAGCATATTACGTGTCCTTACATGGCTTGATGACTCACATGGGATAGCCATTGGCCCCTTGGAGGCTGGGACATCTGCAGGAAGAGCTATCTGGGCGGAATGAGTTTCTTCTATGGTCCATTGTGAGAGCTAAATGTCATTGATGAGCCATCAATACATAGCTGTTTGGTCCTGATGTAAATCTCATCTGGTGGGTGTTACCCAGGAATACAGCACATATGTATGATGCCAGTACATAGCCAATATTTATGACTTTATATGAATGTATCTTTTTTTTACCTGAACAGGATAATCGTACTTAGCAAATCATAACTTTTCCATTGACACCTCACGTGACATACTTTGTACAAGATATGTTGCAATTGTATAACAGTGGCAATATCAATGATACAAATGGCCATATTCAATCATTCAGCATTACAGATGCAATCTTGTTTATTTATAAAGAATGTACAAAGTCCTCTTTGCCACAAACACAGGAGGAACCCAAAAACAGGAGATAGGCGTGAGACTGAAAGCAAAGTAATTCTTTTGCCGGCACCAAACCCAGAAACCCTACTTTTGCTAGGCTTCTCTCAAAGTCACAAACCATGGTTGTCCAGGCTGTGCGTGTCTCTCTTCCTGTATTACTGCACATGGCGAGTAATCTTTACTTCATTGAGTGATGTTCCTATGGGTGCTCAACTGTATAGTTGTGCCCCTAGTTGGAAGGCTGGGGCTTCGGAGTGGCCCAATGAATCCGCAGTGGCGTTCTGGTGTCCAGGGAAGTATGCAGCTGAGATGGTGATGCCGTGCTGGGTGACGGGTTGGATCACAGAAACCCCCTTGGGAGCTGCCACCCGATGTGCAAAGACTACCCCTGCTTCTGTTTTCCCTGCCAGCTCAGGACTCCGGCACCCTGTCTTGCTGAGCCAGACACTCCTGTTTGGCTCCAGACACAGATCCAGGGTCTGAATCACTTGTCCCAAAGCTGCAAGTTTACCTGAAAACAGCTCACAGGAGTGTGCTTGTCTTTAGCACTCAGATGCCCAACTCCCAATGGGGTCTAAACCCAGATAAATCCGTTTTACTCTGCATAAAGCTTATGCAGGGCAAACTCATAAATTGTTCGCCCTCTATAACACTGATAGAGAGATATGCACAGTTGTTTGCTCCCCCAGGTATTAATACATACTCTGAGTGAATTACTAAATAGAAAGCGATTTTATTAAATACAGACAGTAGGATTTAAGTGGTTCAAAGTAGTAACAGACAGAACAAAGTAAGTCACAAGCAAAATAAAATAAAATGCGCAAATCTATGCCTAATCAAACTGAATACAGATAATCTCACCCTCAGAGATGCTTCAGTAAGTTTTTCTCAGACTGGACACCTTCCAGGCCTGGGCACAATTCTTTCCCCTGGTGCAGCTCTTGTTGCAGCTCAGGTGATAGCTAGGGGATTCTTCATGATGGCTCCTCTCCCTCTCTGTTCTCTTCCCCCCTTTATATATCTTTTGCATAAGGCGGGAACTCTTTGTCTCTCTGGGTTTCCACCCCCACCTCACTGGAAAAGCACCAGGTTAAAGATGGATTCCAGTTCAGGTGACATGATCACATGTCACTGCAAGACTTCATTACTCACTTGCCAGCACACACATATACAGAAAGACTCACAGGTAAATACAAGTTTCAGAGTAACAGCCGTGTTAGTCTGTATCCGCAAAAAGAAGAACAGGAGTACTTGTGGCACCTTAGAGACTAACAAATTTATTAGAGCATAAGCTTTCGTGGACTACAGCCCACTTCTTCGGATGCATATAGAATGGAACATATAATGAGGAGATATATATACACACATACAGAGAGCATAAACAGGTGGGAGTTGTCTTACTAACTCTGAGAGGCCAATTAATTAAGAGAAAAAAAAAAAAAAAAAACTTTTGCATTCTTAATCTTTCCCTGTTTGCTGTATAGGATGCTGATCAGGTGGTTTCGCAGTTTCTTTGAGAGTGTGTGACACAGTCTCTCAGCATAGTCTGTGTGATATGTAGATTGTAATGGATTTTTTACCTTTAGGTAAATACAGCCATCTGCAGACAATGGGAGTCATCAAGATTCCAAACCATCATTAATGGTCCACACTTTACACAATTACAATAGGCCCTCAGAGTTACATTTTATATTTCTAGTTTTGGATACAAGAGTGGTACATTTATACAAATCAGATGATCATACTCAGTAGATTATAAGCTTTGTAATGATACCTTACAAGAGACCTTTTGCATGAAGCATATCCCAGTTACGTTACATTCACTTATTACCGTATTTTCTCTAAAACCATCTCAGTTACATTATATTGACTTATTATCAAGTTTTTATAAAACCATATAGACTGCACAACGTCACACAGGAGATAGGCGTGAGGCTGAAAGCAAAGCAATTCTTTTGCCAGCACCAAACCCAGAAACCCTACTTTTGCTAGGGTTCTCTCAAAGTCACAAACCATGGTTGTCCAGGCTGTGCGTGTGTCTCTCTTCCTGTATTACTGCACATGGCGAGTAATCTTTACTTCATTGAGTGATATTCCTATGGGTGCTCAACTGTATAGTTGTGCCCCTAGTTGGAAGGCTGGGGCTTCGGAGTGGCCCAATGAGTCCGCAGTGGCGTTCTGGTGTCCAGGGAAGTATGCAGCTGAGATGGTGATGCCGTGCTGGATACACCAATTCTATAACTTTAGTGCCTCCAAGCATAGAGAATGAGACCTCGCTCCACCTTGCCTGTTGACGTAGAACATGCAGGCAATATTGTCTGTCATGACTCTGATAGTGCAATGTGTGATCAGTGGGAGAAAATGTAGGCAGGCATTGCAGACTGCTCGTAACTCTAGGAGGTTGATATGTAGAGTGAATTTGGTTAAGGACCATCTGTCCTGCACTGTATGAGTGTGAGGTGCGCTCTCCAACAGATTAAGGAGTCAGTTGTTAGTATCATGGACAGTGCTGGTTAAAGGAAAGGGACCCCAACACGGATGTTTTGGGGCTGTGTCCACCAGAGTAGTGAGTCCTTGACCTTCATAGGCATGGACAGAAGTTTGTGAAGGCCGTGTCTGTGAGGAACATAGACTGTACATAGCCACACCTGGAGATAACACGTGTAACTGTGTATACTTTACTACGAATGTGGCAGCTGCCATATGGCTAAGTACCTGGACACATGTCCTGGCTGAGATCTGGGGATAGGTTCTCACCATCTGTGAAATAGGAGGAAGGCTCTGGGTTGTTTGGCATCCAATTGTGCTCTGATAAACTCCAGTTGTTGCACTGGTGTTAGCATAGATTTCTCCAAGTTTATGCGAAGGCTGGGGCTCAAGAAAAAGTCCATTGTCATTCAGGCGGCATGAAGGGCGTCAGTTTCGGATGAGGCCTTGAAGAGACAGTCATCTAAGTATGGAAATATTACGACGCCCTCTTTGCATAGGTAGGCAGCCACTACCTCAAGGACTTTGGAGAATGAGGGGCTGTGCAGAGTCTGAAGGGCAGTACTTTCTATAGTGATCAGTTCTCATGATGAATCAGAGGAACCGTCTGTGGACAGGGTGTATTATGATCCGAAAATACGCGTCTTGGAGGTCGAGGGCTAAGAACCAGTCCCCCTGTTCCAGTGCTGAGATAATGGTGGAGAGAGTAACCATCTTGAAGTGTTGCAGTTTGTCGCACTTGTTTAGGTTTCAAAGGTCTAGGATCAGTCTCCACCCGTTGGATTTCTTTTGGATCAGAAAATAATGGGAGTAAAAAACCTTCCCTCTATGGGACCAGCTCTATGGCTCCCTGTTGCAGAAGGTGGTTTATTTCTTCTCATGGAATGCGTTCGTGATAATGGTCCCTGAAGAGGGAAGGGGAGGGAAGGAGGGAGGGTGGCTGGGTGGGTTAGATAGGAATGGGATGGAGTAGCCTTCCTTGATGATCTCTAGAACACATCTGTCTGAGGTAATCAGCATCCATGATGGAAAGAAACGGGCCAGACGGTCGCCAAACTGGCAGGATGTTGGAGATGACTGTTGTGATTAGAGCAGGTTTCTTGGGGCCTTGACCACACCTTCAAAATTGTTGTTTGGCCAAAAGTGTGAGAGAGATAGCTCCTTGAGGAGGAGTCATATGTCTGCATTTGGTAGGGGGCTTCGGTCAACTTGTTGGGTGTCCTACTGTCAATGGGGAATGTACTGCGGTGATTGGGATCACGGGGAAGGTTGGTATTTCCCTGGTCATCTCTTCAGTATTTCATGCCAAGAGAACAGAGTGTTGCTCGCACATCCTTAAAGAATTCAGCTGTACACTCAGCAAATAATTTGGGGCCCTCAAAGGGTAGGTCCTCAACGGTGGTTTGTACCTCCTTAGGGAGGCTAGAGAGGTGCAGTCATGACACCCATCTCATGACTACGGCAGTCGCAATAGAACTGGCAGCGGTATCCATGGAGTCCAAGGAGGCTTGTAAAGCTGTATGGGCCAAGTTGTATGGGTAAAGCTGTATGTCCTTTGGATACAATGCCTGGAGTTGCTCCTTTTTGTCATCAGGAAGGTCTTGGCACAGTTCCTATATTTTGGAATAACTGAGATAACTGTATTTGGCCATAAGAGCCTCATAGTTCGATATTTGGAACTGGAGCATAGTGGATGAACAAGCCTTGCAACCAAATAGGGCCAATCACTTCCAATCCCTTTCATAATCATGGGGATTGAATGACGTTTTGCGAACGCCCGGTCTAGACAGTGGGCTGGAATCACAAATGTAATTTAATCTAAATAGAGGTTGGTATTGTTGTCCCTTTTCATGCACAGCATTGACCACTAAGGAATTTGAAGTCAGACGAGAAAAAAGAAAATTCCATGTCCTTTGCGAGAATGTAATATTTTTTGTCTACCCACTTGCAGGTAGGCAGGATGTACGCTGGGGTCTGCCATAGCGCCTTGGTGGGGTCGAGAAGGGCCTCACTGACAGGGAGGGCTATTTTGGAGGATGAAAATGCATGCAGGATGTTGAGCAGTTTGTGCTGTTGTTCTTTCACTTCCTCAAAAGGAATCTGGAAAGAGTCTGCTATCATGCCAAACAACTTCTGGAAGTGTTTAAAGTCATCAGCTGACGCAGGGAGTAGAGGCATGATAGCCTCATCAGGGGAAGAAGAGAAGAAACAGTGGCAGCAGAACTTCCTCCGCCAGTTCTTCTTCCTCATCAGCTATGGAGAGAGGCTCAGTCTCTGGTAGTCAAGAGACCAATGGAGATGGCGAACCTATAGGCCTTCAGCTTTGCTCTATGAGAGGCTTCCCAAACTATGCTTTATACATGGCCCAAGGATCCCAGTATGGCCAATGTGGAGGGAGTGACACATGGGGTTGCATCCATGGTAGTCCATATCAGGGCCCTGGTCCAATTGTGGATAGTAAGGACATGTAGAGGACACCTTTTTTGCCTGTCAAGAGTATGAGGGCGGGACAATGTACTCCTCCTCCTCTTCCTTGCTGGGAAAGGGCAGTGCTGTCCTCAGAGAGGAAAGAGAGCAACGCTGTGATTCCAGAGAAGAGGACAGAAGTGGAGGGAGGTTGTCTGAGTAGTGGTAACTGAGGCAGATCAGATACAAGCAGATACTTGGGGTATCTGAACCCTTGGAGGTGGGCGGGGGGGGGTGTATCAGTGCCAAGGGAGAGGTTCATTCTCTTGAGCAGCCAGTAGATGGAGCTGAGCACTTGCTCAACGCTGAGGATTTGCTCGGTGCTGAAGACTTGCTCAGTGCTGGTGGTTTCATCAGTGCCATGGTGCTCAAAGTTGATCTGGTTGGCGTGGTCAGCACCGTTCTTGAAGGTCTCATGTCCTGTCTATGTTGCTGACAGCTGTAGGTCTGCCTGCTTAGGGTCTTTAGATCTGTGCTTAGCTCTAGCACTGGAGATACTTGGATGGTCCCTGGAGCTATGTCCCCTTTCTGAGGATGTCGAAACAACTGACCTGGCAGGGAGTGGCGTTCTGGTGGGCAGAGCCTCAGATGGTGATGAGGGAACCTGTTTCTTCCCGTCAGCACAGGTGTGACGGGTTGGATCACAGAAACCCCCTTGGGAGCTGCCACCCGATGTGCAAAGACTACCCCTGCTTCTGTTTTCCCTGCCAGCTCAGGACTCCAGCATCCTGTCTTGCTGAGCCAGACACTCCTGTTTGGCTCCAGACACAGATCCAGGGTCTGAATCACTTGTCCCAAAGCTGCAAGTTTACCTGAAAACAGCTCACAGTAGAGTGCTTGTCTTTAGCACTCAGATGCCCAACTCCCAGTGGGGTCTAAACCCAGATAAATCCGTTTTACCCTGCATAAAGCTTATGCAGGGCAAACTCATAAATTGTTCGCCCTCTATAACACTGATAGAGAGATATGCACAGTTGTTTGCTCCCCCAGGTATTAATACATACTCTGAGTGAATTACTAAATAGAAAGTGATTTTATTAAATACAGACAGTAGGATTTAAGTGGTTCAAAGTAGTAACAGACAGAACAAAGTAAGTCACCAAGCAAAATAAAATAAAATGCGCAGATCTATGCCTAATCAAACTGAATACAGATAATTTCCTCACCAGTTCCAGAGTGCTCCCTTTTACAGGCTAAGCTCCTTTTAGCCTGGGTCCAGCAATCACTCACACCCCCTGTAGTTACTGTCCTTTGTTTCAGTCTCCTTCAAGTATCCTGGGGGGGGTGGAGAGGCTCCTTCTTTAGCCAGCTGAAGACAAAATGGAGGGGTCTCCCACAGGTTTAAATAGACTCTCTCTTGTGGGTGGAGACCCCCCTCCTCCCTCCTATGCAAAGTCCAGCTCCAGGATGGAGTTTTGGAGTCACCTGGGCAAGTCACATGCCCCTGCATGACTCAGTCTTTGCAGGCCGATGCCATTGTCCACATGGCATCTTGCATGTCTCCGGGAAGACTTCTCATGTGGATTGGAGCATTCCAAGATGCATTGTTCCCTAAGTGTCTCCTGATCAGGTACTTAACCTGGCGAATTCCTTCCTAAAGAAGCTGACCAAATGCCTCACAAAGCTTACTTAGAAATCAAGCAAGCATACAGCCCATATTCTTAAGCTCGAGTAGAAAATGATATATATATGTACAAATTGGATGAATAGATATAGTAGATCATAACCCTTACGGAGATATGTTACATGGCACAGGCAGCACAAAACATATTCCAGCTATGTCATACATACATTTATAAGCACCCCCTCCCCATAAAGCCTTATGGGGTACACTGTCACAACAGGAAGGGAAGATTTTCTTTTAGAAGGACATGGCAAATCAGGGCCAGTGAATGACCTAGCGGAATGTGAGAGCTCCCCGGGGGGAAGTGTCTGGGCCAGGGTCTGATGCTGGACGCAATGATCTCTCCATGAGAAGTCGTAACCAAACGTCCCGGTCTTTTCTGGACCTGGCAGTCAGGTTGTGTCAAGGAGTATACTTTTGCGACATATTATGTATATATGGAGAGGATGAGAAAGGAAAGAACTACTGAACTACACTAAAACTAACAGGTAAGGCACTATCTAACAGGTCAAAATGAGAAGCAGGCTCTGTTGCAGATTCCATAAGAACAGCCATACTGGGTCAGACCAAAGTATCTAGCCCAGTATCCTGTCTTCTGACAGTGGTCAATGTCAGGTACCCCAGAGGGAATGAACAGAGCAGATAATCATCAAGTGATCCATCCCCATCCCAGACTCAAGGTGGTAGAGAAGGAACTAGGCAGTGGTCAGACTGCACAGCGCTATATCTAAAGGTAATAAAGAAATCCAGACTAATTTTTTTTGACATACTGAAGACTTACAAAAACATAAACTATTATTTAGTCATAGGTCAGAAGGTTAGTAATAGGTGTTCCCGATCAGCTTAAACAAAGTTAGAGCTCTTCCTGTGACTTATTGTTGCTCTGGTCAAGGGCCTTTATTTTCAGATGTGTGATCTCCTCTCCCATTATGGGCCCATTTTTGAAACTGTGCTTCATGCAATCAAGGGCGCTAAGCCCAGTGCATATGTTACCAACAGTGCACCCACATTTGATATTTTAAAAAAAAAAAAAAAAAAGTGTGCACCTGCATTTTGTCAAGTCCTGTAGTAATTACAGCAGTAATTAGAAGATAAAGGGGTAAGAAACTAACAGCAGAAATGCAAGAGACCTACAGGCCTACATCAAACAGCTTAAGCATTTAACATAAGCATAAGGCCTTAGGGAGCCTGAGTAGGAATAGTTGCTCAATAAGTTAGCATAAGTAAGTAAACTAACAACGAGTCACAAGATGGCATAAGACTTTATTTATTGTTTTGTAATAATCACAAGTGTTACAAACTGCTGGTAGGTAACTGCAAGAAGGCAGTTTATACCAGTTTAAAGTATTTTTGGAGGAGAACGTTAGCAGATGCTCAACCGCAGGTAACCATAGTAATCCAATTGATATTAATCAGCTTTGCTTAATTAATATACTAACCTATAGGATAATGACATCCCAATATTACCAGGGTGAGAAAGTTAAGATATGGTAAAGGAGGGAAGAGTTATGCATAAGGACCATCAAGGCCTATAAAACATCTGGTCTTAGGTACAGCCATTGGAGTGCTTCATCAGCATGCCAGAGTTGGACTGAGATCGGTCTCAACTTTTAGAGCTCTCCTCAAGGATAGAGTGAGTATATACCTGTAATGGTGCCAGTCGCACTGACAGTGTTATATTATATAACTACACTTGTTTGGATGGTTTTACTTATCAGACTAATTGTAATAATAAAACATTCACAGTTGCAGAACATCTTCCCTGAGTACTGTTGTCACTGCCGTGCCTTATAGGCAGTAATTCTGACAAGAACCTATTAGCATGCTAATTGGGTAAACTAAATCAATAATCTAATCAATAATTAATTAATAGATCAGGCAACATGTGAAAGCTAATGACTAGATGGCGTGCCCATACTTTGCCCCCACTGACATCTACATCGGTCTATATTTAGCTCTTTGTTTCATTTTTACACCTACATTTTGACAATTCATATATTTAGTATATATTCAGTCAGAATGTAAGATGGAAACAATTTTTATTAATTTCTGCATTAGCATTTAATTTTGTTACCGTTTTGTTGTCTCCAGCTAATGTCTTATTAGTCTTTGGAACAGTTTCCAGATAATACAACTTGATCAAAGGCATTATAATATAATACCAGCACAATTTTTCAGAAAACCAATGCCTGGAATTACTAACAGAAAAACTCAAAATTTTACTTTGAGAAAGCTATTATTAAATGAAGGGAAGAAATTGAAAATCTTAATCAGTTTCTCACCTTTGACTAATTCTTGCCATCTCAGCACACTTCCTTTTTATTACTTACCAGATATACATCAAGATGATAGTTCGCCATCGAAGGACTGGGTGTTTTACTAGGTTTAGGACACCGGATGCTGAGTCATTCTTTTTCATTGTTCCTGCACATGGTTTCAATTTTATAGCCAACCTTTCTTTTCCATTACCACAGGCCAGGTATTGAAGCACATCCTCTGCTTCTGCAGTATTCCCCTGGGAATACAGCCATCTTGGTGACTCTGGAAGCATACTACCAAAGAAAGATACAATAGTGAAAGTTCAGTCCTACTAACAAAGTACTGTATTAATTTTCTTTCTCTGCAAAACCCCTCAAGTATCATCTTGTAAAGCAACTGTATATTACATCCAAACATTTGAGATCATCTAACTTATAGTACAAGCAAGTTAAAACCCAGATATTTTCTCAGCCAGTTTGTATCAGGTGCCCAAATTCTTTTAAAACCATGTAAAATATTGTGGACAAAATGCTATGACGTCCAAGTATTTTAAAAATGTAATTTAAAGCGAAATCTTGACCTCTGCTGAAATGCCCAAAGCAGAATTTTGTCCTTTTATGTTAAAGACTGTCTTAACTCTTCACCCCCTAACAAATAGCCACATACTCATACCCAAGGAAAATACCCTCACTTGGTAATTACCTTGACGCTATACCTCAGTACCAATTAATCTCCAGTCACAAAAAAATTTGGAACTTTAGTTCCACAGTAACATCAAAATGTTTAAAGCCAACTCCAAAACAGTAAAAATCATAATGAAAAATAGTAATATTGAATTCTTAAAACGTATCACTAATTCAAACAAACAAAAAAGCTAGAGCAGAAAATTAGGCCTTGTTGTATTTGATTATAATCAACATGATCTATTTCACATTTGCTGGTCTAGCAAATAAAATAATGTTTCAAAAATTCTCTGCTCTTCAAAGTCAATATATCTAAAGATAATAAAGAAATCCAGACTAATTTTTTTTTCCTGGCATACTGAAGACTTACAAAAACAAACACGCTTGCCACAAGACAAAAGCATACAAGATATATGCATAAACAGTATAACTTAATATTTACTAGGGTTACTATACGTCCGGATTTTCCCGGACATGTCCGGCTTTTTGGGCTCCAAATCCCCGTCCGGGGGGAAATCCCAAAAAGCCGGACGTGTCCGGGAAAATCGGACATGCGGTGCCGGGCTGGCGGAGCGGGGCCTGGCCGGGCCGGGGGCTCGGGGGGCCTGGCTGGGGGCTCGGCCGGCGATGCCGGGCCGGGGGCTCGGGGGGCCTGGCTGGGGGCTCGGGGGCTCGGCCGGCGGTGCTGGGCCGGGGGCTCGGCCGGCGGTGCCGGGCCAGGCCGGGGGTTCGGGGGATGGGTCGGGGGCCGGGCTGGGGACCTGCGGTGCCGGGGGTGGGCCGCGCCTCCTCCCCCCACACCTCCCCTTACCTGCTTCAGGCTTCCCGCGACTCAAATGTTCGCGGGAAGCAGGGGAGGGGGCGGAGACTTTGGGGAGGGGGCGGAGTTGGGGCGGGGCTGGGGGCGGGGCTGGGGCCCCGTGGAGTGTCCTCCTTTCGGAGGCACTAAATATGGTAACCCTAATATTTACTTATTTTGTATTTTAATATTTATTTAATTGCTGATTTAAATGATAACAAGCCTCCTAGATATTGTTTGGCAAGTGAGGAATCAACTTCTACAACAGAAAATTCACTTAAAGACACCATAAGCTAGTATTTCTAGAAGAGACAGACCAAAGCTGAACTGATTTAGTCAATATGACAAAAGCAACATTAATAAACTAGGCTTTAATATTATACTGGCACTAAAATAATACCGAATTGCTCCTTGTCTTAACAGGGTCTACCCAATTTAAATATGTGGAGTATTATTTATTATTGCAGCCTAGCTCATGCTGTAGATGGGGACCTGAAATGTGCAAATGGACCAGAAGTCACCTCCATTCCCCCCCACACACACATTTAAAAAAAAAAGGACAAAGGTTTTCCTATTGTACCTCTGACTGACAAAAGTTTTACCAACTAAAGTGCAGTGTAGACATAGACTAAGTAATTTATCTTTCACTTTTGCTCTAGATGTTACATTCTGTGTCTCAGAACATGAGTTCTACAGACGGATTCTAGGTAGCACTGCTTGCAGATTTAAGGATCTTATTTTCTTCACTGGGAAAACAGTTCTAAAATAGTTTTAAAATAGCAAATCAATTAAATCTGATACTCAATAAATCAAATTTTTTTTTGCAATAGTACAACAGTCTATAGTATACAGACTATAGACTATTGTACTATTGCAAAAAAAAAAAAAAAACCACTAACCCAGGAACCTAACCTTGCAACAAAGCCAGATGCCAACTCTGTCCACATATCTATTCAAGTGACATCATCATAGGACCTAATCACATCAGCCACACCATCAGGGGTTCATTCACCTGCACATCTACCAATGTGATATATGCCATCATGTGCCAGCAATGCCCCTCTGCCATGTACATTGGCCAAACCGGACAGTCTCTGCGCAAAAGAATAAATGGACACAAATCTGACATCAAGAATCATAACATTCAAAAACTAGTAGGAGAACACTTCAACCTCTCTGGCCACTCAGTAACAGATTTAAAGGTGGCAATCTTGCAACAAAAGAGCTTCAAAAACAGACTCCAATGAGAAACTGCTGAACTTGAATTAATATGCAAACCAGATACCATCAATTTAGGCTTGAATAGAGATTGGAAATGGCTGAGCCGTTACACACATTGAATCTATTTCCCCATGTTAAGTATCCGCACACCTTCTTGTCATTATCACTACAAAAGTTTTTTTTCTCATGCTGATAATTGCTCATCTTAATTAATTAGCCTATTAGAGTTGGTTGGGCAACTCCCACCTTTTCATGTTCTCTGTATGTGTGTGTATATATATCTCCTTACTATATGTTCCCTTCTATGCAGCCAATGAAGTGGGCTGAAGCCCACGAAAGCTTAAGCTCAAATAAATTTGCTAGTCTCTAAGATGCCACAAGTACTCCCTGTTCTTTTTGTGGATACAGACTAACACGGCTGCTACTCTGAATCCTACTTCACTTAATACACAAATCAGAAAGAAGAGGTTAAAAGATTTCTGTGTACCAACACTAATCAAATGGGGACATATTTAACGACATTAAGGCAAAGCTTCTAGCTTCTAATGTTTCTGTTTCAAGGAGGTTAACATCTCTACCTACATGATAAGGACACGGAGGGTAGGCTTCTTTTGGCACCTTTTCTTCAAAGTCAAGTAAAATCTCAAAGCCTTTGTTTTATTAGTGAAAATATCTGCCAAAAAAACTCTTCTACCTTTGACCTCATATATGCACTAATCTTGTCTTGCTCGGAGTATAAAACATTTGAAAAAAATCAACCATACTTCCATTGCTCTATCTTTCAATGACAAAATAAGGTATTTTTGTTAAACTGCTACACATTTTATTCTTACACACATAACAAATTTGAACTACTTACAAAGAAAGAAGAAAGAAGAAAACCCCTGGAGAATTTGATACAAATGCGAGGAAGCGCCATTCTCGTATGTAGTAACCCAGGAAGGCATAAACTGCTATGCCGACTGCAAATGTTAAATTTGTTAGCGAGCCTGAAAATAAAAACAAAAAAAAGCTACTACATCAAACAATGACAAAAGCCCACTCAGATGCCTCAAATTTCTATGCAGTGAAATACACTAAGTGTATATTCTTCCTACAGTACATAAAGACTTTGCAACATTCTTGTGCAGTTGTGATATTGCTTTGAGTTCATTTGAATAAGTTAACTGATTCTGACAGTATATGGATTATGTATATGTATTTACAGAATTTTAATATTTAATTGTTTTTGGGAGGCAATCAAAGCAAAGTTCAATGTAAAAATTGTATAGAGAAGCTGAGGTGGGAGAGGAAGTGAAAGGATATAACTTAGAGAATTTTTTCACTTGACCAGAGCTCGGAGAGCCAGGAAGCGATGAAACTGATTTAATTGGATGCATGATGACAATCTGGAGTGGTCGTGAGCCAGACAAATTGGAAGAGAGCTCTAAAACTGGAAGGGTAGTTAGTATTGTATAGAAAAGCAATAAACTTGAGTGATACTAGGGTAAACTTACCAAACCTTTCTGAAGAACAGATATCTATAAAAGGTGTTATGGAAAATATGTAGTCAATGTCAATCACAAAAGCCTAAGAGCAAACTTTTTCAGTCAATTATGTGAGATATAGTACTAAACTGGAAGTTCTCAAACTGTGGTCGATGGAGCCTTGGCCACTGCTGGCAGCTAGAAGCTCTTCTTTAGCACCGCTATCAGGAGCATTATTCATTAGCTCCCCCTCCCTACCAGCCATTGATCTGTTCTTCACTACCCCCTACTCAACAGCTGAAAGGTACTAAAACAACAAAGCACCTGAAATGGCAAGCAGCAGGGAGCGGAGCATCTCTTCAGCCCATCAGGGGCCAGCCCTGTAGGGGGAAAGACTGGGAGAGCTGAGATAGACAAACGGGAGGCAGACAGAGACAACATGAGTGGAAATGTAAAGACAAACAAACGGGAAGGACAATTGGGGGGGAGGGGGGAAATCAGTAATTGAAAAAACAGGAAGATAGAACAAGAGAAAAACCTACTCCCTCATTCCCAGAAGGCAAGAAAATATAAAGAAACAAGAAAAAAAAGAGTCTGTAAAGACTGAAGAAATAAAAGGGGAAAACAGGCTCACAGCCATCACAGTTAAAACATTTAGGGCCAAATTCTACCCTCAGTTACTCCAATGCAAATTCACTAAAGTTAGAGTTTCTCTACATTTACAACAGTGTGATGGAGAGCTGAATCTCAACTTTTATTATTAAATGTACGTTAAATACTCGCACTGTCAGAGCAGAGAGACATTTTTAAAATATTGGATTCAGTACAAATATGAAAAAAGCACCAGGTATATGCTATCTTATTTTTGTGGGACAGGAGAAATGAACTACTTTAAAAAAACGGTGATGGGGTAAGAGGGAAGAGTTCTTGCCATCATAAATATTTTCTCAAAAACACTGGTGGTGAAATTGGGAAGTTGGGGGCAAAAGGAGGTTTCTGGAAAAAAATTTGTAATGCAAAATAGTCCACAGATTGTTTTGGGAATCATTATGCTAATCTTGAAATATCACCACTACCCTGTTGTTAATTACACTGGCCCCAATCCTGCAGTCCTTATTCAAGCAAAATTTTGCTTGAATCCTTGGCATTTTGGGTGGAATATTGTATTTATTTGTCTCATTATAGTCTTTAATATGTACTAAAATAACTTCATACATTTAAAATTATTTCTAAAATTGCAAGAATTTATGAAAAAGAAAGTTTTGTGTAAGATATTAGCATCATTTTTAAATCTTACCTGTTAATGCCCAGTAAGACTTTCCTACATATTCTTGCGTCAAGACAAAAGACACTAGAGACATTCCACCATTCATAATCCCAACAATGAAGCGTGACATCGCAAAAATTTCATAACTTGGAGCGAATGCTGTGACATATCCAAAAATGACATCAAAGAACAGACCTGAACAAAACAGAGTATAAAAATCCAGTCTATCAGTCTTCTCAAATAGTGTAAATTCAGAAAAGAGAGAAGGAAGGAAAGACCAGGACTGAATTACTTACCGTAACTAGTGGTCTAAAGATAGTATCTCTGTAGAGTCAACATCTCGGGTAACATGAGGATTCCAAGGGGCTCCAAATTGTTAGTATCTATTACCTCATCTCCAAGTCACACACCTGAGGTTTGTAATACCAAGAATGGAGATCCACAAGAGGAAACTTACCTTTAGACCAGTGTTTCCCAAACTTGGGAGCCGCTTGTTTAGGGAAAGCCCCTGGCGGGCCAGGCCAGTTTGTTTACCTGCCGCATCCGCAGGTCCAGCCAATCACGGCTCCCACGGGCCGCGGTTCACTGCTCCAGGCCAATGGGAGCTGCTGGAAGTGGCGGCCAGTATGTCCCCTGGCCCGCGCCGCTTCCAGCAGCTCCCATTGGCCCGGAGCAGCGAACCTCGGCCACTGGGAGCCGCGATTGGCCGGACCTGCGGATGCAGCAGGTAAGCAAACTGGCCCGGCCCGCCAGGGGCTTTCCCTAAATAAGCAGCGTCCCAAGTTTGAGAAACACTGCTTTAGACAATACTACAATTCAACACTAGACCCTTCAACTAGAAGTACAATTGCAAAATATATGACCATGACATGAGTTATCAATTGTAATCCGAAGATTAAGTCTCGATCAATTAACTCACAACAACATTCCTACCAGTCGGAGCTACCGGTAACTAGATAATCTGATTGGTTGATAGCAATTCAGAGATAGCATAATAATCATGTAACTTCACAGTGTTCTAAAATATACTTTAAATTAATGAAGAAAATGGTTTAAGAAAATTACCATCTGCAGAAAATGACGATTACACAACTAAATTTCTTCCTTCAAAATTAAGTACAACCATTGACCTACAATCTTCAGTTTTGAACTTTAGAGCTAAAGGGATGCTTCATAAAACAATTTAGAAATCAGGAAATTGAGCTCATAGGTAACAATGGGCACAACTGTTTTATTTTATACAAAGGTTAAAAATGCAAAGAGCAACTGTTATTTAAGAAAATAAAAGTGTGCCTCAAGAAACTTTTAATGCCAGCTGGCAAAGGGGCACAGAGGTAGTTCATAGAGGTTACAGGTAGCTCCCGAGTCTAGCATGTATAGTCTAGTTCTCCAAAGAGAGCCATGTGAGGTCTCTACTAAAAGCTTATGTCAATCCTGAGCCTCATAATCACAGAGAGATGTACATATGAATGACATCAATGGAGCTGTGTTATATGTACTGAAAATATGTTTTAAAGTCTATCACCAACCAGAGACGAAAACAGGTTTTCTTCCAGACAGCAGGTAAGATGTGTGTATCTCTGTCAAAACGTAAGTTAAGCATTGTAAGCCAACATAATGAAATCCCAGTTTACATACGGAGTCAAGAGGAAAGGCAGCACACCAGAGAATAAACTACAGCGGGTCATCCTGACTCTGGGGTACAAACAATGAACTTGGGGAAATACAAGAAGAAAGCAAGGAAGACACCACTTTATCCTGCACCCATGAAGTAATCGAGCAGAACGATTACATTCATGAAAACGGGGTCTCAAGTAGGCTTGGTTGAAAACACTGCAAAGGACATGTTGGGTGAGAAACTTATTTAGATTGGAAGTTAGCCTGTTAAGTTAAATTTAGTCTCTAGGAATCATGTTATGATTTTGTTTCACATGTAACCCTTCTATTTCCATTATCCTTACTCACTTGCTCTTAAATCTTGATCTTTGATAATAAACTTACCATTGTTTTCGCTATAAATATATCTCAGTGCTATGGTATTATACAAGGTGCTGATCCTGAGTTGAAACAAACAAGTTAGTGTGTACATTGTCCCCTTGGGGACAGCAAGCCTGGTATTTCTGAGAGTGTTCAGAGGATAAGGGGCTGGACACTTCTGGGGAATGCTTTGAAGGGGCTCAGGGACTGAGTTACACCTATTGTTAACTGGGTAGGCACAGTAAGGGCTGACATAACAGATTGGAGGTGTCAGGGAGCTGACACCCATTTAAAGCATAAGCAAGTCTCCCTCTCACTGGAGGCAGGAAGATGATAAGGTGACTCATAGCTCTGGTACTCTGAGAATTATCACAACAAGGTTTTATGGTAATAATATACGAGTTAAGGAGATATAACTAAGTTTCTGGAGAAGGAGAAACTGTGAAAAAGCAAGATGGAATTAAAAAACTCATGATAAAAGAACTATGATAAAGAAACTACTGATAAGGTTTCTTTAGAGCATATGGAAGCACTGTAGTATGTGTCTGATCAATCTTGAAAAATATCAGACCAGGGCATAAACTTTCCTTATTACTCAAAATGGCTTGGATACTATCCTTTATCCAAATAGAGTCCCTGATGCCATGTGGTCTTGTGCTACACAAAGGGGTCCTAGAAACAAAAGTAATCTTTTCTGAGAAAAGCAGAAGCAGCCGAGGATTTCAACGGGACTGACTGAGAAATATTATAGGGATGGTAAAATACTACCTCCGTTGTGAGGTTGCAAGGGAGTGTGGCTGAAATTGACTTTCAAAAAACTTGAGAAGTGAATTCCAGTGGGATGAAACTGTGCAGTTTAGACTACACATTAATATATTTTGATGTCTTGCCCTGAGAAGTTAAAAGCTTCTACAGAGACTTAGTCCCAGTACTACTAACTGTATCTATATGATCTCCTTTAGTTTAAGTAGTAAGATTAGTGATTTGGGATCCAAATGTTCAAATCACAGCAGGGCTGGATTTCTCACACACTGGCAACAGTCTCTCTTGAGGAGCTCAAATCACTTTAAAAGCACTAGAGGGACAAGGTGGATAAGGTAATATCTTTCATTGGATCAACTTTTGTTGATAAGAGAGAAAAACTTTCAAGCTTACAGAGAGCTATTCTTCAGGTTTAAAATAAGAACACAATGACAACAGGAAGAAAATATATTGTATTATGTGCTGGAGAAAGACTTTTTAGTTTTAGACATCTGAAATTAATTGGTCTACGTGTTGCAAATTCTACAAGAAATTGTAACATATTTTCTCATCTTTTTATGGATGCGTGATGATTTGTGAAAACCCATAGCACCACCTCTCCTTAGAATAGACAATAATTACTGGAAGGCTGGAGAATGTAAGTCAAGTTGCATTATAGCTGGCTAAGAAGTAGTAAATTCAAAATCTTATGCCGAGTCTCAAACATGAAGAAAACTCTGGAAGTTTAACATATTGTGTTATACAATATAGCCAATTTCAGAAAACTTTTGAACCAGAAAATAGATTGCCAAATAGTACAGAAAAACAAAACAGATAGACCACAAGTTCAAATGGATTTTTTTAAACCACAGCTGATGGAACACCACAATCAACACAAAACAATACAAGCTTTCTTCACAAATACTCTTGCCTCAGAAATATTCTTGTCCCCATCCAGGAAATAAACTTTTAATTGAAAAGTATGATGAAATGCACATGCTGTGTACTCCGAATGGAAAAATATTAAATGCTCTTATTCTGGCCCTCATTTCCTTCAGATCCAGATATTATGTCCAAATTGAAAAAGTGTAAGCAACAATGATTTTACTTTTATCTTACCTGACATGTACACTGGTTTCCTGCCCAATTTATCAGACAATGGTCCAAAAAATATATTTCCGATAAGCAGTCCAGCAAAATACAAGGATGATGCCAGGTTTACTTTATAGGCTTCGTGTCTGATTAAGTACCACTGTTGAAAATAAAGGAATCTGTAGTTTAAAAACAGTAATAGATTCATTGCCTTCTTGAAAATACTGAAGAACACTTAATACTTTTACAACTATGGAATATCTCATACCATTTATTCTGTATTCTGGCCTTGTGTTATGTTCACCTGAGTTTTGTTTAAAGCTCCATGGCAGATTATGGCCCAACAACTTTTTAAATGTACATACTTCTGTCAAGAAGTTTCATTACAATATATTTCTCATGCTATGTTTCAATGTTATATGTTCAAGCAAAATAGAAATGCATCACAATAAACGTTGGCCCATCAACAGCAACACAGTCAACGTTATTAGAAATCGGAGATACTTAATTTTTAATAACATGAACTGGAAATCTTCAGACTTGTTTCTGAAGCACAGGCTTACAATAGTAATATGCTATTAAAGCCATTTTGGTAGCTTAAAATTGAAAGATAGCAAAAAATGTTTATCAGGAACAAAGCAATATAAAATATGCTTTACTTGACTATTATCTTGCCCTGAACAGTGTTTCTCAGACCACCAGAGCTCCATGGAGCCCTTTTTGGTAGTCTGCAGAATAAAACACTGAAAACTAAACAGAGAGGGATCAAGGGATTGCACGGGAAGGTGGTGTAAGAGAATCGTTCCTCATGAGAAGAAGTTTGAGAACCATTAACTCACATTACTCTATTTTGTAAATGCAGAACAGAATTTATTTCTCCTTGCTTTGCACAAAAGGAGACTCTTTGGGTGAGATGGTACTGCAATATACAAGCTGTACAAAATATCAGCCACTTTTGAGATTTCCTGTTAGCACACCAGGTACGCACAACAGATTGTGTTAAAGAAGGAGCTTGACTTCCTAACTTACATTTTTGTGTGAATTTACTTCAATTATTAATTTTAAAGATACATTTAAAAACAAAAATACAAAGCAAAAACCAACATATAAATACTTGATAGGTCATGATTACGCTTATGAAGTCAGACAGACAATAGGGTAAATTCACATTTGGACATTGTATATACACAATCTGGTTATTTGTTCAAAAATCATTTTGTATCAAAGAAGTCCTAACTACTTACAGCTATTAAATGGCCTACATCCGGAGTTCTCAACCTATAGTTGGTGACACCCTGGAAGATCACCAAAAAAGTTTTAGGGAGCTTGTAAATTACCCTTTCTCCCTATTTTTCCCTTGCATTTAATATATACATATATATAGTCTCTAGCCCTTGAAGTTGCAGAGATAACCTTGAAAATGTGCACCAAGCATAAATTGAAGCAGTGATACCAGCCTGAATCTACAAACAGCCTGCAAGAGCAACTCTGAAAGGTACGAGCTGCCCCTTCCATCAATTCTGTAGCCACAGAATTTGACTTTTTTCCCCACAATATGCCATGGAATTCAGCATTTCATTGTTTTGTTTTAGTCAGAGCTCAATATTTTGGTTTGGGCCCCCTGCCCTGCTGCTAGCTGTTGCCTCTGCATTCTCAGCTTTCCCACTCAGGGGAAGATATTTGGATTATACTGCACGCCTCCTGCACTGTTCCATAGAGCCAAACAGCAAGGCAGACATGACTACCCTCCATTTCTTCCCTCTTCTATGAAATTGGCTCTTTCAGCCAGAATTTCCTCTCTGATAGCCTCTGACCAAAATGCACATCAGAATACTTCAAAAGGGTGGCTGCAGTATCTGACAGAGGATTCAGGGGCATATACATAGCCACTAGAATGAGAGGACACCGCCATTTGAAGGCTAAACATACATCTTTCCAAAACAATCTCCTGGATTCTTCAATCAAAAGTTTACAAAATGAGGTGACCTTCATTAAATAGCAATGGTGTAAACATGAAAGCCCTTCAAGAATCATACTTGGTGTTATCACAAATAACAAATGCCTCAAAGTCTCATAACTAAGGAACCACTGATTGTTCCCTTAGTCTCAGATATTAGAATCAGTTGCTGCCAGGCCAATCAAAGCACTCCGCCCTCTTCAATATCAGTCAGCAAGATGACAAATTAATGACATGCTGCAGATGTTTGGAAACAGATGTTAGAAGCCAGCAGTTCTCAACACAGCTGAATGAAACTTTCAATATTTGTCCAGTCTGAGCAGCATGGACTTCCTGTTTTGCTGTCTACTGAGAGGATGCACCAAAAAGGAAAAATATCTTTGAAGCTTTCCTGCAGTACTTGTAGTTGGGACTGATTGGTATCGCTGTACTTGATATTCAACACTGATGATGCCAGAGATATGATAAACCACACTGGCTTTATATCTGGGATAGCATACCAAGCCATTGGGACACGTTGATCAATTCAAGGGGAAGCTTTTGACAGCAAAGAGAATGGCAACAGAACTGAAAACAGGTACTTGGAAGAGGCTGTTAAAGTTATGAACTTTACAACCTTTATCTATATTATGTGAAGAAATGAGCACTCAACATGAGCAACTCCTCTTCCACAAAGAAGTTGGTTGGTTTTTACTCTGAAGTTTTGAATTTCTAGTCTGAGCTCAGAGAAGCCTTTTTTTCCCTTGTTTAATTTGGCTCTGCCCTTGCTGAATAATTCACAGATCAGCATTCAATTATTCTGAATACTTCTTTCCAGGAATGGACCATGACATGGGTTCTCAAACTGGGAATTCCAAAATCCTGGAGTTGGGGTGGCAGGCTGGGGATTCATAATTCCTGGGAGGTTGCAACCACCTTGTACTTCTCTTATTGCTAAATGGGAAGAGGCGCCCTGGGTTAAATGTTGCCATACCAGGTCAAGTTTGAGAACCACAGGCCTACATGAAGTGTGCTGGCACATTCAGCCCAGGTCATAATGATCTGGTGTCCACATACCTAAAACCACTACCACAATTAGCACAAGCTGACATTGTGGTTGTCAGTCTCTCTAGAGAGGTCAAACTAAACAGGTATGGAAGTGAACTATCCTCTCCATCCCTAGATGTGGCCTCTTCAGGTCACAGTTAGAGAAAATTGAAGGGGAGTATGGGGAAGCATGAGTATCATACAAGATGCATGACATCTGACAGTCTGAGAAAATAACTATGGAAACCCAGGATGACATTTTCACACATACATATTTCATATCTGAACTTTAAGGAGATTGAGCAACTACTGCAAATTCACAATAAAATATTCCATAGCCCATCTTCAAAGGATCCTCACAACCAAGTCCTAGCATCTTTTTCAAAACAAAATTACACACACACAGTTACTATTGCTCATGTATATAATATGGAAAATAAATAAAATGAGAAGATCTCTAAAAAATATATAGATAACCATCCCATTAATTTCAAGAAAATTAGAGATATTTTAAATATTATCAATTAATATTATACATTATTTAATGGTAACAGTTCAGCACTATTTTTTCCAAGTGAGTTGGCAAAATTCATAAAATGATCTGATCGTGACAAAATGTAGAAAAAAATAGAAATAATTAAAAGTCAAAAGCTGAAAAACAAAAGTATATGATAATAATGGCAAAGATCAAGTCTTATTTTATATTGTAAAAACATACTATCAAAACATTAAGAAATGCATTTGAAATCCAAAAATCTGTAATCAATCAAGTAATTATAAATGATATATGTTTAACTGACTACTAGATGACAATTACTGTAGTTAAGTACAAAGCCTGAGAAAAACTAAAATACTGCCAAATCTTATTTACTGGGTAACAAATTATTGGGCCAACCATGCAAAACGTTGACAGCCCTTCAACTCCCATTGACAGTAGGCTCTTTATGTTTACACTGAGAACAGATTATGTAGTCCTTACTACAGGAGCTCTGCTTGAGGAAAGACAACAGAGTTTAACATTGGTTAAGTGATTAACAAAATGTCAAATGCAATGCATAATGACCACATTTTAACAGCTGGACCTCATATTTCAAACTGTGGCTAGAAAGTTTTGGATTTGAAATACATGATGAAGTCCTTGATATGTAGGTGAAACATCAGTACAAAAATACATTAAGCTATATCCAGGCATGTTTATCCAAGAAGAATGGGTCTGAGCTACAGGAGCCATTGCCTTGATAGTAAAATTTAAATGCAGAGGATCAAAACTTGCATTGTAAATGATGGGATAGCAAATCTAATTATGGCAGAGAAAATATCTTCACTTACATATCCCTAATTCAGATATTCAACTTTTGGGGTGAAAACTAATTTTCTGTAGTTTCTCACCTTTACTCTCAGAACATTTTGAGACAGTTTGCAGAAAGAGGGGAAAATATGTTTACACCAATTAGTTTTCAGACAATTCTTGTGTGTAAATGTATAAGTCAAAACAGCTTCTTTTTAAAACTTGAGAACTTACCAGGGACTTGGTCCTCAGTAAGAACAAATGCTTTTAACATGTTTAAAAGTAATGTAGTTTAGAAATAATGAAGTTATAAATGTCAAAGTGTCATGTGCAGTATTGTACATGAATTTTCAGTTGTGATTTTAAACAATGCACAATGCTCCAAATAATCATTTGCATATGTGTGTCTTAAGCATCACATATTTTATTATGTCATCTTCAAAATCAGACAGATGCCCATTTAAATGGGAACAGAGTACAATAAGAAGGATGGGAAATCTCTTGCGTCTCTTCTCATGTCCTGCAAGTCTTGTAAGTAGAGATGTCCTAATTTCTTTTTTTACATTAATTTTCTTTAATTTAAAAAAAATAAAGCATATATAGTTATTAGAGCAATGGTATAATTTTATATACAGAAAAGTCAGGAAAATTTAAGTTGTAGATCCACAAAACAATCTTAATTCAGCCACACTATATAATATATTTAATGCACAGTAAAGAGTATATCAACTCAAATAAGACAGAGGTATTGCTGAAGGAAAAGGGCTAAACTTGGAGGAATATCTAGGAAATGCAACCTCAATCTTCATTAATGACATCTTCCAAGTGAATGTCAAGACAGTCTGAAAATGCAAGACATTTAACTTTTCATGGACATAGCATCAGTAGCCAGAAACATCTTGTTTCACCTTCTACTACCCAGGAGACTGTCTCCTTTTTCCCCAAAGGCAGACTTGATCACAGAAATCCCTGGTTTGTCACCTCAGTGCTAGACTTCCGCAGCATGCTATAGCTTGATGTGATGCTCAAACTACAGATTGCTCACGGCTCACAGCATACATGCTAAACAAAGCAGGGTTGGTAAAAATAGATGATTTTTTGAAAAAATACAAAAACAAACAGATTTTTTAGATTTCGTTATTTAAATTATAACTTTTTCTTTTTTTAAATGAACCTGTTTATAAGTAGTTTAGGCCTTAACATATTTTACATTAAATTCAGCTTTCATTTTAATCTCTTACATTTAAATAAAAATAAATATGCTAAATCCATGAGCCTCTATCAAAACCTTTGAGTTAAAGGCCGCTTTTCTATATAAAGAAAGAATCGGGGAAAAACATCCAATTTTTGAGGTCAAAGTTTATAAATATGGCACAATACATTATGTACTGTATTAAGGTCTTGATCCTGTGGGGGACCCAAGGGCAAGAGACTGGCTAAGTCATCACAGGTGTTGGGATCCAGCCTCTGACTCCAAGAGACACTATCATATATCTCATCAGGATCATCCATTTAGCCCACCTGGGTGGTCTCATACTCCTATTTTATAGCTTCTCCCTACCTGAGGTCTGATTGTGTTAGTTCTCGAATTATGAATATTTATGACTCCATCCACCATAGAAACTTACTCTCCAGCTCATGGAAAAACACTGAATTTCCGTATCCAAAACACTGAAAGTTGTTTTGTTTAATAAATATAAATTTTATATGCTGTTTTGTGTATTTAATTAAATTCCATTTACTATCCTAATGCAGCTTGGCACAAATCATGAGCAAAATGTTAATTATATAGTATTTATCATTCAACATTTTCTAACACACTAAAAATGTACAATTAACAAAAATCTAAAATTATTCAGCTATATAATTGCTTAAATAAATGTATATAGTTATAGTGTACCCTTCTAGGTAGCAAAAAAATGTACCGAATCTAGTATAAAGGCTCTATATAGTTGTAAATCTACATGTTTTAATGTTATATCAACCAATGAGAGTGCACCTTTCTTTAGAAAATAACTGATGTACAAATGGCAAAGTTGATTAAAACTGATGACATAAATTGAGGTTTTCCGCTTGGTGATTTACATCTTATACTGTATGCAGTGTTGTTGAGTCATGTCAGCCCCAGAATATTAGAGAGAAGGTGGGTGAGGTGATTTTTTTATTGGAAGAATTTCTGTTGGTGAAGAAAAGCTTTCAGGCTTATGCAGAGCTCTTCTTAACGTCTGGGAAACGTAGGCTATGTCTACACTGCGCACCTTACAATGATGCGGCTGAACCACTGCAGCCATGCCGTTGTAAGGTAAGCAGTGTAGCCGCTCTTTGTTTCCGGGTCTCCCAGCGACAAAATAAAACCACCCCCAATGTGGGGCAGTAGCTTTGTTACTGGGAGAACACCGCCAGCCAATGAAGCGCTGTCCACACTGATGCTTTTCGTCCACACTCCTGAGCAATGCAGTTTTACAAAACTAACATCTGTTGTAGGCAATGCTATGTTGATGGGAGGGCTTCTCCCATCAACATAGCTACTGCCTCTCATGGAGGTGGATTACTACACTGAGGGGAGAAGGTCTCCCCTCAATGTAGTAGCATCTTCAATGAAGCGCTGCAGCTGCACCACTGCTGCGTTTTAAGCATAGACCTGACCTCAAGTGTCACAGCTAAATACAAGATGGAATAGATTGTTTAGCACACATAGTTAACACATATTTCAAGGGACAATTCAAGGTGAAGTGGCTCATTAGAGCTCATCATCAGAAGCAAACTCTTCACAGATACTCTGAAGTTTCCTAAAGAAAAGCTCTGTGTAAGCTCAAAAACTTGTCTCTCTCATCAACAGAAGTTGTTCCAATACAAGATATTACCTCAGCCACCTCATCTCTCTAAGAACATATACTGTCATGCTCCAAACTGACTGTCAGTACACTTCTTAGCATAGTTCAAGTTGCTAGATCTTGTTTTCAAAGCCCTGAAAATGCCATGAACAAGCCACCTCAAGGCACTATCTCTCACAGGGAGAGACCTCAGCAATGGAATCAATTACCATAGAAGGTGAGTCCAGCTCTTGCAGCCTTCTGATTGTGATGCAAGGCTCACCTCTTTCAGAAGAAATTCCCTTAATAGCCAAACAATAACATAACTCCAGCAAGTGAGCATACAGCAAACAAGCTATATCCAGACACTTTTATATGGCTCAAAATACTGAGGAGGGCAAATACCAGGCCAGAAGAATCATGTCCATAATTTTCAATGTATGTAATGATGCCAAGATACCACCGTGATGGAAACTTTAGAAATGCATTTTCTAATAAGATATTTAAAATACCACCACATACTGGAATACAAAATACAAATGAACAAAGCTATGGTTCTTATTGCAACCATTTGCAACTTTCTGATTTCTGTACTCTTAAATAACTACCCTGATGTTGTATTGACATAGATTTTGCATTTAGGTGATCTTTCAGGTGTTTTTTTTAATCTAATACAATTAATTCTGAGTCATCCTACCAACCATTATCTGAAAGAATTATGCATTAGGCTGTTATGTGTATAGTAATACAGTACATATGGAACCACCAAAACTATGTAGTCTGAACAATCTCAAGGATTTTCTTCAAAACTGTTGTAGAGTCATTCAGTTTTCAACATGGATTACTTGATATGCAATCAATCATCTTTTCCTTTTCATAATTATTAATAATAGTTATTTCTCAGTTCAAATTTGGTATGTTTTATTTATTTATTATTATTATATTGTAAAAAAGATGGGGAAGGAAAAGTTAGGGAAAATGGAACATATACCTACAGAAACATCTGTAGTCAATTGCAGGTACATTACAAATTTCAATAAGCAATTTATTTAAAAATTAAAAAATAGTTAATCATAATGCTAAAAATAGATATGCTTTTAAAGTTTTCTACATTCTCCTGAAATTCCAGTAGCATTCCAAAAAGTCAGGCTTATCTAATGTTTTTAAATTTTTGAGACTCTGTTTCTTAGTCCTGAAGGTAGCTCTGCATTAGTGTTGAATTAATAAAAATCTCTAAATATATTAAGAATATTGAGGGTCCTTTATTATTCTAGACTGGAGAATCATATTTATCTTCAAATATTTCTGCCAGAAAGATTTCCACCTATTGCTCGTCCACATGATGTTTTTCTTTTGCTTTACATACCCACATATTATATACACATTTTAATTTGCTGGAAAAACTCTTAAAATACCACCACATTAATGAATTTCTTACATGTAGGTTCATATTCTCTGTGGTGGCTTTGCAGATCACTGATATAGAAAGATTACTTAACATATATAAATTTAAAAAAAATTAGAAAAAAAAAATTCTGATACCAAATCCCAGTTAAATCTGCTTATTACCTTACAGAGAACTAAGAAAGAAGTGTTCTGTTTGAATTAGAAGATGACTACTTGTTAAAGTTTATCAGTCATATGTTCTAAAATAGTCTTCCTTTGTTTTATTCTATTCTTCAGTGCTTTTTGTAGTCTTCTCGAAGCTTGAATATAAAATTGTGATGGTCTTCACTCATGGGGAGCATTGTCTAATGGTCAGGGCTTAAGCCCTTCAAAATGTGGAGGGAGTTGGGGGGGGGGGGCAGGCCCTCCCACTACACCAGGTTCCAGGCCAGGACCCTGTGAGGGTTATCAAAAGTCTGACAGCCAGGAGTGCTTAAGGCTGCCCTCCCTGGGCCACTTCCTACCACCCCACAGTTGTCCAAAGTTTGCGGTCTCTAGTGAGGAGATGCACAGCGGGTCAGTTCACCGCTTGGCACCTCCTTGTGGCCGTGCGTGGCAGCTCCCTCTTTCTCAGGACGGTGGCTGCCTCCTCCTGTGGCTTGGCCCTCAGACAGGTCAGTTCCAAGTCTCTCCTCTGCTGGGGTAGTCCATAAACAAAACAAGGAGAATTGGCACAAACAAACTAAGGCCCCCCCGGGGGGGGGGTGCAGAATGCTTCCCTCTCAGGTTCTATCAGGGAGGGACCTTTGGGCAGTTGTTGTAGGGAGAGATCCTGCCTTTCCTCAGCTCTGTTCACAGGAGCTGCAAGTCTTCTCTATTCCCTGATCTGCCCCTAAGTGTGCTGTTTTGCTCCCAGGTGTGGTGGGGCGGGGCTGGCCTTATTGCATTCTTTTTGCTCACATTTTCAATATAATTCTGCTTTTAAGCTCAGAGGGGATGGACATATTGAAAAACTACCACAACAGTCACAAAATCTGTCACACAGACCTGAGTCAATGTTGCATCATTTCTCCAATTGCATCTAGTCCTTAAACCCTTCCAGACAAACATTACATGGCCAGATTTTGGGACAGCAGTAAGGGAGGAGAAACAGATTAATAGTTTCTCTAGATCAGCAATTCCCAGACTTTATCTGTTCACATACCAATTCTTAAAAAATTGTTGTGAAGTGAATGGATGGCACATCACACTCACGTACCACAGTTTGAAAACCCCTGGCCTAGATCACATTCCCTAGCAAGTTAACTGAAAATTGCCCATGGCAATCAATCAGCATAACTCATTTCTACTAGAAGCCAGGCAACCCTCTCAAAAAAATGTTTAATACAGGCAGGGATGTTCCTAAGACAGCTATATTTCCTGGGTGATGGGGACCCAGGAAGTAACACAAAGAACACCTAGCTTTGAACAAATGTAACAAAACACGTAAAACTAGAGGGCGAAGTGCTATGTCCAGTCCCCAGGATGCAAACCCTGGTTCAGTCCACCCCGTCCCCTCAAGATGGCATGGATATTTTGGGAAATCCAAAAAAGTCGTGTGAACTTAGTTTTCAGAATAATTTTAATCCGCCTATAGGGAAATCTATGGGAGGACATGATGCAGCTATAGTCAAGATTTATTACACTGAATAATAAAAAGCAGAACAAAAAATGAATTCCAATTCATTAGCGCTTCCTGAGTCATTAGTATTTCTTCAGAGGCTGAATTCATTCTCAGTAGGAAACTGACTGTATAGTGGGCTGATGTAAGATTTCAAACATGTAATTAAATGGTGTAAGTTGCAATAAGTTGTCCCCTTTAGTGAAGGGCTCAACAAGATGAAAAAAAATTCCTAAAAATCATGAAATTAAGACTATAAAGCGAATTTAACCCAAAATATTTCACTCAGAAGAATACTGAATTTATGCTAAGTAAAGTCAAAGATAATAGTATGCATAATTTGAACAATTAGACCTGATTACAGATTTAAGAAAACTGAAGAAAATAGTAATAAAGCAGAGACATGTGGGTTCTGGTAAGATCAAAAGTGAGATGACTGGCCCAAGTGACCTTTTTATCATCAGCAATTCCTATGTCCTCACGTACAGAAGAATTACAATTTGTGAAAGCAACATATTTAACTAAGTCTTCTTCAGGCTTCACAAGAGAGAATCCTGCACTGATGATAAAGGAATAAACCAGAAACACAGAAAAGAATCGTTAAGAAATAACATAAAACAAAGTACTTGCCTCAGTTGCTATAGATGTGAAGTTATCTGCAAACTGAACATGTCTGGCAAGCTCCTCTGTGCTATCAGGAATTTCTCCCTGGTCAATATGATACTCTGGCACAGCCCCCACTAATACAATAAGCATAGACTGACAGGCCACATATACCTAAAAAGAAGAGAGAAACAATTGTTTAGGATAAACAATTTACATGATATTTTGCCCTTGTTTATCATAAATATTTTAACCTCTTCATTGAACTAATATTTAAAACTTGAGCTACAGTAGTTCTCCTAATTCAAAATCACAACAGCTCAGCTCAGTCAGTGTATTTATTGTCTTTGGGTCCCTAGACAGGAACACATAAGCCAGGGCATTTTGGAGGGACAGCAGTCATGTCATAGTTAAGATTTTCAGTGGGTTTCTATTAACATTTTGATTTTGCAACCCTCCCCCAAATTTCAAAATTCTTCAAAGTTCTTATTTGCTGCTTTGTAGCAAGAACACAGAAAGGAGTTTATAAACTACCGTACTTTACTAGGGACTTCTAGCTGATCTAGCTCCCAAGGCCAAAATGTAATTCAATTAAAGTTTGTTTCCAAGAGTTACTAACACTTTATATAGTATAAGGAATATCAATTCCAGCAACAAATCAGTACAGCAAACCAATAGAGTTAGAAACCTCTAGCTTTTCTCCTTGCAGAGACTGAACCTGATCACTATAGAGGTTAGATCGGGGTGGGCAAATGCATCTCGTTTACAGTTAAAATACGGCTCCAACCCCCTCCCCCATTCTCCACCTAACAGACTGGGAGGGAGCGGGAGCTTGGGGATTCTGCCCAGTGGCAGTGTGGTGGGGCTAAGGGCTTCTGTCAGAGACAACTGGTGCCTGCTGAGAGTGGGGGAGCACAATTTAAAGGATCCCCCAACAGCTGGAGTCATACTCCTAAGCCCCCAGGCATGCCCCTCCTTACCTCAACAGCCCCTCTCTGCAGCTCCCAGGTATTAGCTCCCAGGTATTAGCTCCACGTGGAAAATCAGTGGCAAACAGCTGGAGCTGCCACTTTAGCTCCAGGGGGAGAGGCAGCAGCAAAAGCAGTGGCTCTCCCTGAATCTCCCAGCTGTTTGTCACAGCCTCTCCCCACAGCTGCAGCTCCCAGATTACTGGCTCCAGCAGCACAATATGACTGAGTGGGGCCAGCAAAATCTGGGAGGGTACGTGCCGGGACTCAGGGCTTCAGCAGGAGTGGGGCTGAAGCCCCAAGACTCCCCGTCCCCACAGGGCTAAAGCTTGACCACTCTGCAGGTGCCTCTTACAGTGACAGGGCTGAAGCCCCAAAGCCCCCTCCCTGCAGGGTTGAAGCCCCAAGCCCCAGCAGGGACACCCCATGGGGCAGAATCCCCAGCAGGTGTCCCCCGGCTCTCGAACTTCTGTAGATTGTTGTATGCAATTCAGAGGGTCTGTAAGTTTGGCCACCCCTGGGCTACATAGTAGAAAAAGAAAGTTTTCCATCAAAAGGCTCATGAGGCTCCCCTTCCTGCAGGCCTCAGGAGGTCCACAGTAAGTTTGAATGCCTTGTACGAGAAGTGCAATCTTAGTTCTGTGTTTCTAACTTTTTTTTTTCCTTTAAACCAACTTTCGTGAAAAATAATATATACCCAAACCTTAACCGCTTTTTGATGCTCTACTGTCTATGGAAGGAACTCAACTCTGGAGCTAGTTTCCCCCGACAGGTCCAGCAGGGCCCAATATATCTTGTCTTGCATCTTGATTTGGGGATGGATCTGCTTATATTTGGATTAGCCAATTTTGTTGTTGAAAACAATGTTTACACATGCCTACTCATAAATATGATAGATGCAGTTTTAGAAATAAACAAAATAAGTATGCTGTACTCAGGAATGAAATAAAATTATACATTTTTTCCTAATGCTTGAGATTTTAACAAACCAAGTAAGAGAAGTGTTCAATTAAAAGGTCTTATTTAAAGAAACATTTAAGACACACTATTCACTGAAAAACTGATTTTAATATTACCTCTTCAGTTTTAAAGTATTTATATTTCACTTCTGTCTTTTTTAAGTGGCACTCTTTTTTTTTTTTTTTTAAACAGTTTGCATATGAACCATGCCCAACTTTCTCAAAAATGAGTACCTAATGTTAGTCAATAATTAGGTCAATGGAAGTTATTGGGAATTTTTGGATCTTCTGAAAAACCAGATGAGCTAGAGACAGCTGCCTGGCATCAGCCCCCAAGACTTATGGGCAGAACAAAAATTTAAGTGCTTCTTGAGCCAAAGACAATCAGTTCTGAAGAAGTTAGAAAAGAACAGTGAGGACTGACGAAATACTACAATAAGCATGCCAAACTGTTCAATTACAAATGCAAGAGAATGTTAGATTTCAAACTGAAAGCAGGTAGGGTGACCAGACGTCCCGATTTTATCGGGACTGTCCCGATATTTGCTTGTTTGTCCCGTGTCCCGACCGATGTGCGGTCAGGACACTGGACAAACAAGCAATTTTGCCCTCCCGGAAGGGCTCTTGCCCCCCCCCGACTCCGCCCCCTCCATCCCCCATTGGCTCCCTCCCCAAATCCCCGCCCTGGCCCCACCTCTTCCCCATGCACGTGGCATTCCTCCTCCCTCCCAGGCTTGCTTGCTCCAGACGTTTTAATCTGGCCCTCAAACTCCAGCCAAGAAGCGGGGTCAGGGGCTTGCCCTGCTCTGTGCAGCTCCCAGAGCAGTGGCATGTCCCCCCCTCTAGCTCCTACACGTAGGGGCAGCCAAGGGGCTCCGCACGCTGCTCCCGCCCCAAGTGCCACCCTCGCAGCTCCTATTGGCCGGGAACCGCAGCCAATGAGAACTGCAGGGGTGGCGCCTGCGTACAGGTCAGCACACAGAGCCGCCTGGTCACGGCTCCGCATAGGAGCCAGAGGGAGGCCATGCTGCTGCTTCTGGGAGCTGCTTGAGGTAAGTGTCGCCTGGAGCCAGCACCCCTGACCCACTCCACCACCTCAACCCCCTGCCCCAGCCCCGATCCCCCTCCCGTCCTTCGAACCCCTCGGTCCCAGTCCGAAGCACCCTCCTGCACCTCCAACCCCTCATCTCCAGCCCCACCCGAGAGCCCGCATCCCCAGCCAGAGCCCTCACCCCTCCCACACCCCAGCCCCCAATGTTGCATGCATTCATGGCCCACCATACAATTTCCATACCCAGATGTGGCCCTTGGGCCAAAAAGTTTTCCCACCCCTGTCCTAAATCATCTGCCATCCTTGAGACTCATTCCTACTGGAAGAACCAAAAACCATCCATCTAAAACTATGGAAGATGCTACCTCTTATCTCTAGATGAAATCTAGAAAAATCATAGTGTTTTCTTGATGTGAGAAGTTTACATATGCCCCCAAATACCCCACCACATCTCTGACAATGAAAAATGCCAGGAGCAGCAAACATAGGGTCCGTCTAGCAGCTCCATCTTAGATCACTGCAGAAGAAAACGCGAAGAACAAGTGGTCTTGTGATCAGAAAGACACTGGTGGTTTGTTTTCTTTGCATTTGATTTTTTTAAAAACATAAGATTTAGAATCAGTAAACTCCAACACCTTCATCTATCTCATGTGAGTGGAGCCATAAAAGATCAGCAGCTTTTCCAACACCATCCATGCTTTTTTGTTACAGTGTAGCTACAAGGAAATCTTCCTGGGGTTAATCTTGAAAGGCCAATTGTAAACTTCAGCTATAGAAAAATGTAGCAATTATTCTCCACAATCCTACAGCATATTTAAGTACTATCCCAATTTTACAATAGGGAAAAATTATATGTAAAGAGCTTAAGAGACTTGCCCAAGGTCATACAGCAGGTCACTGACAGAGACAAGAAGAGACCCCAGGAGTTCTTGACTTGCTGTACTATTACTCCTAACCCTCAGTGCATATCAACATATTCACAGGCTGAAATATAAAATTTACTACCAAAGATTATTTGTATACTGACTCATGCACATCCAGGCTTCCACCTTATATTAAAATAACACATGTAAATGTTGCCATCCTAGCCTTCCAAAGTCCAAGGGAACTTCTTCAGAAGATAAATAACCAATGACAACATCCGCTTAAAAGGATAAAGACTGGTTTGCACTACAGGGGACGTATGACCAAGGAACAGTCTAGTTTAATATTCAATAACCTTCTTGCCTAACGATATAAAACTATTCTGAAATAAATTTCATTTAACATCTATTTTTATAGTACAGTATCCACGTGATTTCTTTTGGGAACACTACTCAGATAACCTGGACTCTACGTTAATTATGTGAGAGCCAGAGAGAGCTTCTGTTTGTTTGCTATTCCAAGCATTCCAGGAGGTTATAAACCGAGGCCAGCATCAAGATTACAGCAGGGTTCCTCCGTGCCAGTAACCCAGAAAGAAACCCAACCCCGCGGCTGCGAGAGGAAATTCCCTCCACTCCCCCGCCAGCCACGCTGCGCTGATCCGCTCCCGCTGGCCGGGGGGACGCAGCGCAGCCACTCAGGCTCCAGTATGACACCCCCGCCCCCCGCACGGGGCTCACGGAGGGTTTAAAACGCGCAGCCAGCGGCGCGGACAGACACGTTTGCGGAGCTAAGGCCAAGAGGATCCTGCGCCCTGTCCCCCTCCCCGGCCCACGCGTGTCCTCAGGCAGCCGCCACCGTCCCTCTCGTGTCCCATGAAATCGCTCCCCGCACCACAGCGCCACGCCGCCCCCTGGCACCCTGCCTCCCCCACCCCCCGCGCAGCGAATGCGGGCAGGTCACCGCCGGGGACCGGGGCAGGCCGGGCTGAGCAGCTGCGCGCCCCCCGCCTCCTCCCACCTGCAGCAGCACCAGGAAGGCGGTGAGGCGCTTCTGGCTCCGGCCGAACTCCCCCACCGAGCCGAACGCCTCGTCCAGCTCCATGGCCCCGCGGCATCCCCGCCACCAGGCGCGACCGCGGCGCCCTCTGGCGGCAGGAAAAGCCTCAGCGCGCAGGGGAGGGAAGGGAAGAGGCGGTGAGCGCGGCCCTGCCAGTCACCAACGGTCTCCCCCTGCGCGAGGCTGAAGCGCCGCCCCCCGGGTGGGTGGGAGCGTCCGCCCAGCGGCTCAGGCGAGGAAGTTGTATCTCCCTCGGGCCGGGCCCGGTGGGAGGCAGCGTGTGCGGAGAGTAACCAGATAGCGTGAAAAAACGGGGTGGGGTAATAGGTGCCTTAGAGTGACCAGATGTCCCGATTTTATAGGGACAGTCCCAATTTTGGGGTTTTTTTCTTATATAGGCTCCTATTACCCCCTACCCCCGTCCTGATTTTTCACACTTGCTCTCTGGTCACCCTAAGGTGCCTAGATAAGAAAAAGCCCCAAATATTGGGACTGTCCCTATAAAATCAAGTTTCAGAGTAACAGCCGTGTTAAGAAGTGGGCTGTAGTCCACGAAAGCTTATGCTCTAATAAATTTGTTAGTCTCTAAGGTGCCACAAGTACTCCTGTTCTTCCTATAAAATCAGGACACCTGGTCACCGTATATGCCCCAAACAGCAGGAGCAGAGCCTGGGGATCTCCCGAAGCACATGGCCTGAGAAACAGTAACTTGGAAAGCAAAACAGTAGGGAGGCCATAACAGAACTTCCAGAGTGGGGAAGAGGAGTTGAAGGCTCTGCTTACGTCTACACTGCAGTGTAAGCCCAGGGTTCGAACTGAAGCCTACTCTCTTTCCATCCATGCTAACCTAGGGCTCAGGCCCTTGGTCCCACAGGAATGGAGAATCCACACCTGAGTCAAGCCGGGACTCAGGCTTCAAGCCCTGTTGTTTCACAGGCAGTGAAGATGCAGCTCCATTAGAATTGTACTTTAGGATTCTACCAAAAGTATCCCACAGGCTGACTTCTTTTGTCTTCTCCAGAGGCAAGTTTGGTGGACAGTTGGGTTTTCCATACTGCACCACGAACAAAGGGCTAGAGTGGCCATATTTTTGGAGGGCACTAAGCAGTCTGGGATATGGTTGGGTGGACCTGGGCTTGCATAATACAGTATAAATGTTGAAGCCCTAGGTTGGGACCCAGGGTTCAACAGTTCCTAGCCTGGGGTAACAAATGAGTGTAGACACTTAAGCCTTTACTTAACAAACCCAGTGTCTGTTAACTCAAGTTCAGCTAACCCTGGGCTTACATTGTAGTGCAGACATCTGCTCTGAGTAGGGGGACCAGATAGCAACTGTGAAAAAAATGGGACAGGGTGGGGGGTAATAGGCGCATATATAAAAGAAGTCTCAAAAAACAGGACTGTCCCTTTTAAAAATGGGACATCTGGCCACCCTAGCTCTGAGACTCACTAGAAACCATGTTACAGCAACTGTGGGTGGAGCTCAGATACCACAGCAGTGGGTTCCAGTATAAAATAAACCCTAGCATAGATTTAGAGGAATTATACAAATGGCAGCCAGCATGCTGAAAATCACACTTTCTCTCCTGAATTAGAATGTATGGCTGATGTAGCCATTGTCCAGATTAGCCTCAGCTTCCTTTCCTTCTATGGCCTGGTCTACACTACGGGTTTAGGTCGACTTTAGCAGCGTTAAACCGAATTAAGCCTGGACACGTCCACACAACGAGGCCCTTTCTTTCGACTTAAAGGGCCCTTTAAACCGGTTTCTTTACACCACCTCCGACGAGGGGATTAGCGATAAAACCGGCCTTTGCGGGTCGGAATTGGGGTAGTGTGGACGGAATTCGATGTTATTGGCCTCCGGGAGCTATCCCACAGTGCTTCATTGTGACCGCTCTGGACAGCGCTCTCAACTCAGATGCACTGACCAGGTAGACAGGAAAAGACCCGCAAAGGTTTGAATTTCATTTCCTGTTTGCCCAGCGTGGAGAGCACAGGTGACCACGCAGAGCTCATCAGCACAGGTAACCGTCATGGAGTCCTCCCAGGATCGCAAAAGAGCTCCAGCATGGACCGAACGGGAGGTACGAGATCTGCTCGCCATATGGGGAGATGAAGCAGTGATAGCTGAACTCCGTAGCAGTAAAAGAAATGGAAAAGTATTAGAAAAGATCTCCAAGGCCATGAAGGACCGAGGCCATAACAGGGACACACAGCAGTGCCGCGTGAAAATTAAGGAGCTACGGCAAGCCTACCACAAAGCCAGAGAAGCAAACGGAAGGTCCGGGGCAGAGCCGCAAACTTGCCGCTACTACGCGGAGCTGCATGCGATCCTAGGGGGTGCAGCCACCACTACCCCAACCGTGTGCTATGACTCTCTCACTGGAGAAACACACAGGGAAGACGGTTCGGGGAACGAGGAAGATGACGATGGAGGTACTGTAGGTAGCTCACAGCAGCAAGGAAGCGGAGAAACCGGTTTCCCCAACAGCCAGGATATGTTTGTGACCCTGGACCTGGAACCAGTAACCCCCGAACTCACCCAAGACCCTCAGGGCACACAGGAGACCTCTGGTGAGTGTAACTTTGTAACTATTTGTAAACATTACAAAAAAAAAGCAAGCGTGTTTAATGATTAATTTGCCCTGGCAATCGCGGCCAGTACATCTACTGGAAAAGTCTGTTAACGTGTATGGGGATGGAGCGGAAATCCTCCAGGGACATCTCCAGAAAGCTCTCCTGGTTGAAATGGGGTGATTTTATTAAGGGGGACATTCAGAGGCGCCCGTTCCTGCTATTCTGACCAGAAATGTTCCCCGCTGTTAACCACGCGGTGGGGGGGAGGGGTGAAGTGATCATCCCAGAGAATCGTGTGTGGGGGGGTGGTTTACTTGTGTTTGTGCCGCATGTTAACCGGGAAACCGCAGCCCCCTCCTTTTACATTGAAACCCCATTTTAAATGGACAACCCAATTCATCCTTGATATGGGAAATGCGCTGCTGTTTGCAATCTTTCCCGCATGTTAAGAAGGTTAAAAAAGCCAAAACACTGTGGCCTACGATGGCTGCCTGCAAGCCGAAATATGCGACCTTGTAATGAAAGACTGTACCCATTGTTCCCTAAAATGTGTCTTTTTTAACCACCTCTCCCTTCTCCTCCACCAGCTGCAAATGTTTCTCCTTCGCAGAGGCTTGTGAACATTAGAAAGAGAAAACGTAAGACGAGGGACGAGATGTTCACGGAGCTGCAGATGTCTGCCCAGGCTGATAGAGCACAGCAGAATGCGTGGAGGCAGTCAATGTCGGAGATGAGAAAAGCCCAACATGAACGAGAGGAGAGGTGGCGGGCTGAAGACGATAGGTGGCGTCAGCTTGCAGACAGACGGCAAGAGGCAATGCTCCGTCTGCTGGAGCATCAAACTGATATGCTCGAGCGTATGGTTGAGTTGCAGGAAAGGCAGCAGGAGCAGAGACCGCCGCTACAGCCCCTGTGTAACCAACAGCCCTCCTCCCCAAGTTCCATAGCCTCCTCACCCAGACGCCCAAGAACACGGTGGGGGGGCCTCCGTCCACCCAGTCACTCCACCCCAGATGATCGCCCAAGCATCAGAAGGCTGGGCTTCAATAAGAGTTAAAGTTTTAAAATGCAGTGTGTCCTTTTCCATCCCTCCTCCCCCACCCATCCCAGCTACCTTGGCAATTATCCCCCTACCTCTGTAAGGAACTAATAAAGAATGCATGAATGTGAAAAAACAATGACTTTATTGCCTCTGCAAGGGGGAGGGGAGGGTGGGGTGGGGTGGTTGGTTGGTTTACAGGGAAGTAGAGTGAACCGGGTCGGGGGGGGGGGTTGGAGGGTTCATCAAGGAGAAACAAACAGAAGTTTCACACAGTAGCCTGGCCAGTCACAAAACTCGTTTTCAAAGCTTCTCTGATGCGCACCGCGCCCTGCTGTGCTCCTCTAACCGCCCTGGTGTCTGGCTGCGCGTAATCAGCGGCCAGGCGAGTTGCCTCAACCTCCCACCCCGCCATAAAGGTCTCCCCCTTACTCTCACAGATATTGTGGAGCGCACAGCAAGCAGCAATAACAATAGGGATATTCTTTTCGCTGAGGTCTGAGCGAGTCAGTAAGCTGCGCCAGCGCGCTTTTAAACGTCCAAATGCACATTCCACCACCATTCGGCACTTGCTCAGCCTGTAGTTGAACAGGTCCTGACTCCTGTCCAGGCTGCCTGTGTACGGCTTCATGAGCCATGGCATTAAGGGGTAGGCTGGGTCCCCAAGGATCACGATAGGCATTTCAACATCCCCAATGGTCACTTTCTGGTCCGGGAAGAAAGTCCCTTCCTCCAGCTTTCGAAACAGAGCAGAGTTCCTGAAGACGCGAGCATCATGTACCTTTCCCGGCCATCCCACGTTGATGTTGGTGAAACGTCCCTTGTGATCCACCAGGGCTTGCAGCAGCATTGAAAAGTACCCCTTGCGGTTTACGTAGTCGGTGGCTTGGTGCTCTGGTGACAAGATAGGGATATGGGTTCCGTCTATCGCCCCGCCACAGTTTGGGAATCCCATTTCAGCAAAACCATCCACTATTGACTGCACGTTGCCCAGAGTCACTACCCTTGCTATCACCAGGTCTTTCATTGCCCTGGCAAATTGGATCACAGCAGCCCCCACAGTAGATTTGCCCACTCCAAATTGATTCCCGACTGACCGGTAGCTGTCTGGCGTTGCAAGCTTCCACAGGGCTATCGCCACTCGCTTCTCAACTGTGAGGGCTGCTCTCATCTTGGTATCCTGGCGTTTCAGGGCAGGGGAAAGCAAGTCACAAAGTTCCATGAAAGTGCCCTTACGCATGCGAAAGTTTCGCAGCCACTGGGAATCGTCCCATACCTGCAGCACGATGCGGTCCCACCAGTCTGTGCTTGTTTCCCGGGCCCAGAATCGGCGTTCCACGGTATCAACCTGCCCCAATGACACCATGATTTCCACATTGCTGGGGCCTGTGCCTTGTGAGAGGTCTATGGCCATGTCAATTTCCTCATCACTCTCGTCGCCGTGCTGCAATCGCCTCCTCGCCTGGTCCGGGTTTCGCCTTGGCATGTTCTGGCTCTGCATATACTCCAGGACAATGCGCGTGGTGTTCATAGTGCTCATAATTGCCGCGGTGATCTGAGCGGGCTCCATGATCCCAGTGCTAGCTATGGCGCCTGGTCAGAAAAAAGGCGCGAAAGTAGTATCTGATGGACCAGGAGAAGGAGGGCGGGAGGGAGGGAGGGAGGGCCGAGTGACGACATGGCGTACAGGTACAGGAACAGGGAGAAACACAAACAACTGTCACACAGAATGGCCCCCCCAAAGATTAAACTGGAAACCCTGGGCTTAGCAGGCCGTTGATTTCACGGAGGAAGGGGAAGCAAATGAACACAGAACAAATCTATTTTTTACATCTTAAGGTGGCAGCCGACGCTGCAGCATGAGTGACAGCCATACCAGTATGATGATGATGGGTACCAATCATAATATACCATCATCTGCCAAAAGGCAAGGGGCTGCTGCTGTGTAGCAATGCAGCCCCACGTCTGCCAGCCCCACGTCCGCCAGCACCCAGCATCGCCCTCGGCCTCTTCTGGGTGCTTAGCAGACAATATTGGGCAATTGGCAGAAAATAGTATATTATGACTGGTAACCGTCATCATCAAAACAGTAGCATGTCTGCCCAGGTGGCCATGATTGACAGCCATACCAGTATGACGACGACGGGTACCAGTCATAATATACCATCGCCTGCAAGGGGCTGGTGCAATGCAGCCCTACGGCTGCCAGCCCCACGACTATCACTCATGCTACACCGTCTACCGCCAAAAGGCAGTTAGCAGCTGCTGCTGTGTAGCAATGCAGTCCCACGTCTGCCGGCACCCAGAGGACATATGGTGACGGTGAGCTCAGCTGAGCTGAGCGGGCTCCATGCTTGCCGTGGTATGTTGTCTGCACAGGTAACCCAGGTAAAAAGGCGCGAATCTATTGTCTGCCGTTGCTGTGACGAGGGGGGAGGGGCCTGACGACATGTACCCAGAACCGCCCGCGACACTGTTTTGCATCATCCGGGCATTGGGATCTCAACCCAGAATTCAAAGAAAAGGCGCGAACCGCTTCTCGGCTCGAGCTGTGGCGCAAACGTAGTATCTGACGGCCTAGGGGAAGGAGGGAGGGGGGCCGAGTGACGACATGGCGTACAGGCACAGGGAATTAAAATAAAGAACGGTGGCTGTGCATCAGGGAGAGACACAAACAACTGTCACAGACTGGTCCCCCCCAAAGATTAAACTGAAAACCCTGGGTTTAGCAGGCCGTTGATTTGACCGAGGGAGGGGGAAGCAAATGAATACAGAGAAAATCTATTTTTTTACATCTTAAGACGACGGTGCAGCGTGACTGATAGCCCTCGGCATCTTTCTGGGTGCTTGGCAGCAAATACGGGGCGGTGTATGACGATGGTCTTCAGGCCTATTGCACGAGCTGCTGCTCAGGGAAGACTCTGCTAATGTGCGATGACCCGACTTGTAATAGGCCGGCTAACAGTCATAATACACCATTTACTGCCAAAAGGCAAGCCCCACGGCTGCCAGCACCCAGATCGCCGATGAAGGCTACCAGTCTACTGCACCGTCTACCGCCAAAAGGCAGTTAGCAGCTGCTGCTGTGTAGCAATGCAGTCCCACGTCTGCCGGCACCAAGAGGACATATGGTGACGGTGAGCTCAGCTGTGCTGAGCGGGCTCCATGTTGTCTGCACAGGTAACCCAGGTAACCCAGATAAAAAGGCGCGAATCTATTGTCTGCCGTTGCTGTGACGGGGGAGGGAGGGGCCTGACGACATGTACCCAGAACCGCCCGCGACACTGTTTTGCATCATCCGGGCATTGGGATCTCAACCCAGAATTCCAAGGGGCGGCGGAGACTGCGGGAACTGTGGGATAGCTGTGGGATAGCTACCCATAGTGCAATGCTCCGGAAGTCGACGCTAGCCTCGTACTGTGGACGCGGTCTGCCGACTAGAGCACCTAGAGCATTTTATTGTGTGGACATACACAATCGGCTGTATACATCCGATTTCAATAAAACCTGCTTCTATAAATTCGAACTAATTTCGTAGTGTAGACATACCCTATGATGGTATTCTTTTCCCCCACTCTGAAAAGACACACAGAGTTGGGAACTGGCCCAGTTACCATGGGTGATCTTGAATTTGAGTTTTATTTTAGTCCAGCCTCATAGCACAACAATGAGATACCCTAACCTCACAAAATTGCCATCACACAGCTTACTTGTGGAGGTCTGCAACTCCCATGGTATGGGGAGATTTTGGCAAACCAGTAAAGTGCCTGAAACTACTATTACTTATTGCTAAAAGCAGCCAAGTCAGCAGGCTATAAAGTGGCCATGCAGCAGGCTTAGCTTAACCAAGGCAGGAAGGGAGGGGGTTTTGGGTGTCACAGAAAGAGCAGCTTGACCCCCACATCCTTCTTGATAAGAATTGTGTTGAAGTTGCTGATACATACATTTTAGGGGCCTCAAGGCTGCAAACTTTGGGGAAAAAACACACCTGGTTAATCAATAATCAGAAGAAAACCTCTTGCTTGACCGTTGAAACAGCTTGCTTAACAAGTTTTCTTTAAGTGACATGTCGTATTACTAAAGTATAAATAAGGGGGGAAAGTTTGAGGTAGTTGGACTCTCTCTCCCCCTTGTGTTCCCCATCGGCAGACGGGCTGCCACTCGAGAGCCACACGCAGCTTTGGTAATTATCGAGGGTTGGGGGTGTTTTTTACTAACCTGTTGCGGACGTGTGTAAGTGCTTGAGACTAAGTAAAGTTTAGCTTTTTATGTTGTCCTGTTTGTGCCAGACATCTATCGGTCAGACAGCCGTGTCTCCCCTGATTTATTTCCTGACACCACCTCGCACAGAGTAAAAGTTACCAAGAGCTTTGGGTTGAAAGAACCCTGGGTAACACCATCTGTAGCAGAAGCATTTTGAGAGGTAAGGAAAGATTTCAGCAGCAGCCTCTTCACAGGGCAGACCAGGACACCCATTCTTACTACTCTGTGTTCCTCTGGTGGAGGGGCCCATGTGGGTAGCACCTCTTCACCAACAAAGTCCATTTCCAAATGTCCTATTACAGTATTTTTTTTCTCTTGATATCACTGCTGCTTCTCTGATGCTCCCATTTGTATCTTTTGCCACTAATTTCTGTTGCTCCCAGACCCAGTCTAACTTCCCTTAAAGTATCATAGTCCCACCAACTACAATAGAGTTGGATCAGAATCTTAGGGCTTGTCTACACTGGCAATGTACAGAGCTGCAACTTTCTGGCTCAGGGGTGTGAAAAAACACCCCTTGAGCACAGCAAGTTTCAGCACTGTAAAGCACCAGTGTAAACAGTGCACCCAGTGCTGGGAGCTACGCCACTCGGGGAGGTGGTTTTTTTAGAGCGCTGGGAGAGAGCTCTCTTCCAGCACTGTGCCTCAACCACACAAATCACGTTAAAGTGCTGTCATGCTATGCACAGCTTTAGAGAGTTCCTTCACAATTATAGTGTCTGTTAAAATGCTTATTTTTTTTTTAAATACATCTTCTGTAAGTTGTATATACACTATGTGGATGGCTAATTTGGAGGTCACTTAAGATTTGTTGACCCTTCATTTTACATATTGACAAACTCTTCACCTTAATTATTGATACTGAGAGTCAATAAATTATTACGGTCTCAAGAGAAGTAAATAACATGTAGAATTCCCATCATGGGGAAGGAGATACATAGTTAATCGGCTATTTGATTTCTTATTAGTAATGCTTCCTAAAATTCTCCTTTGTAGGTCCTGTCAGGTCTGTTTTTCCAGGTTTCAAGCCACAAGAGATCCTGGGCAGTACTTGGCCAGAGCTCAGGGGAGCGGTCTGCTCCCTTCCATTGCCTGCCCTTTTTTGTACTGCTCTACTTCCCCTTTTAAGCCCCATCTTCAGTTTGTACAGGCTCAAAAGCAAAAAGGTGATTACTTTCAAGAATGAATTATGGTGCCATGGAAGGAACAGTGCCTCTTTCCCCACATCTCTAAAGTTACTTTCCTTTGTAATGTGCTTGGAGTTCTATAGATGAAAAGAGCCAAGTATTTCAGTAGTGGGATGTTAACTGATGCATAGGAGGGTATTTCACCTTCCATATTCATGGAAACAGAATTGCAGAATCTGACTGGCTGAGTGAATGTAGAATTCCCATATTTTGCTTGGGAGAGGGGAAATGCAATCCAATCCTCTTCTGCTCCCCTAGCCCTCTGCACCCTCCCAGTTCCTTGCAGATCTAAATCCAGTGATCCCAGCTGTAATTTGTAAGTAAGAAAAAGAAAGTAGTTTGTTGGGAACAGAACTGTTGTTCTGAAGCGCACACTGGTATTATTGCACCTTATCAGCCACACTGAGCCCATCTTCTTCTCTGTACATAGTACTTCCTTAACCAGTTGCAGCATGTGATGGCAGCGCAATATTGGGACAGACACTAAACAATTGAAGGGGCAGAACATTGATAAGAACTGAGATTCATAGATTCCAAAACCAAAAGAGACCATTGTGATCTAGACTGACCTCCTGTATAACAGGGGCCCTAGAACTTCCCCAAAGTAAGTTCTAGAGCCAGAGCTGTCACGTCCATAGGGTAGACCAGGGCAACCATCACAGGCCCCATGCTTCAGGGAGACGTGGGGGGGACACGACAGGGCAGCCCAGGGGCCTAGTGAGGGGCCTTCTGCCAGCAGCAGGGGTTGGGCCCACGCCCTGCACTCACCAGCCTGAGCATTTATTTCTTTTTCTTGCCCGCAGCCCCTTGGGCTCAGTCTCTGTGGGAGCAGCAGCGAGCAGCCTAGCCCCAGCCTGCTCCGCTCCACTCCACCAGCTCCAAGCGTCGCCTGACACTGCAGAGTCCTAGTGCCCCCCAACCACTAGTGCCAGGGTAGGCTGACCCTTCCCTTCTGCCTCAGACAGACCCTTCCTTTTCCAGCAGGATCCTCCCCCAGCACAGAGGGCACCCTAGCACATGTGAGTGCCAGCCAGTAGTCTCCATCATCTGTAGCCCATTGGTGTCCCCCCCAGTGCCCCACACCTCCCTCTTCCACTGCCCTTTCTCCCCTCTCCCAGTACTGGGTGGGGTCCTCCACTGTCACCTCCAGGCCAAGGCCAGCCCTTATCACTCCCCTGCCTCAGGGTCCTCCTTGCCTTTCCACTCTCCAGTCTTGGGGTTCCCCTCCCTGCAGTACCAGAACCCTGGGGTCCCAAAACTCTGCTCTCTTCACCACCCACCAGGACTGGGTCCTCCATCCATCTGCTTTTCTGCCTCCCTCCCCCTCCCATCCCCCAGAGAAAACAGATCTTAGAGCCCCTCCTCCATGCTGGAGGGTCCTGTTTATGTATCATCTAGTTCTTTCACAATACTATAATTTCGAGTTGCAACATGACATGGAGAATGTCTGAATGGGAACAAAAAACAGCTTTGCTAATGTGTTTGTATGTATATATAAACATTTGTTAATATTAGGTTTGGTACACAAAGTTATTTTAAACAAACCTACAATATATATGGAGACTCGACTACCTGTGAATTTTTAACTGACATCCTTCCAAAGATATTGGTAGCAATCTTAGGGGAAGGTGATTTATGCACCTCATTGAGTAGGGCATATTAGGGACTCTCCACGTTACACACCAACCTGCCAATTTCAGAGCCATCCCTAATTCCCCCTTTCTAGTCCCATCTGACTGATGCCAGCCGGCTGGGATCAGTTCCCTAACTATCCTGCTTAGAAAGTTGTGGTGATGGCTAGCCATAGACTGGGAAGTCAGGAGGTGCCAAGAGCCTCCCCAACACCAGAGAGGTTCAGCAGTTTCTAGCCATCATGAGGAGGCCAAGGATGAGTACACTGAGCTGGTGTACCTGGGAGATACTGCATTGGCACCTCAAGTGCATCATACAGACATCGCTGAATGAGGGATGGGGAGAGCCGGGTCATAGGGAGCATGAGAGCAATTGGAGCCCCACATAGGTCTCTTCACCCAGAGACCCCAGGGCCCAGCCTGACAGCAGCTGGAGAACCCCAGGAACCCTGTGCCTGGGTTGACAGAGGTGCTTCCACAAGTGCAAAGCTAGCTTGGCTGCAAAGTACCAGGCTCTCTGTGTACTGAGGCAAGCAGAGAAACGCCCCTCGACCGCACCACTGGCCAGACTATGTTTCTCAGAGACTCCTTAAGGTATAATGGTCCTGTGTGTACAGCAAGTGGCCTCTTTCCCCAGAGGCTCCAGATGCATGGCTCGAGCTGCCTACCTGCAGCTGCAACCGAGCAGGGCCAGACAAAGCTCAACTTGCTCAACTCCCCACGTGCCAACAGGCCTGGCCTCACAGAGCCATGGCAGGGGCAGCACAGGAGGAAATGTGCTGTAGCTGCATCCCAGCGCCGCTTCCCACCAGACAACTGCAGCCATAAAAGCTGCCTGGGGAAGGTGAGGTTGGGGCACTGCCTGGAGTCACCTAGCTCTTCATGTGCCTCCTTATACCCTAGTATGTGAGGGAGAGGCGTATGCTGTCTGAGGAATTTGGCAGATCTGTGACTTCTGAATTTGCATGTAAAATTATGGGATAGGAAATAAAACTTGCCCCGCTCCACAAATGGTGCTTCTGCATAAAAGCAGCTTCAAAAGAAAAAGGAGTAGGAATGAAAGGCTTTAAATATGTTAGTTAAAATGACATGTTTAATTAAAAAAAATCCACCTGAATATCCTAATTGATAGAATATCTGGGTAGACTTGCAGTTTGCAAAAAAACAAAAACCTGACATTTCGTCATCAGATACTACATTCATTTTGTTTACACACTTAATGATGTTTTACCTATTTCAAGTCAATGTTAATGGAACAAGCAGCTTTTATGCACACAATAGCTTCCTGTCTCTCTCAAATCAGGCACTCCAAAAATAATTAGTGACAATTTAACCACACATCAAACATTCTATAAGGAGCTCCCTACAGTTAGTGTGCTGTTTCAGATGAGGAATTTATAATAAAGTACAAAACAAGTTAGTTTCTAGTAAGTCTGCAATTTATTTTACATTGTTTTAAAAAGTCATACTTATGGTAGTTACATACACACTGCATCCTGCTCAGAAAGTAGCATTTACAAAAGAATTTCAAGAGAAGTGGATACAAAATGTTTAAAAAGCTCTCTAAAATACAAATATGTAAACAAGTTGACAGTAATTTAATATTACAATAAGAAAAGTTAAAGCTTTTATTTCATAATTTTTAAAGCTACTATCTTTAGTCTCAATGCAGACTAATTTTGGGGTTCTTGTAGCATTGCAGAATGCGAGTTCTTGAAAATGTTACAATATTCCCTTCACAAACATCCATCTTTACAGAAAAAATATTTTCAAAAAATACTGAAGTCCCAGCTGATAAAATCAACATACAAAATATAAAATGCATCATCATGAAATCACTGCTAAATACTTTAACACTTACTTTGTCGTTCTGTAAACCACATTTTTCAGTTTTTCCTATAGTGCTCATCAACTTAAGTTCATTAATGTCTGTGAAGTGTTCAAGATAACATCAGATCACCTGAGAGGCAGGGAAGTAACTGAAATAAAATGGTCAACACTGGTAGTTGCTTTGCTTTCACGGTTTGCATTAAGTTTCTTTTCAAAGATGCTTATTAATGGTTCACTCTTCAGATTTCTATTGGTGTTTGTACATGTGGCCAAGATGAATCCCGTTAAACATTAATACAAAGTTCACACATTTTCCAAAATGTATCTTGCTTCTCTGACTAATCTTGTTTCATCTGGTTTACAAATCTTGCATAAATTGTCTAAGTAACTAACATTACAAATACTGTAGATGGCAGACAAGTTCAGAGTTCCCTGAAAATGCTCTTATTTATACCATATTTGGGTTATATTTTAATTTGCATACTGATAGAATAAAGTGCTAATTTCCTCAGACGTGGACTTAAATTTTTATTTAACATTTTTTGATAAATCTAATAGCTAGAACTACACAGATCACGTTCACCATTGCTCAAGTCAAATCCTCAAGATACTCCGCCACAATGTTTGAAAGACTGCACAATATTTCAGATAATTGGTTGACTAAGTTTATCTAGCATGATAAGAGGACAGCCAATAAATAGGTATAGTTTGGTTAAACAATGACTAAGAGGACACAATAAGCCTACACTTTTGAAGAGTGTAAATCACGATTAAAAATGAAGATTAATTTAACAGAGAAAAGCATAGGCTGTCAGGAATGACTAGATAGTAAGAGCTATTCGATTGAAAAACAGTCTGATAGGAAATAGTCTGAAGCAATTAAAATTAGATAGGACAGTATGACAATACCATCATTAACATGAGCCTAAGGTTGCCAGCATTCCCCATCTTGTAATTCTCATCTCCTTCCAGGAGAATTTAATTCCCAGAACTCACACACTGGAAAACTGGGAATGCAGGCTTCTGTTCAGCAGCACAGCATTACTCTGGCATGTCTGCACTACAGACTTAAGTCGACTTACAGCCACCGGTCAACTTAACATAGAAGTAACTACTGTGGTGGCTGATGTCCACACTACCCTCCTTCTGTCAGTGGTGTGCACCTTCACTTCACTTCACCCAACTGAAGAGGGGCAGTGTGGGGAGCTGAGCCAGGGAGTCTAGCTGCCCCTCCTCCCCTCGCCCCCTCCCCCCCCGCCCCCCCCGGCTCTAGACTCCCCACTCCCAACTGGTAGCAGGGAGCAGCTGCCCAGCCTCTCACCTCCCCACTCACGGCTGAGAGCTGGAGCCAGGCTTCTCCGCTCCCTGAGTGGGGAGCCTCCAGGCAACAGCCAGGCTTTCTTGTCAATTTCAGGGCCTAGCATGGAGCTGTGAAATTGACAAGACAGCCAACATCAGATGCAAGTAATGCAGTGTCTACATAGGGACTGTGTTGCCCTAACTACAGGGACAGAAGTGCTACGCCTCTCATGGAGGTGGAATTATGTCGTCAGTGTAGTAGGGCACTTACATCAGCGGGACAAGGCTGTAGTGTGTACACGGACATAATGAGGTTGATGTAAGCTGCCTTAAGTCGACCTAACTGTATAGTGTAGCCCAGGCCTCAGAAGAGCAAACCCCACATCACTCTGCATTGAGTGAAACTGACTAAGAACACAGCTAAAGTTCCTTCTTACTGAAGTGCTAAACACAAAATGCTCACTCAGTGGTGTAGTGCTAAGCAAATTCTGTTGCAAGTGCAATATGGTATTAAAGTACTTAAATAAGAGGAAGCAAATATTGAGAAGAAAAGTGATTGAGCCATACTAAGAAAGAGGAGTGAGTAACAGAACACTGAGAATGGGATGAGAGAGAAGCAATAAAGTAGGTGTGGGTTGCAATCTACCCCCACTACATTTTGTATCTTCAATGGAACAATTATGTGGGCTACCAAAAGTTATTATTGGGCCACAAGACCACTTTATTATAATGTTATGTCTGGCTAAATCCTTTTATGGTTGAGATTTTCAAATCAATGTATCTAAACATCTGTAGAGATACCTACATTACAGAAGAAATGCTGCAAAAATGATCTGTGAAGTACTGAGCTGGGGAAGTCAAGTCACAGAGAAACCAATCTTAATGGTCCCCCATGTGTAACAGACTGTGTGTCATGTATATGGCTGTGCAATTGTGTTTCAGAGTCTAAGTTTTAATTTAAAAAGTCTCTAGCCCTTAAATTTGCAAAGACCCTTAGAATGTGAAGAGGATGTAAACTGATGAGTAATTATGTGTGAGTAGGCAGATAACCTGAAACTGCAACTTTGAAAGGTGAGAATTGCCCCCATTCCTCTACAAGGAATGTTAACAATGATGTCTAATGAGAACACCTTTATAACTATCATGTTATCAGAAAATAAAAGCTAATGTTAGCAATTATTGGTGGTTACAGTGGCAAATATTAGAGTAATGAGACGGGGAAATGAGGAATTCAAATATCAATCTTTCCAAGTTTAAAGTCACCTCTGCCCAGCCAAAGAAGGGACAGGGAAAGATGCACTTCCTCCAACTACAAAAGCCCCAACTGATTTCCGTGTCTTCCCAAGTGTCACGAGGCATGAATATCCCCTCCTACCCTTTTGTCAGGACAACTAGCCTTAACGTGCCACAACAGTTACAGGTTTTCAATACAAAAATATGCAGCATACTGAAAGTTTGGGCCTGGTATTAGATCAACTGAATTATCAAAACAAAGGCTACTATGTTAGCTAGACTAGGATGACAGAGAGACAAAGGATTTAGGAAGGTGGTCAAAAGGAAATCAAAAGGTCCCCGATACATAATTTACGTCTAAGTCTAATAGGCAGTGAAGGACACAAAGCCCACCCAATGGTGCTCAGATACCATGGCAATAGGCATGGTATACGAACCTAAATAGAACAGAATGGCAGAACTCTCTGACAAAAGCTGTTGCCCAAGTATGTAAGGAAAGAGACTTCACCGTTATAAGATTGGGACCAGTAACTTCAGTTCTATGTGGTAGCATGACACTGGCATCAATGGTACTATACTCATTTGGGAGAGGGTGGCTGTCATCTGGTATGTCATTGAATCTTTTAGTAAAGCTTGGTCAATCTTAGCCCTTTTAGTCCCTTATGGAATGTAACTGGTACTAATGTACTTGTGGCACCTTAGAGACTAACAAATTTGTACTCCTGTTCTTCTTTTTGCGGATACAGACTAACACGGCTGTTACTCTGAAACCTGGTACTAATGTGTTTCCGAAACTCCCTTTGCACAATACTCCCATCAGTATTGTCACTCTTGTCTATAAAGCCATGTCTGCAGTAATTTCACCTAAATTCCTACAGCCCCACTGATGTAATGCTAATGTAAACCAGCCCTCATTTTCAACTATGTCATTTAACTCTGCTCAGAGATGATCTATATGACACTGTGGTTAGAATGCCAGCAGCTGCCCCAAAAGATGCTCCCACTAATGGAACTGCTCTGCTGGCAGTAACAGTAGGAATAAAAAAAATTCTAGCTAAAACAAGACTTAAAAGTCTGTCAGTGGGCTGCATTGGGCCAGTAGAGGGGGTTGCTACTGAATGGGGGGGGTTCCAGAAGGAAACGTGATTTTACTGCTCTCTACAGTCTCTACTTGCTGTATTTCTCTCATATCTGAGAGAAGGTTTGCAGGGCAGGAAGTTTTTGGAAGTGTACCTTCCTTTAAATTGAGAGTGACACTTCTGTCAACACTCAATACATTTTAAATTCCATTTAATTTTTAAACATAGTATTTTCCTTCCATCCCTATTGGCTACAGAGATATTCGTATAAAAAAAAACTTTCACAATAGCATTTTCCTTACATCCCCATTGGTTAGAGATATTTGTATAAAGGATTTTTAAAATTAAATAAAATCATGATGTCAATTGGGTTAGAGCATTGCTGACTAATCAGCGAGAAGACAGTCTTGAAAAGAGCTATTTATACACAAATATCTTAACTACTTCAGGAATAATTAAATGAAAGTATAAATTTTAATTATTGGTCAGAACTCAAGTTTGATATCTAAAGCTATTCTGAAATATAATATTATAAAATAAGCCGTAGCAAAAACCTATAATCTGGACTTGAACAGTCCATCAAATGTGACTGCATTACTCCCATTCATTTCAATGGCAGTTGTACCACACAACTGATAAATTGATCAGGTCCCCGATATCTAGCAGTTGCTGCAAATTTGTATCTACCACAATTTAGAATTGAGAACTGGCTATTAGTCATAATTCACTTTACATCTGAATGTGCTGGAGAAAGAGTACTCCCCCTAAAATACAAAAGGTACCTGACAAAATTCTGTAAAGGTTAGTAGCAGTTATCTATAGCATCTTCCATGTGCTTAAGTAACCAAGAGTAAGATGTGGTAATACAAGGATTAAATTGCTGCCATTTAAAAATACATTGGTGAAACCTGATTTTTTTTTTAAATCACTAACATTACATGTTTACTGTTTTACAGCTGTACAAGTATGCAAAACTGTTGTACAGATATCAAAGTACACCTATTAATATTTAAAATATTAGGAAATAAGGTGTAGGAAGTTCTTTTAAGGACATACCAAATATAACTGGCTTTTCCTTTTTCCTTTCCCCACCTTCATTCAACTGTCCTCTAAAACTGTACATTATTATATAATTATGAAAGCTTTTTCAGGAAACCTGGTTTAGAAAAAAATTCAAGTATACCTATTTTTGCATTGTAAACTAGGAAACACTAGGGGCTTAAGTTTTGTAAGAGCTGAATAACACCAAGTTCAACTGATGTTAATGGAATTTGCAGCTGTTCAGTACCTTTGAAAATCAGGCTTTGTTTTTGTCATTCATTAAATTCTTACTAAGTTTAATGAGTGCAGAAACCTAGGATTTTTCCTAGCCAGATTTAACAATCAAATCAAAATGATAAGCCATTAAAGATTAGAAGCATCTTATATAGCTGTTTAGACTGATAAAAATGAGTCCTACCACCATGCTTAAAGTTTTTATATATACACTCAAATCCTGAACACATGATGTGCCAAGTAAAGTTACTGTAGTACAGCAGTTTGTCTTTAAAGTGTAGTACACTTAAAAATACACCGCAGGCCTCTTCTTTACTTTATATTTTAATGAGCCATACCGTATCTGAAAGAGAAAGTTGTGTTAGAAATCAAGTGTTACCATTTAAGTTGCATAAAAATTACCAAGACAAAAAAGTGATTTTTTAAAAAACAACAACATTTTTTATGATTCAACTTCAGCATATTTAAATTCAGTTGCCACAACCAGGTACACATCTACCCTGATATAACGTGACCCGATATATCCGAATTCGGATATAACGCAGTAAACCAGCACTCCGGGGGGGCAGGGCTGAGCACTCCGGCGGATCAAAGCAAGTTCGATATAATTTAGTTTCACCTATAACATGGTAAGATTTTTTGGCTCCTGAGGACGGCGGTATATTGGGGTAGAGATGTATTATATAGGATTAGACCACTTGATACAGGACTAGATTCAATAAATTCATCCAGCTATCATGACAGGGACTGAACATGTTACTTGTTAAGATCTTACAGCAGTCATGAAACTCCCAGAGAGTGGTTTACAGAATGTGCCCTTCTGTCCGGCAGCCTTTTGTGTGGGATTCTGCATAATTTTGTTTTGTACTATCTATCTAGTTACTAGGAAGTTGTCTGAGGAGACAGGATGCTAATACCCAGCTGTTTATCTCGTCTGATCCCACCAATGCTATCACACACTTACCGAAGGTTAGGCAGAGGTTGGGGCGTAGAGAGCTGGCTGATTGAAAGTCAGCAAGACCAAGATATTGGCAGGTTGGAGAAGTAACCAAAATATATACCCTCTTACTTGGGATTGTGTACTGGCCATCTAATATTAAAATTCATTGCCTGGTGATACTGCTGGACTCCCAGCTGATGTTACATAGCCATCCAGTAGCAAGAATAGCTTTATTTCAGCTACAGCTGGCTTGAAACATGGAGTCATTTCTTTTGTTTAAAGACCCTGCTGCTATCACCCATGCATCTGTCACCTCCAACTCAGATTACTGCAGCAGGCTTTACTTGGAGCTTCACCTTAAATAAATGCAGAAGCTGAAATATAAAATGGCATAGTCCATAACAGCTCATTTGGTAAAAAGGTATTTGGAAACACGATACCAATACTCTAGGATCTGCTCTGACTGTATCTTGATTTCCAGACAGAATTTAGAATGATGTTTTGAGTTACAAAGCCCTAAATTACCTGGGATGTGCGTAAAAGAGACTGCCTTTCCCCTTATTGTCCTGTACAGCTCCAGTTAAAGGTGCTTGAGCATGAGAAGGAGCTGTCAGCCGGGCCTTCTTCATGAGTGGCCTTCTGCTTAGAAAGCTACTCTCTTTCCCACCTCCATTTGCATCTAGAACAGGCCAAAATTTGTTGACCTTCAGGATGTGCTGAAAAACCCAGACTTCTGACAGGCAGAAATGTTGTGAAGAGGACTGCAATGTGTGTTTATGTTGCAGTATTGTTGGTGCTCCTGGTTCTCATGTTGTATCTTTAAATCCGTATGAAGAGCGGGTAGAGCCCTGCATAGGAGCTTTTTTCCTCTTTGCGTTATAAATCAAAGTACAGTATTTATTAGCACTTGTTCAAAGTATCCAAGGGATACAACAAAAATGTGAATGGTCCTATCCCTTATCGGATCCCTGTATGCATAGTGCGGGGTTGCATCAGCCACACCTCAAATGAGATGTCATGACAGTCAGCTCCCTCCCTTCAAGCTGTTTCTAGACTCTGGGCCTGTAGTTTCACCATTACTGTGATAAGTACACATTTGGGAGACAGTGCTCAGAGGGTAAAAAGCTTAATTTCTTTTATTCAATTATATTTATATGTTCCGTATGTTTTTTTTCCCCTGTGTCTTGTGTAGTTAACTATTCTTCTCTTGTTTCCCTTTAGAAGACAGAAAAATGAGTGGTGGCTTTTTGGACCATAACTACACATGCTGTGTTCCACATTCCACTTACAATTTAGTACCACCCTATTTCCTTTATAAATAAAATATTCTGATTTCTTGTACTATTCTGTTTTCAAATTACATTGTTATTAATGGAATGCAATACTTTCAAATTAAACGCTGCACTTGCCTCTTTACGGCCTTTAATACTTTTCACAGATTTCATGCTTTGTGATCGTCGGAGACCCCTCTGAGCAAACATCTCATCTTCTGAATGAGTCCCCTCCATTTCCTCATCTGTTTTATCATCTCCAGAATCTTTTTTCAATGGAATTCTGTAACCTAAAATAAAGCACATCAGGCAGAAGTTTGTATGCTATAAGTCTGTATAAACAGTGGTAGCACAAACATTAAAGTATTTGTAGAGAGAGTGCAAATGATGAAATTCAGGAAAGTTTCTTAACTCATTAGATGCTATAAAAGCTTTTTAATTTATTGAATTTTGCTGAAAAAAAAAAAAACATGAAAATTTAGTCCATTTTAACAAGTACATTCTTTACTCATCTAAAATATAGCTATGATTTCTTTGTGGAAAATCCATCAATTGCCATCTGTTTCAAGATAGGAGGGCAAACAATAATACACTATAAAAATGTCAGGCAGTGCAAAAGCCATTCATTGGCCCATGCCATGTAATCCTTAAAATTATGCTGGCCATAATACAGTGATTTCCTTTAAGTTGTCTCTACTGGCAGTGTAATTGTTTATATAGTGAAGATCAAAGCCACCCTGCTACCATTTGCTGTTTTCCTGGAGAAGTTCTTTCTTGAGCCATTGCAGTTTGGGATTAACACCAAATACTGCACACACATGGCAAGTACAGACCTGCCTTTTAAGTAATACCTGAAGTTTCAAATCAGATTTTTTTATTGCGGTTTTAAAAGGGACACACTTTTAAAATGGGCTATTTCAATTTTCAAATAAAAAACCCTTTACGTAGCACGTCCTGAATAGAGAAAACCCACCATGGTTAAATGACAAGGTTCCAGAGATTATTCAAGACAGACAGGTATCCTTAAGAAAATGAAAATGCAGTCCTAATAAAGCCAATAGAAAGCAGCATAAACTATGGCAGGCAAAATATAAGATGGAAGGAGAAGGGCTACGATAGAACTTGAACTAACAGTCAAAAATATAAAATAAATTATTTAACTATCAGAAAAAACAGTTACCAAGAGTAACTGTTGTTCTTTGAGATGTGTTGCCAATATCCATTTCAAGTAGGTGTGTGTGTGCACTGTGTGCATAGTCGTCGGAAAGTTTTTCCCCTAGCGGTACCAGTCAGGTCAGCTTAGATGCCCTCTGGAGTCATGCCTTCATGGCGCCGCGTATAGGTCCCTGCCGAACTGCTGCCTCCTCAGTTCCTTCTTGCCGGAGGCTTCAACAGAGGGGAAGGCGGGTGGGTCTTGGAATGGACATGAGCAACACATCTCAAAGAATAACAGTTACAAAAAGATAAGTTATCGTTTTTCTTCGAGTGCTGCTTCATGTCGATTCCAAGTAGGTGACTCCCAAGCAGACTGTCGGAGAAGTCATCGGAGCTCATGGATTTGCTGATTGAAGCGCCACTCTGCCGAAAGCTGCATCGTCCCTGGCATGCTGGATGATGGCATAATGCAAAGTGAACATGTGGATTGATGACCAGGTTGCTGCCCTGCAAATCTCCTGTATAGAGACTTATGTCAGGAATGCGGCCGAGGAGGTCTGCGCCTTTGTGGAATGCGCTGTTAGAGCTGGGACTGGCACTTTCACCAAGCTCGAATGCAGGACGTGATCCATGATGAAATTCTTTGGGACGATACAGGGAGACCCTTCATCCTGTCCACTATAGTGATAAAGAGCTGATTAGACTTTCGGAATTTTTGTCCTTTCAACATAGAAAGCCAGTGCCTGCCTGACATCCAGAGAGAGGAGCCTTTGTTCCCAGTTGTAGGCATGTGGCTTTAAGATAAAAACACTGGGAGGAAGATGTCATGACTTGTGTGAAACTGAGTTACCAATTTTGGCAGGAAGGCTGGATGAGGCCGCAACTAGACCTTGTCTTTACAGAAGACCATATATGGAGGCTTGGATGTCAATGCCTTGAGCTCAGACACCCTCCTGGCTGAAGTTATTGCTATCAGGAATGCTACTTTCCATAAGGAGGTCCAGGAGCGAGCATGTTGCTAAGGGCTTGAAGGTAGGTCCCATTAATCTGGGAGAGCACCAAGTTAAGGTCCCATGCTGATAACGGATGGAAGACTGGAGAGTATAACCTATCTAGGCCCTTGAGAAAATGACCTACCATCGGTCTAGCAAAGACCGATCGACGGTCCACCCTGGATGGAACGCCGAGATGGCCGCCAGGCGAACCTTTAAGGATGACACCACCAGACCTGAGTGCTTCAAGTGCAACAGATAGTTCAAGATGAAGGGTATTGATGCTTGAATCGGTGATGCGCCCTTCTGTGTCACACAAATCAAAAAGCTCTTCCACTTGGCTAAGGAGCTCTAGTAGACAGCTTTCGGCTGCCAACTAAGACCTCCCTGACAGATGCGGAGCATGCCAACACCATGTGGTTTACCCAGGAAGCTTCCATGCTGTGAGGTGGAGAAACTCAAGGTCAGGACGCTAAAGGCGACTGTGGTCTTGAGTGATGAGGTCTGGCACCTATGGCAGGGCGATCAGAGTGGCTACTGACAGTTCCAGGAGTGTTGTGTACCAGTGTTGGCAGGGCCAGGCCGGTGCTATCAGGATGACTGATGCTGTCCCTCCTGACCTGGAGCAGGACCTTGTGAACGAGCGGGAAGGGCCGGGTAGGGGAAGATGCATAGAACAGATGGTCCACCCAGGGAAGGAGAAATGTGTCTGCATTCGACCCTGGGCTGTGATTCATGAAGGAGCAAAACTGCTGACACTTCCTGTTCAATTTCATCACGAACAGGTCCACCTGGGGAATTCCCCGCCATTGGAAGATGCTGTTCACACTGTCCAGGGGATTCAACCACTCGTGGCCACGGAAGGATCTTCTGAGGTGGTTTGCCAGCTCATTCTAGGATGCCAGAAGGTACGATGACTCTAGGTGTATTGAGTGACCTATGCAGAAGTCCCACAGTTTGAGGGCTTCCTGGCATAAGGGAGGAGAGCGCTCCACCCTGTCTGATTATATAAAACAAACGTCACTGTTGTATTGTCTGTCATGACTGATACACACCTGCCCTCCAGGTGGGATTGGGGGGGGAAAAAGAGAAAATCTTAAGAACTATCACCCTATATGCCTGTTCTCTCATATCTATAAACTCTTTACAAAAGGTGATAACGAACCAACTCTCGCAGAGTCTGGATGAACAACAGCCTAGAGAGCAGGCAGGGTTTCACGATTGACCATATATTTACCCTTAGCCTGCTCCTAGAAAGAGCGAGGGAATACAAACTCCCGTTGTGCATTGCTTTCGTCGACTATGAAAAGGCCTTCGATAGCATTGAGTTCAACCCTTATTAAAGGCACTCGCAGAGCAGGGCATTAACATGCAGTACATCACTCTGTTGAAGGAAGCGAATACTGGATGTACAACAGACATTACTCTCCTCAAAACTCCCCTCCACATCCCAATCGAGAAAGGCGTAAAGCAAGGAGATACGATTTCACTGAAACTATTTACCGCCTGCCTCGAAATGGTTATGAACAAGATCAATTGGAGGAGTGCTGTTAACATAAATGGAGAACGATTATCTCATCTCAGATTCGCGGACGACATCGTACTAATTGCCGAAAGCACCAACCAACTGCGGAGCATGCTATGAAGACTCAACAAGAAAAGCAGTCAGGTCAGTCTGAAAATGAACCGCTACAAAATGAAATACATGCAATCAGACCTCTTACGAAAAGCCCGAATAATGGTAACAGGAGAAGAAATTTAAGAAGTGGAACAGTACATATATTTGGGCCAAGAAATTAATACGTGCCAAGACATGAACGGAGAACTCTTACGAAGGATTCGGGCAGGATGGTGTGCGTTTAATTCCATCAAGGACGTCCTCAAAGGAAAAACCGACAAGACCACACATACAAATATCTTCAATTCAACAGTGCTGCCAGCCATGCTGTATGGCAGTGAAACGTGGGCACTGACAAAGAAAAACGAACAGCGGCTGTCAGTAGCTGAAAGGGCAATGAAACAAACTATGTTGGGAATTTCTCTTCTGGATCGTATCCCAAATGAAATGACTAGAGAACGCAGCGGTGTGAAAGATATGGTCATGGAAAGCAGATATAATAAGATACGATGGGCGGGCCACATAGCAGGACTCACGGACAATAGGTGGACCGCAATCATTACTGAGTGGTACCTGCGAGAACAGAAGAGACCTGATCGGCCTCCAAGAAGATGGGAAGATGACATTGTTAAACGTTTCGGACGAACGTGGAGAAGAAAGGCAAGAATGCGAGAAGAATGGCCGACATGTTGTGATCGGTGCAGTCTTAACAACAGCTGAAGACCGATCGATCCAGATGATGTGTCCTTCAAGTCAAGGTTGGCGTACCAGTCGCCCAGATCCGGGAGGGGATGGTGGCGGCCAAAAGGAGATCATGCAGAACTTCTGTTCCTTCATGAATCTGTTGAGTATGAATCTGAGACCCCCTTTGGCTTTGGGGTTCAGGAAATATCGGGAGTAAAAATCCTTGCCCCATAGGCCCTGAAGGACCTCCTCTACCGCTCCTGAGACTGAGAGAATTTACACCTCCTGCATGAGAAGCTGCTTGTGAGAAGAGTCCCTGATGAGGAACAGGGAAAAGGGATGGGAGGGTGGGGAGGGGCAGAATTGGAGAGAATATCCCACATCTACTGTACGGAGAACCCAGCATTCTGAGGTTATCTGGGCCCATGCAGGATACAAGTGGGATAGACTGTTCAGAAAACAGGGAGAAGGATCCGGTGACTGGACTGGTGCATTGCCTGCAGGCACACCATCAAAAAGGCATGCCTGGAACCAGAGGACTGCCTCACTGAGCCCTGGCCATGAATAGACGGAGGCTGGGGAGGTCTGTGTCTGTTATTAAATAAAATAAATATATGGAGATATACCAATCTCACAGAACTGGAAGGGACCTTGAAAGGTCATCAAGTCCAGCCCCCTGCCTTCACTAGCAGGACCAAGTACTGATTTTGCCCCAGATCCGTAAGTGGCCCCCTCAAGGATTGAGCTCATAACCCTGGGTTTAGCAGGCCAATGCTTAACCCACTGAGCTATTCCTTCTCTGCTTCCTGGAGAAGTCCTGCCTAGGCTGGGGAGGATAGGAATGTGGGGGGAGGTTGGGCCTTAAAATGCATTCTCTGGGTAGCAGGAGTATGCAGTCCCAGGGATTTAAGTGTTGCCCTTGCATCCTTTAGGCTATGGAGTTTGGAATCAGTCTGTTCAGAAAACAACCCCGAGCCATCAAAGGACAGGTCTTGGATTGTCTGGTGAACCTCTGGGGAGAGGCACAACACCCGAAGCCACAAACTTCTCCTCCTGGCAAGGGCGGAGGACATGATTCGCGTGGTTGAGTCCACTTCATACAGGGAGGCCTGCAATGAGGTCTTTGCCCTTCTCTCCTCCACCACAGCTGCAAACTCTGTTCTAGAGTCTGCAGGGATCAGCTCCTTAAATTTCGGGTGGAGAAGGGGCATGCCCTTCTGAAGCGACAGACTGGGAGCCCCTGGAATAGGTACCCTGGGCCTGATGGTATGCCCACAGGGTCCAGACTGGCCATTGCATGGACCTCTGCCACTGCACCGGCCACAGTACCATGGGGGCGCTTGACCTGCCTACAGCAGCGCCATTCCAACCAGTGCCGGCTGCGCCTTGAGTATTAAGACTCTGTCTCTGAGTCCAATGACTCTGACTCCAAGAGAAGAGACCACGGCAGTGCCGAGTGGGACGGTCCTGGGGGGTGGGGGAGGGGAGAGAAAGGCGAACGGTGCTCCATCATTGCTGGCTTGCCTCTTGACTGCGCTGTACCTTGTGGTTCCAGAGGTCTGTCTCACCTGGAAGGGGACTGTGGTGCCATCATCGCAAATCGGGTCCCTGGCTACCTTGAATGTGTCTGGGGTGGAAGGGAGCTCCAACTCCTCCACCTGGCACTCCCCAAGAGGAGAGTCCACTGGCGCCAAACTCTATGGACCCCTATGCGGGCCCGAAGTTGACTGTGCCTTTTCCTGTGAGACAGGCGCCAGGTACCCCTGCACGGTAAGCACACCGCTAGTGCTGTCAGTCCCAGCTGCTCTCACCAAGGGCGAGCGCCCTCTATTGTTCTTCTTGTGCCTCTTGTGAGGCTCTGGTGAATGCCATGCTGGGGAGTGACAGTGCTGAGAGTCTCTATGTGTAGAGTCCTTCCTCAGTGCCATAACCACTCTAACAGAGGTCAATGCATTAGGCACAGAGGTGCTGGGTGCCATGTCCTGCTGGCCTGGAGCCGACTGGGGACAGAGGGCAGACTCCACGTTGAGTTGCTTGAGCCTTTCTTTTTCATTTGTAAGGTGGAATCCTTTGCAGATCCTGCAATGATCTGTTTGATGGGATTCCCCCAGGCACTTTAGGCAGGAGTCGTGGGGATCACCCTTTGGCATGGGTTTGTGGCAGGTCCCGCACTGTTTAAACTCTTGGGACTGATACATATCCTGAACTCCAAGAAGGGAGACAAATTGGAGGGCCCCCCCCAAACATGAACTAACTATAACTAATACTAAACTATTTAACGATTTACAGGTTTGGATATAAGAGAAATTACTAGGGGACTGCTTGCCGAAGCAAGAGTGACACTCAGCTCCAATGACTGTCATTGGTGGTAAGAAGGAGCTGAGAATGTGGAGGGTGGGCAGGGACTTATATGCGGCACCATGAAGGAGCAACTCCAGGGGATGCCTCAGCTGACCTGATGGATAACTTCTGACGACTCTGCACATGGCATGCGCACACCTACTTAGAATTGACATGAACAGCACTTGAACAACAAACATTTTTGGTTAGTTGCACTGTTCTTGAGGGTTTAAGATGGCTTACTTTTTAAATATATGTACTCAACCTTACTGATGTTTTGTATTTGGGAATATATATTTAAAAGAACAACCCACACCACTAGCCTCCCAACCCCATTATTAAAAGATTTGCAGCTAGAGATCACCTTATAGGATTTAGAACGGGCAAGCTCCTAATACAAATCATTTTTCAAATTTCTGTGCATAGAGGTAAGTGCAAGACATCCTTATCTCTATAAACACAGAGCCAAAACTCATTGGGGGGGGAAGGATAGCTCAGTGGTTTGAGCATTGGCCTGCTAAACCCAGGGTTGTGAGTTCAATCCTTGAGGGGGCCATTTAGAGATCTGGGGCAAAAAATTGGTCCTGCTAGTGAAGGCAGGGGACTGGACTCGATGACCTTTCAAGGTCCTTTCCAGTTCTATGAGATAGGTATATCTCCATATATTCCACTCAGGTATGGTATCTCTTGTTAGCTACAGAAATAGCATCAAAACTTCTTTAAGAAAAGGAACTCGTGTTTAAGCATTGAGGAAAAGGACAACAGGGCCCTACCTTCTGCATGCTGAGTGCAAATTCTGACTTTACCTACCCTAAATGTAACTGAGTTATTAAGATTCTCACCAGAGGGTGCAAAATGTTTCCAATATGCAATTTCAAAGCTTAACTACAACCTTTCTGAAACATTTTATTTTGTACCCTTGACTAGAATATACATATAAAATGCAAAAAATAAACAAGTAGATTACTAAATGGATCTAGTTTAACAAGACTAAATATTTTATGATTTAATAGTACAGATAATTTAGGTGAAACTGTAATTTGTATTAGGATAAATGTTCATTTACTCAAACAGGAATGTCAATAGATCATTGTCAAACAATTCAGCTAGATAACATATAATGTATTAGTTATCTAGAAACACCACGCACATAGCAGCTGCATCACCTATAATACAACCATATGTACACATACAATAGGAATTTATAGGCTTTTCCACTGCCCAACTCTCATATCTTATTGACGTGATGGTCTCTATGCCGGGCACTTCCTGGGAATTAATCCTCAGCTCAGGTTAAGGTCATCACCTCCTCCAGATAACTATTTATCCCCAGGAAATGCCCTGTATGATTATTATATAAATAATGGAAGCCATTTTTTATGTAAGACTTACCTTCGGCTTTTCAATACTTAAATCAGAGGTAGTCAATTATTTTTTGTCAAGGTCCAAATTTCTTAGTCAAAGGTATAGTCAAGGTCCAGGCTCCAGAGAATAATAATAAATAATAAATAATAATAATAATAATAATCCAACACTAGTGATAAGTAAATGAAAAGGATTTCGGGGTCTATTCAAAAGCGTCTGGCAGTCAGGATTTGGCCCACAGTCTGCCTATTAACTACCCCTGACGTAAATGAAACAGAAAGGAGGAAAATAAAGCAGAACTATTCCTTTGTAAGAGGCAGCAGCTAGATTATAATTTTAGTCAGAACTGCAGCCATAAGTAAGGCTACGATTACATCACGAAGTCATGGAATCCGTGACTTCCATTGACCTCTGTGACATTTTCTGCCCTGGGGCTGGAGCTCCCAGCCACCCTCCACCCTGGTGGGGACCCCCCGCAGCTGCCCAGCATGCAGTGGGGGACCCCCTATATTTGCCTGGCCGCAACGGGGGGAACCTGCAGCTCCCAGCTGCCCCGGGGACAAGGGGACTCCGCAGCAGCCCAGCCCTGCAGGCAGGGGATCCTGGAGCCTCCATCCACTGCAGAGGTGGGGGACCTGGGAGCCCCAGCAGCAGTGGGTGCCAAACCCACCTACCCCTTTTGTCAGGGATATTTTTAGTGGAAGTCAGGGACAAGTCACAGGCCTCTGTGAATTTCTGTTTATTGCCTGTGACCTGTCCCTGACTTCCACTAAAAATATCCCTGACAAAAACTTAGCCTTAGCTATAAAGGATGATGTCTATCCTTCTGAAATTTTTCATTTTCTTTACAGTAGCACAGAGATTCATAAGCGCTATTCATTAATAATGGAAGGTGAGATACCTTCCAGAAACTTTACTGTTTAATCCACAGTATCAAAAAATTCTGGAGAACCACCTGTTAACTTGTGCATTTGCACTTAACATATGGCATTTCAGTTTCTGTGCTGTGTCCCCAAGTACTATTCTTCACTCCCAAATTTTAAATTTTCCCATGACAACTCCTCAATGGACTAAAGTTATTTTTGTTGCTACAAGCATGTTCACCTTTTAACCAGTGACTTTGCCACCTTTTTAAAAAGCCTGTTACATTCACCCCTTTTTTCATTAGTTTGTTCTCTTCCAATTTACTTAATTGCCACAACTTTTCACATGTTCCATGATACCAACAGTGACAATTATGGGTCACATCCAATAAATCTGACTTGCACTTCAGCATTACTGTTTTAGTTAGCAACACAAACCACAGACTCAACAAGATAGATACGAGGATAATCTATTTGCTATCTCACACAGTAGAGCCATGAAGGGAAAAGAACCACCAAGAACCACCAGTTCAGAACCTCAGTTATGATGGATATCATCCTAGTTGAAAATGTTACGTATCAAGCCAAATCTATTCAAATTTGCAGGGAGAGATTGGGGTTTTTTCCACCACCAATATTTAAGAGAATAAAAAAGTTCTTGCTTTTTCCACTTCCTGGCTTTTACATATCAGAATTTAACTATAACATGAGTAGCCCAAAACTTTAACAAGATACATACCCAGAGACTCACTGACAGAACTCTTGGTTTTCTTTTTGGTTTCAGGTAAAGTCTGATAGGGTCTTTGTCCCACTGGCTCATCTCCTTGAATAGCTGTTAAGTCATGCATACTGAAACTTCTCAACCGTTCAGTTATTGCACCTTGACCCTGGAACACAATAATAGCATTTTTCAAGAACAAATGGAGAAGCCTTTAGATTTGCTCTTCAAATTGAGGTAAGGTTAAGTACATGCTTTCTTGCTGTATTACAAAATTCTCTTAACAGAGACATGCAGTAGATGTTCATTTGTTTTAAGCAGCATTCATGTTTGTGTTTTTTCCTCATGTAAATACTGACATACTATGGAGACATGGAATATTCAAGACTATCAACTTTATAAATGTTACATGTGTCTTTATGGGATTGTATTCTGGCTCCATTGGAAAGTTACAGGAGCTTCCTGCAGGAACTAAAGTCACAGGGCAAATCCTTAGACAAGGAACAAGTCTGGAGAAGCTTTACCCTCCGAGAAGATCGTATATACTGGCATGACCTCATTAAACAGGCTGGCAAAGAAAGAACAAAAAAAAAACACTATACATGTGACCACCTTAACATGGGGAGAGAGGTCATTCCCCTTGATCCAAGAAGTGACAGACTTCAGACTGGGCCCAGAGGGGCAGGTCCTCTGAGAGGACCTGAAGTACTTTAAAATCTGCGAAGGTCCCCATGTGGAAGATAGGTGACACCTGGTAAACCAGACATGCATGTAAGCAGTTTGTTGTTTTTAAGATGTGTTCTCTACAATGCTTTTGTTCCAAATAAATACTTTGCTTTACGAAGGTTGGCTGGTCACAGATTAACTCTAATTGCGCCTGAGAGAACAGGACTAAGTGCTAAAACTAAATTCAGACTTGCTGAGATGATCACAGTGAATTAAAGAATTGCAGCCTAAATCCCCAGTCTAGACACAGAGAATTGTGGGACTCTGCCCTGAGAAACATGATGGCTAGAGGCCTGATGCCTAGTGGGGTACCCTGAAGGAGGCCACAAAGGGGTCAGAGGTGCAGTTACCCTGAGAACTGTGACAAGGAGCATTTTGTTCAAGCTTAACATTAGATTATACCTTGTAAAAGGAATTTTTAAAAATCATGAATTAAGTTAGTAGTTCCGATTCCTAATGCTTTTGGACACTGCTTATATTTCTTTCTGATTTATTTATTCCTTATTCTAGGTGGATTGAAGAGATTTTCCCCAAAAAAGTTTTTAATGCCTGATCCATCAGACAATGTATCACCTAGTACCACTTTTCAAACATCTGACTGTAGTAGTAATAGCCCTTTTAATTAAATTACCAAAATATATTACATAAAGATGTACACATACTTGTTTCTCCACAGTATGAAAAGTTTTTAAAAATAGAAGATCAATCAATAAACATGCTGATAAGATACTATACTTTTGTCCTACATACTGTGACAGACCCAGACCAGTGGGGTACAGGAGTCTGGTAGAGGACAAATATACTGGTCACTGGATGAGTAGTTTTCTGTTCCCTGAGTGACCAGAGCAGAGGCTGCACTAGAGTAATCAGGAACCTGCTAGAACCAGTTAAGGCAGGCAGGCTAATCAGGGCACCTGGGTTTTAAAAAGGAGCTCACTTCAGTTTGTGGTGGGAGTGTGAGGAGCTGGGAGCAAGAGGCGCAAGGAGCTGAGAGTGAGAGGGTGTGCTGCTGGAGGACTGAGGAGCACAAGCGTTATCAGACACCAGGAGGAAGGTCCTGTGGTGAGAATAAGGAAGGTGTTTGGAGGAGGCCATGGGGAAGTAGCCCAGGGAGTTGTAGCTGTTATGCAGCTGTTACAGGAGGCACTATAGACAGCTGCAGTCCACAGGGCCCTGGGCTGGAACCCGGAGTAGAGGGCGGGCCCGGGTTCCCCCCAAACCTCCCAATTGACCTGGACTGTGGGTTCTCCGGGCTGTTCCCCAACCCACATGGTGAATCTCTGAGGCAAGAAAATCCGCCAATAAGCACAGGACCCACCAAGATAGAGGAGGAACTTTGTCACAATACACAGTAGTGTGTTTTGCCTCAGGTCACTGTTGTGTCTGTGCATTGCAATACAATCTGCATGCAGTGAACGAGGCAAAGGAGATATATTTTTATCATTGATCAATAAGCAGACCCCAGCTTCAATCACGACACAATATCCAATCTTTGCAGCGAGGGACCCAAAATGAAGAACAGACCCACACGAACACCCATTTACAATTTAACTCTTTCACTGAGCATTACCTAATTATTTCTGTGGAACTAATAGAATATAATATATATGACAATGAAATAGACTACTGTAATGCACATGCACAGAGAAGAATTAGAGTTGCAGTCCTAGTATTTAATGTTTCCCAATTTTAGTAATCTACTGTGCAGCTATATTCTTCAGTGTAGATTTTGGATAGAACTTTTAAGTTTGTTTTCAAGAGAACATAGAAAAAGAAGAAGTGTTTGGCAGAGAGGAGGGTAATGCTATGTCCTATGAAAGCTGTGCATTCAGTGAGGCAAGGGCTCTTGTGGAGCACTGCCTCATTCAATGTGCATATCAGAGATGATACAGAATGGTTCCATCAGGGCTCTTTCATCCCATATATACCCTCCAAGATTGAAAAAGTCAATCAACTTTGTTATGCAAAAACATTGGAATTTTTTTTTTTTTTTAAATGAAAAGGTCTTGCACATCCTTAATTACATTTTACGGAACACAGAGGATTAAACTGGAATAACTTTCATATACTATTGGAAAGCAGTGATTGTGACTTTCTACACACATTCACGGTGTGCAGCACAACAGGTCCCTATCCTGACTGGGGCCTCTAGGCGCTGCTGCCAATGAACAGTAATGAAGGAGCTACTGAAGAAACAATTCCGTGGCAGACCATCTAGCAGACCAATATTATTCTTCATAATATCATACAAATGGAACCCAAAATGTCAGTCAAAAAAGCCACTTCTAATGACTAGAATTTAAGGGTCACAAAATGATGAAAGATATTTAATAGAAAAATATCTTTTAAAATGATGCATTCATCAGGATCAAGACTTTTCTCACTCTCCAGCTCGAATTTCCACAGGAACATTCGTTTACTACAGGATGAAATACCCTTAAATCCAATTCTCAGCTTCACACACTCCTCACTCCTCTGACTCAGCTGATAATTTGTTAAACTCTCATAATAATAAATAATAAAATTATTTTCCAGCATGGTACTTCCCACTACGCTGACCAAAAAGCATAACACCCCTCCTCAGGTCTCAGACCACATGATTTTTTAACAGTGGCCTGGTTAAGATCATCCTTCCCCTAATGTATTCAAAGGCAACAGGGATCCTTTAACCAGCTCCAGGAGCGGAGTTCCCTGAGAATCTGCTGCTGTGGTGTTTTCTAGGCTTTTTCCGTTTGCCTGTCTTCACCTCTGACTCCTCCTGCTCCCTAGTTCTGGCTCTCTGACTCCCTGGTGCTTGGCTCCATGGAACACTGCAGGGAGAATATACTGTAATTAACACCCCATTACGTGGAAAGTTGGAGAGGAAGAGGCAGCTGCAGGCAAATCCTGGCACGCCAGGGAAACAAAGCAAAATTTTATCTGCAGCAAACTGATGTATTCCACAGTAAAAGTGCTACAGTGTGAAGTCCATGGTATCTTGGAAAAATGCCAAATTCTGCAACTTCAGAATCCATGAGCTCCTGATTGAGATGAATGGAGTAGTTCACATCTCTCACAGCTACTGTTGCAGACTCTCTACAGACACAGGCAAATACTGCTACATCAGTTTACACTGCACATGTTTTCCAAGGCTATCTTAAAGATTAAAATTCTCTTTTAAATGAATAAAGATTTTTCAAGCACAATTCCACATGAAGGGTTAACTGCACAGCTGTGGAATCACTGAATACCTGGGACACCAAACATACTCACTAAATGATTAAAATACAAGCAGTGTATTTAGGGCTCCCTCACCATAGAGCACTGCTGCACATATTAACCCATGCTTCTGTTTTTGTTTTAATTAGTTTCTTAAGGTGTCAACACAGTCATAACATTTTATGATTCCAAATCCAAAAAGAGAGGTGCAGGCAAGGCTTTGGGTTCAATATCACAATCCATTCCCCACACACAAGTCTAAGTAATTTTAGAACAGCCTCTCAGATATCATAATATTTTTAAATACTGTAGTTGACATGCTTTGGCAAAAAGCATGTTGTCACTGCACATAGAGTAACTTCACAAAAATCTGACCAAGGGCACATTTTAGATTAAGAAAATTGACTGTATTTTAATTTGTGTTCGCTAATGCAGGTTAATTAATGGTGTTTGAAACATCAATTAGCACCTATTGTAAACAAACAGTGATGTTTAAACTCTTGTTAGCTGATGGTGGTTAACACTGTTGGTGCATGCCTAAGTATACCTTCATGTTGTTTACTTAAGATGGAACAAGTAGTTGTGTGGTCTAAGCTCTTCCTTAGGGCAAAAGCAATTATTTTGTTAAAGGCCTCATTTTCAGGAAAAAACGTTTTATCTGGGTGATACAGTGGAAAAAGTAAGCCCTATCCCATTAGGCTGTGATTAATACTGAGAACAGAAGGAGGAGGTGCCTGTGATGCGGCAGCCTTATGTTCCCCTTATCTATGAAAGGCTTTGGCTGCTGGAGTTTTTCCACCAAAAGCAGCCCTACTGAAAGGTTAACTGACCAATCTGGCCTTGAATGTCTGATCAGCTAACCACTGCTTCAGCCAAAGAAGCCTTTCCACTGTTATGAAGGCCACTATGGTTCTCAACATGGTCCTAATGATGTATGTAAAGTCCGACAAAGATGAAACTGCAGAGACTGATCATAGCAGCCTCTGAATCAACTTTGACTGTTCAGCCCTCTCAAATGTATGTGAGTTTTCCTCTAGCAGGATAAAACGTGTAGATAGCCATTTCAAAAGCTTGGCCAGATAATTCAAAATGATCTCCCTGCGTGACCTTGGGCAAGTCACTTATCTCTCTGTGCCTCAGTTCCCCATCTATAAAATGGGATATTAGTAATTTCCAACCTCACATGATACTGTGAGGGTGAATACATGCAAGATTGTTAGGTGTTCAGATACTAGAGTGATGGAGCCATAAGTACCGAAGATCTCTCTTCAAAAGTAGACTCTACCTTTGTTGATTTGCCCTGAGGGAAGCACCCCCTTTAACAGAAATTGTTGTCCACATGATTCTCCTGACTCCTTGAGAAAGGGTATTCTCATTTACCAGCCAAGTGCAACTATCCTAACATCGTCCTCTGGGGATCACCCTGGGTAGATGCTGGGAGGCAGATATACTAAATCCATCAAAGGAAGTTCACCAAGGCAGAGAGACAGGCAGGCTCAAAGCCATCTGTAACACCTTGGGTATACATGTGGAAAACTACACAGTGTGGGTTGTCCCAGTTGTAAGAGAATTTCTGGAACTGCAAGCCTCACTCTTCAGTGTCAGCTATTAAAGGTATTGTTCACTTCACTTGTTGGAGGCAGGAACAACCGACTTGGGCAAGCTAGCAAGCCCTTTATATACCCAAGGAATGAAATCACCAGAAAGAACATATGTGCAGTCTCCAAGTGCTAGCATGAAGGAATTACACCCAAGCTTTTGGATTGGCATAGCACATTAAAGAGAGAATTTCTGATATTAAGAATATAGTTTAAGAGTTGCAGGGAGCTTCCTCTCTCTCTGCGCACTCTTTACAATCATATTGATATCTTAATGTCTTTGGTACTATGACTGTCATTTTTCCCAAGCAACTTATTGCACTGGATTAATTGTACAGATATTCATGAGGATGCATAACAAATTACAAACAGAATAAGTATCCTTCCATTCACAGCTGAATGGCTTTGAAATCCAAACTTCATTGACACTAAGGAAGAAACTGTGTGTTACCTCAGAAAGAAAGAATAGTTGGGTCTCAATGTAACTTCAAATTCTGTATCTTTGAATATTCGTGGCCAGACAGAAGTATATCATTGTGATGTAATCATGGCTGGCTGGCCAGCCGGCCAGCCAGATACTTTGTGGTCATTTCCATCCCTCCAGTAATAATGTAATACTGCAGGTGGTCATTTTATCTTTTCAGAGTGCACAGTGTGGCGAATTAAAATAGGAGTGTTCTCCTCAAACTGCAATACTAACCTTCTTTTAAAAAGAAGGAGTTCACATTAGTTAAAAATGGCTACTTTTGATATTCCCTCCCAGCCCCCCATTCCCACTCTGATATTTAGGGCATACTACCATAGGAATATATTTTGTTTACAACTGTTATGGCTTCAGGCATGTAGCATTAATAACTTTAAATGATTAATACATGAGAAAAACCAACCAACCACCACCAATATGAAACTGATGTCCACCAAACATAAGCTCACCATGCACTTTTCTTTATAATTACAATGATCTTTTGAAGCACCACTTCAGAAAAATCTCACTTTTAAAGAATTAAGGAGCCCTAGAAAATAAAAGTTTGGATATTTTTTCCAAGTCTTGTTTCAAAATAAATCCTTACACAAAAGAATTTTTTTTTAATTATAACATTTTAAAAGGTAGACAGCTGTTTATACAAACTCTACAATAGTATGAATTACAATATTCACCAATTTTATTTGTATTATAAGTTATATTTAGGTAATAAGACGTAAGGTGTGTTAGACGTTGGGACACCAACAGGCTACTTTTTGCTGGGCTGACTGGCATCACACCAGAGACTGCTGAATCAATTTATCACATCTTAATGATACAGGTGAATATTTAGGTTTATAGATATAACATTCTACATTTCAGACCAAGGAAAATGTTTTGTAATTAATATTCCAATGGAAACTTTAAAACATATTCCGTGTAGTGTCTGAACATCCCTAACAGTGCAACATGCACTAGTGTATGAAAACCAGAAAGTGAAATTGCTTACATTGTTCAGATTTTGATATTTCTCTTGACAACAATCTGAGATGTTATTAATAAAAAAAAGACAGATGTCTTTAAAATGGTAATGTGAAAATATTCTTTTTATGGAAGTCTGTTAAATTTTCTTCATTGGATCCAAAAGCCCAATTAATCTTTAGTAAAGATTAAACTATACTAGTCAGTTCAACCTCTTCAATCTTCTATGTTAATCAAAACACATCTTTCAAGCGTACAAGTTGTTTCCAGACTTATTTCACTAATTGTAAGTGGAGAGCTTTCTTGGCTGACTTCATTAGTGGCTTTTCAATCAAATATTTTGGGAAACCCCCTTCAGTAATTTCAGTTAAGTTGCAGGCTACCATGAATATGTACAAGTTATTAAAATGACATTGCGTTTTTTATATGAAATCGTAGAGCTGAATAACACTACTCAAAGCAAGAATATGCAGATCAGACAACTATGATGCAAGCTTTCATGTAGTGCATTATTTTAAAAATTTGATCTGAAATCACAAACTAGGAATTAATCACATAAAACAGCTTTTATCTGTGGTAGTAATATTTCATGCCTTATTTTGCAGATGTAGTTACCTCAACTTGATTGAAGGAAGACAGGAGAAAGAAGCCAGAAATCCTGTAAACAGTGTGATTACCAGCAAGAAAATGCAACAAAGACAGAAAAAAAGAATGTTGATCTTTCACTAGTAGCTTGAACATAACATTGTAGTCTATATTTTAATTTACCACTCAACTGATAGCCATAATCCAAAAATTTACATGCTATTTTAAAACTAACAGACATAGTATAAAAATACTCACAAAATTGCAATCCTTAAATTACATCCCCCTATTTTTAAACATGTTACTTTTAGAATGAATTCTTTGAGTTAAGATGGGTAAATACCCAATACCACTTTGCTTTTTTGTCCATAATATTTACCTTGAACAGTTTAGTGTAAGTGAAATTTACCTTTGCAGCAGCAGTCACTGCAGCAGTAGCTGCCAAATTTAAACCCTGTCTCCCAAAATTCACCATAGTTTCATAACCTCGTTCTTTGGCTTGTACAATATACTCATCGATCTCCTAAAAAACAAAAACAGAATACATATTTAAATTTGCACACAAAATCCCTAAGAGTCATGAAGCTGTATTACCCCATAGCATTATTTTATCATCAAAATTTGGATGGAAGACTTGAAGGTAAAATATATTTATATTTCAACTTATATTAAGTGTATTAGCCTACGTCTACACTAAAGACCTTACAGCAGGACAGCTGTACCGATGCAGCTGCACCACTGTAAACTCTCTCATGTAGCCGCTCTATGCCAACAGGAGAGAGCTCTCCTGTCAACATAATTAAACCACCCTTAATGGGAAGCGGTAGTTATGTCAGCAGAAGAAGTGCTGTGCACACTACCACATATGCCAGTGAAACTTGTCATTCAGGGAAGTGTTTTTTCACCTAAGCAACATAAGTTTCACTGGCATATGTGGTAGTGTAGACATGGCCTCAGTTAATGTATTAACGTTTTAAGAACAAAAAATATTTAATTCTTGCATTTAATGCCAAACTTTGAAAATAATCATTTCTTACTCGTTCCTTTGAAGAAAGAAGAGGATGGAGAAACTTCCTATACATTAAACTTGCCCCTCTAGTATATGGAGAGAGCAGCCAAATAACAAAAGCGATCTTCAACTCATAATACAATGGAAACCTGCAGATAAAACATTACGCAAGTACTATGATAAGAAGGTAGATGTTAATTAACTACCAAAAACAAAACTTTGCAAAAAAAAAAAACCAAACTGGTTACACATTTTTTACAACAAAATGTTACACTATCTTTTCATCTAAGGTTAATAACATCTATATTGATTAAAAATTAACTATTTAATAGATGCATATCTGTTTCATTGACTTATTTGGTTTTCATTTAATGTAATACCATCAAAAGCAGAAACGGTAAGAGATTTAAAAAAAATCTTTCCATGTTTTCTTGCATTATACTATTTTATTTAAGACACCAGATTCCTTTTTCATGAGTTTTACAACTCCATTCTCTTCTCTTGTGCTTTACTGCATGGGTAGCATTTTTCTATTCCTACTCTTTAAGGAATTAAAAGGCACCACAAATTTAGAAATGGGGGACACTATTCATTATGCAAGTTCCTTACAGCCGTTCTTGGAAACGTCACTTATAAATACAAGTTGGTAATTGTATTATCTTCTCTGAATTAAATCATCAGAAAAAAATTATATCATCCCATGTTCCATATTATGCAAAATCTTACCAAGAGATCATTAGGTCTGCTACTGTCTCAGTAACTGTATAAAGAGCAAACACAATCCAGTACATCATCCATCGAACCTGAGAATGAAAAGAAGTTATCTTTAATAGAAAAGTTTTAATTTAAATTTCCACTTCTATAATAAAAAACATTTAATTGCTGTTATAACATAAGAAATTGAGCAGTGTCTTTCCATAGCTCATATTGAGTGACCTAAAAAAACAACAAACTCGAATTACCAAATGACAAGAACAAGTAGGTTGATTTTGATTTTTTGCTTTGTTTTGCTGTTGTTCTGAGAAGATGGTCTGGAGGCAACTGTCTAAAGCTGCTCGGATCTTCAATAGTGTGATCCTACCCAACTTGCCTTGACTGACAGGTCTGGTTCTGCTTCCAACTAGCTGCAAACAGGGGGAAAAACCATTGTATAATTAAGCTGTGGAACGTCTCTACAAAATGGTCATCAAGTGGAAAGTCATACTGTGTCCGCTCTCCACCTCAAAAAACTGGTAGTTTTCAAGTCTGATTCCCTATCATTTAGATGCCCTTTTCAAAGAGCAAACCTTTACTAAACAAGAGAGTCCCCAAAAGCCTAAACTAAAAACTTCTCCCCACTATGTGCAGCGAAAAATGATTAATGTTTATTTTCCATCATGGTTCTACAAAATAGCTTCTTCTCCACAAGGCTGTAAGTGGAAGAGAACTCCCATTATGCTGGATAAGACAACATGAAATTAGGATTCTAACTGGTGAAGGACTTGAGGCTCTAACCCAGGGGTGGGCAACCAACAGCTCTGGAGCTGCATGTGGCTCTTCAAAACACAATATGCAGTTCCAGGAACCAACTCTGGGGGGAGGGGGGAAAATGGTGGGTGCTCAGCACCCACCGGCAGCCCCATCAGCTCCCCGCCCCTCCCCCAGTGCCTCCTGCCTCCCCACTCCGCCCAAATCAGCACCTGCTTCTCCCTCCTGCCCACCACGATCAGCTGTTTCGCGGCATTGAGGTGGCTCTGGGAGGGAGGGGGAGGAGCGAGGACATGACGCCCAGCCCCCTTCCCTCCCCCAGCACCTCCCGCCACAATCAGCTGTTTCACAGCATTGGAAACAACTCTGGGAGAGAGGGAGGGAGGAAGGAAGGGGGGCTGCGTCCTCACTCCTCTCCCTATCCCCCGAGTCGCCTCAACGCAGCGGGTGGGAGGAACTGGTACGCAGACCCCTCCTCCCCCCTCCAGCGCCTCCTCCTCAGTCCCCTTACCTACTGTCCACCCCAATCAGCTGTTCTATGCCGGCAAGAGGCTCTGGGAGGGAGAGGGGGAGGAGCTCACTTGGGGAGGGGGCGGAATGAGGTGGGAAGAGGCGGGGTGGGGATTTGGTGAAAGGGGTAGAGTGGGAGGAGGGGCCTGGGGCAGAGCCAAGGGTCCAGCAACCCCTGGCCAAAGTCTGTCTCCTTGAATAGAAGTACACAGTGACTAGCTGGTGTGGAAATTTTTAATCAAAGTTTTTCTTATGCCATCTAACCATGGAAGGCAAGTGCAAACGGAAAAGAAAATACACAGATGAAAATCGAGGCTTCCAACAAGAGTGGGAGAATAAGTACATTTTCGTTGAAAGTAATGGTAAGGCTATATGTCTCCTTTGCCAGACGCGTATCTCTCAGTTCAAATCTTCGAAATGACGCTGCAAGTTTGCTTCTAGCCATGCACATATGGATCAAGAATTCCCAGAAAGTTCTGACCGCCGCATTTTAAAACTGAAAACTTTGAAAAGCACTATTCTGAAGGCGAGTTTATAAAAATGTGCCTCACTGATGTGATTTCAATCCTGTCACCAAAGAACGAGAATCTACAGAAGAAAATTTCTGGCCTGCAGCTTTCACACCACACAATAGAACGCAGAATCTCCGACCTGAATAGTGACATCGAATCGCAACTGCACTTGCAACTTCAGCAGTGAGTATTTGAGCATTGCTTTGGATGAGTCGTGCGATATACAGGATAAACCTCAATTATCGATATTTGTCCAGACTGTGTCTGATGACTGTGTTGTAAGAACTCCTCAATATTGTGCCACTAAAGGACAAAACTCGTGGACGATATCCAAAGGAAGCATTGATGTTGTTAGTTGCCAAACACCACTTCCCTTTACAGAAGCTCACTGCCATTGCAACAGACGGGGCTCCATCCATGTGGAGATCTGTGAATGGATTAGTAGGGCTTTGTAAGTATGATGAGAGCTTTCCCGAATTTTGGACTTTTCACTGTATTATTCATCGGGAGTAATGGATATCTAAAAATCTCAAATTTGATCACGTCATGAAACCTGTCTTGCACATTGTGAATTTCATTCACTCAAACAGACAATTTCAAAATCTAATCAAAGAACTGGACGAAGACAACTTCCCTGCCGATTTGCCATTTCACTGCGCAGTTCGATGGCTCTCAGGAGGTAAAGTTATTTCCTGTTCTTTTGAGCTTCTGGAACCAGTAAAATTGTTTATGGAGAAGCACAGAATATACCCTGGGCTTACAGATCCTAGGTGGGTTCTAGACTTGGCATTTCTTGCAGACATGCTGCTGCTGCATTTGGATAAACTAAACGTGGAGTTTCAAGGAAAATTCCGGTTGCCGTCTGATCTAGTGCAAACTGTATTTGCGTTCATGAACAAACTGCAGTTGTTTCACAGACAAATGCTTGAAGGAGAGCTGACACTTTCCCTCAATATCACAACTTCCAGCCAGATCAAAAGAAGATGCAGCAGAACCCCTAAAACGGAGCACAAACTAGATATGCGAGCATGATTAAAAGATCTTAAGGACAGTTTTGAGGACAGATTCCAAGATTTGCAGTGGAAAAAAGACCTCAAATCATATTTCTGATTGACCCTTTTAGTGCTGAAGCCGATTGTCTGAAGATCCCTTTAGTCACTGACAAAGCAACATCCCAGTTTTGGAAATAATAGAACTTTTGGAAAATGACAGATTGAAATCTGCCCAGAAGACACAGAGGGACCCTTACTTTCTGGAAATAGGATAAATACCCCAACATCAGAAGTGTGGCCCTAAAATTAATCTCAATGTTTGCCTCGACCTATCTTTATGAGTCTGTTTTCTCAACACTCAAACACGGGAAATCCAAGCACCAATCTGTTTTGACAGACAACCACTTAAGAACTGCTGCGTGTGAGCACAACTGAACACAAACCAAATTTCAAGGGAATTGTTGAAAGCAAAGATTGCCAGAAGTCCCACTAAGTAAAACGTTAAGACAAGTTATTGTTGTTATTGTTAACTATACATTATAAATCCATAATAAATATACATTATCAAATTATATAATGATCATGTGGGCGTGTGTGTATATATATATATATATATATATATATATATATATATATATATACACACACATACACATACACACACATATATACATACACACACACACACACTCATTACATAATACTGTGGCTCTTTGGCAAAATACATTGGTAAATTCTGGCTCCTTCTCAGGCTCAGGTTGGCCATCCCTTACAGCTTCGATCAGCTCCACTATGTGAAGTCTAAGAGGTTAATCACTCCCTGTGGTGAGGGAAAGAGCTGAGCTAAGCAGGTACAGTTCGTATAAAGGGTCACTTTTTACACAAAATCACATTTTACACAGACAACTTACAGGAAGGAAGGAAATTCAGAGGAAGTTTGGAAATGATTTCCTTCTGGGTTCAGCACTATGTGCTATTTAAAGATTGCCAGAAATGAAACAGTGATGGTAACCTGCCACAAATGTGCCATGTTTTCTTCCCTGCCTCAAAGAAAATTCTCATAAAGCCTCGAGTCCCCTGACCTGTGGCTGAAGCCCTGAGCCCCAGCACCTTCCCCAAGGCAGAAGCCCAGTGCCCAGTCACATCTTGGGGCTGAAGCCACAAGCCCCGGCGTTCTGAACCACAGGGCAGAAGCCACCCCACAGGACAAAAGCCACAAGCCATGGTGCTCTGAGCCCCGGTAGAAGCCGCCCCACAGGGCTGAAGCCCCGACGTCCATGCAGAAGCTGCCCCAAAACACAGCACTCCAAAACTCGGCAGAAGTCGCCCTGCAAGGCTGAAGCCCTGCTCCATCTCCCCACCCAAAATGGCAGAAACCCCGAGTCCCCCGCCCTGCGGGGCAAAAGTCTCAAGAAACTCCCTCCCACAGGGCTCTTGAGCCCCTCCCAGCCCCATGGGGCAGAAGCTCCCCTGTGCAGCTGAAGTCCAGAGCCCTCCACCCCCAGGGGCAGAAGCCCCGAGTCCCCCACTCTCCTGAGCCCCACCCAGCCCCTTGGGGCAGAAGCCCCACTCCCACAGCTGAAGCTCAGAGCCACACACACGTTCCGTGGAGTTTTTATACCATGTTGGGGGGCACCTCGGAAAAAAAAAAAAAAGGTTGTACTAGATTGTGTTCTTGATCATTCTGAATTTGAGTGACTACAGTCCTTTAAACTGAAGAAAAATAAATTCTCAAATTGGTCAAGGAAAAAAAAAATCTTACTTAGAAGCCCAGGATAACAAAAAAGGTCCTACTGAAGACGATTAAATGTAATTACTACTGCCTAGTCAATACTTAAAGGTGACCTGTAAAGGATTTTTTAAAAAGCCATGCTTAAAAAGGATGTTCTAAAAAGGTGATTTTCCCCCCTTGTTTTACCTTAGGAGATAGAAATATTAATCCTGGCCTTCACTGGTTTTGGCTGGTGGTCTTCACTGGAGTTAACCAAGATGATATGAGCTCTAAACTGTAGCTGAAAGGATGGGTGTGTTGAATCTTTAAAGATTTTGTCCCAAATGCTCATTAGGCACGGAGATTAACAGCAGTTAAACAAAAACTTTTGAACAATCTGACCAAAAAGGTCTTCCAATCTTACTTGTTTAGCTTTCCCTCTTGTTTTATATCACAATTTCACTAGATCTTCAGGAGCCATAAAACCTTATTGGTTGGGAAGACCTGAATTTTCAAAATAGAACCACAGATTCTTTTTATATACAGTTTAAAACACACACACACACACACACACACACACCACTAAACACAAGAGCACTTCACCGCTTCACTGGGATTCATCTTCGAAAATTCTGGATACACCATTGCCTGACTTACAGTGTAACCAAGTTAAAATGCCAAAAGAAAGGAAATGGCAATGGATAAGATGGAAAACCAATATGCAAAGTCTGAACTTATGCCTTGATGGCCATGTGGCTGTCCAGCATATCTCAATACAGCAGAAGTGACTATTCTGCCCTGAGACTGTCAGTGTTCCTAAGGACTGGGTTTGATTCCTATCTGAAGGAGGTATATCTACTGAATTTAGAGTTTGGAGGACTACTATACTGAGTCTTGTTAGAGAAAGCTCTCAACTTCAGATAAAAAAAAGTCAACTGATAGGAGACAGTAGCCACTGGGAGGACTATTCTAATTGCTAGAAAGTCTATCATCATCATTTCCTGCAGGAGTTCAAACTGAGTAGTGCTGTAAGAAGCAGAACAAGATTCCAAGTTCATGCTCTAACACCTTGGGAGTTGGAATGAAATTGATGCCTTAAAGAAGCAATGTTAAGATGATTTGTACACAACTTCCTTTTCTTGACTATACGGAGAACGTTATGCTACAGAGACTTGCCATTTTGCTTGGACACTCATACACCCACAGTAAAGCACTTCTGAAGAAACTCAAGGCCATAGTAGTTAAGCTATGGACTTAGAAGTTTTCTCACTGGCTGGTGCAATTTGGTAACTTCTCTTTTGGGGTCCATGAGAACAAACACTACTTCATTCGAATACTCATATTAAATGTGCTTGGTCCCAGATAGAGGTTTGCAACAGCAGACCTTTGAGAGATACAGACATCCGAGGATCCAATAGTAGATTAATACGGCCTGAGAGCCATGCCCTGTCATCCAGAGAGTCATAAATAGTATCACTGCTGCTCTCTCATTCTTATCTTTTGTATTGTCATGAGGAGCAGTGCAAAAGATGGAAAGACATAGCAAGGACCTGGTCCAGCTTTGCGAGAGGTCATTTATCAAACACATCCCAGGTCCTAACAGAGAGGTTGCAGGGCACTTTATATATGGTCTTCAAATGCAAAGAGGTTGATCACCAGCACACCAAATTGATTTACAACAACAAATATTTGATAATACTACTTCTGCTGTGTAAATTTTGGTGTTCATCTGCCACTTGATGGGCAGTGCTTATAGAGATAGGAAATTTTGCTCCACCCAGAACAGAATAATTTCTCTGAGGTAGGGCTAATCGTGTTCTTTCTAGCTATTTATGAAAAATCCATTGGACACAGAAAAAGATTTGTTCTGGTCATGGCAGTCCATGGAATGCTTCAAAATCAAAAACCTCAATTAACCATTGTGTTTCAGATGGTGGATGCTATGTTCTCTCTTTCTGGGTCACATGCCATGAACTGAATTTAAAAAATAAAATAAAATCTGAATCTCTGCATTCAACAGTAGAGGAGCAGAACAACTGGATTTAGATGTCTACCACCAGGTGAGATATGGCGAGCAGGGATCTGGTCAGCAGCAGGACCCACCAGTACTGATGGGGAGCGAGGGGGGACAGAAAACATGGGACAATTTGCCCGTTTTTAAGAAAAAGTCAGAACACCTGGAGGAGGGCTTTAATACAGGACTGTCCCTTTAAAAATGGGACATCTGGTCATCCTACCACGAGGTGCCTTACTGCCTGCCAATTATTCCATATCTGGCCTACTGTCTCTCTCATCACTCCATAGCCACTTGCTGGGTTAAGGAAGCAGAGGTGGCAGTGAGGCATGGCAAACTGCAACATAAACTACAGGCAATAATCTAGACAGTAGAACATGGTGTCCCAGAGCAGCCGCTGAGAGTTACAGACCAATAATCCATGCATGAAGACTTGCAACAACAGCTGAGAGTCTGCTATTTTCCCCAATCTTTTAGATGTCTCAGGAAATCCTTATCCTCTATTACTCCTTGCATGAGAAGGGTATATAGCTACAGCTTTTCTAGGGCAGCTGCAGATGTAAGTGTAGTTTTTCAATATTCTATACACTCTTGCCCATGTCTACCCTCTGTTCTTTAGTTTGGGTATATTTTACTATTTGATTTAAAAAAAAAAATTGTGGGGGGGGGAGGGGAGAGAGAGAGAGAGAAAGAAAGAGATACGGGAGTGTTGCTTCTCCAAAGCCAGTTCTTTTCAATTTTGCCTGCCTCTTTTCCTGCTGAGGGAGGAGACTGAGGCAGTCCTTTCTGGACTGAGTTGTAAAAGGGAACTCAACTCTGCCAGCAGGATTGGCAGAGCTCACCCACAAAATACCCAAGGTGGTGGTGAAACAGGAAACAGACAATTTCTTTTGCCTCTAACTTTTCTCGGCTTCTCTCTCTGCAGCCTACAGGGCACCCATCACATTAAGCATTTCAGCTGGCGAAGGGAAGCTGGGGAAACAATATCCCCAAGTCATATGCAGCTCTGGAAATCAAACATTATAGAACCAAATTATGAGTGTAAAATTAGAAATAAATTTAAATTTTTCTTTAGAAAAATCTCTACATGCAGGAAGGTCTGTTTGAGCTCCTAGCCACTGCAGAGGCAGAAAAAAATAAAAACAACTTTAGAGGCAGGGCACTCTCCTGCTACCAGCGAGTGACAGATCTGGTTCTGTTCCCAAACTACAAACAGACTGAAATACCTATTATAATGCATTTGTGAACCTTGGCACAAAGCAAAATTAAAATCTGGAAAACCACTACTGCTATAGAAAGAAAAAAAAAGTATGGTTTCACAAATTAAAAGAGCAGACATGAAGTTAAGCTGGAGACCATCAGCCTTGACAATTTTAGTATTTCACTGTAAAAGACTTGGCAATTTAAAATTTGGTTAAGGTTAAATGCCAATAATAAACTTAATATTTGAATGATCAAATTAACAAATCAAAGACAGTAACTCATGAAAATGCATTGCTTACTAACATTCTGGATTCTGCAAAACCAATATTTAATATCAGAAATTTACTTAAACACAAATGTTTTAACTGTTATATACAAATTTGATCTCTGTGTGGAAAAAGAGCAACTAGATGGTAGTAGCTGTACTTGTGTATTGGGTATGACGGAAACAGGAAAAGCTGATTGTAGAACAGAGTTTGGTACATATCAGCCAGCATTTTCAATGTATTTAAATATAAATTTCATTTATGCATGAATGCCTAAATTTAAGTGGACTTATTTTCAACAAGGTATAGACTCTCTCTGGGTTTTATCAGAAATTCCATCCTAGGGCTGAGAAACCTTTCTGATGAAAACTAGAACAACAGTAAATTAGGTAAACAGATAACATTTCTGCAGACAGTTTTGGTTTCAATCCATCAGCATTTTCTGAAAAACATTCTGTCAAAGTCCCTTTTTTGGAGAAGAAAAATAACTGTTTTCAGTAGGAATATCAGATCTGCTAGTAGTAAATATTTATATTTAGATGCCTCTCAAAGGCCCAAATTGGAACTGGGACCCCATTGGGCTGGGCACTGTACGAAGAAGAAAGACAATCCCCGCCCTATAGGGTTTACAGGACATGTGCCTACTTAAAATTAGTCCACATAACACTCCCAAATCACTTCAGTAATTCACACAAGAATTACAATACTGGTTGAGCCCAATGGCCCTGCAGTCCAGGATCCTGTTTCCAACAGGGTCACTGCTTTAGACCCTGGACTGAGCTTTAGACAGCTGTCTGTCATCCATGCCTTACTTCCAGACACTGGCTAAGACATACCACCACAGTCTCATATGACCAAAACAAAGTTGGGGGATCACTCACTTAGAGCACAAGGCACCATGTCTACTTATTAACCCTCCCAATGGCCTCTTATGTTTGAACTGGAGGGATGGCAATAGCACCCTATAATCCAAAGCTCCTATTAAAAGAGAGAATTACCCACTGCTATGTGAGATAAAAGAACAAAGCCACTGAATAGCTACCCTATCCACTCTCACCAAGGTCTGCTGGTGAGTCAACAGGACTTTATGATTAAAAGCACTGAAGTTATCAGAGAATTCCAATATCAGCAAAGACACATTGGCAATGGGTGAAGATAAAGGAGATTGGTAAATGCAACCAATGCAGTCTGTGACAAAACCATGTTTGTACCAAGACTGACAGTGACCAAAAGAGACCTGAGGCATCTAGATAAAAAGAGTTCTCACCACAACCTTCCTCAAAAATGTAAGATGTGATATGTTACTGGCCACAGTCAATATCAAGCAATTGTTTCATGAACAAAGGCCATACCACTGCTTCCTTCAAGGCAATAGTCTCTAACTTTAAGGAAGACATTCATGATCGGCATCAACAATAGATGAAGAACTTTACCAGCCAAGCAGACAGGGGTTTAAGGCATAGTTTGTAAAACAGATTTCTCTCAACATTTCAAATCTCTCAGTGGTGACAATTCCTCAACTGAAAGACTTTACACACCTTCCTCCTCCCGCACACCACAACCTGGGCTCCTGCACTTGCCTAGGTAAATTATGACAGCTTAGAGTCAGCAAAATCCAGTACTCCCCACAATATTAATACCTCCTGTTAATTCAACAGATTCTTTGTAAACGGGCAAGCAAAAACAGATCGGACAAGGACTGTGCTAGTCCAAAATGATTAATATCTGCTTGAAGAACCATCGTTTTCTCAAAGTAATTGAGTAAAGAGATCTACAATTTGTAAAATAGAATGACTTCAAGGAACTATGATATCAATAGCAGAGATCAAAAAAAGGTTAAGGACAGAGACTGACTGGCACAGATATGACACTTCAGAGTCACTATGACTAGCACATGAGAGAGACAGTTCTGATGTCCCATTCTCCATGTTGTTGACGTCACTAGGCATAACCCTAGGTAACTCGGGAGGGTGGAAGGCCACAAAGTGTCAATGAAGCCTTCCTGCACTAGGCCTAAGTGAACCAAACTATCCTTCCATGTTTAAACTCTAATCAACCTCAAAAGCCAGGTGCAATTGGAATATGTAAGCAACCAGTTATCTGTGTGCAACCCACTGCTCAAGCGGTAATAATGAGGCCTGCATGTTTCTGGCTGAAGGGAAAAAGGACAAGATAACGGTTTAAAGAAGTTACTAATAAGCTAGGCTTATAGCTGCCAAGAATGACTTAACTGCTTAAATGTAATAGTTATTTGCTTAGTAATTGTTACCAGGGAAGAGAGGGGTAGAAGGGGAGGAAGGGAGGGGAAGGGGGGGGGGGGTGAGGCTTAACTGCAAACTGTATAAAAGAAGAAAAAAAAAAAAAACTGTTCCTGTTAGTGTGCTTGATCTGAGACGTGCCTGTCTCCTAGCACCGCTTTGGGACCCCAAATAAACTTTGTTTGCTTCTCCCCCGGTGTGTTTATTGGCGCGAAGCACACCGGGCAACGAACCCCGCTGTTGCGGTCCTTGGGCACTCTGCGCTGGCAACAATGTGCAACCAAAACAACATATTCATTCACTATTGAACTCCATAGTGCTCATGTCAGGTTTAGACAGGGTGACCAGATGTCCCAATTTTATAGGGACAGTCCCGATTTTGGGTTCTTTTTCTTATATAGGCAACCATTACCCCACACCCCCAGTCCTGATTTTTTACACTTGCTATCTGGTCACCCTAGGTTTAGGGTTCACTGACCATTTCATTAAAATCACATCTCTAAATTCTATAGATTTTCTGGAATTTTTAAACCCAATTTATTCCCAGTAAGTAAAGGAAAGACAAGAGATTTGGTTATGTGTTGGAAGCCAGTTACATGATTTCCAGACATAGGAATTCTCTCCTCTGCAATAAGGCCTCATTTTCTGTACAGAATGCTGTCTACCAGTGCCAGTTTACAAGTCACTCTTAAAATTGTACATAACTATACTTGATTTTTAGGTTTATACTGCAGTATAAAGCCAAAGACCCTAATTCAGGGGTTCTCAAACTGGGGATTAGGACCCCTCAGGGGGGGGTCGCAAGATTATTACATGGGGGGTTGTGAGCTGACAGCCTCCACCCCAAACTCTGCTTTGCCTCCAGCATTTATAATCTTGTTGAATATATAAACAAGTGTTTTTAAGGGGGGGGGGGTCACACTCAGAGGCTTGCTATGTGAAAGGGGACACCAGTACAATAGTTTGAGAATCACTGCCCTAATTTGTGGAAGACCTATTCTGCAAATTGTCAGTAAAAGTAATACCTAAAATATCTATAGCACTGCTTGCCACAAGCAAAGAGTGGTCTGTTCTTAAGTTAGGCAGATGAATGAAAAGAATAACTAGTTAAGTAAACAAGATATTTTTACTACCAAGATTATGTAGATATAGCTATGAGTAAAGTTAACCACATACATCTTGAGGGGCTAAAATTTTATTTTTATTAAAAATTTCAGAGGAATAAAGTTTGTGTCACTTCTAAACAAAACTGCTTCAGTGTTAACAAAACAACATTTAGACTTTCAATACATTAGAGCTATTTTGAACATTTCATACAAACATACACACTCACACCTGAAATGTTCAGAAATAGAAGTGTCCAGTTAGGGTGCTAAACCGATGTTGAAGTGCTTAAATATGGGATTTTTCCTACATGACATGAGTGATTCAGGTGTCAGAAAAAAAGTCTATGTAAATCTGAAGTGATAATTTAGTAAGCGTCATGCTTCAAATGCGCATCTGCAATGAAAGAGACAAGTCTAGGGCCTCATTAACATCCTTACTGTGGTACCACCACAAACTCAAATGCAGTTGATAAGCAAATACCTAATGCTATATTTGCAACTAACACCACCTTTATATTGTACTTCCACAAGTTAGGAAAGCCAGATTTATACTTCATCAGGGTTTGTAGTTTGAAGTCATTGGAACTTAGGCTCCAGAATGTCTTAGTAGCCCAAGTTTCAGTACTATTGTGAATACTTCGGCTTGTGTGTAAACAAAAAATGCATATACACCACATTTATAGTTTAAAGGCTTTAAAGGTTTTAATCTAAAATAGCAGAAGCAAAAGTTCTCAAATTAGCTTTATGACCTTTAGACACGATTTAAACCTTTTTTATTTTAAATGAAGCAACTTAAATTATATTGATATACGCTGCTACAAAGCAAGATTATCATTTCATGAAATATTTGTGGGTCTAAATCAATTAAATGGGAAGTAGTGTAGATATATGATACCTCTATCTAATGATGCAGATATTTACCCAATAGCTGTATTCTCATTAAATATTTTATGCACTGAACTTTAAAGAAAGAAACACTAACTGGACTTTGCCATAAAAACACTAAAATAAAAAAATGGAATTCAATATTATTTGGCATTACTTAGCTGTTATTTCAATTGCCCTGGTTCAGCTACATGACAAATCTAAAAAGCTATGATACCTGTTTTAATATGCAAAGCAAAAACACCACACTTTATTAAAGCTGTACTGATTCACAAAGTGATTTATTAAGTAGTCACAAATCTCATCGGTCTGAAAGGACCTTTATTAGTAATTTAGATCCAGATATGTAATCACCATTCATCTAAGTGACCTGCATAAGGTACAGAAAAGCTAAGCACACTTCAGTAATTGCTGGAAGAATGCATTTATTCAAAATCCTTTGAGTTTTACAACCATCCATTTTCTCTTTGAATGCTACTGAGTAAATCCAAATGCAGCTTCATATTTGGAATCTAATTATCAGAAAAACTAAACAAAAAACTTTAAACAAACAGCTACTATACTTTACAATTGGTTCTCTCTCCATATTAACATTGGACAATTAGTTTAAGCAAAGACAGCAACATTAATTAAATAATGGCTTAGTTAGAATAGCAAAATAAATCTTGCAATTGCTCTCCTGACTTCAGTCAATCAGGAAAGGTCAAAAATCAAACCCAAGCATTCAAAGGAAAAAAGTCAACAGTTTTCAATTTTTTTTTTTTTTTTTTTTTTTTTTTTTTTTTAATAATTTAGAATACAGAGGAGTCTAGAAGATCTGCTCCCCTCCTGATTAAAACTGCATATCATCCCTCTGGCAATTACAAAAATTGCTTACATGGTAGAGGAGTAAGAAAATTAATTGTATATACTCGTCTGACAGCTTGACAGAGAATATCTGCACCTTGGATGGTGTGGTTCCTAGGAATGTAAAAGTTTAACCGGTTAACCAATAAGCTTGATGCTTATCGGTTTCGGTTCCACTGTCGCCCCGCACCCAGGAGGCCGGCAGCAGGGTTTTGCGTAAAATGTGGGTGTGCTGCAGCACCTTCTGCACCCTTAGTTCCCCGGTTAAATGTTTAACTGATAGAATTTTAATAGGTTACATAGTTAGGTGTTTTATACGCTATTTACATCCCTAGTGGTTCCATCTTTCATTTTCTGAGTTCATAGGTGATGGAGTCTTAAGATTCCCAAATGCTACTTGATTAGCTAGCAGCAATGCCTAGCACACCTTTTGTCCATTCAAGACCAGAAAGATGCAATTATTTCTTTGCATGCAGACCTTGCTATTGTTATTCATTCCTTTGTCACCAAGACTGGACTATTGCAGTGTAGTGTTAAATCCATGACCTATGATCTGCATTGCATGCTGTCCAATTTCTGGGTGGAATGTAAGGTGTTGGTTTTGAAATGCTAGTTGTCCTAGAAACTGCTTGAGACACCACTGATTATTTGTTGCAAACCCCAGCTATACTTTTGGGAGAAGGGAGATCTGCAGGAGGGAGGCTTAGTTTTATTTTTCCTGGTCATTATAGAATTATATTGACTAAAGAAACTGTAATAACTGTCATTACTATAATTGTTTTCTTAACTAACTATTAAGGACACCTAAAATGATTGGTAGCAAATCTTATATTTTATGCAGAATACAAATAGTAATATTTCTGCAGGGCTAATGAAAGCCTTTGATATTTGCAACCCCTTTGTCTTCACAAAGTTTTCACAGCACAGGCAGTTGTGGAGCAAAAACAATTATGCTGACATAAAATGGAGTAGAAATCTGCTCAGTCTTGACTGTTTTGTTTCAGAAGTGCTAACATTAGGGAAAAGCTATAAAAACCTCATGGAAGTCAGAAGACATGACATGACTGACTATACCAAAGGGAAAGATTTGTTGAATAAGGCAGTAAAACATGGTTCTAACTTGAAAACTTAAGTAGCACCAACCTCTCCCCCTACAAAACAAAGGAAGATAGATGCTAACAATACTTAATGTTTCATTAAGGCAGCATAGTTAAGATCACAAAGGTTACATCCACACTACCGCCAGATCAACACTCCAGCAATCAATGCACTGTGGTCGATTTAGCAAGTCTAGTGAAGACCTGCCAAATCGACCACAAATTGCTCTCCGGTCGACCCCAGTACTCCACCGCGAATAAGAAGAGTAAAGTAAGTCGACGGGAGAGCGTCTTCCATCAACCCAGTACAGTGTAGACACCAAGTAAATTGACATAAGCTAAGTCGACTTCAGCTATGTTATTTACGTAGCTGGAGTAGCGTAACTTAGGTCAACTTACTGCAGTCGTGTAGATAGTTTTTGAGTTTCCTGACTAAGGCTAAGCACCTTACAACAACATCAGGCCCCAATCCTGCAAACACTTATGTACATGAATAACTTTACACACAACTACACCTAAAAGTGTCAATGAGACTACTCAGAAACACGTCATGTAACTAAGCTGGCGAAACCAGGGACCTGGCTTGACTATGGTACATATTATGAGAACATATTTTATGTTGTTCTTCATATACCATAATTTTGTGTGTTAAACTGTGTGATTTATATGGAAACCTTAACTTCATTTCTAAATTAGCTAAGCATTCATAAGCATATTATATGATGTTACATTCATTATTTTTGTACCTAATATTTATGAAGATATATTAAAGTAGTGTCACGCTTTCATGTGACTATATGTTACACTGAATAACTTGGTGAAATTTACATCCACTAAGTTTCAACCGAAGCATTATGTTTCATTGGACAAACAAGACAGAAGTGGGACTTACATATTCCTTCACATTTTTTGTCTTCACAGCTTTGTAAGAATAATAAGCAGGATACAACATCCCAAACACCAACCTAAGGAAAAATAAACAAACAGTTTTTAAAATCTGACAAGCTGTATATAAAACAAAGCAATAATCTCATATATAAACACAATTAAAAGGGTGAACAACCTAGAAACAGCACTCTACTAGCTTTAAAAAATATAAAGATTTTAAGGCAGTTTGAAGGAAGCTTTGGGCAATGTATAATGGCACTGCTTTAACTCAGGATGGCTAAAATGACCCTTTACAGATGGATCTATTTCTTAGAACCTGCCTCTTTAAGAGATGACTGTAATATTGCCAATTAAAGGAACTGCACTAGTAGCAATGGTACATGTTTCAGGTGTAGTTTTACCGTAGGGCTACATGTGAACATGTGGCAGGTGTGGTGCTCTTAGGGGAATTACTCTGCAACTGCCAACCCAGCTCTTTGAAACAATGGTTCGTGGGTGGTTTGGAGACAGATTCTACACTATGAAGAGAGTTATGGAAAGTCCAAATTCATTTTCCTGGAACTCCCAAGGAAGCTCAGCCATTTCTACAACATATTGCTCAGATGGATGCTAATCCAAATGGTAGGAGCTCTTTCTTTACACAGACAGCTAATTTCTGCTCAAAGTTTTGAAAGTTCTTCACCCTCCCACTCAAACAAACAAACAAAAAAAAGACGACGACAACCAGGAGGGTGTCCCAGCAATGCATGCTGAGCACCAGAGCAAGACTAGTAGGTAACTGAATTCACACTACTGCCTAGTAGAGACTATATTCTCCTCACCCCTGCTAATTTGTCATGGTAAAGAGCTCTTAAATAAGAGCCTCATAAGCATGGATTGGTGGGACAGTTGATTGAGACATGGAATCAACAGCAGTGTCTAGAGAATCCCTAAATGATGAAAGAACTCTAATTTTGTAACACCATTATGAAATCACAGTTCACCGAGAGGGCGTGCCAATTAAATTGGAGAAGTTAGTTCCATTGACTGCAAAGTACGCCTCAATGCTAATAAGTCTACTGTGGATGCAGTTTTGCTGGAGGCAGGCATGACCATATTTCAAGCACTACAGGGGTTTGTGGCCAAGGGGGCAAGTGATTGAGGGTTTTGAACAGCAGAGAGATGGTATCCATGGACCATGCACCTATTTTGTGCCCACCCTATCAAAAAGAGGTAACAGATCAACAGAAAAAGACCATCACTTCAGTAATGCAAGCTTTGATGGAACTTCATGGTTATTTCTTGCATCTTTATAATATATGGCAAAGCAAGCTGTACTATGCCAGAAATTTAAAATCTCGGGTATTAAGACCCAAACAAAAGGGCAAGTTGTTCATCTACATGGTACAGGAGTAGAATCTGTTTATGATTGGCTAAATAACTTTAAATTTTGCATAACCTCCATACCAGCACCATATATAGCATAGATGCACTGAATCAGATCAACATAAACAGCTGAAGCATAAGCTATTGCAGTTAGATAAGGCCTTGTGTACACCAGACTTGACAGCCAGATTCAAATGGTAAGATGATGAATATTACTCCCAGGGCCACAACCCACTTTTCTTCCTCCTCCACCACCACCCTGACCTCCCCCAGCTCCTAGACACTCCATCCCAACATACCATAGGTACTTTACTCCAGATGTTTCTACTACATTCTCCTTGGATAGTGGACATGGGTAACTAGGTGTAACTTAACACCCTATTTTTGAACTGGAAAGTCTTAATGAGAAGCTATGTTTGAAAAAAATATGCATGGTAAATAGTGCATCAAATACAAATCTGCTTCTGAGCACAGTGAGCTGTGCTAAATTACAGTCAATCTCCAAATTCATTGATTGTGGACATCAATGAAATAACAGGATTGCAGTTTAAAAGAGGCTTTTTTAAACAGCTATCGGAATTCTTGCTGGTTGCCTAACTTAAAGCCATGTTATTCGTCAAAATGCAACTAACCAGGAAAATGATGGCTGGAGAGGTGAAGCAGAAATGTAATTGAGAGTCAATACCTTCTGTACAATGTTTGGATTCAAGCATGAAGAAGAGGTAGCTGAGAAATATAAGATGGATTTTTTTGGTGACATCAGTGACTGCGTTGGGTTTTTTGCAGGTTTTTTTTTTTTTTTTTTTTTTTTTTTTAGAATAAGTACTTAATTTCAGCTTTGCATTAATTGAATCATATACAGTACAGAGGAGGAGGTTACCTACCTATCACTGGAGGTTCTTTGAGATGTGTGGTCCCTATCTGACATGTGCCTGAGTCCGGAAGTGTTTCTTGGCAGAGTCCTTTGACCCACCCACGTCTCCTTGTTCTTCCAGCACTGAGTGTATAAGAGGTAGTGTGGGTCAACACCTCTCCAGTCTCCTTCTTACCATAATGGAATCCAGCCCGAAGCAGAGGGGATGGAGGGCAGTTAATGGAATACAGATAGGGACCATGCATCTCAAAGAACCTCCAGTTACACGTAAGTAACCTCATCCTCTTGAGTGATGGTCCCTATGTGTATTCCACACATGGGTGACTCGTGAACAGTTATCAGCATGGAGATGGGTGCACGGATGCCAATGGAAGTGCAGCCTGCAGTATGGCCTGACCCACAGCAGTGTTCATTGCTGCTGCTTGTGCGATGGCGTAGTGTGTTGTGGACATGTGAAGTCCAGTGAGGCCAATGTGGTGGCTTGGGCTCTATGATGTTGCACTCCGTATGTTTATGGAAATATGCTTATGAGTGTAAATATAATGTAACTGGAATATGCTTTATGCAAAAGGTCTCTTGTAATGTATCTACTGAGTGTGTTCATCCTATCTGTATGAATGTATCATTCTTGTGTCTGAAGCTAGAAATATGAAGTATTACTCTGAAGTCCTACTGTAACTATGCAAAGTGTGGGCCATTAATGGTGGTTTAGAATCTTGATGGCTACCATTAACCAGGACAATTGGTTGGAAATGGCTCTGTACCGGGGGAAAGGATCGGGCCCAGATTAGGAAGGAGTCTAGTCTGTGAAAGAAACTTATTGGAACATCTCTGAGGGTGAGATTTTATCTGTAATTAGTTTCTAAATGTATTAGGCTTAGACTTGCGGGTTTTGTTTTATTTTGCTTGGTAACTTACTTTGTTCTGTCTGGCATTACTTGAAACCACTTAAATCCTATTTTTTATATTTAATAAAATCACTTTTGTTTATTAACAAACCCAGACTAAGTGATTAATACCTGGGGGAGCACACAGCTGTGCATCTCTCTCTATCAGTGGTATGGAGGGCGGACAATTCATGAGTTTACCCTGAATAAGCTTTATACAGAGTAAAATGGATTTATTAGTTGTTTGGATTCCATTGGGAACTGGATATCTGGCTGCTAGAGATTTAAAACAACTCAGCAGGTTACCTGTTAAAGCCTGCTGCTTTGGGGGCGTGGTTCAGATCCGGGTCTGTGTTGCAGCAGACTAGCATTGTCTGGCTCAACAATGCAGGGTTCTGGAGTCCCAAGCCATCAGGGAAAATGGGCTCAGAGGTAATTTCAGCACATCAGGTGACAGTCCCAAGGGGGTCTGTGACCAAAATCGTCACAGGCTTGTGTTGAGTGCACTGTGATTTTAGCAGATGGAGGTATGATGCATTGGTTTTAGCATTCGCAGATGCACCCAGAGACCCATTTGGAGATGCGTTGGGACGAGGGGGCTTCACCACTGGACTTTTCAGCTATGGCCACAAATAGCTTTGGTGATGCGTGAAAGGGTCGAGTCCTGTGGAATGCCAGTACACGATGGACATCAAGGGAGCACAAAGCTTTGTCAGTAAGGGAAGGGTGTGGTTTGGGGCAGAAAACTAGCAGGTGTATGCACTGATTTAGATGGAACTCAGACACCACTCTTGGGAAGAATTTAGGGTTCAGCCATAAGAATATCTTGTGCTTGTTGAGCATCGTGTACGGGGAGAGTCTGCCATCATGGCTGAAAATTCACTGATTCGTCTGGTCAAGATAATGGCTATCAAGAAAGTCGCTTTCATAAAGAGGTGGGAGAGTGAGCATGTTGCTCAAAGAGTGGCTTTATTAGGGTGGAGAGAACGAGATTAAGATCCCATGGTGGTGTGGGCTTCAGTACTGGTGGAAAAGTGTTAAGTAAATCTTTCATCAAGCAGATAGTGGTGGGGTGCATCAACACAGAGGTCCATGGGAGACAGAAAGGCACTGAGTGCTGCCAGATGCATTAGAACAGAATTGAGGGTCAAGCCAACATCTTGAGGGTGAGAAGGCAGTTGAGGACAACTGGAATAGACACCATGTTCAGTGAGTGGTGGTGGCGGTGGGCCCCTGCTGTGAAGTGTCTCCATTTAGTTCAGTAGCAGGATCTGGTGGATTCTCTCCTGCTTTAGGTAAGGATTTGTCGAACCAGAGTAGAGCACCCCCAACGCCCATCCAAATACCAGGCTGTGAAATGAAGAGGGCCTGGATTGGGATGACAAAGCCTTTCCCAATCTTGTGTGAGCAGATCCGGGAGTGTGCAGAAGCAGAGTGGTGTGCAGGCAGAGAGTCTGAGGAGGTCCATGAACCAGAACTGATGGTGCCAGAATGGGCTATGAGTAACCAGGAGAGAGCCATAATCTTGTGTAGCACCTGTGGCAGCAAGGGAATGGGGGAAGGCGTAACAGAGGTTGCCTGTCCAGGGGAAGAGGAGAGCATTGCCCCGAGAGTCCTCCCTTAGAGCAACTGAGGTTCTCATGAGTAGCAAAGAGGTCCCATCGGGGAGGGAGGGTGCCCCACTTCATAAAGAGGTACAGGAGCATGGCATCATGTAGCTTCCACTTGTGTTTGAGGTAGAGTCCTGCTGAGCATGTCAGCTGGTGAATTCTGGGTGCCTGGTAGGTACACAGCTTGAAGCGTCACATGGTTCTTGATGCACCAGTTCCAAATCCGGACCAACTCTGAGCAGAGGGAGGAAGACCTGGCACTGCCCTGCTTGTTGATATACACCTCTGCTTCTACGATGTCAGAGAACAGTTGAATGTTGGGGGACTGAATGAGCAGGAGGAAGGCCTGGCACGCTTAATGGAAGACTTAACACATTTATGTGTATCCTGGCTTCCCATGGCACCCATACCCCCTGAGCTGTGTGATGGCCCAACCCATGAGAGAGGCATCCATTATGATGCTGGCCTGTGGTGTGAGAGGGACAAATGGGGTGCTGATCATCATCTTGGAGAGATCAGACCACCATGTGAGGGAGGACAGCATGGCCTTGAGAATGGTGACCCTGCACTCTATATGGTCTCTGTTGCATCCATTGATGGAGAGGAGCCATGCCTGAAGACAACACATAAGGAGATGTGTATGCAGTGTCATGTAGGTGGAGGCTACCATCTGACCAAGGAGGAAGAGACAGCAGCTGACCACAGTGAATGGTCTGTGACACACATCAGCTCTGAGGGCTGTCAGTGCTGCAAAGTGGTCTGCCAGGAGAGACCCCCTCACCACACTGGAGTTGAGTTGCACCCCACTGAAGTGTATTGAGTGTGTAGGTGTCAACACTGACTTTTCCTCATTAACACAAATACCTAGAGATGCCAGGAGACTGTGAAGACTGAGGATCATGGATATTGGTTCCTGTCACACTAGCACCACAAGGAGCCAGTCATCGAGGTAAGGGATTACTGAGTAGCCTAGATGGTGCATCTGGGATGCTACCATGGCAAAGACTTCAGTGAACACTCTTGGTACCGTCATTATGCCCAATGGGAGGACCCAAAATTGGTAATGCTGGTGCCCTACCTGAAAATAGAAGAACTTGCAGTGGGCTGGGTCAATATCCAGGTGAAAGAAAGGGTCTTCCATGTCGAGAGTCACAAACCAGGCTCCCTCGGGTAGGGAGGAGGATAATCAAGCTAACATGAATTTGGACTTTCCTTTAAACATGTTGAGCACCAGAAGATATAGAATGAGGTGGTGCCCTCTGCACTTCTTCAGGATGATGAAGTAAGGTAAGAAGAAACCTCAGCCCTGGTAGTGAGGCAAGACAGGTTCTATCACCTCCTTGAAGAGCAGAGTGTCTGCATCTTGTTGGAGGATCAGTTGATGGGATGGGTCCCGGGGGGAAGTGGGGAGAAAAGGAGGGTGATGCGGCAGGAATGAGAGGAATTCTATGGAGTCTTGGTGTCTCTGGGGTGAATGATCTCTAGTATCTGTCTGTGGTGATCTTGCCCCAATAGTGCGCAAATAGGTCAAGACATCCCTCAAAGACAATATGGGATTCCGGGGGTGGCATTGGTGGAGGTTCATGGGTCTGGACCTGTATGTCAGAACTGAGGCTCGGTCTTCTGCTGGGAGGAAGCAGGACCAATCACCAGACAGATTTTTGGCCCAGATCCCTAAATGGCCCGCTCAAAGATTGAACTCACAACCCTGGGTTTAGCAGGCCAATGCTCAAACCACTGAGCTATCCCTCCACCCAAAACTGAAGTTAAGGAGAGAGTCCTCAAGAGATGCCTTCTGAACTTCTTGGGGGAATATCACAGGGGGAAAGTATCCTTCTGCCTGACCAGGGATCCTTAGATTAAAAATCTGAGGCTCTACCAACTGAGCTAGCCAGGCTCACATAAGGAAAAAGTTATGACAAACTTTGAAGCTTTGAATGTAGCTTCAATTTACATTTTAAATACTTTCAGAACGGAAGATGGCTAGAAATAATTTTTATTTTTAAATATGAAGACTGATTTATATTATGACAACTTTTTTGCAGTGAGGTGGATAGGTTACTACCACATGAGAGTGTGTTTGGGGAATGAGGAACAGAAAGAGGAAACCAATAGGGCTAACATCTATGAAATGAAGATAAGGAGTGTTTATTTTAAGTTGAGAAGAGATAGCAGGTGTTATGAGCAAGCAACTGCCACTCATCACAGCAAAGGCATGATGGTCAATCAATTTAGGATGCTTGCACCAGGATCCTAACAGCAGGTGGTGTCAGATCAATAACAGCCATCAGAATATGAACTTGAACATAGTTGAGACGTATAAATGAGGGATTAGGAATATATTTAAAAAAAAACTTCTAGAAACAATTAGATTTTTGGATTGGATTGTAGTGAGAGAACATATTTTAACTTGCTTATTACCTAAATACCAGCACACAAATAAGTAAAGTTTAGAGTTCACCTCCCTCAGACCCATACACTCTTACCTAGAACAAATAGTTTTCAATCCCTTGGAAATTATTTTTTCATCCACTAAATTTGTTTGTCCAGCTTTTTAGGTCATATAATAGAATATTCTAATATTCTAATAGAATATTAGGTCATATAATAGAATATGGGGGGGAGGGATAGCTCAGTGGTTTGAGCTTTGGCCTGCTAAACCCAGGGTTGTGAGTTCAATCCTTGAGGGGGCCACTTGGGAATCTGGGGCAAAATCAGTACTTGGTCCTGCTAGTGAAGGCAGGGGGCTGGACTTGATGACCTTTCAAGGTCCCTTCCAGTTCTAGGAGATGGGATATCTCCATTATTATTATTATATTATATTCAAGTGCTTTGTTGCTACAGTGATGGGCACCACAGAAACCCCTAAAATAGACTTTAAATAGAACTCCCATCTCTCCCACTGGCTGTACATTTGAGAATTAAGAGTTCATCAGAATGATCTGATACCCATACACTCAACAGGTTACACAGCCCTTTATTTTGAAAGTTCTATCTTGGGGGAGTAATGGGAGCCCAGAAACAAGTAATGGAGAGATTAAGATTCTGAAGATCCAATTGCAATATTTAAACCGATATGTCTACACCAGTACTGCCAAATTCTGTGATTTGATGAGTGTCATCGAAGCCCCAGCTTTCGGAGTCAAATGATTACATGAGAACGTCAGCTGTGGTGAGGCTTCCTTAAAAGTTTCTAATCCTTGCAGTTGTAGAGAAAACTAAAGCTTCAAAAACCATCACCCACATGTATACTAAAGGCTCAGAAACCAGAAGACAAGTAAGGGGAATCTTTTTTTAAAATTTATTTTTAAGTCATGATCTGAGGGCATGACTCATGATTTTTCAACACCACCACATGTTCACTACCGTTTACTTTAATGCAGAAATACAGCAATTATTATTTTTCACTGGTGAACTGAATCTAGCATGTTCAGTTGTAGATGTTGCTAAATTCCAATTATAGTTGATGAGTTTGAATGGAACTCTGACATGCCCCAGTTAAGGCTGGGGGGAGGGGGTTGGAGGAAACCACCACTCACATCCCCCTCCCTCTCTGAAGGCACGCACACACTCCTCATTATGCTGGTTCTATTTAACTTTTGACAGTGAGACAGCTTTAAATACTACTCATCCCTCATTTGTACTCTAAGCAGCAATTATCTATGCATCCTCTCCCCCCACCCAAATATATCATTCCTGAGGAAAACCTAATCCTTTCGTTATTTAAAAAGGTCACAGGGTACAGAGTCAACCTTCCCTTTTCCTTCCAGAGTTTCCTTGTGTATATTTTTCCCGAGATACGTTATTCTCAAAATCAAGTTATAAACATTAGCATGGGAATTATCTAGTAGTTACAGTTACAACATAAGACTTCCAAAGTTACCAATCACATCAGCTGCAGAGAATTTCTTTACACTCTTAAGTATTTAAGAACATTTGCTCTCTTCCCTCACAACAGTTTATGTTGGGGGTGGGGGAGACTGATTCAGTGTATTAAGATATTGATGCACCATATGAGCTGTCAAAGCTCCAGCATCTGAGGTCTTTTAACATAATCTTTGTGATTTAGGAGGTGCTTTAATGTAAATACATAAATAAGGATTAGACAGACACTTATAACAGGAGACAGAGTCCTGTGGCATCTTATAGACTAACAGATGTATTGGAACCACAGGACTCTGATGCTTTTTACAGATCCAGACTAACACGGCTACCTCTCTGATACTTGTTACAGGAGAGACTCTTACAGATTAGGGTACCAAGTCATTTCCATTCTTACTGTTTTCAGTAAATATTTTCTGCAATTTCCAGCTACTGGTCTGAAGCTTTCCAATTCTGGCCTGTGGCTGAAGCTTATTTATTTAAATGCCATGACAGTGCCATCATTTTTCAGTACAGGAGAGTGGAAAAATGCTCTTCTCCACTGTATGCGTCACATTTTTAGAACAGCCTTAGTGCCAAAACAGCTGGAAGTAGGAAGCTAAAATTTGGGAGGGAAGTGGGCTTAAGTGAGGAGAACTGCCTTTGAATGTTCCAGAGGAAGACACATTTTATTTATGAGATTGACACAAGGAAAAAAAAAAAAAAAAAAAAAAAAAAAAAGACACCACACTTCAAATGTACAGTACATTTGGTATATGTCTAAGACCTTTTTTTAAAGTAATATCCATACTCCCCTAGCCTCATCTGCATGAAAGATGGGACAGGAAGACATCTCAATTTACATACAGAATGGAGAACAGAGAACCACACTGAATTCTGGAACCAGAAAAAGCAGGGAAGCCCTGCATCATGGGACTCTCTGCTCCAGATGCTAATAAACCTATGTCTGCACACACCCAGCTCAGCAATTACACTGGTATACAATTTTTGAGAAGTCGTCTGCTTCACAGATAAAATGTACTATTTATTATGAATTTTGATGTGCTGAATTCAAATATGACAATTAAAACAACTGATTGGCTACTGTTTCTAAGATATTTAAGTTTTTACATTTTATGTCTATGTATATTGTGTAGATTGTAGAGTTTTAATAATAAATTGTAACCCTAGGTCTTTTCCTGTGTTTATGGTTGCTTTACATGATAATATTTCACCCATCCTGTTTAGGTAACACTTTAAAAATCAGCAAAAGGGTTACATAAATAAAATTTATTATGAAACAAAAGGCAAAAAACTATTATGTACATAGTTTAGTCCTATTCAGTGTCTACTTGGCGCTTCTTGGCTTGTCTCTTGTATTCATTAAATGGAGCATCTCTTGTCACTGTCCAGCAATAGTCTGCAAGCATTGATTGGGCTCCATTTGCCCTGATAGCGTTTCTCCATAGTTGCAATGTCCTGGTGAAATCGCTCACCGTGCTCGTCGCTCACTGCTCCGCAGTTCGGTGGAAAAAAAATCTAGATGAGAGTGCAAAAAAATGTATCTTTAGTGACATGTTGAAACCAAGGCTTTTGTATGCCTTGAGGAGATTTTCCACCAACAGCCTGTAGTTGTCTGCCTTGTTGTTTCCGAGAAAATTTATTGCCACTAACTGGAAGGCTTTCCGTGCCGTCTTTTCCTTGCCACACAGTGCATGGTCAAATGCATCATCTCGAAGAAGTTCACGAATCTGAGGAGCAACAAAGACACCTTCCTTTATCTTAGCTTCACTTAACCTTGGAAATTTTCCACGGAGGTACTTGAAAGCTGCTTGTGTTTTGTCAATGGCCTTGACAAAGTTCTTCATCAGACCCAGCTTGATGTGTAAGGGTGGTAACAAAATCTTCCTTGATTCAACAAGTGGTGGATGCTCAACACTTTTCCTCCCAGGCTCCAATGACTGTCGGAGTGGCCAATCTTTCTTGATGTAGTGGGAATCTCTTGCACGACTATCCCATTCGCAGAGAAAACAGCAGTACTTTGGGTATCCAGCCTGCAGACCAAGCAAGAGAGCAACAACCTTCAAATTGCCACAAAGCTGCCACTGATGTTGGTCATAGTTTATGCACCTCAAAAGTTGTTACATGTTGTCATAGGTTTCCTTCATATGGACTGCATGACCAACTGGAATTGATGGCAAAACATTGCCATTATGCAGTAAAACAGCTTTAAGACTCGTCTCCGATGAATCAATGAACAGTCTCCACTCATCTGGATCGTGAACGATGTTGAGGGCTGCCATCACACCATCGATGTTGTTGCAGGCTACAAGATCACGTTCCATGAAGAAGAATGGGACAAGATCCTTTTGACGGTCACGGAACATGGAAACCCTAACATCACCTGCCAGGAGATTCCACTGCTGTAGTCTGGAGCCCAACAGCTCTGCCTTCCTCTTGGGTAGTTCCAAATCCCTGACAAGGTCATTCAGTTCACCTTATGTTATGAGGTGTGGTTCAGAGGAGGAGGATGGGAGAAAATGTGGGTCCTGTGACACTGATGGTTCAGGACCACAAGTTTCATCCTCTTCCTCGTCTGACTCAAGTGAGAATGATTCTGGTGCATCAGGAACCGGCAGTCCTTCTCCGGGGGGTACTGGGCGTAGAGCTGATGGAATGTTTGGATAATGCACAGTCCACTTTTTCTTCTTTGACACACCTTTCCCAACTGGAGGCACCATGCAGAAGTAACAATTGCTGGTATGATCTGTTGGCTCTCTCCAAATCATTGGCACTGCAAAAGGCATAGATTTCCTTTTCCCTGTTCAACCACTGGCAAAGATTTGTTGCACAAGTGTTGCAGCATACGTGTGGGGCCCACCTCTTGTCCTGATCTCCAATTTTGCAGCCAAAATAAAGGTGATAGGCTTTCTTAACCATAGTGGTTATACTGCGTTTTTGTGATGCAAAGTCACTTCACCACAAACATAGCAGAAGTTATCTGCACTGTTCACACAAGTACGAGGCAGCTCTGCTCACTTTGGCTAAACAGAAATGTGTCCCTTTGCAAAATCAAACACTGACAAATAAGAGCATGACACTGTATGATTTCTAGAGCTGATATAGGGCAATTTGTTCAGCAGAGTGATGTAAGCTTCGTTATGATTGCATCATCCATGAGTTCTAGGAAGAACATAATGCAATTCATATCATGTATGATGCAATACCAGCTTCAGATTGCGTCATTCATTGTTTTGCCTAAAAAGTAAGTACTGTCCAAATCCAGTCATAGATTTAGTCACAGATCCAGTCAAAGATGTATTTTAGTCATTTCTGGTTTAAACTGAGATCCCTTCCCTTTATAACTCACTTATTCTCTACCATTCCCAAGTCAAGGGTCTTATATACTGACCCAATAGCATATCTTGAAAACTAGAGCCAATCAACAATTTTAAGCATCATTTTTGTTCTCAGTGACCCAGAATTAGTAAAGTTTGACTACATTTATTTCAGAAGCATTTTGGCTGTAGAGCAGTGTTATCAGACCAATTCTAGTAATGAATCCTTAATTGATATCCAAATACTAAAGCAGCCTAGTTGCACTGTGAGCTCCCTGGAAGATAACACCACCCATAGCCAAGAGTGATCAGCTCCTATTGTCTAGCCTAAAAAAAAACACCTTTGAGTCATCAGTTTACCTATAAACAAATCTAGTCTTCTCCCTTGAACAATTGTATTTTCTCTACAAAAATCCCTACTCACCCTCTAGTCAGGGTTCTGATGCGTAGATCCAAACTATGCATCAGTTCCACTGGAATGCCATCTTCTCCTGACTGATCGTGCTGGGAGCTCTGCCTGTCTCCAGCACTCAGGACCCTCTGCTACCACCATCACCTGGGAACCCCGACCAGTTCAAGCCTCATGGAGTGGGTGAGATCCCCCCTCTTTCTCTCTCTCTGTTTTCCTTTCTAACTTAGGTATTAACCTTTAATGTTATGTTGGTTTAGCCCTCCTTGTGTAGTTATCACTATTATTCAGTAAATAACTTATTGTTAAGTTAGTTGCTTCTCTCTCTCTCTTGCTGAACTTTACTCTGTGTTTTTAGCTTCCCCCATTCACTCTACAGCAACGCTTCTTTTACCTAAAAGCTAAAGATCCCAGTAGCACCCAAAATACTGTGGGGTTTGCTCATCAAGTAGGTTACTGCCAATACAATTCTGATGTGAGAGTGGGGATAGAGATGTGCTGAATCTGGGACGCATAAGAGTAACAGTTTGAAAGTGCTGCTTGACCCAGTCCATGGAGCCCAGGAGCATATAAGGAGAAACAGCTTGGAAGTGCTGCTTCCTCCAGCAACATACAAGGGGTCAGCTTGACAGTGCTGATTGACCCGGTCTGCTCAGACTTGCTCTGTTAATGTATGTGTGGGTGTTCATCCGCAGGGCCGTCTTTGGGCCAATTCAACCAATTCCCCTGAATCAAGCCCCGCGCCCAAGCCCCGGTACGACATACCCGTGTGGCCTGGCTTCCCAAGCAGGGGCTGGAGGCCCAGGCCCTTTAAATTGCCACCAGAGCCCCACTGCTGGAGCCCTGGGGTAGGCTGTGGGGCTCTGGGGGCTATTTAAAAAGTCCGGGGCTCCCACTGCTTCTACCGCCCCAGCCCTTTAAATAGCCGCTGGAGCCCCACCGCTTCCCCAGGGCTCCCACAGCTATTGAAAGGGCTGGGGCGGTGGAAGCAGGGGAGTCCCAGGCCCTTTAAATAGCCCCCAGAGCCCTGGGATAGCGGGGGCTTGGAGGCTATTTAAAGGGCCGGGACTGCAGCTGCCTCTGCTGCACCCTCTGCCCGCACCAGCCCCGCCCCCTCATGCCCTGCCCGCACCAGCCCCGCCTTACACCCCCTGCCCTGTCTCCAGCCAACCTCTGCCACACACCCCTACAACCCTGCCTGAAGCCAGCCAGCCCACCCCACACACCCCTGTCTCCAGCCAGCCCTGCATCCCTTGCCCTGCTTGCAGCCAGACCCTACCTCGAGGCAGCCCCTGCCCTGCCTCCAGCCAGCCCCGTGTCCACTGGTGCCCTGCAGTTCCCAGGGCAGTAACCCTGCACACCTGCTTCAATGAGGGGGGCAGGAAGCAGCTGGGACCCACACATGTGCACACCAGACCCCCAGGGAGTGGCGGGGACCCACACATGTGAAACAGAGCTCATTAATAACCCATCAACAGCATATATGATGCAATGTACATAATATATAATTTTATCATTTATATAGTTATGGAAAGTAAATAATACATGGAAGAAATGAAAGGCTTTTTTTAATTTTTTTTTTTTTTTGTTAGTCATCCCTGCCGAGGCCCCGCCAAAAACGTTCGACTTGGGCCCCGCGCTTCCTAAAGCTGGCCCTGTTCATCCGGTTCTGGGGCTGGAGTAATCCAGCCCTAGGGAACCTAGGCCCTGCAGGATAGCTCCATTGGGAGGGGACTTGCAGAAGGGAGAAGTAAAGCTCCATATGAAAACACAAGTGACACAAGCAGTACATCAATAGGATTACAGAATCCCCTTCCCAGAAAAGTAACCCAAATAAATGAGCATACTCCAAAGTAAGGGGCAAATCTGGTAACACAGGGCATTATGCATTTAAGTTATGATTACCTGTTAATCATACCACCTTATTGTAATAATACACCCCGAGAGGTCAGAGCTACCCTTAACATTTTTCCCTGTGGCAACTGTAGGCCTAACGTTTTTTCCATTAAGCTTATTTACCAGAGGCAAGCTTTGCTCATAACTGGGATCCTGTTGGTCTAACTTCAGCAAAAGCATGTGATGTACTTCAGAAAAGGGAATTCCATTCCTTATCGGCAAGAGAAGTCACACTTGACTTGCTGTACCTAAAGAAACTAAAAACAAGGTTGCATGCACTGTTGTAGAGGCATTGGTTCCAAGATATTAGAGAGATGAGGTAATATATTTTACTGCACCAATGTCTGTTAGTCAGATAGACAAGCTTTGAGCTTATACAGACCTGAAGCACAGCTTTGTGTAAATTACAGCTTTGTGTAAATTGCAGACCAGAAGTAGTTGGTCGGACATGTAAAAAAAACTCCCTCCCCCCCACCCACCCACCTTGTCTCTCTAAAAACACGGTTGACCAACTAAGGAATTATGTTAACCGCTATGGGTTTTCAGAAGTGGCTTTCTTTCCACAACTGAAGGGAAGCATAGCATAAATTTGATCTCATTGTATCCTCATCTAAGATTTGTATTAACCTCAAGTACTTGTGTCACGGAAAAGTAACACCTACAAAACTTGACATGGCTTGGATAGTGGAACCTATGTGAATGAGAAATGAGAAACTTAACACAGAAGATGGGAATATAAATCCACAGAACCCCAAAACTGTGGGCTACAGAAATTTTCATGGGAAACTCAACTACTTAAGAAGGTAGTTTTCTATACGCACGCACACACACACCCCATACTTTGATGTGCCTAACTAGTCATTAGGTGTTACAAGTAGCATCAGTTAATCACATAAAATTAAAAGAAATATCTTCAAAACTAAGGGAAATATATGAAAATTCAATTTAGAATAAAATTTCCTTGGTGACATATTTAAATATTACCCCTTGTGTCACAGAACTAAACAGGAATATCCTTCTACAGACTATTCCCACAGATTCCTTTGAGGCTTGGATATGAAAGTTACATAAGGAGAAAACTATGACAATTAACAGACAGAACAAACTCCAGACAGTGAATGTGAAGGAAAAGAGGGCGCGTTTTTCCTTTTTCTACTCTTTGCTCCCAAAGCCAAGTCTTCTATTACAACAGCCGCATTAGCAAAGGGAGGCAAAGCAAAAAGCATTATACTGGAACTCTCCACAGAAAGTTCTTCTGTCTTGGATTTTTGCACTTAAAATAAATAAATAAATAAATAAATAAATATAATCAGTAAAATAGAAGTTAAGTAAGAGAAGGGGTTACACATTTCTTTCCAAAAAACACCTTTAGCTCAAATGAAGTTGTGACATCTGGACTTGGGAACGGATTGCTGATCTGAAGTTAAAAAAACAAATGGGGAATGTTCAATATTAGTTAACCCCTTTTCTGTGTCTATACTCATTCCTATTATCTGAGAGTTCTTCAATCTTGTTCACGAAAGTAATTCCCTCATCATTTTAACTGAAAATTTTAAAATGCTTCCTAGTTTGAGTTATTGCTACCTACTACACATTTATGCTAAAAGACAAAAAGGCCCAGTGTTTGGTTTAATATTATTAAATGTTACATTCAAATAGATCATGTAACATGCACTTCCTTTGCTGGTTACATTCAACTCACATCTGCCATCAAAAAGCTATATTCTTAAAGGAATAAGGGGTATTTTTGTATCATTACAGCATACACCTATGTCTATCACATGGATGATTTTCCAATGGCAGATTGGCACCAAATTGTTTAGCATCACTACTACTGTAGCTAATAGTTTGCTACAACCCAAAGAAACACGTCTTTAAATTTAAAGATGTTTCAGAGTGGTAGACGTGTTAGTCTGGATCAGCAAAAACAATGAGGAGTACTTGTGGCACCTTAGAGACTAACACATTTATTTGGGCATAAGCTTTCGTGAGCTAAAACCCACTTCACTCCGTGCATCTGATGAAGTGGGTTTTAGCCCATGAAAGCTTATGCCCAAATAAATGTGTTAGTCTCTAAGATGCCAGAAGAACTTTTTTTTTTTTAATTTAAAGATCATTGACAATCCCTTTGCAGTGTCTCATTCATGTTCTTTTTCATAGTCTTCAAAACCTGAAGTTTCTATCATGGCAAGTTATTTTCATATAGTGTAAATACTGGAATTTCATGACAAATTTCAATTGTCTTTTAAAAGATCAAACAGCTTGTCCATGGCAAACAGATAGCTTCCCTTTAAACATGAAACATATGGGACAGGGTCTGTTTGTTACAGATTCACATCTTTTAGAGACCTGTGTTTTTATGGACTTGCTCATCAGGGATTAAAAGCCATCCGGATCCAAAATGCACATGAGGTATTTGGATACCAGATTTGGCTTTAGATCCTTAAGTTCCCGAAATGCATCTGTATTACCGTATTAGTTGTTGGCTTCACATAAGGCTGCAAAAGGTAAGTTATTCCACCACAGGTGTGGAAGTGTTTGTGAGCTTGAAATATATCTCAGTTAAGTATATTCTGGATATCAGAACATGCATGAGTGTGGTTTTGTACTAGGAACACCCTTTCATGCCACAACACAATGCTTTTGGTATTCTTCCATCTGAAGACTCCCCCACATGCAGACATACCCCCCCTCCCCCGCTGTGCCCCAACCACCTTCTCCTGGATCCCCAACGAGCCCCTGTGCCTCCAGATTTCCCACTGAGCCACCCACACCCAGACTGCCCCACATAGAAACCTTTCACTCCACACCTGGATTCCCCCCCCCCCCCCCCCCGTGTCAGGGTCAGATGCAGCCTCACTGCGGAGTCCCTGTACTGGGGGAGGTAGGGGCTTTAGGGTAATCTCCCACCTCAATGTAGCCAGTGGCCTGTGCTCCCCCCCGCCATGATGGAGCCACATTTAATTGACAAATGAGATTTTCAGAATTTTAAATTGTGTGCATAATTTTTAGGTACAGCATTCCCTCATGAGTAACTGGTCCCATTACTCTCACCCATTCTCTTCCTGCAGCATGCAGTTTACTATCCCAAAGACTGATATATTTTAGTTTTGGGGCTTAATATAGTGGTATCCAGGTGAAAGGTATGGACATATGATATACAGAAGGTCAGACTGGGTGATCTAATGGTCCTTTCTGGCCTTACTCTATGAAACTACTAGCTCCCTGTGTTGTATGGAGAAACCGTTTTTATTCCTTAATGCTATCTGAAGCATTCTAGATCCATTTCAGGCTCCAATACTCTTGATAGCAATATAGAGTGGTGGGCAAGCAGGAGGGGGAGACAGTACTTTACACTTATTGCTGTACATCAAAAAAAATTGCACTGCACTCCACAGAAAGAATACAGTAACCAATTTTTTTTTTTTTTTTTTTGCAGATACAGAAGGCAAGTCACTGACAAGTTCACTGAAGGTCACACATGTTAGGGACAACTGTGAATAGAATCCAAGTCTTTTGTCTCTGAATTTTCTGTTCTCATCACTGGACCATATTGTTTCCCTTTAGAGCGTGCACCCTCAGTTCAAACGATGTATTATGCTCCAGGCTTTGGAAATTCAGGGAGACAAACAAGAAAAACCTTAGTCATGCTTCCCAAAGGTTTAACCCAACTCAACATTATAAATCATTTATTTGGGGCAGACAATGAAAACATCAAGCCAAAGTTGTTTGTACAAGCTTCTCTTCAAAACTTATTTAAACATATTATAATTTAAAACAAAACCAAGCAGCATTTCAAGTGTTACATGATGCTGGGTATTTTTATCATCACTAACAAAACTTTTATTCCAGCATCAATTTCCCACAAATTTTGTTTAAAATCAGTATTAAGAGTACTGTAGATGACAAAGCTAGGAATGGAGCTGCAAGTCAGTGTGTCACCTCAGTTAAATGCAGACAAGTGCAAAATGTGTGTCAAGTGGACACACGTTTTAAGCCAGGGGTCTCAAACTCAAATGACCATGAGGGCCACATGAGGACTAGTACATTGCCCCGAGGAATGCATTACTGACACCCCCCGCTGCCCCTGGCCCCCGCCCCCAATCCACCCCTTCCATGAGGCCCCGCCCCTGCCCACCCCTTCCCTGCAAACCCCTTCCCCGAAATCCCCACCCCAACTCTGCCCCCTCCCTGCTCCCAGGGGGTACAAGAGGGGTGTGGTGGCTGCTCAGGGCAGGGAGTGGGGGGGTGGGGTGCAGGAGGGATGAGGGGTACAGCAAGGGGTCAGGGTGCAGATTGCGGCAGGGGGCTCAGAGCAGTGGGTTGGGGTGCAAGAGGAGTGCAGGGTTCAGCAGGTGCTTCAGGGCAGAGGGTCGGGGTGCAGCTGCAGGAGGGGTTCAGAGGGCAGGATCTGGCCTGGCGCGTACTGGGGGCAGGGCAGGCTCCTTGCCTGCCCTGCCCCCGCAAGAGGCTGGAACGTAGGGAAGGGGGGGGGGCGGAGGGGCTGTGTGTTTCTGTTGCTTGAGGCACCACCGCCAGCAGCTGCCATTGGCCACGGTTCCCAGTTCCCGGCCAATTGGAGCTGCTGGGGGCACTGCCTGAAGCAACAGAAACATACAGTCCCTCCGCCCCCTCTTCCCCATGTTCTAGCCTCTTCCAGGAGCTGTGCAGGGCAGGGCAGGGCAGGGCAGGGCTGGGAGCATGCCCTGCTCCCAGGGCACGTCCGGCCGAGCCGCTCTGGTAAACACTGGGAGAGGGTGGGGGGGGTTCGTGGGCCGCAGAAAATTACGCCGCGGGTCACATGCTTGAGACCCCTGTTTTAAGCAGTGGATGACACTAACATCATTCATCTATACAGTGACTGGTCAGTCTTCTAAGTGTCACTACCAGACTGAGCCACCTCTGAATTGTGGACAGAAGCTGAGAATTATCTACCCTCAGAGCCATTCAGATGCCTCCAAAATAATTAAACAGCTACCAGGTTTTTGTCAAACAACATTTAAAACTGGACTGAGATAAGGTCTTATTTAAAAAAATAAGACCATGTGGAGAACAAACCTACTTTGGAAGGTAATACACTACATGACGCAACCCATCTGTCACCAGCTTCTACACTTAAGTGGATTATCAGAAAAATTCCAATAGTGTCTCTAGGCAAAGGTAAAGCTATGTCTATTGTATTAATGGTAGCATACTAACTCCAGAGTTTAAAGGCTGCTGCACTTACCCATCCCTCTCTTTCTTTAATATTCCAGGTTGGGGAAATAAGTCATGATTAAGGCTATGTTTTAGTCATAGGTATTTTTAGTACAAGTCATGGACAGGTAATGGGTAGTAAACAAAAATTCACAGCCATGATCTGTTCATGACTTTTACTATATACCCCTAACTAAAACTTGGGCCATCATCATTGCCCAGTGGTGCCCAGCATGTAACTCCCTGCTGGGACTCGGGAGGGGCGGGGGCAGGGCTGGCAGGCTCCCTACCCAGAATGTCCCTGCACCTCCTAAGGGAAGGGGCAACCAGGGGGGTTCCAGGCACTGCTCCCGCCACAAGCACCGGCTCCGCAGCTCCCATTGGCCAGGAACCCACAGTGGTGGCACCCGCAGGTACAGGCAGAGCCCCCTTGCCCCTCCACCTAGGAGCTGCAGGGACATGCCGGTAGGAGCTTCCCCCCCACCAAGGTAAACGGAATCTGTGACTTCTGTGACAGACACGCAGCCCTTAGTCATGTTGAGTTCTAGTAATAAGTACAAGTGACAAGAAGCCAAGAGAATCTTCAGTTCTAATACGAACCAATCAATTATCTTTTGACAATACATAATAATAATTATTAATGGAGATATCCCATCTCCTAGAACTGGAAGGGACCTGGAAAGGTCATCAGGTCCAGCCCCCTGCCTTCACTAGCAGGACCAAGTACTTATTTTGCCCCAGATCCCCAAGTGGCCCCCTCAAGGATTGAACTCACAACCCTGTGTTTAGCAGGCCAATGCTCAAACCACTGAGCTATCCCTCCCCATTCTGACTGTCCAACTCAATCAACCCAGTTGGCTAAGTTTTATGTACGATATCACAGCTTTTTCTCAGCTACAAAGTCCCATGTATCAGAGCCCTTTCACTTCTAAAGAGCATAACGTGGTAATGGGGAGGTGGGGGGGAATGACAGATTTTATTTATTTATTTAATTTTAAATAAATAGGACATCTACTTTTGTTTATGTAGAACACATCACATTATTATTAGTGCCAAACATGCTGCTACAGAATAGTCTCGTCTTATCCATACCAGGCTGTAACTGACAGCTAGTATATAGATAATTTAGTTTCAAGTTATGACAATATATTGTCTTCCAGTAAAATACACAATTGCTCAGACCCTACAAGTGAGAAAGAATGCTTTGATTCATAGTTCAAGATCAGAAAAAAGTTTTTAAAACAGCAGAAGTCACCAAAACATGTAGAAACAAGTCCACTCAGTCCTACTTCTTGCTCAGCATGTGACTTAGATAATGAAAATGAACACTCGTTGGTCTGCACTGCTTTGGATCATTATCAAGCAGAACCCGTCTTCAGCATGGAAGCACGTCATCTGGAATGGTGGCCGAAGCATGAAGGGGCATATGAATCTTTAGCGCATCTGGCACGTTAATACTTTGCAATGCCAGCTACAACAATGCCATGCAAATGACTGTTCTGACTTTCAGGTGACATTGTAAACAAAAAGCAAGCAGCATTATCTCCTCAAATGTAAACAAACTTGTTTCTCAGGTGTTTATTTTTAAACACATAATTCTACATTTGTAAATTCAACTTCCATGATAGAGATTGCAATACAGTACTTGTATGAGGTGAATTGAAAAATACTGGTTTTTGTTTATTATTTTTACAGTGTAAATATTTGTAATAAAAAATTATAATATAAAGTGAGCAGTGTACACTTTGTATTCGGTGTTGTAATTGAAATCAATATATGAAAATGTAGATAAACCCACAAATATTTAATAAACTTCAATTGGTATTCCATTGTTTAACAGTGCGATTAAAGCTGGGATTAATCACAATTAATTTGAGTTAATCACAAGTTAACTGACAGGTTTCAAAGTAGCAGCCGTGTTAGTCTGTATCCGCAAAAAGAACAGGAGTACTTGTGGCACCTTAGAGACTAACAAATTTATTAGAACATAAGCTTTCGTGGGCTACTGCCCACTTCTTCGGATGCATGTAGAAAGTTTGTAATGGCTGAGCCATTACAAACATTGAATCCATCTCCCCTTGTAAGTATTCTCACACTTCTTATCAAACTGTCTATCCTGGGCTAGCTTGATTATCACTTCAAAAACAATTTTTCTCTTACTTAATTGGCCTATCAGAGTTGGTAAGACAACTCCCACCTGTTCATGCTCTCTGTATGTGTGTATATATCTGTATCTCCTCTGTATCTCCTCAATATATGTTCCACTCTATATGCATCCGAAGAAGTGGGCAGTAGCCCACGAAAGCTTATGCTCTAATAAATTTGTTAGTCTCTAAGGTGCCACAAGTACTCCTGTTCTTTTTACAAGTTAACTGTGATTAATTGACAGTCCTATAATAAAGCATTTGTGTAGACAAGTTCAGGTATTTCACGAAGGATTAGTCAAAGCACTGACAACACATGGGCCAGTTATTTTAACCCCTTCTAGTATTTTTCAAGACTATCCACACTTTTGACTAAAGTGTGGTTTAGCAGTTGAAGCACAGAACTATCAGATGGCTCTGTACTCCAATTCTGGCTCTGACCTTATTCCTTCCAGCCCTGGCAGGAACTACATATCACTGTAATTTTACTAACTCTGAGTTAGAAGAGTCTCCTGAAATTGAAGTCTAGAGAAAGTACAATTTTAGGTTTTTGTTTTAAAGACACTTGGGGCAAAGTGCAAATATAGCAAATCCACTGACTGATAACAGATCAGCAGAGGGCCAGGTGAGGTCTGCTTTAGGTGAATCTGCTGCTGCTCTTCTGGCTACCAAATAGAGAGCAGTAGGTCAGCCAGGAGGCACAGGTTCTATGGCAGTTGGGACAACAGTTGGAGACCTGGAGGGACAGCAATGAAGGAAGCTGTTCCAGGCGGTTGCTCAGAATGAATAGAACCAGGGTTTCTGGATTGTTTGTGTGCAATCTAAATATACAGGGCTCATATAGATAGTATAGATAACAACTGCACCATACCCCATTCAGTTATTTTCCTTTTCAAACACTAGACGACTCAACTTCTGCAAGGCCCCTATATAAACACTGTTTGGCTGAGGGGCACCAATGTTTTATATCTTTCCCACTGTGTCGTTCTATTTCCAAACCCACAAAACAGGGTCCAGCAGAACAGGGCCGGGGGAGGGGGACGGGGCAGGGCAGAGGAGCAGATCAAGAAGCAAGAAAGGGAATTTATCAGGGCAAGGAGCCAGAGCATGCCTCTGAGTTGGGTGAAAGAAGTAGAAGTAGGAAGGAATCCAAGACAGAAGACCATTTAACTGAAAGCCTCTTCTTATAGCAGGGGCCATGAAAAACATGCCACAGACCATGAAATCTGGTCTCTCTTTCCCGTCAAAACTGGTCTTTTGTGTCCTTTTACCCTATACTATACAGATTTCACTGGGGAGAACAGCATTTCTCAAATTGGGGGTCCTGACGCAAAAGGGAGTCACAAGGTTATTTTAGGGGGATTCCGGTATTGCAACCCTTACTTCTGCACTGCCTTCAGAGCTGGGCAGCCAGGAAGTAGCAGTTGTTCGCCAGGCGCCCAGCTCTCAAGGCAGCACCCCACCAGCTACAGCACAGAAGTAAGGGTGGCAATACCATACCCTGCCATCCTTACTTCTGCATAGCTGCTGGCAACAGCTCTGCCTTCAGAGCTGGGCTCCTGGACTGCAGCCGCTGCTCTCCAGCCGCCCAGCAGCAGCACAGAAGTAAGGATAGCAATAACCCTACAATAACCTTGCGACCCTCCACTTAACTCTTTTTGGGATCAGGACCCCTATAATTACAACACCATGAAATTTCAGATTTAAATTGTTGAAATCATGAAATATAGGATTTTTTAAATCCCCTGACCATGAAGTTCACCAAAATGGTCCGTGAATTTGGTAGAGTCCTCCTTATAGCATGCCCCATGACGTCTCCTGACCTACTTCCTCCTTTCCTACTCCAGGTCCCTTCCCTCACCAACTCCATTTCAGTTTTCACACCCCTAGCCCCACACAGGACCTTGTCTCTTGCCCCACAGACCCTTAGTTTTCCCTCCTGGATGCAGTCATCCCTTCTCCTGCCTCCACCTTTCCGAGACACTGGATATAGCCATTTTGTCAGGGCTTTGCAGCTAGGAAATGTGGCAAGCAAAGTATGGAGGGGTCTAAGACGTGTACTTTTAAACATCTCCCCTTCTCCCAGCAAAGACAAAAATTATCTGAGCCTCTCAAGGAGAGTAGATAAAGAGCAGAACCACACTAGATACTGCCTCAGTTCTCCCCTTCCTCCCCATAAAAATCTGAAAAGTGGGGATGACAACCTGCTTCTTTCACAGGCTGCTGTAGCACTAATTTACTTTTAAGTCTCTGGATGAGAGAAGTGCCAAGTACAACATTCAGTCATTTTGAATGACATAATGCCCAGCTTTATCATTATGGGCCACATGTCATAATTACAAACTGAGGCTCTCAGCCATGGTTATTCTAGGATTGTTACTTTCAACAATACATTAAACTACTAAATGAGATGGCTGACTCTGCTTTTATACCCATTGAAGTTCTTATCAAACATTATATGTGACCTAATGCAGTAACGGAAATAAATGGAAGCAGGTGACTGCATACTTATGTACACATCCTAATGTCAAATGCATAGCTATGACTGTAGCATTAAGTAAGTGATGTAAACATTGATTAGCAATATCTTTGACTACAACAGTTGTTTGCAAACTGGGTAAGTTGAGTAAAGATTTTTCTGGACTCATTTGAGCATCCGCTATCAAGACTGAACAGTTAGTTTGGGGCTTTGTTCAGTGAAGTTTGTTAAAACAAAAAGCTTAAGTTACAGGGACAATTGTCAGAATCCAAAATGAGGGACAAGACAGCAGCAGAGAAATAAGCTTAACAACATGGGAATGATTTCCTTACAACAAATAAAAAGTTTACAGCCTCAGCTTCATGACTATTACTGTAAATAGTTTACAGCAGAAACAGCAAAAAATATCAGCTTCATGACAGAAAAGCATTTTCTCTAAAATGGATAGAGATTATTAAGCAGTTTAGGTCAGAGTGTAGGCATTTTCATTACAATATAGCAGTCAATATTTGAATACATAAAAGGCCTAACATTTTTCACTTTTAGAATTTATCCTCTTCAGTGCCATCTTATTGGTGGCATTGAGAGCATCCACAGGAAAGCTAGTACACCAGCACATCTTCTTCACATTTGTTTCCTCATCTTTTATGGCCATACACTCACTCAGCACCCCTCCCACCCTCTACTCCAACACCTATTTTCTCTTGGTGCAGCCAGGGAAGGACTATGGGACATGCTAAACCCAGATCTCCAGTGCCAGGGTAGAACGCAGCCTGGATAGTGCAGGCAGAGATACCATGCAGCAGCTCTACAGGCTCCAGCACCCCCCCGCTCCCTGCGGAAAGGCCCAGCATCCAGACTGCAGTGCCGCTCCCTGCTGCTTCCCTGTCCACAGCTTCCCCTCCCAGTCCACAGCACTGGGACACTGCCAGGGGCTCCCCAGTTGGGCAAGGATTGGGCACCTCAGTCCATTATTGCCTGAGAGAGAAGAAGGTCACTGGCCACACGCAGGTTTGCAGGAACGCAGCTAGGGAAGAAAGCACTGAGGTTGAATGGACCTCTCCCTGAGGTCTCTAGGATAGTCGCAGTGCTTCCTTCCTTAGTTGCAACCTAACATATCTGCCTACAACTGGGGTCTATCTTCCAAAACAAAAAAAAAGTTGTCTATATGCAGCATGTCAGTTGCTAATATCTGAATCCCATTAACATTATAGTCAATCAGATAGGATTGGTTCTCAGGAAAGTGCTGCTGATAACCAAAAGACACCTTGTCAGGATTGGTAGCATCCCTTGTATTTTGTTCTTGTGACAAGTTTCTCTGGTGAGTATTTTTTTTAAGTGTTTCTAATAAGCATTTTGAACCCTGTGAAATGCAAGAAGTCCCATTGTAGTTGTTCCTAAAAATTCTATACCATTCATCTTCATTAAAACTGTTACTGAACAAGAGTTTTAAACAGTTAACTTGCTTGTTTTTTTTAAAGAAGCACATGCTATGGAAATGTAGCTATTAATTAATACAATAATTATGTTTAAGCTACATGCCTTTTGTATACTCTAATAAAGGGGGAGAAAGGAAAATGGCTAATCGCATTGTAAGAGAAGCTCTGGTATCTCACAAAGCTACTCTTGGGTTAGTATGTACATATATGAATTGTGGTCAGGGAACCAGTTGTCCTCATAAATTCAGCAGATATAGCTTACACATTTATGATTTTTAGCAAAGTCTGAAGGTGTAATGTTATAAACTAATTAGTAGGTAAAACCCCACCCTGTCACACAGGTGTGCCAGTTGGGCTAAATACTCCATCATCTATGTAGTCTCCCTACTACAATCAAATTGTTACATGCAAATTAGCTGTAAAGTCAATGTGGTGATTAGTTTAGTTACCCATCTCTGATATCACAATGGTCTAGGACGTTTGAAGCATTGATACTTGAGTACCCCCACACAAGTCAAAATGGCTGATGTTTAAATTGTAGGATAACAAACTTCAAAACCCAGTGAGGATTGCTGAAAATATCACCAGGTTCAAAGAGCCCTGAACCATGCTTTTAGCGCTGTCCATCACTTCACATTCACTCAGACTTTACAAGTATCAGAGTGGCAATCCTGGAATCTTATTCCAGATACCTATTGGCCAGAGGCATGGCAAGGCCGCCCAGAGGATTCAGGGGGCCTGAGGTCTTCAGCGGCGGGGGGCCCCCGCCACCGAATTGCCGCCAAAGACCCAGCACTTCGGCAGCGGGTCCCGGGGCGGGAGGATCCCACCACCACCTAATTGCAGCCGAAGACCCGGAGCGGAAGAAGCTCCGGGGCCCCCAGAGTGAGTGAAGGACCCCGCTCCAGGGGCCCCAAAAAACTCTCGTGGGGGCCCCTGTGGGGCCCAGGGCAAATTGCCCTACTTGCCCCCCCGGGGCAGCCCTGAGGCATGGTTGAGTCTCTCCCCAACTCCCTATTACAGCAATTTTTTAAATTTTAAGCACCAGCAATCTGGTTGCATTTTGGTTTAGGTGGAGCCCATCCTTCCTGTATAAGCTCCCCCTTTCCCAAAAGTTTCCCCAGTTCCTAATAAATCTAGACTCCTCCTCCCTACACCATCATCTCATCCACACAGTGAGACCCTGCAGATCTGTCTGTCTAACTGGCCTTGCATGTGGAACTGGAAGCATTTCAGAGAATGCTATCATGGAGACCCTGGACTTCAATCTCTTACCTAGCAGCCTTAATTTGGTCTCCAGGACCTCTCTCTTATCCTTCCCTATGTCATTGGTACCTACATGTACCACAACCACCAGCTTCTCCCCATCACTACACATAAGCCTATCTAGATGTCTTGAGAGATCTGCAACCTTTGCACCTGGCATGCAAGTCACCATGCACTTCTCCCAGTCATCGCATACCCAGCTATCTATGTTTCTAATGATAGAATTGCCCATTACTAATACCTGTCTCTTCCTAATAACTGGAGTTCCCTCCCCCAGAGAGGGATGGAAACATTTCCACAGGTTACTAAGCCGCTGGAAGGATATGCAGACAAAGGTCAAGCCCGTACACAGACAACGCAGGCTGCCCGAGGGCACAGGAATCTGGCTCAGGCTGTCACACTGGGAGCAGGGAGCCCTCTGGAGACACAGCCCTGGGGACCCATTCCCCAGGACTCGGCTCCCCACCCACCAAGCTATCTAGTTACCGCAGGAATGTCAAATGTCAGCAACCAGACAAGGGGCCAAACAGGGGACACCAAACCATAAGTGCCACCCGCTGCCACGGGCCCAGGAGCAGAGGGGCCACCGGGCGGCACTTCGGCTGCACAGGGCGGCCTTCGCATCCCACCTTGATGCCACTAAGGAGACACTAACAACACCCCCCGGGGCGCACAGCTGAACCGCACCCCCCCCCCCCGCCAGCTGCGCAGGGGCCTCGGCAGGATCGCGATGGGCACCGGCCCCCGACCCCTCCCCACACAAAAAAGGAAACACCTGGGCTCTCGAGCACGGCCCCCCCAGGAGTCACTTACACAACCGCTCGGGAAATCATCCACGACACCATCTTGGCCGAGGCAGTTGCCGCCTCTCGCCACCAACGGCAGCGGGACTCCAGAGCCCAGAGCCCGGCACTAAATGGCTCCACTCTCCCTACTCCTTCCTTCCTGGCCCTGCAGCCCCGCCCACTCCACTCCGAGCCTCGGAACAAGCCACGCCTCTAAGCCGTGATTGGCTGCAGCATAAGGTGCTGCCCCTACGCTAGTTAGGTTGCGCAGGCGCTGTGCTCACGTCCGAGGGCCCTTGATATAGCGAGCGCATGCGCCTAGCTCTCTCGGGGCGGGGCTGGGTCTCCTTGGCTTTAGCCTGCGGAGGTTCCCACCAAGACTGGGGGGTAACAGCTCTTCTGCCTGCCTGGCCGGCGTCTGGAACCCCGCACTGTTCAGCGGGCGGCTGGCACCTCGGGTTTGCTCATTTGTCTTTACAGCCCCCAGCACGGAACAGAGCCGGTGGAGACAGGGCCACGTGGGGGAGGGGATCAGTCTTTCTCCAAGGAATGCAGATACAACAGCAGCTACCTTATAGTCCCAGTGAAGGGGTCCTGGTTGGAGGAGTGGGAGGCAAGTCTAATCAAAGGCTAATAACAGGCATCTCCAGCTACCTGCCTGTGAACTGGCCAAGTGTCACCACAGGGCGAACTTAAAACTGATTTTTTTCAACACCATAAATTATTTCTCCAGCTAGCCAGTTCTAGTGCAAGAAAGGACAGGCTAGTAACGATTTAACTCAGCTATGATGACTCAACCATCGAGTTATAGCACAAACTAGCTAATTCCTCTTTAACATAGTGTTAGACTGAGACATAAAATGCACACACAAGTGAGATTATTTCAGCTTGTCGGGAAGAAGCCTAAAACTATCTGAAGGGCTCCTGTAGTATCAAGGAGCAATTGAGGACATAGATAGGACAAAGGAGCTAAATCACTTCCTTGCATCAGTCTTCAAAGGATAAAGATATCTACCCCACTGTGACCCTTTTTCAGGTAATAAAGGGGAGGTACTGTCACAAAATAGACATGTCAAAACAGGGAGGGTGCTGGAACAAACTCATGAAACAGCAAAGTCACCAGCTGTTAATCCAAGAGGATTTCAAGTAAGCCTAAAATGTAGGCCACTGAGTTTAGCTTTAGTACTAGCAAAGTTGGCTGAAACAGTAAATTATTAAAAAAAAAATAAACTATATGATAGGCCCTAACAATTACAGTTCCTGTAAAAGAAAATCGTACCTCCAGTCAATATGCTCAAATAATTGTAGTAATTAAAATAGTGCAGTGGGGTCCAAACTTTTCCTGTTATGCCCCCCCCCCCCCCCCGTTACCACTAATGGAATCTGTCCGTGCCCCCCCTACCCCCACCATTACTGCACAGCCAAGGCTTCCTCAGCAGAGGAACTTGGGGCAGAACTGGGGATGGGGGAGAAGCTGAGGCTAGAGGTAGAGCTGCCCTGGGGACAGAGAAGGAATGAAGGCAGAGTTGGGCAGGGGATGGAGCAGAGCTGGGACCAGAGATGGGTGTCGCTCCCTCCCCGCCCACCATGGGGGCTGGCCCCGACCTTCCCACATGCCCCCCCAAATGTTCCTCCCACAGTTTGGGGATCACCTAAATAATGGATGAAGAAAAATTGATTGACATTAGGCTTTTCATAAAGCGTTTAACAATATCTTTTTTTAGGGACTATAAGGAATCCAGGAATACTGGAATGAGATGCAATATACAATCAGATTAGAAACTGACTAAGAAACAAAAGTCATAGGTAGGAGTAAAAGGTAAATTTTTCACCAGGACAAAGGTTAATAGTACAATGCTTCTAGGTACAAAGGGTGGTGTTTATTCATGATGTGGAAAAAGGTGTCAAACAGTGAGGTGACAACATTTGCAGATGACATTTAAGTCAATCAAGACTAGGAAAGACTGAGGAACTTCAGTAAAACGTAATCCTAAATGAAAGGACAGCACAATAGCAGATGGAAGACCAAGGACACGGTAGGCCCATTACTCAATGAGGGGGGGAAATAACAGAAAATGTGGAAATGGCTTAATGACTTCTTTGTTTCAGTTTTCACCAAGAAGGTTGGTGGTGATTGGATGTCTAACATAGTGAATATCAGTTAAAATGAGGTAGGCTCAGAGGCTAAAATAGGAAAAGAACAAGTTAAAAATTACTTAGACAAGTTAGATGTCTTCAAGTCACCAGGGCCTGATGAAATGCATCCTAGAATACTCAAGGAGCTGACTGAGGAGATATCTGAGCCATTAGCGATTATCTTTGAAAAGTCATGGAAGATGGGAGAGATTCCAGAAGATTGGAAAAGGACAGATATGGTGCCCATCTATAAAAAGAGAAATAAAGACAACCCGGGGAATTACAGACCAGTCAGCTTAGCTTCTGTACCTGGAAAGATAGTGGAGCAAATAATTAAGCAATCAATTTGCAAACATCTAGAAGATAATTTTTACTGTTACTATCAGTAACAGTCATCATGGCTTTGCCAAGAATAAATAGTGTCAAACCAACCTGATAGCTTTCTTTGACAGGGTAACAAGCCTTGTGGATAGGGGGGAAGTGGTTGATGTGGTATATCTTCATTTTAGTAAAGCTTTTTATACTGTCTCACATGATGATCTCATAAACCAACTAGGGAAATGCATCCTAGATGGAGCTACTATAAGGTGAGGGCAAAACTGGTTGGAAAACCATTCCCAGAGAGTAGTTATCAGTGGTTCACAGTCATGCTGGAAGGACATAACGAGTGGGGTCCTGCAGGGATCAGTTCTGGGTCGGGTTCTGTTCAATATTTTCATCAATGATTTAGATAATGGTATAGAGTATATACTTATAAAGTTTGCGGACAATACCAAGTTGGGAGGGGTTGCTTTGGAGGATAGGATTAAAATTCAAAATGATCTGGACAAACCGGAGAAATGGTCTGAAGTAAATAGGATGAAATTCGATAAGGACAAACGCAAAGTACTCCACTTAGGAAGGAACAATCAGTTGCGCACATACAAAATGGGAAATGACTGCCTAAGAAGGAATTCTGCGGAAAGGGATCTGGGGGGGTCATAGTGGACCATAAGCTAAATATGAATCAACAGTGTAACACTTGCAAAAAAAGCAAACATCATTCTGGGATGTATTAGCAGGAGTGTAAGCAAGACAGGAGAAGTAATTCTTCCGCTCTACTCCGTAGTGATTAGGCCTCAACTGGAATATTGTGTCCAGTTCTGAGCGCCACTTTTCAGGAAAGATGTAAACAAATTGGAGAAAGTCCAGAGAAGAGCAACAAAAATGATTAAAGGTCTAGAAAACATGACCAATGAGTGAAGATTGCAATCCATCCCATCATTCAGATCACTAATGAAGATGTTGAACAAAACTTGCCCCAGGATGGTCCTGGGCACTCCACTTGTGTTGGGGCTGACCACAAGTTACCTTGGGCTGATGTTACAGAATGGTTTGGGGGGAGCTAGTAGTGAACTGGCTTTGACTGGATAAATAAACAAAGAGATAAGCAAGGCCCAAGGCTGTGAAGTGTGGGAATAAAAAACAACATTGTTTCCTGCCAGAGCCTGCTTGTGGGTGAATACACCCCCCACACCTTAGAAGGAGATGATGATTAAAAACAGCTATGCAAATTGCTTTAGATGAACAGTCTCATATGCAGACCCTGGCCTTGCTGGTGACCAGGAATTCCCCACGCTGGAGCAGTGCCTGCTACGAGCCCGCAGGGACAAGGCTGGAGGGTCTGGGACTGCCCGTAGCAGAAGAAGCGTAAGCATTGATTCTTGGTTGCTTGCTTGAAAGCACGTATTTAGTAATGTGTGAAGGCTGGGAAGCTTATTATACTTTTGCAATAAAACCGGTTATACTTATGCACCTGGTGTGGCTTCATTGAGGTGTATCCAAGCCCCCTCCCCTTTGGCTCAACAGCTTGATACTGGCTGCCAACTAGACATCGAGCCGTTGATCACTACCCGTTGAGCCCGACGATCTAGCCAGCTTTCTATCCACCATATAGTCTATTTATCCAATCCATACTTCTTTAACTTGGTGGCAAGAATACTGTGGGAGACCGTATCAAAAGCTTTGCTAAAATCAAGGTATATCATGTCCACCGCTTTCCCCATATCCACAGAGCCAGTTAGCTCATCATAGAAGGCAATCAGGTTGGTCAGGCATGATTTGCCCTTGGTGAATCCATGTTGACTGTTCCTGATCACCTTCCTCTCCTCCAAGTGCTTCAAAATGGATTCTTTGAGGACCTGCTCCACAATTTTTCCAGAGACTGAGGTAAGGACTTTGGGATTAAAAACTATGGTGGTTACAGAATAAAAGGTCAATTTAAACTGTAACTCAGGATTGCAAGGAATAACTTGCACAAAAAAGGGGATATGGGAATGTGGTTGTTGAATCATTTAACATACTGCCTCTGAAACTAATCTTTTTAAACAGTCTTACCCAGATAGGATTCTTCTAGAAATATGCATGAAATGAAAGCAGCAATCTAGCTCTTCATTTATACACACTTCAAATAAGGAAACATCTCCAGTGTTGCAGTGAACAAGGCAGACTTCAACAGTGAAGTTTCAAGATATAAGAAGTTATGGGAAGATTAAAATTTAGGCTCCAGTTCTGTAAGCTGTTCTGTGCAAGCAGAGCCTTGTGCCCCCATTTGCTTCAATGGAGTTCTGTAGGATTTTGCATCACCCAGTGTATAATGCAGGATTGGGGGCTTAAGTTCCCAGCACTTACGTTGAACTAATATACAATATCACTCCTTACTGCAAGCAAGGTATTTGATAACATCTCACAAAGATCCCTCCCCAAAAGAGTTAAACATTATTGTACTTACTGTTAGATGTAACTATATTCAGTGATTCCGTAGGTTGCATACTACATTTTATTTCATACAATCACTGTGTGGTTAAGAGGGATAACTATTCTTTAACAAAAGGACTACTACCCCCCCCCACACACACACACACCACCACCCATAACCTTTTCTGCAGAAAAGGATTTATTTTGCATTTGTTCCCATGGAAACACTGTCCCCAGTGGAAAGCAGAATTTACATTTAAAGACATTTTTAAAGGTAAAGGCAGATCACAGTTAAATGTAATTTCTCTTAAGATAATATTTTATTTTGTAGGATGTTTGAGTCTCAAGACAGATAATATATTACAACAGGACTAGTAATTTAAGTCATATAGGAAGACAAATATAAAGAAACAATAGAAGATTCCCAATACAATATTTTAATTCACATAAGAGAGAGATGATACCATATTTTGGAAAAATAAGAAGCAAGTTGGCAATGAAATCTATTTTATGTATCACCTCCAAACTTTTTGATGGTCTTCTATTAAACTTGAAATCCTAAGAGAAAAAGAACAAACAAACAGAACAAATCCCACACAACTTTGGCCATCTCGTTATGAAAAAACTTTTCACAAATCCAAGATATCAAACATTCCCTTTTCATAGCTAAGAGTTTTTAATAACACTGGTCTACAATTTTTGAGAAGTCGTCTGCTTCAGAGATAAAATGTGCTATTTATTATGTATTTTGATGTGCTGAATTCAAATATGACAATTAAAACAACTGATTGGCTACTGTTTCTAAGATATTTAAGTTTTTACATTGTATGTCTATGTATATTGTGTAGATAGTAGAGTTTTAATCATAAATTGTAAACCTAGGTCTTTTCATGTGTTTATGGTTGCTTTACATGATAATATTTCACTTGTCCTGTTTAAAAAATCAGCTTTAAAAGTCAGCAAAAGGGTTATATAAATAAAATTTATTATGAAACAATAGGCAAAAAACTATTCTGTACATAGTTTAGTCCTATTCAGTGTCTACTCGGCGCTTCTTGGCTTGTCTCTTGTATTCATTAAATGGAGCATCTCTTATCACTGTCCAGCAATAGTCTGCAAGCATTGATGGGCTCCATTTGCCCTGATAGCGTTTCTCCATTGTTGCAATGTCCTGGTGAAATCGCTCGCCGTGCTCATCGCTCACTGCTCTGCAGTTCGGTGGAAAAAAATCTAGATGAGAGTGCAAAAAATGTATCTTTAGTGACATGTTGCAACCAAGGCTTTTGTATGCCTTGAGGAGGTTTTCCACCAACAACCTGTAGTTGTCTGCCTTGTTGTTTCCGAGAAAATTTATTGCCACTAACTGGAAGGCTTTCCGTGCCGTCTTTTCCTTGCCACGCAGTACATGGTCAAATGCATCATCTCGAAGAAGTTCACGAATCTGAGGAGCAACAAAGACACCTTCCTTTATCTTAGCTTCACTTAACCTTGGAAATTTTCCACAGAGGTACTTGAAAGCTGCTTGTGTTTTGTCAATGACCTTGACAGAGTTCTTCATCAGACCCAGCTTGATGTGTAAGGGTGGTAACAAAATCTTCTTTGATTCAACAAGTGGTGGATGCTGAACACTTTTCCTCCCAGGCTCCAATGACTGTCGTAGTGGCCAGTCTTTCTTGATGCAGTGGGAATCTCTTGCACGACTATCCCATTCGCAGAGAAAACAGCAGTACTTTGGGTATCCAGCCTGCAGACCAAGCAAGAGAGCAACAAATTGCTTCAAATTGCCACAAAGCTGCCACTGATGTTGGTCATAGTTTATGCACCTCAAAAGTTGTTACATGTTGTCATAGGTTTCCTTCATATGGACTGCATGACCAACTGGAATTGATGGCAAAACATTGCCATTATGCAGTAAAACAGCTTTAAGACTCGTCTCCGATGAATCAATGAACAGTCTCCACTCATCTGGATCATGAACGATGTTGAGGGCTGCCATCACACCATCGATGTTGTTGCAGGCTACAAGATCACCTTCCAGGAAGAAGAATGGGACAAGATCCTTTTGACGGTCACGGAAACATCACCTACCAGGAGATTCCACTGCTGTAGTCTGGAGCCCAACAGCTCTGCCTTCCTCTCGGGTAGTTCCAAATCCCTGACAAGGTCATTCAGTTCACCTCGTGTTATGAGGTGTGGTTCAGAGGAGGAGGATGGGAGAAAATATGGGTCCTGTGACATTGATGGTTCAGGACCAGAAGTTTCATCCTCTTCCTCTTCCTCGTCTGACTCAAGTGAGAAAGATTCTGGTGCATCAGGAACCGGCAGTCCTTCTCCATGGGGTACTGGGCGTATAGCTGATGGAATGTTTGGATAATGCACAGTCCACTTTTTCTTCTTTGACACACCTTTCCCAACTGGAGGCACCATGCAGAAGTAACAATCGCTGGTATGATCTGTTGGCTCTCTCCAAATCATTGGCACTGCAAAAGGCATAGATTTCCTTTTCCTGTTCAACCACTGGTGAAGATTTGTTGCACAAGTGTTGCAGCATATGTGTGGGGCCCACCTCTTGTCCTGATCTCCAATTTTGCAGCCAAAATAAAGGTGATAGGCTTTCTTAACCATAGTGGTTATACTGCGCTTTTGTGATGCAAAAGTCACTTCACCACAAACATAGCAGAAGTTATCTGCACTGTTCACACAAGTACGAGGCATCTCTGCTCACTTCGGCTAAACAGAAATGTGTCCCTTTGCAAAATCAAACACTGACAAATAAGAGAGCACGGCTCTGTATGATTTCTAGAGCTGATATAGGGCAATTTGTTCAGCAGAGTGATGTAAGTTTCGTTATGATTGCATCATCCATGACTTCTAGGAATAACATGATGCAATTCATATCCTGTATGACACAATACCAGCTTCACATTGCATCATTCATTGTTTTGCCTAAAAAGCAAGTACTGTCCAAACCCAGCCACAGATTTAGTCATAGATCCAGTCAAAGATGTATTTTAGTCATTTCTGGTTTAAATTGAGATCCCTTCCCTTTATAACTCACTTATTCTCTACCATTCCCAAGTCAAGGGTCTTATATACTGACCCAATAGCATATCTTGAAAACTAGAGCCAATCAACAATTTTAAGCATCATTTTTGTTCTCAGTGACCCAGAATTAGTAAAGTTTGACTACATTTATTTGAGAAGCATTTTGGCTGTAGAGCAGTGTAACAGTATGTTTTAACTGTATTTTGATAACCCCTGTTATCGACTGATTGCACTTGCTTTTCTTGGTCTCACTTGTAGAGTGCTTTAAATATATGAACATTAATGATTAATCCTCAACATCCTTTTGAGGTGGGCAAAATGTTTTCCCCATTTCACAGCTGGGGAGACAGACATTAAGTGACATGAAGAAGGCTATTTATTGAGTTTTTGGCAAGGTCTGAATTGTCACTCAGGAATTCTTGGATTTCAGTTTCCATGACTGTTCTGTTTTTCATATTATATCAATAGAATACAAGATCTCATGCAAAATCTACATGTTGTATCTATTTACAGTGGTTTCTGTAATAACTTTCTTCCTGCATTTTCTTCTATTCATAGAAGCAAATTTAGGCCGTGATCAGCACTTGGGCAGACTTATGTTCATGAAGAGCCCCAATGACTTAAAGGGACTTCACTCATTGCAAGATCTGACCTGGAGGTGCTACCAGATATTTTGTTGAAGTACAGCAGCTGACGCTTTTTGCGGAAGTGTGATTCCCAACTGTGACATTTCTTGCTATGATACTGTGTTCTTACATGATATCACATCCCATTATAGAATCAGTCTATAACTGTGATAACTGGTAATTAGCATGGCTATGTTTTATAGTTAGAGATAGAACAACAAAAGCATAGCTTGGGCTCTAGGAGCCCACAATATATTTATAGAAATATAGTAACATGATACCAGCAGTTTTCCTAAAACAAAACAATCAGGGATACATTTTCCTCTTCCTATTTGTCATATGGCACATTCGTACAGTTGGGGTATTATTTGATTTTGTAAGTACTTACTAGTTTGGATATAGGGAGATTACAGTGTTACCAGTTCTCATGATTTTAATTACAAGTCTCAATATGTTTAATGTTTTTCTTTAAGCCCCAACTCCTAATGTCATTATGTAAAAATCTCAGCTTGCAGTTAAAGAGATTTTTAGCCTGCATGGCTGCAGAGAAAAGCTTGAAAATATGAGCCCTAAAGTCTCAAAAATTAAAAAGATGATAAGACTAGCTAGAATTTGTTATTTTTTAAAATCTTATAATTTTTAAACTAATTTCATGAGGTTTTAGGGCCTGCAACAATCTTTGAATACTTATGGTTGGCAATACTGAGTACACTGTTTAAAAATAGTTTCTTTATATTTGGCAGAGCTAATACCAGTCAGCTCTGTTTTCTTGGTGAACCAGGGTACAGTATCCAGCCTGACTCATGAAAGACACGCGTCCCCCACTCCACCCCACCCGCCAGCCTCTGCTTAAACCAAAACCCATCAGAGGAAAAAACTTGCTGAGAGCAGTGAAGGGTGTTGGGAGACACACCTAGGCCCCTCCTGACAAGGGTGACAAAATTAAGACATCTCCATTAGCATACAGAATGGAGACCAGAGACAATTTCCCTAGCCTCATCTGCATGAAAGATGGGACAGGGAGACATCTCAATTTACATACAGAATGGAGAACAGAGAACTGCACTGAACTCTGGGACCAGAAAAAGCAGGGAAGCACTGCATCCTGGGAATCTCTGCTCCAGATGCTAATGAACCTAGGCCTGCACACACCAAGCTCAGCAGTTATCAGATCTTGATTGATATCCAAAATACTGAAGCAGTCTAGTTGCATTGTGAGCTCTCTGGAAGAAAACACCACCCATAGCCAAGAGTGATCAGCTCCGATTGTCTAGCCTAAAGAAAACCCTTGAGTCATCAGCTTACCTATAAACAAATCTAGTGTTCTCCCTTGAACCATTGTATTTTCTCTACAAAAATCCCTACTCACCCTCTAGTCAGGGTTCTGATGCTTAGATCCAAATTATGTATCAGTTCCACTGGACTCCATATTCTCCTGACTGATCGTGCTGGGGGCTCTGCCTGTCTCCTGCCCTCAGGATCCTGAGCTACCACCATCACCTGGGAACCCCGACCAGTTCAAGCATCAGAGAGCGGTGAGATCCCCTTCTCTTTCTCTCTCTGTTTTCTTTCTACCTTAGGTTTTAACCTTTAATAATGTATGTTATGTTGGTTTAGCCCTCCTTGTGTAGTTATCACTATTATTCAATAAATAACTTTTATGGTTAAGTTGGTTGCTTCTCTCTCTCTTGCTGAACTTTACTCTTTTGTGTTTTTAGCTTCCCCCATTCACTCTACAGCAGCGCTTCTTTTACCTAAGCTAAAGATCCCTGCAGCGCCCAAAATACTGTGGGGTTTGCTAATCAAGTAGGTTACTGCCAGTACAGTTGTGTTGTGAGAGTGGGGATAGGGACGTGCTGAATCTGGGACGCATAAGGGTAACAGCTTGAAAGTGCTGTTTGACCCAGTCCATGGAGCCCAGGGGCATATAAGGAGAGGCAGCTTGAAAGTGCTGCTTCATCCAGCCCAGTGAGTCCAGAGGCATATAAGGGATCAGCTTGACAATGCTGATTGACCCGGTCTGCTCAGACTTGCTCTGTTAATGAATGTGTGGGTGGTTGCGTGTTCATCTGGTTCTGGGCCTGGAGAAACCCAGCCCTAGGGAACCTAGGTCCTGCAGGATAGTTCCATTGGGAGGGGACTTGCATAACGGGGAAGTAGAGCTCCATATGAAAACGCAAGTGACACAAGCAGTACATTGTGTGACAGACCCAGACCAGTGGGGTACAGGAGTCTGGTAGAGGGCAAATATACTGGTCACTGGATGAGTAGTTTTCTGTTCCCTGAGTGACCAGAGAAGGGGCTGCACTAGAGTAAACAGGAACCTGCTAGAACCAGGTAAGGCAGACAGGCTAATTAGGACACCTGGAGCCAATTAAGAAGAAGCTGCTAGAATCAATTAAGGCAGGCTAATCAGTGCACCTGGATTTTAAAATGAGCTCACTTCAGTTTGTAGTGTGAGTGTGAGGAGCTGGGAGCAAGAGGCGCAAGGAGCTGAGAGTGAGAGGGTGTGCTGCTGGAGGACTGAGGAGCACAAGCGTTATCAGACACCAGGAGGAAGGTCCTGTGGTGAGAATAAGGAAGGTGTTTGGAGGAGGCCATGGGGAAGTAGCCCAGGGAGTTGTAGCTGTTATGCAGCTGTTACAGCAGGCACTATAGACAGCTGCAGTCCACAGGGCCCTGGGCTGGAACCCGGAGTAGACGGCGGGCCCAGGTTCCCTGCAAACCTCCCAATTGACCTGGACTGTGGGTTCTTCCAGAGGGGAAGGTCTCTGGGCTGTTCCCCAACCCACATGGTGAATCTCGGAGGCAAGAAAATCTGCCAATAAACGCAGGACCCACCAAGATAGAGGAGGAACTTTGTCACAATAGATAAAATTACAGAATCCCCTTCCCCAGCCCAGAAGAATAACCCGAATAAATGAGCATACCCCAAAGTAATGGGCAAATCTGGTAACTGAGTCAAACAACAGTAGCTCTAAAGGGATGCTGGGAAAAATTACCTGTAAGAGAGCAATCCTGAATTAGTGCGTTAGGATCAGAGAGCCATTTAAGAAGATGCGCAGGTTTTTTGGGAGTGGTTCAGGAAAGAAAGTTAGCTCTCCTAACCTCCAGTACTGTGCTTTAACCACAAGATCATCTTTCACGTTACAGTACTGAAAGAAACACAAAGCAACAATAGCCTACCATCTGGAATTAAATCCTAATTTGAAATAAAACAATTTTTATTAACCCAGGACTAGTTTGTTTTGAGTGCAACATAATGGAATATAAGGAGCACCACTTGTGTGTTTTCAATAGGGTATCTCATACAGAAGTTGATCTAATTGTAAGCACAAAAATTAAAACAGTACCCACCATACTTTAAAAATGTAACATACTATTTAGCACTTCTGTTACTTAGAAGCTTTGATCTTAACAGCTTAATCCCTAATTATGGATAAATCATTTTGTCAGTTTTAAAGACTAGTTGATACTAAGGTAGGCAAGTGGGGAAAAATCGGGAGAACGGGTGGAGGGTAATAGAAGAAAAAGACCCAAAAATCGGGACTGTCCCTGTAAAATCGGGACATCTGGTCACCCTATACTAAGGCTGAAATGGGATTAAGTTCCCTTCCCCTTTCTTAGGCTTTATCTACTGAAACTTTGTTGGCAAAATTTTTGTCATTCAGGGGTATTAAACATCCCCCACCCCCGAATGACAAAAGTTTTACAAAAGAAAAGCACCGGTGTGAACAGCGATTTGTTGGCAGGAGTGCTCTAACAGCAGCTACACTGTGTGCCTTTTAGCGGCACAGCTGTTGTAGCACAACTGTGTTGCTAAAAGGTGCATAGTATAGACAAAGCGTTAGTGGACATGGAAGAAAAAGTTTCCGGAGTTCCTTTCTTACAGGGAAATTTATCTGGAAAGGAAGGGGAAAGTTCAGGGTTGCTCATTTTCAAGCCTATAATTATGGTTGCAAAATCTTATGGCTATACTGTCTTATTGCTTCCATTTGGAATTGTTAGAGGACTTCTGGGAGTGCAGCCCCTGAGTGTGTGGGAGGATGAAGAGCTTCTCCTTTCCCTACTTGTTGAGAATGTTTTAAAATACTAACTGTAAAGCAGTAGTGCTACATCCAGACCACCCAATACTTCAGTAGTGCTTGGCTATATATCTAGGCTGTAGGTTCTGTGGGATGGGAGTGGCTTTTACGTCCAGCCTCTCTCTCATTGTTGTTTCTACATTTTGGTAGTCTGCATTACAAGCTAAAAGGACCCTGCATTTCCTTTAAAAACTAAATCTTGTACAAGGAATAGGAATTTCTCCTATACATGCAAAATAAGGGGATGTGCTTTTTTCCAAGGCCAGGTGAAGCTGGGGTTAGAAAAGAGACTCCTTTAGGGCTGTTTGCAATGATGACAGATAATATATTTGAAATTACTGCATGTTGCCAGCAAACAAAACTCCTTGATACGTAACATGGGAGATACTCGCTCTGGCTGCAGAGAAGTATGGCTCAATGAGGCCAGCCTCAGTCACATAGCCTTGTACTGTTTGCTTTTCTGAGTCGAGAAACACTAGAGCTGGAAACTCGCTGGGTGCGGGTATTTGGGCAAGGGAGGGCCCTGTGGCTGGGCTCTTGGGGGGAGGAGGTTTGGGTGTATTTGCTGAGGGGGTCCGTAGCTGGACTTGGTGGGAGGGGTTGTGGGTGTCTGGCCCCCTGGCTGGGCTCTGTAGGGTGGAGGGGGCACAGAAACTGGAACTGGATTGTCATAGGGGTTTCTTTAACTCTCTACTCCTGAGGGAATTTTTGTGTATGTCTGTATTGTTACAGACAGACTTGCTGACAGGTATTTTGAAATAAATTACTACACTAATTGAAACTGGTGTGATTATGTAGTGTTATTTTGACAAAATAAAAATTGCAGAATTTTAAAATATTGTGTGCAGAATTTTTAATTTTTTGGTGCAGAATGCCCTGAGTACCCTTTGTGCATCCAGGGTCATATTAGCTAATTCTTTTTGCCCTGGCATCACTTTAGGAACTCATGTTCAATTGTTTGTTCAATATGACTCCTAAATCTTTTTCAGAGTAACTGTTTTCCAGGATTATGTCCCCAATTCTGTAGGTATGGCCTGCATTCTTTGGCCCAGATCCAGAAGGGGACCCAGCAATTAACTAAAAAAATTAATCACAATTAAAAAAATGAATCTCAATTAATCACAGTTTTAATCGCACTGTTAAACAATAGAATGCCAATTGAAGTTTATTAAATATTTTTGGATGTTTTTCTACATTTTCAAATATATTGATTTCAGTTACAACATAGAATACAAAGTTTACACTTCTCACTTTATATTACTTTTGATTACAAATATTTGCATTATAAAAATGACAAACAAAGAAATAGTATTTTTCAATTTACTGAAGACAAGTATTGTAGTGCAATCTCTTTATCGTGCAAGTGCAACTTACAAATGTAGATTTTTGTTGTTGTTACATAACTGCACTCAAAAACAAAACAATGCAAAACTTTAGAGCCTACGAGTCCACTACAGCAGGGTGCTGGGGCTCCTGCCCGGTCAGCTCCAATCAAGGGAAGCAGATTGTGGCTGATGGAGAAGGTCTGATGCTGGCCTGAGGATTGGCAACACCTGCTGTCCTGACAAGCCAAGGGCTATAAAGGCTGGGAAGGAGCCAGAAGGAGGGAGCAGCAAGGGAGAAATCGGTCAAGGAGGGAGCTGGAGGCGTCCTAGCTGAAGGCTGACTCTGCCGATAAGGGAGGTAACCAAACCTGTAAAGCTTGTATATAGATGGACACTGGTGGTGGTGACACCTCTCTGAGCCTTACTGGGGACGGCAAATGGGCCCCAGGAAGAGGGGCTGGTTGTGAACCCTGTTACATCCACCCAGTCCTACTTCTTGTTCAGTCAATCGGTAAGAGAAAAAAGTTTGTTTACATTTACGGGAGTTAGGGTGACCAGACGTCCCGATTTTGACGGGACAGTTCCGATTTTAGGGGACTTGTCCCGCGTCACGACCTTACATTGGTTGGGACGCACTTTGTCCTGATATCCGGGGGACCGCGGCAAGCCGGCGCCACCAGCACCACTCACTTGTTCTTCCGGGGCCCCTGGGGCAGCGCTGCACAGCTGAGCTCCCAGCTGGTGTCCGCCTGCCGGCTGGCAGGAACATACAGAATGCAGCAGCAGCCTGAGGTACACACAGAGGTGAGGCAGGCAGTGAGGAATTCTCTGCAGCTTGGCTGCATGCTGGGGGGGGGCATGGCTTGTAGACGTGGGCAGAGAGACTGAGTCCCCCCTGACCCCCTCAACGTGACCCGACCCGCCAGCAACGCGACCCCCCTAGGCTAGGAGCCAGAGCGGGACCTGCCTGCTGGATGCTTCCTGGGAGCTGCTCCAGGTAAGCACGGCTGGGCTGACCTGGCCCCCTGGCAGGTCCCTCTGGGGGGGCTCCCCTCAGCCCCACTGCCCTCAGCCCCCACCCTGACCCTGTTCCCTCAGCCTCCCCCGCAGTGTCCCCCCTATTCCCCCCACCCTCAATCCAATGCCCTCAGTCACCCTGATCCTGTTCCCTCTGCCTCCCCCACAGTCCCCCCTGTGCCCCCACCCTCAATCCACTGCCCTCAATCCCTGCCCCTATTCCAACAGCCTCCCCCACAGTCCCTCCCCTTCCCTCCCCCCCTCATCATCTCACCCTGCATGGATGTGGAAATCTGTCCTGGATTCCAGGCTGTCGTTAGCCCCTGGGGCAAAAAGAACAGGAGTACTTGTGGCACCTTAGAGACTAACAAATTTATTAGAGCATAAGCTTTCGTGGACTACAGCCCACGTCTTCGGATGCATATAGAGCGAAACATATGTTGAGGAGATATATATACACACATACAGAGAGCATGAACAGGTGGGAGTTGTCTTACCAACTCTGAGAGGCCAATTAAGTAAGAGAAAAAAACTTTTGAAGTGATAATCAAGCTAGCCCAGTACAGACAGTTTGATAAGAAGTGTGAGAATACTTACATGGGGAGATAGATTCAATGTTTGTAATGGCTCAGCCATTCCCAGTCCTTATTCAATCCTGAGTTGATTGTATCTAGTTTGCATATCAATTCCAGCTCAGCAGTCTCTCCTTGGAGTCTGTTTTTGAAGTTTTTCTGTTGTAAAATAGCCACCCGCAGGTCTGTCATAGAATGACCAGACAGGTTAAAGTGTTCTCCCACTGGTTTTTGAGTATTATGATTCCTGATGTCAGATTTGTGTCCATTAATTCTTTTGCAGAGAGACTGTCCGGTTTGGCCAATGTACATGGCAGAGGGGCATTGCTGGCACATGATGGCATATATCACATTGGTAAATGTGCAGGTGAACGAGCCCCTGATGGTATGGCTGATGTGATTAGGTCCTATGATGATGTCAAAAAGTTCAGCAGAGGTTTCCAAAGGGAAGTTTGCAGCCTTTGCTCAGACCCAAACATTTTCACTTAAAAAAATAAATAAATAAATACCCAAACCCATCCTGACACCCATCTACTCTGTCCAGATTTGCTGTTATCCCTGTTGAGGCCAAAGTGGTTTGAAAAATTAAAAATCCTTGACACCATTGTGTTGCTTCCCCCTGTGTTGCTCGTTAATCTGATGGACCTGCCAGTAATGAATAAAGATGAATGCCCTGGGAGCAATGTGTCAGGCAGTTTGTGAAGTAGGAATGTGAATGCTGAAGCCCTCGCAAAATGCAGAGGCTTTTCTTAACCTGAGAACTGAAAAAGAGACAGATACCCTGCATGGATTTGAAAGTGACAAGAGCCTAGCGACTGACCAGAGCAGCATCAGGTTTGAAGTGACAAGGAGGGTCTGTGTTATGAAGTCTGCATTTCCACTGAGGACTCTTCCATTGCCAGGGTAGCACTGGCGCAGGTCTGCCGCCCGGCACAGCAATGCTGAGAGGTGCCAGTGTAGACCCAACCCACTGCCCTCAGCCCCCACCCTGACCCTGTTCCCTCAGCCTCCCCCGCAGTCCCCCCTGTACCTCCCACCCCAAACCCACTGCCCTCAGTCCCTGCCCTACCCCAAATCTCTTCTTCAGCCTCTCCCATCATCCCACCCCCATCGCTCCCCCTGCTGTCCCACCCCCTCAACTTCCCCCAATTCTAGTCCTGCTCCCCTCTGTCTCATCCCCTCCAGACCCTGTCCCTCTCCCCAACCCCCAACCCTCCCCAGCCCAGCCCCATTGTCTCCCCCGCCCCACTCTACACAGCTCTCTACCCTGTCCCATTCATGCTCCCCTCAGCCCCTACCCTGCTCCCCTCATCCCAGTCCTGTCCCATCCCCCTCAGCCCCCCTGACTCCCCCAGTACCAGTCCTGTCCCCCTCAGTTCCTCCACCCTGCTTCCCTTGGTCCGTCCCCACACACTCACCGACTTCCTCGACTTCCCTCCCCCCAATCCCACTGCCTGGACTCACCCCCGTCCCACTCAGGATGTGCAGGAAAAAGAACCAATGGGCTTAAATTGTAGCAAGGGAGATTTAAGTTAGACATTAGGAAAAACTTCCTAACTGTAAAGGTAGTTAAGCACTGGACAAATTACCTAGAAAGGTTATGGAATAGCAGTCATTGGAGTTTTTTAAGAGGTTAGACAAACATCTGTCAAGGATGGTCTAGTGTTGTTATTACTCAATCCTGCCTCAGTGCAGGGGTTTGATTAGATGACCTGTTGATGTCCCTTCCAGTCCTACATTTCTGTGATTCACACTGAATTGCCTTGTGCCACAGTCTAATAGTAGTGTCACACAGTTCTCTGACATGCAGGTTTATAAAATTGTAGTTAATATACAGTTTAGAGCATAGCAGTTTTAAAGCTCTGCATGTTCAGACCAACTGAGCTGAAAATTGTGATCTATAGTATTCAAAACTATTAAGATGTGGGCTGAAATAAAATCAGCATGAATTGCTCAACAATATCAATGGAATCAGCACTGCGCTGCTATATATTGTAAAACATTACAGTGAAATCTTGCAAGTATTACGTAGCATACCGCCTTGCCCAAGTGGTAACTAAGCATAACATCTTCCTGTTTCAACATTCTTAACTTGTATCCCATAGCTCCTAGAAGTTGTTTTTTTTTTTTTCAAACACTGAATACTGCTAAGTTATGAGTTTTAACAGGTTTTTTTTCTTTTAAACCACAGCACTGAATGTTATTCTAAAATTGTTTTCCAAATATTCTTAAACTCCCAGTTTATCCCCCGCTGATGTTCATTGTGAAAAGTATTGCAGGTCTTATAATAATATTTGGCACTTTTGTAATTCACTGTCCAACATGTGTTTTGTGCCCTCCTCTGGTGGATTTTTAGAGGATAATTGTATAGCTACCAGCTAAGGGAGTTATATCTTGAACTCAAGTAGTAGAAGCTCATGCTTTTAAGTCTGGATGGCTCAGGTTCAATCTTTGGTGACTAGCTATGATGGAGATTGCTACACTTATAATCCCTTTAATCAGAGGTTCTGAATATGCTTTGTTGTAGGGCAGAGCAAGCCTATGGTTAAGCAACCGAAAATTTAGAATGGGAAGTGTTGAAATGTTGGGAAGCCTTATAATTTTGCCAGTCTGGAATGAACATCCCATCTGAGGGATGGGGGCGGGGAGAGAGGAGAGTGAGACAGGACCAGGAAACTGGGACAAGGAATCCAGAACGGTAATGAGGGGCAGTTGAAATCAGATGAGGAGCTGGGGCGGGTTAGACAACAATAGGATAGACATAGACTGGAGGGGATGGGGAAGAAGGGTCTTTGACTACTAGAGACCACTCCATTCAGGAGCCTGGAATAGACTCAGGATTCCTGAGTTTCACAGTTCCTCTTCTGCCAGCAGATATCTGTGAAACCCAGTGGCAAAAAAAGTCTCATCCCCCTATAGAGCTGATCTATCACATATAGGATGACAACCTACTGCCTCTGCCATCACTTACTCCATTAGCTCAAGTGGCAGAAGTCTGTGCAGTGGATCTAAAGGTTCATCGGCAGGGTTGGAGCCATGCGAGTTTCACGATGATTCCACATGCCAGAATTTCTGGGGCAGTTCAGTTTTGATTTTTACAAAAAAAAACTGGGGAAATGCATACAGAAATAGGGTGACCAGATCAGGGCTGGCTCTAGGCACCAGCAAAACAAGCTGGTGCTTGGGGCGGCACATTTTTAGGGGCGGCATGGCCGGCACCAGAATGCCACCCCTAAAAATGTGCCCCGGCCGCCCTAGCTCACCTCCGCTGCTGCTGCCACGGCGTGCGAAACAGCTGATTCGGCGCCGCTACTCGCCCTCCCTCCCAGGCTCTCAAACCTGGGAGGGAGGGGGAGCAGCGGCGCGCGAATCAGCTGTTTCACGCGCTGCCGCGGCTCGGGGTCTCCCCCTCCCTCCCAGGCTCTCAAACCTGGGAGGAAAGGGGAGATCCCGAGCGGCCGTTTCGTGCCCCGCTGCTCCCCCTCCCTCCCAGGCTTGGGAGCTTGGGAGGGAGGGGGAGAAGCGGCGCCCGCGCCGCGGCCACTCGGAGTCTCCCCCTCCCTCTCAGGCTCTCAAACCTGGGAGTGGGGGAGACTCCGAGTGGCCGCGGCGTGGGCACCGCTTCTCCCCCTCCCTCCCTCCCTCCTAGGCTTGAGAGCCTGCAGGGAGGAGGCAGGGCTGGGGATTTGGGGAAGGGGTGGAGTTGAGGGGGGGCCGGGAGTGGGGTAATTAAAGAATCGGGCGGGGGGGGGCGGCCAAAATTGTTTTTGCTTTGGGCGGCAAAAATCCTAGAGCTGGCCCTGGACCAGATGCCTAAATAGGGGAATCTCAAGCAGGAGTAGAAAGGTTATTTTATTTCTGTATTTGGCACTGGTGCAACCACTGCTGGAATACTGTGTCCAGTTCTGGTGTGCACAATTTAAGAAGGATATTGATAAATTGGAGAGTGTTCAGAGAAGAGTCACAAGACTGATTATAGGATTATAAAACATGCCTTATAGTGATCGACTCAAGGACCTCAATCTATTTAGCTTAACAAAAAGAAGGTTAAGAAGTGACTTGGTTATAGACTGTAAGTATCTACATGGGGAACAAATAGTTAATAATGGGCACTTCGGTCTAGCAGTGAAAGGTAGAGCATGAGCCAACGGTTGGAAGTTGCAGCTAGACAAATTCAGACTGGATATAAGGCATACCTTTTCAATGGTGAGAGTAATTAATGATTAACAATATACTAAGGGTTATGTTTTTTTTTCTAAAAGCTTTTTCTAAAAGCTATCCTCTAGGAATTATTTTGGGAAAGTTCTATGTCTGTGCTATACAGGCGGTGACACCAGGTGATCACCGGATCCCTTCTGGCTTTATAATCTCAGAACTAGGTACATCAATTCACATGCAAAATTCTCATTGAATTCAATAGGTGTCCTTGCCCTGTGGCTTGTGGTGCGGGCTGCAGCAGGGGGGCCGTACAACCCCTCTCACAGCTTCCTAGGGCCCCCTCTCATGGCCCTGTGCACCTCTTTGTCATTGTCATCCTCTCCCCTCCCCCGGCCCTGCTCGCCCAATGTGTCCTGATATTTCACTCTTGCGATCTGGTCACCCTAACGGGAGTTAATGCTGCCTGCTCCTTATTTACAATGTCACCTGAAAGTAAAAAAAGGCATTCGCATGGCACTTTTGTAGCTGGCATTGCAAGGTATTTACGTGCCAGGTATGCTAAACATTCATATGCCTCTTCATGCTTCAACCACCATTCCAGAGGACATGCTTCCATGCTGATTATGCTTGTTTAAAAAAATGCATTAATTAAATTTGTGACTGAACTCCTTGGAGGAGAATTGTATGTCTCATATATTTTGTGTTATGGTAGTCTAGGATGACGACCCAGCATATGTTGTTTGATTTAAGAACACTTTCACTACAGATTTGACAAAACACAAAGCAGGCTCCAATATCAGATTTCTAAAGATAACTACAGCACTCAACCCAAGGTTTAAGAATCTGAAGTGCCTTCCAAAATCTGAGAGGGACGAGGTGTGGAGCATGCTTTCAGAAGTCTTAAAAGAACAACACTCTGATGCAGAAACTACAGAACCCAAACCACCAAAAATGAAAATCAACTTGTTAGTGGCATCTGACTCAGATGATGAAAATGAACATGCGTCGGTCCACACTGCTTTGGATCATTATCGAGCAGAATCCGTCATCAGCATGGACGAACGTCCTTTGGAATGATGGTTGAAGCATGAAGGGACCTAAGAATCTTTAGCACATCTGGCACATAAATATCTTGTGACGTCACCAATAACAATGCCATGCAAATGCCTGTTCTCACTTTCAGGTGACACTATAAACAAGAAGCGGCAGCATTATCTCCTACAGTATTAGGTGAATTGAAAAATACTATTTCTTTTGTGTTTTTTACAGTGCAAATATTTGTCATAGAAAATAAACATAAAGTGAGCACTATACACTTTGTATTCTGTATTGTAATTGAAATCAATATATTTGAAAATGTAGAAAACATCCAAAAATATTTAAATTAATTGTATTCTATTATTGTTTAACAGCGTGATTAAACGTGATTAATTTTTTTAATCGCTTGACAGCCCTATTAACAATGTTCATCTACAGCACTAACTATAAATGTAAACATGGAAAGTACACTTGTCACTGAAATTTTCAAGCACATATGCATGCAGAACTTTTATCTGCTATGCCTACCTGCTAGTCACACATGCAAGTACTCAGGAATCCTGCAAGACAGGAATAATATGGTAAACACTCACACACACCCCTCTGAATTTTTTGTGGAATGTGAAATTCCATACAACAGCTACCTGCCACTCTAGTAGGCCTCTGTTATTCATGGGAATGTCTCCAGTTAAGGGAAATTCCCAAACACATATAAGCTCATTTTAATAGACATGCAAATTGAATTTACTTTAAAAACTTTATAACCTAGTTTCAACTATATGCAATTCCTTTCTAAAACTACCAGTTCACCTTTCTGTAAAGGTTGGATAATGCTGATTATATTAGGAGAAATTCTCATAACATAAAATATTTACTTGTTCTGTATTTAAACATGCTATATGGTCATAAAAAAAAAGGCTCAGCAGCTTTTGTTTCTAAGAGCAAATTAGCATGCCTGTTTTAAAGCATTTGAAATTTCCCTTCATGGTAAAAAGATATTTTTCTGTATTTATTATGGTGCAAAAAGAAGAACAGGAGTACTTGTGGCACCTTAGAGACTAACAAATTTATTAGAGCATAAGCTTTCGTGGACTACAGCCCACTTCTTCGGATGCATATAGAATGGAACATATATTGAGGAGATATATATACACACATACAGAGAGCATAAACAGGTGGGAGTTGTCTTACTAACTCTGAGAGGCCACTCCCACCTGTTTATGCTCTCTGTATGTGTGTATATATATCTCCTCAATATATGTTCCATTCTATATGCATCCGAAGAAGTGGGCTGTAGTCCACGAAAGCTTATGCTCTAATAAATTTGTTAGTCTCTAAGGTGCCACAAGTACTCCTGTTCTTCTTTTTGCGGATACAGACTAACACGGCTGTTACTCTGAAACTTGTTATTATGGTGCAGTGGTCACTGCACCATAGCTATGGTTATATAACAGATCACTGTTAACAGGAGCCTTAAACAGCCTTTAATTTATAAAAAAAAAAAAATCTTATTTAAATCACAAATAAACAACATATAGAATATACACTATGAGCACTCATCTTTCAGGATCGGTTGTAGATCTTTGATGCGCTGGAGAGGTTTTAGTTGGGTGCTGAAGGTGACAGCTAGTGGTGTTCTGTTTTTTTTTTTGTTGGGCCTGTCTTGTAGGAGGTGACTTCTGGGTACTCGCATTGGCACCCTAACATCAGGCTTGTCTGGTTATGTAGACTCTCTCCTCAGGCCCTACGCTGCCAGCACTCCCAGCTATCTTCGAGACACCACTGACTTCCTGAGGAAACTACAATCCATCAGTGATCTTCCAGAAAACAACATCCTGGCCACTATGGACGTAGAAGCCCTCTACACCAATATTCCACACAAAGATGGACTACAAGCTATCGGGAACAGTATCCCCGATAACGTCACAGCTAACCTGGTGGCTGAACTTTATGACTTTGTCCTCACCCATAACTATTTCACATTTGGGGACAATATATACCTTCAAGTCAGCGGCACTGCTATGGGTACCCGCATGGCCCCACAGTATGCCAACATTTTTATGGCTGACTTAGAACAACGCTTCCTTAGCTCTTGTCCCCTAATGCCCCTACTCTACTTGCGCTACATTGATGACATCTTCATCATCTGGACCTATGGAAAAGAAGCCCTTGAGGAATTCCACCATGATTTCAATAATTTCCATCCCACCATCAACCTCACCCTAGATCAGTCCACACAAGCGGTCCATTTCCTGGACACTACTGTGTTAATAAGCGATGGTCACATAAATACCACCCTATACCAGAAACCTACTGACCGCTACACTTACCTTCATGCCTCCAGCTTCCATCCAGGACACACCACACGATCCATTGTCTACAGCCAAGCTCTAAGATATAACTGCATTTGCTCCAATCCCTCAGACAGAGACAAGCACCTACAAGATCTCTATCAAGCATTCTTAAAACTACAATACCCACCTGCTGAAGTGAAAAAACAGATTGACAGAGCCAGACGAGTACCCAGAAGTCACCTCCTACAAGACAGGCCCAACAAAGAAAATAACAGAACACCACTAGCTGTCACCTTCAGCCCCCAACTAAAACCTCTCCAGCGCATCATCAAAGATCTACAACCGATCCTGAAAGATGATCCCTCACTCTCACAGATCTTGGGAGACGGACCTGTCCTCGCTTACAGACAACCCCCCAACCTAAAGCAAATACTCACCAGCAACCACACATCACTGAACAAAAACACTGACCCAGGAACCTATCCTTGTAACAAAGCCCGATGCCAACTCTGTCCACATATCTATTCAAGTGACATCATCATAGGACCTAATCACATCAGCCATACCATCAGGGGCTCATTCACCTGCACATCTACCAATGTGATATATGCCATCATGTGTCAGCAATGCCCCTCTGCCATGTACATTGGCCAAACCGGACAGTCTCTCCGCAAAAGAATTAATGGACACAAATCTGACATCAGGAATCATAATACTCAAAAACCAGTGGGAGAACACTTTAACCTGTCTGGTCATTCAATGTCAGACCTGTGGGTGGCTATCTTACAACAGAAAAACTTCAAAAACAGACTCCAACGAGAGACTGCTGAGCTGGAATTGATATGCAAACTAGACACAATCAACTCAGGATTGAATAAGGACTGGGAATGGCTGAGCCATTACAAACATTGAATCTATCTCCCCTTGTAAGTATTCTCACACTTCTTATCAAACTGTCTGTACTGGGCTATCTTGATTATCACTTCAAAAGTTTTTTTTCTCTTACTTAATTGGCCTCTCAGAGTTGGTAAGACAACTCCCACCTGTTCATGCTCTCTGTATGTGTGTATATATATCTCCGCAATATATGTTCCATTCTATATGCATCCGAAGAAGTGGGCTGTAGCCCACGAAAGCTTATGTTCTAATAAATTTGTTAGTCTCTAAGGTGCCACAAGTACTTCTGTTCTTTTTGCGGATACAGACTAACACGGCTGCTACTCTGAAACATAGCAGAAAATGTGCACCAGCTGAACTCACTGAATTTTAGTTTGACAGCAGCAGTATGAACACTGTCACTAACTTCTGAGTGAGGCTTAAAAAACAGACTCAACATAACGTCCCTAGAGCGACTCTCCCTGACTAAAAATCCTTATACCCTCAGGGAAAATTTTTTGGGCTGTGAAAGAGACCAGGAGTTAAAATGGGTTGAGATTTGAAGTGCTGTTTAGATTTTCATATAATTCAGGTTTCAGAGTAGGAGCCGTGTTAGTCTGTATCCGCAAAAAAGAACAGGAGTACTTGTGGCACCTTAGAGACTAACAAATTTATTAGAGCATAAGCTTTCGTGGGCTACAGCCCACTTCTTCGAATGCATATAGAATGGAACATATATCGAGGAGATATATAGAGAGCTTATGCTCTAATAAATTTGTTAGTCTCTAAGGTGCCACAAGTACTCATGTCATATAATTCAGTACCTTTATTGACTACAACAATGAGTCACTACCTAGAAGGGTTAGGGAACAGCTCCTCCTAATAATGTATGAATCTCCACTACAAGGTCCCCTCCGCCGACATAATTCGCCCGTTAAGTCGACTTAACTCCACCTCCTCAAGAGGCATAGCACTTAATTCAATGTTCATGGGTTGACAGAGAGGCAGGGTAGCCACAGCGTTGTTTAAGAAGATTGAATTGGCCTCCAGGAGGTGTCCCACAATGATCCGCTGCAACTGCTCTGGTGATCGTTTTCAATTCTGCTGCACAGCAGCCAGGTAGACAGGAAATAGCCCTTCCCCTGTTAAAGCCCCAGGAACTTTTAAATTCCCAATACCTGTTGAATCACCATGGAGAGTTCGCCAGCCCAGCTGATCATGGCAACTCAACACACTCCAGGATGGAGTACGCAGGAGGTGGTGGATCTTATTGGTTTGGGGGGAGCAGAGTCTGTGCAGGCACAGCTCCAAAGCAGCTAGAGAAATGTTGACATCTGCGAGAAGATCGCTTGGGGCATGGGAGGAAAGGCTACACTTAGGACATGCAGCAGTGCCACATGAAAATCAAAGAATTTCAGCAGACATACCAGAAGGCAGGGGAGGCGAACAGTTGTTCTGGTTCTGCACTGCAGACATGTCACTTCTACAATGACCTGCATGCGATTCTTAGTGGCGACCCCCACCACTACCCCCAAACGCAGCATGGATACCTCACAGGAGTCAGAGTCCTGGACCACCTCAGGCAACAACGAGGAGGAAGTTTTGGATGAGGAGGAGAATGGGAAACAGGTGAGTGGGGAATCCATTCTTCCTGAGAGCCAGGAGCTATTTTTAACCTCTGAGCAGTCCAGCCAGTCACAGGACAGCATCGTGTCCAAGCATGATGCCGGGGAAGGCACCTCTGATGACTGTGCAATTCCAGTCAAACTGTAGGGATTACATGATCTTATATTTCATGTTTAATATGAACAAAAAGTGATGTGCAGTGGATCTCTGATTCCCCGGGGCTGCTCCAACTATGCAGTAGGTGCCTCCTGGAAAAGACTGTTTATGTGCACAGAGATGGCCCAGGAATCCTCCACGGAGATCACCAGGAAACTTTCGTAGAGGTATTCTGCAATCCTTTGCAGAAGGTTTCTGGGGAGGGCTTCTATATTTCTTCAACCATGGTAGGACATTTTCCCGCGCCACTCCAGGATTAATTCTGCTAGCATCATTGCGATACGCAGCATAAGGACCAGGTCTGTACCCAGATGCCTGCAGCATCTTCTCCCTTCAGGGGCAGCAGGTTTATATAATTTTTGGTGGTGCCCAGAATGGGTCCAACTCCCATCCCCCGCCCCACACCTGTGTAAGGCTCTCGGAGGGATTTTGGGTTATGGGTACGGGCTCTGAGCAGGGGCAGGGGGTTGGGGTGCAAGAGGGGATGCGGGCTCTGTGAGAGAGTTTGGGTGCAGGAGGGGTTGAGGGGTGCAGGCTCTGGAAGGGAGTCTGGGTGCGGGCTCTGGGCTGGGGCAGGTGGTTGGGGTGTGGGAGGGGGTGAGGGGTGTGGCACTTACCTCGGGCGGCTCCTGAAAGCGACCTGCACACCCCTCTGGAGGCGGCTCCTAGGCGGGGGAGCCAGGGGTCTCCGTGCGCTGCTGTCCACAGGCACCGCCCCTGCAAGTCCCATTGGCTGCAATTCCAATGGCAGAGTCAGCACTTGGGGCGGGGGCAGCGCGCAGAGACACACGCTCCCCCAGGGGCCACAGGGATGTGCCATCCGCTTCCAGGAGTGGCATGCTGTGTTGAGTGAGGACGAGCAGCAAGCCGCTTTAGCTCAGCTGCACTGCCGGTGGCGGGAGCCCCTGGGCCCTTTTAAATCACCCAGGGGTGGCAGGTAGGGCCAGGATACGCTCTGGGGGTGGCGCGCGGGGGCAGCAAGTGGGGCCAGGGGAGAGACCTGGCCCCGAACATTGGTGGAGCCAGGTCCCCCTGCTCTGAATATTCCTGGAACATGCGCACTACGGGCCCATACTGCTCACCACCCCAGCTCCCTTGACACCTTTGTTACCCTGAGGAGACTGATATCACATCGGGTCACTTAGGCGAGACAGCAGAAGTTTTCATTACAAGTGCTCGTACTGCAAACAATAGATAAGGCTGCGTGTCTGTCACAGAGGTCATGAAAGTCACAGATTCCGTAACTTTCCGTGACCTCCATGACTTCTGCAGCAGTTTGGGTGTGTGGGAGATGGCTCAGGGCTGGGGCAGGGGCTTGGGGTGCATGGCAGCACTTACCTGGGGAGGGAGGGTCTTCGGCTCCCACCAGCATGTCCCTACAGCTCCTAGGTGGAGTGGCCAGAGGGGCTCCGCGCGCTGCCCATGCCCACAGGCGCCGCCCCCGCAGCTTCCATTGGCTGCAGTTCCCAGCCAATGATGGAATTCCCTAACTGTGTTGGGGTGATAAATGCCACACATATCCCTATCTTACCAAACAGTACCTAAACCAAAAGGGATACTTTTCAATGGTGTTGCAAGCACTGGTCAATCACAGAGGGCATTTCACTCACATCAGCGTGGGATAGTCAGGAAAGGTGCATGATGCATAAAATTTTAAGAACACAGGCTTGTTCACAAAGATACAAGCAGAAACTTTCTTTCTGGATTGCAAAATAACCATAGATATTGAACAGTGACCCTGGGAGACCCAGCCAACCGTTTTCTCCCCTGGCTCATGAAGCCGTACACCAGCCACATGGACTGCAGTAAGGAGTTGTTCAACAATAGGCTGAGCAAGTGCAGAATGGTGGTGGAATGTGCCTTTGGACGTTTAAAGGGTCTCTAGCACAGTTTCCTTACTAGGTTAGACCTCAGTGAAAGCAATATCCCTATTACTATCGCTGCCTGCTGTGTGCTCCATAATATCTGTGAGACAAAGAGAGATCCACAGAGGTGGGGCATGGAGACGGATATGTTGTCTGCTAATTTTGAGTAGCCAAATACCAGGGCAATAAGAAGAGCCCAGCAAGGAGCACTGCATCTCTTGGAGATTTTGAAAACCCGTTTCAGCAATGACCCACAGTCATGTGCGCCACTTATCTGCATTGTGCCTTCCCATGCCATCCCCTCCGTTACATCAGTTTCCCTGTACCTCCTCTTCCCCCAACTGCCCTTGCATAGAATAAATAAAGAATATTTCATTCTTGAAGCATTGACTTTTATTGCACAAACATAAATAAACTGAAAGACCAGGAAAAGAATTTAACCTTAGATGAACGATGTGATAAAATTGGGAGGGGAGAAATCAAGTCAGCTTGTCTGTAAAAGCACAGTAGTCCAGAGTCACTACTCGTCTTAGCAGAAGTCAGTTAATGGCAAACTTGGATCAGAGCAGCTCCCACAGTGGCTTTACTAAATATTAACTCCAAATTGATTCCCAACTGATCGGTAGGAGTCTTGCGTTGCAAGCTTCCACACAGCGATTGCTGCTCACTTCTCCACTTCTTCACTTCTCTATTGTCAAAGCAGGTCTCATTTTAGTATTGCTGCACTTCAGGGCTGGGGAAAGCTCTGCACAAAGTTCCTGGAAAGTGTCTTCCCCCATTTGAAAGTTCTGCAGCCACTGCTTGTCATCCCATAACTGCATAACAATGCGATTCCACCAGTCAGTGCTTGTTTCCCAGGACCAGAAATGCTGCTTCACCACGTCCATCTGCTGTACGACTGACAGCAGCAACCAGGAATTGTTTTGTTCTATGGCTTGCTGCAGGGCTGCTTGAAGGATATTGCAATGTTCTGCGTGGCAGCTCCCATCTCAGCTCTGGAAATGCTGCCAGATAAGGCATGAGGTGTTTGTAATGTTCACAACAAGACTGCACAGAAGAGCTGGGTCCATGCTTCTCAGGCTATGGTGTACACACAGCTAAGCCAGCCTTTTGAAAAAAGGCGCGAAAAAGTATGGATTCTTTGCCATTGATATCAGTGGCGGGAGAGAGGGAGGAAACTACAACATGAGAAATCCAAGCCATGTTCCCATTTCTCCTGCAACAATGTTTTGGTCCCATGAGGCACTGCAAGCCGTTCCCACCCCGCACCTGTGGCTAGTTGCCTTGTGGGATAGCTACCCTCAGTGCACTGCTCTCTCTATTGATGCAAGCGTTGTTGTGAGGATGCACTCCACGGACACGAGAGTGGAATGGACACACGCAACTGACTTAATTATTGCAGCAGCTGGATGTCTACTTAAATTAAGTCAACTTAATTTTATAGTGTAGACATACCCTAAGAAAGAATGGAGTGTTAACTAGAAAAGAGAGAGAGTGGTGGAAACAGTTACAATACAAAACAAGATTATTAATAAATGCATCTTATTGTTGCCTTTCCTAATAAAGTAGATTCCCTCCCTGCCTCTCCTCAAAGTTCAGTCTGTTGCAGTGCGGGTTGGCTTCACAGAAACCAGGATTCAGTTTTTCCTGAGAACATCCCTGCGCCTGAAGATGTCTCCTCAGTGAAATGATCCAGAGGGTCTTTCTCCCCTTCTCATATACTGAATCATTCTTTTGTCTTTATTTACAGAGCGAGTGAACCTCTTGTCTGTTGTTCTTTTTAGTTCTTGTTCTTGTTCCTCAAGAACCTCTTGTTCTTTTTAGTCTCCCAGTGGTTTCAAGTGTTTGCAGTTGTCTGTTGATAGTTTGGGGATGGAGCAAGGCTAGACAGTTAAGTCTTGCATTACATCGCTGGCTAACCAGGGCAAGGTGACAGCACCTTCATGCTTGAATGTGCCATCACCAAGACACAGAGTCACTGGACAAATTTTTATTAGTCCATAAAGCATACTTTCAGCATAAATACATTATTCCTTAAATATTACCTGTACATACATCTTGCAGTGATTATGAATCTTGACAAGTTATAAGCTTTCTGTAGATACTTTACATGCTACTCTTTATGGATAAATACCCTGCAAGACGTGTTTGGTGTAGTGAGTTTGTCAGAACTGGGATGAGGGTTGTTTGCATAGAAGAGGGGATCCTTTGCCTAAGAGCCCCTGTTTCATAGGCATCACACAGAGTTATTCACTTCCTTATTTACACAGAGTTATTCACTTCCTTATTTGCACCTTTGTTCCTTTGGGTCATCTGGACAGACTTACACTTTATATAGTCATTTTCATGTTCCTCAAGGACATAACTATACACAACTGCAAGGCACTGAAGATTCAGGCCCCTGGTCTTCCGGCTATTCTGTATTATAGGGAGCTTTTTGACATAGATTAGAATTCAGTCTCCTAACAATAAGGAGTAAGTGTTTAACATTTTAAAAGTTGGGATCATTCCTGCCTTTCTTTATGTTAGCCCAGTAAAGAGACTTCCTCATGTAGCTACTACCACTTTCTAATGCCTGGGCTACATTTTCTGTAAACTGCACTTAGGCTGACAAGGATTGTTTTGCCTTCTCTTTTTGTTCCCTCTTGTCTGACTTCTCTCGCCTCCTCTTCCTTCTTCCACTTACTCCTCCTCTCCACCCCCATACCAGGATTCTCCAGTCACTCTCCCTCCAGCTGCTTCTAATATCAATACTAACTGCAGTTCTAGTATCTAATACCAGAAATATGACCAATATCTAAAAACAGAAGTGAAATGCGAGACAGTGGTACAGGAGCACTTTAGCATCTCTTTAGGTTCATGGATATAGTATTCATAGGGTGACGATATTTTCCCAAAGGGAAACACAGGACACTGCATGGGGCCGGCCCAATACCCCCCACTCCATCTCCTCCCACATGAGCCCCCTACCCAACCTTCCCTGCCTCCTGCCCACAGGGCCAGCCCAAGACCCCCTCTCCCACCCAATCATGGGGCCAGTCCGAGTCCCCCGGCCACCCACCAACACGGCTAGCTTGAGGCCCCCATCTTCCTCCCCCACCCTACACAAGGCCATCTGAAGCCCCCCTACTACCCACCCACACGGCCGGCCCGAGGCCCCTCTCTCCCTAACACACATGGGACCAGCCCGAGCTCCCCCTACCACCCGCCTACATGGGGCCAGCCCGAGGCCATCCTCTACCCCCTGCACACAGGGCTGGCCCAAGACCCCCTGCCACGCACCCAGGCACGGCTGGCATGGCCCAAGCTGCTCTCCCAAGTCCTCCTCCTGCACAGGGCTGCTGTTGCCACTCGCCTTGCTTCCCCACACACACACGTTCCTCCACACCCTGCTAGGGGTCGCACCCCATTTTTTGAGCAAAACTGGGCATTTGTCCAGTTTGCTCTTGCCAATTGATGATCAGTTTTTTCCAAAAAAGTCAGGATGGCCGGTACAGGGCTTAAAAAAGGAACTATCCTGGCCAAAATGGGACGCATGGTCACCCTAAGCATTCACACTCCTAATCACAGCCCCCTCATGATGACACAATTTGTTGTCCCATGAAAAGAGGATATTTGTCCTTACAGTGGATTTGTGCAGTCAGAGTACAATTTCATATTCTGAATGGAACTCTGCACACAAATAACTTAACATTTCTCCAGTGGACTTCATTTGTGAGAGTTTTGAATATGACAAGCAGCAAAGAGTCCTGTGGCACCGTATAGACTAACAGACATACTGGAGCATGAGCTTTCAAAAGCTCAAGCTCATGCTCCAATACGTCTGTTAGTCTATAAAGTGCGACAGGACTCTCTGCTGCTTTTACAGATCCAGACTAACACGGCTACCCCTTTGATACTTGAATATGACAGTATTAGAATTAAGGCTGTTGATTAATCGCAGTTAACTCACACGATTAACTCAAAAAATTAATTGCGATTAATTGCAGTTTTAATTGCACTGTTAAACAATTGAATACCAATTGAAATTTATTAAATATTTTTGGATGTTTTTCTACATTTTCAAATATATTGATTTCAGTTATAACACAGAATACAAAGTGTACGCTGCTCACTTTATATTATAATTTTTATTACAAATATTTGCACTGTAAAAATGATAAACAAAAGAAACAGTATTTTTCAATTCACCTCAGACAAGTACTGTAGTGCAATGTCTTTATCGTGAAATTGCACTTTAATACTGTAGATTTTTTTTTACATAACTGCACTCAAAAATAAAACAATGTAAAACTTTAGAGCCTACAAGTCCACTCAGTCCTACTTCTTGTTCAGCCAATCATTAGGAGAAACAAGTTTGTTTACATTTATGGGAGATAATGCTGTCCACTTCTTATTTACAATGTCACCAGAAAGTGAGAATAGGTGTTTGCATGGGACTTTTGTAGCCGACTGTAGCGGGGTGGTTACCCCGCTCCTGCCTGAGGGGTTTAAAACAGCCCTGGCAGAGGGCTGGGGCAAAGGGAAAAGCTACTGGGCTGATTGGGGAAGTTGCCACAGCTGGGCCACACCCCAATCAGGCCCCACCTGGCCTGTATAAGAGGCTGGGAGCCAGGAGGTCAGCAGTCTCTCTCTGTGTTCAGGGAGAGAAGGGCCTGGCTGCAGGGAGCTAGACATAGGGTACCTGTAGTGGAGCAGGGCTGGGGAAAGGCTGGGGAACTCCAGCCTGGATAGCCCCAGGCTGCAGCCTAGTAGGAGGCCAAGGGGTACTGAGGGTTGCAGAGGGCAGCCCAGGGCTAGGCCAAGGCAGCAGATCCAAACCCAACCTTGCCTGTGATGAGTGGCCTATACTGCAGTCTGCCCCAGGGAACGGGGGCTAGTTGGAGACTGGCAGTGGCCTTATTCTGAGGTGATGTAGGAATAGTGGGTGGGGGTTCCCCAGGGAGGGGAGACCCTAGTACTGAGGGGTGTACTGTCAGGGGGCAGCACCCCAGAGACAAGGGCACTGGGGTCCAGGAGGGATACGGGGCCAGAGGACAGGCGGATCACCAGCCTGTAGAGGGCGCTCTGATGGCTGGATCAAGCTAATTCCCAGAGTCACCAGCAGGAGGTGCCGCAGGGGTGAGTCTGCGCCTCTACACTGACATTGCAAGGTATTTACATGCCAGATGTGCTAAACATTCGTATGCCCTTTCATGCTTCGGCTACCATTCTGGAGGACATGCTTCCATGCTGATGACGCTCATTTAAAAAAAAAATGAGTTAATTAAATTTGTGACTGAACTCCTTGGGGAGAATTGTAGGTCTCCAGCTCTGTTTTAGCAGCATTCTGCTATATATTTCATGTTAAAGTAGTCTCGGAGGATGACTTGGCACATGTTGTTTGTTTTAAAAACACTTTCGCTGTAGATTTGACAAAACACAAGAAAGGTAACAATGTGGGATTTCTAAAGATAGCTAGAGCACTCGATCCAAAGTTTAGGAATCTGAAGTGCCTTCCAAAATCTGAGAGGGACGAGGTGTGGAGCATGCTTTCAGAAGTTTTAAAAGAGCAACACTCAGATGCGGAAACTACAGAACCCGAACCACCAAAAAAGAAAATCAACCTTCTGCTGGTGGCTTATGACTCAGATGATGAAAATGAACATGCATCGGTCCACACTGCTTTGGATTGTTATTGAGCAGAACCCGTCATCAGCATGGACTCATGTCCTCTGGAATGGTGGTTGAAGCATGAAGGGACATATGAATTTTTAGTGCATCTGTCATGTAAATATGTTGCAAAGCTGGTTACAACAGTGCCATGAGAACACCTGTTCTCACTTTCAGGTGACATTGTGTACAAGAAGCAGGCAGCATTATCTCCTGCAAATGTAAATAAACTTGTTTGTCTGAGCGATTGGCTGAACAAGAAATAGGACCGAATGGACTTGTAGGCTCTAAAGTTTTACATTGTTTTATTTTTAATGCAGTTATTTTTTGTACATAATTCTACATTTGTAAGTTTAACTTTCATGGTAAAGAGATTGCACTACAGTACATGTATTAGTTTAATTGAAAACAACTATTTCTTTCGGTTTTTATAGTGCAAATATTTGTAATCAAAAATATATAGTGAGCACTGTACACTTTGTATTCTGTGTTATAATAGAAATCAATATATTTGAAAATGTAGAAAACATCAACAAATATGTTAATAAATGGTATTCTATTATTGATTAACAGTGTGATTAATCACAATTAATTTTTTTAATTGTGTGATTAATTGCAATTAATTTTTTAATCGCTTGACAGCCCTAATTGGAATGTTCCAAAACTCTGCATATCCCACAGTAAGTTATTCCATAGAACTGCTGCATTTTCCCCCAATTAGTGATTTACCACATCGGTGTTTCGGTGCACATGAATTTGGAATGACTTGGCTTCATGAGATAGACAGGTCAGATATTCATTGTGATTTGATTGTGTCTGGGGTTTCTAAAAGGACAGCGTGCAGACTAAATAAGATGCATTTTCATGTCACTCACTATAGCGATGACAACCATGCACATACCTATAAGTAGACATGTGTATCCTTTTGTTCCCCACAAGTTTTTGAAGTCAGTTAATTATGCCTATTTTTAGTGTCTCCCTCTCTATAGTGTTCCTGTAAATAAGTAATCTTATATTTTCTGTAGTGAAGCCTTATCAGAAAATTTCCTAAAGGGACTTACCTGGTCTTCCTGTACTGGAGATTCGGAAGAGATAATTTGCTAGGGGTAGAGACATAGCATAACTCTGGTCATACAGAACCCAGAGGGCCTGATTCTGCTTTCACTTACATAATACATTTGACTTTGGTGGAGTTACTCCTGATTTGCTCTAAAGTGAGAACAGAATCAGGCCCCTGAATGTTACCTACCTATGTAGCCACCAAGAGTACTGGAAGTCACCTTCCAAGAGATAGTATTTCCTGGGCCAAAGTCATGCACACAAATGATAGCCAGACGAAGTCTACTGGGTCATAAAGCAAAATGGCTATCAAGAACAGGAATAAAAATGCAAAGGAAGAGTGGTGCTGGTTGACAAGGCATGAGAGAAAGAGAGCAAAGTGTTGGTGGTGATGGCAGAGAAATGAACAGCCTTTGAGCATCATAGTATCAGTACCCAGAGTATATTTAACTATTGACTTGAAGACATTACAGAAGTGGGGAAAATCATTAAAACCTTGATGCAAGGTAAAACCACCTCACTAAGGCCACGTCTACACTAGAGAGCGTACAGTGACACAGCTGTACCAATGCAGCTGCGTTGCTGTAAGATCTCCTGTGTAGCCGCTTCATGCCAACGGGAGAGAGCTCTCTTGTCGACATAATTAAAGCATCCCCAACAAGCAACGGTAGCTATGTCGGCAGGAGAGCCTCTCCCACCCACATAGCGCTATCCACACCGGCACTTCTGTGGGTGTAATTGATGTCGCTTAGGGGTATGTTTTTTCACACCCAGGAGTGACATAAGCTATACTGATAAAAGTGCTAGTGTAGACATAGCCTGAGTAAAATACTATTTTTTTCTACCCAAAGGATTATATCACCTTTCTTCTAAACTTTCTTTGCTTGAATGAAGGGGCAAGGGTTCAGATTAAATTGGAAATCCAGGACGATTCAACAATAGTCTGTTAATGCAGATAACTTCTATGGCAACTAAAGATGTCAGAAAGCATTCTCCTATCATTCAGTTTAACCCCAAGAGAACAAGTCATTCCCTCTTCTCACCTATACTACTTCTCTCTCATATGCTCGTAGCTGCACTTCTCTGCAAATCCTGTGGGGGAGAGCAGGCACCCATTAATCCTCCATTCAAGGATTGGTTTTGTCCCTAATTAAATGAGCACATGACCTAGACACCGTCCATCCCTAAGCATCCTTGGGCCCTCCTGATGAGCCCTGAATGATTTGATTGAAGTACTCACTGTCTCATTACCAATAACATTGGATACATTTTGTAACTTAAATGAGGGGTTGCAGGAAGGATGAGGCAGTTCCATTCTTTAAAGTACTATGGCCCTGGTAAATTGCATTCTTAGCCTGTCTTCAGTCCCAGTCAATAGGTTATGAAGCATTAGGCCAGGGATCTGCAACCTTTGGCACGAGGCCCATCAGGGAAATCCGCTGGTGGGCTAGGATGGTTTGTTTACCTGCAGTGTCCGCAGGTTCAGCTGATCGCAGCTCCCACTGGCCGCGGTTCACCGTTCCAGGCCAATCGGGGCTGCGGGAAGCAGCGCGGGCCGAGGGATGTGCTGACCACGACTTTCCGCAGCCCCCTTTGGCCTGGAATGGCAAACCGCAGCCAGTGGGAGCCGCGATCGGCCGAACCTGAAGACGCTGCAGGTAAACAAACTGTCCCAGCCCGCCAGCGGATTTCCCTGATGGGCCACATGCCAAAGGTTGCCGATCCCCGCATTAGGCAATCTCTTATCTCCTGGAGAAGATGACAGTGTTTAATAAAAACCAGTACTCGTTTGTGAAACAGTGTTATATTCACAGCATACAGAAAAGTTAAATAAAGATATAAAACGCTCCTTCTATAAGGGTTGCAGTGTAACATAACTTTGTTAAGGTTCTGGATTTTAAGAAACAAACGAGAACCAAAAACAGACTGACTGCTGGTAGACCAGATTACATGCTGCCCCTCCAGAGCCTCCTGGCCTGCAAGCAGGACCAGGAAAACCCCTGACAATTTAAAGTGGTAACTTCAACAGTTTTCAATCCACCACACATAGATAATGCAATAATAACTTTGTTTTTTTAAAACACAGTAACGAGTCTCGGTAAGTAACAGGAACACAGATAAGAAAATATATCTGGATTTTAGTAAGATCTTTGACATGATGCAATCCAAGAAACAAGTATATTGGAGAATCACGTGGATAAGTGAAAGTGGTAACTTGCTGACAGATGGATCAAAATTGTAATTTGTGTTGTCACATTAGTAGGAATTATCAAGTAAAATTTGGTATTGGAACAGTTATTGAGTATATTCATTAGTGATCTTGATGAGGAAAATTAACTCAATAGTGCACGGATCTATATACTATATATGAAGTAGGAGATAAGTTAACACTGCAGTTATATTAAAAATACAGCAGAAACTGGATAATGTAGAATATTGGTCATATAAGAGTGATGCAAAATTGAATATAAGGAAGCACAAGTTAATCCTTTTGGGAAAGAATAACTCAGAAACAGGCATACGCAAATGTTTGTCTAGAAAGCTGCCATGAAGAAAGAGATTTGAAAATAATGGTGTGTAACAGGCTCTTATACCATCAGTATCAGACCCTGCCACTCTTTCCCTTTCCTCAGTCACGAAAACCAACTGGTGCTTTCAAATTGTTCTACCCTTCTTGTGTTTGGTTTATTATCATAAAATAACAATTAAACTAAGTAGAAACCCCTAATTGTGTTTTCCAGACTCAGTACTCATGATGTTCCTCCTGGCCTTCTAATTTGTACTCATGAATTTTGCTCCTGACTCTCTCTGCTGGTAGCACCAATCTTTCATTTTGTCTGGCAGCAAAGCTTCTGGAAGCTGTGTGGAGCCAGGGGAGGCAGGGAGTCTGCCTTAGCCCTGCTGTGCTGTCAACCAGACTTTTAGCAGCCCGGTCACACCTTTTTGACCAGGTGTTCTGGTCATAAACCAGACATCTGGCAACCCTACCTATTGCTTGGGCACTGCAAAACCTGTAAGAGAATCTCCCCATCAGTATAAACAGGAGTCTCAGGGTTCATCTACAGTACGAAATTAATTCAAAGTTATTTTATTCGAATTTCCAGAATTGAGTTCATACATTCGATGTTGTGTCCCCACTAAAGCATGTAAATTCGGTGGACTGCATCCACAGTACCGAAGCTAGCATCCAATGTCGGAGTGGTGCACTGTGGTAGCTATCCCACAGTTCCCGCAGTCTCTGCCACCCATTGGAATTGTGAGTTAAGCTCCCAGTGCATGATGGGGCAAAAACATTCTCGTGGGTTTTTCTGAGAGTGTGCCGTCACTTGCTCCTCCCTCCGTGAAAGCTATGGCATATGCCATGCTGCCAGCATGGTGCACCGCCTGTCTCCTGGTATGTTGAATCTACTTCAAATGTCCTCGGCCATCGTGAACAGAGCTGCACAGCTTCCGCTGCTTTCTCCAGATTGTCTGTCCTGGGCTCCCGTGGAAGCTACAGAAGGCAACAATTCCCCGCCGTTTCTCGGCCATCATGAACAGAGCCACACAGCTTCCACCACAAACTCTGCTCATGCTTCCGCCACAAACTCTGCTCTCGCCACTTTTTCCATGTTGTTGGTCCTCAGCTCCCGTTGAAGCTACAGAAGGCAACAATTCCCCGCCGTTTCTCGGCCATCATGAACAGAGCCACACAGCTTCCACCACAAACTCTGCTCATGCTTCCGCCACAAACTCTGCTCTCGCCACTTTTTCCATGTTGTTGGTCCTCAGCTCCTGTGGAAGCTACGGAAGGCAACAATTCCCCACTGTTTCTTGCCCATCGTGAACAGACAATCTGGAGAAAGTGATGGAAGCTGTCCTGGGTTCCCGTAGAAGCTACAGAAGACAACCATTTACCGCCTTTTATCGGCCATCTTGAACCGAACAGCTCATTTCGCGCCCTTTTTCAAGGATTACCCATGCAGGCGCCATTGCGTGGCAAACATGGAGCCCGCTCAGATCTCTGCTGCAGTTTTGACCATTGTAAATACCTCACGCATTATCCAGCAGTATGTTTAGTACCTGCAAAACCGGGCGAGGAAGCGACAACAGTGCGATTACTATACTGATGAGGACATGGACACAGACGTTCCTAGATACACGGCATGTGGCGATTGGGAGATCATGGTGGCATTGTGCCAGGTTCATGCCGTAGAATGCCGATTTTAGGCCCAGGAAACAAGCACAGACTGGTAGGCTCGCATAGTGTTGCAGGTCTGGGATGATTCCCAGTGGCTGCGAAACTTTCGTATGCGTAGGGCCACTTTCATGGAACTTTGTGACTTGCTGTCCCCTGCCCTGAAGCACAGACACCAAAATGAGAGCAGCCCTCACTGTTGAGAAGCGAGTGGCCCTAGCACTGTGGAAGCTTGCAACGCCCAACAGCTACCGGTCAGTAGGGAATCAGTTTGGAGTGGGCAAATCTACTGTAGGGGCTGCTGTGCTGCAAGTAGCCAACGCAATCATTGACCAGCTGCTATCAAGGGTAGTGACTTTGGGAAATGTGCAGACCACTGTGGATGGCTTCAATGCACTGGGGTTCCCTAACTGTGGGAGGGCGATAGACGGAACGCATATCCCCATCTTGGCCCCGGCACACCATGGCGGCCAGTACATAAACCGCAAGGGGTACTTTTCCATGGTGCTGCAAGCACTGGTGGATCACAAGGGACGTTTCACCGCCATCAACGTGGGTTGGCCGGGAAAGGTGCATGATGCTCGCATCTTCAGGAACTCTGGTCTGTTTGAACAGCTGCAGGAAGGGACTTACTTCCTAGACCAGAAAATTACTGTTGGGGATGTTGAAATGCCTATAGTTATCCTTGGGGACCTAGCCTACCCCTTAATGCTATGACTCATGAAGCCGTACACAGGCACCCCGGACAGTAGTAAGGAGCAGTTCGACTATAGGCTGAGCAAGTGCAGAATGGTGGTGGAGTGTGCTTTTGGATGTTTGAAAGGGTGCTGGCACAGTTTACTGACTTGGTTAGATCTCAGCACAACCAATATTCCAATTGTAATTGCTGCTTGTTGTGTGCTCCACAATATCTGTGAGATTAAGGGGGAGACTTTTATGGTGGGGTGGGAGGTTGAGGCAACTCGCCTGGCTGCCAATTTCACACAGCCAGACAACAGGGCGATTAGAAGAGCACAGCAGGGCGTGCTGTGCATCAGAGAAGCTTTGAAAGCCAGTTTCATGACTGGCCAGGGTACGGTGTGACAGTTGTGTTTGTTTCTCTTGAAGTTACCTGCACCCTATATATGAAAGGAAATAAAGTTAAAATTGTTTAAAAACTGTTCTTTATTATTTGATGCACAACACATTGAGAGAAATTAGAAGGTAGACTGGGGTGAGGGGTGGGGGGTTGGGTTAGGGGGGTGGAGGAGAAGGAAAGAACAAGTCCAGAAACCAAATCAAAAGTTCACATATGCCAGCTTTCTGGTGCTTGGGCGATCCTCTGGGGGTTGAGTGTGTGGGTCCCCGTAGCCCCCCATGTTCTTGGGCGTCTGGGTGAGGAGGCTATGGAACTTGGGGAGGAGGGAGTTTGATTATACAGGGGCTGCAGCGGAAGTCTGTGGTCTTGCTGCCTTTCCCACATTAGATCCACCATACAGTGGAGCATGTCAGTTTGCTCCCCCATGAGCTTGACCATAGTGTCCTGCCTGCTCTCATTGTGCGCCTCCCTCCTCTCTTTGTGTTCCTGTAATGCTTTACGGGACTCCGCAATTGTTTGCCTCCATGCATTCAGCTGGGCTCTATCAGTGCGGGAGGACTGCTTGAGCTCAGCGAACATGTCGTCCCGAGTTCATTTTTTCTGCCTTCTAATCTGGACCAGCCTCTGAGACGGAGTAAATAGGGACCGCATTGAAACATTTGCACCTGCGGGAGGAGAAAAAGGGAGGGTAGTATTTTAAAAAATACATTGCAGAGAACAAAGCGGGCACTTTGGTATGAGTAAGCCATCACACACGGCCAGGCAACAGAATTAATCTTGCAGGCATGTGGCGTTCTACTTCTTCTACATTCATTTCAATGCTTTCAAACTGCTGGGCCCCCTTTCCCACGGCAAGCAATGCCTGGTGGGTTTTCCATATAAAAGAAGGGCCTGCAGGCTCTCTGGGGTTATCACTGCACACAACAACCCTCTCTCCCCTCTCCCCCGCCACCGCATGGCTCCAATCAGGCTCTCACTCACCAGGCTCTCACTCACCTTCTCCAGGGTCATGGAACAGGAGCCCGCCTTGGGAGTGAGGAGAGGCTATTGGATCCAGCATCAAGATTATTTCCTGGCTGGGGGGGAAACGGATTCCCCACTTGCTGCCTGTGCACTGTTGTCCTCTTCGTCCTCCAATGTCTTTTCGTCCTCGCTCTGTGCAACTCCCCCCTTGCAGGTATACACGGACAGTGGTAGGGTAGTGGTGGCATCACCCCCCATAATTGCATGGAGCTCACAGTAAAAGCAGAATGTATGGGGCTGTGACCCAGAGCGCCCATTTGCCTCCCTGGCTTTTTGTTATGCTTGCCTGAGCTCCTTGATTTTTGTACGACACTGCTCTGTGTCCCTGGAGTAGCCTCTTTCCGTCATGGCCCTGGAGACTTTAGCGTAGGTATTTGCGTTCCTTTTTTTGGAACGTAGTTCTGCCATAACAGACTCATCTCCCCAGCATGTGATGAGATCCAGTACCTCCCGTTTGGATCATGCTGGACCTCATCTGCGAATCCGGGACTGCGTGATCTCCTGTGATGGTGGACTCTACATGGTAGCCTGTGATGGTGGACTGTGCTGATGGTCACCTGTGCTGCTGGTGACCAAACAGGAAATGAAATTCAAAAGTTCCCCGGGGCTTTTCCTGCCCACCTGGTTAGTGCATTGGGGTTGAGAGTGTTGACCAGAGCGGTCACAAGGGAGCATCCTAGGATAGCTCCTGGAGGCCAATAACGTCGAATTGCGTCCACAATACCTTTAACCCGGGATTGCGATCTCAATTTAAGCGCTACTCCACTTGCCAAGGTGGAGTACAGAAATTGTTTGGTCATGTGGACAGAATCATTTTTTTTCCAAAATAACTCGGCTAATTCTGAAATAACAGGCTAGTGTAGACCAGGCCTCAGAATCAAATAATCTGACTGCAGTTGAAGAGGAGGAAGCTCCTGACTTCCACTCCTTAGTATATTTCCCTGATTCCCTAACCCCAGGGGGAGTTGAGAATAGCAGTACCAACTGCTTGACAGCTTACCTTGGGGCTTGCCCAACCTACCTTACCCAGCTAGTGCCAAAGTCTACTCTTTCCTTGTAGGATGAGAATGACCTTCATGGCAGTTTCCTTGAAGCCTTCCAGGAGTCTCTCTCTGAAACTGTAAAACTACTGCCTATTCTCCCAAAACTGCCCAGCAACTGACTGGAACTTCTTGCTTTTAAACCCTTGTTCCAGCCCTGACATAAGTGACAGAGTTGGAAGGAGGGGGCCAGCCTTGCCCACAGCAGCTCTTTAACTCCTTTGTCACTGTTGGGGGTTTATACACCGTCACAGGCACCTTACTGGAAATTTGGAGACATGAGTTCTATTACTGGCTCTGGTGCTGCTCTGATGTATGACCATGGGCAAGTCACTTCACCATCTCTGTTTCTTCTCCCACCCTTTGTTTATTTAGAATGTAAATTCTTCAGGGCAAGGCTCTCTCTCACTATATGTACAGTGCCTAGTAACATGGCTCCCAGTCTCAGTTGGGGCCTATAAGTACTACTGTATTACAAATAACAATTATAAGGAAAGCTGCTGTGTGTATAACAGGGCACACATGGGGACACACCTCTTTTACTAATTCTGTTTTTCAAACATTTTTTGGTAATATCTTAGAACCAAAAGCAGGAACAGAATGTTGGAATTGGAAGGATCAGTGGCAGTGCTAGTTTGCCATGCATTGTAAATGAGCAAGGGGGCAATTAACTATAAAAGGAGATCACAGACAGCAAACAACACTCTTTACAGATACCATTGATGAAGCTGTACCTTGGTGAAGTACAGCTAAAGAGTATCCTAATATAGACAAGGCTGAAGTACTTTACAAATATTAATGAATTAAGTCTCCCTTCTGTGTGAGGCATCTTTGGGACAAGAACAGTCTCTTCCTATGTGTTTGCCCAACACCTGATATGATGGGGCCCCAATCATGCTCATGGCCCTGAATACTGTTGCAGTATAAATATTAAATAATAATGTTATCCATTTTATAGCTAGACTAAGGGCCTGATTTCCAGAAGTGCTCAGCACTAAAATTTCCATTGGAATCAATAGAAGCTCCAGGTGCTCAGGGTATGTAAGTAAGTTGCCCAAAGTCATTCAGCAAGATAGTGGGAATGTAGTAAGAGAGAAAGCCTGACTCTCAGATCCCAGCTCTAACTCCTAGGCCACACTGGATTTGGGGTTAATGACACGTCCAGCTGACAACCAGTTGCTGATTTATTATCTGGGATGCCTTTATGATCCCTGGTTTAGGTTGCCTAACATTTTCCATTATAAAAATTCTCCTCACTGAGAAAGTACTCCATAATTTGCAACAGGACTGATACTGGCAGGTGAATAGCCCTGGGGTCAGGAAGGTGAATTCTGATGACTCCATGAAAATCCATTCAGCTTTGGTTAAATTATAGGGTGTCAAAAACTGCCATTTCCTGTCTGTGGTTTGTTTACCACAATGTGTTCTGGGCTTGCTGCCAAAAACCATGAACATTCCATTAGTGCTGTGCATGAACCATACTGGTGTCTCCCTCCAATATGCCACACAGAACTAAATCTCCAGATGGGACACAGACAAAATGGTGGTGGCATATTTTTCCTCTATCAAAGCACTCTTTGGCACAGGGCTAGGAACCAGGATCTCTATACTTCCTCTAGTGGCTAGTGTTAATAATTCTGACCCCTTCATAATCCTTATTGTTGAGCAAGGCCTCATCCCCCACTGAGAAGTTAACAAGATGGAAATATCTCTAATATCTAATCAGACCCTTAGCCTAACTATCCCTGAAAAAGATTCTGCAAAGACCTTGTGCTTGACTGTGCTGTATGTAAAGTATTGCAGTTCCTGCCTATGTTATTCACTGTTTCAGTATGTCATGTATCTTCCTCTAGTGGCTGGGACACAGAGAATAACAAACTTCTGCTCCTGCTGCTACCAAATTACTGCCCTTACTCCTTTAGCTCACCTCATAGAGGTGCATGCTGCAGTACTGGATAGTAAGTTTTCAAACCCTGCTGATGATGCATGACTTAAGGGAGGGGGAGGGGGTGTTAGTTACATATAGTAGAATTTGATTTTGCCTTTAAAAAAAAAAACTAGGAATTTACATTTTTAAAAGTGATGTTGAAAGATTATTATTTAAGTTACAAACTCAAACATTCAAAAGTTAAGAAATGCCAGAATTTAAACTGTGCAAGGTTAATCCAGCCCCGTTGTGTATATGTATTATGATACATTCTTTAATTGCATAATCACACAGGACCCCTGCCTCTTTCATTGCATATGCTGGAAGGTGCTCAGGGACTACTTCATGGTTGTGTCATGAATGAGGTTACTGTCTGTAGGACATGTGCCTCAGTCACTGTAGAAATCGAAAAATGTGTCAAAAATAAGGCAAGCTGCAACTAGAAGAGAAAGGATGGTCTTGTAGCTAAATAGTTGAATGCCTACTAGGAGAACTTGGTTCTTTCTCTGACTTGGTTATGTACTTCCACTGTGATTCATTGTGTTTAATTCACTTGAACCAATCTTTTTGCAAGTGGCTTCTAATTATGTGATCTTAATTTGCCAGATGCCCAGCCTTTTCATCTGATTAAATGCCCAAGTGAAGTCTAATGTTTGACCACAGAAGCCATTTGTTGCCATTGTGCACAGTACCATCAATATTTTTTCAATTATATGAAAAGATGGAAGATGCTGTGATTTGTGAAATTATAAGAACACTTTTTTTTTTGCCTGAAGCACTGGAAAATTCAGCGCTGTTGTTTTCTCATACTTTCCATTGATGTCCCTTTGGGGCAGGACATAGGTTAGTAACTATTTTAGGGCAGGTTCAGATGGTTAATAGTGGTTTGGGGGTTGTTTGTGTGGAAAGTAATTGATCTGAGTGGACACATATAGTATCAATGTTTGTTTTTCCGTTGCTAGGACTGGCTGAAATTTTGTCTTTTACTATAAATCCTGATAATTGAATTGATCATCTGCTCCCTCTACTACGTAACCTGCAGTATTGAGGCATGCAGCAATCATAGAAATAAAATGTCATTATCATAGGTTTGCCATTAACAACTGTCTACAAACAGATCATGGTTGTGATTGACAATGCCACTGAAAAGATATTGTTTCTTTCCAAGCATTAAATCTGCCATGAAACTCAAATTCAGAAAGAACAGAAATAAGAGGCTAACAGTATGTCACAGTTTAGAACTTTCTGAAATACCGGAATAGTCTGTACATTCAAATCGTGGTGTAGATGGATTCCATTGTACTATGTGCATTCACCAGAAAGATGCAGTTTTCCTTCTCTGCAGCAGCATCACCACAACACTGTCTGCACTGTAACCATGGCAAGGCCATATTAATTGAAAAACATGACTCTGGATAGGTAGAATTTTTCCTAGGAAGGATTTTCATTCAGAGGGAGAGACGGTGACCTCATCAGGCATGAATAATTCTGCAGGGACGGGAATGGCAAATAAAATAAAAAACCATATACGATGAAACTGAGAGCATGGGTGGCTAATGGAAAGCAAGGCAGGAATAACATCTTATCTTACTGTTGCTGCTGCTTTCCTTCCCTTTGCAACTCTGCACCAGCTGTAACAGCTGTAAAAGGAATACCCCATCCAAGGATTGCTGCTGCTGCACTTCCCAGGGAAGTTCCTGTTAAAGCAGCAGTAGCAGCAGTTGGAAGAGCAGATGTAGCATGTGACTATTATTGCTGCTTCCTGCTGCAGCCTCATCTCCCGCAGTAGTTTGTGGTGGCTGTGCTGTAATGTTACAAACTGCTGTGGTCACAATTTGCTACCTGCAGCAGTTACTGACACCTATGGGAGTTCTTTTTTGCTGCTCAGTCACAACTTGCTGCCTCTCATCTTCCTCATCCTCTGGTCCAGGGGTAGCTAATTGTGATGTTTGGGGATACACCAGTCACAATTTGCTAGCTCTCACCTTTCCTCATCTTCTGATCCAGGTGGTGGCAAGAAGTATGGTTGGGGGCACTCCTGTCACAATTTGCTAGCACTGTGGAATCTCTCTTTAAAATTTGGACACAAATAACTAAAGATATTTTTTGTAATTTGTAAAAGCGTTTTATAGAGTTAAGCTGCAGGACTATTGTATGTAAAACCCTGAATGAAGGTACTGTGGTCTCTTTATTAGTCTCTTTCCATTGTAAGTTAGAAACTGTATGGCCTATATTAAACAAACATTTAATGTACACAAAACACTGAAACTTGTGTAAAGCATTGTACACAGTATTTGAAATACATTTTAAACACAAACTATTAGTTAGAAAATCTGCCATTGTTCCTGATAAAAAACCCCACCAGCCCATTATCACTGTTACAAATATTGATCAAGTTTTCAAAACAAAATTTGCACTTCACTATTTTGGCACAAACATATGAGCATATTGCCCTGATCTTATTTCAGAGACATTTTCTCAGGCCTTTTCCTCACTGTTAAAAGCAAATTGTCTTGTTCTCACTGTATTTTTATCTCAGAATAGCTCCCGCAGCTAAGGCTTTGTCTACACTATGCACCTTTGAGCGACGGCTGTGCCGGTACAGCCATGCCGCTAAAAGGAACGCAGTGTACCTGCTGTTTGTTGGCGGGAGAGAGCTCTCCTGCCGACAAACAATTTCCACCCCCAATGAGCGGCGGCAGCTTTGTTGGCAGGAGAGCGCTCCTGCCGACAAAACACTGTTCACACCTGCACTTTAGGATGTACACACCTAAACTTTTGAAAATCTAACCCTACATCTCTATTAAAAGGAATAAGGAGGATCCAGGAATTATAGACCACTTAACTTCGATAACCGGAAAGATACAGGACAAATTATTAAACAATCCATTTGTAAGCACCTAGAGTATAACCGCATTATAAGGAATAGAGAGCATGGATTTATCAAGAAAAAATCATACCAAACCAAACTAATTTCCTTACTTGACAGGTTTACTAGTGAATAAGGGAGAAGCATTAGGTGTGATATATCTTGATTTTAGTAAGGCTTTTTACTAGGGCTGTCAAGCAATTAAAAAAATTAATTGCGATTAACCGTACGATTAAAAAAATTAATTGCGATTAATTGCGCTGTTAAACAATAATAGACTACCATTTATTTAAATATTTGTGGATGTTTCCTACATTTTCAAATATATTGATTTCAATTACAACACAGAATACAAAGAGTACAGTGCTCACTTTATATTTATTTTTGATTACAAATATTTGTGCTGTAAAAAACAAAAGAAATAGTAGTTTTCAATTTACCTAATACAAGTACTGTAGTGCAATCTCTTTATCATGAAAGTTGAATTAACAATATAGAATTATGTACAAAAAATAACTGCATTCAAAAATAAAACAATGTAAAATTTTATAGCCTACAAGTCTACTTAGTCCTACTTCTTGTTCAGCCAATCACTCAGACAAACAAAATTATTTACATTTGCAGGAGATATTGCTGCCCCTTTTTGTTTACAATGTCATCTGAAAGTGACAATAGGCGTTTGCATGGCATTGTTGTAGCTGGCGTCACAAGATATTTACGTGCCAGATGCGCTAAAGATTTATATGTCCCTTCATGCTTCAACTACCATTCCGACATGCATCCATGCTGATGACGGGTACTGCTCGATAACGATCCAAAGCAGTGTGGACCGACGCATGTTCATTTTCATCATCTGATTCAAATGCCAGCAACAGAAGGTTGATTTTCTTTTTTGGTGGTTTGGGTTCTGTAGTTTCTGCATAGAGTGTTGCTCTTTTAAGACTTCTGAAAGCATGCTCCACACCTCGTCCCTCTCAGATTTTGGAAGGCACGTCAAATTCTTAAACTTTGGGTTGAGTGCTGTAGCTATCTTTAGAAATTTGATATTGAACCTTCTTTGTGTTTTGTTAAATCTGCAGTGAAAGTGTTCTTACATCAAACAACATATGCTGGGTCGTCATCCTAGACTACCATAATACAAAATATATGGCAGAATGCGGGTAAAACTATGGAGCAGGAGACATACAATTCTCCTCCAAGGAGTTCAGTCACACATTTAATTAACACATTTTTTAAAACAATCATCAGCATGGAAGCATGTCCTCTGGAATGGTTGTCCAAGCATGAAGAGGCATATGAATGTTTAGCATATCTGGTATGTAAATACCTTGCAATGCCGGCTACAAAAGTACCATGCGAACGCCTGTTCTCACTTTCAGGTGACATTGTAAATAAGGGCAGGTCTTCACTACCCGCCGGATTGGCGGGTAGTGATTGATCTATCGGGGATCGATTTATCGCGTCTAGTGTAGATGCGATAAATCTATCCCCGATCGCTCTGCTGTTGACTCCGGAACTCCACCACTGCCGAGAGGCGGAAGCGGAGTTGATGGGGGAGCGGCGGCAGTCGAACCCGCGCCATGAGGATGCGAGGTAAGTCGATCTAAGATATGTTGACTTCAGCTACGCTATTCTTGTAGCTGAAGTTGCGTATCTTAGATCAATCAACCCCCCCAGTGTAGATCAGGGCTAAGAAACAGGTATGATCTCCAGTAAATGTAAACAAATTTGTTTGTCTTAGCAATTGGCTGAATAAGTAGGACTGAGTGGACTTGTAGGCTCTAAAGTTTTATGCTGTTTTGTTTTTGAATGCAGTTATGTAACAAAAAATAATCTACATTTGTAAGTTGCACTTTCATGATAAAGAGATCACACTATAGTACTTGTCTCTACTATTTCTTTTATCACTTTTACAGTGCAAATGTGCCTGAAAAAAGAACAAAAATTGAGAATGAAAAACTCATGTTGCCATACAAATATGAAGTGCTATACCAGAAACAGTGTGAGATGTGATGGTGGAAGATCTTGGAAACTACTGATGTATTCAATGAGTGTCTGGTGTTGAAAATATCAATTAAATAGCACAATGACATCCGATCCATCTCCACAAAAGTAGATGATTAAGTGCTAAGAGTAATCGAAATAGCATATTAAAAATAAATAATGTAAAGAAGCATTAACCTACATTTACAGTGGATGTCAAGATAAAGACAGTCCAATTCAGGCATGGAGAATAATAATAGTTAAGACACATTTGTGAACTGCTATGAGGCTTTATGCAGACATATAAATGGATAAGGAATTCCTTTAAAGATTAAAAACAAGACAATTATAATTTTCAGAGGGGGTGTATGTCAAGTATTTGATTAAATCAAGTCTGTTTTAGCAGCTCAATGCATCATACCAGATGGGGAAGCTCTGCTGTGTCTAGGCACTGGGAGGCACCACGCCTCTAAGAACACAGCCCTGGGAAGCGGGAGCTGAGCGGCACCGTCCTGCCGCGCCGGGTGGGGACGCCGCGCTGCGCCCCACACCCTATTTTTGCTGCCCCTGGCGACCGCTCACCCTGCTCTGTACGGGTAACTCCCCCTGGGATCCTCCCTAGCCCGGGGCTCCCCTCGGACCCCATCTGGCAGCGCCCCTACCCGTTCTCAACCCCGGCTCCTACCCCCGATCCCGACTGTGTCCCTAAACCCCCCTCCGTCCCCCTTCCTCTGCTTGTCCCTTCCGTGCCGCCGCCAGTCTATCCCCGCATAGACCCTGCCCGACCCGCTCCGATTCACCCCTCTGCCCCTGTAAACAGCAGGGAGCAGCCTGCAATCCCCAGGGAGGGCAGAGCCAGGGCAGTGGCTACAGCTGATGGTACTGAGCATGCTCAGTTCCAGCAAAGCAGCAAATTCTGGGGCCGGACTCTTTCCCATGCAGTAGTAGTTCCTCCCGCCCCCTCCCCGCTCGCGCTGTCTGGCGGAGGGAGACGGCGCGTGGTGTCGGTCTCCATGGCAGTGGGCTGTGTGGGCGGAGTGGTCGGGGCTGCAGCGCGGCGGTGAGAGACCGGCTCCCCCCGCCCCCTCCCCTCCGTGTGTTTGTGTCAGGCTGATCGCGGCGGCGGAGCTGCCCGGGGCGCCCGGCTCGGAGCGGGCGAGGGGGACGGACGTAGCCAGCCGCAGAGACAGCCCTGCTCCCCTCGGCTCAGCCGGCCTCTCGGCATGGGCGGCCCGTAGAGGAGAGGGCTGGGTGGCTGGTGCGGTGCCTGTGCGGCGGCGGCCATGGCGGTGGTGGAGACGCGGCCGGAGCTGGTGGGGAAGCGGTTCCTGTGTGTCGGGGGCGGCGAAGAGGAGCCGCCGGAGCGCGGGGAGAGCGGGCGCTGGCGAGCTGGGGTCATCCGCGCCGTGTCCCACCGGGATTCGCACAGCCCCGAGCTGGCGGTAAGAGACCGGCCCCAGACCCTGCCCCCTGCGTGCCCCCTCTGCGCGACGGGGGGCCCGGTCACCCCCGCGGGGCCCTGCTCAGCAGGCGTTGGGAGGGTCCGAGGGGGGAGGTGCAGGCGTCGCCTGTTCTCTCTGTAGGGCAGTGCTCAGTCAGATCCTGAGGTTTGGGCAATGGGGTGTCCTCGTTCCCCCTAGCTGGGGCCCTGCTCGGTGTGAGGGGTAGCAGATGTGGGAGTGGTCAGAGGACGCCCCCTCTGCTTGCAGACAAGAGGGTATGACACAGCCTGTCTTTTCCTCTCGCTAGGCACCTAAGGTGGGGTACGGAGTGCAGTGGTAAACACACCCTCCCCCCTGTGCTCTCTGTAGCATGGAAGTACATGTCAGCCTCTTCTCCCTGCTGCACACACCGTGGTGTGTGGTGGAGAATCAATCAGGTTGACGTGGATCACGAATCATAGAAATTATCCTGAATGCAGTAGCAAGAAGGTGCCATAATTTAGGGATTGAGATTGGGGTAAAGGTTTCTCTCGCTTCCCCAGAGAGATCGGCATCCCGATATTAATGGAAGACTTCTGTTGTGTATGTGTTTAGCATATGTGAGGACGACAGAGGAGGTGGCATTGATTAGACTTATTCTCTTTGCATGGAAGATATGGCTGATAATTTTAGTTCTTCAAATTTATATGTTACTGGGAAATGGTAAAAATTTAGCTTCTCTGTGGAGTGAAAATAACCAGCCCTTTCATCTGATAGGTCTAAGAAACAATTATATTTTTACTCAGCTTGAATATTCATAGTACAATGCCCTGTAAAAGCTGTTTTTATTTAATGTTAAGTGACAGGTTTAAAAATACTTTTGTGATAAAAATAAAAGATTATGTTGAATTATTTCCTTTCCTTGTCTGTGTTGTTGTAATTGTTTCCCTAAGGGGTGTAGGAATGTGCGTGGAGGGAGAGAACAAGCAAGAATATATTCTGTTGTGTTGAGACACATTCTTGCTGGGGGAAAAAACACAAGCAGGATTTCCTTGGGTTAGTGTTATGAATACATAATCTGTAAAATGGAGTTTGTGTGCTGTAGAGAACTCATCTTTTTATTTGTAAATTCCAGATTCTAGTAATATGTGCATTGGTACTGTTGCAACTGTACGGTTGCATATTTTATATTATTTTGAGCATCTAAATGTGCACTTGGTTAAACATCATGACTATATAAGTTATTTCTGTACATATAGAAAATCACCGAACTGCGTTGTGCAGTTCCCGAGTGCTATTGATATAGTACAGCAATTCAAGATTTAAAAACTGTCATAAGTGTAATTTCTTCTTTTATATGAAAAATCAGGTAAACCAAAATATCTGTTGTTTTAGAGGTTATGGATTGCTTCAAATGGTGGGGGGGGAAAAGTGGTCTGCTAAAGTAATCAGTGCTTGCCTTTGTTCATCCCAGGGTTTAGCTTTATTTGTATAAGTAGAAGCATTTACACTTAAACACTGTTGTCATTACCATAGTTTCTAGATTTTTCTAGTTTAGATACTTTAATTCACAACTGTATGTCATTTGTCCCTTCCTCTTCTTTGTGAAATGTTTTAAATTTTCAAACTTTGTGTTATGGTCTTAGTCTTTCTGATATCAGTTGGTTTTGTATGACACCATGAAGTTCTCTAGATGTATGTTATATAAGGATTGTGTTTTTTAAAACACATTTACAAGGTGGTTTTGTAGAACATATATTTAATTATGTATATATAAACATTTTGGGCAACATAATGAAAAATGTACCAACTGCTACTAGCCAGAGTCTTATACCAGTTGTAAACTGTGGGACAAAACTGTGGTGAATAGGGGAAAGTGCAGTCCATAGACTTTTTTTTTTAAAGGGGATTTATCTTTTATGTCTTATACAGTGCCCAAAATGTGCTAGGTGCTATCTGTTGTAAATATTTATATGTTCTCATTACTGCACATTACTAAGGCTTCATCTTTTAATGTATTTATCCTCACATCCCATTTTACAGACAGGATACTGAGGCACAGAATAAGGTGACTTGTATAAAGCGTCACAGGAAGTCTGTGGCAGAGTTGGGAATTAAACTCACGTCTCTCAGGTCTCAGACTGGCACATCATTGGACTATCCTTCTCTCTATGTGCTTTACAGAATGTACAGAATTCATGATACCTGTTTTACAATTTAGGGATAAGGTACAAGTGAATACAAAGACCCAAGGTGCAAGTGAGGGGAGAAGAAGAGAACAAAGGTTACAGTAAGAAGATGGTAGGGTTGTTTATGCGTGTTAGGCACATATCTTGATTGATTTTTTCTTTACACTTGTAATTAATATGTCACATAAGGCTCAGCAGTGTGGACATACTATGCCGGCATAGCTCCCTCTTGTAGAGGTAACCTACACTGACCAAAGGAGGGTTTTCTGTCCATGTAGGAACACCATCTCTCTGAAGGACATTAGCTATGTAGACAGAAGCCCTCTTCTGATGTAAGAGCTGTGTTTACATTGGAGGTTTGGTTAGCATAGCTATGTTGATCAGAGGGTTCTTTTTTCACTCCCCTAACCAATGTAGCTATGACAAACATATGTCTTAAATGTAGGCCAATCCTCTGACTAGCTGGTGTTTGAAATACATGAAACCCCTCTTCCAATGGGCATTTCTGTGTCTTCCCTGCCTCCATTACCATTTGGCTGCATTTCTAATCCTTCCACAGCCTCCATTTTTAGGTGGTCTTCCCTGTGAATAGCTCCAGATCCTGCTGCTACTCATTAGCAGAGTGAAATTGAAATGCTTTTTGGTAATTTCATCACTGCATACTGTGTTCTGAATAGTAACAGATTGATTTCGGGCTGGCCTACCCTCTGTGAGCTATGAACCCTGCTGAAGCACTAGAGCTGTCCCGGGGCTTAAGAAGGCAACACTGCGTCAATTCACATTTGTAAGACCCTTTGCAATTATGTGGGACAAAAAAATTTTTTAAAATGAAAAGTTCATACACTACTATCTGTACCATACTTGCTACGGACAAATGAATTTTCAAGGCCTGATGTGCTTCATGAAATGGAAATGATTACTTTATTTATAGCTAAATTCCAAAATGTGTGTGTAGTTGAAATTTCTGTATTTACTGATAAGAAATCAAATCAGTTTTAAATAGCTATTTAAAAAAGATTAAATGCAGCTTCAAAATTCTCAGTGTTAAGGAGCCTTGACCTAATTAAACAACTTTCTACATGAGATTTAAAATGGGATAAGGGCCATCCTACTGCCTATGAGTCTACAAGGGTGCAACCAGAATTTTCCAAAGGAGTGAGTTCAGCACATGTATGTCCTTGCTGAGCCCTCTGCTCTAATTCTGGAATGGGCATGGAAGCATAAGGAGATGGTGTTCTGTGGTTCTGAGAAGCAGGGAGATGGGTCTGGGGGACCAGAACACCAGGAAGAGGAGCTTCTGCTGCTCCAGGCTGTGCTGGTTGCTGACCGCTTCAGTCACTGCTTTTTTTCCATTTCCAAGGACTAGGTGGCTTCTCTGACTTGCGACCAGTCCTTGGATGGGGAAGATGCTGTGATTAAAGCTGTCAGTGACCAGCATGGCCTGGAGCAGGGTCGACAGTTCCTCCTGGGCTTTGGCCAGGGAGGCCATTTCAGATTTCTGTGTGTGGGGAGGAGGACTTGTACCAGGGGTTCAGGGTTTGCTTAGGCTCCTGGCTTTTGGATTTCTTTGAAGGTTAAAATGTAAATATCAGTCTATTTTGGGTTAATTTGTTGTGATTATTATACTACTCAGTAATGCAATCTTCCATATACTCCCAAATCACCTGGCAGTGCCTCAGCTTTCAATTACCTGGCAGCACCCCCATCCCTCAGTCAAACTCTGTTCTATGTTTCAGCAAGCTCTCCCCTGGAACCATACTTCTGGGGATGTGGAGTTGCCCAATCCGTTGTCACCACCTGATGTGCTAGCCCTTGGGTGGTAGGTGGGTGAAGTCCCCCAATTGCAGAGAGAGGGAGGGGGGCCATGTGGAGGGGGTTCCCTGTTCTGTGACCCTCCCCCTCCAGGCACCCTCTTCTCTGCTCACCTGGGTTGGTGCTCCTGGGTGCAGGCATGTGAAATTTTGTGAGGGGAGCCCTCTCCCACCCAGACTGTGGTGACTGACATGCAGGGGGACAATCATGGCACTATTGTGAAGGTGTGGCTCTGTAAAGAAACCCTGGGATCCACTTGGAGCCTATCCTCTGTGCTCAGGTTGGATTCCTGGGGTCGCTGGGGCAGCTGCTCTCCCTGCTCTTCCTCAGTGGTACCCCTAGGTCCGGCCCTTGGGCCCAGCACCCTGCTTCCTAGAACCCTGGAGAGACCAAACACCAACTTTGTCTATGGCCCAGGAGGGTGGCCTCTTCCCCCCCCCCCCCCTTCATTGAGTCGTTGAGTGTGATAATTCACATCTCTTATCAGCTACATTGAAATCTTAAAAAAAAAAAAAAAAAAAAAAAAAATACTAGCTTGTATAGAACAGAATGAATGAACTGTGTAAAATAGAATATTTTAAAGCCAGAGACTGAGTAAAAGTAAAAAGTATTGCATTGTCTTGTCCCCATTATTTTATGGAATTTTCCCCTTCTTCCATTTTCCCATACTGGCTGCAATGTTTACTGTACCACTGGCATGGAGGATGGCCAAACCATCTGGCAGTGGTTGCTATACTTCTGGCATCAGTCGCTTGGAAAATGAGCATGTTGTCTCTGCAGTGCACACCTCTTCCTCTTGCCCAACATTTGGAACCCTGTTTTTTCCAAAATGTACTCCGTAGTTCATGTTTATACAGGGTGTTTAGTACACATTTCATCTAGTATACGTACAACTCTAATGTAAAAGTACTCTTCTAACCTCAACAATTAATTTTAGTTTTTTTTTTTTTTTAAGGGTCTGGTGAACTTCTTTAAGCGGTGGTTCTCAAACTTTTTTGTGGTGTGAACCACAGATCAGTAGTGTCATAGATCACTTCATCTTCCATTTGTGAATTTGGAATAGTCCTGTGGTAACAGCAGCATTTGATTACATGGGAGAAAAAAGGAAAAGATTTAATTTGTTTTAATGTTCTGCTCCTGGTGCTTCTGTGAGAGAGGCTCTTTTGTGACCTGTTTTTCTGCTAGTAGAGGTAGGTAGGAAGGCTCTGCCTCATTTCCAGGTGCTTTTAAAGGCTTCCTGGCTGTTTGTAGTGATGATTCTGGAAACCTGCAGAAGCAGCAAGGAAGTGGAGTCAACACCCTATGACCTATCTGCTCTTTGCTGCAAGTAGCAGTTGATTTTGAGGGCACAGTTTTCAGAATACTAGTTGAATCAATATTAGCAGGATTGAACAGAAAATGTCTGCGAGAGTAAATATACTTATCTTCCCAAGTTCTGTTACTGTAAAAAGTAAGTATTTGAAGGCACAATGTCAATTTCACATCTAGTCAAATTAAAAACAAACAAACTTAAAGTTAAAACAAGGAGCATAAGCTTATGCCCAAATAGTCTCTAAGGTGCCACAAGGACTCCTCATTGTTTTTGCTGATACAGACTAACAGGGCCACCACTCTGAAACCGGTCACCATTAAAGTTAAAAGTAGTTTTTTGGTTACAGTGACATTTGCCCCGGGTTCTGCCAGTTTTTGTGTCTTTGCAGTCTCATTTTCCTATTTGAAAAATACTTTTCTCTACACACATGAGAAACTAGGAAATAGGTTTTTAATGTTGAGGGTGCCTCTTTAAAAAGGTCATGTGCAAGGTGATCATTTTTTTTAATAAGACTATAAATTGTAGTGAATTTATAGTGAAATCTGCTGTTCTTTTTTTCTGATTTCTAAAGCTGTGCATTTAGTACACCAACATATTTTGATACCATTTCTATATGGCAGTGTTGGACAACATGAAATCAAGAATCCAGTAACTTGAGTCTCCTGGGAATAGTGTTTTTAAGATAAGCAGATGTGGTAACTTTCTGTATCTATCACCAAGGCAACAAATAAGCTGGCAAGTAAAAGGAAAACATTTAATTTCTTTGGGGGGAGGGCATGGCGAGTACCTCCAAAGATTTGTAAAAGTACTACTTAAGCATGTAGAGGTTTTTTCTGTGACTTTGATATTTACGGAATAATTAACAAAACATTGTTAGGGAAAAGGTACAATAACCATTCTGATGGAACTTCTGACATGCATTTTTTGGTTCTCATGTCAAGTGGTATGTGGAAAAAAATTGTGTTGAAATTAATATTTTCTATTAGTTTCTTGAAGAGCGGTGGTGGGCTTTGCATGTCTTTATCCTCTCCAGTGTATCTAACAGAATACAAATGTACAAAATTTTGTAGTATAAAATGTAAACCTGATTAGGACACAGAATTATAGAAATTTAAAAAGGCATTTTGTAGAAATGCTCCTCATGCTGAAAGGTTTTTTTGCTAAAGATGTGGCTAAGCATGACTACATGATATACAAAGCTGTATTTTCCCACACCTGTCTACACTCGAAACTTATGTCGACATCACTGTTTTTCAGGGGTGTGAAAAATCCATACCTCTGACTGACGTAGCTATGTGAATTTAATCTCTAGTGTAGATACAGGTAGGTTGATGGAAGAATGCTTTCTTCCATCAACATAACTACTGTTGTTTGGAGAGGTTGCATACCTACACCAAAGGAAAACCCCCTTCCATTGGTGTAGGTTACATCTATGTTACTGGGTTATACTGGCATGGCTACAGCTCTCAAGCCATGCCCATATTAGTCCCGTAGTACATGCATACCCCCAGACTTTCCTGTTCCTGTAAATTGTGCACTCTCCTCTCTTTTGCTCACTTTTCCTGGTGGACAATAACTTTAAAGTTCAGACGCATATTTCTGTGACTGTGGTTTTTGCCATGTGTCAGTGTTAATGTGGCATTTCACTTTTGATTTTAGGTAGGGTCCTGCATTTGAGTCTTTTACTAAACTTACTAATAAAATTAAGTTGAGAAATGGAGTATTTGAGGAAAATGTTTGTTTTTTAAAGCAAATTTTACCTAATACAAATTAGAATCTGATTTTGTTTTTCCTTGTTTAAGTTTAGCTTCTAAAAATTAACAGCTGTTGAGATCTGAGGGAATTTGGACTAGCAATATACTGGTACTTTTGCCGAGGTTGTGAGTTTGAGCCTCACCTGGTGCGCATGTTCTTTGCGGGGGAGGGATAGCTCAGTGGTTTGAGCATTGGACTGCTAAACCAGGGTTGTGAGTTCAATTCTTGAGGGGGCCACCTAGGGATCTGGGGCAAAATCAGTACTTGGTCCTGCTAGTGAAGGTAGGGGGCTGGACTCGATGACCTTTCAGGGTCCCTTCCATTTCTATGAGATAGGTATAGCTCCATATATATATATTTTTTTATTATTAAGTGTCAATTGCAGGAAAAGCTTCAAATAAAAACTATTAATGTTGGACAGAGCAGATGATGAATCATAGTTTTAAAGCCAGTTGAGCAAGGTAAAACAATATCAAATTGCTTGATGGTTGCTAACATAATTGGGTAAGGTTGTGGTTTAAAAAAGTCTTTGTGGTTTTCAGGACTTAGTTACCTCAGTTCTCTTTAATATTGGTCTGTTTATGGATGTGCCACATAGCAGTGTGATATGTCCTAGATGATGATGGATATCTGTGGTAGTAAGACTTGAAAAATGTACTAGATACCTGTTAGTGAGAGGATACTACAAAAGATGGAAGCTTCTCTGCTGGGTTCCTTGGGCTTGGCTCTCCCTCAGTGGGGATCAGATGCCCTGCTGTGCTATTTGGATGTAGTTCCTTCTTGACTATGGGAAAAATTAGTGGTGGCACTCTCCCATGTTCACCTCTCATGGCAACAAAGACTATGTCTACACTGCATTTCACTGGTGGCAGGGTATGTGTAGCTACGTGTCTCAGTGAAAAGCAGGCTGTGTCCCCGCTGTGGTATGTAGCTACTTGTGTCAGTGGGACTGTCATAGGGGGAGGAAGCGGAAAAAAGCTCAAGCAGCTTTTCGCTGTTAGAGCTTCTCACTGTGGCAAGGAAAAGCTCTGGCAAAGAGGCGGCAGAGGGGAAAGGCTCCAGCAGTACGGAGCTGCCAAACCTTTTCCTTTTGCCTGCCCTGCACCAGAGCCTTTTCGTGTGGCAGGGAAAGGCTCAATGGGGAGCCATTTAGAGCTTTCCCTGTGGTGGTGGGGGGGGGGGGACTCCACAGTGCTACAAATAGCAATGTACACAGGGGAGGCACTGCTTTGGTGTGTAGAGAACTGTGTAGGGTACTAACCCACAGGGTTCAGGTGTGTGTGTGTGTGTGTGTCTGTACTGTACTTGTCTCAGCCATGCTGTCTACACTGCTAGCAGTATAATAAATATGTCCTCTGCATGCTGCCGTAAAGAGTGTAAAGTGTAGATGCATCTCCAGTGAAATGTCAGTACAAGGAGACTGCATTACTTCATAATATACTATTACTTCTACGTGTTGAGTATAGTATCATCACTGCATTTAGATTAAAACCTATTGAGATGAGATGAATATGCAGCTCACAACTTGAGCTATTGTTTCATGTTCTGTACAAATGGACAGATGATTCTGCATCAGTTGTACTTAGTGCATGTTTTCAAACAACCATAACAGCTGGAGACTTTCCAATTTTGAAATGAGAGGTGAGGTTCTGGAAAACAAGACATCACCTAGGCAGATGTTGGTTATTTTTTATTTTCCATTCACTTTTTTCAAATATGTTTATGAATTATATTAATAGACTTGTTCTGCGTTAATATTTTGATTCTGTTCTACTCTTACTGTCTGAATAAAATGAAAATACAGAAGCTTGTTGATTGCTCAGGGGGGATATCTGTTTGACTTTTACCAGTACTTTTGTGATACAATTAAATTAGTGACATTTATCCTTATAGAATTCCCTTATTTTTTTTTTAAAAGAGAAGGAAGATATTCTTGACAAATGAGAATGCAAAGTGTATAGTGACACTATAGTACTGTAGTTGAAAAGACTTGTTTCTGGGGAGAATATTTATGAAATCTGCATGATTGGGGTGGGGTGGAATTGTGTAGTCAATCTCCACCCACTTATGATGCCAGAATGCCATTATGCTACTTATTGTGATTGTGCATATCTTCATAATCTGATTCTTTTTCCTGGCATACCCTGATCAGTGGTGAAATTGTCAACAATGTTGACATTAAAATTCCCACCGTTTAGGGTTCAGAGTAAACCCCTTATTAGGATGTCTGAAATCTCAGGTAGGCATTACTGAATTGGTTCCATTTGGATTGACTATTTGAAGTTGTTAGGTGGTATATTTTTGCAGCCGTAAGGGATATAGACTGTTTTGTAAACAATGGAAGCTTAAATTCTGAAGCTCAATATTTTTGTTGCGATGGAAAAGGAACGGTTTTCTGAGTCATTGCCAGCTGGCCCAGTTCAGCACCTGAATGCAATATGTATGGTGGTGGTAGCTTGAGGAGGAAGGGAAGAGTAGGAAGTGGTAGTAATAGGAGCATTAGCATTAGGAGCATTAGATTTTGAAACAAATCTCTTCCAACCTTTTTCCCGTGGTTGAAGGTTTTCTGCCCATCTATTGTAGATAGTGCCATTTGCTGGACAAATACTTGCTTGTTACACCTTCATCTGCTTTTATTAAGAGTTCTTTGTATGTAACACTTATATGTTAGTTCTTTTAAAGAGAGAGAGTGTGTGTGTGTGTGTGTGTGTGCTTTATATATTTGTCAAACTATTTTACAGATAAGATTCCCAGTAGTTCTTTGAAATCAATCATTTGCACAGTTAAGCCTAGCTCTGCCCAGCCAACTTTTTGTGCTTCTGTTGGCAGAGTATGCTACAGCTGATAGTATTTAGATACATCCCCAAAGCCTCACTTGTCGGGAGGAAGGGATTGATATATACTCTCAACCGAAAATCAGAGTGGTTATAGTGCAACACAAGCCAAGGTTGCACAACGTAAAAATGTTGTCTTTGTAGCAGTGTGGCCTGGGATAATAAGGAGAAGGGACAAGCTTGTGGGTCTATAAATCAATGTTTTCCAACGTGTAGGGTTGACCCCTTGAGGAGATACGGAAAGACTAACTGGCATAGATGTATACATTAAGGCCTGGTCTACACTAGGCGTTTATGTCGAAGTTAGCGCCGTTACATCGAATTAACCCTGCACCCGTCCACACCGCGAAGGTATTTAGTTCGACATAGAGGTCTCTTTAATTGGACTTCTGTACTCCTCCCCGACGAGGGGAGTAGCGCTAAATTCGACATGGCCATGTCGAATTAGGCTAGGTGTGGATGGAAATCGACGCTAATAGCTCCGGGAGCTATCCCACAGTGCACCACTCTGTTGACGCTCTGGACAGCAGTACGAGCTCGGATGCTCTGAACTGCCACACAGGAAAAGCCCCGGGAAAATTTGAATTTGAATTCCTTTTCCTGTCTGGCCAGTTTGAATCTCATTTCCTGTCTGGACATCGTGGCGAGCTCAGCAGCACTGGCAACGATGCAGAGCTCTCCAGCAGTGATGGCCGTGCAATCTCAGAATAGAAAGAGGGCCCCAGCATGGACTGATCGGGAAGTCTTGGATCTCATCGCTGTGTGGGGCGATGAGTCCGTGCTTTCCGAGCTGCGATCCAAAAGACGGAATGCAAAGATCTACGAGAAGATCTCTAAAGACATGGCAGAGAGAGGATACAGCCGGGATGTAACGCAGTGCCGCGTGAAAATCAAGGAGCTGAGACAAGGCTACCAGAAGACCAAAGAGGCAAACGGACGCTCCGGATCCCATCCCCAGACATCCCGTTTCTATGAGGCACTGCATTCCATCCTCGGTGCGGCCGCCACCACTACCCCACCAGTGACCGTGGACTCTGAGGATGGGATAGTGTCCATGGCTGGATCCTCGGACATGTTAGCGGACGGGGAAGATGAGGAAGGAGATGAGGACGAGGCAGTCGACAGCGCTCACAACGCTGATTTCCCCGACAGCCAGGATCTCTTCATCACCCTTACAGAGATCCCCTACCAACCCTCCCCAGCCGTTACCCCGGACACAGAATCTGGGGAAGGATCAGCCAGTAAGTGTTGTAAAAATCTAAACATTTATTTGTAACAGAACAGGAATATTAACAATTTAAAAAATGGGTTTCTCATGATTAGTTTGATTAGCTTAACGGTTCAGTCATGGGCAGTGCAACTATTGAAAAAAAATCTAGCAATGTCCGGTTTTGCATGATTGTCCTGCCCAAGCCGCTCTACTGGTTAGTCACTGCTACAGCAGCTACAGTAAAATGCGGTCTATATGTCCGGGGATGGAGCAGAAATCCTCCTGTGACATCTCGAGGAAGCTCTCCTGGAGGTAATTGGAAATCCGCTGCATTAGGTTCTTGGGGAGAGCGGCCTTATTGGGTCCTCCGTAGTAGGACACGTTGCCACGCCACGAGACTATCAAGTACTCTGGAATCATTGCTCTGCACAGCATGGCGGCATACGGCCCTGGTCTTTGCAGGCTTTCCCGGAGCATTCTCTCTTTCTCGCTGTCAGAGATCCTCATGAGGGTGATGTCGCTCATGATGACCTGCTTTGAATGAGGTAGGGGAATGTTAGTGTTGGGACTGCTTTGCCGTTCCTTTACAGAACTGTAACCGCTGGTTTGCAGCCACGCGGTGGAGGCGGGAGAGGGGCAGCCGAAAGGGATCGTTCCCGGGGACAGCCGCGAGGGTGTGGGACAGGAGCAGACTTCCTGCTTGCCGAATTGCTGGCAGCAGGGACCGACATTGATTTCAATGTGAAATGAGGCCATTGCTAATATTAAAGTTTTAAGCTGCCACAAGTCTACGGCTTACCATGTCTGCCTGCAACAGAAATTCCGTTCTCCTGAGAGGCTTCTCAAATGTGCTGTAGAAGACCCCAGGCACTGAATGCGAAGGCCGAGAATTCGACCTTGTGCTGAGTGCGCATGTGATAGGTGCTGTGCATGGTCTAACAGAGAAAGACTATGTTCTTTGTTCACAACTACATTTATCTTTCTGAGGAATTCACTCCCTTTTTCCCATTCCCACAGCCCCATCTGCGACTGTCTCACAACCTAGCCTGTCATCACACTCCCAGAGGCTAGCGCGGATTAGGCATAAGAAGAAGAGGACACGGGAGGACATGTTCTCGGAGCTTATAGCCTGCTCCAGAGCCCAGGCAGCACAGCAGACCCAGTGGCGGGAGAACTTGACCCGAATGCACCAAGCCAACATGGATCGGGAGGAGAGGTGGCGTCAGGAAGACCAGCAGGCGACTCAAACCCTGCTTGGACTAATGAGGGAGCAAACGGACACGCTCCGGCGCCTTGTGGATGTTCTGCAGGAACGGAGGCAGGAGGACAGAGCCCCGCTGCAGTCCATCTCTAACCGCCCTCCCCCGCCACCAAGTCCCATACTCCCCTCACCCAAAGTGCACAGAAGGAGAGGCGGCAGAGTCCCTGCTAACTCTCACTCCACCCCTGCAGAGAGCTCGAGCAGCAGAAGGCTCTCATTCCCCAAAATTTGACAAGTTCTTTCCTTCCCGCCTGACACAAGCCCCCGTCCAAGTTTCACTTTCCCAGTTCCATGTTTGGTTGATAATAAAAAATACATTTCTGTTAACTACTGTTTCCATCATGTTCTTTTGGAGGAGGGGGGGATAGGGGGTTGGTAATTCGACAGGACAGTCACCTTTGGCAGGGTATATAGTCGGGGGCAGGCACAGCAGCAGGGCACATACATAGTGCAGTGATGCAGTGACTAGTTACCCTGGTTAGTCTGGGAGGTTGTTTTCATGTTATGTGGTGGGGGGTGGGTTGCTCTGTGACTTTGTGGCAGGGGAGGGCAGTTACAGATCTTAAGCGGCGGTCCTTAGGCAGGATCACAGAGCCACACAGCAGGGGATCTGTAACCGTCCTCCCCCTGCCACAAAGTCACACAGACCCCCCCATACACACAGTCCCTATCAGGAGGGGTGACAGGCTCCGTTGAAACAACCATCCCACCGCAGCGGAGCCTGTCAATCCTTGAGTTTAGAAGCTGCATTCGCGCCACTACAGTACACCCGCTCCGCACCACAGTCTGCGTCCCAGTTTTAAAAAATTCCCGCGAATACAGTATTAAAGAAAACGGTGTGCTTTAACAAAGTAGAACTATTTTTATTTTGAAACGTGTGTTGGAAGTGGGGTGAAGGGGGTATGTAACTGGATAGGATAGTCAACATTAACTGGGTAAAGAAACGGGGGCAGGTTTAGCTTCTCAATACACAAACTTTAAAGTCACAGGTTACCCTGCTCACTCAGGAACTTTGCTTTCAAAGCCTTCCGGATGCACAGCGCTTCCCGCTGGTCTCTTCTAATCGCCCGGCTGTCTGGCTGTGAGTAATCAGCAGCCAGGCTATTTTCCTCAACCTCCCACCCCGCCATAAAGGTCTCCCCCTTGCTCTCACAGAGATTGTGGAGCACACAGCAAGCTGCAATAACAATGGGGATATTGGTTTCGCTGAGATCACAGCGAGTCAGTAAGCTTCTCCATCTCCCCTTGAGACGTCCAAAAGCACACTCCACCACCATTCTGCACTTGCTCAGCCGGTAGTTGAAGAGTTCTTTTTCAGTGTCCAGGGCGCCAGTATAGGGCTTCATGAGCCAGGGCATTAGCGGGTAGGCTGGGTCCCCGAGGATGACTATAGGCATCTCCACATCCCCAAGAGTTATTTTGTGGTCCGGGAAGTAAATACCTTGCTGCAGCCGTCTAAACAGACCAGAGTTCCTGAAAACACGAGCGTCATGAACCTTGCCCGGCCATCCCACGTAGATGTTGGTAAAACGTCCCCTGTGGTCCACCAGTGCTTGCAGCACCATGGAAAAGTAGCCCTTTCTGTTAATGTACTGGCTGGCCTGGTGTTCCGGTGCCAGGATAGGGATGTGAGTTCCATCTATGGCCCCACCGCAGTTTGGGAATCCCATCGCTGCGAAGCCATCTATGATCGCCTCCACGTTTCCCAGGGTCACTACCTTTGGCAGCAGTACATCAACGATTGCCTTGGCTACTTGCATCACAACAACCCCCACGGTAGATTTGCCCACCCCAAACTGGTTCGCGACTGACCGGTAGCTGTCTGGCGTTGCAAGCTTCCACAGGGCTATGGCCACTCGCTTCTGGACAGTCAGGGCTGCTCGCATCCGGGTGTCATTGCGCTTCAGGGCAGGGGACAGCAACTCACAAAGTTCCAGGAAAGTTCCCTTCCGCATGCGAAAGTTTCGCAGCCACTGGGATTCATCCCAGACCTGCAGCACTATGCGGTCCCACCACTCAGTGCTTGTTTCCCGTGCCCAGAATCTCCTTTCCACGGCATCAACATGACCCATTGCCACCGTGATGTTCTCGGCGCTGGGTCCCCTGCTTTCTGAGAGGTCTGTGCTACTCTCAGACTTCAGGCCATCACCGCGTTGACGTAGCCTCCTCGCCTGACTTTTCTGCATCTGCCTCAGGGAAAGGTGTATGATAAGTTGCGAGGCGTTGAGAGCGGCCACAACTGCAGTGATGGTTGCAGCAGGCTCCATGCTCGCAGTGCTGTGGCGTCCGCGCTGTCACTGACTAGAAAAGTGCGCGAACTGATTTCCCGCCGGCGCTTTCAGGGAGGGAGGGCGGGAGTGATGGACGGATGACGACAGTTACCCAAAAGCACCCTGGACACATTTTTTTTACCCAGAAGGCATTTGCGGCTCCACCCAGAATTCCAATGGGCAGCAGGGACTCCGGGAACTGTGGGATAGCTGACCACAGTGCACCACTTCCAATGTCGACGCTTTCCCCGTTAGTGTGGACTCACAAAGTCGAATTACTGTCCTTAGTGTGGACACACACGTTCGACTTTGCAATATCGATTCCAAAAATTCGATTTAAGTAAAATCGAACTACTCTCGTAGTGTAGACAAGGCCTAAGACTGGCAGCCCTTTTACCAGCACATAGTAAGGTTGAAGAAGGACATACGTCACTGCACTTCACTATTTTTTAAGTGGGGGCCACTTTGGCAAAAAACCCTCAGTGTGAGAGCCACATCAACTACTAAATTAATACATTGCTTACAACTCCTTAATGATGTAATGTTACAGAGCCACTCGTGTAACTAAAACAAAGTCTACTTGTACAATAAAACAATACTCCTTTTATAAAATAATAACCAGGAAAATATATGAAAGTAACAAGGCACCTATTCGAGTAAACTTTTTAAGAGCAGAATAATGCAAAACTTACTTTAAAAACTGGATGAGCGAAAGTGTGTGTTTGATTTTCATCTTCCAAAGCATGTATGTCTCCCGTTTTTTTGGCTGGCTCTGGGAGGGGGTTCAGGGCTGGGGCAGGGACTTGGGCTGCAGGAGGAAGTATGGGGGGCTGGTCCCGGGAGGCTGCAGGTTGGGTGGTGGAAGAGAAATGCTGGTCCAGCATCGCTGGGCCTGCAGTACTCATGCTACTCCTGGTCTTAATGCTGCAGAGCTATTCAGAACCTGCCCATTGAAGAGGGCGGCACTTACTTCGGGCGGCTCTGGCCCCACGCCGCTCCCAGAAGGGGCCAACGCGCCCCTGCAGCCCCTGGGGGGCACGTGGCTCTGCGCGCTGTCCTTCTCTGAAGGCACTGCCCTCGCAACTCCCATTGGCCACAGTTCCCCGCTTCCAGCCAATGGAAACTGCGGGGCGGTGCTTTCAGGTAGGAGCAGCGCACAGAGATCTCTGCTTCCCCCAACCCCCAGGACCGTGGGGGCATGCTGGCTGCTTCCGGAAGTGACGTGGGGCCGGAGCAGGAAGGGAGCCTTAGCGGCAACCCTGCTGTGCTGCCGGAGATTCCCGTTGATGGGAGCTACCGCTGGCTCGCGGGCCTTACAGTCAAGAACACTGACATATGTGGTATCATTTTCCTGAAGGAGGGCTCAGCTCTCAAAAGTTTGGAAAACACTGTTACGAAGTGACCTAGAAGTTTGTTTCTCTCAATCCTCTTTCTGTGTTCCCCAAAACATACCACTACCTTTTAAGTTAAAGGAATAGTTGGGGATATCAGTAGGAAATGTTTGCTTTGTACTGCTGCACTATTAGAGAAAAGCCTACAGTGGTAACGGGATAAGAAGGTACCTTTTGTTGTGGTCAGTTTGCAGCAACCACTGCTTCCTTTTCCTTTATCTGTCTATCCAAAAATCCTCTACAATCCTCTTTAATGGTTCTAAATAGTGTAAGAACGTGTGAATTGTAAGGAAGAGGAGTAAGTGCCATTTAAGAGGGAGGCATGATGGGAACATTCTAGAGTATAAAACTAATCTTGGAAGCTCAATTTGGGAAAGTAAGGGGCTATGTAATGTAAATACAGCATTAAGAACTGCAGAAGTGTTTTGTTTTTCACTGTGGTAAGAGCTAAGACTATTTAACCGTTTGCAAGGGAGGACAATTGTAAAAAGCAGATATGGTAATTTGCTTTGACTTTTATTGATATATTTGTAAATTATATTGGGCCCATAATAATTACTATCTTGGCACAGATAGGCTGGGATGCACCACATGTATAGCGGAGAGCTATTGAGTTCATTTAGTGTACATGTATGCCCCTTTTTGTCATTTTTTCTCTATCAAGTTCAGTAACCAGTATTTTTTTACATTAAATGGGTGTTACAGTATCTGACCTTTGACTTAAAAACAAGTTTCTAGCCCACAAGGCTGGGGGGGGGGGGGGGGGGGGAAAGACACCTAAAAATGTCAAACTGAATACTGTTCACATCCATATTGCCACTACATAGTGACTCTCTCTCTCACCACCTCAAACGTAATAATTGCTTCCATGTTCTCCCCTCTCCCACCCAAATCTCCATTCCTTCATGTTTTCTATAATCATATGTTTGCTTTCATATTAGCTGAAGCTTTCTGCTAAAGTGATAAGCAGTGAAATAGTTGTCATTTACTTGGCTATTTTTAGGTTCCAGCGTTAACTACCCCATTTAAATGAATGAGGTATATAAAAGGTTAATGTAAATTTAGATGCAGGAGCATCCATTTGTCATAGAAACATTTGGGGACAAATATTTGAAAGTATTTGGCATTCATTGCAGTGGAAATGTGAAATTACTGTTAACAATGTTAATAAAATAATTAATATATAAGTAACTGAAATAGTAATCTGTATTTATATTTTTGCCTAGAATTTAGTTTACAAGAAGCCTGTAGCAAGGGGGTGTGGTCTCCCTGATGCATGGGGTGAGAACAGCGACCACTCCCTGGTGGGCAAAACTGGGACACCTGTGGTTGCACCGCTGGACGCAGAGGGGTGGGTCAGGAACTGGAAATATAAAAGGCAGGCCCTCCAGCTCAGTTGGGAGAGAGCTGCTGGAGGAGTTGGACATCTCCTCCCCAACTGCTGGAGCCTGGACCTGCCAAAGGCAGCTACAGTGCCAGAGATGCGGAGGGACTGCCTGAGCTGCCAGACACCAGGGACACCGAGGAGCTGCTGGGGCTGCCACTAGCCGTTTACCCCAGCAAGGCGAACAGTCCTGGAACCCAGGTACCCCCTGACTGGGAGTGTAGGAAGGAGCCCAGAGAAAAAACGGTTACTCACTTCTTGTAACGGTTGTTCATGTCCATTCCAATCAGGTGTGGGCGCGTGCACATGCATGATGGCTGGAAGATATTTCCCTTAGCAGCATCCGTTGGGCCAGACTGGGCGCCCCCTGGAGTAGCGCCTTCATGGTGCTCAATATAGAGCCCTGCCGACCCGCCATCCCTTCAGTTCCTTTTTGCTGGCTATTCCGACAGAGGGGTAGGAGGGTGGGTATTGGAATGGACATGAACAAAACATCTCGAAGAATAACGGTTACAAGAAGTGAGTAACCGTTTTTTCTTCAAGTGGTTGTTCATGTCCATTCCAATTAGGGGACTCCCAAGCCAAGTTCAGGATTTGGGGTCGGAGCTGTTCACTGATTGGAGTACTGCTCTTCCGAAGGTGCTTAGTCTCTGGCCTGCTGGGTAATCGCATAATGTGCAGCGAAAGTGTGTATGGAGGATCACGTTGCCGCTCTGCAGATTTCCTGGGTGGGAACCTGAGCCAGGAATGCTGTCGATGAAGCCTGCGCCCTGGTAATGTGTGCAGTGATCGGTGCTGCGGGAACACCTGCCAGGTTGTAGCACTCGCGGATACAGGACACGATCTAAGACAAGATGCGTTGGCATGAAACCAGATGACCTTTCATCCTGTCTGTGACTGCCACAAACAACTGGACCGACTTTCTGAATGGCTTCGTTCTCTCGATGTAAAAGGCCAGCACCCTGCTGTCATCCAGAGAGTGGAGTCTCTGCTCCCTGCCGCTGAAATGAGGGTTAGGGTAGAAAACCGGGAGGAAGATGCCCTAGTTGATGTGAAACTGTGAGACAGTCTTTGGGAGGAAAGCAGGGTGAGGTCTGAGCTGAACCTTGTCCTTATGGAACATGGTGTAGGGAGGTCTGATGTCAAGACCTGAGCTCAGACACCCTCCTGGCCGAGGTTATTGCTACCAGAAACGCAACCTTGTAAGAGAGGTAGAGCAGGGAGCATCTTGCTAAAGGCTCAAAATGGCCTATGAACCTCGAAAGGACCAAGTTGAGGTCCCAGGCAGGGATGTGAGGGTATAACCTGTTGAACCCCCTTCAGGAATTGGCTGACCATGGGTTAGCAAATACCAAGAGGCTGTGCATACCCGGGTGGAAGGCCGAGATGGCGGCTAGGTGCACCCGTATAGGAGACAACAAGAGACCCTCCTGCTTCAGATGGAGGAGGTAGTCCAGAATGTGCAGCACGGGGCAAATGGTGCTGCGCCGACCAGAATGAGAATCTCTTCCACTTGGCAAGGTGCATGGCTCTCGTAGAGGGTTTCCTACTGCCAAGGAAGACCTGTCTGACCTGGTCTGAAACAGGAAAGATTTAACCATGGAGCTTCCACGCTGTAAAATGGAGGTGCGGGTGTTGGAGACATCTGTGATCTTGAGTGAGAAGGTCCGGGGAGCGCGACAAGGTAATCTGGGCTCCCACGGGCATGTCTAGGAGGGAATATGGAAGTGTACCAGTGCTGACAGGGCCAAGCCGGTGGTACCAGTATGACCCGAGCTCAATCTCTGCGGATCTTGAGCAGCACCTTGTGAACGAGCGGTATGGGTGGAAAGGTGTATAGGAGAGAACCTCCCCAATGGAGGAGGAACACATCCGTGCTGGAGCCCGGGCTGTGATTCTGGAAGGAGCAGAACTGTTGGCACTTCTTGTTGTGTCGCGTGGCAAAGAGGTCTATCGGGGAAACCCCCACCTCTGGAAGATGATAATTGCGATGTCTGGGCGAAGGGACCACTCGTGGCTGTGGAAAGACCTGCTGAGGTGGTTTGCCAGCTCATTCCGAACCCCGGGGAGGTATGACGCCTGCAGGTGAATTGAATGTTCTACACAGAAGTCCCACAGCATGAGGGCTTCTTGGCACAGGGGAGAGGAGCGTCCACCCCCCGATTTGTTGAAATAGAACATTGCTGTCGTATTGTCTGTCATGATTGATGCACATTGTCCGGTTAGGTAAGGACAGAATATTTGACATGCTAGGCGAACCACTCTCAGCTTTCTGACGTTGATGTGGAGATGTAGATCTGCTTGCGACCAGGGGCCTTGACTTCTGTGGTCTCCCAGATGAGCTCCTCAGCCCAAGTCTGATGCGTTCATCACCAATGACAGAGGTGGCTGTGGAGCAGCAAAGGGGACCCCTGAGCACACCTGCTGAGCATCGACCCACCACCAGAGCGAGTCGAGGACCGGGCAAGGCAGGGTCACGATCCTGTCCAAACTGTCCCGGGCTGGGCGATACTCTGATGCTAGCCACGACTGGAGCGGTTGAGGCCTGAGTCTGGCATGCTGCACCACATAGATACAGACCGCAATGTGCCTGAGAAGTTTCAGGCAGTTTCTCACTGTAGTGGTGGGGAACTGCATGATGCCTCGGATTATGTTGTTGGGGGCCTGAAACCTTGCCTGTGGCAGGTATGCCCTGGCTTGGGTCAAGTCGAGTACTGCCCCTATGAACTCTATCCTCTGGATGGGGGACAGTTGATTTCGCTTCATTTAGGAATAGATCCAGGGTCTCAAAGGTGGCTCTGGTAAATGTGACCTGAAGCTCCACTTGGTTCCTGGAGTGGCCTTTGATCAGCCAGTCATCGAGGTACAGGAACACCTGTACCTGGTGCCTCCGCAAGAGTGTGGCGACGACTGCCATGCAGTTGGTGAATACTCAAGGTGCTGCTGACAGGTTGAAGGGGAGGACAGTAAATTGGTAGTGGGTACCGTTGACCCCAAACCTGAGGTACTTCCTGTGGGGCTGAGTGATTGCGATATGAAAATATGCGAACTTCAAGTCGAGGGCAGCATACCAATCTGCTGGATCTAGTGAGGGAATGATGGAGGCCAAGGAGACCATGCGGTTTCTTTATGAACTTGTTGAGCTCTCGCAGGTCCAGAATAGGCCTGAAGCTGCCTTTGGCTTTCGGTATTAGGAAATACCGGGAATAGAAGCCCTCGCCCGTATGCTCCAGAGGAACCTCCTCCACTGCCCCTAGAGATAGGACCAACTGCATCTCCTGGATGAGTAGATGCTCATGAGAAGGGTCCCTGAATAGGGACGGGGAAGGTGGGTGGAAGGGTGGGAAGGCACAGAGTTGGATGGAGTATCCCCTCTCTACCGTGCGGAGCACCCAGCGGTTCAAAGTGATATGGGACCATGCACGGTAGAAAGGGGATAGTCAGGAGGATAAGGTAAGGTGGGGTAGATCCAGTCTCTGATCTGGTGTGCCATCCTCGATTATACCTTCAAAAGGACGATTTAGGGCCAGAGGCAGCTTGGGCTGGCCAGAGCCCAGGCCTAAGGATGGCTGATGCCTCCTCCTGCCACTCCTGTTCCTCCTCCAAGAATTGTCCTGTCGGTTCTGCTGCTGGAATCTCTGAGGAGCTTGTGGGCGGAAGTGTCTCCGCTGTGTGGCGGGAGTGTGCAGGCTCAATGACTTGAGGGTGGCTCGTGAGTCTTTCAGGCTGTGCAGCCTCTTGTCTGTTTTTTCAGGAAAAAAAGGCTCACCCTCAAATGGGAGGTCCTGAATGGTCTGCTGGACCTCGTAAGGGAGCCCCGAGACTTGGAGCCAGGAGCCCTTCCTCATGGCTACCTCAGTTTCCAATGCCCTACTGTTAGCATCTGTAGCATCCAATGCGGCCTGGAGGGAAGCCCAGGAGACTAGCTTCCTGTCTTCCACCAAGGCCGAGAACTAGGTTCGGGAGTCCGAAGGGAAGAGCTCTGTAAATTTGGCCATTGCCGCACAGGTGTTGTATGAGTTCCTGCTGACAATGGCCTGGTGGTTCGAGATACAGAGTTGCAGACTCCCTGTAGAATAGACCTTTCTCCCAACCAGGTCTAGATGCTTAGCCTCCCTGTTTTTTGGGGAAGGCCCTTGGAAGCCCTGTCTCTCACACTGGTTAGCAGCGTCCACAACAAGAGAATCGGGGGTGGGTGGGAGTATAAACGTTCGACCCCTCTGGAGGGCACGAAATAACATCTCTCATTATGCTTGGCAGTAAGTGGCAAGGAAGCTGGGGTTTGCCACAGGGTCTTAGTGGTGTCCACAGTGGTTTTAATAAGTGGAAGGGCAATACGGGAAGGTCCTGAGCGTGCGAGGATGTCCACCACGGGATCAGCCTCCTCGACCTTAATGCCCAGACCCTGAGCAGCCCTGCACAGCAACTGCTGTAGCACCCTGTTGTCCTCAAGCACAGGGGCTACGGCTGTACCTGTCAATGCTTCGTCCGGTGATGAAGAGGAGGAAGCGTTTATAATGAGTAGATGCTCCCTGCTATCCGCCCCCCGGGGATCCCGAGACTTTTGGGGCAGCGTTGGTGCTAGTGGTGCGCCTGATGGTGCCAGAGATGCAGACGCTGGACCAAGTGTTGGCGTCGCCATCAGTACGATGGGAGGAATCATCGATGGAGCCTGTGTTGATCCGCTCGCAGGCGCAGGGCCCAACGCCGACATCAGCACCGGGGCTGTCGATGCCTGCGTTGTAGTCGACGTCAACAAAGATGGCCTGGGAGATGGGTGTGAGGATGTTGCCAAGGGCGGTGCTGAGGTCTGTGCTGAGAACGGTTCTGGAGTCAACGACGGTGCTGCTGTCAGAGGCGTTGGTGTGTGGACAGGCACCAAGGGCAGATGCGTAGCCGATGGCGGGACAAAGGTGGCTGAAGCCACAGAAGATCCTGCGGAACGGTGACTTTGGGTTCCTCCCTGCCATGGGTGAAAGGCCCAGGGGGTCCAGAAGGGCCACTGAGGTGGGTTCTGCCACTGCAGAGGCCACAGTTGGGACTCACTCCTGTCTCTCCCAGACCTGGATCTGTGGCTCCTCCTTCTCCTGGAGCGATAGGAGTCAGACTCTGACTCCGACTCCAGGGTCTCCGAGACTGAAGACCATGGAGGAGCCGAGCCTTGGTGCCTTGAGCGTCAAGAGCTCAGGGAGCGGTTTTCTGTCCGAGTGAGCTGGTGCTGAGGGGGGGAGCGCCTCGACATCATAGCCAGCTTCCCTCTTGACTGCACCGGGGGGTCCACCAGCGCTGAAGGTTCTTTCCTCCTGGGGGGAAAGAACAGCGCCGTAAGGTGCAGGAGGTCCCAAGCGGCTTGGTAAGCTTCTGGTGTCAAAGGGAGCTGTAGCTGCTGTGTAGGGACTGGTGACCGGGGGCGGGGGCCAGATTCAACTGCCTCACTTGGGCCAGAGTCGACACGGCCCCAACGGGATCCAGAGCTGTGGCCCACCTGGGGTCTCACATCTCTTGGTTTAGCTGGAGGAGAGTGGCTGTCCAGCTTCCTTTTCTTCTGAGGCACCAGCGAGTGGTATCGGTGCCTTGAGGTGCTGTGTCAGTGTCGAGCATCTCGGGACGAGTCCTTCTCGGCGCCAAGCTTGACAACAATGCCGGGTCACTCTGTGTTGAGAACGAAGCATTAGGAGCCGGGTCCCCTGAGCCTGGATCGGCGTGGGGGCGTAGGGCTGTCTCCATGAGGATCACCTTAAGCCTCTGTTCCCTTTCTTTTAAGAGTTTTAGGTCGCAACTCGTGGTAGATCTTACAGCAGTCCTTTTGGTGTCCCTCTCCTAGGCACCGTAAACACGACGTGTTGATCGCTCTTTGGCATGCGCTTCCCGCAGGCCACACTGCTTGTTTTTAAATCCTGGGGACCGCGGCATATCACGGCTCGGGGAGACAGGATGAGGAGGGGAAACCCCCAACAACTCTGTACTAAGAACTCTAATACTAAGACGACACTAAGGTAACTATATACAATGAGTATAGAACGCGCTTGCTAAGCAAGGGCGAAGGAACATTCCAGCCAACAGTCACTGGCTGTAAGAAGGAACTGAAGGGGTGGCGGGTCAACAGGGCTCTATATTGAGCACCATGAAGGTGCAACTCCAGGGGGCGCCCAGGCCAATCTGACGTATGCTGCTAAGGGAAAAATCTTCCGGTCACCGTGCACATTTACGCGCACACACCTGATTGGAATGGACATGAACAAGCACTTGAAGAAGAAGCTGAATAGGATTCGGCTGTGTTACTAACTGCAAGCTGGCTGGCATGTTGGGGCTGGATTTCCCCGCTGACCCAGTGGCGGACTGCTTCACCACTGTTAGGGCCCTGGATTGGGATGCAGTGGAATGGGCGGGCCTGCGTCCCCCTGCTACCCCACATTTCGGCCAAGAGGCCTGCATTGGTCTGGCACCTGCCCGAGCTAGGACATCAGACAGTTTTGCTGGTGCTCTCACCACAGAGCTGATCCTCCTACCCCCCCAGATTGCTGTGTTGCTCTACCTGACTACTGCCCCACCCTGGTTGAGGGCCTTGGATATATAGACTGCCCACTGCTCTGCCTGCCTACAAGCCAGAGCCATTAGCTGAATATGGTCGCACCCTAACTGAGGGCGCCGGGCCTATAGACTTACTGATACCCTGCCCGACTGCGGGCCAGAAGCATTAACGCTGTGCTATCCCACTCTGGCTGAGGGTGGAGCTCACAGACCCATTTGCTGCCTGGCCTGGATTGCAGGCTTGGACCTATTACCTGCCACCTAATTTGCCCTGAATGAAGTCGCTCTAGGAGCATTGCAGCAAGAGGGCGTGATCTCCTTCCCTGACAGACAGGGAGAGAACTGAGACCACCTTACAAAGATGAAAGGGCAGTCAAGGTTGGGCAATGAATAAAGGACAGTGGATGGGAAGACAGAAGCAGGGAGTGGAGATTGCTTGAGGGTCTGGGGCCAGGGAGCAGGATTAAAGGAAATTGAAGAAATGAAATAACATCTCAATCTAAAGCTTTCTTTGCCAAGGAATGTAAAACTTAAACTACTGCTTGAGTTTTTTCTCCTTATGAATGTACTTGGGGTGGGCAGGGGCCAGGCCATGTGGGCTTCTGGCAGCTGTGTGGGTGGGTGCTAGAGGGAGTGGTGGATTTGTACTGGCATAGCTTCAGTAGCCCATAAACATACACTGGCAGCAGTCCACTGGAGCACAGCTCTAGACATTCCACTCCATGCTGCGCCTGCTTCCGAAAGCCCTGGGGCCATGCAAATCCTTCAGCATGTTGGGATGCCATTATATGCTTAAACATTAGAAAATCTAGGAAATTTGAATGCAGAAAACTTAATTGTGAACCAGTTTCAGTTGCCCCTCTCCTCTACCACAGAGCAATGCAATGAGAAGACACTTACAAGTGCCTTCCTTGTACTTCTCCTCCCCCCCCCCCCTGAAATAAATCTTACTATTACCAAAGTCAGTAACTTTAACTGTGACTCAGTAGGGATGCCAGCCTCCAAAACCCTACCAGGTATGTTGTTGCCAACAGGATTTATTTTTTTGCTGCTTCAGTTTGATTTTTCTATTACTAATCTGATACCCGTGTTTATTTGTCCACTGCTGTTGATGGTGAGAGGTATTTCTGAGTTGGACTAGTATGTTTGATAAAGTCAGTTTCCCTTTTAGTTTATTTGTAGTATGAAATTTAAGAATACTTCTGTATTGGTGGCATTCCTATGTTCCTGTCATCTCCTTGAGAAATCCTTGTGATATGTGGAAAAATGTATGAAATCTAATGTATTTAAAAATCAGTTGAGTTTTATCTGGGACTATGAATACTAAAATGTATTAGTCAAATGTGTATGGTTACTTCATGGTGTCGCTAAAGGGCAGAGTTAAGATTCTTTGGGTGACTTAACTATGCAATTCCATGCCAGAATGTGAGTTGGGTTTCTTTTAAGTTTTACTGAACTAAATTTCCTGGATTTATAATACTTGTTTTTTGGGATAACATCCTTATCAATAATCTAGGGTAAAATATATTATATGTATTGTCAACCTTAACTTCGTCTTAATGTAGTTTTTGTTACCCTAGCTACTAAATTGTGCTTCAGAACCTCCGCTTTCATTTAAATAAAAATAAGGTTTTAGTTCTTTATAATTGCAGCGAGAACCTTAAAAAATGTGATGTATACTGATGTAATATTGCCTTCTGAGTTTGCAGAAATCCTGAAGCAGAAGAACTCTCAACTACTTCATTCATCTTAGTCAGGGCTGTATGGACGTCTTGATTCCATGGCTGCGAATATATTTTTTCCAAGATGGCACAGAATTCAGCATTTGGCTGCAGCCTGATACTGTGTTCTGTTTCCTTCCCTGCCAGGATCTGTCAGCAGCTGCCTTTTGCTCTCCAGTTTTCGCAACATGGGAGAGTTTACTGGATTACAGTGCATGCTCCCTGTGCTTTTCCATGGAACCAGGTATTTGGGTCAGGAAGCCACAGCTGGAGTCCTTGCAGCCATGGAGAGCGGGAAGTGAAAATTGTAGGCTGGTAAGCTAGGCAGCCTGGAGAATAGTATAGCAGCTAAGGTCCTGGAAGCTGTGGAGATGAGACTCTGAAGCTGTCTGCATCTCTCTCTTTCCCTGGCACACATGGGGAGGAAGGAGACCCTTAGTTAGGATGCCTGGGCAACATCATGGGAGTGGAGCTGGGCTGCTTGGAGAACACAATGCACCCCCCCACCCCGCCAAAAAAACCCCAACAACAAAAAAAACCCTCACCCCCAAATCCATCCTTAAATTACTGTCAAAAATAATTAATGACTTTTATGTTAATGAGTATTTTCAACGGATCTATAGCTGTGTGTGTTTCTGTGTGGCAATGGGAATTAAGAGTATTTCCTGGCAGTAGAATAAACTAATGTTGCCACAGAACTTGGGAGTTAGTTCAGCAGATTTTGGTCCTGTTGTGCTGTGGAATACACAGTGCCCTGTCTATAGTTATGGTTTGCTGGTTGGAGACACTCATAGATATGAGAACAGAATTTAGGTTGTGTGTGTGTGTAGTCTGTACCGTACAGTATTTGTAGTAGTGGAAAAGGTTTTGGGTGGGCCACGGAAAGTGTGTATTGTTTGTTTTGTTTACTTTTGTGTTTCTGTATTGGGTATGTTGCATGTAGCAACTTTAACTGTTTCACAACAATTTTTTTGCTTGTGAATATGGTGTGTCTGACTAGAATTGTTTTAAAATGGGACGTGTTTTACACAAACATACTTGCCAACTTTAGCTGAAAGGATTTTACTTGCACATTCTTGGATAAAAGAAAATTTCCGTTGGGCAGTGATCAAGCATGAAAATTTTCATATCAAAAGGTGAGTGTTTTGCAAAAAGATAAACATGTGAAATAAGCTTTTAACTGAAATTGTTTTATAACCTTCACTGTAAGAAGTGTTATTGAGCATCTGCTGTAAGTTTACAGCAGTAATTTTTGTTTTTTCTGTGTTGGTAAAATTGTAATTGGGCAGCTAAGTTTAAAGTAAGAAAATTATAACTTAAACTGTAGAATAAATTAATTTTGCTAGAAAGAGCTTTTGCATCTTCAACCAATGCATATAGTCATTTTCAGACTTCAAAAGACATTGTAAATATGATCTGGACTTAGTGTTTTGAAATAATAGTATAAAAACTAGTTACACATATATCTAATTTTTTTTTCTTCTCTTCTGGTGTTGGAAATGCCAAATCACCAAGGTAGCTAGTATAAGAATGCAGGTGATGTGCATCTCTACAATAAGAATGCATGAATGAGGAGGAGAAAAAGGATTTATTGGTGGCAATCCATCCCTTGTGGTGTGGGGGATGGATTGAAGAACAGTGTGCCACCTTCTTCAGAGTATGGACTGGAATTATTGATGCTACCTTTCCACTTTCCTCTTTCAGCTGCTGAACCTCCATCTGAGGAGTTGTCTAAGCCTTTTTCCCGTTGCCTCTTCCCCATCTGCTCCGATTCATGAACTTTGTTTTAACGTCTGCCCTTCAAGTAGCTTAGCTCTCATTCCTGCTTCTTCCTATGGCAAAACTTTTCCAAACTCATTGCAAACATTTTTTCCACCTCAGTATGTGATCTGATAGTTCTACCAGCCCCATCTTTTAAGTAATGAGACATGGAAACCTTGTCTTAATAGCATCGAATTTAAGTTTAAATAGACATAGCTAGTGGACAACTACTGATAATTTGGTTGGTTATGGAGTTGACATTAACACTTCTTGTAGTATCGAATGGTGGCTTTGTTGACTCAGCTTGTCCTTTGCTGGTCAAGGATGTAATCATTTGAATGGAAGAAGAAAGGCTGAAGAGATGACGTGTATATACTCTACATTTGATCTGAAATGTAGTAGATCCCCAATTCCAAATGTGCACTCATTTGTTCCAGTCTTGTATGAGAGTCGGGGGATAAAACCTATAAATTCTACATAGTGAACAGAGGACACAGTTACACTCCAGAATGTATAATGAACTTCTGTCAGGCCTAGTATTAGAATTGCTGAGGCTACTTCTTTGATAGTATTAGTGTTCATCTCTGTTACTGTTTGTGTCACACCAAGGAGCCCTAATCATGGACTAGGAAACCATTGTACTAGGTATTCTACAAACACAGAACAAAAAGATGGTCCATGTCACAAAGAGAAGACAATCTAATAAGACAACAGACCCAGACAGGAATATAAGGAAACAATGAGACAGGTTTGTCTCATGGGCCGATCAGAGGTGTGAGTCGACGTCTGAATAGTGAATGAGAGATGCTGAAAGGTAAGGTGGGGATAGGTTGTGAAGGGTCTTTAAAGTGAAGACAAGCAGCTTATGTCAAGGAGGAGCCAGTGAACGGATGCAAGGAGCGGGGTGATATAGTGAAAGCGATTGCTAGGAAAGTGATCTTTGTAACAGCACACAGCATGGATATGAGTAGGACAAGATTATATTTGTCAAGGCCAGAGAAGAGGATGCTGCAGTAATTAAGTAATTGAGATGAGTCTGTATATGAGTTTGTTTTGCAGTTGGATAGGAAAAGCCAGATCTTAGCGATATTATGCAGAAAGAAATGGCAAGTCTTAGTTGTAGCTTGGATGTGAAGACTTGAAAAGATGTCACAGTAAAAGATAACACCTAAGGTATGGACCTGAATAACAGGATAGTGGGATTGTCCATACTGGAGAAGAAGCAGGGGAGAGAGAAGATTGAGGTCTGTTTTAGCCATTTTGAGCTTGAGCTAACTGCAAAACATCCATGAGGAGTTGTCAGAAAGCTGGTTTGGAATCTTGGCCTCTCTGAAACCATGGGATTGTCTCAAGTACAGTAGAACCTCAGAGTTATGAACACTTCGGGAATGGAGATTGTTCATAACTCTGAAATGTTTGTAACTCTGAACAAAACATTGATTATTTAAAAACTGTACAACTGAACATTGACTTAATTCAGCTTTGAAACGTTAGTATGCCGAAAAATGTTGCTTTTAGCCATTTAAATTTAAATTTAAACAAGAACAGAAACAGTTTCCTTACCTTGTCAAATCTTTTTTTTAAACAGTCCTTTGTTTTTTAGCAGTTTACACTGCACTGTACTGCATTTGCTTTTTTTTTGAGGGGTGAAGGGGTCTCTGCTGCTGATTGCGTATTTCTGGTTCCAAATGAGATGTGTAGCTGACCGGTCAGTTGGTAACTGTGGTGTTCATAACTGTGAGGTTCTACTGTAGTTTGATTCAGCTCATAGCAGTAGATACGTTCTAAATCTGATCTTTTTTGGCTGTGTTGAGCCATTGGGACTGAACATGAGGTATGAAATTATACTGTGGACCTTAGCCTCTTTTTTCCAATTCCTCCAGGTTGTGCTCAAGGTTTCTCCTTTTGAGGTGGTGAACTTATTTCTGAGCTCAGATAAAGAAATGCTCGATGAGGTCTTGGAATGCCTTGTGCAATTTTGTGCAATTCTGATGCTGATCTAGTGCAGTGGTTCTCAACCTTTCCAGACTAGTGCAAGCCTTTCAGGAGTCTGATTTGTTTTGTGTACACCAAGTTTCACCTCACTTAAAAACTATTTGCTTACAAACTCAAGACGTAAAAATACGAAAATGTCACAGCACACTGTTACTGAAAAATTGCTTACTTTCTCATTTTTACCATATAATTATAAAATAAATCGATTGGAATATAAATACTGTACTTGCATTTCAGTGTATAGTATATAAAGTAGTATAAACAAGTCATTGCCTGTATGAAATTTTAGTTTGTATTGACCACGATAGTGCTTTTTATGTAGCCCATTGTAAAATTAGGCAAATATCTAGATGTTGATGTACCCCCTGGAAGACCTCGGTATACCCAGGAGGTACATGTACCATTGGTTGAGAATCACTGATCTAGTGGAATAATTGAATCATTTGTTGTTCACAGCCAGTACAGTGACATTTAGATGACTGCATCATTCTCACAGGTTGCCCACATATACAGATGATCAGTGGTAGTGGAGAAAACTAAGTGCTGGTAGGCTCAGTGTGAGTCAGATCACATGTTACAGGGAATTTTTATGTTCCTGTGCCATGGCAGTGGTTGAGGTAAAAATTCTTGGCTTCCATTTTGGCCACAAAATCTGAACAATCAGGACCAGCAGAATAGTTGAGTCATACATTAACCTGGTCTGCCTCAGTGTGGTAAAAATTGAGTGAGTTTGTTGTGAGGAATGGACAGTTTTCTTAGGATGTCAGTTGGCTGCAAGCCATCTTAAGCATTTAAGTGGGAAGCATCAACTGAGAGGAAAAAAATAATCCATCTATTCTGATTGGTGTTCACTGAGTTTTACCTAACAAAGTTTCGGATGTTGACTAGTGAGTTGGCACCCTTCACCTTCCTCCCTTCCCTAATCCCCCAGCCTATGAAATCCATGTCTTTTATAACTGATAAAACTTGACAGCAATTGAGCCTGTTATACCCATCTTTCCCAAAAATCTTTACATCTTGGGTCTCATCTTGCCGCCCTCTTGTTCAATGTCTGTATGAAGCCACTGGGGAGACAGACATCCTGAGGTGTATTGTCTGCAATAGTCTAGTGCTTCTCAGTTCCAGATTTTTTTTTTTTAAGAACCCTAATGTGATCGATTTGATACTGGCCAGTAATTTATAAAGACAGTATGCTGACCTGGTTATTGGGATGTTTACTGCATGAGTATATTAGTTTAATTTAATAGGATGATATCGGGAAAAACAAGAGGAAAGGAAAGTAGGGCTCAAGATAAGCTGCCATTTAGCTAATACTTGAGGGATGTTGAGGGACAATGGAAAAGCCTGGGAGCACAGACTCTGGCAGATTAAAAAAGGAACACATTTTCAAGGGGGGGGGGGGGGGGAGAAGAGTTAAAGGGAATGAGACACTGATACAAGGACCCTGTTGCAGCTGTCTGAAGAAGTTAGGCCTGCCTAGGTTACCATCAGGAGATGGTAAGCCTTTAGGTAACATAGATGTGTGATCTGTTTTAAAAATCTTTCCCTAATGCTTTTTATACTAGGGCTGTCGATTAATTGCAGTTAACTCACGTGATTAACTGAAAAAATTAATCGTGGTTAAAAAAAATAATCGAAGTTTTAATTGCACTGCTAAACCATAGAATACTAATAGAAATTTATTAAATATTTTTGGATGTTTTTATACATTTTCAAATATATTGGATTTCAATTACAACACAGAATACAAAGTGTACAGTACTCACTTTATTATTTTTTATTCCAAATATTTACACTGTAAAAGTGATAAGTTTTTTCAGTTCACCTCAGACAAGTATTGTAGTATGATCTCTTTATCGTGAAAGTGTAATTTACAAATGTAGATTTTTTTTCTTGGATAATGGTTTTGTTTTTGAGTGCAATATAAAACTTTAGAGCCTACAAGTCCACTCAGTCCTATTTCTTATTCAGCCAATTGCGAAGAGAAACAAGTTTGTTTACATTTGCGGGAGATAATGCTGCCCGCTTCTTATTTACAATGTCACCTGAAAGTGAGAACAGGCATTTGCATGGCACTTTTGTAGCAGGCATTGCAAGGTATTTACGTGCCCAATATGCTAAACATTTGTATGCCCTTTCATGCTTCAACCACCATTCCAGAGGATATGCTTCCACGCTGATGAGGTTGGTTAAAAAAATCTGCATTAATGAAATTTGTGAATGATCTCCGTGGGGGAGAATTGTATGTGTCCTACTCTGTTACCCGCATTCTGCCATATATTTCATGTTATAGCAATCTCAGATGATGACCCAGCACATGTGGTTTGATTTAAGAACACTTTCACTGTAGATTTGACAAAACACAAAGAGGGTACCAATGTGTGATTTCTAAAGATAGCTACTACACTTGACTCAAGGTTTAAGAATCTGAAGTGCCTTCCAAAATCTGAGAGGGATGAGGTGTGGAGCATACTTTCAGAAGTCTTTAAAGAGCAACACTCCAAAAAAAAAAAAATCAACCTTCTGTTGGTGGCATCTGACTCAGATGATGAAAATGAACATGCGTTGGTCCACACTTCTTTGGATCGTTGTTGAGCAGAACCCGTCATCAGCATGGATGTATGTCCTCTGGCATGGTGGTTGAAGCATAAAGGGACATATGAATCTTTAGTGCATCTGGCACATAAATATTTGCGACACTAGCTACAACAATGCCATGCAAATGCCTGTTCTCACTTTCAGGTGACATTGTAAACAACAAATGGGCAACATTATCTCCTGCAAATGTAAACAAACTTGTTTGTCTGAGTGATTGGCTGAACAAGAAGTTGACTGAGTGGACATGCAGGTTCTAAAATTTTACATTGTTTTATTTTTGAATGCAAGTTTTTTGTACATAATTCTATATTTGTAAGTTCAACTTTCATGACAAAGAGATTGTAACTACAGTACTTGTATTAGGTGACTTTAAAAATACTTTCTTTTTTTTACAGTTCAAATATTTGCAATAAAAATATAAAGTGAGTACTGTACATTTTGTATTGTAATTGAAATCAATATATTTGAAAATGTAGAAAACATCAAAAATATTTAAATGGTATTCTATTGTTTAACAGCGTGATTAATCGCGCTTAATTTTTTAAATTGTGCAATTAATTACGATTGGTTTTTTAATCGCTTGAGAGCCCTAGTTTCTACTGTTAAGAATAAATTATACTTGGGTTTTAAAAAGGCAGTCACAGTCCCATCGCTAGATACCGTTGGTCACAGATGCATGAAGGGAAGATGTCTGAACTGAGTTGGACCTTTTGGGTAAGAAGAGCGTTTACACAGAATACTGTAGCCTGGGGAGGCTTGGTCTGAAAGTCAAAAAATTGTGGAATTGTATCCTGGGGAATAGGATAAGGTTCCAGTCCGGACACCTGAGGGGGTGCAATCAGAGACCAGAGAGGAGCAGCTATTTCTGTACCGGGACATCTGGTTCTGCAGTCTCATCAGTCTCAGGTGAGAGTGGATCTTGTGTACATGTACGTGTGCTAGCTTGAATAACAATAACCGTGAAGCTACAGCAGCACAGACTCTACGAACCTGCCAAGTACTTTGGGTATGTATCTGAGAGGGTAGCCTTTGCTGTTGGGTGCGTTGCTGTGGCTTCATTGCTAGTGTTATTCAAGCTGGTTAGATCTAGCTAGTTTGGGTATATCTACAGTTGCTGAAGTCACACCTTTGATTGCAGCATAGACATACCTGTAGGGTTTGTCTATGCTTGGCACTAGGGCTGTGATTCCCTGGCTCGTGTACAGATACTTATGCTAGCTCAATGAGAGCACATGGCTATGCTGTTGCGGCTGCACTACTGGTTTTTAGTGAATCATAGAAGATTAGGGCTGGAAGAGACCTCTGGAGTCATCTAGTCCAACCCCCTGCTCAAAGCAGGACCAACCCCAACTAAATCATCCCAGCCAGGGCTTTGTCAAAGCCTCTAAGGATGAAGATTCCACCATCTCCCTAGGTAACCCATTCCAGTGCTTCACCACCCTCCTAGTGAAATACTTTTCCTAATATTCAACCTAGACCTCCCCCACTGCAACTTGAGATCATTGCTCCTTGTTCTGTCATCTGAGACCCCTGAGAACAGCCGAGCTCCATTCTCTTTGGAACCCCTCCTTCAGGTAGTTGAAGGCTGCTATCAAATTACCCCTCACTCTTCTCTTCTGCAGACTAAACAATCCCAGTTCCCTCAGCCTCTACTTGTAAATCACCTGTCCCCTAATCATTTTTGTTGCCCTCTGCTGGACTCTCTCCAATTTGTCCACATCCTTTCTGTGATCTTTTCTGATAGTGCTCTTGCTCTGAGTATATACAGATACCTTTGGTCAGATGTGTTTGTACTTGGCATGCCTACCCTTGTCACTGCTGCCTGCGCTACTGCGGCTATGCCATTATTTTTAAGTATGCTAGCTTGATGAGAGCTAGCGTGAGTATGTCTGCTCATGCTGGAGAGTCATATCCCTAGCTCCTAGTGTAGACCTACCCTTAGATAGGGATTTAGAAGAAGGTGATCTCAAGCTCCATGTGATGCTCGTTGGTGGGGGAGAGCTTTTAGAAGACAGACCTGGTGTTTGAACCATAAGCAGTGTTTGAACCGTAAGTTAAGGGTATATGCCTGACTTTCCCAAAAAATGAGTGGCAGATTCCTGATAATTTCCAAGATATGGATGGCAGCCTGTGGATGTGACTTCATTTTCTAGAAGTGATTGTTGTGAGTTTGTAGCTACAGTTGAGTTCCATTTTGCACTTAAAGCAGGAATTCAGTGTTTTTGATTTGTGTGAGAAGTGTAGCACATCCCACCGCCCCCAACTTAGAATACTTACTCTTTAAGTACAGAATTATTTTTCAGTCTACAATTACATCTACTAGTTTCACTTGATAAATTTCTTAAAGGAAAAATTAAATAAACTGTCTTTTTTCTTTATCCTAAATATTCTTAACAGTGGAATAGTGGAGACACCACTAAGTTATTAATGGCTGTTGTATCTAAGTATTATGATTACATGGGCCACAGACTCACTCAGGTCAGTCTTAAATGAAGCCATTGTGATATTACAAGTAACTGCATCAAGTGCCACACTTCCTCTCCATCAAGGAAGCCACAGTTCTGTTGGCTGAAGTCACTCAGTAGTGTGAGGAAGACCGGACATTCATATACAGAGTTCTCATTGACAGATTACTTTACCCAACTATCACTGCTCTCCAAAGGCTCCGTAGCTGTGTACTGGCTGTTAGTGGTTGAAAAGCTTCAAATGGCATTGCTGCTTTGGCTGTATTTAGCATTGAGGCATCACTGGTGGTGGAACTGACACAGGAGTTCAGGGGGCATGCAGACATTAAGATTCAGGGTCTGGTTTCTCACTGCCTTCTTTTCCCGTAGCAGTAGTCTCTTTAACACAGCCCTCTGAACCAATGAGTAAATTGAAAATTAAGGGCCAAATGCATAAGTATGCCTTTGCTGCTTCATGGTGCTCTGGAGATGTAAAGCCGCTGATAGGGAAAAATGAAATGTTCAGAAAATCAGTAGTCTAATCTGGGACCAAAGATGCTAAAGTGCCTTAATGATAGTCATATGATAATTGCATGTTGTTGCTACAGGGCAGAGTTAAGGTTGTTTGGGTTCCTTAACTCTGCATTTCTTAAAAGAAATCTACACTTCTTAAATTAGGTTTAACCTTAACTCTCTATTTCCTGAATTTGTAATGCTTGGGTTTTGAAATACCTACAACATCTCTATATCATCTGAATGAATTACAAGTTTGTGTGAAAACGTATGTGTAAAAAATATTATAGTATTTTAAATTTTTCTCCTTCCCCCACATACCTTTCTTAAAGGGAAGAAAAAAGAACCCTGAGGTAATAGTTTTGTGGTTGTTCTCTTTGTGTTCTAGGGGTGAGTCCCACAGTCATTTCCTGTCTCCAAGAGTTTCACCCTTGTGGTTGACAGTTCCATTGTTCTAGTGAAACAATTGTCTTTGGACAGTCATGGTCATTCAGGAGGAGGGGATTCGTCAGGTAATTAGTTCCAATGAGAGCTTTGAATATACTACCAAAACCTTGAATTGGGGCTTGTCTACACTGGCACTTTACTGTGCTGCAACTTTCTCACTCAGGGTTGTGAAAAAACACCCCCCTGAGCGCTGTAAGTTTCAGCGCTGTAAAGTGATAGTATAGACAGTGCATCAGCGCTGCCCAGCGCTGGTAGCTACTCCCCTCGTGGAGGTTGGTTTGTTATAGCGACTACACAGGCAGTGCTTTAACGTTGCTAGTGAAGACATACCCTTGGAGTGTCTATTGTACAGGGAGCTGATGCAAGGAGTGGAACAGTGAGGTGATTTGCTATTGGTAGCTTGTATTGCTGAGAAGGCAGGATAGCTGCATTTTGAAACTACTGAACCCTTCCCCCCCCCCCTCCTCCTCCCAAGGTCCTTACCTTCATTCCTAGGAATAATGAATTGCAATATTTAAGTCTCAAGATGATTTGCTGGTGCATGACATTTCTCATTCCATCTGTTCAGTTTTAAACACCCACAATTTTTTCTTCCATAGTGTTGGCCCCATATCTGTAATCTTCCCCAACCCACATTTTATTTTGTTGGGCACATTTCATTTATTTTAGCATGGGGTTGAAGGAGGGTGGTTTATTGTGTTTTTTTGTAATATGGTACAGTCACCTGATTTTCCTCAAAATGAATGAGAAGTCCTTTTATAAATACTAATCCTGTTCTTGAGCTTGTTTTTGGCTCTTCCTGTATTTTCGACTTGTAAGAATTTCTTATTCCATTAAATAATGCTATTTAACTTAAAATGCGTGTTGCTTATACTTTAGCTTGTCACTAAAGTCTTCAATCACTATTGATTATTTTTTATCTTTTTACTTTCACTTTGTTTTTGTTTTCTAATGACACATTTCCCACTTCTCCTGGAAAAGACAGCAGATCAGCACCAGATGTCACTAATTACTCCAGTCTCTTAAAATGCAGGCGTGTTTTTGTAGAATTCGTCCTGGAAAAACATGTCTCCAGCTCTGCTGAAGAAGAAATTTTTGATTAAGAACAGCACAAAAATGACCATTTATCATTTTAAAAAAATCTTTTAATGTGGCCAGTGCATGAAATTTCAGTGAGTTTTAACTACATTGGAAGTGTGCATGGTCTGCCTTACTCTGTTAAATCACTCAGGACACAAATATGATCTGACACACAGTGCTATATTTCCTAAAGGATCCAACCAGACTTTCTGGTCCTTAATCAAATGATATTCTTAGTAGTTATTTTAAGGATCTTTCCGCTTGTTTCCTCCCTCTTCCCGCCCCCCCCCCCGCCCATCGTTGGGATACTGTGTTCAGTGACTGTCCTGTTGGCTGAGATGATGACTTGATTTACAACTCATTAGAGCTGTTTGTAAGTCATCTTAATTGGTTTTGCTTGAGAACAGTATGAGCTGCACCCTCTGGACTGTTCATATTGCCACTACAGATGGCCCCCGGGTTACGCAAATGCGCACTTACAAAAAAAGTTCTGTAAGCTAGAAATAGGAGGTTTTTTTGATTTGTTTTTTGCATAATTGTCAGGTATATGTTTCCAACTTACGCAAAATTTGAGTTACGCAAGGCGTTCCGGAATGGAATGCTTGCGTTAAGTCTGGGAGCATCTGTACTGTGATGCAGGCCCATGAGCACACTGATTCTTTGCAGTGGCAGAGCAGGGTACTGCCACTAACCAGCCATGCTGACCTCTGGATTACATTGTTTGCCTTGTTAATGAGGTTAGGAAAAGAATGCAAGATTCTAATTGTATTTCCTTTCAGGCCTTCTTGAGAGAGAGTAGTAAGAAGTAATTTGGACTGTTTGGGACTCAAAGGCAAGAGTGTGCTTTGGAAACCATATCCAGGAAGGGGACTCTTTTTTGAATAGATTTAACACAATTTAAATTAGATTAACTAGAAACTTTTTACTTGAGCTGCTCTTAAATTATTAACACCTATGTTCAAGTGATTATACATTTAAAAGTATTTTGTAGTTTGCTTAAAGGAACACTTGAGCTGTTTTAAATTGACTACAATTTAAAGAAATTATATTTTCTGACAGCATCATTTAAATGTCCTGAAACTTTTTCTTAAATTTCTTTTATAAGCATTCTTCTTGCTGATTAGAAGAAAGTATCTTGGACTTGAGAAACATCATGCTTATAGGGGCAAGGACTGGGTGTTTTGTTGTTGTTTTGTTCTGTTTATACAGCACAGTGGGGTTCTGGTTCATCACTGGGGTGTTTAGGCACTATGGGAATATAAAATAGTAATAATCACCAGTAATGATTGGGCTCATCCCTTCTTTCTTCTTTATGTATACGTTTGCCAGTTTTCTCTTTGCTTTCAATTTGTTTCAGATTTGCTGCTGTTTTTCCAGGTAAAAATTCGCTTTCAGGGCCTGTGTGTGTGTGTGTGAGAGAGAGAGAGAGAGAGAGAGAGAAGGCATGTGAAGTCTTTGCAGGACAGTGAAGAATGAATGATGATATGCTTTGTGCATGAGATATGAACTACAACTGAGCCATCAGTAAAACACTGAAACTTACTGAAATTATATCAAACATGCAAAGCAAACTGAAAAATAATTTTTTTTAAAATTTTGTTATCAATTATAGTAATCTATGGGGTTCTAATAATTAGTTACAACATTTTCTGATAGAAATATGATTTTTCAATAAAACCCTTGCCGTAGCCACGTGAATGGGCTTTATTCAATTTGAATCCGTTCACTATAACATAGTTGCATATATTGGTCCACATTTCAGTTGGGTTTTGAAATGTGTAGCTCTCCAGTGTGTTTCTTGGCTTGTGCCTTGAAATTGTGTTTAAGTTGAAACAGATGTTTGCTTTTTAGGTCATGCAAAGTATTCTTTTCATTGCTTGTTTTGTTCAAGTAAAATACACTTCATTCAGGCTGGTTTAGTTACTGAGTGTAACTAGTGAGTTTACAAATCAAATTTATTATTGAGTGTACTTACTGTTTTGTATGGTGATGAGTGCTTTCGGGAAAGGTGGTGGGGATGTTCACTATCACAGTAGTTATGTTGATATCTGTGATGTGCAACATCAGGTCCTTCCTTTACCAAAGCTTGACTTTATTTGATGGATTGCAATATTCACTTTGGGCTTGATCTGAATGTCTGTCCTATTTTAGTCAATGATAAATTAGCTTGAGAAGGGCTGCAGGATCATTGTTTTCTTAAGATTTCTCTACGTGAGAGACATGGGTTGGTTGTTTTTTTTAATAATTTTTTTAGTATAACCTATGGTGTGAATTTAAACAGGTCAAGGCATACTGGTGTAATGTTCTGTGTAGGTACTCTTATTCTGGTATAAGTGGCTTTTTCAGTTTAGTTTGTTTCTTGGGATGAGGTTTAAACTAAACTGAAAAAAACCACTATTATATTGGAATCCGTGTTCACAGAGGGGCTTGTACCAAAATGCGTACTATGTCCTGGTTTATAGTTAAAATTTAGATCAACTTAGCTAAATCTCTCAGGGGTGTGAAAAATTGGATACTTCTGTCCAGTACAGCAGAATGGAGGCAATTATGGTTTTCTGTTGTCATGGTCACTTCAGCAGACATGTCACCCTCAATCCATAGAGGAGAGCAGATGTTTCCTTTTGCTATCTGTGAGAGACTGTTTTGCAAAATGTTTTTTTAATCTTGGGTAATAAGTTTCCCTTTGGTTCTTTTTTCCTCTAGCAGTTTTCTCTCTCTCCCTCCAGCTTGGCCTTCCTCTGTAGGGGAAATATTCTTAATTGAAGCATGTTGTGGAAGACTGGGAGCTCCTAGTCTGGATCCACAGTTCACTACTTTGGTTGAGTGGCTGCAGCAGCAACAGAAAAGAGCTCTTCCTTGTGCTTCCTCGCTCAGAAAAGGAATTTTGGATTTGGATTAGAGTTCATTGCTCAAAGAAGATTCTCTTAGAACTGGAGGGTTCCTCCAGCATTTATATCTTGTGAGGATAAATAAGGCAGGATACCTACTTCCACATCAGTAGTTTAGTTGTCTCTGTCCTAGTGTGCTGTACCTATATACAGGTACAGCATAGTGGGTCTCATTCAATAGATTCAGCAAGGAGGTTTTGACACTAGCCTATCTCCTTTCAGTATAATTATTATGCTTCCTTTGGGTGACACTGCTCCACGTTCCTGGTGAACAGTTCCTGAAACATACTGGGGAGAGAAGTATAGCAATTTTTGAACCAACACGACTAGTCAGCTTCTCACCTTCACCTACATCATGCCACAAAGCCTGCAAGACAGTTTAGTAAGATAATGAAAACTTCAGAGTCTCATATATACATCATAGAAGCACAGGCAGCCTAACAACAACAACAACAACAACAACAAGGCTGCTCTCAAGAGCAGTTTAGGGAGTATCCACAATAGTAACATTGGCAGTACTTCGCTACTGCTTCTAATCTAAAGCACTACCAAGAAGTAAAACCAATGCACCACTCCAGCTCCACAGAAGCAAATGATCGACCTGCCTGGGGAACACAGCTCACAAAAAAGAGACCGCTTACTCCACCACTCTACTAGTTATGATTTTCATGACAATCCATCATGCTGTCCAGGCTTGCAGAGCCAATGGCTTGTAGAACCAAGCACCCTGGGTCAACATCTTGCCTTGTAACTAAGCAGTCATGACCCACAGCTACCAAGAGAAAAATATTAAAATGCAAACAGACTGCAGCTGTAAAGGATAGGATGTGGGCAAATAGAGCTGAAACTGAACCAAAGTAAGCCCCTTCTCAGACTTTCTGGATGCAGCCTACTAAAGGGAATTGTGGGGTAACCTTCTTGAAGATTAATAATGTTTCAGTCAGGATTCTGTGGCAGCTAGAATTTCCAAATGACTCAATAGACCTAAGACGTGAACACTTAAAAGTTCCTGGTGGGAAGTTGAAGGATTTGGAGTTCTGGAAGAACAAAGCAAACCATTTCTCCGTATGTTCTCATATTCCACAGTTTTGGTGTCTGTGCCTGTCAACTTTTCATCTTTTCATGAATGGAGTTATTTCCTCTAAGTAACAGTCAGAGATTATTTTGTATAGTAAGCTTTTGTGTTTCATGGATGCAGTGAGTAGTTTTTCAAATTACATCAAGTTTCTACTTCCGTTCACTTTTTTGTGGAGGCGAGTTAAAAAAAAGTCTCAATTGTAGATATTGATACTGTGGAATTTTGATGTCTATTGTGAGTTGTATGTCCTCAAGTGATAAATTTTTTTTGAACAGTTGTCTGAATTTTGATATACTTACAAGTTCCCAAGTGTTAGCGCTTCCCTGGCTTTTATTGGGGTTAAATTCTATATCTACTGTGAGTGTTAGAAGCAATGGGCTTGGGCATAGCTTTCTAAATAAATTTATCCCAAGTTCCTTTTATAAAAGGGTGGTTATATATTGATTTTGGTCTATAGCATTTCTTCATAAGATCCTGTGGTGTTTTATTGAACAAATATGAGCTTGTTCTATCTCTACCCAGCGCTTATTAAGGTTTGCTGTTATGCAGTACATCAGGTTTCTGATCTGACTAGGCTGAAAATAGTGCTTAATGTTTGGCAAAGCCACTCCTCCCTTTTGCCATGGCAAAGTAGATTGCTTAGCCCTGGGGTTCTTATGTCCCCAAATGAATTTGTATATCATGGATTGTCATTGATCTAAAAGATTGCCTGGGACTAAAACTAAGAGTGTTTGGGGAAAAGTAAAATGTAAAATATTAATTTTAATTGCCACAATTTTGCCTAAGCATGAATTTTCATATTTTGACTAATGTTTTGTTTTGGTTTTCTTGATCAAAGGAGTAGAACTGATACTATGTAAGTCTTGCCATCTTTTAGAAATATATATTCTCAGGTATCTTATTGAAGTAGTTAGCTATTTGTATTTATCTTTTTATATCTTTCTGTAGGTCAGAACCCACAGCTACATCCAGGAGTTCTGACTTGACATTGTTTATTTAAGTCCAGGAGTTGAACCATTAAAAATTTTGGTTCAGTTCTCGTTTGGGTTTATCAATATTTCCGTACTCTCCGGTTCAGTTCCGGATCAGACATTAACCTAGAATTATGGTTTGGTAACGCATTCCACCTGTTTGAACCCGTTCTGATGCATTTCCTGCAGATTAATGTCACATACTCATATGCTTGCATTGTAACTCGTAGCAGAAGAATACAATGATAAATATTTTTCACCATAGAAAAATTTATTTTATGAACAAGTTATTTGCACACACTAGTACAACATCCTTCAGAACCCTGTCAGTCATATTTGACTGCTGAAGTGACAAAATGAATTCAAGCCCAGAAAATGCCATTTCTACACTAGTGTGTGTAGCAGGAGCACCAAGCATGATGGTAGCCAGTTGATATAGTGCAGGTCTTGTTATTTTTTTATATTTTCACTTTTATGGATGAGGCTCATCAATAAAAGAATCCAGGAAGGGACTAACCTGTTTTTTGGCCTTGCTTCGACCAAAATTTGTCTCTTGCTTCTTGGACTTCTCACATTCTTTGAGGAAAAGCTTAGGGTCGCATCTGACTGTCTGGACATATTTAACTGAAAGTCAGTCAGTTCATCATTTGGAATATCAGATATGGGCTAATTGGGAATTATTACAGTTTTAGTTAGATATATTTTTATCTTTTTCTTTGTCCTCATCTGAGAAGCAGCAGTTTGTACTGGGGTCAAGATAAATGCAGGATTAAAATGCATCATTGTCCAACATTTTCTCTCAGCTCTTCATTGAGGCCAGTAGTTTTTCAGTAAAAGGTGAAGACACCTTTGATGGGTTGAGTTGGCATTTTAGCTAGGCTTTGTAAAAATCACTTAGAGTAAGTTCTTATTGAAGTGTCTTTGTTAATTTAGCAGGCTTTAGTGCTGCCATATTTTTAATGGCCTTCCATTTTGTCACTTATATAAAGGTCTTGGTACATATCCTTACAAAAATCCTTGAGCTCTAAGAGTCTTTCAGGCATATCACACATGGAATGCCATTTAGTTGGACAATCTAGGATTGACTTCTTTAAATTAAGCTTTTTTGTGATCACTGTACTTGTTGGGTTCCTAAGCCTTTTCCAAATCAAATATGCTTTTCCAGCTATGTGATTCACAGAGCATTCTTTCATAATATCCTCAACAGCAAGATATGAGCAGAACAGCGAACTTCTCATAGAGTAACTCCTCTAGCACCCACCATGTGGAATTCTGTCTCTTTAATCATCTGAAACTGGTTTTGTTGTGTAACATCTTCTGGAGTCTCTTTCACACGCTCATCAGTTTCATTTTGTTTTTCCTTTTCTTCCTGATCTGCAATCACACACTTTGATAGATTGGACAATATTAGCTGCATTATTAGTAGAACTGCTTCAGAGAACTTCCATAACAAATTATGACTTAGAGTATCATTGCCTGCAGGTGTTAAGAAGGCCTCTCAGTGATCTGCTTCATAGCAAACATGCAGAGGATAATTTTTCCATCTCCAATATACTGCATATTAACTCTAGTATGGATCTATCGGGATGAGTAACACAGTCAGCTTTCAAAGAAATAAGCTAGCCTTTAGGCCTGCCTGTTTAATTTAGTGACGTACTCTGGTTGCAAGGTCAGCAACTTGGTCTTAAATATTTTCATCATTTATTGACTGTTGACAAAACGTTCAAGGAGAGCGTTAAGAATATTTCTGAAGCCTGAATCTTCCATCAAGTTAAAAGGTCTACCATTCACTGTTGTTAATTTTGAGGTAAGCTTCAAGCAAAAGAGACTGACTAGTCTTCATTTTTGTCTTGCTTTTCAATATAGAATCTAGAGTACATTTGTTTGAGGACTAAATCATTTTTCTGCACAGAGGGTTAGGATTATTTCCATCATTGTGTGAACTTGTCTCACTTCGGGATAGCTTACTCATAGACTCTAAGGTCAGAAGGGGCCATTATGATCATCCAGTCTGACCTCCCGCATGATGTGGGCCACAAAAGCTGACCCACCCACTCCTGGAAGAATTCTCTCCCTTGACTCAGCTGTTGAAGTCCCCAAATCATGATTTAAAGACTTCAAATCGCTGAGAATCCTCCAGCAAGCGACCCCTGCCCCATGCTGCGGAGGAAGGCGAAAAACCTCCAGGGCCTCTGCCAATCTACCCTGGAGGAAAATTCCTTCCCGACCCCAAATATGGCGATCAGCTGAATCCCGAGCATGCGGGCAAGATTCTCTAGCCAGACCCTCTGGAAAAAGTTCTCTGTAGTAACTTTTAATATCCCATCATTGACCATTGTTGCTGATTACCAGCTATGGCACATTATTGACCTAATGACTAAAATCACTTTATCCCATCAAACCATCCCCTCCATAAACCTATCAAGTTTAATCTTAAAGCCAGAGAGGTCTTTTGCCCCCACTGTTTCCCTCGGAAGGCTGTTCCAAAATTTCACCCCTCTGATGGTTAGAAACCTTCGTCTAATTTCAAGCCTAAACTTCCCCACAGCCAGTTTATATCCATTCGTTCTCGTGTCCACATTAGTATTGAGCTGAAATAATTCCTCTCCTTCCCTGGTATTTATCCCTCTGATATATTTAAAGAGAGCAATCATATCCCCCCTCAACCTTCTTTTGGTTAAGGTAAACAAACCGCGCTCCTCGAGTCTCCTTTCATACGACAGATTTTCCATTCCTCGGATCATCCTAGTGGCTCTTCTTTGTACCCATTCCAGTTTGATTTCATCCTTTTTTAAACATGGGAGACCAGAACTGCACACAGTACTCCAAATGAGGTCTCACCAGTGCCTTGTATAACGGAACCAGCACCTCCTTATCCCTACTAGAAATACCTCGCCTAATGCATCCCAAGACCGCATTAGCTTTTTTCACGGCCACGTCACATTGTCGACTCATAGTCATCCTGCGATCAACCAGGACTCCAAGGTCCTTCTCCTCTTCCGTTACTTCCAACTGATGCGTCCCTAGCTTATAACTAAAATTCTTGTTATTTATACCTAAATGCATAACCTTACACTTCGCACTATTAAATTTCATCCTATTACTATTAGTCCAGTTTACGAGGTCATCAAAATCTCCCTGCAGGATATCTCGATCCTTCTCCGAATTGGCAATACCTCTCAACTTTGTGTCATCCGCAGACTTTACCAGCGCACTCCTACATTTGGTTCCGAGGTCAGTAATGAATAGATTAAATAAAATTGGACCCAAAACCGAACCTTGAGGAACTCCACTGGTAACCTCCCTCCAACCTGACAGTTCACCTTTTAGTACGACCCGCTGCAGTCTACCCTTTAACCAGTTCTTTATCCACCTCTGGATTTTCATATTGATCCCCTTCTTTTCCAATTTAACCAATAATTCCTCATGAGGTACCCTATCAAATGCTTTACTGAAGTCGAGGTATATTAGATCCACCACATTTCCTTTATCTAAATAATCTGTTACTTTCTCAAAGAAGGAGATCAGGTTGGTTTGGCACGATCTACCTTTCGTAAAACCGTGTTGTAATTTGTCCCAATTGGCATTGTCCTCAAGGTCCTTAACTACTTTCTCCTTCAAAATTTTTTCCAAGACCTTGCATATTACAGATGTTAAAGTAACAGGCCTGTAGTTACCTGGGTCACTTTTTTTCCCCTTTTTGAAAATAGGAACCACATTAGCTATTCTCCAGTCAAACGGTACCACCCCCGAGTTTACAGATTCATTAAAAATTATCGCTAACGGGCTTGCAATTTCTCGCGCCAGTTCCTTTAATATTCTTGGATGAGGATCATCCGGTCCGCCCGATTTAGTCCCCGTTAAGCTGTTCGAGTTTGGCTTCTACCTCGGATATGGTAATGTCAATCCCCACTCCTTTATTCCCATCAGTCTCGCTTCTACTATTCCTCAGCCTTTCATTAGCCTCATTAAATACCGATGCAAAATATTCATTGAGATATTGTGCCATGCCTAGATTATCCTTAATCTCCACTCCATCTACAATGTTAAGCGGTACCACTTCTTCTTTCTTTGTTTTCTTCCTATTTATATGGCTGTAAAAGCTCTTGCTATTGGTTTTAATTCCCCTCGCAAGGTCCAACTCTACACGGCTTTTGGCTTTTCTCACTCCATCTCTACATGCTCTGACCTCAATAAGGTAGGTTTCTTTGCTGATTCCTCCCATCTTCCATTCCCTGTACGCTTTCTGATTTTGCTTAATGACCCCTCTGAGACGCTCGCTCATCCAGCTCGGTCTAAATCTCCTGCCTACGAACAGTTTTCCCTTTCTCGGGATACAGGCCTCCGACAGCTCCTGTAAATTCAACTTGAAATAATCCCAGGCTCCTTCCGCCTTTAGATCCCTAAATATGTTAGTCCAATCCACTTCCCTAACTAGTCCTCTTAATTTATTAAAGTTAGCCCTTTTGAAATCGTAAACCTTAGTCTCCTATTTAATTCTGTTAATCTTTCCATTTAGTTTAAACCGAATTAGCTCATGATCACTCGAGCCAAGGTTGTCCCCTATAACCATTTCCTCAACGAGATCCTCACTACTCACCAAATCCAAATCTAAAATGGCATCCCCCCTCGTCGGTTCAGCAACTACTTGATGAAGGAAATCAGCTATCACGTCTAGGAAAATCTGAGCCCTATTATTGTTACTAGCATTTGTTCCCCAATCTATATCCGGGAAGTTAAAGTCTCCCATGATTACACAGTTCCTATTAGTATTTACTTCCCTAAAAACGTTAGAGTTCTCTGTCCATATCCAGGCTAGATCCTGGCGGTCTATAGCACACCCCAAGCATTATCCCAGGGGAGGCTCTAGTAGTTCTTTTACCCAATGTGAGTATTGCCCAGACAGACTCCGTCTTATCCATTCCATCACTTATTATTTCTTTACAGTTTACCTCATTATTGACATACAATGCTACTCCCCCTCCTTTACCTTTGATCCGGTCTTTCCTAAACAGCATATACCCTTCCATACCTGTACTCCAGTCATGACTACCGTTCCATCACGTTTCAGTTATTCCTATGATATCCGGTTTCATTTCTCGGACCAGGAGCTCTAATTCCTCCATTTTGTTACCTAGGCTTCTCGCATTGGTGTATAAACATCTTAATTTATGCCGTTTGGCCTCTCTCACATTTGTTATCCCATTTGCTATGGACACTGTACTGCTAGTATGACCTATTAGTCTAGTATCCATCCTCCCCCTCCTCCTTATGTCCAATCTCTTCCCCCTGGCTATATCCGTTCTTATCTCATTGTCCTCCCTCTCAATGTTATAATCTGGTGTGGAGATTAACTGGACATCTCCCAACCGTCTCCCCCAAATTCCTAGTTTAAAGCTCTTTTGATGAGATGAGCCAGCCTTCCTCCCAGAAGTCTATTTCCTTCCCTACTCAGGTGAAGTCCGTCCCGTGAGAACAGTTTTCTGTCCCCGAAAGCCTCCCAGTGGCCATACATCCCAAAGCCCTCTTTATAGCACCACTCCCTTAGCCAACTATTTATCATCACAATCCTGTCACCCCTTTGCTGCCCTTCTCTAGGAACAGGCAGAATCCCACTGAAGATGATCTGAGCCTCGATTTCTTTAAGCATCTTCCCCAGCTTGGCATAATCTCGCTTGATTTTCTCTAGCGAGAACCTAGCCGTGTCATTCGTTCCTACATGAAGGATGATCAAGGGGTTCTTACCTGCTCCTTTTAGGATCCTTTTCAGCCACAGGTCCACATCCCGTATCTTAGCGCCCGGTAGACAACACACCCTTCTATTCTCTGGGTCTGCCCTGGTCACAGGCCTGTCCAACTTCCTCAGTAAGGAGTCCCCAATCACATAAACCTGCCTTTGCCTGGTGACAGTGCGATCTACTAATCTATCCCCTGTTCCCTCTAGTTGCAACCCCTGTCTATTCCTGTTTTCCCTTATAATTCCCCTTATGCCAAGCTTCTCTTGAGGAAGGAAAATACATTCATCTGGGTGATATCTTTGTATGTGTCACTGTAAATTTAATGCATGTGTTCCCATCAGAACTGTCCTGAAATTACCAATTGAACAAATAGAAATATTCTTGCCCTGGTCAAGTGAGAACTTCCTCACAGAATTTTTTTGACCCCTATCCATAGTTGCTTGAGGGATGTAAGAAAAGAATAACAACTGAATATTACATTTTTTGTCTTCCCCCTCAAACATGGAGCCTGAAGCTGTCACCGCCAGTGTATCATGATGATCAGTGGAAGGGAAACAGAGTTAGGGCCTGTTACCAAGGACGCTGCCGGGGCTAGATAGGAACAGCCTCAGTTTGGGTCTGGGAGTGGTTCAGCAATTGGGCCAGAGCAGTGCACTGTGTTTCGTTGATTCTACTTGTTCTTCTTCGAGTGATTGTTCACGTCCATTACACATTAGGTGTACGCGCGCCGCGTGCACGGACGTCGGAAACTTTTTCCCTTAGCAGCTCCCGTCGGGCTGGCGGGGCCCCGCTCCAGGGTATATATATCCCTGCCGACCCGACCACTCCAGTTCCTTCTTACCGTCCGTGGCGGCGTTGGAACAACTCTGTCTCTCGTCTGAGAGTGTCCCTTAGCAATAGTCAATTAGAGTTCTAACAGTTATCAGTTAGTTGTTGTAGTGTTTAGTCAGTAGTTAACAGCTCATTAGAGTACTTAAAGTTCCTGCCGGGGTTGTTTGTTCAGCCCCGGCACCGGCCCCGGGCGGTGGGGTATGCCACACGCCCAAGGCTTCAAGGCTTGTGCCACGTGCCGTAGGCCCATGCCATTGAGCGACCCCCACGCTTCGTGTCTTCGTTGCCTGGGGGAGGCTCACCAGAAAGAGCGCTGCAAGATCTGTAAGGCTTTTAAGCCCAGAACTAAAAAAGAGAGGGACTTTCGCCTTAAGCAGCTGCTCATGGAGACGGCGTTACAGCCCTCCACTTCGACGGCACCGTCTGCCTCCGTGCGGAGTGCCCCTGCCTCGGTGCGAGAACCGGCGCCGGTGGGTCATCCGAAGACCGCGGCACCGACCCAGCGGGGAAATACACGACGCCGATCGTCTTCGCCGGCGAAAGTGAAGGGCCAACCTAAGGCCCGAGGTCGCTCCCCGCACAAGAGGGCGGCACCGGTAAAGACCTCGAGTGCCCCTAAGGCCGATACGGCCCCAACACGGACTCCGGTAGTGGCTCCGGCGCCGAAGGGCCCGTCGAGCCCCGGGATGGGCGCGTCGAGCGAGGAGGAAGGGCTGGAGGAGCTTGTGGAACAGCCCTCCACTCCGGACACGTTTGAGGCAGCTAAGGACCTCATTGCCTTGTCCGTCGAGGCCCCGGCACGCGCTGAAGGCGCCCCGCCTATGCTGCCGTTCCAGGGACCGGTCCCGGTCGAGCTCCGCCTCGGTGGACTCCCGGTTGCCCTCGGCGCAGGAAGCACCGCAGCAGTCGGGCTTCAGCAAACGGTCGGCACCGACTCAGCAACCAAGCACGAGTCGGCACCGCGAAGCATTGGCGGTTCGTTACCCGAGGCCGACCAGCCGTAGCCGTTCCCGGTCCCGAGATCACCGGTACCGTTCCAGGTCGGCAAGGCACCGTTCCAGATCCTGGTCGTGGAGGCGCTACTCCCCAAGACCAGACCGGCACCATCCGACGGCGCCACCGTGGCCTTCCAGATCACCGTCAGTGGTCTCGGGGACTGACTCAGACCGATACGGCGGGTATGCCCATAGGTCACAGGACAGCAGGGACTACGGTCAGTCCCAATGGGGCCAGCCGAGCCAATGGCCATTCTGGACACCCTGGGCCTACCACCAACAAGGGCCCCCATCGAGAGCCTCGAGATCCGGGCCATCCCGGTACCGATCCCGCGGCACCGCCCGCAATCGTATAGGGAGGCAACGGTCTCTAGACCACCGGAGCGGGAAGGAGTGGACTCGGCACCGAGTACGGTACCGTCCCAATCCCACGCTGCGGGTCAGGCCGCAGAGGAACAGTTGGCTGACGCAGGTTTACAGGACAATGAGGATGGGCAGAAGGCCCCGACCTCTTCCTCCTCGCCAGATGAGGCGGTAGTGGGCACACCGGTGTCCGGCCCTCCCCCGATTGACCACCGGGCACACCAAGACCTGCTTCGCCGGGTAGCCCTCAATCTGGGCTTGCAAGCGGAGGAGACTGTAGAGCAGGATGACCCCATGGTCGATATCCTGAGCCCAGAGGGCCCCTCCAGAGTCGCACTCCCCATTATACGGACAGTACAGTCCAACTATAAGACGGTGTGGCAAACACCGGCCTCCAGTGCTCCAACTGCAAAGGGAGTGGAGAGGAAATACTTCGCCCCATCTAGAGGGTTTGACTTCCTCTTTCTGCATCCATCCCCCTGTTCTTTGGTGGTCTCGGCGGTCAATGAAAAGGAGCGGCATGGCCAGCAAGCTCCTGCCCCCAAGGGCAAGGAAGCCAAGAGATTGGACTTGTTCGGGAGAAAAGTCTATTCTTCGGGGGGCCTTCAACTGAGGATCGCCAATCAGCAGGCGATTCTAAACAGGCACAATTTTAACTCTTGGGCATCAGTCGCCAAGTTTAAGGACTCCCTCCCTTCTGACGCGCATCAGGAGTTCAAGGCCCTGGTGGATGAGGGAATGGCAGTGGCCAAGACCTCTTTACAGGCCGCGCTAGACTCAGCAGACGCTGCCGCTAGAACAATTGCGTCGGGAGTCGTGATGAGACGTTCGGCGTGGTTGCAGGCTTCAGGTCTCCCGCCGGAGGTGCAGACCACGCTGCAGGACCTCCCGTTTGAAGGTTCGGGCTTGTTTTCCGACCAGACGGATGCCAGGCTACATAGCCTTAAGGACTCCCGAGCGACCCTTAAGTCGTTGGGTATGCACACCCCGGTAACGCAGCGTAAGCCCTTTAAACCCCAGCCGCCGCAAAGGCAATACCATCCTCGACCCCGACACGAACCGTACCGCCGTTGAGGTAGGGATAACAGGCGGAGACGTAACAATACGCCTAACCAGGGCCAGAGTCACGGCCAGGGCAAGCCACAGCCAGGAAATAAGCCAGGCTTTTGAAGTTACGCCCGAGGACAGCGTACCGTATCCCATTTCGGATCCTCCTCTGTCTTTCAAAGACCGCCTGTCCCATTTTTACCGGGCATGGTCGCGCATAACATCGGACCAATGGGTCCTGCGCACAGTGAAGGCGGGCTATACCCTCCAGTTTTCCTCGCCCCCTCCCTGCCATCCCCCTTTCCCGTCCCTCTTCAGGGACCCTTCTCACGAGCAACTTCTCAAGCAGGAGGTTCAGTCCCTTCTCGCTGCTGGAACAGTAGAAGAGGTTCCAATAGACCTGAGGGGAAAAGGATTCTACTCCAGATACTTCCTGATCCCCAAGGCAAAAGGAGGCCTCCGTCCTATTTTGGACCTGCGCGATCTAAACAAGTTTCTGATCAAAGCTCGCTTCCGTATGGTCTCCCTGGGAACTATTATTCCATCCCTGGATCCGGGGGATTGGTATGCTGCCCTCGATATGAAAGACGCCTACTTTCACATCTCAATCAATCCGGCCCACAGACGTTTTCTGCGCTTCGTCGTCGACCAGCGCCACTTCCAGTTTACGGTCCTGCCCTTTGGCCTGGCGTCAGCACCACGAGTGTTCACAAAGTGCATGTCCGTGGTAGCAGCCTTTCTTCGAAAGAGAAGGATGCGTGTATTTCCGTACCTGGACGATTGGCTACTCGCGGGCAGGTCGGAGGCCGAGGTCCGGTCTCACATGACGCTGGCCCTGCAGACGTTCGACAAGCTCGGCCTCCGGGTCAATGTGCCCAAGTCCACGTTAGTCCCCACACAGAGGCTGGACTTCATAGGTGCAACCCTGGACTCGGTAACCGCACAAGCGAGCCTACCAGAGGCACGGTTCAGGTCAATTCACAGAGCCGTAAGCACAGTCCTAATGTTCCCCACGACAACGGCAAGGTGTTGCATGCAGATTCTGGGGCATATGGCAGCTTGCACACACGTGGTCAGACATGCCCGCCTGAGGCTTCGGCCCCTACAGTTGTGGTTCGCCCATACGCACCGCCCCAACAGAGACCCATTGGATCAGGTAGTCACGATCCCAAACCAGGTGCTCGGCTCGCTACGCTGGTGGCTAGATCACCAACAGGTATGCGAAGGGATCCCCTTCGATGCCCCACAGCCCACTCTGACGTTGGTAACAGACGCATCGGACTTGGGTTGGGGGGCACACCTGGGAGAACTGCGGACCCAAGGGCTGTGGTCCAGAGAAGACAAGCTGCTTCACATCAATCTGAAGGAGCTAAGAGCGGTTCGCCTCGCCTGTCAGACCTTCCGCGCCACCTTAAAAGGTCACAGCGTGGCAGTCCTGATGGACAACACTACCGCCATGTTCTATATAAACAAGCAGGGCGGGTCACGGTCTTCTCCCCTCTGTCGCGAGGCACTCCAATTATGGAACTTCTGTATAGCCCATGCGATACACCTCATCGCGACGTATCTTCCGGGGATTCAAAACGGCTTAGCAGACCGCCTCAGCCGATCCTACCGAATGCACGAATGGACGTTGAGGCGGGACGTCCTGCATTCGATCTTCCGGAGGTGGGGCTTTCCCCGGGTGGATCTATTCGCCACCAGGGACAACAGCCAATGCCCTCAGTTCTGCTCGTTCCAGAACCTCAGCCGGGGGTCATTAGCAGACGCTTTCATGATTCCATGGGGAGGGAGCCTGGGATATGCCTTCCCTCCATTCCCACTCATACACAAGGTTCTCCTCAAAATCCGCAGGGACAGGGCGACGATCATACTTATCGCCCCGGCCTGGCCACACCAGCATTGGTTCACGTCCCTGCTGGAGCTGTCAATAGCCGATCCAATCACCCTCCCCCTCCATCGCGACCTAGTCACGCAAGACAAAGGTCGCCTACTCCACCCGAACCTGTCTTCGCTACATCTCACGGCATGGCATCTCTCTGGCTGAATGATGCAGAGCACAGGTGCTCTCACCAAGTCCAGCAAATCCTCCTTAATAGTCGGAAGCCCTCGACAAGAGCGACCTACCTGGCAAAGTGGAAAAGGTTCTCCCACTGGTGTGAGCCTCAACGCATACAGCCTTTACAAACCTCGGTTCCGTCGATCCTGGACTACCTTCTGCACCTAAAGAATCAAGGGCTTGCGCCCGCCTCTATTAGGATTCACTTAGCTGCAATCTTGGCCTTCCATCCGGGAGAGTTGGGAGTGTCAGTGTTCTCCAACCCCACAGTGGCCCGATTTCTCAAGGGGCTAGAAAGGGTGTTTCCCTACTCGCGCCCGCCTGTCCCGACGTGGAGTCTGAACCTAGTCTTAACAAGACTCATGAGTTCCCCCTTTGAGCCCCTAGCCACTTGCTCCCTTACGCACCTCTCGTGGAAGGTGGCGTTTCTCGTGGCCATCACTTCGGCCAGAAGGGTATCGGAATTGAGAGCCCTCTCTTCGGAACCACCCTATACAGTGTTCCATAAGGATAAGGTGCAACTGAGGCCGCACCCCAAATTCCTCCCAAAGGTGGTAACAGTTTCACATGGGGCAGGACATTTGCCTACCAGTGTTTTTTCCTAAACCCCATACGGACCCTCACCACTGCAGCCTACATACCCTGGATGTCCGCAGAGCGTTGGCTTTTTACCTGGAACGGACCAGGCCGTTCCGCAGATCGCCCCAGCTGTTTGTTGCTATTGCGGAACGTATGAAGGGCTTGCCTATCTCGTCACAGCGCTTATCGGCATGGATTGTGCATTGTATACGCACTTGTTACGAGCTCGCCAATGTTCCAGCCCCGGAGATCCGGGCCCACTCGACTAGAGCCCAAGCGTCCTCAACGGCCTTCTTGGCGCAAGTCCCTATCCAGGAGATCTGTAAGGCAGCCACCTGGTTGTCGGTGCACATGTTCACAGCCCACTACGCGATCCATCATCAGACCAGAGAGGACGCGATGGTTGGTCAGGCCGTGCTACAGTCAGTTGTATCTTGACTCCTACCCACCTCCAATGGTAAGCTTGGGAATCACCTAATGTGTAATGGACGTGAACAATCACTCGAAGAAGAAAGAACGGTTACTTACCTTCTGTAACTGTTGTTCTTCGAGATGTGTTGTTCACGTCCATTACACTTCCCACCCTCCTTCCCCTCTGTCGGAGTCTCCGGCAAGAAGGAACCGGAGTGGTCGGGTCGGCAGGGATATATATACCCTGGAGCGGGGCGCCGCTCTGGCGGGAAGGGGGGGGGCCTGCCGGCCCGACGGGAGCCGCTAAGGGAAAAAGTTTCCGACGTCCGTGCACGCGGCGCGCGTACACCTAATGTGTAATGGACGTGAACAACACATCTCGAAGAACAGTTACAGAAGGTAAGTAACCGTTCTTTTAAGTCAGTCAGCTCAAAGATTTAATGTAACTGAAAACATTCCAACATTCTTGTAAGATTAAGAATGAAAGAGAAAGTTATTAAATACTTAACTTTGAAATATAGGAACCCCAAAAAGCAGCCAAGAAAAGCAACAGGCCTTAGTGTTTGTTTGTTTTTTAGTAATATTTCTTTGCCTGTATTAAACAATTAAAGATTATAAACTGTGGAACTGGCAAACCTTAAAAAACGAACAAAAAAACCCAATCAAAATACAATAATTCTATTCTGGAAAAAAATTCATCTGACCTACTGGACAGAGGAGAGAAGTTCTAGGTCCTGCCAGCCAGGGAGGTAAAGTGATAATGAGTTTGCAGAGAAGAACTGCTACAGAACCTCTATTCCTTCAGCTTCAGACTGAACTCCCTTACCTCCCTGCCTTCATCTTTCTATCATCCTGCCCCCCGTCACTCCTTGCCTCCTTCAGGAGCCCATTCCTAGTATAACAAAATAAGTCACCCTGTGCAGGATGGCTGGTGGAGTGACAGCAGGAACAAACTTCAGCACCAGGGTAACACAGCCAGGAACAGAGTGGAAGAGCAGTGGCGTCTTTCAAAACAAAGGTCCCGTAGTCCATACTCCTCCTGCCTCATCCACCATGTCTGAGGCCTGAGTTACTGGCCCTAGTACTTAGCTGGAAGCAAGAGGAGTCAGATGGCAGGGAGGTGTTCTGGGAGTTGTAGTTGATTTCCATGGCCAGTCCTCTACCTAGGCATAACAGGCAGGAAAGCTACCAATACCAGAGCCCCTCTCTTCCTCTCCTCCCTCTCTTCTCATCTTCTCCAGTGGCTTGCTGGGAAGTATAGTCCCTTCCCCTCTCTCTATAGGGTTGGAGCAGAGAGAAATGGTTCCTCAGCAACCTTCCTCAGCACCTGATTATTGAACCTGTTGTTTTAAACTGGTTACCAATTTTTCTTGGTTTGGTTCCAGTTCAGGCTTAATGTGACTGAGAGGTTTTCAGTTCAGGTTCACTCAAAAAACCTCTGAGTGTTCAGGTTTGGGTTTTGTTTGATTCCCTCTTAAATCCTGACACTTTACCAAATTTTAAGATTTCTACTTGCTTTTTTTAGTAGCGTTTTAGCTGGATTCGTAAAAAATACCATGGCATTAATTTAATCTGGTTTAACATCTAGGAAGGATTTCAGGGATTTGAACTGAGAAATTAGCCCACCAAAATCTTTAGTGACAGTGATGCCTCTCTTAACTCCCTTCCTCTTCTGGCGTGCCTGGGCCTGGTGGCCCACATCCTGGATTTTTCCAGCTGAGTCTGCTTTGCAGTCTCTCTGCAACTGAGAGTTCCTTTTCTGGGAATATTTCTTAAGATTGGTCTCTTTATTGGAGTACCCATCTAAGTTAGAAGAGGCTTTTTGAGGAGTTGTAGGAAGCTGGGGAGTCACTGTGTCCATGGATTGTCACCTTCAACATGGAGCTAAAGGCTCAAGCAGCCTTTGAGCCCTGCTGATGTCACTGCTCCTGCACACGATATTTTTAATAATTTGAAGATTTGCAGCATCAACTTTTATTTTTTTAAATTTAAGGCCAGATTCATCTGCATGCAGTGTCTGCTTTATATACTGTGGAGGACCACAAGGGTATCTGAAGAATATTTGCTAATTAAGATGGATTTACAGCTGCTTTGCATTATCAGAATAGTGCAGTGTGGCTAGTGTTCTCTCCATTTCCACTTCATGCCTCTGTTTTTTCCTTTTCCTCGTCATCCACATCCCCCAACTTCCTTCTCCCTTGTATCTTTCTTGTTGCAATAGGTAGTACCAATGCAATAGGTAGTTCTAAAAAAAGAAATGTTTAGGATTAAGGGTAATTTTTTGCCTTTCTTCATAGCAAAGTTTCTCTTTCAGAGGGAAACTATTTCCATCTTTCAAAAGTTCTATTTTCCATTATTCTTAATGGAAATGAGGCCCCAGACTGCCCTTAGCAAAGATGGGCACTGTCTTTCAAATTTATTAATAATGAGTGTGAAGCCAAGCTGCTCTCAAGGAAGATAGTGGCTTCCTATGATGTAAGGAGGCGGAAATGAGCACTGTGAGGATTAAAAGAGGCAGCAGCTATTTTTGCTAAAGGGTAGCCTGTGGTTTCATTCCCTTTGAGAATAATTAGGAAGCAGCAGCTGTGTGAAAGAGGACAATTTGTGAATTTTTCTGAACAACATTATTCTACATCTTCAGAAGAGCAACAGGAGAAAATGTCTGCTAATCCTAAATTTTTTTTTAATAAGTGACTTATTGCACTGGATATATTCAAGGTTGATTTTGAATTCATATTCAGTTTGTGTAAGCATTCAGTAAATGACTGAGATTTGGGACAAAATTTGACAGTGCTACATTTCTTAAAGGACTAATTCTTAATTTCTTAGCTCATAGACTAGTGGATTTATTTGCATATTCTCAGAAAATCAGTACAGTATATGAAGAGTAAGTACTGTGATTTTGAGGAGAATTAGTGTAGTTGATTGAATCCCAATTTTTAAGTACAAAACTCAACTCATCCACAACAATGTAGCTATGTCCAGCACCTCCATAATGATCACATGGTATTCCCCTCCCCCCAAGAACCCCTTTTTTGTTCATTGCACAGTTTGGATGGTGTATAGTGAATGAGAGAAGTTATATTTGTATTCTGACTGTTCAGTGAGTGGACCTCTGCCTCATTCACTGCAGTCCAGTGGGGAGGGATAGCTCAGTGGTTTGGGCATTGGCCTGCTAAATCCAGGGTTGTGAGCTCAATCCTTGAGGGGGCCACTTAGGGGTCTGGGGCAAAATCAGTACTTGGTCCTGCTAGTGAAGGCAGGGGGCTGGACTTGATGACCTTTCAAGGTCCTTTCCAGTTCTAGGAGATGGGATATCTCCAATTAATTTATTTAATTTTATTTATTTATTTAGTCCACCCACCTGCATACTGACTGAAGCAGACATCTTCTGGAGCACATGGTACACAGTCAGTCTAGTCCTATCTATCTATATGGATAAAATTTGGCCCAAAATGTGAGAGTGGTCCACTAGACCATAGTCAGCCTTGTTCAGTGCATGCCAATCCAAACTGTGCACTGACGGTAAAGGGGATACTGTAAGGGAAAAGTCTTCAATTACATATTAACAGACTATCATAAAACATGCACAGTGGGGCAGAATGAGGTTGTATGGGCAATTCTTGACTTAATGCTTCACTTTGTGGCCTTAACAGTCTTTTTAATGTAACTGTTTTTACTTTTTTTTCCACTGTGTGGTTTAAAAAAATCTTCTAGAATAAAGCAACTCTGATCTCGAAGCATCTGCCAGATGGTACTAGAAATCTGAAAAAAATAATCTCATTCCATATATACTTTGAGATGAAAATTCCACTCACTGTTGTTGTACATAGTGCCAATGTCACAAAGGGAGATTATGAACACTTTTAAACAAATGCCAGAAATAAAGTTCACTTGATGTCTGCTTTAAGTACTTCGACCCCACTAATTTTCAATTTTCTACTCAGGACCACAGTGGTAGTGTAATAAAGGTGCAAAATGCTTTTTACAGAGGCAAAATTAGTGTTCACTTGTTCTCAAAAATGGCAACCTCTTTTGTTCAGACTTTAAAAAAGCTCTTTGATCTGTGTCTTGAGACCAAACTTAGAAAATTTGAGCCTCAAATGTGGCAGTTGGACTAAATTATTCAAGCCACTTAGAATAGGAGCACTTAGGTAGCCTTGACTATAGTTGGTGCTGTCTACTCCTGGTGTAACAGAAATCTTTATGAACTTTGTGGTTTAATAATTATTACAGCTATTTATAGATGATACTTATGTTGGAGCAGAATCTGAATGATTTGTTGCCAGCAGTATGATCGATGATAATGGCACAATATCAGTTTAAGCAATGTCATAAAATCAGGAACATGAATGAAACAGAGCTGGAGCTACCAGGCTGTTATATAAAGGACCATGTCTAGTCTTTTTTCTGTCTTTCCTGGACAGTAATGTTTTGCTCTAGGTTCTGATTTTCTAACAAGTAAACTGTCATAAATAGAAGCTAGTTAACATACAAAATAAATTAGTATGCTTACCTCATGTCACTTTCATGAATTTGTTGAACTCATTGAAGTATATCAAATATACTACTTTTGTGTGTAGTTGTATGCATACTTTATTTAGTTTGCTCATTCAGTGTGATTTCCTGTGTCTTGGCTTTCAATACAAGGAGTGGCCTGTAATAGTTTCATGCTTTCAGTACAACTGTGAATATGGATAGTACTTTTTAAAATGATAATTTAGGAAAAGTAACAGAATACTTACTTGTTTTAAGATTACTGAGAAAGTATGGCAAGCTATAGTCCCAGAAATAAATCTATTGGAAGTTAAAAAAAAAAAATGAATGTTAAAAGATTTTGCACAACACTCAATACTACTTAATTGTTTTTCTTCAGTTTTATTTTACAAGTTTGAAATTAGAATGTTGTAGTATTCAGAAAAATAATTTAAAAATCTTAACAGTATGGTAACAATAAGATTCTTCCTCCAATGTTAACTTTGCCTTCATCACTTAATGGTGGATGAGCCCTACTAATTGCAACATAGAGACTTGATTTCTCTTCTTATGTACATGAAATACATTAAAGTGGTGTCTTGTATGATGATGCAGGCTGTACCTACCTGTCTGGTTTTTACTGACTAATGGGATTTCCCAGACCAGCTCTTTGAGGATGTGCATGATATTGAAGGAGTGGGGCAGGACTGGATGTCTGTGGCCTTTGTGTTCAAGGAGGTTGTGAAGAACATTGATCACTGCTATGTACAGGGATAAATTATTTTTAAGTAAGAATGTTACGTAAGTGTTTGCACTATTTGAATACAAGTCAGGCTAAATGAATGTTTGTGTGTGAACTGTCATGTTTACAAAAAAAATTGCGTGACTCCTATATTTACAGATTTTACTATATGGTAATTTGTCACCCCAAGTTCTGCATACTAAGGCTCCATCACTTGAATGATGTGACTGTTCTAAACTTATTCCAGTAAAAATGTTTGTAATGGTATATAGTGATATTAAAGATTTTTACATTACCATTGTGAGAGGAGGGCGGGGAATGACAGAAATATAAGCTACAGGGGATGGTTGTTAATGTCAGAGTGGCATGCTGATGTTGCTTCATTTCCCCCCACCCTTTCATCTCCAGTAGGGCAATAGCCAAGTGGTTGAGTTACTCAGCAGATTGCTGATAATCAGAACCTTTTCACTCACCTTCTGTTATCTGCTATGTCGTAAACATAACAAAAGTGCCAGCTCATGAGGTAGGCCCTAGTGGACTCCATACCAATGAAGATCCTCAGCAAAGCCGCTGGTATGAGACCTAATATTCTGTTCAGACTGACAGATGAGTGAAGAAGTGCATATAACATACAAGTCACTTTAGATAACTCGTCATGCCCCCTCTCCCCCAAGTTGTTGAATGATTTTAGTATGTGCAACTTAATACTATGGCCTGAAATAAGATCGTTGGATTCCTGTTTAGGTCTAACACTGAATTTCCTTGATTTTGTATGTAGACTGTTGTTTTGAAAAGGCACCTCAGTAATTTCAATTGCTTCTATTTTTTGTTTCTACTGCTGGAAAATTTTTGCCTTAAATATTATTGGCCTTTTTCCATTCCTAAAGTACTAAAAGAAATCTATTATAGCTCTTTAATTTATAAAATCACCATTTAAACTTGTGGTACTTCATAATTTTATGGAACCAAAGCAGTCTAGACTCTGTAGCATAGTGGTGAAGTTGAACTTCTGATTCAGAGGAACAAAACACTGGGGGTAGTGTAGGATCTACAAAACTAGTAAGTTGTGTCTACTCTATCTCCTTTCACTTCCTCCCACATTGGCTATAGAATGGTAGTGGTTCCTTTAAAAAATAGAGAGGAAAAAAAGTGACTTCTAAATATAAAAATAGAAACAAATGCATAGTTTGAGGATCGCTTAACACCCTAGAAAAGTAAACAGTCTTATGTTCTCTTTTGAAAAGTGTAATAAATGCTGACAGTTTACTATGTGACAGCACTAATAATACATGATTAGAATTGACCTATAGAACAGTTTTCAAAGTAGCAGCCGTGTTAGTCTGAATCCGCAAAAAGAACAGGAGTACTTGTGGCACCTTAGAGACTAACAAATTTATTAGAGCATAAGCTTTCGTGGACTACAGCCCACTTCTTCGGATGCATATAGAACAGTGAGATTTATACAGACGCTCCCCGGGTTACGCAAGACCTGACTTACACAAATTTTACCATACACAAAAAGTTCCATAAGGCATAAATAAAATTTCTGAGTTGCGGAAAATATCATGTAGCGTATGGGAACGCAAAGTACTGTATTGCTACTGCTGTATTCCTCCGCACACCACATCTCCTACAAAGGAAGGCGTTGCGCTCTCACAGCCTCTCAGTCTTGTGTTGTTTTAGTGATCTGTATTTCTGTTATTTCACCCTATTATTACATTCAAATCATGCCTGTTTCCTCCTCCTCCTTCCTCATCTACAAATTAAGCCCATTGTCATCCACCACCAAAATGCAGCCTTCATTGTGCCAGGATAACAATAGGATTAAGGTAAATGCAATATTTTTGTTGTAATTGTTTGGTTTTATGCTTGCACAAAATAAGTTTCCGACTTAGTAATTCAGGTTACGCAAGGCTTTCCGGAACGGAACGATTGCGTAAGTCGGGGAGCATCTGTAATTAAAATTTCTTTCCTAACAGGGACATACTTGTAGTGAAGTACTTGTAAAATAAGCAAAATAAAGATTTACTTAGTTAACATAGGATAACTTTTGGTTTCTGGTGCAAAAGCCAGATTAAAAGAATTTCAACAGTACTTGCCAGATGTATGAATATTATGTGGCAGTGGAGGAAAAGACTTTGCTGAACAGAGTGTTCAAAAATTTAGGTTAAGTTTCTTTACTTATGTAAAACATTGGTCTTTGTTTGGAGCTTCTTCTGGTGCTGAGAGAGTTGTGTAGCTCCATTGATTGGTTCCATGCAGTGGAAATCTGACCTTTAGCAGATGTTTGAGAAATTGCCAACTTTCAGCAGACCTAGGTGGTTTTTTCCTTATGTCGACAAGAACCTCTCTTGAGTAATATGCCATGACAATGTTAACGCTTCTTAATACTAGAAGCTTTCTGAAACAAGGCAAACGTTTTTCTGAATTGTTTGTTTTTGTAAGTTTCTATATGTAAAGTTGTTGGCAATTTATCTGCTCAGTTGCACAAAATATTTTGGGATTTAAGTATGCTTGTCAAAAAAAAAATTAGCAAAGGAATATAGATAAAATTTTGAGGTTTTGGTTTGTCAGCATTCTTGTTACAGCATTAACTTGGGGTGAATGCTTTTAAAGAAAACAGAAAAAGCTCAATAGGAAAAAAAAATAAATGCAGCAATGAAACATATCCCATCTGGAGCTTTTGGCTATGAACAGGATGTTGCATAACTCCATGTGAAGCCTGCTCTCAAGAGCAGTATTTTAGGGGATGTAGGAGACTCAACTGCTTAGTTGTGGGAGTTTTAATGTGAACACTACAAGCTCTGTTTTCTCCAACTCCACCAGTTAGCACTACAGGAAGGGGGTGGGATCTAGTGTGAGATTTGTGATGAATAACTTGACAGTATCAGCAGTTGCCAAATGGGACCTTTCCTGCAGGTGCTACTTTTTCCTAAGGGGTTTACAATTTTTTTTCAATGTGTTACATAGAGTAAGAAAAAATATATTATAAGAATTAAAGGTTGGATATGGAAAGATAGAATGTCAACAATGCATATTTCTAGTCTTAGCTTTGAGGCGAGTCAGTGAATTGCATAAAAATTGATCTTGCATTGGCAGTAAATGTCCAGTATACTTACTATACATATTGAATTTTATGTTTTAGACCTAAAACAATGTATTACGACTTCCACTTACATTCACTTTTGGTTCCAGTTACTTATCCATTATATCTGTAATTGCATTATAAGTATGAGTAAAAATGTAGTCACGTGAGGTGTGCTTAAGATAAGGTGTTCTATCCTGTTACTTAAAGGTGGTGTGGTTCTCTGTCTTAGAAATGATCTAATGGTGTATTTATAATCACTGCAAAAAAATCTTAAATTAGGAAGAGAAAATGGCATCTGAAATAATTGAAAGGATTTGAAATGTTCTCATTTTAAAAGCTAGTATATAAAATTAGCACCTCCTATCTGAATTTCTGTAAAAAGGTGACCTTAAAAGGTTGCCCCATAAGGAGGCTATAGGAAACCACTCTGGCATGGCCTGTGTTTAGCGTACAGCATGTATGATGATACTGTGGCACCTTTTAATACTACAGTATATGTGCACCTATATTATATATTGATATAGTAGAACCTCAGAGTTACGAACACCTTGGAAATGGAGGTTGTTTGTAACTCTGAAATATTCATAACGCTGAACAAAACGGTATGGTGGTTCTTTCAAAAGTTGACAAATGAACATTGACTTAATGCAGCTTTGAAACTTTAATATGCAGAAGAAAAATGCTGCTTTTAACCATCTTAATTTAAATAAAACCAACACAGTTTGCTTAACTTTGTCAAATGCTTTTTTTAAACTTTCCCTTTATTTTTTTAGTCGTTTGTTTAACACAGTAGCATACTGCATTTGCTTTAGAGTGTGTGTGTGTGTGTGTGTGTTGCTGCTGCTGCCTGATTGCGTACTTTTGGTTCCAAATGTGTGGTTGATTGGTCTGTTTGTAACTCTGATGCTCTATTATACTTCTACATTTTTAGCCACCTGGGTTTATTTTGCAGGTTCTGAAATTGGCCTGTATTACATTGGAGCTTGCTGCCCTATAATTGGCTTAAAAGTCTGTATTATCATATCAAAAAAGTGATATAAGTATCCGTCTCATTTTGGTCTTTCTTAAAGTTGCCATTTGTTTGGGATGGGGAGCAGCTATATTTATTGACCGCATTCAAAGAATACTGCAGCTGCATAGTTCGGGGGCTTGGATATAGCTGATATTATGACAGTGCAGTAAATAAATAAAAATTGGTGCTCAAAAATCTTGATACTACCAATACAGAGCATTTCTCCTTAAACACATTTAATTGGTATTAAATAATGTTTTCATAACCAAATAGAACAGTGGTAATCCACACATTGTTAAACTACACATTTTTAATCAGGATTTAAAAAAAAAAAAAAAAAAAAAAAAAAAAAATCTCCCCACATCCCAAATTTACCATGGATACTGAAGTTGGGTCTTTCATTGATAAATCTACTGTGGTTATAAAAGTTAAGTCTCACTGGTCGTCTATGATGTACTGTAAAGTTATAAATACAATTTAGGAGGGGCCAAGCTGGACTATCAGACATATTTTCCAGCTTGAGACTGTCTCCATATTGGATGTCAAAAGGCCACTAGAAAGGATCTGCTAAAGTCAAGGTAGAGACCTTGGCGCTCATTCCTTATTCTTGTGTGTATTTTTGGAAACGGATAAAGGAGAATGGGTGAATCCTTACACCTAGTTCTGGTTTTCCTTTTCTGTTTTTATAAACACCTCTATAATACCTCTGAACTCTCTCTCTGATAATGACTTCCATGGTCAAAAAATTTATTTCTCCCTGAGGGACCTATGGGACAGACACCTGCTTCTTCACTTTAAGGTTAAATCATGAACATATGTCCAAAAGTAAATAGTTCTCTTGATACATGTATCCAGCACCTTTCATTCCCCTGATTTATTACAAACAATAGAATTGTTGCATGCAGCTTAGCTGTAGAGGAAACGTTGAGATTGGTTGAGTTACCCCTGTATTAATAGATTCTAGGACTGGAAGGTATCTTGAGAGGTCATTGAGTCCAGTCCCCTGCCCTCATGGCAGGACCAAATACTGTCTAGACCAGGGATCGGCAACCTTTCAGAAGTAGTGTGCCGAGTCTTCATTTATTCACTCTAACTTAAGGTTTCGCGTGCCAGTAATAGAATTTAACATTTTTAGAAGGTCTCTTTCTATAAGTCTATAATATATAACTAAACTATTGTATGTAAAGTAAATAAGGTTTCAAAATGTTTAAGAAGCTTCATATTAAATTAAAATGCAGAGCCCCCCAGACTGGTGGCCAGGACCCGGACAGTGAGTGTGCCACTGAAAATCAGCTCGTGTGCCGCCTTCGGCACCTGTGCCATAGGTTGCCTACCCCTGGTCTAGACCATCCCTGATAGACATTTATCTAACCTACTCTTAAATATCTCCAGAGATGGAGATTCCACAACCTCCCTAGGCAATTTATTCCAGTGTTTAACCACCCTGACAGTTAGGAACTTTTTCCTAATGTCCAACCTAAACCTCCCTTGCTGAAGTTTAAGCCCATTGCTTCTTGCTCTATCCTTAGAGGCTAAGGTGAACAAGTTTTCTCCCTCCTTCTTATGACACCCTTTTAGATACCTGAAAACTGCTATCATGTCCCCTCTCAGTCTTCTCTTTTCCAAACTAAACAAACCCAATTCTGTCAGCCTTCCTTCATAGGTCATGTTCTCAAGATCTTTAATCATTCTTGTTGTTCTTCTCTAGACTCTCTTCAATTTCTCCACCTCTTTCTTGAAATGCGGTGCCCAGAACTGGACACAATACTCCAGTTGAGGTCTAACCAGCACAGAGTAGAGTGGAAGAATGACTTCCCTTGTCTTGCTCACAACACACCTGTTAATGCATCCCAGAATCATGTTTGCTTTTTTTGCAACAGCATCACACTGTTGACTCATATTTAGCTTGTGGTCCACTATAACCCCTAGATCCCTTTCTGCCGTACTCCTTCCTAGACAGTCTCTTCCCATTCTGTATGTGTGAAACTGATTTTTCCTTCCTAAGTGGAGCGCTTTGCATTTGTCTTTGTTAAACTTCATCCTGTTTACCTCAGACCATTTCTCCAATTTGTCCAGATCATTTTGAATTATGACTCTATCCTCCAAATTGGATGTCGTAATGAACTCACTTAGGAGTTAACTGAGTGGTTGACCTGACTTGTCTGTAGCCTGTATAATCATAATACATAAATACACAATCACTAATTTAATTAAAACCTAGTTTGTTAACCAAATCTAGGCTGTGCTCAAAATTTCAATGAAAGTTAACTATATAGAAGGTTTGAAGTTTGCTTGGTGTTCCATTAAGATCATTTGGGACAAAATAAAGGCTGACATAGACGCTGAATTTTGTTAAAGGATCCATTTTAGAATTATTTAAAACCAATAAACTAATTTGACTTACTACTAAATGCTCAGAAGAATCATTCTATGTGCAGAGTAAGTGTTAATATGGAGAGGATAAGCTGTATTTTTCATACATAACAAAGCTTGAATCTCTGCTTTAAGCATAAAATGCAAATCTGTCTTAATTCTGGAGCTGTAACTGATGCCTTGATGATGTACCTCATGTGCACTGTAGAAAGCTTCAAGCGCCAAATTTTAATTGTTCAATTGGCTTTTTAAAAATCCATTGTACTTTTGGAAACTCCACAGAATCAACACACAGCCTAAGCAAGGAGATGTGTTTATTGTATATTGGGTTTATAGTATAGACTGCTTTCTCAGATATAAGGCAAAGGTTTATTTATTTTTTTTGTTTTGTTGCAGAAACTTGAATAGATGGTAAGCAAATCCTGTGTAGTTCTGAGTTCGTGCTTTTTATCCACTGCCCTGTAAAGTGCATTTTGTATTAAAGGGTGGAATTTCTTCATGTCAGGCCTAGCTTCATATGCTTGAAAAGTTACCACCTATAAAAGAAGCTTTCATGAAGAAATCATATAAATTAACTTGTACTCTATTTGAACTTTTAAAGGATATCACTGATTTGAAAACACTTTGTTTAAAAGTGCTTTATCTACTGCAGTTACAAGGAATACCTAATATTACAAATGAAGAAATAAATTAATGAAAATTTTCAATCCCTAGCTTTGTTCTTAGTAAATATTACAGCATTTTGTGCATAGCTAGTTTTATTGTTTTGTTGGTGGTCACTTCCACTTTCTGTCGTCCGCATTAACAGTGTTGCTCTTGAGTCTGCTCAGTATCCGTTGCTGATAAGGATGTTCTGCTCCCTGTTAATGTTAAGACCTTTATAAACACTTAAACAATAAAAAATAAAGATGCAATTTAAAGGATAGTCTGAACACTCAAATTTTCAAAAATTTGAAAATATCCATTGAAACACATTGTATATTGTTTTTATTTCAAAATCTATTCATGGACTTAAAGCAGACTTTATGAAAGGTGAAAATTTTGTTTTAATTTTCTAACTCAGAGGTTTGTTACCTAATCTGTCTTTGGGCTTTGAGTAACATCCAGATGGTTGGGTTGGGTAGGATTTAAAATGGTTGAACCAACTTGTTCAGATATTCTTTGAAGAGTTCTGTCATTTAATATGCAGAAGGACATGAAAATAAAAATGGTATATCACACTTGTCCATGTTAAGTTTTAGAAATTAAAGACTCAGTTAGCTTTAGTTGTCCTAATTCATGGAAAGATTTGAAAGTGTGTGGTGTGAGGTGTGCCATCCTACTCTGTAGGTTGTTTTTCTTCAAGTATGTATCGTGGATCCCACTGTAAGTACTCATATGCCTTGTGCTAGGCCTAGATTCTTTTTAAGTGTCTCTTGGGCTGCACCAGCAGCCTGATCCTGTATGAGGGCATGAAGGGTGGGGGAAACCATGACCCTCCCACACTTTCCTCTTACTACCCATGGCAGCAAGTCTTTACTCAAAAGGACCTGCGTCTTAAATTGTAAATTGTTTGAGGGAGGGGACCATGTCGTGTTCATACAACACCTAGTAGAACAGGGCTGATTGGTGTGTTTGGGTGCTACTGTAGTATCAATATTCATTAATAATAAAAGGGACAAACAGGTAATACAGTATATGAAAATTGTAATGTTAAGATGTACATTTGTGAGTAACTTTTTTTTTTGATTTTCTCTACAATAGGAAGAAGTTAAAGAACACGTTTATATATTTAGAAAAATTCAATAGAAACCAGTATACTTTTTGTTTTTAACTCAACTTTTTCTCATGGTTTATTTCCTTTGGTCTTTTTAAATGCTGTTGAATTGAAATCTTAGCAATATGGGTCTGACCTTTTGCAATTTTGTCCAGCTTCGACATACAGACATCCAGTGCAAACATGGTCTTCTGCAGGCACGCCTCCAAATGGCATGAGTACATTAAGTATTTGTGTGTTTAAGCCAGGTGTACCTAAAACATATCTCTGCTTCTGAATATGTAGTGTACAAGTTATTTAACAGTTGAAGAATTGAGACTTTATAGCATATTTTAATTAAGTGGATGGAAAATTAAATGTAGATTAGGTGTAGGAAGGATGCTCTAGTGCCTTGGACATTGGACTGAGGACGCAGGAGACATCAGATCAATGGCTGAGTCAGGAACTGAGTGTGTGTACTTGGCCAAATCACGTAATCTACTCTCTGCTTGAGTTTCCTGCCTGTACAATGGAGATGATGATAATTCTGTATCTCTCTGAGGTGTTGAAGATAAAATCCATCTATGATTGAAACACACTTGGATGGTATGCTAATGAGGGCCATATAAGTTCCTAGGTAGGCAGATGACAAATTGAGAATATTTAATGTAAATTTATGATCCAAATTTAGTTAATGGAATAGAGAATCCTTTTCCTCAAAGGCCCTCCACAACAATGTAGTGGAAAACTGCTTGAACTGAGAAGTTCCTATTTTGGGTATCCATCTTCATTTGGATACAATACTGTTTGACTTCTAGAGCAAATTAGTTAAAACAGTGGTTTCCAAACTTTCCCTGTGTGACCCCCATCCTCAGATGTATTGCTTCCCATGACCCCTGTCAGCAGGGAGGAGGCCATTTAAAAGTGGCATCCTCCTCACAGCATGACCTTGAACACCGTGTATGTGAGTTCATACCACATAGAGAATACTATTTTATAGAGCAAAACAGTGTATTCCATGTGTGGTGTGACTTCAGATGCACTGTACATGCAAGGTCATGCTGTGCGGGGAACGCCATTTTTAAATGGCATCCTCCATGCTCGCTGGGGTAATAGAAACAAATATATCTGCCGATGGAACGACCCCATTGGGGTTGCAACCCACAGTTTGGGAACCAGTGAGTTAGAGTAACAGACATTTGATGATAAAGAACAAAGATACAGTCTGTGTGTAGTAACTTTGGAAACTGGGACCACTTACTTGTAATTCAGCAAATATAGAGTGTGTGTAAGAGTATTGTGCTCTGAGCAAACGTAGGGAATATTCTTCTACTGATGATTGCACTGCATTATAATTTCTAGTATTTTCCCAAGTGTAAGTACTGGTAGGAAAAATTATTTTTCTGCCAACTATAGTCACATGGTCCTATAACACTGAAGCTATAAAAAGAACGAGGATAAGCAGCAATATAAAATTATGATTTATTTGATTGCACTTGGTAAAACTATGGTCATACTGGGGGAGAGGACCTTATTTGGAATGGTAGCAATTTTAACATATTACTCCTGGGGAATTCTGTGCCACTGCACAAGTGCAGAATTAATAGTCCCTGCAGATTTTACTTTTTCCTCATAGAATAATTGATTCACACACCTCTCCTGGCCAGTGATTTCAAGTGGGTGCATCTGGTTTGGATGTTGGGAGCAGCTGAGGGAGACATAAATCACTGTCTCCGTGGGGAAGAGCTGGGTGTATGTGCAAGACTCTGTCCCTCTCGCTCACTATTGCGGTGTGCCCAGAGCTGGGGAGGGGCAGGGCTCAGGTTGCCCCAGGTGGTGGCTCTGACCGTGTGCTGGCTCGAACTCTTAGCCCCAGCTGGGGTATTGGGGGGAGGGATGGGACAGGACTTCCTCTTCCCCTCAACGGAGGGGCTGGGTCAGGCCCACACCTGGGAACCTCTCTTGGCTGCAGGAAGCTCTGCACCCCCCCCTCCTTCGCTTCCTGCCCCCATTGGTCCCCAGCCACGGGCAGAGGGGTCACTGTACGGTGTGCTGCTTCCCCCACTTTCTGCCCCATCACTCCCCAGCCATGCAGGGGAGGGGTCATTGTATGGAGAGCTGTCCCCGCGTTTGGCCAATCCCTGTGTATCTGGATCCCACACCAGCCCTGTATCTAGATCTCCACTCCCGCATCCGGACCCCCTTGCTGAGCCGGTTCTCTCGAACTCGCACCCTGCCAAGCCCCACCCTTCCTCACTCAGAACCCCCACCCATGCCCCGTACCACCATACCCAGGTTCCCCCACTCAGCCACAACCACCTTTTCCTGGACCCCCTGCAGAGTCCTGTTCCTCCTGCACCCAGAACTCCCTACTCAGGCCCCGTGCATCCAGATCCCTCCCCTCCCCCCGAACTTGGACCTTCCCACTGAGCCACCTGCACCCAGATTGCTCCATACAGAACCTTCTCATCTCACACCTAATCTCCTTCCCCCCTCCCCCCCCCCCAGTGCACAAAGCCCTTTCACACTTGGATCTTGCTGGGCTGAGTCTGGTTGCCTCACACCTAGATTAGGGGCAGGGCTGGACATGTGTGAGAGACTCTGTGCCCCTCACTTGCTATCATGGTGTGGAGGGGCAGGGCCCTGGGGTGTTTCTGGGGCAGGCCTGGCCCTTGCTCTGTTAGAGAGTTGGGTACAGCCTCACCAACAAGTCTGTGTCCTGGTGCAGGGGAGGGCTGCAGGGTGATTCCCCATCTCTGTGCAGCCAGTGGCCTGCGCTCTCCACTGTTCTGGAGCCTCCACTCCCAGTGCCCTTATAATCTATTTTCTGCAACAATTTCAGTTCTAGTCCAGTGATGGTCCAGTGACATACTGAGTACTACACTAGGTATTAGCCAGGCCATTCACTAAGACCCAGTCTGGTGAAGCATTCATTTCAATGAGGATACTCAGGTGCTGAACTTCATGCACATATTTAAGTGCTGTGCCAGATCATGGCCTAACTTCATTCCTAAGAATGTGGTGCCCTTTACGGTATGTGTACACAGCAAAGAGAAATCTGTGGCTGGCCCATTACAGTCAATGTGGGCTCGTGGGCTTGGGCTAAAGGGCTGTTTCTTTGCTGTTTAGACACTGGACTGGGGTTGGCACCCAGGCTCTAGGACACTGCAGGCTAGGAGAGTCCCAGAGCTCCGGCTCTAATCCAACCCCGGATGTGTGCACAGCAGTGAAACAGCCTCACAGCCCAAGCCCTGCGAGCCCAAGTTGGCTGACATGGGCCAGTCATGGGTTTTTCTTTGCTGTGTAGACATACTCTTAAAGTCTTCTATGCTTGACATACATAAAAAATATTAGTATTGCCCTCTGCTCTGTGGAGCCATATAGATGTGCTCATATGCCTAGTAAGGAATCTATTTGTCAAAAAATATTTTTCTGAATCTTTTTTGTTGTCTGTATTGTTACCGACATACTTGCTGACAGGTATTTTGAAATAAATTACTAAAATAACTGAAAATGGCATGATATTTTTGTTTATTTTGACAATTAAAATGTGCAGAAATTAAAATGTTTTGGCACAGAATTCCCTCAGGAGTAATGACAGGTTTCAGAGTAGCAGCTGTGTTAGTCTGTATCCACAAAAAGAACAGGAGTACTTGTGGCACCTTAGAGACTAACAAATTTATTTGAGCATAAGCTTTCGTGGGCTACAGCCCACTTCATCGGATGCATAGAATGGAACATATAGCGAGGAGATATATATACATACAGAGAACATGAAAAGGTGGGAGTTGCCCAACCAACTCTAAGAGGCTAATTAATTAAGATGGCCTGTTGTCAGCAGGAGAAAAAAACTTTTGTAGTGATAATCAAGAGAGCCTATTTTGTCAAACTTGTTTTTTCCTTACTTTAGCATCGGATCCTACCTCATTTTAACTGGCATTCACTATGTTGGACATCCAATCACTACTAACCTTTTTGGTGAAAACTGAAACAAAAAAGTCATTTGGCACTTTGCCATTTCCACACTTTCTCTTATTGATTCCCCCCCCCCCTTTTATTGAGTAATGGGTCTACTTTGTCCCTTTGTCTTCCTCTTGCTTTTAATGTATTTGTAGATTGTTCTCTTGTTACCCTTTATGTCTGTAGCTAGTTTAATCTTGTTTTGTGCCTTGGGCTTTCTAATTTTTATCCCTATATACTTGTGCTATTTATATTGTTTGTTCTTTGTCTCACTACATCTTTATGAAACTGCTTAGGCATCACAGTTTTTTTTTTTTCTTGGAGGGCATTAAATTAAAAATTATATCTTCAAAGTGGCCACTACTCCTGGAGGTAGTTGATAGTAATTGGGGTCCTACCTTCAGCACGTGAAATAGAAACACTGTTTGTGTACAAACAGACCTCTCTCGATGAGCTAATTTGTGTTCCCTCAGAACAGGAGGCCAGGTTGGTGGTAATGAAGATCTAGGAATATGCAGAGGATAATCACTATGTTGCGACACTCAAGGTAAACTACCTGTATTGATATTAAAAAACAAAACACAAAGCATCTTTGCAGTTCAGCCTTCTCAATGCAGTTGGCAGCGTGTCAGTCTCATAATCTGAAGGTCCTGAGTACAAGCCTCAGAGAGGGCAACTGTTTTATGGGGGGAGGGATAGCTCAGTGGTCTGAGCATTGGCCTGCTAAACCCAGGGTTGTGAGTTCAATCATTGAGGGGGCCATTTAGGGATTGGCAAAAATCTGTCTGGGGATTGGTTCTGCTTTGAGCAGGGGGTTGGACTAGATGACCTCCTGAGGTCCCTTCCAACCCTGATATTCTATGATTTTAAGTCTGGTCCATGCATGAGATTACTCCTGAGAGCATTTTGTGTCGTCAAATTTGAAATTCTGCACACAATATTTTAAAATTCTACTAATTTTATTTGTCAAATAAATGTGAGGCTCCAGCATGTCATTGAGGAGCACAGGCCACTGTGCTCAGTGCAGCTTTCTCTCCCTCCCCCCCCCGCCCCTGGATTCAGAGGTGAGCCTGCACCCAACCGTGACACCAGCCCAAGAACTGGGCCTGCCCCTGAAACACCCCAGAGCCCTGCCCCTCTATGCCAGGTGCACCAGGTGTGGGCTGGCAGGATCCAAGTGTTGAGGGGCTTAGTATAGGGGGATCCAAGTGTGAGTTGAGAGGGTTCTTTGTGGGGCAATCTCGGTGTGGGTTGCTGAGTGGGGGATCTGGGTGCGGGGTGGAGATCTGGATACACAGGCTTGTTGGGGGAGAGGTTCTGGGTGAAACAATAATGGGACTCGGGGGGGGGGAGAGGTGTACAGGTGAAGGTGGTTGGGGCTCAGCAGGGAGGGTCTGCAAAGGGGGGGATAGAGCTTAGTAGGGGTGTCTGGGTGTGGGGAGCTCACTGAGGGGTCCAGATGCTGGGGGAGTGGGGCTCAGTGGGATGGGGATCCTGGTACAGCTGCTTGTGGCTTGGTGGGTTGGGGATCCGGGTATAGGTTGCGCCTTGGGGTGGTCCAGGTGCAGGGGGAGTGGGGCTCATCAGGAGGGGGTTCTGAGTGTGGGGTGGTGAGGCTCAGCTGGAGGGTGTAGGTATGAGGGGTGCCTGGATGCATGGGGGTTGGGTGGATGGGGGAGCAGCTCCCTATACAGGGATCCCTCCCACTGCAGCTAAGGAACGATGGGTGTGGGGAAGGGGGAATTTGCAGAGCTTCCTACAGATGGAGGAGAAATCTGGGGCTGGGTTTGACCCAGCCCCAGATGCCATGCAGGGGAAGAGGAACTCCCATCCTCCATAGCCAGGCTGGGACTAGCATGTGAGCCCAGCGCAAGGGTAGGAGCCAGCAGCCAGGTCTTCCCCAGTCGCGCCATCTGCCCCACAGTGACTGACTTGTTTGCCGGCTGCCGTAGGCACCTGAAACATACTGCTGGGGAGAGTCGCATGCCCGCTTTTGTGGCTTCCCTTTGCTTCCCCATCATTTTTCTGTGGGGAAGCAAAGAGGTCTGCGGGAGCCATTAATTCTGTGCATGCGCAGTGGCGCAGAATTCCCCCAGGAATAAAGATAGCTAATGTAACAACCAAAGCAATGAAATAAGTTGAGGAATGAAAAAGTACTCAACTTCTACTCCCCCACTTATAGGCACACTCCTCAACTCTAGCACAACCACTAATCACAACAAATAATGCATCACAATTTTAACTCTGTCTTATTGGGAATGCTAATTCTCCCCTACCCTTTTTCCCCAAACTCCCTGCCACCACAGAGGCTGAATTTCTCCACTACCATGCTTATATTTTCTCATGTTTGGGGAATAGTGTGTTTCCTGGGGCCTCTGTATGTCTTGCCTTTTTTTCCTTCTTGGTCAGAAACTTGCCTGCTTTCAATGATTACGTTGGCCCAGTGACTCAGAGGAACTCAAGTTTTCTTGTACTTGTCTTTGTTCCTTTTTCCTAATAAGCGTTCCAGGTTTTTCTGTAGCCAATTTTTATTGGCTGGCTTAGCCACCATTTCCTTTTTTGCAAATTCAGATTGTTGATTTGAAAGTCTGCCAAATGGTATGTTGGTGAACAAAAGTAACCAAAGCTGCTTTTTTATTTATGACGAATAATATTAATATTTCTCTTTATAAAGGATAGGATCTTCAACAGCGCAACAGCTACTTTGACAAAAATTAGGCTCTTCTGGAGCTGACAGAACACTTTCACGAGCTGTGCTCCTGAGCTGGTTTGGGACTTTGTCAAAGATCCTGGTCTTCATCAAAATAGCTGTTTCTTTGTCAGAGAGCCTCATCCAAAAAGCAACACAAATACTGCAGGAGTCCTTTTTCCCCAACTTGCTTCAAAGCTTTTCCCCTCTAGCTTATTTTAAAAGCTTCCATATGCCATGTTATCCAACAGAAGTAACTGACATGTCATCCATCAGCTCTGTCGTGCAGAAGTTTTCAGTTATGGTGACTAACACTATTTTTCTTTGTGGTAATAAAATAATTATGTATCACCAGGAAGAGGGAGACCCTAAATCTGACTATATATACATTTTAAACTTCTACTGTCTGTAGCTTTTAAGGTATAGGGGCCCAAAAGTTGAAATTAAAAATCTTAACTTCTTTAAAATTTATTTTTAATTGATTAGAACTCAAACTAAGATTTACTCAGACTGTGTGTTGTAAATTTGGGGTTAAGCTGTTTTTCTAACAGAGGCTGAATTCTTGCCTATTTATGTAGATTATTATAGGCCCTCATTTCCATAATCTGAGCACCTCACAGTCTCTAATTTATCTCTGAACTCCCTTGTGAGGTAGGGAAATATTACTTATCCCCATGTTACAGATGGGGCACTAAGAGTAGTCTGTATTGCAGTGGGTAGGTATGATTCCCCATGCAGGTAAATACTCGTGCTAGCTCTACTCGTCCTAGTGCACTAAAAGTAGCAGTGTGGACAAGATGGCTGAGGTGACAGCTCTGTCTTGCCACCTGAGTTTGGAATCAGGCGGCTAGCGTGAGCTGCTGCCCAGGCTGCTATTGTGCTAGCTTGCATCTGTCAGCCTGCCCTGGGAATCACACCTCCCAGCTGCAGGGCAGACATACTCTTAACCTGAGACGCAGAGACTCTGACTTGCTCAAGGTCCCATAGGGGGCCTGTGGTGGAGCAGGGTATTCAGCCCAAATCTCAAACTAGCACCCTAAACCATCCTTCCTCTTAACGTCGATTATAGTGTTGCTACTGCTTCTCCAATGTCAACTTCATGGTTGAAGAACATCTGTGATCTGGTCTTGGGATAAAGACCTTAATGCCATCTTGTGTCTATGACCATACCTTCATTTCTTTTTTGGGATCTGCCGCGGGGGGGAAAGGGAGAAGGGGAGAGAGAGAGTTGTTAGGAGATTTGAGTGTTTAGTGTGTGTCCCTGCCTGATAGCCCTCTATAGCATTTGTTTCCCATCTGGTTCTTTTTCAGAGGAGTTCATCTTTTAATATTTTTGACAATGGCTAGCAGGTTGCTTCATAGTATAAATCCTCCTATTTCTTCCTGTGATCTCACTTTGGTCCAAGTCAATTTGATACATCATTCCTTTTAACCCCAAAGAGATGTCCATTTGCTTAGCTATCAAGAGCAGTTGTAGGGCCTTGGAAAGAATAGGGGGGACCAGAATTTTTCTTTATTACCCTTCATTGTTTTTCTGCTGAGACAAGATAACTCATGGTGGTTAATCATAGTTACTGGCAGTCAAACTTCTTATTAGGCTATTCATATGAAGCTTTGTAGACATCAAGCTGGTGTTGCCATCAGGTCTCTGAGCTTAGTTTTCTAGTCTTCCTCTCCTAAAAGTGCTGTGTAAAACGGTTGTGTGGTCTGGCATTGGAGTATTCCAGTAAAAGTAATTAACAGAAATATCCCTTTGTGGATTGATAGCTAGGTGTTGTTAAACTGATGATATAATGAACTTCCCCTGCCTTTCAAATATATTGGAGTTATATCTGTCTGTTTCAACTATGCTTAAATTTTCTGGTAGCTGAGTCATTTTCACAGAGTACTCTTTAATACTTTGTTTCCCAACACTGTGAAGATGTAATTTTCAGAATACAATAAAAGTAACTGTCTTCATATTAAAAATAAGTGAATGATAGAGGTTCTGATGTGCCTAGGGCACAATGATCATGGATTAAGTAATTTCTTCCCAGTATCATTCCCTTTCCTTTAGCCATTTGTAGTATAGTATGTCCTGCCAAACCACTAAGTGAATTTAAAGCTTAACTGAAAAACAGTTTCGTTAAATGTATAATGACTGTCAGGCAATTCTGACAGGTTCAAGATCTCTTAGTGTTCTGAAATTGTGATATCCCCATTATGTTGCTATTTTTCAATCTGCTGCTGAAATACTAGTATGATTAAGGCCACTTTGGACAGGATGGCCAGTTTAAGAAATCCTTTGCGCCTCTTTTTACAAGTCTTGTTGAATTTGTTAGAAGATAGCAGCAGCTGTTTAATATTCATCCTTTTCAGTGTGGTGGTGATGATGCACATATATCTTATTACATGATTTTATTTAGCCACTTAAACCGTAGTTTCAGTATAGAGTTACTTGAGATAAATTGTTTTTCTTGTCTTGACCCATCAAAATGCAGTATTCTCATTTTATACGTGGCTTTAAAGTGTATATGGAAAGTTCAAAAGATGTACATCACTTTTTATACATTTGGCTTTTGAAAACTTACCATTGTATAAATGTTCCTTGCATTGCAGGGATATAGTTGTGAAAACAGTGGGGTTTTTAAAATCTGACTGACTAAATCTCTAGCTGATGATAATAGTAAAGTTTAAATTTAGCATCAAATTGAATTAACTGTTCAGTCTTTTAAAAATTTGCTCGTTTTTTTTCACTTCTTGTAATTTTATAAAATGAGGAACATAGTAGCTAAAGACTACTTTCTGTATTTTCTGTAGCCAGTACTGTATCATTTAGACTGAAATTTCCCTTTGTGTACTCAATAAATCATGACTGCGTTTTAGGTATGTTTGAAATTCAGTTTGTCCATTCTTGAGATCTGTGTGTGAAAGGTCTTGTTCAATACTTTAAGTGCTTATTTTGCACCTCTAATTTAAAAGGAATTTTTGTAAAACTTCAAACTCCTCTTGGTCTTCAATGAGAAGTTTTAAAGAAACTTGGTTATCCAAATTGTTTTTATAAGTATTAGAAATTTATATTTTTGACTATATGGTATGTGATTTTTTTCTGTTAATATGAAGTAGTTCACTGCTTCAGATACAAGATTGTTTTTTTTCTTGGCACATGCATTTTGAAATATAATACGTCTCCCCCAATTTAACTCACATCTTTTAAAAATATTTTTCTTTTTCAAGATGGCAATGGCAATGTCCCAGTAGTATTGGCAGCTTTTTTGTTTTGTCGTCATCTTCCCTGGGATCAAAATTTAAACTCTGTATAATATGAAAGTTTCTCTACACTCTGGGATGCAGAGCCCAGTCTAGTCCACAGAACATTGCACTACACTGCTGTCTACTTCTGTTTGACGAATAATGCTAGTATTTTCCTTTAAAAATCCCCTCCTCTCCCTCAAAAGTACAAAACGTTAATGAAATTTTGCTAAGAATTTAGTAAACATCCAGTTCAGTAACTAACATCTAACATCTCTCATCATACAAAGTTGCTTAACATCATTATCCTATAGTATCTTGTATCCTACAATTTCAGTATATCATAGTCCCTTTTCCACATCAGATGTGGCCTTCCAGATAAACTCTGAAGAGACTTCTTCATGTTACCCCTCCAAGTCCAATATACCTTTCTCTGAGTTCTCAGTTTCAGCTTTACTTTGACTGACTCACTCAGGGAGGCTAATTCCTCCAGCCTTCAGAGGTAGAGCCAATTTTTAAAAAACCCCATACAGATCCTTTTCCACCAGGAAAATGGCCTGGTTATGACAATAACTTCCTCTAATTATTCCCTAGATATCACCTAGACTAGACACTTTTCTTTCTCAATCTTCCTTGAAACACTAAAGTCATCAGTAGCTTTTGAAAATTTGGGATAGTAGCCTGCATGACCATTCATTGAAGTTTGACAGAGCCTTGCTAATAATCAAGAAATGTCTGAAATACAAGAGCAAAAGAACTTCCTTTTGTGGATTACTTACCTTTCCCCAGGTTACAGGAACTGAAAAGGGACAGGGTGGCTTACGGAAGATAAACATGGAAAAATAAAACAACGAAATGTTCTCTTGTCTGTTATGTCAGAATAATAAAAAAACAAACAAAACTTTATTTAAAAGTGTAAAAAATGTAATGCCTCGTGGTAAAACCTGCAGAATATAATAGGATAGAATATAACTTAGTGTTCACCTTTTCTCCCTTAATCACTCGCATACCTCCAGTTACCCTTTGTCAGCCATTAGATACTGAATATAAAAACAAACAGAAAACCCCCACAGCTTTGGAAGGGAATTATATGAAATGAAGTTTTATTTTTTACACAACCATGAAGCAGTATGTTGTTAGAATATGAGGGTAAGAAGTAAGTGAATCTGTTAGGTAGGCCACAATTTATAGCAGAACATGAAAGCGTCAGGTGACATCACAGCTCAGTTGATCAGGTGAAGAGTAGAATGAGGGTGAATCTCCATAGTAATGTATTAAAAATTGTTTTTCTTAGTCTCTTTTCAGTTTCATCCTTTCCATATAGTGCAAGAGGTCTGCTGCTGTGGCGGTGTTCAAACCCATATTTCTTAACTGATAACACTTAATACATAATAGCCAAAAATTCTTCATAGGGGAATGTTTTCAATTGTTCTCTTGTATAGAATGTACCCCCCCCCCAATTTATCAGAGAAATTTATTTTGTCCACATCTCTCAAATTAACTGTAGCAACACAGTATTAAAGGGTATTTATTTAAAAAATATAAACTCAGTAGTGAAAAGCTAATATGACATTTTGGAGATAAATATTTGATATAAATACATTATGAATTTATACAGCAGAAAGATCAGAACCCTGAAGTGTGAGATGCAGTTGCTATGTAACGAGAACACGGGCAGTTTATTAACTATGCATCTTGACAACAGATGTCTACACACACAGAGTTACCAATTCTGTATATATGTAACGCAGCAGGCATAGGAAGGAAAGTTGTCAGCTTGTCAGAAGAACCATTTGCATTCTCAAAATGGAGTAGAGAACAATTGTATCTCACTTTCAGCTTCTTTTGTCAAGTATGGTTAGACTCCTGGCACTTTAGAAAATAACCTCCTCTCAGTAACAGTGATTTAGCCAGGTGCTTTATAATGAATTCAATTAAAAGATATATATTTCTTCTGTGTATTGGCAGGTTAGCAGTATGTTTGATTTAACTATGTTTAGTTTTCCCTAAAGTGTATTGAGATTTAAGTTATTGGTACCGAATCCTTGTGGCATTGGAAATCAGGCTAAAGTGACTATAAACACAAATATAACAATGGATAGTTTCTTATCCGCATCTCTGTATAGTAATGCAAAGAATTAACTCTTAAAAGCATTACGGAATTAAGCACTATAAACTCTTTGTGTGAAGGGGGGCAGACTTTAAATTTCATTTAACTAAATGTGAAAGTATCAGAATGATATCTTTACTGCAGAGAAGCTACATACTTATATTGGTTTCCCTGGAAAAAAGACCATTTTGGTGTCAAATTCTGTAATGATATTCAGAGGCAACACAGTTACTGCTTACATACTGTTAAATGTACATCAGTCTTTCTTTAGGGTAACGGAGAGAGCTGATAAAGGCTCTTCTTTTTATAGCGGTGATGCTTCTGCTGAGTGTACTCTCAGCAAGTTTCTTGTTTTTGATTTTTATAGAGGAATTCATGACATCTCGGTTTTCTGGGAAATTTATAATTTTACTCACACCTGACTTACACTGCCCATCCAGCTTTAATTTTGTCCCCTAAAATTTTCCAAAATGTACACAAAGGTTAAAATAAATTACTAGGGACAGATAATCTTTTTTTTTTATATATTTGATTTTTGAATTTACATTTTTCTTTTTAAAAATAAACCTATTTAAAATTAAATTTTGACATTGACAGCTTATATTAAGGCCTAATCTTTCTACAACCCATTCAAATCTTTTAAATTCAATTAAAAAATATTCTGCAGCAAATGTGTACTGCTTGAAATTTTAAAGAAAGTCTGATCACTTGAACTCGTAAAAGTCACTGGTGAAAACACCTGGAATCAGAGTTTGTTCAAGAGCTGAACCAGCTTTCAACAGCACCAGCATCTTTTGAAGATGCAGGGAGAATTTTTATCATTTTGTCTGTTCTGTTTGTTTAGTTCAATGACTAATGCATTCATAAAATGATTGGGAGTTGAAAAAGCTTGTTTTTCTCTTCCAGTCTGTGACGAAAAACAAGGTGTGAGAGGATGAGGTCCACTAGTTCTAAAATCTTGAAGGACACTGTGACCAGAAAGGTTTCAGAGTAGCAGCCTTGTTAATCTGTATCCGCAAAAAGAACAGGAGTACTTGTGGCACCTTAGAGATTAACAAATTTACTTGTGCATAAGCTTTCGTGGGCTACAGCCTACTTCATCGGGTGCATAGAATGGAACACACAAAGAAGATATTTATACATAAGAGAACATGAAAGGGTGGAAGTAGCCATACCAACTGTAAGAGGCCAATCAATTGAGATGAGCTATCATCAGCAGGAGAAAAAAAACTTTTGAAGTGATAATCGAGATGACCCATAGAAGGTGTGAGGATATTTAACATGGGAGAATAGTTTCAATTAGTGTAATGACCCAACCATTCCCAGTCTGTTTAAACCTAAGTTAATTGTATCTAATTTGCATATTAATTCAAGTTCAGCAGTCTCTCTTTAGAGTCTGTCTTTGAAGTTTTTTGTTGCAAAATTGCCACCTTCAAGTCTGCTACTGAGTGGTTAGAGAGATTGAAATGTTCTCCCACTGGTTTTTGAATGTTATGATTCCTGATGTCAGATTTGTGTCCATTTATTCTTTTGCATAGAGATTGTCCGGTTTGGCCAACGTATATGGCAGAGGGGCATTGCTGGCACATGATGGCATATATCACATTGATAGATGTGCAGGTGAATGAGCCCCTGATGGTGTGGCTGATGTGATGAGGTCCTATGGTGGTGTCACTTGAATAAATTTGTGGACAGAGTTGGCATCTGGCTTCGTTGCAAGGATAGGTTCCTGGGTTAAAAGAACAGGAGTACTTGTGGCACCTTAGAGACTAACAAATTTATTAGAGCATAAGCTTTCGTGGACTACAGCCCACTTCTTCGGATGCATATAGAGTGAAACATATATTGAGGAGATATATATATACCCACATACAGAGAGCATGAACAGGTTAGTATTTGTTGCATGGTGCTGGTGAGTATTTGCTTTAGGTTGGGAGGCTGTCTGTAAGCGAGGACTGGCCTGTATCCCAAGATCTAGGAGAGTCAGGGATCATCTTTCAGGATAGTTTGTAGATCTTTGATGTGCTGGAGAGGTTTTAGTTGGGGGCTGAAGGTGACGGCTAGTGGCGTTCTGTTATTTTCTTTGTTGGGCCTGTCCTGTAGTAGGTGACTTTTGGGTACTCTTCTGGCTCTGTCAATGAAACAATAAGTTAAATTCACAAACTACAGGTAACACTTCCTTTTTTTTGTCAGTAAGTTGTAAATGCAAAAGATGTTTTGACAAAATAACATTTTTCTCATGTATTCAGCATATTAAGGTAGTTTTATTTAACTAATAAAAAACTAAACTGCTGCTTTGTGTATTTTAATTGAATTCTAGTTTGCATCCAAATGCAGCTTGAAAGAAATCAGAAGTAAAATAATTAATCTTCTAGTAAATAAGAAATTCATTATTGACCATTTGCCAACATAAGACTAAATAGGAATCTGAATAAATGTATGTTAAGCTATGTAATTACTTAAATAAATGTCTATAGATATAGTGTAGTCTCCTAACTAATAAAAAAGTAACATATTTAATATAAAGGCTATATTTAGTTGCCAATCAATGTGCTTTAATGGTTACCAACCATTAAAGGTCAGACCAAGAGTTTTCATGAGTCTGGTCAGAAAAAAAAACCCCAGCGAACACACATTGTTTGCTAGAGCAAGGGGAAATAACAAACTGTGTTTAACTTAGTCTCTCAGGCACTATTTATCCTTGCATTATGATCTGATGGCAAGGCTGAGCTGGGTAAGCATTTTCTCTTCCTTTTCCCCTTCAAGGCCACTCGTTAAACATTCTGGCTTTTTTATATAACTGTTATAATTCCGAGATAAAAAGCTATGTTATGTTGCCATTAGCTGAGAATGCATACAGTAGAGTAGAACCTCAGAGTTATGTTCACCAGAGTTACAAACTGATCAGTCAACCATGCACTTCATTTGGAATTGGAAGTACCAATCAGGCAGCAGAAACAAAAACAATGAAGCAAATAGTGCAAGTACAGTACTGTGTTAAACAAAACTATTGGGCCCCACACTACAAGAAGGATGTGGAAAAATTGGAAAGAGTCCAGCGGAGGGCAACAAAAATGATTAGGGGTCTGGAGCACATGACTTATGAGGAGAGGCTGAGGGAACTGGGATTGTTTAGTCTCCAGAAGAGAAGAATGAGGGGGGGATTTGATAAGAAGGAAGTTTTTGGAAAGTGTAGAGGACAATTTCCTGGTACAAGTGCTGGAGGAACCAACTAGGGGCAGAGCTTTTCTTGACCTGCTGCTCACAAACAGGGAAGAATTAGTAGGGGAAGCAAAAGTGGATGGGAACCTGGGAGGCGGTGACCATGAGATGGTTGAGTTCAGGATCCTGACACAAGGAAGAAAGGAGAGCAGCAGAATACGGACCCTGGACTTCAGAAAAGCAGACTTTGACTCCCTCAGGGAACAGATGGGCAGGATCCCCTGGGAGAATAACATGAAGGGCAAAGGGGTCCAGGAGAGCTGGCTGTATTTTAAAGAATCCTTACTGCGGTTGTAGGAACAAACCATCCTGATGTGTAGAAAGAATAGTAAATATGGCAGGCGACTAGCTTGGCTAAACAGTGAAATCCTTGCTGATCTTAAACGCAAAAAAAGAAGCTTACAAGAAGTGGAAGATTGGACAAATGACCAGGGAGGAGTATAAAAATATTGCTCAGGCATGCAGGAGTGAAATCAGGAAGGCCAAATCACACTTGGAGTTGCAGCTAGCAAGAGATGTTAAGAGTAACAAGAAGGGTTTCTTCAGGTATGTTAACAACAAGAAGAAAGTCCAGGAAAGTGTGGGCCCCTTACTGAATGAGGGAGGCAACCTAGTGACCGAGGATGTGGAAAAAGCTAATGTACTCAATGCTTTTTTTGCCTCTGTCTTCACGAACAAGGTCAGCTCCCAGACTGCTGCACTGGGCAGCACAATATGGGGAGAAGGTGACCAGCCCTCTGTGGAGAAAGAAGTGGTTTGGGACTATTTAGAAAAACTGGACGTGCACAAGTCCATGGGGCCGGATGCGCTGCATCCGAGGGTGCTAAAGGAGTTGGCAGATGCGATTGCAGAACCATTAGCCATTATTTTTGAAAACTCATGGTGATCGGGGGAGGTCCCAGATGACTTTTGAAAACTCATGGTGATCGGGGGAGGTCCCAGATGTCTTTCTTCCGCAGGACAGAAGCGACTTTGTCTGCACAAAGTGCAAGCTGGTCTCCATATTGGAGGAGAAGGTTCGAGGGCTGGAGAAACAAGTATCAACTCTGCGTTGCATAAGGGAAAATGAAGATTTCCTGGACAGACGTCAGGAGATGCTTCTACGGCCACAATGTTCTGAAGATTCAGAGCAGGCGCAGCAGGGACAGAAGGATTGTGAGGAGGTTTGGCAGCATGTGACCTCCAGAAGAAGAAAGAGGAGCGTCCATGCACCAGCAATGGAGATACAGGTGAGGAATCGTTTCCATGGTCTCTCTACAGGTGCTAATGCGGAGAGTGGACTAGATGGCCCATCTGAGGGAAGGGAGCAGAAGGAGACTCCACCGATTGGAAGGCAAAAGATGCACTGTCCTAGGGATGGGGGTTCCACGACCACCACTCCCAAGAGGAGGAGGAGGGTGGTGGTGGTCGGGGACTCCCTCCTCAGGGGGACTGAGTCATCTATCTGCCGCCCTGACCGGGAAAACCGAGAGGTCTGCTGCTTGCCAGGAGCTAGGATACACGATGTGACGGAGAGACTGCCGAGACTCATCAAGCCCTCGGATCGCTACCCCTTCCTGCTTCTCCACGTGGGCACCAATGATACTGCCAAGAATGACCTTGAGCGGATCACTGCAGACTACGTGGCTCTGGGAAGAAGGATAAAGGAGTTTGAGGCGCAAGTGGTGTTCTCGTCCATCCTCCCTGTGCAAGGAAAAGGCCGGGGTAGAGACCGTCGAATCGTGGAAGTCAACGAATGGCTACGCAGGTGGTGTCGGAGAGAAGGCTTTGGATTCTTCGACCATGGGATGGTGTTCCAAGAAGGAGTGCTAGGCAGAGACGGGCTCCACCTAACGAAGAGAGGGAAGAGCATCTTCGCCAGCAGGCTGGCTAACCTAGTGAGGAGGGCTTTAAACTAGGTTCACCGGGGGAAGGAGACCAAAGCCCTGAGGTAAGTGGGGAAATGGGATCCTGGGAGGAAGCACAAGCAGGAGAGCGCAACAGGGGAGGACTCCTGTCTCATGCTGAGAAAGAGGGACGATCGTTGAGTTATCTTAAGTGCCTATACACAAATGCAAGAAGCCTGGGAAACAAGCAGGGAGAACTGGAATTCCTGGCACAGTCAGGGAACTATGATGTGATTGGAATAACAGAGACTTGGTGGGATAACTCACATGACTGGAGTACTGTCATGGATGGATATAAACTGTTCAGGAAGGACAGGCAGGGCAGAAAAGGTGGGGGAGTTGCGTTGTATGTAAGAGAGGAGTATGACTGCTCAGAGCTCCGGTATGATACTGCAGAAAAACCTGAGAGTCTCTGGATAAAGTTGAGAAGTGTGAGCAACAAGGGTGATGTCGTGGTTGGAATCTGCTATAGACCACCAGACCAGGGGGACGAGGTGGACGAGGCTTTCTTCTGGCAACTAGCAGAAGTTGCTAGATCACAGGCCCTGGTTCTCATGGGAGACTTTAATCACCCTGATATCTGCTGGGAGAGCAATACAGCGGTGCACAGGCAATCCAGGAAATTTTTGGATAGTGTAGGGGACAATTTCCTGGTGCAAGTGCTGGAGGAACCAACTAGGGGCAAAGCTTTTCTTGACCTGCTGCTCACAAACAGGGAAGAACTAGTAGGGGAAGCAAAAGTGGATGGGAACCTGGGAGGCAGTGACCATGAGATGGTCGAGTTCAGGATCCTGACACAAGGAAGAAAGGAGAGCAGCAGAATACGGACCCTGGACTTCAGAAAAGCAGACTTTGACTCCCTCAGGGAACAGATGGGCAGGATCCCCTGGGAGAATAACATGAAGGGCAAAGGGGTCCAGGAGAGCTGGCTGTATTTTAAAGAATCCTTATTGAGGTTGCAGGAACAAACCATCCCGATGTGTAGAAAGAATAGTAAATATGGCAGGCGACCAGCTTGGCTAAACAGTGTAATCCTTGCTGATCTTAAACGCAAAAAAGAGGCTTATAAGGAGTGGAAGATTGGACAAATGACCAGGGAGGAGTATAAAAATATTGCTCAGGCGTGCAGGAGTGAAATCAGGAAGGCCAAATCACACTTGGAGTTGCAGTTAGCAAGAGATGTTAAGAGTAACAAGAAGGGTTTCTTCAGGTATGTTAGCAACAAGAAGAAAATCAAGGAAAGTGTGGGCCCCTTACTGAATGAGGGAGGCAACCTAGTGACCCAGGATGTGGAAAAAGCTAATGTACTCAATGATTTTTTTGCCTCTGTCTTCACGCACAAGGTCAGCTCCCAGATTGCTGCACTGGGCAGTACAGCATGGGGAGAAGGTGGCCAACCCTCTGTGGAGAAAGAAGTGGTTTGGGACTATTTAGAAAAACTGGACGTGCACAAGTCCATGGGGCCGGATGCGCTGCATCCGAGGGTGCTAAAGGAGTTGGCGGGTGAGATTGCAGAGCCATTAGCCATTATTTTTGAAAACTCATGGCGATCGGGGGAGGTCCCAGATGACTGGAAAAAGGCTAATGTAGTGCCCATCTTTAAAAAAGGGAAGAAGGAGGATCCGGGGAACTACAGGCCAGTCAGCCTCACCTCAGTCCCTGGAAAAATCATGGAGCAGGTCTTCAAGGAATCAATTATGAAACATTTAGAGGAGAGGAAAGTGATCAGGAACAGTCAGCATGGATTCACGAAGGGGAAGTCGTGCCTGACTAACCTAATTGCCTTCTATGATGAGATAACTGGCTCTGTGGATGAGGGGAAAGCAGTGGATGTGTTATTTCTTGACTTTAGCAAAGCTTTTGATACTGTCTCCCACAGTATTCTTGCCACCAAGTTAAAGAAGTATGGGCTGGATGAATGGACTGTAAGGTGGATAGAAAGCTGGCTAGATCGTCGGGCTCAACGGGTAGTGATCAATGGCTCCATGTCTAGTTGGCAGCCGGTTTCAAGTGGAGTGCCCCAAGGGTCGGTCCTGGGGCCGGTTTTGTTTAATATCTTTATTAATGATCTGGAGGATGGTGTGGACTGCACTCTCAGCAAGTTTGCAGATGACACTAAACTAGGAGGCGTGGTAGATACACTAGAGGGTAGGGATCGGATACAGAGGGACCTAGACAAATTAGAGGATTGGGCAGAAAAAAACCTGATGAGGTTCAACAAGGACAAGTGCAGAGTCCTGCACTTAGGACGGAAGAATCCCATGCACTGCTACAGACTAGGGACCGAATGGCTAGGTAGCAGTTCTGCTGAAAAGGACCTAGGGGTCACAGTGGACGAGAAGCTGGATATGAGTCAACAGTGTGCTCTTGTTGCCAAGAAGGCTAACGGCATTTTGGGCTGTATAAGTAGGGGCATTGCCAGCAGATCGAGGAACGTGATCGTTCCCCTTTATTCGACATTGGTGAGGCCTCATCTGGAATACTGTGTCCAGTTTTGGTCCCCACACTACAAGAAGGATGTGGAAAAATTGGAAAGAGTCCAGCGGAGGGCAACAAAAATGATTAGGGGTCTGGAGCACATGACTTATGAGGAGAGGCTGAGAGAACTGGGATTGTTTAGTCTCCAGAAGAGAAGAATGAGGGGGGATTTGATAGCAGCCTTCAACTACCTGAAGGGGGGTTCCAAAGAGGATGGAGCTCGGCTGTTCTCAGTGGTGGCAGACGACAGAACAAGGAGCAATGGTCTCAAGTTGCAGTGGGGGAGGTCCAGGTTGGATATCAGGAAAAACTATTTCACTAGGAGGGTGGTGAAACACTGGAATGCGTTACCTAGGGAGGTGGTGGAGTCTCCTTCCTTGGAGGTTTTTAAGGCCCGGCTTGACAAAGCCCTGGCTGGGATGATTTAGCTGGGAATTGGTCCTGCTTTGAGCAGGGGGTTGGACTAGATGACCTCTTGAGGTCCCTTCCAACTCTGATATTCTATGATTCTATGACTGGAAAAAGGCTAATGTAGTGCCCATCTTTAAAAAAGGGAAGGAGGAGGATCTGGGGAACTACAGGCCAGTCAGCCTCACCTCAGGCCCTGGAAAAATCATGGAGCAGGTCCTCAAGGAATCAATTCTGAAACACTTAGAGGAGAGGAAAGTGATCAGGAACAGTCAGCATGGATTCACCAAGGGGAAGTCGTGCCTGACTAACCTAATTGCCTTCTATGATGAGATAACTGGCTCTGTGGATGAGGGGAAAGCAGTGGATGTGTTATTCCTTGACTTTAGCAAAGCTTTTGATACGGTTTTCACGGAGTATTGGGGGACTCAGGGCCCTGCACCCCCGGCTTCCTGCGATCCACCATGACTCTCAGCCAGCCAGTAAAGCAGAAGGTTTATTTAGACGACAGGAATACAGTCCAAGACGGGTCTTGCAGGCACAGACAACAGGACCCCCTCAGTTAGGTCCATCTTGGGGTCCCCGGGCACCCTAGCCCCCCCTGGGAGGTCAGAGCCCCGTCTGCCTCCCAGCTATGTCCCTAGCCAGCTCCGGAAACTCTGCCTTCAGCGACCCCTCCCACAGCCTTTGTTCAGTATCCCGGGGCCAAGGTGTCACCTGGCCTCCAACCCCTTCCTGGGTTCTCAAGTTACATGCTCAGGTATTCTCCTTCGGTCAGTCTCCCATCCCCCAATGCAGACTATCCTAGCCACACTCCCCTGTCAGCATTCAAAGATCACAGTAAGAACAGTCCCAGTTCGTCACAACGGTCTCCCACAGTATTCTTGCCGCCAAGTTAAAGAAGTATGGGCTGGATGAATGGACTGTAAGGTGGATAGAAAGCTGGCTGGATCGTCAGGTAGTGATCAATGGCTCCATGTCTAGTTGGCAGCCGGTTTCAAGCGGAGTGCCCCAAGGGTCGGTCCTGGGGCTGGTTTTGTTTAATATCTTTATTAATGATCTGGAGGATGGTGTGGACTGCACTCTCAGCAAGTTTGCAGATGACACTAAACTAGGAGACGTGGTAGATGCACCAGAGGGTAGGGATCGGATACAGAGGGACCTAGACAAATTAGAGGATTGGGCCAAAAAAAATGTGATGAGGTTCAACAAGGACAAGTGCAGAGTCCTGCACTTAGGACGGAAGAATCCCATGCACTGCTACAGACTAGGGACCGAATGGCTAGGTAGCAGTTCTGCAGAAAAGGACCGAGGGGTCACAGTGGACGAGAAGCTGGATATGAGTCAACAGTGTGCTCTTGTTGCCAAGAAGGCTAACGGCATTTTGGGCTGTATAAGTAGGGGCATTGCCAGCAGATCGAGGAACGTGATTGTTCCCCTTTATTCGACATTGGTGAGGCCTCATCTAGAATACTGTGTCCAGTTTTGGTCCCCACACTACAAGAAGGATGTGGAAAAATTGGAGAGAGTCCAGCGGGAGGCAACAAAAATGATTAGGGGTCTGGAGCACATGACTTATGAGGAGAGGCTGAGGGAACTGGGATTGTTTAGTCTCCAGAAGAGAAGAATAAGGGGGGATTTGATAGCAGCCTTCAACTACCTGAAAGGGGGTTCCAAAGAAGATGGAGCTCGGCTGTTCTCAGTGGTGGCAGATGACAGAACAAGGAGCAATGGTCTCAAGTTGCAAGGGGGGGGGGGCAGGTTGGATATTAGGAAACACTATTTCACTAGGAGGGTGGTGAAGCACTGGAATGCGTTAACTAGGGAGGTGGTGGAGTCTCCTTCCTTGGAGGTTTTTAAGGCCCGGCTTGATAAAGCCCTGGCTGGGATGATTTAGTTGGGGATTGGTCCTGCTTTGAGCAGGGGGTTGGACTAGATGACCGCCTGAGGTCCCTTCCAACCCTGATATTCTATGATTTCTATGATTTTCTATGATTTCTATTTTAAAAAAAAGGGAAGTTAATTTTTTGGCAAGGTGAGGAAATTTTCTGTACTTGTTTCATTTAAATTCAGATGGCTAAAAGCAGCATTTTTCTTCTGCATAGTAATGTTTCAAAGGTATATTAAGTCAATGTTCAATTGTAAACTTTTGAAAGAACAACCATAATATTTTGTTTAGAGTTACGAACAATTCCTGACATGTTTGTAAGTCTGAGGTTCTTCTGTATCAGCAATAGTAAAAAGTTAGAGATGTTGTAATTCTCCCTAAAATCAAACATCACAAATCCAAGGGAACTTTAAAAATGCTCAGATGGCACTGCTGTCACGACTTCTCTACTCTCCTCCAGAGCTGGTGATCTATGCACTCCTCACTGGTTTGGATCCTGATTTACAGCTTCGATTTTTTTTATCTGAGGTTAGTACCCACTCTTTTGCATGAAGTGCAAGTCAAACAAGCTACAAGCCAAAAACTAGCCAAAAAGCAACTCACAAGCCAATTAAGCTAAGAAACAAGCCCAATTTCTGCATTTTTTTTCATGGGTTTGGCATGTCTGCCTTCCGGGTGTTGGGCCTATTAATAAATTACCAGAAGTCCACCCTTATCCCTATACAAAGGATAGAGTTTATCAGCGCAGTTCTCAACTCTGAGCAGGTGAAGCCCCTGCTTCCAGAAAATCGTATCTGCTCAATCTCGACTTTGATAAGCTCCCTTCAGGCACATCTGATCACAACAGTCCAGATGTGCTTGAGCCTTCTGGACCACATGGCATCGTGAACATGTGGTACAACACGCGAGGCTACGTCTCCAACCTCTTCAGGCCTGGTTGGCCACGATATATTCACCCTTGTGACATAATCTGGACAGGGTATTTACTGTCCTGGACTCACTGACTTGATGGTTGAACAGACAAACAGTTTGTGCAGGAGTACCTTTTTCGAGGCCCCAACCATCCATGTATCTCCAATGCCTTGGTGCTGGATTCGGGAGTCTTCCATGGGCATTTTAGGACTTGAGATCTGTGGTCTCAAGAAGAGCTCTCGCTCTGTATCAATAACAGAGACCACAGGGCAGTTCGCCTGGCCTACCAGGCGTTCTTAACCCACATTAGACAACGCAGTCTCAGTTCTCACAAACAGTACAACTCCCATGTACTGCGTCAACAGACAGGGTGCAGTGCATTCTTCCTTCCCATGCCAGGAGGCAATCCGACTGTGGGAGTTTTGCATTACATACTCAATCTACCTAGAACAGGGGTAGGCAAACTTTCTGGCCAGAGGGCCAGATTGGGGAGCGAAACGGTATGGAGGGCCGGGTAGGGAAGGCTGTGCCCCCCAAACAGCCTGGCCCCCACCCCCTATCTGACCCCTCCCACTTTCCACCCCCTGTCCCCTGACTGCCCAACCCCTATCCACACCCCCGCCGCCTCACAGCCTCCCCCAGAACCCCACCCCCTATCCAACCCCCTTGCTCCCTGTCCCCTGACTGCCCAACTCCTATCCACACCCCCGCTCCCTCACAGCCCCTGCCCCCCAAACCTCTGCCCCATTCAACTGCCCCCTGCTACCTGTCCCCTGACTGCCCCCCAGGACCTCCTGCTCTATATCCAACTGCCCGACCTCCTTACCATGCCGCTCAGAGCAGCATGTCTGGAGCCGCACCTCCTGGCCGGAGCAAGACACGCTGCCTTGCATGAGCGCGCAGCCCCGCTGCCCAGAGCACTGCCTGTGCAGCGGCATGTCTGTGGGGGAGGTGGGACAGCGTGGGAGGGGGTAGGGGCTAGCCTTCTTGGCTGGGAGCTCAGGGGCCGGGCAGGACGGTCCCCACGGGCTGGATGTGGCCCGCAGGCCATAGTTTGCCCACCTCTGACCTAGAAGCATCTTACCTGCTGGGTATACAGAACTAACTCGCAGATCACCTCAACAGGTCCTTCTCCACTTACCATGAATGGTCCCTTCATCCAGACATCACTAGAAACATCTTCCAGAGGTCGGGGACTCCCCATATAGAGCTGTTTGCTGCCTGCAACAACAGGAAATGCCATTATTTTTGCTCCCAGAGGGGCCATGGCCAGGCGTCTCTTACAGATGCCTTCCTGTGGCATGGACAACTTATCTGTATTATACCTTCCCCCCCATTCCATTAATTCATAAGGTTCTGTTGAAGATCAAGCAGGATCAAGCACAGGTCATCCTTTATAGTCCTGGCGTGGCCCAGACAGTACTGGTTTACTACCCTCTTAAGCCTTTTGGTGCAGCCACCAATCTGGCTCTCACTGCACCCGGACCTGATCACCGAGCACCATGGTCAGCTGCTCCACCCGCGTCTCAGCTCTCTCCATCTGACAGCCTGGAACCTTCACAGCTGAATCCCGAAGAGCAAGCTTGCTTGGAGGAGGGTTCATAGTCCTACTAGGCAGTAGAAAACATTCCACCACAGTAACTTACCTGGCAAAGTAGAAACGATTCTCCATCTAGTCTTCCCAGCGTGGGCTTCCACCTATACAATGCTTATTGCAACTTATTTTGGAGTACCTTCTGCTCTTGAAACAACAAGGTCTGGCCCTTTCTTCAATCAAGGTCCACATGGCAGTCTTTTAAGCCTTCCATCCTAAGGTCGACAACAGATTGGGGTTATTTTGCATGAAGTGGTAATCAGTTTTCTCAAAGGGCTGGAGAAGGGTGTTCCCTCAGAAGGAATCAATCCCTCCTTGGGACCTAAATTTCACCCTGTCAAAGCTGACAGTCCTGCCCTTCATCCCCCCATGACATGCTTGCTGTTGAACCTACAAGTGCCTTTTTAGTGGCCCTCACTTGAACCAAGAGGGTTTTGGAGATCTGAGCCCTCACATCAGAATCCCTCGTATATAATTTTCTTCAAAGATAAAGTGTAGCTGTACCCACGTTCAAAGTTCCTCCCGAAAGTGGTTTCACGATTCCACTTCAGCCAAACAATTTTTCTACCAGTATTCTACTCTTAAGTTGCATACAGATAGGGAAGAACAACGTCTGCACTCCTTGGATGTTAGGTCGGCCCTGGTATTTTATATTCAAAGGACCGAGCTGTTCTGCAGATCGATTCAGGTGTTCATAGCGATGGCTGAGAGAATGAAGGGGCTCCTCCTCTCTGCCCAGAGGATTTAGTCTTGGATTATTTTGTGTATCCAGGCATGTTATGACTTTGCAGGGGTCTCTCCTCCACCTAACCTGACTGCTCTCTCCACAAGATCTCAGGCCTGTTTGGATGGTTTCCTAGCTCAAGTCCCTGTTCAAGATGTCTGCAGGGCAGCAACCTGATCCTTGGTGCACACATTCTCCACACACTATGCCATTACCCTACAAGCCAGAGATGATGCCAAATTGGACACACAGTGTTACAGGCAGCTTGTCCTTGGACTCCGAGCCCACCTCCTGTGCAACTGCTTGAGAGTCACCTATATTGGAATGGACATGTGCATGCACTCAAAAAATGGTTAACTTTCTGTAGCTGTTCTTCGAGATGTGTTGCACATGTCCATTCGAAGACCCCGTCTGTTGTCCCCTCTCTTGGAGTTGTCCGTAAGAAGAAACGGAAGGGGTGCAGACTCCGTGTGGCCCTTTATGCTGGCGCTATGAGCATATGGCATGATGGGGTGCTGGAGCCAACCCCACGGATACCAGTAAGGGAAAAATTCCGGCAATTGTGGGGGTCGCGCATGCACCTATATTGGAATGGACATGTGCAACACATCTCGAAATACAACAGTTACAGACAGGTTAGTAAGTGTGTTTTTGTTTTAAACTGAAGTTGATTCAATAAGAAATGCTTTTAAGCTCGACAGTTATAAAACAGTGCAGACAATGCATTTCTTTTTCCATGTGTACATAACAATTGTTTGGTTATAATTGGGTAATTTTGGTTTAAAACTACATATTTGTATTTGATGCTGGCTTTCATCAGGATATTAGGGTTTTGAAGGAGGAATATGCTGGTTGGAACAAATAGTTTGGATTTTTCATCTTTTCTAGTAGTTTTTTACACTGTAGATTTGGATGGCGAATTTGTGTTTAGCTTATCTGTTCTGTTCACGTATACAGCTTAATACACAAGAGAAAGAAGGATGAAAGGTTTATTTTTAAGCTAGAGTAACTAAATGAAGAAATGCATGTGTCAAGGATGGTAGGGAAATCTTGAATATTGCAAATAGGACCTTCTGAACTGTAATTTCCTGTCCTATACTAAAACTATTTCTGCTGTCTTTGGCTGCTTGCTGCATTGCCGCTACTCTCCACTGAAATGGATAGCACTTTCCGTGGACTGCCCAAATATATATTTCTGTATACTTTAGTAGCAGTTTTACCGTGTAAAGCTATTTTTTAGTTTACTACAAATTGTACTTTAAGATTACTTCTGTACAGCTGGAAATATACTTAGAAAGACTTGGTAGATGGCAAATGTCATTCCTGTCATAGAGGAGCCATCTGTAATGCCACAAGAAGGCCAAGCTACTGGAAACAGGAGATTAGCTTGTTATGAAACATTTATTTTTATTAGTGGCATGATGCCTCATGTCATTACAGCCAACCTTAATTAATGTTTGGTTATAATGTCACTGTTTCAAAATATATTTGTTTGGGAAATCTTGACGTAACTAGAGTGTGTTGTATTTCTGAATATTAGATAATGTTAAGTAGTTAACTAGTGAAAGCCACTAGAAATACCTTGATTAAATTCAGTTTTTAAAAAATAGTTGTCTGGATCCCAAATCACTGAAGTTTTATTGCTACAAGTGGTGGTTCATTTTATGTTCCCCAACTTTAAGACATACATTTTATGGCCAGTAGGGGGAGGCACTGGCTCCTCTTATTTCTCAACATAAGTTTTCCATGTCCCCATTTAACTTGAATTAAAGAAACACTGTTTGCATTTATACTGTTCTGTTTACTGGTTTGGAAGGAATCTTATATCTCCTTAGCTCTACCACCTTGTTGTGTTTCACTTGAAAAGTAAGTGTATATTATGTGAACTAGCTATAAATGGCATCTGAAACTATTCTCTTACTCTGTCTGCAGTGAATATGTTCAGTCTTTCATTTTTCTAAAAAAACTTCTTAAATAAATGATACAGTAGATAGGAAAATATGACCTGATACTTAGGTCCATATTTATCAGTTAATATTGGTGTGAGGTGTGGGGGGGAGAGGAAGCAATGTGGAGTTGCATTTTAATTTATAGATGTCGTATGGATATTTAGGAACCTTCAGTATTGAACTTTTCTATAATACTTGTTCTGATTGAGTTAATGAAATTTAGCTTTAAAGGCAAATGAAGTGTGATATATATTTTTATCTAGGATGTTACTGTGTACAAAACTTTATTTTCATAAGATTGTTATTTTAAGTCTTACCAATAAAGCATTTACAGTACAACCTCAGAGTTACAAACAAAAACCACATACCTCATTTGAAACTGGAAGTACACAATCAGGCAGTAGACCAAAAAAAAGCAAATGCTGCTTAGTATAGTACTGAGTTAAACATAAACTACTAAAAAAAAAAAAAAAAAAAAAAAAGTAAAGGTAAAGGTAAAGTATTTTTGGCAACGTAAGGAAACTGTTTCTGTGCTTGTTTCATTTAAATTAAGATGCTTAAAAGCAGCATTTTTCTTCTGCATAGTAATGTTTCAAAGCTGTATTAAGTCAATGTTCAGTTGTAAACTTTTAAAAGAACAATCATAACTTTTAGTTCAGAGTTACAAACAACCTCCATTCCTGACAAATTCGTAACTGAGGTTCTGCTGTATAACTGATTTATTTAAAATAAAACAATAGATAATCTCCTAATTAAATTCTTAATAAAAGTAGTTTAAGTATCAGTTTTCATAACAGCACTCTATTCCATCTTCATCTGTTGAGAGTACAGCATATGCTTGGAAAACTGACAAATTGCTGAAGCCTGGTTAAATTTGTAAATGTAAAAGTTGTTTAGGCATATTTTTTAAAAAGTATAAATCTCAAGTACTTAAGACATTCTCTAACTTCACAAATAAAATTCAAAAGTGTTTTCCTTTATCAATTTTTAAGTTAGTTCTCAGCTTGGACATTTGTTCTTTGAGGAAGAACGCTAGTTATACTTTATAGTTTTAAAATATGGAATGTGTTCATTTCATTTCTGACATATGATACTGATAAATAATTTGATGTGCTCACTGTGACCTCCCTTTGAAGTCAAAGGCCAAATTCCTGTTGACTTGAATGATGTAAGATTATGCTCTGTTGTTTGTAAAGTAAGTCGTATATGTCATAGAAGTGTAAGAATTGTTTGACCTACCAAGATGAGTTACCCAGAACACTGATACTTGCTTAATTACTGGTGTGGGAGAGGGGGCAAATACTTTGTGAACTGTAGCCAGGGTGAGGTTTAAGCAATTATTAAACTGAGAGAAAAAAAATTTGAACTTAGCGTTCATGATGAGGAATATTAATGTAATAGCATGGAAATGCAGTGACTGTCCTTTGTTCCCCTTTACCTTCCTCACTTAGAGAGAACAGGACACCATTCTGTAAATGCCAGCCAATGAGTCATTTTAGCATACTGTAGTAGAAACCTTGTCAATAAATATGGTACAGAAATCCATTTGCTTATTAAACAAAATTGCTTTGTCTGGTTAGGTCTTAGCTGGAGTATCCAATTTTGGTCACCAGTGTATAGAAAGGATGTAGAGAAACTGCAAGGGATCAGGTGAGCGACAAAGATCAAAGGGATGGAGTACCACAAGGTGCCACAAGTACTCCTGTTCTTCTTTTTGCGGATAAAGATCAAAGGGATGGAGTGCAAGCCATCTGAGCAAAGGCTGAAGGAATTGGGTATGTTTAGTTTGGAAAATAGGAGATTAAGAGGAGGGGACATGATAGTGACCTTCAAATACTTGAAAGGCTGCCATTAAAAAAGATGGAGAAAAATTGTTATCTCTTGCCACAGACAGGACAAGAGGCAGTGGGTTTAAACTACAGCATAGCAGATTTAGATTAAATCTCAGGAAAAACTTTCTAATTGTAAAACAATGGAACAGACTACCTAGGAAGGTTGTGGAAGCTCCTTCACTGAAGGTTTTCAAAAGGAGTCTGGATAGCCATCTGTCTTGGATGGTTCAGCCACAACAAATCCTGCATCTTGGCAGGAGGTTAGACTAGATGATCCTTGTGGTGCCTTCTAACCGTATGATTCTATGAAAAACTTACCAAGCTCAGACTTGAAGCCAGTTAGGATTTTTTTCCCCACTGCTCCCATCGGAAGGCTATTCCAGAACTTCACTCCTTTGATGGTTAGAAACCTTTGTCTAATTTTAAGTCTAAACTTGTTGATGGCCAGCTTATATCCATTCCTTCTTTTGTCAGCGTTGGCACTTAAATTAAAACTCCTCTCCCTCCCTGGTATTCATCCCTCTGATGTATTTATAGAAAGCGATCATATGTCCCCTCAGCCTTCTTGTGGTTAAGCTAAACAAGCCGAACTCTTTCAGTCTCCTCTTGAAAGGTAGGTTTTCCATTCCTCAGATCATCCTAGTAGCCCTTCTCTGCACCTGTTCCAGTTTGAATTCATCTTTTTTTAAACACGGGGGACAAGAATTTCATACTGTAGTCCCCTTGAGGTCTCACCAGTGCCTTGTATAATGGTACTAACACTTCCCTGTCTACTTGGAAATACCTTGCCTGATGCATCCTAGGACTGCATTGGCCTTTTTCACAGCCACATCACATTGGCGGCTCATAGTCATACCATGATCAACCAATACAAGCAAGTATGTCTTCTCTGTCATTTCCAACTGATGTGTCCCCAGTTCATAGCAAAAATTCTTGTTGTTAGTCCCTAAGTTCGTGACCTTGCATATTATATTATTAAATTTCAGTTCATTTCTATTACTCCACTTTACAAGGTCGTCCAGATCTTCTTGTATGATATTCTGGTCCTCCTCCGTATTGGCATTACCTCCCAGCTTTGTGTCATCTGCAGATTTTATCAGTGCAGTCCCACTTTTTGTGCCAAAATCAGTAATAAAAATGTTAAATAAGATTGGTCCCAATACCGATCTGTGAGGAACTCCACTAGTAACCTCCTTCCAACCTGACTGTTCACCTTTCAGTATGACCTATTGTAGTCTCCCCTTTAACCAGTTTCTTATTCACTTTTCAGTTCTCATATTAATCCCCATCTTCTCCAATTTAACTAATTTTCCCTGTGGAACAGTATCAAATGCCTTACTGAAATCCAGGTAGATTAAATCTACTGGATTTCCTTTATCTAAAAAATAAATTAATCAAATTTGATGTTTCAGCTTCAAAACAGAATATTTAGATAAAAATTCATTTAATTGAGAGTTCCAATCAGCTCTAATTAGAAGATAGCTTGCAACCTTGCTTTAATCAGAAAAAGTATTGCTGAAGGTTTTTGCCCTCCTTCTGCTGGAAAATTGTAACAATAATTGTAGAAACTAGCAGGCTAAAACCAATTATATTTATAAAATATTCCCAATGAGAACTTCTCTTTCATGTCCAGGTCTTCAGTGTCATGTTGCTGAATCTTCAACCTGTACTGCTTCAGGGAAGTAGAACAGAGTTGTCCATAACTGGGAGGGCTGGGAAGCCGGGCTTCTCTGAAGACTTTTCAAACTACTGTTCTGTCTGCACAGAGCAGGATGGCATTGCAGCATATCCTGCTTCCGAAAGCCAGATCACTTAAGTAAAGGGTTGGGAATTTTGAGCCTTGGCATTCCTTAGGGATCCCAGTTTGGCTACAGATTTTATTTTAGTGGCTCGGGTTGCTGTGTTGTTTTGTCTGGGCTTGGGGAGGATGGTGAATGGCTCTTTGAACATGGTTGACTAGCCTGCAGGATAGAAAAAAAATCTTTAAATTTAAAAATTGATTTTTTTTATTTTATTTTTTTTTAAACGTCATACCCTTTTCTTTTTTTTAAATCTATTTAAAATAAAATTTGAAATTATGGCAGTCAGTATTAAGGCCTTAACGGACTATAGTCTGCTAAAAATAATTTGAATTTAATTTAAAAAATACTAAGTAGTACATGTTTGCTGACAATTTTAAAGAAAGTTAGACTACTGAATTGTGGAATTACTAGCTAACCACATGGAACCAGAACCAGTTTTTGGCAGCGCTAGCCTCTTTTGTGGGTGTAGAGAGATGATTTTCTTCATTTCAGTTTATTCTACTAGTGCAGTTCATTCAAAGTTAAGATACTGATTGGGAGTTGAAAAAACAGGAAGACTTATTTTCTTTTTCTAATCTGTGACTAAAAACTAGGTGTGGAAAGATGAGATCTACTAGTTCTAAAATCTTGAAGGACATTGTGACTGGAAACCGTTGAATTCACTAACAGATAATAATTCCTTTATTTCATAAATCGGTTGGTTTTAAATGCAAAACGTGTTTTTGATAAAATTATGCTAGATACATAAGAAAAAAGTAAGCTTAACTAATAAAAATGAATTTAAATGGCTGTTTTATGCATTTTTAAATGAATTCCAGTTTTCATTCAACTAGAGCTTGACATAAACCACATAAAAATAACTCAATAAATGGAATATGGTCAGTGACTAATTTCTTAATATAATAAAAAGTAAAAATTAAGAATATGAATAAATGTTAGTTATATAATTGCTTAAATGAATGTGTATAGATCTAGTGTATTCTTCTGGTTAACGGAAAGACCAAATTTAGCGTAAAAGTGATATATAGCTGCAAGTCAACATGTTTTGATGATTACTGACTTAATGAGACTTAACCATTCCTTAGAAAAACAACACTGGTCTACAATTTTTGAGAAGTCGTCTGCTTCAGAGATAAAATGTGCTATTTATTATGTATATTGATGTGCTGAATTCAAATATGACAAACAACTGATTGGCTACTGTTTCTAAGATATTTAAGTTTTTACATTTTATGTCTATGTATATTGTGTAGATAGTAGAGTTTTAATCATAAATTGTAAACCTAGGTCTTTTCATGTGTTTATGGTTGCTTTACATGATAATATTTCACCTGCCCTGTTTATGTAACACTTTAAAAATCAGCAAAAGGGTTATATAAATAAAATTTATTATGAAACAAAAGGCAAAAAACTATTATGTACATAGTTTAGTCCTATTCAGTGTCTACTCGGCGCTTCTTGGCTTCTCTCTTGTATTCATTAAATGGAGCATCTCTTGTCACTGTCCAGCAATAGTCCGCAAGCACTGATGGGCTCCATTTGCCCTGATAGCATTTCTCCATTGTTGCAATGTCCTGGTGAAATGGCTCGCCATGCTCGTCGCTCACTGCTCTGCAGTTCAGTGGAAAAAAATCTAGATGAGAGTGCAAAACATGTATCCCTGACAAAGTCATTCAGTTTACCTTATGTTATGAGGTGTGGTTCAGAGGAGGAGGATGGGAGAAAATGTGCGTCCTGTGACATTGATGGTTCAGGACCAGAAGTTTCATCCTCTTCCTCTTCCTCGTCTGACTCAAGTGAGAATGATTCTGATGCATCAGGAACCGGCAGTTCTTCTCCGTGGGGTACTGGGCGTATAGCTGATGGAATGTTTGGATAATGCACAGTCCACTTTTTCTTCTTTGACACACCTTTCCCAACTGGAGGCACCATGCAGAAGTAACAATTGCTGGTGTGATCTGTTGGCTCTCTCCAAATCATTGGCACTGCAAAAGGCATAGATTTCCTTTTCCTGTTCAACCATTGGCGAAGATTTGTTTGCACAAGTGTTGCAGCATATGTGTGGGGCGCACCTCTTGTCCTGATCTCCAATTTTGCAGCCAAAATAAAGGTGATAGGCTTTCTTAACTATAGTGGTTATACTGAGCTTTTGTGATGCAAAAGTCACTTCACCACAAACATAGCAGAAGTTATCTGCACTGTTCACACAAGTACGAGGCATCTCTGCTCACTTCGGCTAAACAGAAATGTGTCCCTTTGCAAAATCAAACACTGACAAATAAGAGAGCATGGCACTGTATGATTTCTAGAGCTGATATAGGGCAATTTATTCAGCAGAGTGATGTAAGCTTTGTTATGATTGCATCATCCATGACTTCTAGGAATAACATGATGCAATTCATATTCTGTATGATGCAATACCAGCTTCAGATTGCATCATTCATTTTTTTGCCTAAAAAGCAAGTACTGTCCAAACCCAGTCATAGATCCAGTCAAAGATGTATTTGTCGTTTCTGGTTTAAATTGAGATCCCTTCCTTTTATAACTCACTTATCCTCCGCCATTCCCAAGTCAAGGGTCGTATATACTGACCCAATAGCATATCTTGAAAACTAGAGCCAATCAACAATTTTAAGCATCATTTTCATTCTCAGTGACCCAGAATTAGTAAAGTTTGACTACATTTATTTCAGAAGCATTTTGACTGTAGAGCAGTGCAATTAAAAAGTGGAAATGTAAAACAAGGTTAAATAGATTATTTAAATTTAGGTTTCCTGGTTGCTGTTTTAAATCATAACTGGTGATTTAAATAACTGAACTTTAAACTTGATTAATTTTAAGTTAATTTATTCACTTAAAACTTTACGCATGACAGAAACAGTTTTGTGCAGGGTGGGAGAGGGTGTATGGGTACTAGGGTAGGAATATGGCAAGGCTGGGTTATAGCAGATTTGATCTCTGCCATACCTAATTCTACTTTGTTTTTAGAGACCTTCCTTTTATAGTTCTAAGTTCTAGTGACAAGCAGCTAAGAATCAGGGACCACAAACGTCTCCCTGATCACTCTCCATCTCCACTGTACACAAGTTCTGTTCAGATGGGGTGTTGAATTTACACTTAAGTCTTTTAGAGATGGACACATTTATATTCTCATAAGTATTAATTTGGCTAGTATTCCAGAAAATGTGAAGTATCAAAGGCAGTGGTTCCTAAAGTGCTTGAGCCCATGGGACTTTTTTTTTTTTTTTTTTTTTTTCCAAATGCATTTGTTTTTTTCCCTTTTTTAAATCAAATTGAGCTCTCATGCCTCCCTCCCCTTTTAAACTTCATAGATTCCAAGGCCAGAAAGGAGCGAGTTATATCTGGCACTGATGTGATCATCTAGTCTGACTCTTGTATAACACAGAAAGACCTCAAAGCCATAGAATGTCCTCAGAATAATTCCTAGAGCATATCTTTTAGAAAAATATTCAGTCTTGATTTTGAAATTTCCTATAAACATGACCTTTGGTGAATTGTTCCAATTGTTAACTACCTTCATCGATTAAAAAAAATTACACTTTATTTCCAATCTGAGTTTGTCTAGCTTCAGCTTCCAGCCATTGGATAGTCTGCTATATTGAGGGGAGCCCATTATCAAATATTAGTTCCCCATGTAGGTAGTTATGGACTATGATCAAGTCACAGCCTAGCTTTCTCATTCTTAGGGCTGGTCTACACTACCGCTGTAAGTTCATCTAAGTCACACTAGTTCAGTTACATAAATTCCGTAACTGAGTGCGACATAACATAGGTTGATTTAGAACGGTGTTTACCGCACACTACGTCGACAGGAAACACTCTTCCGTCGACGTAGCTTCCGCCTTTTGCGGAGGTGGAGTAAAGCCGTCAACGGGAGAGTGCTCTCCCATTTACTTAGAGGGTCTTCAGCAGACCTGCTAAATCAACACCACTGCATCCATCGCAGCAGTGTGATTTACTCAGTAGACATGGCCTTAAGCTAAATAGTGTGAGCTCCTTGACTCTATCACTGTAAGGCATGCTTTCTAATCCTTCAGTCATTCTCTGGTTCTTCTCTGAATCCTCTTGGATTGTAGATACAAGAACTGGACACAATATTGTAGTAGTGCTCTCACCATGCCAAATATCACTTGCTGCTACTTTGGAGAACTGAAACTGTGATAGACTAGCCAGGTGCAAGTTATCCTTGTAAACTGCTTTTGGCCAGCCTCAGAATAATTTAATATAATTTGCAGGGAAGGAAAAATAGGACAAAGTTTCTGTAAAAGTGCCTTGGACTATCAGCATAGAAATGTTTAACTTCATTCCACTTGATGGATTTCAAAGGTAAAATCCTTCTCAGAAGGACTAGAGAAATTAATTGAAACTACTATACGAAGTATGACTATTAGAGAACAATACTTTAAGATGCCTTCTGTGTTCTTCTGCTATGGTTAAAAAAGTCTTACTGTACTTCAAATGTTAGTGATCTCTGCTGAAATTTTTGATCACAAAAGGATTACACTTAGGTAATTTTTCTGTAAATTAGGCTAACACACTTTGTATTTTAATAAATATGAGAGTTGGTAATTAGGTACGTCATTTAGTTCTGAGCTTTTATAAACACTCTTTTCCAGTCTTGGAAGTGGCTCTATTAAGTGAGCACAAATATACATTAGGATTTGAGTAGAAGGGTATTGTATTACTCTGTTGCCACTTAGTTTTCTGCTTTAAATTTTTATATACAAAATATTGAGATTTTTGTAAAAGTTAGCATTCAGATGTGTGGCAGGTGAGATGGGGTAAAGAGTTGAGGGTTGGAGAGTGGAGTGAACAACAATTGAGTTTATCAACAAGAAGGTGTAAGTGGGGAAATGTGGGAGGCTAAGTGATAGGAGTTGTGGACATTGAGTTATTGAAAGGGTGGAGATGTTGAGAGGCAAGTAGGTGATGTTTCAGGAGATGAGAGGGGGGAACTTGGTTACAGAGAGATGAGAGAAGAAGCAATATTTTGCAAAGACAGAGCTGAGTGAATGGAATTATTGGTGGGTGGGAGGGTTGACCCAGGTTAAAAGTCAAACAAGGAAGTGAGACGGGAGGCTCAGATGGGCTGCCAGCATGGAAGCTGCTGAGGATAAACATCAGCGTTTGTGATGGAAGGGAGAGCTAGATGTCAGTATTTGAGAAGTAGGTGAGTGTGAAGAAGTCAGGTGGGCAGGAGATAGGATGTAGTCATTGGGGCAAGTGGAGAGGTTAGAGAAGGAGAGCAGATGAGAAACTTATTCATAGGAGCAGGAGGAGAGAGTTGAAGGGGGAATGTCTCATCATATTTTGGTCCATGTTCTCTTGAAATAAATTGGCACGATCCTGGCAGGCAGGGGAGGGTTTGAGATATTGTCAAAGGAGCAAAAAGGCAGCTGGGTTGTGATCCTGAGATTCAATTTAGCTGGAGAAATACAGTTGTTTAGCTTGGAAGATAGCAAAACTGAAGGGTGGAAGTTGGTCTGGTCATAGGATTTTCACCAGAGATTTTCTACAGCAGAAGAACAGGAATATAGGAAGTGGATGTTGGGGGTGAGCGAGAGATTGTTGGAGTTGGAAGGCGGACCTCACAATAAAAGAGAGGAACAGAAATGTCAAGAGTGGAGTGAGGAATGGAGAGAATAAACAACCATATCAATGGAAGAAAAGCGTAGAGAGGACTGAAAACAGATAAGAAATCCTGAATGCTGATAGACTAAAAGTCATGGGAAGGCCAAGAGACAGGGCACGAGGGAGGGGGCTGATGGTTGATGTTGAAGAGAACAGGTGATGGTTGGGGGAGGAAGGAAATGAGAAACAGCAAGATCAAAGGAGAGGGCAAGTGCTTGGTTAAGACCAAGTCAGGTGAATGGCTCTTTTGGTAAGTGGGAGAGTTGAACAAGGGCTGCAGGTTAAATTAAGACTATAGGGCAAGGAAACATGCAGCTAAGGGGTCAGATAGGTCATCAACATGGATGTTGAAACTACTGAGGCTGATTGTGGGTGGTTGTGAGGAGAGGAACTGAGAAATCCAGGAGTTGAAATCAGAGAGGACAGCTGATGGGGAGGAATTGGATGGATAGTAGATGATGACAAGATGGAGCGGGAAGAATAGACTGTAGTGCTGTTCAGAAGAGAGTGGGAAGGAGGTGGAGTGGGAGGGGTTGGAAACAGCAGGAATTGGAGAGGAGAAGCCCCACACTCCCACCACAGTTTGATCCAGGGCATGGAGTATGAGAGAAGGAGATGCTTTGTAAGAGAGGGCAGCTGCAGAGGCAATATCAGACAAAGGGATCCAGGTCTCTTTGAGAGCCAGGGCCTGGCGGGAGCAAGATTTGAAGTCATAGATGAGAGGGTTTTTTTAAGAAATGGGAGTAAACATTTCAGAGACAGCAAGAGAAATGCAAGGGTGAAGGAGGATGGGTATGAGGTTACGAACAGAGGCAGGAGAAGGGCAGACTTGGTGGAGAGGGATGGGGAATGAGGCAATGTCACCAGAGGTCAGGAAGAGGTGGCAGAAGGTGTGGATGTGGCATCTAGATTTGTGCTGGTGGGTCATCAGAGCCTTGGGTGAGTGGCAGATGGACAAGGGCGAATACATACAACAACAAAAAAAAAAAAATAGGAAAATGATTTGAAGGTACACTAGTAGGTACCCTTAGGTAGCTGGAGTCATGGCCGATCTGAACCCACCTCTCAGACAAGGAGATATGGCCAGGCTGATCCACTTGAAAGATCTAAGTGCGGAGGGGCACTCCAGGGTAGGGACTGGTTTCTGGCACTGGCAGAAGTTCCCCCTGAGGTAGCCTGACTGTGGTGTGATGTGATTTTCATTGAGATTGAGCAGGTATTTCAGATTAATTTACTGAAGTTCTTGTATTTAATTTTATAATCTATACTGTACAAAATGCAATTGTTTAGATATAAAATAATAAATATTTTGTTTTGTGTTCTCTAATTTCCCCAGGTATATGTGGAATTTGATGACCTTGAATGGGAAAAGCGAGAGTGGGTTAAGGTTTATGAAGATTTTGCAGCCTTCTTGGTGGAGTACCAGCTGGTCTGGGCAAAAAGAAAGGACCCTAGCCAGACTCAGGGATCAAAGATCAAACAAATTCAATGGCCTGCATTGGTAAGATATTTGAACTGTCATTTTAAGTTGTTAAACACATAATGTTACTAAGAGATAGTTTAATTTATTGTAATTACCTTGATGTTGGAAGTTAGTTGTTTTCTTGTCTGTCAGTCTTGACTCCGCTGGTCGAGCAAGCTCATGTGAAAGGATGGGGATTCCGTGATACTAGTCATTCATTTTAATTTAATTTTTGAGGTGATGCAGACCATGATAAGTTTAGTATCTCCTAGTGATTATAATAAAACTGATAACACCTCTCACAGTCAGAGCAGTTTGTGTTAATTAAACTAGTAGTACCATGTTGCACTGGTACAGAGAGATTGGAGTTGGGTTAACATCTTGCATCCCAGAGCTTGTCACTAAGGAGGGCTGAGGAGGCAGTGTAATTCGAATGGAAATAGCAGCATACCTAGGAGTTGTGTCAAGACCCGTAGAGATGACAGGTGAGTATAGACCCATTGAATCAGTGATAAAATAGTCAGTTGCCTTTTCTCTGAGGTGAGAACTGTATTCCTCTGGGTAACTGGAGTGACACTCAGATGCTGAAGCAGCTGAGAGGGTTAAAGATGGCTTTTTAACCCTGTTTACTTAGAAAGCTGTGATGAGGATCTGATGAGGTCATCTAAAAGAGGGGCAGACATAGATCCGTGTCTTCCTCAGAGAAGCTGCTAACACATCCAGGATTTTCCTAAAGACCCAAGTTGAGCCCAATTGGGAGAATCTTGTATTGAAAATGTTTTCCATAGTAATAGAAGTGTAGAAATCTCCTGTAACTTCTCAGACTGGAATGTGAAAGAAGAACTCCAACAAGCGTATCAATACCACGAGTCTTGGGGATGCTTATTCATGATATGATAGTGATTTTAGTGTCTCCATCTGGAATGTCAGTCTTATGGTGAAATTGTTGAGTGACCTGTGATCTAAGATGGCCTCAAATCTCCATTCTTCTGTGGAACCATAATGAATATGTTCTATAAAACCTTTGTGTTGATGGGGCAGGCTCTATTATCTCAGTATTGATGAGGTGGGAAATTCTTATGGTTTTTCCCTTGTTTTGTCCATGTAAGTCAGTGCGCAAGCTCACCAGCCAGGGAAAGTAGAGTAAACCTCCCAACAATCATTTAGTCCATGTCACTTTCTTCAGGGCTGACTTTATTATTCCCAAAAGATTCAAAAAGCTCAAAATATTATAAATACTGGGTGCAGGAGGCCTGTCCCACTTTCCAATGTCTGGTAAGGGAGAGCGCACACCTGTTCCTTTATGCCTCCTGTCAGATCTACAGGGAGGAACCTCCCTTGGGGACTTACCTCAACTCTCATCTAAAAGCATTCTTTATACAGTATTCAGGAGGCATTCATGTGGTTCTAAATCAGCTGCCTCTTCATCATGTGCCCTGTTAAGCAGTTGCTGGAAGTTGTAGATTCCAGTCTTAAAGTTCAAGCCTTGTAACATGTTGGGAAGTGCATATGCACCCAAGGACCAGCAACCTAGTCAAGATGAAGCAACTTAAATGGGGAATTCTGTATGGGGTAAAATCTCTAAAGCCAACTCCTCCTTCCCACAGATCAGGTAATCTCCTTGAAGTTAAGTGTCCTGTAGTTGTAGGGAATGCTTGAAGCGGAATGTATTTCCAGATTACCACTGCCTCGAGTTTCATGCCTCCCTAGTTGAAACAAGACCTTTTTGTTTTGCCTGGTGTTAAGTTTTTGGCCTTTAGAAAATTAGTAGTTTTGACTTGGCTAGATGATTGTATGGTTTTCTTCCGTTCTTGGCTGTGGCCATCATTTTGTGCATGTGTTCACCACACTAATTCCCCTTATGGCCTCCTCTCCATCCCAAGTACTTTGGGTCCTCACATGCAGCCTTAATCACATTGTCAAAGGGAGGACGGGAAAGGACACAGTATTTCTTGTTGAGTTTAACTGAAATGTTTGTCTGGGACACCTATTTTTGTCTGCCTCCTGAGTCATCTGTGTGGTGTAGAAGCAGTTTTAGATCTGCTAGCACTCTCTAAAGTATTTGATCAAATAGGTGTTATGGGAGCAGCTTCTCATTGGACCGAGTATCAGAGGGGTAGCCATGTTAGCCTGTATCCACATAAACGATGAGGAGTCTGGTGGCACCTTAAAGACTAACAGAGGAAACTCCATGCATCTGAAGAAGTGGGTTTTTTACCCACGAAAGGTTATGCCCAAATAAATCTTAGTCTTTAAAGTGTCACCAGATTCCTCGTCTTCTCATTGGAGGTTTTTCAGCTTTGGCTTGGTCTAGTTGAGCTAGCTAAGGAGCAGGAAGGGGCCTTCTTTCTTCCATTCTTCATAAACATTTTTGTTTTCATTGGCTTATGTTTTCTGGATCTGTAGTCAGGTGATGAGTCTGAGAAGGAAGACTTGACTGACAAAGGTGAAGTTGCCCTTCTATTTTCTTTCTCTTTTGCTTTCTTTCTGCCAAAGGAGAATTTTCTTCCACACCAGTTAGTTTCTGGTTTAGGTATTCAGAGTTTAAGTATTTTGTTTTTTAACCCCGTCTCAGATAATTTTAGAACAGCATTTCTCAAACAGGGGTCCGTGGATCCCTGGGGGTCTGCAAGGGAACTCCAAGGGGTCCATGGGCCCCGCTCATCAAATTCTCCCCTCCCTCCCAGCGCCTCCTGCATGCAGGGGGGAGGAGAGGGGATGGGGACGCTCGTGAGAGGGGGCGGAAAGAGGTGGGGAAGAAGAGGGGTAGGGGTGGAGCGGGGGCAGGAAGAGGTGGGGAAGGGGTGGAGTGGGGGTGGTGCCTGGGGCTGAGCAGGGGGGGTTTGGGGGTCTGCAGCAAAATTTTAAATGAAAATGAGGGTCCTCAGGTTACTAAAGTTTGAGAACCCCTATTTTAGAGAGCTTTTCTTTCTCTTTAGGGCCCTTTTTTCTTTAACATGGTTATTTTCCTTTGACTTCTCCTTGCCTTTGGAGGTTTAGGGTGGATGGGGAAGATTTCTAATGATTTCTCATTCTCCTTGATTGGGAATTGCAAGCTTGATCCATAAAGGAAAAAAAAATTGGAGTTCACAGTCCCTGGTTCAGGACTGTTTAGAATGAGGGCTTTCTTTGACCATGATGCAGAGAAGTAGTATATATCTTGCCTGTCTGAACTGCTATTATGTTGCTCAGGGGAGTGTTATAGAAGCTTGTTGGGAACTTGACCTACCTATTATCTGGGAATTTTGTGCTCCTCTTATTGAAGGCTGCAGAGTGATGTAACCACCGTAACTCCAAAATGTGTGTGTGTATGTGTAATCAAACATTGCTCCGTTTAGCATACCTGAGCCACAGTCTGAGGGCAAGCGGGGAGAATGCTGCTCCAGCAATAATTTTACCTTGGGACCTGAAGAATTCCCTAAAAAGGCCAAACCATTGTCCCATTCTTCCCATTCTCCTCCATAGGTAATCCAAATTTGAGGAGAATTTTAAAGTAATTTAGAGAATTTTAAAAGTGAGTCAGGAGGATGGTTAGCTGGCCCTGACTCAAGTCAGGCAGAACATTAGAGTGGGGGAGTAATGGGAAGAGCTTGTGAAATGTATCAGCAGCCCTATTAAGGAAGTATCTGCTATTTGCAAATTAAATCCCGAACTTGGCTATGTTAAATCTAGCTTTGCTTCTGAATGACCAGATAGCAGTGATGGCCACTAGATGCTTTCATGCTTTGCAAGAAGAGTGCAACCTCTTCTCAGACCTTTCCATAGTTGTTGTTACACACACAAATACTAAGTCAAACACTCACGTTAGGAAATGCCAGAATTAAGGTTGTGTGTGCAGTCTTAATTCAGCCTTTTTATGCATATGCATTACACTAGTCTTTAATTGCATGATCACATACCATTTCCCCCCCCCCAGGACCCTTCAGTGCTGACTTAATGAACAGCTATTCAAAATTTTGTCCCCTTTTCATGGTTCAGTGTATGGCACCACATCTTATTTCCCGCATACTGTTCAAACCCTGCTCTGACCAGAATTGTTAATTTTCTCATGGGCTTTTCTGTGTTGCTCATCACAGTAGTATCTGACTGCTTCATAAATTCTAATGCATTTATTTTCACAGTGTCCCTGTAAGGCGAGGTGCTGCTGTTATCCCCATTTTACAGATGGGGATTTGAAGCATAGAGAAATCAAAGTCAAAAGTGTCCAGTAATTTTGGTTGCTGAATTTGAGACACCTAGGACCTGATTTTTCAGAGTTTATAGCATTGTATAGCACTTTATATGTTCAAAACACATATCCCATTGACTTCAGTTGCTTTGTTAGTGCTCAGCACTTCTGTAAAGCAGATCCCAGGGTTTCAAGTTAGATACTCGGAACATACAATTAGTCGCCAGTGGTGAACATCCTGACCATAGGCTATTGCTGCACTACAGAGATTACAGCAACTGCTGTATTGCTGCTAATGCAGATGTTCTAAGTTAACAGGAGAGAGAGCTCTCCCATCCACTTAATTACTCCAACCCCCATGAGCAGCGGTAGCTTCTACTACCAACATAGCGCTGTCCACACAGGTGCTTACATTGGTATAACTTACGTCGCTCAGGCTTATTCACACCTCTGAGTGACGTAACTTATACTGATGGCTAAATCCTGTGCCCCAATGAGTGGAGGCAGGGGGAGGAGTCCTGGGGAGTGATGCAAAAATAGCAGAAAGGTATCTGGGATCAAGAACATAGATTCAATTAAGTTGGTGAAGTAGAGTTGTTTAGTTAGGAAGATGGCTGAACTGAATAAGGAGACAACTAACCTTTAGTAGAGGAAGTTAGCCAGGTTCATGGGATCTCTGCCAGACATCTTGTGTGTGGATAATTAATTACTAGAGAGGAATGGTACATTTTTGCTTTTTTTGCAAATATTTGTTGACAGCAGAGGAATAGTTAGACTTACAAATCTTGGATTCTATTCTAGGCTCTGGTGGGGAGTGTACTTTAGTGGGTACACTCTTTTCTGCCCATTTTCCCAAGTAGTAGTAGTAGATTTAAAGGAAGTTGGACTCTGCCAAGCTGGAAAGTTAAATTGGAAACTCTAAATAATAACTAACCGATAGATCAGGGAACTATGCTACAAAAACCTTGACAATAGTTAAGCTCATCATGAAACCCTCATCATGGACTAGGACCCCACTGTGGTAGCTGCTATACAAACACAGAACAGAAAGACCGTCCCTATCCCAAGGAGCTTCCAATCTATAAGACAACAGGATAAAAATTGATACAGACAGATGAGAGAGTACAAGCAAACAGTGAGGCAATATTGGTTGGCATGATAGTGGTCTCTTCACGGTAGCAGCCTAACTATTGTCAAGGTTTTTGTAGCATAGTTCCCTGATCTATCGGTTAGTTATTATTTAGAGTTTCCAATTTAACTTTCCAGCTTGGCAGAGTCCAACTTCCTTTAAATCAGACATGGAGTTATTACTATGCGGAGGGCCCTGTGCACACGGGAGAGAAACTCACTGAGGAAAGATTTTTGAATCTGTAATGTAGTTTTCAGTTGTATTAGCACTGTAGCAGTGTGCAGACTCACCCCTGTGGCACCTCCTGCTGGTCGTCTCGGGAATTAGCTCATTTCCAGCCTTGGAGAGCCCATTGCACGCCGGTGTCCCACTGCTGCTTGGCCCCAGTGTCCCTCCCGGACTCGGTGCCCTGTTGTCTGGGGTGCTGCCCCCTGGCAGTAACCCCTCACAGCTCTGGGTCTCCCCCTCCCAGGGGAACCCCCACCCGCTATCCCCACTTCGCCTCAGTGTTAGGCTACTGCCCAGTCTCTATCTAGCCCCCATTCACTGGGGCAGACTGCAGTATAAGCCACTGATCACAGGCAAAGGGGTTTGGACCTGCTGCCTCTGGCTGCCCTCTGCAACTCAGTACCTAATAGGCCTTACCAGGCTTGCAGCCTGGGGCTTTCCTAGGCCGGAGCTCCCCGGCTCCCTTGACCTTTCCCCAGCCCTGCTCCACTCTAGGCACTTGGATAAGCTCCCTGCAGCCAGGCCCTTCTCTCTCTGAATGCACAGAGAGACCTCTCCTGGGCCTCTGGCTCACAGCCTTTTATAGGGACCAGCTGGGCCTGATTGGGGCATAGCCCAGCTGTGGCTACTTCCCCAATCAGCCTAGTTTTTCCCTGCCACAGCCCTCTCCCTGGCTGTTTTAAGCCCTTCAGGGCAGGAGCGGGTGTCCACCCCGCTACAAGCACATTTAGCAATATCACAAAAACTACAAACCAGCAAAGTAGACTAAGGTGGTACACAATGTGTAGCACAATATTGTCTGAGTGGTGAGCACTGGAAGCATTTGAGTTAGACCACCCTTCATTTGAACAAGAGGGCACCATTAATAGGACGACTTTGTGAAGGCCACTTGACTTCTGAATTTGACAGTCTGGATTTGTTAATATTTCAGTCATTCTGCAAATCCCACCTCTCCTTGAAGGTATTTGAGGAGGCAGGATTGGTTGATGGACTGTTAAACTGGGTTTGTGGGGGGAAAAAATTGATCCGTTAATATGTCTGATTAGTATATTTTCTACTAGATTTGTTTTTATTTTGTGAAGTGCCAAGAGTTTAATACTACACATGTTTAAAAAATAAATAAATAAAACTGCTTCAAAGGTTTTGCCATAAATTTGGTATGAGTTCACATACTCTTGGAATATATCAAACTCATAATCTGAGTGTTGATTTAATGTTTCAGTCTGGTCCATGGGCCGAAGTACAATTTTGGCTTTCTAGAGATGTTTTGCATACTTGTCTGACTGCAGAAAGTTTCTGTTCAGTTAACAAAGTTAAATATTGCATGTAAAGACAATTAAGCACATTTTAAAAAGTGAATGCATTATGTAACGTCTTTCCCTCTATATGTGAACTTACCCTCATGCATTCCCTCTCCTCTTGATCTGCTCCTTATATGCATATGTATGTGCACACAACTTTGTAAATACCTTGCTGCCCCCCCCACCCCTCCCCAAAAAAAGAAACCCCAAAACACACATTAGGCATTTTTCTTATCCTGCAGAAGCAGCATGAGAAGTTCTCTGATCTTGGCCTACTCCTTCAGAGTAGGTGGAGAAGGAGGAGGAAAAGAAGCCAATTCCTTTTGATCTTGGTGCTTCTGAGCTCAGCTGAAGAGGTGACAGCAAAGACTGGATTGGGGGAGAGAAGGAACTAGTCCCCTGAGATTGGTAGTGGCAATAGTAGGAATGAGAAGGAAGCAGTGCAGAAGAAAGAGCCACTCCCCTGCATCCCATGCTGCACACCATGGTGATATCAGGGTCTGCTTTGTGGGGAGGAAAAGGAGGCTGTCCCCTAAGAGTGGTCTTGGGGGGTTTGGAGAGATGCCACCTCTTTGATCCTTACTGTACAGGGCTCAGTGGTGTGGCAATAGCTCTCTGGCTGCTGCGCTAGGGAACAGGGAAAAGATGCTTATTTGCCTGTGCCCAATCAAGCATAAGCGCCTTCCTCAGCTCTTTGCACTTAGATCCTTCTCCTTTTGGCTCTTTGAATTGCAGATCAGTCAGCTGCTGGCCAGATTCTGTTGAAGACTGCAGTAATCTGCAGGCTGGATGAAAGTGTCCTGTGAGATGGATCTGGCCCATAGGTCATGGTGCTTGACACCTCCAACTCTTGTATGTCAGTTTTAAAACATCCAGTACAAATAGCTCTGGGCACTTCTTGCAAAATTAAAGAAACATACTATATTCTGTAAGTTTCAAGATTTAACACAATCAGTCATAATTCCCATAAATCCTCACACAATTCCCAGCAGGCTATTCAAGCAACATATAACCCACTCCCTCCACAAACAGTTGAGAGAAAAGGATTGTCTTTGCAAAAAGTCCGGTAGGCTAACTAACCTTGGCTTTGGTGGACCAAGCAGGGAAATGAATGATGAGAGAGAGAAGTAACAGAAGTGTTGTCTATTGCTACTGGCTCCTACTGTTTATATCTGGAATAGCGATAATCATGTCTGTTCCACATGTCTTTGTTTCCAATTTGTCTTTCTCTACTGGCAGTGCTCTTTACTGGGAAAGATCTTAAAAATGAGGTATTTAAAAACCTACTACCCCCAATATCCTAAACTGAAACACTTCAAGTGCTGATACCTGTGCATATTCTGCTGTTGGTACTCATGTGCTTGAGACCAGAGAATTCTAGCAAGTAGCATCCATTGGTCTGCTCCTGTGTTGTTGCTCTCCTTGTGCTCTGTGATGAGGTACAGACCAATGCCTCTCCAGTTCCTTTTTACCGCTACATGGCCTGAGTCAGAATATCTGGTGTCCAGACCTGATCATCTTAGATATGTTTTCTTGTAATTATTTCAAAGTTGATACAGTTAGTTGTTTTTGTTAGTAGTTTTAATAAGTTTAGATAGTAATTAGTTAGAATCGCCACCCTGGGGAATTCTCTGATCCACCAGCGTGAGACTGATGTTGTCCACAGGCTTCTGGGCTTTAAGAATTTCGTCTCCTGCCCCTGGTGCTGTTTCTCCTGCTTTGGGGAAGCTCATATCTCTGCTAAGTGCAGTATCTGACACAGCTTTCCCAGCTGAACGTGGTAGGTGAGAGCTCCCTGGCTTTGGAAACCCTAATGCGAATGCACCATGAGGTCCCAGTCAAATTCAGGCTGGGGAGACCCCTTCCCCCCGTACATTGGTCTGAGACTTCGAGGAGTGCACCTCATAGCTAGGTGTCAAATTCGGGAGTGGGAATGACTAGAGTGAACGACCCTTCAGCTGGGCCTTTTCAGGAGAGTAAGGGCATTCTCATAAGCATAAAAAATGGGTCCCCTCCTAGATCCCTTAAGAGAAGGGATCCCTCCATGACCGCATCTAGGTTGGCTAAGTCCTTGCACCCAGAACACAAGGTCCTCCGAAGTTTTGTCTCCTTGATAAGAAGGTGCATAGGAGCAAGGCTCCTTCAGTACCTCTCCCCACATAGTCATTGACACTATGGTACCAGCTGAGCTCTGGGAGATGAAGGACTGTGAACCATCGGTTCCAGTGATAACCATATAGTTGGAGGCTCCTTCACCAGTGGTACCGTCACAACCCCATAAAGAACTGCCAGTTATTAAGAGTTCCTTTATGATGACTCAAGTGGCATGAGGTGACAAGAGAGAGAGCCTCGTAGGGCTGCAGTATCCTACATCACTCCAGAGGATATCTTCATCCTGCCAGACCTGCAGTCTCCCCTCTTGTTAGTTCTAACTATGACCAGGGAGATTCAGACACATAGGAGAAGCCCATCTCCCATTCCATCCACTGGCTGCAGCTATCTGACAGTGGTACTAATGTCACACCAGTGGAATCAGACCCAACCTTTTCATCATTGGGAGAGTTGGACATACCAGTGGAACCATCTTTCCCTTCACCAAGGGAGTTGAGCCCAGGCAAGGGATTAAGAATCTCCTATTATGAGTTTTGTCCATCCATTCAGGTATCCCCTTTTAAGACCAATGATACCCAATGCCTTGGGGACCATCACAATCTACTTTTGACCCCCATGTTGGCTTTACTGGGGGCCATCAGACCTATATGCACAGTATCTGGAACCTATGTGATCCAGTAGGGAGTCTTACCATCCCTCTTTTCTAAAAGGCCATAAGAACTTCCTGAGTCATTGAAGAGGAGGAAGATGAACCGGATTGGCCAGAACCACCGATATCAACAGGTATTTAAATTTCTTCGCCTTGTGAGGCAGTTGCTCTTGCCTCGACAACCACACACAGTTCTAAGAGCTGCTTTGGAAAGTAAGGTAAGAGTTCCAAATCCCCTTAGAGGAGGTCCAGATCTCACAACACAAGTTCCTGGACATCTTATAGCCTACAGGATCTAGCCGAATAGCACTCCCAGTCACCAAGGCCATACTGGAACCAGCAAGAACTATGACACATGCCAACCACTTGTGCCCCTACCCCTTAGAGTACAGAAATGTGGAACTTTGTCCTGACTAAGGGAGTGGAATTCTTGTTCTCCCACCCTATCTCAAACTCCCTAGTCCTCCAAGCAGCCACAAAAAGGTTTGAACAATGCCACCCAGAGGCCATCCCTGCAGATAAGGAGGCCAAATGTTTAGGCCTTATGTGGGGAAAGTCTACTATTTAGAATTTCCAACTACCACTTGCTTCTGGCAAAATACAAGTTTTTGAATTATCCTAAGTTCCTGGACTTTAAAGACAAATTACCCCCAGGAGGATCATGGAATCATAGGATGGGAAGGGACCTCGAGAGGTCATTTAGTCCAGTTCCTTGCACTCATGGCAGGACTAAGTATTATCTAGACCATCCCTGACAGGTGTTTGTCTAACCTGCTCTTAAAAATCTCCAATGATGGAGATTCCACAACCTCCCTAGGCAATTTATTCCAGCGCTTAACCACCCTGACAGTTAGGAAGTTTTTCCTAATGTCCAACCTAAACTTCCCTTGCTGCAATTTAAGCCCATTGCTTCTTGTCCTATCCTCAGAGGTTAAGGACAACAATTTTTCTCCCTCCTCCTTTTAACAGCCTTTTATGTACTTGAAACCTGTTATCATGTCCCCTCTGTGTTCTGTTTTGGAACAAACCCAATGTTTTCAATCTTCATTCATAGGTCATGTTTTCTAGACCTTTAATAATTTTTGTTGCTCTTCTCTGGACTCTCCAGTTTGTCCACGTCCTTCCTGAAATGTGGCACCCAGAACGGGGGACAATACTCCAGTTGAGGCCTAATCAGCGCAGAGTAGAGCAGAAGAATTACTTCTCGTTTCTTGCTTACAACACTCCTGCTAATGCATCCCAGAATGATGTTCGCTTTTTTTTGCAACAGTGTTACACTGTTGACTCATATCCCAGATCCTTTTCCGCAGTACTCCTTCCTAGGCAGTCATTTCCCATGTTGTATGTGTGCAACTGATTGTTCCTTCCTAAATTCCTAAAGAGAATTATACCAGATGATCACAATTCTTAGAACAATATAAGATACAAATCGGGATGCCCATTTAGACAGTCCTTTAAATGGAAGGACAGATGTATCTATCTCAGACCCAAAAGAAGGGAAACAGGTACTCATGGACATGGGGATAGGCAAATCAGCTCAAGAACAATCTGAACAGGATCAAAGCCATCAGTCCTAAAAAGTCACCAAGAAATCCTGCACATGAGTGTGATCAAAGAGAGCCAGAATGGTTCAAAAAGATGCATCATCAGGACAACAGGACAGACATGAGAGCCCAAGAAACTGTCTGGATCCAGAAGAAAAAGATTAGTATATGGGGTAAACACTGCAATAAATGATGTACGCTATATCCAGGTAGTTATAAGAATAAAGGGATATAGTTAAATTGAGACTGGCTGTCTAGCAGCCAGGATCTTTTATGTGGATACAGTCTACTTAGTGGGTATAAAATTATAATTAAATTGATGTTGTGTTTATGTATTATAAACACATTTAATAATGAAGTAGCAGGAGATGCAGATCTCCCCTATTGAAGAAAGTTTGATTTTGAAGTTCTACATTTTAATGTTTTTGTGAGAATCATTTGTGGGAGGACAGCTTTAAGAATAAGTGAACTGAAAGATGGTATAATCTCATAATGCCTGATGTTATATAGATATTTGATAAGATTAGATGAGATTTGTTTCTTTTAAGAATTAAAAGCAAACCCTTCAGCAGATAACTAACACACCCAGGGAGGAAGTAAGGAGAGTTCGGGTTCCTACAGCTAGAGGGGATTGGGTAACAATGCGGGAAATGAATAGAAAGGGAGGGAAATGGGATAAGAGAACAAAAACAGGTGTTAAATATTGTTTTTTTTTTTAGAAAAAAAAATTAATTAAAAACCTAGGGCTCAGAATTTAAAAATTTATGGTAAATCAGACTCAGCATCAGGGTACAACAATATAAGTATTAAAAAAAAAAGGACAAGCAATATATGTGAGGTTTAACATGATTGTGTGTATGATGGGATCTCTGTCTAAACATGTCTTTAAAGAAAAGGTAAAGATGTAACGTAATGTGGCTGCTTTTAACAAGGGGTAATGTTCTGTCTGAGTGCAGACATAGTATTCAGGGATAAGTTTAGTTGAGGGGAAGTTAATGTTAAGGGGATGAACAATCCAGTAAAAAGGAAATGAGTATTTTGCTTACAACAAAAGGATTTTCTTAATATCTATTTCAAGAAACGCCCTTGAGGAAAAATGCTAAATACCCGATTCTTCTTTGATGCCCCAGTGGGTGCTCCACTTTAAGTGCGTGTGCCTTCAGATGCCTTTAATTGGAGATTTTCGGTAGTAATGTCCATCTGGGCCGCACATGCACAGGAATCGTCTTGCGGTGTCGTTGGCACCTCATCCAGCACGCGCGTGACCCTACACCAGCACCACCCCTGTTCCTACTCAACCGTCCTCGGCCTGAGATGGAGCTCCATGGTGGTGTCCTAATGTCCTTCAACAACGATAACCAATTAAATTAGTAGAGTTTAGCAGTTAAATAGCGTAGTTAGTATTAGAATACCTAGTTAGCGCCTAAGTTAAAAAAAATCTTTTCATTGTTAACTTCTTCTGTAGCGTGAAACCTATCCCCGCTACAAAATGCTTGGTTCTCCAGAATTTAAGAGATGCAGTTCATGCCGCAAAGCCATGCCTGTCTCCGATGGGCATTCGCTCTGTGTCTGTTGCCCTGGGGAGTCGCACAACCCTCAGAAGTGCGCTCACTGTAGCAACCTAAAAGCCAGAGTCAGATGTGACAGAGACCTATGCCTAAAACTGATACTAATGCAAAAATCAGTTCAGCCAACCTCAGACATGGGACAGCAAATTTCTTCTTCAGGTGGCTCCCTGGGCACAGCCTCAACTACAGAGGGCAGACAGTCCTCCAAAAATATGAGGAAAAGAGCCACAACCTCCAGATGGAAAGAGACAGAAAAAGAAGTGGTCTCCAACCAGGTTGCTGTCCCTGGTGCTGACCTCCACAAGAATGAGCATGTTTGATGATCTGGGCACTTCCAGCACTGTCCGCACCGGGACCTCTGCTGAGCCCCACCGCAAGGAGAAGGAGTTGAGGCTCAAACGTGCCTCCTCCTCAGCAGCACTGTCCACCTGGTGAGAGAGACAGTGCTGAGGCCATCGTCATTGGTCATGCCGCTGCCACCAGCACTGAGAACTCTGTTGGCACCAAATGACAGACCCAAGATGGCACCGACCACTCTGATCAAGACGACACATAAGCCATTGACACAGACACCAGTACCATATAAATCAATGGCATCGACACCGATGGTACTGAAATCGACAATACTGCAGCAATTCTTACAACAGAAAGACATTGCGATCTCCTCGGTACTGCGGTCACCCCTGTTCGGCACCAATGGTTCACCTGAGCGTGCTAATATACAGCAAACAGTATCGCCTATTGCCCCACCTATATTGAGCGATAAGGACAATGATCAGGACGAAAGTCTCTTTTCGTCTCAACACTCTTGACTCATTGAACGGAGGCCACTTTGGGGACCCCTGACACCCAAAATCCAGTACAGACAAGATGTATAACCTTGATATGAGCAGCCTTGGATGTTCTCACCTATGCTCTTCCCGATGCAATGGGATCCTTGAGCAGCATATAGGGCTCATACTAGACCCACGACTCCAACCAGGAGCAAAATCTGGTCACCCCCTCACCATCCCCTAGCCAGGAGACTTCAGAGGTAGTGGAGGACACAGAAGAAGGGAGAGAAGGCACAGACCAAGAGGTCACATCACCTGCACACAATTCATTGTCATCCCCAGATGAAGCCGTAATGCCACCACTTCCTACCACATCTGATGACTTCAAACAATTCCAAGAACTATTTAAATGAGTAGCCATCAACCAAAATATCCCACTGGAGGAGGTGCAGGAAAACCAGTATAATTGTTATACATCCTCCACACGTCTTCATCCTCTAAGGTAGCTCTCACGATAAATGATGTCATCATAGAACTGTGGGAGACTATTTGGCAAACACTGGTGATGGTACCACCAACATGCAAAAGGGTGGGACAGAAAATATTACATCCCTGCCGATGGGATGGATATCCTGTTCTGTCACCCAGAATCCAACTCTCAAGTGGTCTAAGCCACTAATCAACATTGCAAACAGCCTCAATACAGGTCCGCCCCTCAGGACAGGGACAGCAAAAGGCTTGATCTTTTCAGTCAAAGTGTATTCCTCAGCAACACTGCAATGTCGAGTCACCAACTACACTGCTCTCCTAACTAAATAAAATCACGACAATTATGGCAAACTGCAAGACTTTGACAGCCTGCCAGAGGAGAAATGGTCACAGTTCAAGGCCATAATAACTGAAGGACAGCTGGTCACCAGAATGACATTACAAGCGTCTGTGGATATATCAGACACAGCGTCAAGAATAACAGCCACTGCCAGGGTGCTGCTTAGAGCCTCATGGCTTCAATCATCTGGTATTCCCAAAGAACTCCAGGTAAAAGTTGAGGACCTCCCTTTTGATAACAAAAAAACTCCTCTCCTGCAAAACAGATGAAGTTCTACACTCGATGAAGTTCTCGCAAGCAACCCTACGTACGCTAGGCATATACATACCACTTCCCAGAAGACGACGCTACCTACCATATCAAAGGCACAGGGAGACATCATTGCCCACAACAATGACAGTATGAACCTCAAAGAAACAAACAGCATCCACAAAGACTGAGAACACTCAAGACAGGCCTCAACATTGCAACCATCTTTCACTAAACAGTTTTAAAAATTGTTGAGGGTCTGAATGGCCTTCCCACTATACAGCGCCAGTACCAACTTCCAACCAGTGCTTTGGCCATTGACTTTGCCCATTTTACCATGTCTGGGAGTCAGTTACAATGGATCAATGGGTACTGGAGATCGTAAGATCGGGCTATGCCATCCCCTTTCTCTCCCACCCTCCAATCTCACCCCAGTCCCTCTTCAGAGACCCTTTTCACAAGCACCTCTTAAAACAGGAAGAAAACCATCTCCTACATTTAGGTGATGTGGAGCAAGTTCCCACACAATACAGAAGGAAGGGTTTTTACTTCCATTACTTGCTGATCCAGAAGAAAAATGGTGGATGGAGACCCATCTTAAATCTCAGAATGCTTAACAAATTTGTGTAAACTAAAGATACAAGATAGTCACACTGGCCATGCTAATACCAGTGCTAGAAAGGGGGGACTGGTTTTCAGCCCTCAACCTGCAAGATGCATATTTTCATATCACCGTACACCCCACTCAGACTATTTCTACAGTTCATAGTGGGGGGTGATTACTACCAATACAGAGTACTACCTTTTGGCCTGTCCACCGCCTGAGGCTTTTCCAAAACTCTTGAAGAAGTAGTGGCACACTTAAGAAAACAAGGGATAATGATCTTCCTGTACCTAGTCATAGATGACGGTCTACTGAAAGGTATGACTCAAAGAGAAACAACAGATACGATGCAAACACCATTACCCTGTTGCAGAACCTAGGGTTACAAATTAACAAAAATCAACCCTAGTTCCGTACAACTGGACTTCATTGAGGCACACCTTGACTCCACTCAGTCAGAACATCACTACCTAGGAACAGATTCGTGACACTGAGGGCTGTTGTTGACTACTGAGATGAAGTTGTTCAAACATTGGCACAAACCTGCTTACAAGAATTAGGTCACATGGTGGCCATGACATTTCTGATAAGTCACGAGACTACATATGTGCTGTCTACAAAGCTGGCAGAGCTCAGTATACATCCCCAGTGAACACAGCCTAAATAAGAGACTTAACAGTACCACCAAAAGTCTGTCTCCTTACAATGGCGGACAAAACCCGAGAATGTGTGCATGGGAATGTGTGCCTTTCGGCAGGATCCACCATCAATAATAATCACAATGGATGCTGATAGGCTGGGGGAGCCCCATTACTAGAGATATCAATCTACTAGAGCCACGTTCAGTATGTAATGCCTGCAGGCATTTCCTACCAATGATGAACGAGTCAATCTGGCTAATGGCCGACAGCATAGTATGTATGTTCTATATCAATTGCCTAGGAGGAGCTTGCTCCCACTCACTAGGCACTGAGGCCATGAAACTGTGGAACTGGTGCATACAAAACAAAGTAAATATCTCTGCCTCCTATCTCCCCGGATGCCAGAACACGATGGCGGATACACTAAGCAGACATTTTCTTTGAGGAACGCCAATGGGAAATAAACAGAGTCAATATTTCAACAATGTGGCTTCTCCCCGTCAACATATTTGAGTCATCACCAAACCCCAAGTGCCCACTCTTCTGCTCAAGAGCAGGACTGGGACCTCAATCACAGATGGATGCCTTTCTCATCATATGGGACATATCACTCATGTATACATTCTCACTGATCCCGCAAGTGATGCACAAATTATTTGTTGACAAGGCCTACTTCATACTGAGAATCTCAGTGGCCCAGAGAGACCTGGTACCTTTACCTGATGGGCATGGTGGTATGCACCCCACGAACTCTTCCACTTTAGGCGGATCTCCTCTCATAGGACAATGGCTGGACTCTCCACCCAAATCTGGAGAAACTTCACCTGAAAGGTTCCATTCTTGGTCGCAATCACCTCCGCTTGACAAGTTAGGGAGATGGGGCCCTTATGGCTGACCACCCCCTTATATCATATTCTTTAAAGACAAGGTCATGTTGAGACCACGTTCGAAATTCTTACCTAAAATATCAACATCTTTCCATATAAACCAACCCATACATCTCCCTACGTTTTAACTCCAACCACATGGGAACTCACAAGAGATTCTTACATATACTAGACATCAGGCAAGTGACAGCATTTTATTTAGACAGAACCAAGCCTTTCCGGAATTCCCCCCAGACTTTTTATTTCCACAACAGAATGCTTCAAGGGATGCACAAATATCCACACAGAGATTATCTAAATGGATCTCTATCTGTATCCAACTCTGTTATCGAATGAATAACACTGAACCCCCAGAAGGGATCAGTCCCACTCTACAGGCTCAATAGCAACGTCAATAGTAGTGTTGAACAACATACCGATAATAGACATATGCAGACCGGCTACCTGGGCCTCAGTGCACATGTTAAGGAACAATTCACAGTCACTCAAAACTCAAGATCAGATGCTATAATAGGCCTCACCATGCTCTCTTCAACTGCCCAAGCAAATCCGAAGCCCTTTTATCCACAATGGTCATTGCTTTACAATCCCCTGACATGGTGCACTCACAAGGACATCACTTGAAGAAGAAGAGAGGATTACTCACCCTGTGCAGTAATAGGTTCTTTGAGATGTCTCCTTGTGAGTGGTCCACTAACCATCCTTCTCCCCTCTGCTTTGGAGTTTGCAGTAAGGACTCTATGGTAGAGAAGGAACAGAGGGGGTCTGATCGCATGCATGCTAGATGAGGTACCAATGCTGCTGCAAGATGACTACTGCACACACGCGTCCAGACGGACACGACTACTGAAAATCTCTGATCAGTGGTTCTGGGATGCACCCACACCTGAAGTGGAGCATCCACAGGGACAAACATCTCAAAGAATCTGTTACTGCACAGGGTGAGTAATCCTCTTTCTTCATGGACACAACTACCATATATGTTTCAAGGGCAACCTAATAGTAGAGGGGTGGCAGTAATCACTTGTCTTTTATTGTCTCAGTACAACTCAGATGTATTTTAATTAACGTGTCCTTGAAAAGGTAGACTTCTCACCTTAGCTAATGTATATACTGCCAATCAAAGGCAACCTTTTTTGTAATCATTTTTTTTAGGGACTTAGGAAACTTTTTAAGGAAGGGGATATTATTTTGGCGGGGGTTGGGTGGGTTTAAAGAGGTGCTTAACCCCACCTTAGATTGATTGAATATACACAGAGAGCATTCAGAAGAAGTAAGTGCAAATTTGTTGCATCACTTAGAAAATGAGGATTTGGTGGAAGTCTGGGAGATGAATGCAGATGTCAGGGACTATACATAATATTTTGCTATTCATGGATCTTATTGCAGGATTCATATGACTTTTGTTTCTAGGACATGGGCTTATTTAGTCTAAAAAGCCAGTCTGGGAGTTATAACTTGGTCAGATCATGCCCCTGCATATATTAGATTAAAAGATTGGGATTCAGTGGAAGAACAAAGGACCTGGCACTTGAAAAGAATGTTGTTGTCTGACCCCCAGAGAATTCAAGAGCTGAAAGAAAACTTTCAGAAATGTATAGAAGAAAACGGTAAGGAGAAGGGTTCAATAAAAGTATCCTCTAGGATGCTGGAAAGGTGGTAATGAGGGGGATCTTCATAAATAAAGCAGCATACCTCAACAACAACCAAAAAAAAAAGAAAGAAAAAAAGAAAGAGGGAGTGCTCTTGAGTTTTGTTAAAGAAATTTTTGTTTTGGAAAGGAGACATTAATCTACAGGATCTAAAAGAGTGCATAAGAATATAAATGAGATAAGTGGGCACATTAACCTATTGAAAGCAGGTAAGACTGAGTAAACAGATGTACTAAACAAAAACAGACTTTTAGACAGAAAGTTAAAAAAGAAACAGGGTAAGTCAGCCATCCTTTTGACTAGCTATAAAAAGGGACTTCTCTGAAACTTCTACTAGCCTTTTCCGTATTTTGAAAGAGGCAAAAATTGTTCTTCCAAAAGAAAGAAGAGATCTTACCAATTGTGTATCATAGAAACCTATTTCTTTAATTAACATGGATGCTAAAATTTATGCCAAATTGATAGCAAACAGATTGCCATATTGCCCAAATATGTTCACCTGGACCAATCTGGGTTTGTTACAGGCAAGCATCATCTGGTAATATCAGAACTCTGAATTTGATTTGTAATATTGATTTTAGTAATTCTTCCTGTGTGCTGCTTTCTTCACATGCTGAGAGAAAGCCTTTGAGCAGCTGGAGTGGGAGTATTTCAGACAAATTTTAGTAAGGTTTGGTTTTGGAAATTAGTTTTGTAGGGGCATATCGGCCCTTGATAAATGAGGGGTGGGGTGGAAGGAGGAACTCCCTTTTATGGACACCCAGCCAGCCAGTTAGCAATAAAGTCCCTCTTGGTAGCTGTTCTCTGCTTGTTTTACCTGTAAAGGGTTTAAAAAAAAGTCCCTGCATAGGTAAATGAAAGGGAGTGGGCACCTTACCAAAAGAGTCAATGGGAGGGCTAGAACTTTTTAAAATGGGGAAAAAACTTCCCTTTGTGTTGTTAGTTGTTGTTATCTAGGAAAAGAGGGGAACAGGGAGCAGCTATGCTGTGAGAAGCTGAAAGCCAGATATGAAAATCATCAGATCATATCTAGAACTACTTATTTAACAACCCAGAGATGAAAATAGATCAGGAATGTTTAGAAAGACGCGATTAGGTTTATTTCTGTTTATTATTGGCTTGTGGATGACTCTGTGCTAACCCCAAATGCTTTTTGTTTTGCTTGTAACATTTAAGCTGGACCTCAAAAAGGTTATTCTTAATGTTTAATTTTTGTAAGTGGGCTTTTTAAATCTAGCTTTTAAAACTTATCTTTTTGAATAACAGGATTGGATTTTTAGTGTCCTAAGAGGTTTGTGCATATGTTGTTTAATTACCTGGGGGCAACAGCTAATTTCCTTTGTTTTCTTTCTCAGCTCTTCTTCAGATGGGGGCAAAAGGGTTTGAGGGTACCCCCACAGGAAGGAATTCCCAAGTGCGCCTTCCAATGTCGCAAGGTTTTTTTTTTTGCACTTGGGTGGTGGCAGCATCTACCCATCCAACGTCAGAGAGAAAATGTGACCTTGGGAGTTTAGTACCAGCCTGGAGTGGCTAGTATTAATTTTTAGAATCCTTGCAGGCCCCCATCTTCTGCACTCAAAGTGCCAGAGTGGGAATTCAGCCTTGACAGCCCGGTATATTCATTCTTGAGTGACTGCATTATTTAATGGTCATCAATCCCCACCTTTCAATTTGTGTAGGGGTATGAGACAGGGTACCCCATTATCTCCCTCTGTTGTTTGCTTTGGTGATGGAGCCATTTGCAATAAATATGAGAGAGCCCTTATGTAAAGGGCATCAAAGTGTCTTCTGGATTAGAAGAAAAAATAGCTTTGTATGTTGCTGGTAACTTGTTATATTTGCAGAATCCAGAAGTCTCGTTAAAAATTATAGAATAACTGACTTTGGAATGTGGTCAGGTATCAGGTGTCAGAATAAACTATGATAAATCTGAAATGTTAATAGTTAATTAATAGTCTGAAAACAGTAAAAAAAAAATTGTCGTCAACTACTTATATTTAAATCTTTAGGAATAAATCATGGTGGAGAAACAAATCTTTTAAAGGCAAATTATGCTTTGTGGAATAAAATCATAAAAGATTTGGAAGAATGGAACAAATATGAAATTCCTTGGCTAGGCGCAGGGTAGCTTTGGTAAAAATTAAAATTATTTTTGTTTCAGTGCATCCCTGTTGGTATCACTGACATGACGTTAAAAACATGGCAGGATGCCCTATTAAATTTCATATGGAATCATAAAAGCCAAAGATGAGTTCTAAAGTTCTGTATAAGCCTACACAGTGGGATATATTAGCTTTCCCTAACTTGGCTCATTATTTTTATGTACCACAATTAAAAGATGTGATAAATTAGCTTTATGACAGAGTCTCTATCTAGACTTTTAACCACATTTGAGGAGTTGACCCAAGAGCAAGGTGGAACAAAAAGTTTAATTTCCAAGATATATACAGTTTTGACTGAAAAAGATGTTAAGAAAACAACTCAGATGAAAAGATGGGATGGATATTTGGACAAAGAAACTGATGTGGATGAGCAGGTCTATATATGAGAAAGGGGATATACATCTTCATTTTGTGTAGCTCATAAAGAAAAGTTTTATAAATTACTGTGTAGATGGCTTCTGTCTCTTGTTAAGATCAATCACATTTTTGCTACTGAGGAAGCACTTGATTGCAGGGAAAAGGGAACATACTTGCATGTGTGGTTGTGTCCAGAAATTAGATGGTTTTGGGGGGAAATTATTTAACAGATTAATCTCATGACTTAATGCTGACTTCCCTGACATGCTTGCTTAATGCTCCAGTAAAGAATCTACATTTTAAACAAAACAACAAATTAATTTTTATATTGTTAGCAGCCAGACTTTGTATTGAACATTATTAGAAATGTGCTTCCCCCCTCCTATGGATTTGTGGTATAGTAAAATATTGGACTGTCCTTTATAATGGTAAAGCTTTCATTCACAAGTACAGATGGATGTCAGAAAGGGAGAACATAAGAATGGCCATACTGGGTCAGACCAAAGGTCCAGGTGCCCCAGAAAGAGTGAACCTAACAGGTAATGATCAAGTGATCTCTCTCATGCCATCCATCTCCACCCTCTGATAAACAAAGGCTAGGGACACCATTCCTTACCCATCCTGGCTAATAGCCATTAATGGAGTTAGCATCCATGAATTTATCTAGTTCTCTTTTAAACCCTGTTATAGTCCTAGCTTTCACAACCTCCTCAGGCTAGGACTTCCACAGGTTTGCCTGTGCGCTGTGTGAAGAAGAATTTCTTTTTATTTGTTTTAAACCTGCTGGCATTAATTTCATTTGGTGCCCCCCTAGTTCTTATATTATGGGAACAAGTAAATAACTTTTCCTTATTCACTTTCTCCACACCACTCATGATTTTATATACCTTTATCCTATCCCCCCTTAGTCTCCTCTTTTCCGAGCTGAAAAATCCTAGCTTCTTTAATCTCTCCTCATATGGGACCCGTTCCAAACCCCTAATCTTTTTAGTTGTCCTTTTCTGAACCTTTTCTAATGCCAGGATATCTTTTTTGAGATGAGGAGACCACATCAGTATGCAGTATTCAAGATGTGGGCGTACCATGGATTTGTATAAGGGCAATAAGATATTCTCCATCTGATTCGCTATTCCTTTTTTTTAATGATTCCTAACATCCTGTTTGCTTTTTGGACTGCCGCTGCACTCTGCGTGGACGTCTTCAGAGAACTATCCACGATGACTCCAAGATCTCTTTCCTGATTAGTTGTAGCTAAACTAGCCCCCATCATATTGTATGTACAGTTGGAGTTGTTTTTTCTGATGTGCATTACTTGTACATTTATCCACATTAAATTTCATTTGCCATTTTGTTGCCCAATCACTTATTTTTGTGACCTCTTTTTGAAGTTCTTCACAGTCTGCTTTTGTCTTAACTATCTTGATCAGTTTAGTATCATCTGCAAACTTTGCTTCCTCACTGTTTACCCCTTTCTCCACATCATTTATGAATAAGTTGAATAGGATTGGTCCTAGGACTGACCCTTGGGGAACACCACTAGTTACCCCTCTCCATTCTGAAAATTTACCATTTATTCCTACCCTTTGTTCCCTGTCTTTTAACCAGTTCTCAATCCATGAAAGGATATTCCCTCTTATCCCATGACAACTTAATTTACGTAAGAGCCTTTGGTGAGGGACCTTGTCAAAGGCTTTCTGGAAATCTAAGTACACTATGCCAACTGGATCCCCCTTGTCCACATGTTTGTTGACCCCTTTAAAGAACTCTAATAGATTAAGACACGATTTCCCTTTACAGAAATCATGTTGACTTTTGCCCAACAATTTATGTTCTTCTATGTGTCTGACAATTTTATTCTTTACTATTTTTTCAACTAATTTGCCTGGTACTGATGTTAGACATACCGGTCTGTAATTGCCGGGATCACCTCTAGAGCCCTTTTTAAATATTGACATTCTATTAGCTATCTTCTAGTCACTGGGTACAGAAGCTGATTTAAAGGACAGGTTACAAACCATAGTTAATAGTTCCGCAGTTTCACATTTGAGTTCTTTTAGAACTCTTGGGTGAATGCCATCGGGTCTTGGTGACTTGTTACTCTTAAGTTTATCAATTAATTCCAAAACCTCTAGTGACACTTCAATCTGTGACAGTTCCTCAGCTTTGTCACCTACAAAGGACGGCTCAGGTTTGGGAATCTCCCTAATATCCTCAGCCATGAAGACTGAAGCAAAGAATTCATTTAGTTTCTCCGCAATGACTTTATCATCTCTAAGCTCTCCTTTTGTATCTCAATCGTCCATGGCCCCACTGGTCGTTTAGCAGGCTTCCTGCTTCTGATGTCTTTAGAAAACATTTTATTACCTTTGGAGTTTTTGACTAGCTGTTCTTCAAACTCCTTTTTGGCTTTTCTTGTTACATTTTTACATTTAATTTGGCAGTGTTTATGCTCCTTTCTATTTACCTCACTAGGATTTGACTTCCACTTTTTTCTCTCTCACTGTTTCCCACAGGACCCTCTGTTGCTTTTTATAGATTCAGACTAACACGGCTACCCCTCTGATACTTATCTCTCACTGCTTCTTTTACATGGTTGTTAAGCCATGGTGGCTTTTTTTTTTTTTAGTTTTTACTGTGTTTTTTAATTTGGTGTATACATTTAAGTTGGACCTCTATTATGGTGTCTTTGAAAAGCATCCATGCAGCTTGCAGGGATTTCACTCTGGTCACTGTACCTTTTAATTTCTGTTTAACTAGCCTCCTCATTTTTGCATAGTTCCCCTTTCTGAAATTAAATGCCACAGTGTTGGGCTGTTGAGGTGTTCTTCCCACCAAAGGAATGTTAAATGTTGTTATATTACGGTCACTATTTCCAAGCAGTCTTGTTAGAGTTACCTCTTGGACCAGATCCTGCACTCCACTGAGGACTAAATAGCGAGTTGCCTCACCCCTTGTGGGTTCCTGAACCAGCTGCTTCAAGAAGCAGTCATTTAAAGTATCAAGAAATTTTGTCTGCATTTCGTCCTGAGGTGACATATACCCAGTCAATATGGGGATAATTGAAATCCCCCACTATTATTGAGTTCTTTATTTTGATAGCCTCTCTAATCTCCCTTAGCATTTCGTCGTCACTATCACTGTCCTGGTCAGGTGGTTGACAATAGATCCCTACTGTTATATTCTTATTAGAGCATGGAATTACTGTCCATAGAGATTCTATGGAACAAGTGGATTCATTTAAGATTTTTACTTTTTTTGAGTCTACATTTTCTTTCACATATATTGCTACTCTTCTCCCCCCCCCCCCCCCCCCCCCCGACCTGTTCTGTCCTTCCGATATATTTTTGTATTCTGGAATGATTGTGTCCCATTGATTGTCCTCACTCCACCATGTTTCTGTGATGCCTATTATATCTTCCTTTAACACAAGGCACTCTAATTCACCCATGTTATTATTTAGACTTCTAGCATTTGTGTACAAGCACTTCAAAAACTTGTCACTGTTTATTTGTCTGCCCTTTTCTGATGTGTCCGATTCTTTTTTATGTGAATGTTTCTCGTCTGATCTGGCCCTTACATTATCCTCTTCCATCCTCTCCCCCTGACTAAAACCTAGAGAATCTCTATCAATAGACTCTCCTCTAAGGGAAGTCTCTGTCCGATCCATGTGCTCTGCTGCAGCAATTGGCTTTCCACCATCTCTTAGTTTAAAAACTGCTCTGCAGCCTTTTTAATGTTAAGTGCTGACAGTCTGGATCCACTTTGGTTTAGGTGGAGCCCATCCTTCCTTTAGCGCTCCCCCTATCCCCAAAGTTTCCCCATTTCCTAATCTAAACCCTTCCTCTCTACACCATCTTCTTGTCCACGCGTTGAGACTCTGAAGCTCTGCCTGCCTACCTGGCCCTGTGCGTGGAACTGGAAGCATTTCTGAGAATGCTACCATAGAGGTCCTGGATTTCACTCGCTTTCCTAGCAGCTTTAATTTGGCCTCCAGGACGTCTCTCCTACCCTTCCCTATGTCATTGGTACCTACATGTACTACGACCACTGCCTCCTCCCCAGCACTACACATAAGTCTATCTAGATGCCTCGAGAGATCTGCAACCTTCACACCAGGCAGGCAGGCAAGTCACCATACGGTTCTCCCAGTCATCACAAACCCAGCTATCTATGTTTCAAATCATTGAATCTCCCATTACTAACACCTGTCTTTCCCTAATGACTGGCGTTCCCTCCCCCGGAGAGGTAACCTCAGTGTGAGAGGATACCCTAACATCATCTGGAAGGAGGGTCCCAACTATGGGAAGGTTTCTCTCTGCTTCCGTTGACTGCTCTCCTTCCCTGAACCTTTCATCCTCCTTAACAGCGCAAGGGCTGTGTGACTGGAGGTGGGACAAATCTACAGTGTCCCAGAAAGCTTCAACAACATACCTCTCTGCCTTCCTTAGCTCCTCCAGTTCCGCCACCGTGGCCTCCAAAGCCCATACGCGGTCTCTGAGGGCCAGGAGCTCCTTGCACCGAATGTACACACATGCCACCCGCCCACAGGGCAGGTAATCATACATGCTACACTGCGCACAATAAACAGGATAGCCCCCACTCTGCTGCTGGGCTTCTGCCTGCATTCTCTCCAACAGCTGCCTAGGTTAATGATATGGGGTTTTGTTTAAATCAAGAAGTTTTTATTATAGTTTAACGGTTTTTAAGAATGGCAAGTGTACCTCGCCCCCTTCCAGACTCCCTCTCGAAACTCCCTGTTAGCGGCCCCTGGTTGCTTACTTACTGCTTTATAAAGCCCTGGCCTTCCTGATAGCCCCGCCCCCTGACTAAAGCTCAGCCAATGAACAGAGGCTTCTAGATTTCATACTCTTTAGAAGTTCACAGCTTCCAACTGTGGGCCACAGCACACAGTCCTTCAAACAAACAGACAAACACAAGCTCAGCACACAGCAAGTTGTGTTCAATTGCTCTACAGAAAATCCTAAATAATATAGAAGACACCAACATGAAAATGTATGCTGCTAAGTGGAGAAGATTTTCAGTTTGGATGAACCATCAATTTCAGCCTCTTGAGGCTTCGTTCCCTGCAATTTTGTACGGCTTACCCTCTCTAAAAGAACTTGGATCTTTCAGTTAGTACCGTAGGGTGCACCTTGCAGCTCTTAGTGCTTACCATCCACCTTTAGAGATGTATACAATCTTTTGTTTCCCTTTCCCACTATGTCCAAATTCCTTAGGGGTTTGCTGAGGGTGTTTCCATCTATATGGGGACTAACCTCCGTGTTGGGACTAAAATGTTGTTCTGGCATGTCTCATGGGTCCAGCATTAGAGCCTATGGCATTATGTTCTCTCTCACACCAGTCTTTGAAGAATTCCTTCCTTATGGCAGTCACATCATCTGTGAGGGTTGGGGAGATAGGAGCTTTTATGGTGGATCACCTTTATACTATTTCTATTCTGACAATGATCCAGTAGGCCACACTGTAAGTTCTTACCAAAAATAATGCCAAATAATTTGAATTAGGTCATACTTCTGTGGCAATTTTTGGAGAGTTGGTACAATTTAGAAATTCTGGTTCATGTTAAGAAATTGCTGTATCATGGAAGGCCTCTCTGTATCCACCATTGCTGGAAAGTCTTTAAGCATTTACCTCTGTGTCCGGGGACATTGTGAGTTGCTAGAACTTAACAGGCATCTATTCAATATGAAACATCTTAGGACAGTGGGTTTGCTCAAGCTGGGAGAAGATGTTTCCTCCTCTTACCTGAAAGGAGGGAGAAAGCAGTGAGAGTGGAAATTCCCCAGGAAGACTAAAGAAACAGAGGTATTGCTGGTGTGTCATACAAACTAGAGAGACTCAGACGCAGGAAGTTTTGGACAGGAGAGTGGAAGGGGATGGTCAGTTCAAGGTCAGAAAAGTTGAGTTGAGGAGAGACTGCTCCATGTTTCAAAACACGGGCTATGCACTGCAACTAGAAGGACTCTGATCCCAACCCAAAGAATGTGCTGAAGTGGTGAGATAACTGAGGCAGGGAGATTTATGTATGGTTTATTTTCTTTGTATGCATCTGTATATTTCTCATGTGATTAAGTAAAGAGCAATAATTTTAGAATGCTGTGCATTTCATGTGTTACACCTACCGTGTACCTGCTTGAAATGGTAAACTAGAAGAGACGTACCTTTGGGTGTATATCTGGGAGAGGGTATGTTTGGGGTCCATCAAGCGCTACACCTCTCATGGAGGTGGAGTACAGAACTCGACTTTACAGGCCACTTATGTCAGCAGAAGGGACTCGGTAGTATAGACACATTATTATATCGAGTTAACGTGTCTTAAGTCAACCGAAGTTTGTAGTGTAGGCCAGGCTTAGGCTGCTGCACCTCAGCAGAAGTTGTAAGATGCTAGATGCTAGGAGTGCTCCTGCTGGGTATGCACAGGGAGCTAGGACAAAACTGTAACATGACACACAATGTTCAGATCGTAATTATTTAAAGTACCAAAAGTAGTTTTTTCCTTGAACGCTTCTTAGCTAATATTTGATGTTTGTAAATATTTTTTGGTGATCCTGCATACATGCCAACTTCATAGGTTAAAGTATAATTTGTCTTGGACAAAAGTTGGATGCTTATTGTGAAAAGTACTGTGCAGAACTGGTCTTTGACAAGTCTCGTGCTCAAAACAAAACCTTGAAAGAAAATGGAGGATCAGACAAGCACCTGTGTACTAAAGGGCCAAATCCCAAGCTAATATCTGATTAGCAGGAACATGCTACAGTGCTGTCCCTCTGCCTTAATAAGAGTATGTCTTCACTAGCAATGTTAAAGTGCTGCCATGGCGACATCAGCACTTGGAGAGAGCTCTCCCACCACTGTGGTTTTAAAAAAAAAAAAAAAAAAAAAAAAAAACCTACCCCACAAGGGGAGTAGCTACTAGCCCTGGGAGCGTGTCTCCCTGTCTACACTACCATTTTACAGCGCTGAAACTTGCAGTGCTCAGGGAGGTGTTTTTTCACACCCCTGAGCGAGAAAGTTGCAGCGCTGTAAAGTGGCAGTGTAGATAAGGCCATAGCCTTCAGCATGGGGGTAACAGGAAGAAAGAATCTTAAGTTTGCTCAACCACATGAACTGTCAAAAGTTGCAGGGTGCTGGAGTTAAAAGGAAGTCTGAGTGGTGAAGGGTAAGCTACTGGTATGTAGCAGGTTGTTGGCTATTGCTACAGAAGCATCCTGAGTTGGGGAGCAGTCTCCATCCTCTACCTTCTTTTTTTAAGCTGTAGTGATTGATTATTTTACTGGGAAGTCAGCTATCCTATTTTACAATAACTTGAACCAACCTTCCCACTCCAGGAGTGTGAACGTGTTGCTCTGAGAGCTTCCCTCTGATGTCGTTAGCGCAACACCCTTCTAGCTCCTGTCTAAACCAGGAATTTGAGGAAGGGTCCAGAAATTTCAAATGTGATCTTGATTACTTTTTAAAAAGAAAGTGTGGTTTACAGTGTAGTTTTGAAAAAAACTGACAGTCTTTTAAAGGAACATAATCAAGGAATTTCAGGAAATGAGTTAAAAGTGGTACTATTCCTGCTTCTTAGTCCCTCCCCCAAATTTTATGGTTTTACATTCACATTTTCTTTTTTTCCTGTTTCTCTCTGCTTTTGCTGTTAGAGAGAGAGAGAGAGAGAGAGAGAGAGAGACCCACACACACACGAAACGACTGTCTGAATACACAGCCAAAATTACTATATATAAAAATCTGGGTGAATGTGATTTAAATCAAATTGATTTAAATTACTAGTCAGGAAGACTTGATTTTAATCATGGATTTCTACATAAAAGTGCATTCTTGTTGGTTGTTATAACCTTAATACATATTCTTCACAACTCAGATCGATGTAGGTTTCATTTTTAGCAGGTACACACATACATTTTTAAAGTGATTTATTTTGAAAACTTTTCAGATTAGTTTTACAGCTATATCAGAAAATGAGTGTTTGGTTATTTCATTTACACAAGGTAATTGAAGCAGATATTTATGAAGTCATTGGGAGGTGAACTATCTCCAATTCAACAGGTTAATCATTAATATTTGGAGGATTTTGTTGTCAGGCTGTATTAGGAGGAGAATATCACCAGACAGACATTTAAATTGTTTTATTTAACTAAAACAACAACGTTATGTCTTCTGGATTTTTTTCTTCAACAGCAAACATATAATATTTTAACAAAACAAGCATATGAATTTTTGAATTTAGTTAAACATTCAAGTTTTATAAAATCAGGTTTGTTTTTGTTTGTTTTTAACTAAAATAGTTAAATGAAATATTAAAAAAAATTAATTTACTGTCAGCCAGGTCAACATGAGAAACTTAAAATATTGGCTTCTGCAGCTAATTCTTTTTTTATTCATTCACTCGTCTTCACCTTCATTTTCCTGTTTGTTCATAATCTGGGAAAGAAAAACAAGCTTCCCTGCTTTTTCAGGTCCCAAACGATTTCTCAATTTGGAATGAATTAGTCCAGAAGCTATTGCTTTTAAAAGTGAGATGATCACTTCAACAGTCTCTGAATCTAAGTGCTTAAATGACTTGCACTAGTTCACTGGTGTGACTTTCTTTAAAACATCATCAGCAAACATATATTTCTTGAATGGTTCACCCTTAGCTCTGAAGTTTATTACAGTTGGCATTATGGAGGGATGATTGCTGGATGTCCGTGTCATAGTCAGCTCCTCTTCTTCAGCAGTTAAGGTTTGAGCCTGGTACCGAGTATTGAGAATATTTGCAAGAAAATGAGCTGGTGATAGTGCTTGTCCCATTTGTTTTTTTTAATGCTTGTAATTTAACTCTGTGATTGCATATTTCTCTTTTTTAAGATCTCTCAGTGCCTTCCAAATTTCAACAGTCAGCAATAAAACCGCTATTTCCCTGCATTTTGTTCAAGGCTACAGAAATAGGCTTCAGGCTTCACCTCTATATATTTATTTATTTAAAAAGATTTTTGCTGTTAATAAGCGTGTTACCTCTGGAGGCACAAATCCACATTTTGAGAACTGCAAAACTAAGCATCTCTGATGGTATCTTCTAGACTGAGCACTGAATCTCATTGGGTAGATAGAAAGATTTAATCTATCTATACAGAAGCTCCTGGGTTTTGGGTTCCTAATCCATGAACTCTATTGGAGCTCATTTACAAAACTTTTCTTAAACATTACATGAATATATTGTCTCATACTATAGAATTAGAATTTATAATCCCTATTTCATGATGAGGTATCTTTGAGCTATAATGTATCTTAAAACTCGTTAGATAGGTTTTTCCCTCAAAATACATTTTATAAAAAAAACCAGATTTAAATACAAAAAATCTGTGTTTTTTTTTTAAATCATTGATTTTTATCCACCCTGATAAAAATTTTAGTGAAATGCAAAGAGTAAACAAGATAATGGAGGGAAAATTCTGATCTTTCTTACAGTAGTTTTAGGTGTTGCTTGTACCAATAGTAGGCTAAAAAAAAATCCAAAGAGAAGTTAGCGGGGTGTGTGTGTGTGTGTGTGTGTGTGTGTGTGTGTTTTAAACCTTGATAGTGTCTCTAAGATATTTAAAGTGTCCTGAGTTTTTAACATAAATTGTATGTAGAATGTCAAGGTATAGTTGATATATTTTATTTTATTAGAGTAATTTGGCAGAGGTGGGGAATAAGTGCAAGGATAATGATAATTGTAGGTTCAGGCTTTACAAAATCTTAGGGAATAGATGCGAGATTGCATTTTTAAAATATGCTAGTCCATTGACTTAAGCCAGTGGTTCTCAAACAGGGTACATGTACCTCTAGCAGTATGCCGAGGTCTTCCTGGGAGTATGTCAACTCGTATAGATATTTGCCAAGTTTTACAATAGGCTACATGAAAAGCACTAGTGAAGTCAATACAAACTAAAATTTCATACAGACAATGACGTGTTTATACTGCTCTATATACTGTATCGGTGGTTCTCACCCTGGAGTTGCAGTTTATTTTAGAATTCTATAGTATAAATGAGAAAGTAAGCAACTTTTCATTAATAGTATTCTGTGACACTTTTGTATTTTTATGTCTGATTTTGTAAGCAAGAAGTATTTAAGTGAGATGAAACTTGGGTATGCAACAAGACAAATCAGCCTCCTGAAAGAGGTACGCTACTCTGGAAAGGTTGAGAACCATTGACTTAATCAATTTGTAAAGGAACAGAATGTGAAGTATTTAATTTTTTTAGTCCGATTCAGATTATTTTATTGCATATGAAAACTGAATTGGGGTGTTTTTTTCCTTTCGTTTTATTTGGATTTGAGAGAAAGTCGTATTGCCCCTTAGCCGTGTTCAGTGTGTTATCAGAGAGAGGTGGTTGACCTCAGCCAACCTCAAATGAATCTGACTTCTCATTTACAACCAGATAAATCATTAACACAGTTAATAGGAGAGTTTTCACTTCAGGACTATTGACTGTATCGGTCATTGCCAGAATGAAGTATTTCATTATTAGGAATTTCAATCTGTTTGTCGTCCTGCTGCTCCTTTCAGATGGTTTTGAAACAGTGGTTTCAAAACACTGTGAGGGTGAGGGGGGGCTGTATGGCACTAGAGTAAAAACTGAAAAATGTTTCATGACCTTTTATTAGATTTAACTCATGTTTTAAAATCATCACACAAATTAAAGTTGGCTACTCAAGCCTTCTATGAAGCACTACGTCTACATCTTTCTTAGTTTCTTGTTATAATTTAGCACAACTCTGTTAATGAACTTCTTGAATGCAGTGTTTTCATCTTTGGTGGCTTCTCATGTGTCCGGTACTTCCATTCCTTCAATTGATATGCTCATTAGTTCATTCACACGATCAGGCAGAAGGCGACTTCTTTCAGAACGCAAAATTCTATTCAATGATGAAAAAGAATGCTCAACTGTAGCTGTTGTGACTGGGAGTAGCAAGAGATGAATTCCTACTTCTTTCATCCCAGGAAACAGCACAAAGATCGGGTTGAGCCACTAGTGACAGTAAAAAAGAAGTTGAAGTCAAATCTTCATTCATTCGTCGTATGATATTCCACTCTGTGTTCAAATTCTCTATTCTGTCCTGATCACATGGCAGCCCCATTGCTGATAGTGCCTCACTCCACTCAACTGTTGGTGTTTTATAGGACAGGCATCTGTAAAAGCTACGTAGAGGTTGAGTAGAATCTAGAAGTCGCTGTTGTAGATTTTTAAGAATCAAATCTGTGTACCTTTTCAGTTGTCTTAACAAACGCTTCTTGTGTTCTTCACTTAAGGATTCAATATAAATGCCTTCATTAGTCAACTTCTGGACTGAAGTCTTTGCTTCTTCCAGTACTTTTTCAATGGATAGCTCTCTGATCCAAATGTAGCTTCTATTGGTGGACAAAGATCTAATGCTGTTGTAGCAGATGCCTGGATGGCATTGTTTAATGACCCAAGTGGTTTCAACCGTAGACTTACGAGAGAGAGAATGGCAGTAGTCTTCTCTGAACGTAGTAGCAAAAGTAATCCATCAGCCTCACTACTTAGATCCATCCCATCTTGGTAGATACTTTCCAAAGCCAGTAATAACGTCTGGAGTAATTTTAAGACAACAGCCAAGGATCGCTCATGAGAAAGCCAGCAGATTTTCTCAGGTTGGGCTAATTTGAACTTCAGTCCCAGTGTATCTTTTATATTTTCCAAGATATTCAGTGACATCAAGGTAACGTACACAATGACTTAATACTTGATGCCTTTTTGCATCGGTGCATTCATCAGCCATGTATGCAAATTTTTTGAATGTGGTGAGAGAGTTCTGCACTTTTTCAACTGTTGAGTCTTGCACTGTTGCACCGCATGTTTCTAGCCAGTCAGTTGAGTTTCTTGCAGAAAGATAGTGAGCATTTGTTGGTCTTGTTTGGAACCAGTGATCAACATCAGGATGAACAAGTGACAATGCACTTAACATTGGCCTCCAGTTTGTAGTGTGCGGTATCTCTTGCTTAAATAGAAAGTAGGATGCCACAGCCATGTTTGTTCGCATGAACTGTGTTGTGTCTCCAGTATTCTTAACAGCCTCATTAAGTACTTCTAAAATTGGCTTTGGAAGTGGGCTTATAAGGCTTTCTGCATGTTGATGCACTCTAGAGGCCTAGTATTTTGCAGCCTTTTCACGTAGTTTGTCAGCATTGGCTTTGCTGATTGGTTTGACAAACCAAGCTCCTCCACTTTTACCAATTATAGCATTGGGAAGCTTTCCTTCTTCATAAGATTTTTTGCAAGAGGTGCACCGGTAGCCATCTTTTGTAATTTCAATAAATGGGATATTTATTGAAATTACAAATATTCACTTTAACCGACAAACATCAGGAACTGCCTTTAGGTTTTGGAGACACTGTTTCTTCAGTAGGTAGCTGTATTTGTGCTTCGGGCTGGTCAGATGTAGATATACCACTTGAACTTTCAGATGACATGTTGATATATTCTTGGTTCTTGATGTGTTCTTCACCGTGGTTAGTTTTTGAGGTCTTTGAGTGGAAAAATTGTTGTATTGTTTTTTGTCTTTTCATTTTCACTTTGACCTGCAACATATAAAAGAGATATGATAAAGTAAATGTTTTGTTAGGATAATGCAAATTTAACATAAGGATAATGCAAGTTACACCAAAACACATAATAGGTCTAGATTTCTAAAAAAATATAATTTTTTTTTAAATGTATTTAATTTAAATTGACTTTTGAAAAGTAAGCCATCATGGAATAAGAGGAAAGTCCTCTAATGGATCAGTAACTGGTTAAAAGATGGGAAACAAATGGTAGGAATAAATTATCAGTTTTCAGAATGGAGAGAGATAAATAGTGGTATCCCTGAGGCATCGGTTCTGGGACCCTTACTGTTCAATATATTCATAAATGATCTGGAAAAATGGGTAAACAGTGAGGTGGCAAAATTTGCAGAGGATACAAAACTATTCAAGATAGTTAAGTCCCAGGCAGACTGTGAAGAGTTACAAAGGGATCTCACAAAACTTGGTGACTGGGCAACAAAATGGCAGATGAAATTCAGTGTTGATAAATGCAAAGTAATGCACGTTGGAAAACAATCTCAACTATACATACAAAATGATTGAGTCTGAATTAGCTGTTACCACGCAAGAAAGAGATCTTGGAGTCACTGTGGATAGTTCTCTGAAAACATCCACTCAGTGTGCAGCAGCAGTCAAAAAAAAAAAGCAAACAATGTTGGGAGTCATTAAGAAAGGGATAGATAATAAGACAGAAAATATCATATTGCCTCTATATAAATCCATGGTATGTGCACACTTGAATACTGCGTGCAGATCTGGTCACCCCATCCCAAAAAATGTATTGGAATTGGAAAAGGTACAGAGATGGGCAACTAAAATGATTAGGGGTACGAAACTGGAGGAGAGATTAAAATGACTGGGAATTTTCAGCTTAGAAAAGAGACGACTAAAGGGGCATACGATAGAGGTCTATAAAATCTTGACTGGTGTGAAGAAAGTGAATAAGGAAATGTTATTTAATCCTTCACATAACACAAGAACTAGCAGTCACCCAATGAAATTAATAGGCAGCAGGTTTTAAAAAAACAAAAGGAAGTACTTCTTCACACAACATAAAGTCAACCCGTGGAACTCTTTGCCAGGAGATGCAGTGAAGACCAAAACTATAACAGGATTAAAAAAAGAACTAGATAAATTCCTGGAGAATAGGTCCATCAGTGGCTATTAGCCAGGATGGGGAGGGATTTAACACCATGCTCTGAGTGTCCCTAGCCTGTTTGCCAGAAGCTTGGAATGGGCAACGGGATGGATCACTTGATGATGACCTGTTCTTTTCATTCCCTCTGAAGCACCTGGCCTTGATCACTGTCAGATGACAGGGTACTGGGCTATATGGACCATTGGTCTGACCCAGTATAACCATTCTTATGTAAAAATTAATTATAACAATAAAAATGTTTATTACAGAAACTCTCCAACATAATGACCTCTCAAGATAGCAATGATGTGAGATAACAACCTTGGCAAATAATGCATTTTAAAAATCTTGGCCTACTAGGAAACATATTTATATAAGTTTCCATTCCCAGTCACAAATCTAGCATTCTGGAGCAAAGTTACTAAAATATAGTCCAACAAACAAATGTTTATTTAACATGCCCCTCACTTTTCCCTCCACTGCACCCCACTCACCGGTGTTGTCCTGGGTCAGTGGAGACTCAGAGTTCAAAGGTGCTTTCACATGAGTACACCTCCCAGGTGGGGGCAAGAAGGCACCTTGCTCGTTCCTCCATCTGCTCACTGTTCGCTCTGGCCACTGCTGTTTGTTGTGCCACTGTTCACTCCACCACTCTGTTGCCAATGGCCCTGTGCAGTTACCTTCTGCTGCCACCTGCCACTGACCTCTGTGAGTTGGTCTCTTGAGGTTCCACCCAGCTCTCAGTGATTTCAGCTGAGCTCTCAGTGGGGGAACCTTGCTGCTAGTGCAGTCTGGGCTTTCTCTTCTCAGAAACACTGTCCCACAGGAAGACTAAGCACTTAGACCTGATTATCAGTGATTTCAGCTGCAGTGATCACTTAACAGAACAAAAGACTATCTTTGGAGCCTAATCAGCTCTGTCTTTAAACAGTGGAGAGGGACAGGTCCCCACCCTCTCTCTTGATGCCCTCAGTCAGCACAGGCTAAATACAATTTTACTGCCCTTTACTCATACAATAAGAACAACATTTCATCTCCTCCCCACATTCAAGTGATTTGTAATCCAAACCCAGTCAAAATCTATCACTTGGGCAACACAGCTCTGTTTGCTGGATACCTAGGTAGATTATGTGTAAATGTAAATACAATCTGGTCCTGAAGCCTTTCCCCCCCAGACCTAGCTCATCACTAGCTGTCAGGGAGAGCTCATTTAGACTTTGCTTACAATTCATCATTTGAAATTATTAGGTTGCCCAACGTCACCAAAAGGAATGCATTGACACTGTCATAAAAAATAACTGTATAAGGAAGCTAGTCTGTTCATATTTTTCAAATCTATTATACTTTTTCAGATACACGTATTTTATCATACATTGTATATGCTTTTAAAGTGTGTATTAATGTTTCAATTTCAATTCAAATTTCCAAACAGTCACTAAATTGGCATGTAACTAGTTCACAAAACTGGGGTGGGGGGGGGTGTAGAGAAATCACTGTTTTGAAAGAAACATTCTGTCCATTAGATAGCTAAACAAGTGACACCTATTTCCACAAAGCTGCTTATGGCTATTTAATTTCTCACTAAAACTGTAACATTTAACATTTTTGCTATTTTTCTTATAACATTTTTGTGTATAGTCCACACATCCTGAAAATATTGCATTTTAATTTGAAATCTAAGTAAGCAGTTGAGATTATGATGTTATAAGAAGGTATTGTATTTCATCTACTGAAGAAGACAGATTATAAATGTTAATCTCAGTGACTTCCAAGAAGACTTTTTTGACAAATTTCAGAGTAACAGCCGTGTTAGTCTGTATCCGCAAAAAGAAGAACAGGAGTACTTGTGGCACCTTAGAGACTAACAAATTTATTAGAGCATAAGCTTTCGTGGACTACAGCCCACTTCTTCGGATGCATCTTTTTTTGACAAACATTTTTAATATTTAATTAAAATAGTCATCTCTTCTGTCAGTCAATTAGAATGCAGTGAGCTATAGTTACTGTATTTTGCTGGCATCCTTCAGAAAAAATAAATGATGAGACAAGGTGGGTGAGTTAATATCTTTTCTTGGTGAGAGAGACAAGTTTATGAGCTACACACAGCTCTTCTTCAGATCTAGGAAAGGTACTATGAGTATCACAGCTAAATACATGATCAAACAGATGGTTTAGCATAAGTAGTGTAGTTAGCATAAACTCTAGGAGATCATTCAAGGTGAAGTGGCCCGTTAACACTCGTGTAGTCATAGGACAAAAAGGGGGGTTAGTTGGTTTCAGATTGTTGTAATAAGTAAGGATTCTGTGACTTTCATAACGGCTGGTGTGGCTGACTTCAGGGCCAGCTGCTATGGTCCCCAGGGCCAGCTGCACAAGTCGCTGCTCAGGAGGCCCTGGGCAGCTGGTTCCAGGGACTGCCCGAGCTGTGGTTTGTGTGGCTAGCTCTGGGGAGTGTCTGAACAATGATCCCGGGGGCTGCCCTGGAGCCAGCTGCGCCAGCTGCTGCTGGGGTGGCCCCGGGCAGCTGTTTCGGAGACCACTGGAACAGGGTCCCAGGACCACCCAAACAGCAGTGGTCCTCGTGGCCTCCTGAGCAACAGCCTTAGGGGTGCGCAGTGGCCGTCCAGACAGCAGTCCCTGGGAGCAGCAGCTGGGGGGCAGTCAACCCCCAGCACTGGACCAGTCCCGTCCTCCCCCCCCCGCCCCCCCAAGCAGGGCTCCCCGGGAGCAGAAGGGACCCAGAAGTAGAGATTTAGTCAAGGGTAGTTTTGTTAAATGATGGACAGGTCACAGGCTATGAATTTTTATTTACTGCCCATGACTTGTCCATGATCTTTACCAAAAATACCCATGACTAAGGGCATGGCTACACTTGCGAGTTAGAGCACATTAAAGCAGACCAGTGTGTTCTAACTCACGACGCATCCGCACTGGCAAGCACACGTAGAGCGCTGTGACTCCGCGGCTAGAGCGCTCCTGATACTCCACCTCGGCATGTGGAATAACGTTTAATGAGCCCCCGCTGGAGCGCCACGGCACCAGTGTGGATGCCCTGGTCTGTTAATACGCTCTGATCGGCTTCCAGAAGTGTCCCACAATGCCTGTTCTAGCCACTCTGGTCATCCGTTTGAAATCGACTGTTCCGCCTCAGGTGACCAACCGTCAGCCCCGCCCTTCAAATTCTCTGGGAATTTTGAAAATCCCCTTCCTATTTGCTCAGCCAGGCGTGGAGTGCTCTCAGCTAATCTTTCCAGGTGATCCCCAGTATGGAGTGATGGCGAGGGCCTGGACCTCATCAGTGTTTGGGGGGAGGAAGCTGTCCAGTCCCAGGTGCGCTCCAGCCGTAGGAATTATGATCCTTTTGGGCAGATATCAAGGGACATGATGGAAAGTGGCCATGACTGGAACACACTGCAGTGCAAAGAGCTGGACATGACCGGAACACATTTCTGCAAAGAGCTGGACACGATACGTGGGGGCGACCCCACCTCCACTCCAAGTACTACCATGGACACTTCAGAGCCCAGTTCAACAAGGCATGATGAGGAGCAAAGTGGGAGCGAGGGTCCTGAGGCGTAGGAAGACAACACGGAATCCCTAGATGCATGCAGCCAGGAGCTGTTCTCAAGCCAGGAGGAAGGTAGCCAGTCACGGCGGCCAAAGTTTGGGGAAGGACAAACACCAGAGGAGGTTTCCGGTAAGCAGCTTTTATTTTGGAAACAAAGTTATTCAGTGCTGGCGCTTGGGGCAAGGAGGGGTAGGGCTGCATGCATGCCTAGTTGTAGAATAGGGCGTTGATGTGTTCTCTAACATGGTGGTAATCAGCCTTAGTGATCTCTTCAAAGGTCTCAGCCAGAACTTGGGCAATGTGCTTGCGCAGGTTTCTTGGGAGAGCCTTTTTTCCAGTCAGGCTAACATGTCCGTGCCAGTGTGCTGTGAGGGGAGGGGGGACCATTGCTGCACACAGGCAAGCTGCATATGCGCCAGGGTGGAAGCCGTATTGTAGTAGAAGACCCTCCCTTGCTTCCCAGGTCACCCTCAGCAGCGAGATACCTTCCAGGATGAACTCCTGTTGAAAATGTGGGGACAGTGTTCAGTATAGGGGCCCACTGCAGCTGTTGGCTCTCCCCAAGGCACAGAAACCCAGAGGACAGGACAGCCATGAAACAATCAGTCCCCCTTGACCCTGTGCTTACCATTTTGGGGCTCCCGTGGGTTATGTGTGCTCGCTTTGGGACGGGCAAATTATGCTATTTTGTAGACTGTGCTTGCCCTGCTTAAGTACGGGGGAATCATTGCTCTGTCTGGTGTGAACAATGCTACCTCTGTTAAGTGTTGCAGTTTGCCTTTTCAGATGCAACCTTGAGATCTCAGCCATCTGTGTTATCACCGGCCGAGACACTGCAAAGAATCAGGAAGAGGCCACCTAGAAGCAAAGAAGACATGCTGCATGAAGTAATGCAGAAGTCACTTAACGAGAATCTAAAAGCTAGAGTGGAGGGAGAGTGAAAGGAGGATCCGCCAGCAGAATGCAGATTGTCGGCACAAAAGCAGCAAAAGCACGGATCGGCTGATAAGAATCATGGAGCACCGAGCGGACTTGATCCAGGTGCTCATAGCCATGCAGGCGGAGCACTACCGTGCCTGTCCCCTCCCCCTCTTTCCCCCGCAGCCTTTGTCCCAAAACTCTTTCCGTTGTGCCCCCATGTCACCTCCAACCCACTTTCCCCAACATCCAGGTTCTTATCGCCACCAGCTGCCTCCAACACCTGTAGCTTCACCACCCAGCCCTGGAAACTATGACCCTTAACCCACTGCACTCAACCCCCATCACCATGCAGTATATAGCCACCCTGAAGTGCAGCACTCATAGTAGAGCACTCCAGACAGGAAGGTTGAGTATGATAACAGGACATATGCAAATCTGTGATTGTGCCATTCCGCATCCCACCTCCTTGCTCTTTCTGTTTCTCAAGCAGTTGTTTCTTTTCAATAAATGGATTTTTTGGCTTTGAAAACATTCTTTATTATTGCATAAAGTAAAAGATAGCTTAGCCCAGGAAAGCAACAGGCACTGCAAGTCAGAGTAGCAAAAACAGATTCTTACTAACATTGGAACTACAGCACTTCACTTCCGTGTAGGGCACCAGACATTACTGGTGGCTTTCAGCCTCAAATTGCTCCCTCAAGACATCCCTAATCCTTGCACCCCTGCGTTGGGCCCCTCTAATAGCCCTGCTCTCTGGCTGTTCAAATTCAGCCTCCAGGTGTTGAGCCTCCGAGGTCCATGCCTGAGTGAAGCTTTCACCCTTCCCTTCACAAATGTTATGGAGGGTACAGCACGCAGATATAACTGTGGGGATGCTGTCATTGGCCAGGTCCAGCTTTGTTATGCTCATACAAAGCACATGGGATCTTTCTAGAGGAAGGCAAATACTCAGCATTTATTAAAAATACAACAGTTAGCATATACTTTTCATTTATACACACACACACACACACACACACACACACATATATATATACGCGCACACACACAGACATGCAGAGATTCCTGCCAGTGATGTTCATAGTTACTAATCTGTTGTAGCTCGAGTCAATCTAATGGCCAGTTAAATTGAGCATGAGCGTGGAGCTAGGCTCTTGTCGGTTGCGATACGATGCTCTTGGAGTGTGGCAAGACGAACCCAAAGTCCCATGGCCAGCCACCCTGTTCTTATAGGGTTTTTTTTTCTGTTGAAGTATATGGATTTTGCTGTCAGCTTGTGACCGGTTACTTTTTAATTGGTGTAAACATTCCAATACGCCTCCGAGAGGATCATCCTGTCCGTTGTTCCGATTTAATCAATTGTCCTTAGGGGTGCCAGCCTTCACCTCAGGGTTGTCAATCTGCCCTTCATCATCAATGCGCGTTGATGATTCTTTGATGTCCTTTAAGTCTCTTCACTCCTTCCTTGACTATCTGGCTATAACAATGACCTTCACACCTTATCTTTTCCGGAGGCATACATTCCTCATTCACACAAACAGATTGAGAATACAAACAGAAGTATTTTATATCAAGCAAAAAGACATTGCAAATTAAACCTTGCTAAGTTTTACAATCAATAACCAAGAGAATTTACATTGAGACCCAGGCCTTCAATGTTCCTCTAATCTCTTTAACATAGATACAATACACTCATAAAGATTGTTTTGGTCTGTCATTGCTTTCTGCTATTCAAAAAAGGGTGGCTGACAGGATGACATTAATTCTCAGAGTACATTATAAAATCCAGCTCCTACCGCTTCCCATACAGAGAGCACCAGAGGCCCTTTAAATGGCCAAACGCACACTCCATAGTCATTCTGCACCGGCTCAGCCTGTTGTTGAACCGCTCCTTGCTGCTGTCAAGGCTCCCTGTGTAGGGTTTCATGAACCACCGCATTAAAGGATAAGTCTCCAAGTCTCCAAGGATCACTATGGGCATTTCGACTTCCCCTACGGTGATCTTCTGGTGTGGGAAAAAAGTCCCAGCTTGCAGCTTCCTGAACAGGCCAGTGTTCCGAAAGATGCATGCATTAATATCAATGAAATGCCCACGGTGATCCTCAAGCACCTGGAGAGCCATAGAGAAATACCTTTTCCGATTAACATACTCAGAGGCTAGGTGGGCTGGTACCAGAATTGGAATATGTGTGCCATCTATCACCCCTCCGCAGTTAGGGAAACCCATTAGTGCAAAGCCAGCCACAATGTCATGCACGTTCCCCAGAGTCATGGTTCTTCCGAACATGATGCAATTAATGGCCCTGCAAACTTGCATCAACACGATTCCAGCGGTAGACTTTCCCACTCCAAAGTGGTTAGCGACCATTCAGTAGCTGTCTGGAATTGCCAGCTTCCAGATTGCAATAGCCACCCCCTTCTCCATCATCAGGGCAGCTCTCAATCTCATGTCCTTGCGCCGCAGGGTGGGGGCGAGCTCATCACATAGTCCCATCAAAGTGACTTTTCTTATCCAAAAGTTCTGCAGCCACTGCTCGTCATCCCAGACTTGCATGATGATGTGATCCCACCACTCAGTGCTTGTTTCCTGAGCCCAAAAGCAGCGTTCCACAGTGGTGAACATGTCCATGAATGCCACAAGCAATCTTGTGTCATATGCGTTACTCGAGTCGATATCATCGTCAGAGTCCTCACTGTCAGTTTGCTTCTTAAGGAGTAACTCGACTGCCAAACGTGACATGCTGGTGACACTCGTCAGCAGTTTGGGCTCCATTCCCACAAACCGAAAGGGAAGACAGCGCGCAGCACAAAAAACTTTGAAAGATGGCACCAAATGTGGATGGAAGCAGAGGATTGCTGGGATGCGAACTGATGCATTACGGGGTATTGGGACAGGACCCAGAATGCCCTGCCCCCTTTCCACAAGCCACAACGCCAGAATGGGAAGAGATGCTCTGTGGGATAACTGCCCATCATGCACCGCTCTCAATGCCGCTGCAAGTGCCGCAAATGTAGCCACGCCAGTTCGCTTGCAGCTATCTGTGTGGACAGACTGCAGCGCTTTCCCTACTGTGCTCTCCGAAGGCTGGTTTAACTAAAAGCGCTCTACATCTGCAAATGTAGCCATTCCCTAAATCTTAGCCTTAGTAATAAGCCATAAATCTAGTGTCTTATTAAGACCATGCGTTTTAGCGTCTAGTAAAGTTTTGAATTTAAGCTCTGAGGTTCATCGTCTGAAAGAAATCTTTTCTGAACCCACACTTCTGGCCTTCAAATGACCCTGCAACCTCTCCAGAAGCTATCTCCCCAAAGACCAGGACACACCAACTCCAAGCGGCACTAGATCCTGCTAGAACAACAGATGCAAAACCTGCATCTATGTCTATCTCTATCTCTATATCTACTGCTACAATGATCAACACCCCCCACAACACATCTTTCAAGATCCATGGGTTCTACATGTGCCTATCACAACATGTGATGTATCTCATCCAGTGCACTAAATGCCCCAATAACAACTATGTAGCTGAAACTAGACAATCACTATGCTCTCAAATGACCTTGCACAGGAAAATGATAAAAAAACAAAAACCATATCACCTGTGGGTGAATACTTTTCACAAAGCAATTACTCTATATCTGACCTCTGTCCACATCCTCAAAGGAAACCTGATCAACACTTTCAAAAGATGAGCCTGGGAGCTTAAATTCATAACTTTTTTAGAGACTAAAAACACTGCTCTACAGCCAAAATGCTTCTGAAATAAATGTAGTCAAACTTTACTAATTCTGGGTCACTGAGAACGAAAATGATGCTTAAAATTGTTGATTGGCTCTAGTTTTGAAGATATGCTATTGGGTCAGTACATACGACCCTTGACTTGGGAATGGCGGAGGATAAGTGAGTTATAAAGGGAAGGGATCTCAATTTAAACCAGAAATGACTAAAATACATCTATGACTAAATCTATGACTGGGTTTGGACAGTACTTGCTTTTTAGGCAAAACAATGAATGATGCAATCTGAAGCTGGTATTGCATCATACATGATATGAATTGCATCATGTTATTGCTAGAAGTCATGGATGATGCAATCATAACGAAGCTTACATCACTCTGCTGAACAGATTGCCCAATATCAGCTCTAGAAATCATACAGTGTCGTGCTCTCTTATTTGTCAGTGTTTGATTTTGCAAAGGGACACATTTCTGTTTAGCCAAAGTGAGCAGAGATGCCTCGTACTTGTGTGAACAGTGCAGATAACTTCTGCTATGTTTGTGGTGAAGTGACTTTTGCATCACAAAAACGCAGTATAACCACTATGGTTAAGAAAGCCTATCACCTTTATTTTGGCTGCAAAATTGGAGATCAGGACAAGAGGTGCGCCTCACACATATGCTGCAACACTTGTGCAACAGAACTTCACCAGTGGTTGAACAGGAAAAGGAAATCTATGCCTTTTGCAGTGCCAATGATTTGGAGAGAGCCAACAGATCATACCAGCAATTGTTACTTCTGCATGGTGCCTCCAGTTGGGAAAGGTGTGTCAAAGAAGAAAAAGTGGACTGTGCATTATCCAAACATTCCATCAGCTAAACGCCCAGTACCCCACGGAGAAGGACTGCCAGTTCCTGATGCACCAGAATCATTCTCACTTGAGTCAGACGAGGAAGAGGATGAAACTTGTGGTCCTGAACCATCAATGTCACAGGACCCACATTTTCTCCCATCCTCCTCCTCTGAATCACACCTCATAACACAAGGTGAACTGAATGACCTTGTCAGGGATTTGGAACTACCCAAGAGTAAGGCAGAGCTGTTGGGCTCCAGACTACAGCAGTGGAATCTCCTGGCAGGTGATGTTAGGGTTTCCATGTTCCGTGACCGACAAAAGGATCTTGTCCCATTCTTCTTCATGGAAGGTGATCTTGTAGCCTGCAATAACATCGATGGTGTGATGGCAGCCCTCAACATCGTTCACAATCCAGATGAGTGGAGACTGTTCATTGATTGATTGAAGACGAGTCTTAAAGCTGTTTTACTGCATAATGGCAATGTTTTGCTATCAATTCCAGTTGGTCATGCAGTCCATATGAAGGAAACCTATGACAACATGAAACAACTCTGAGGTGCATAAACTATGACCAACATCCGTGGCAGCTTTGTGGCGATTTGAAGGTTGTTGCTCTCTTGCTTGGTATGCAGACTGGATACCCAAAGTACTGCTGTTTTCTCTGCGAATGGGATAGTCGTGCAAGAGATTCCCACTACATCAAGAAAGATTGGCCACTCTGACAGTCATTGGAGCCTGGGAGGAAAAGCGTTCAGCATCCACCACTCGTTGAATCAAGGAAGATTTTGTTACCACCCTTACACATCAAGCTGGATCTGATGAAGAACTTTGTCAAGGCCATTGACAAAACACAAGCAGCTTTCAAGTACCTACATTGAAAATTTCCGAGGTTAAGTGAAGCTAAGATAAAGGAAGGTGTCTTTGTTGCTCCTCAGATTCGTGAACTTCTTCGAGATGATGCATTTGACCATGCACTGCGTGGCAAGGAAAAGACGGCACGGAAAGCCTTCCAGTTAGTGGCAATAAATTTTCTCGGAAACAACAAGGCAGACAACTACAGGTTGTTGGTGGAAAACCTTCTCAAGGCATACAAAAGCCTTGGTTGCAACATGTCACTAAAGATACAGGTTTCAGAGTAGCAGCCGTGTTAGTCTGCATCCGTAAAAAGAACAGGAGTACTTGTGGCACCTTAGAGACTAACAAATTTATTAGAGCATAAGCTTTCGTGGACTACAGCCCACGCATCCGAAGAAGTGGGCTGTAGTCCACGAAAGCTTATGCTCTAATAAATTTGTTAGTCTCTAAGGTGCCACAAGTACTCCTGTTCTTTTTACTAAAGATACAGTCTTTGCCCTCTCATCTAGATATTTTTCCACCGAACTGCGGAGCAGTGAGCGACGAGCACGGCGAGCGATTTCACCAGGACATTGCAACAGTGGAGAAACGCTATCAGAGCAAATGGAGCCCATCAGTGCTTGTGGACTATTGCTGGACAGTGACAAAAGATGCTCCATTTAATGAATACAAGAGACAAGCCAAGAAGCGCCGAGTAGACACTGAATAAGACTAAACTATGTACATAAAGGTTTTTTGCCTTTTGTTTCATAATAAATTTTATTTATATAATCCTTTTGCTGATTTTTAAAGTGTTACCTAAACAGGACAGGTGAAATATTATCATGTAAAGCAACCATAAACACAGGAAAAGACCTAGGTTTACAATTTATGATTAAAACTCTATCTACACAATATACATAGACAGGGCCAGCTCTAGGCACCAGCAAAAGAAGCTGGTGCTTGGGGCGGCACATTTTTAGGGGCGGCATGGCCGGCGCCAGAATGCTGCCCCTAAAAATGTGCCCCAGCTGCCCTAGCTCACCTCCGCTGCTGCTGCGCGAAACAGCTGACTCACGCGTGCCGCTACTCGCCCTCCCTCCCAGGCTCTCAAACCTGGGAGGGAGGGGGAGCAGCGGCACGCGAATCAAGGTCTCCCCCTCCTTCCCAGGCTCTCAAACCTGAGAGGGAGGGGGAGATCCCGAGCGGCCGTTTCGCGCCCTGCTGCTCCCCCTCCGTCCCAGGCTTGAGAGCCTGGGAGGGAGGGAGAGAAGCGTGGCCCGCGTCGCGGCCACTTGGAGTCTCCCCCTCCCTCCCAGGCTCTCAAACCTGGGAGGGAGGGGGAGATCCTGAGTGGCCGCGTCGCGCGAAACAGCCGTTTTGCGCGGCGATGCTCCCTCCCTCTCTCCCTCCCAAACTTGAGAGCTTGGGAGGGAGGGAGGCTCTCAAACCTGGGACGGGGGGAGACTCCGAGTGGCCGCGGCGCCGCTTCTCCCCCTACCTCCCTCCCTCCCTCCTAGGCTTGAGAGCCTGGGGGGAGGAGGCAGGGCTGGGGATTTGGGGAAGGGGCAGAGTTGAGGCGGGGCCGGGGGTGGGGTAATTAAATAAGGTGTGGGGGGGGGGGCGGCCAAAATTGTTTGCTTTGGGCGGAAAAAATCCTAGAGCCGGCCCTGTACATAGACATAAAATGTGAAAACTTAAATATCTTAGAAACAGTAGCCAATCAGTTGTTTTAGTTGTCATATTTGAATTCAGCACATCAAAATACATAATAAATAGCACATTTTATCTCTGAAGCAGACGACTTCTCAAAAATTGTAGACCAGTGAAATCTTAGTTTTAATAAAGACACTAGATTTATGACTTAAAATCTGTAACTCACTAACCTCCCTTTTTTGTTGACTACTTCTTTTGTATGGTTTGGGGAGGTAGCAATAACTTCAAATATATATCTACGTGTGATAGCTAGCACATTGCTGCAGCAGTGAGCTGGTGAATGTCCTTCAGGCCCTGGCAAAAGAACGAAGGGGACACTCAGATATGATGTGCTCCATCATTTGTGCCTGGTGACTACAGTCGCATACAGGTGTTTACCTTATTTTTCATTTAAAGAGGGTTTGTCCACATCTCCCATGAGATGTCCTGATGTGATTCATCTGCACTATGTCTTTGCAACATAAATCAAAACCCGGTAGTTTCCCTGCCAGGTCAGTATGACTACAGGGATGTTAATGGGTCATTTCACTTTGAATGGTCCCTTTAGAATATGTGCTAACTACTTATGCTAAACTATCTGTTTGACAGGTTTCAGAGTAGCAGCCATGTTAATCTGTATCCGCAAAAAGAACAGGAGTACTTGTGGCACCTTAGAGACTAACAAATTTATTAGAGCATAAGCTTTCGTGGGCTACATCCCACTTCTTTGGATGCATAGAGACTGTCTGTTTGAGTTTGTGTTTAGCTGTGACAATCTAAATACCTGACTTGAAGAAGAGCTCTGTATAGCTCCTAAGCTGCGCTCTGTCACTAAGGCAGGCCTACACTGGTGCTTTACAGCACTGCAACTTTCTCTCTCAGGCGTGTGAAAAAACACCCCCCTGAGCACAGCAAGTTACAGCGGTGTATAGTGCCAGTGTAAACACTGCCTGATGCTGTAAACTAATCCCCTCGTGGAGGTGGACTACCCTCAGCACTGGGAGAGCTCTCTCCGACTGCTGGTGCGCAGCCACGCTCGCACTTCAAAGTGCTGCCGCGGGAGCACTCCCACAGCAGCGCTTTGAAGTTTTGAGTGTATCCACGGCCTAACAGAAATTGGTCCAGTAAAAGATATTACCTCACCCACCTTATCTCTCTAAGAACCTGGGACTGACATGGCCACAACTATACTGCATAAAATAAATTATATCAATAATTTTGTATAGTAGAAAGTCATCGTAACAACATTCTTATAAGATCTTTGGTGCTTTAAAACTTGTACTTAATATTTTATGCCTCATTGAATGTCTGCTAATGTGAAAATGGCAATGGAATAACACTTTAGCTTACTACTAAAAACTAGGGCTTTCAATTAATCGCAGTTAACTCACGGGATTAACTCAAAATTAATCGTGATTAAAAAATTAATTGCGACTAATCAGAGTTTTAATCGCACTGTTAAACAATAGAATACCAATTGAAATTTATTGAATATTTTTGGATGTTTTTCTACATTTTCAAATATGTTGATTTCAGTTACAACACAAAATACAAAGTGTGCACTGCTCACTTTATATTACAAATATTTCCACTGTAAAAATGATAAGAAATGGTATTTTTTTAAATTCACCTCATACAAGTACTGTAGTGCAATCTCTTTATTGTGAAAGTGCAATTTACAAATGGAGATTTGTTTTGTTACATAACTGCACTCAAAAACAAAACAATGCAAATCTTTTGAGCCTACAAGTCTACTCAGTCCTACTTCTTGTTTAGCCAATCGCTAATACAAACAAGTTTGTTTACATTTATGATGTCACCAGAAAGTGAGAACAGGAGTTCACATGGGACTTTTGTAGCTGGCATTGCAAGGTATTTCTGTGCCAGCTATGCTAAACATTTGTATGCCCCTTCATGCTTTGGCCACCATTCCAGAGGACATGCTTCCATGCTGCTGATGCTCATTTTAAAAAAAAAATGGGTTAATTGAATTTGTGACTGAACTCCTTAGGGGAGAATTGTATGTCTTCTGCTCTGTCTACCCACTTTCTGCCATATATTTCATGTTATAGTAGTCTAGGATGATGACTTAGCACATACTTATTTTAAGAACACTTTTGCTGCAGATTTGAGAAAACGCAAAAAAGGTACCAAGATGAGATTTCTAAAGGTAGCTAGAGCACTCGGCCCAGGGTTTAAGAATCTGAAGTGCCTTCCAAAATCTGAGAGGGAAGAGGTGTAGAGCATGCTTTCAGAAGTCTTAAAAGAGCAACACATCGATGTGGAAACTACAGAACCCAAACTACGAAAAAAGAAAATCCGCCTTCTGCTGGTGACATCTGACTGAGATGATAATGAATGTGCGTCGTTCCACACTGCTTTGGGTTGTTATCGAGCAGAACCAGTCATCAGCATGGATGCGTGTCCTCTGGAATGTTGGTTGAAGCATAAAGGGACATATGAATCTTTAGCACATCTGGCATGTAAATATCTTGCAATGCCGGCTACAACAGTGCCATGTGAACGCCTGTTCTCACTTTCACATTGTAAACAAGAAGCGGGCAGTATTATCTCCTGCAAATATAAACAAACTTGTTTGTCTGAGTGATTGGCTGAACAAGAAATAGGACTGAGTGGACGAGTAGGCTCTAAAATTTTACATTGTTTTATTTTTGAATGCAGTTATTTTTTATACATAATTCTAGATTTGTTAATTCAACGTTCATGATAAAGCGATTGCACTACCGTACTTATAGACTCATAGACTTTAAGGTCAGAAGGGACCATTATGATCGTCTAGTCTGACCTCCTACACAACGCAGGCCACAGAATCTCACCCACTCCTGTAACAAACCCCTAACTTATATCTGAATTATTGAAGTCCTCAAATCATGGTTTAAAGACCTCAAGGTGCAGAGAATCCTCCAGCAAGTGACCCGTGCCCCCCTGCTGCAGAGGAAGGCGAAAAACCTGCCATTCTGCTCTTGAGGAAAATTCCTTCCCGACTCCAAATATGGCGATCAGTTTAAACTTGTATTAGGTGAATTGAAAAAAAACTATTTCTTTTGTTTTTTATAGTGCAAATATTTGTAATAAAAAAATAAATATAAAGTGAGCACTGTATACTTTGTATTCTATGTTGTAATTGAAATAAATATATTTTAAAATGTGGAAAATATCCAAAAATATTTAAATAAATGGTATTCTATTGTTGTTGAACAGTGCGATTAATCACAATACATTTTTTTAATCACTTTTCAGCCCTACTAAAATCTACTGGGAATGTTTAAAAATGTAATCTCTTGGAAAAAATGGTATGTAAGAATTTTTCATGACAGTTATATGCTTTCTTGTGAGTGTAGGTGTCGCAGTAAGATTATATGATAATACTTAGTCACTAACTACTGCTGTTGTCTACTCCACTGTGATGATAGCTCAACTTTTTAAGTTTATCCACCATTCCCTAATTTTTTCTGGAGTATCATTCAGGCTTTTCCAAGACTGAGGACTTTTGGGTCATAGTGTAGAAAAGGAACTGAGAAAGGGATTATGAGCAAGGAATTCCTATGATCTTTGAGTGGCCTCTACACATTGCCACTCTTGGAAGATGCCCTTGTGGTGCCGCTGGAAACCTCTAGAACCTGTGTCTGCTGGAGTGACCACATACCCCTTCTCATGCCTTTGAATGTTCTGAAGGTAAAGTATAGAAAGGGGAGGGCTATTTCATCATCCTCAGTTCCTTCCGCATGCAAACCCAGGCCCCAGTAGTGAATAACAGGACTTTGAGGTAGAAGGAAGATAAGCAGATAGTGTGAATGTTCAGTATCTCATCTTGAAGAACTCCCACTTGTAAGTAGAGCTAGCCAAAAGATTTTTTCGGTGAAAATGCACATTTGGCAACACTGAAATGTATTGTGAATTCATGTCAGTTTCGCTGAATTGTTTGTGTTAAGGAACAACGCCAAAAAGTCAACATTTCACTTGACATTTTCTAATGAAATGTTTCAATTTTTTGATACAAGATTTTGTTTTGAAATTTCCTTTGAATTTATTTAAAAAAATAAGTTAAACATAGACAGCTCAAAATTAAGTTATTTACTCTACTTAAAATGTTTTAAAAAAACTTTTTGATTAGTTGAAATCTGTTTTTGGTTTGACACAAAATGGTTTTTTTTGTTTTTGCAGAATTGCCAGCAAACTAGAAAACCATTGTATGCACAGCTCTGGTTGTAAATAACCTTCATTTTATTAAATGGCTTCTGCATAATCTCACTACTGGGAGTTTATCAAACAGTGCATATTCTCCCCAGAACTAGTTAAACAGGGATTGTAACACTACCCTCCCAAATTGGGGCATCAGATCTGGATACCAATTCAGTTGAGTAATGTTTTATGGAGGTATGGATTGATCTGGTACTATAAATCTCTGCTATTGTGATATGGGTAAGACAAGCCCTGAATGGTGTGTTGGACCTGATCAAATGATCCCTAAATCCTTCTATCATGGTGATGTTAGCCAGCCTATAACATTCCTCAATACTACATATGATTAACTTAGATAAGTGCTGAGTTGTAATGGCCTGACCCTTGTGGTTATCCTCATATGATACTAATAATAGAGGTGAGTTTGTAAGCGCCATTGACCTAAATAGGTCAAAAGTGGATGTCTTCTGAATATCTACAATATACAACTTCGCCTCTCTTGGATGAGGGTGATGTCTCGGGAAGAATATGGCAGATTCAAGGTCTGAGGTGGAAATTGGTTCCCACCTTAGGTAGAAATTTAGAATGTGAGCAAAAAAAATCACATCAAAGATTGTAAAAGGTGGTGGCTTGACCATCAATTCTCCTAGCTGAGGTTATGGCTGTAATAAAAGCCCTCATGATACAGAGATGTAATATGGAACATTCTCCCGTGGCTTTGAAGGGAGGCACTGTCAGCTGCATGAGGACTTGACTGAAGTCCCAACTAGATGTAGGATCCTTCACAGCAGGGCAGATACCTCACAGTCCTTCCAGAAACCTTTTCACTATAGGGTTATTGAACACAAACTTGTGTTCCACTTCCATGTGATAAGCAGAAATGACTTCAAGGTGTACTCTGATAGGGGAAAGAGACAGTTCCAGGGACTTGAGGTGGAGCAAATATTGAAGGACAGAAAAGGAACCATGGATGGAGCTGTGTTATTTCTGACCGCCCACAGAAAGAACCTTTTCTGCTTATGGACCTAACAGGAAAGGACTGAACTGGAGTTTTACAGCACTTTCTGGACTCTAGTGGAACAGCAAAGCTCCGAAGAAGTCAGTTCTATAGCCCAGGCTGTCGGATGGAATAATTCTGGATCCAGGTGCTGAATCTGGCCTTTCTCAGATGATCTTGCATGATTTATAGAGAGGTAAGTTCCAGGGGACATCAGCATATTAATTTTAACAAACTGATTAATAGTGTGAAACTTATTTTTGAATGTCTTGGTGTGTTTTGGCTGTTTTGACTTTTTTTGTTAGGACATGGTAGAAATTTATGAAGTAAAATGGTCAGTTTTACTTAGCCGTTTCAGTTTGATTGATCAATAGTTTCATATTAAGAGGTTGTCTTATAAACGTTCTTACATTTTGAGGTCAGAAGCAATCATTATGGTTATTTCCTCTGCCCTACTGAACAATACAGGCCAAAAATTTCTCCCAATGTTTCGTTTCAGAGTAGCAGCCGTGTTAGTCTGTATCCGCAAAAAGAACAGGAGTACTTGTGGCACCTTAGAGACTAACAAATTTATTTGAGCATAAGCTTTCGTGGGCTACAGCCCACTTCTTTGGATGCATAGAATGGAAAACACAGAAGATATTTATACATACATCTGTATACATACATACATCCACCACATTCCTAGGTAAGTTATTTCCCCTCACAGTTAAAAATCTGCACCTTATTTTCAATTTGAATTTGTCTAGCTTTAACTTCCAGTCATTGTATTTTGATACGTCTTTTGTGTGCTAATTTAAAGAGCCTTCTAGTGCCAGAAATATTCCTATGTATATACTTTCAGGCTGTGATCAAGTCATCTCTTAACCTTCTCTAATAAGTGAAATAGACTGAGCTTCTTAAGTTTCTCACTGTAAAGTAGATTTTTCAAGACCTCAGATCATTCGTAGTGGCTGTTTTCTGAACACTTTCAAATATTCAACATTCTTTTTGAAATATGAACACCAGAATTGGACACAGTATTCCACCAATGGTCTCACCAGCTATATACATAGTCACCTTCTCCCTACTCCTAATCAATGTTCTCCTGCTTCTACATCCAAGGGTCACATTAGACCTCTTAGACACAGCATCACACTGAGAGCTCATGTTCTGTTAGTTATGCAGCATGACTCCTAAGTCCTTTTCAGAATCCCTGTTTTTCCAGGTAACATCCTTCCAAAGAGTGGGACTGGACCATTTCTCCTAAGCTGCCATGGCATAAAATTTCTAAATCTTTTCAATGCATTTGGTTAGATTTTTCATGCTTGCTAAGATAAGGGTTAAGACCCATGTTCTAGAACTAAGGGCAGTTGGTTATGGATGTCAACATTTTTTCCATGACATTCAGTGCTGTCATCAGGGTAATGGTAGGCAATAGGGTGGTGATGTACTATATAAATCAACAAGCAAGATCCCAGTCCGTGTGCACAGAATCACTAAAACTATGGGACTGGTGCATTACCTACTGCATAGAGATCTCCATGACTTACCTTCCAGGTCTCCAGAAACCTTTAGCAGATGCCCTAAGCAGTCACTTCCATCAGGACCATGAGTGGGAGCTCAACAACCTAGTCTTGTACAATATCTGCAAAGCTTAGGGCATCTCCGTAATGGATCTCTTTGCAAGCCCAGACAATGCAAAATGCCAGATCTTCTGCACCATGAGGGGACTTGGCCACAACTCCTTAAGGAATTCCCTCCTAGTTCTCCTTTACGCCTTCCCTCCAACACCATTAATTCTCCAAGACACTGATCAGATTATGGCAAGACCAGGCGAGGGTTATCCTGATAGCACCTTCTTGGCCAAGAGAGGTGTGGTATTTCGATCTACTTCACCTTTCTATAGAAATGTCCTGCTCCTATCAAACCTCCTAATACAGAACTCAGGCATCATTAACCATCGCAATCTCCCAGCTCTGAACCTCAAGGCCTGGCTCTTTTTTTGTTTCTCAACCTCTGAGTTGGACTGCTTAGAGGAAGTCCAGTCTGCACTTCTCAATGCTAGGAAGCCTTTCATATGTAAAAATTATGTACAGAACTGGAAGCGCTTTCTTTTCTGGTGTTCACATCGCTCTGTATCCACTTCTGAAACTCCTCTCTCCAGAATCCTCAATTACCTACTGCAGTTCAAAACAAGTCGATTATGATTAAGTTTGGTCTAAGTACACCATGCAGCTATTACGTCTTTTCATTTGCTTATCAAGGGCACCCCACCATGGCCAGATTCCTTAAGAGCTTATCTGTTTCCTCATAGTTGGAACCTCACACCTTCCTAGTATCTTAATTTGGTCCTTAACATCCCGATGAACTCCCTATTCAAACCTAAGGCCACCTGTTCACTCCACCACCTCTCCTTTAAGATTTCATTCCTGATACCTGTCACCTTGCATAAAAGGTTGAGAGAATTGGGAGTGCTCATGTTTGATCCACCTTATGTTACCGTCTATTGTGACATGGTCATGCTGAGCCCCTATCCTCGATTCTCCTTGAAGATTTTGTCAGACTTGCATATTAATCGGAATATTTTTCTGCCAGTATTCTTTCCCAAGTCCCACTCCTCAAGAGAAGAAACTAGACTCACACTTCAGACGTTCAGAGGGCATTTGCCTTTCATCTGGACCAGACTAGAAGCTTTAGGATTTCTCTTCGACTTTCTGTATCCTTTTCTGAAATAAAGAAAGGACAATCAATTTGTTCTCAGAGACTCTCTAAATGGGTTTCAAGTTGCATCATAGTCTGCTATGAGGTCACTGGGGTAGAACCCTCCCTAAGGTGCCAGCACATTCCACCAGGACTCAGTCCATTTCAGTTACCCTCCTCAAGGACGTTCCCCTCATGGAAATTTTCATGGCTGCAACTTGGTCCTCTGTTAACATGTTCCCCAGACATTACGCTATCCTATCTGCATTCAGGATGGACACAGCCTTTGGCGATGGTGTCTTATGCACTGACTTGCATCTGCTTCCTTTGCACGTGCTTCCTCATTGAGTTACTGATTGGGAATCTCCTATGTTGGAGCACCCATAGGCACATATACTTGGAGGAGTAGAGGTTACTCAACTTTCAGTAACTTGAGTTCATTGATATGTTTTGTTTCTATGGGTGCACCACCTCCCTCACTCCTTTTTGTTTGCTGCGGAGTCTGGCTTTGTAGTTGTGAAGGAACTGGATTGGCAGTGGGTCCTTCCATTCCTGTATGCTCTTACTTTGGAGCACATGGTGCCCAGGCATGGACCTGCAACACTGCTAATTCAAATTTCCTTTCAGGCACTTGCAAGTGTGTGCACATGCTACAGTGGATCACCTATAGGGACAAAACATCTTGAAGTTAGTGAAAGGTAAGTAACCTCTCCTTGTCAAGCCCCAAATCTAGACTCCTTCATGTAAACCTTAACATTTATTTTCAGGTCTTCAGATTATGGGGGAGGAGAACGGGATGACTGTTCTTTCTAAAGAAGATACCCTCTTAAATTCTGAATACCGACATTAATTCCTTCTCATCGGCTCTCCATTTACCTGTTTTACACCACAGAAAAGAAGCAACTTAGCACCCACACTGACTGACTGTCTAAGCCATAGAAACCAATTATCAGGGACAAAATGTGGCTTCCCCATAGCACCCCATTAAGTTGGAAGTATTTGCATTTTGGGCTTGTCCCCCTGCAGAGCATTCTCTTGAAAGATGAGCAGTTTAACCGTTTAGAAACTATTTAGAGCTTAAGTGTACCCTTGTAAGTTGCCAGTAGAGGAAATTAACCCACAGCTCAACTGTTTCCAGCTTTTTGCAGGGTAAAGGACTCTTCAGCACTGTGTGTGTTCGCAGAACCTCATCCTGTTGGGCGAGTGTGTGTTGGCAAGAATGTGTTGCTATTAGGCAAATTTGTCTCTTCCCTAACATTGCTGTCAAGGTTGAAATTGCCTAGTGCTGTACTTCCTGATGGCATCACTCAGAAGCTCTTCGGCAGCTGTGCTGCACTTGGCCTACCTACTATGAGGTAGTGTCTCCTTTTCTGGTCAGAATGAATAGCTAGCTTTTATAAAACTTCAAGTTTCTCTTTATATGTGAATGATTTTAACTCCTGTGTGCCAGAAAGTGCAGAACTTTCACCACTGTGTCCTAGTAATAAGCTCTTAATGTAAAACACTAATATTTGCTTTGCTGCTTAGTGTCAGGATATTCGCTTATGTGACTGAAAGTTGTTTACATGCTCACAGTATATGAGTGCATGAAAAATTGAAAGTAACAAATCTCTAAAACTCTTAAGGTTGAAAAGCAAGTTGCTATATGCAGAATTGTGTTAGAGCTTATTTGCAATTTGTATTCAAAGTACTACAGGCTTGGAAACTGTGCTGAATGTCTTAGGTTGATCTGTTCTTTTGATTCTGGAAGAATGATAAAGATGAATCAGATTTAATGATACAGAGAGAATACGGCATGCTGAGCGGGGAATGGAAGTGCATCTATTGCATCTGCTTGAGTCAGCAGCTAGTGCTTTCTGCTGTTACCCTTTAGTGTCAGAATAGTCGGAAGGTTACCTGAGGGTACTATGAATCACTTCAGTGACTTCCTCACTGATTATTAGTCTACAGGATGGCATGTTATTTAAGCACATAATCTTTATTTTTTGGTCTTGAGAAATTTATTTGTGATTAAAAGGGAAGTAATTGGAAAAAAATATTTATTCCAGTATAATTGCTTATTTGAACAGCAAGAGATTAATAGTTAGAAACCCAGAATGTTCTGTGTGTAGGGGGGCGAAGCTCATGTTCTAACTAGTGAAATATAGCTAGGACTTGGAAAAAACTCACTTGCAGATGGGAAGATTTCCCTGCTAAAAGTGGAGTGTAAGCATTCAGTATCTGTAGAACTTAAGTTGTCTTTTAAAAACCAAAATTCTCATCCTTAATGTTCTGGAAATAACTTCAAATGTATAAGCTGGCATAATATTACCTGTCTGAAACAAGCTCTAGTGCTTCTAGTGTGCTGTCTTTTTGTTCTGTTTATAGGCACTAGGCTCTATAACAGGGGTGGCCAACCTGAGCCTGAGAAGGAGCCAGAATTTACCAATGTACATTGTCAAAGAGCCACAGTAATACATCAGCAGCCCCCCATCAGTTCCCAGCGCTTCCTGCCCACCAGCAGCCCCACTAATCAGTGCCCCCTCCCCACAGCCTCCCGATCAGCTGTTTCACAGGGCCTGTGGCAGAGCCAGGGGTTGAGCAGTGAGCACACCCCCTCCCCAGGCACATTGGAAAGTTGGCGATTGTAGCTCCAGCCCCAGAGTTGGTGCCTATACAAGGAGCCACATATTAACTTCTGAAGAGCCACATGTGGCTCCGGAGCCACGGGTTGGCCACCCCTGCTCTATAATAATACAAATAATAATACTAAGAATCTAGCAGTGATGTAAAATGAATCAAACATAGATACTGGTCACTTTCACTGCTATTATTTAGAACCCTGGGAGCAGTAGTGAGTGTTCAGAATCATGTCTATTTCATGCAGATGCTACTGTTGGAAAAACTATGAGCAGCTGCAGAGGTAAAGGCTTGTCGGGATTCCTGTAAAAATGGTAAGTGCTTTGTAAAATCAGGCCCTAGGCATCTCAAGTTGAGCAACGAAAATTAGTGAAAACTATTTTGGCAATTTTGACCTTAATCTCTGTCTCCTACTTTTTCCATTTGTAAAAAGAGGAGGATAATTCCATTTTAACTTGCAGGAGCATTGTGAAGATAAATTCATTATTATTTGTGAAGCACTCTGATACTACGATGATGAGTATAGAAAAGTCCATGAGGAAATTTATAATTCTGTATTCAGTGCAGGGTTTGTATTGTGTGTGGTAAATAAGGCCTTAGGTTCACTCACTGATGATAAAAATAATATTCACCGAGCACAATCCATCCTGCTTATTGAATGAGGCAGAGTTATGTGAAAAAAGTGATCCTGCAATTAAAGACTGTCATAATTCTGCCCCTTTGTGCCTTGTATTAAGTTTGCACAGACAGACATAATATTGACTTTGAAATATTTGGCTGTTCTTTTAAGATAAGTTAGTACTATGTATAGTTATATAATATGTCTTGCATGGAGGCCAGTATTCCTGTTCAATACTTTTGCGTTCCACTTTCAAAATCCAAATATCAGCTACCCACAAGTTTTAAGTCCCCATTATCCCCTTCACTAAGAGTCCATCTTCTCTTGGATCATACCTAAAGTCCAGTGGTTCTGGATCACAAAATTTACTGCCTCCATAGCCTTTGAACAATCCTCACTTTAAGTCCCCATTTAAAAAATAAGTGGGTGCTTTTCTTCTGCCTCCCATTCATCTCTCCATGATCCTAACTAGTGCTGGGAGGTGCCCAGGGAAATGTTTATTATATCCATAAATCCACAGGGCATACTTCAAATATTACTCCTGAGGGCACTCTGCATCAAAAAATTGAAAATTCTGAGCACAGTATTTTTAAATTCTGCAAATTTTATTTGTCAAAATAACACTGCATAATCACACCAGTTTCAATTATTTTGGTAATTTATTTCAAAATACCTGTCAGCAAGTATATATCTAACAATACAGACACACAAAAATTCCCCCAGGAATAGAGAGCTAAGGAAACCCCTGACAACCCAGTTCCTGTTTCTCTGCCCATTTCTGTGGGGGAAAGGAAATTCTGCACGCACAACATTAATTTCTGCAAAATTCGGCGTTGTGCAGTGTTGCAGAATTCCCCCAGGAGTAACATATAACCATTCTAAAACAATTATAAACCATAGAAGAAATATGGAAAACGAAATTCTTGTTCAACACCAGAAACCACCTTGTGGGAAATCAGCACTCTTTAGTGACAGCATTGTATGTTATATAATGTATTTTAAGCTGGCAAATCTAGTACCTTGAAATGTTTATACATCTCCTTCAATTTGTTGTAATGTTTGAACAGTTTGGTAAAAACACTTGCATGGGTTGAAACACAAAAATCCATCCTGCTTCAAACATTTGTTTTTTTAACATAATCCATTTTAACTGTTTACAGTTTATCAAAATAGTTTTATATCAATTTAATGCTGAAATGTATTCAAATGTGGTTCTTTATTGCCATGCTAGCATTGGTTGACTGTACTAGTGTTTTTCACTATTCTATTGAAAAGTGCAACATTTATTTGCAAGTGTATTGTAATATATTCAGACTGCGTTTACCATATTTTGTTGCTTTACACTGGTGATAGCAGACAGTAAGCTTCCTTGTACGCTGTATGTTAAAACCGCTTTAATCAAAACTAGAGTGATATTCTTCAGCATTAGTGTTATAAGGATATAGGTTGTGAGTGTCATACAGTGTGTCACTGATACAAAAACTGGGAAAAAAACAACCTCTAAAAGAAATGTACGAAAACATTTGCAAATGTTTTTCTTTACTTTAAAGCTTATCTTTTTAGAAGAATGGGTAGTTCATGATGTTGTATAAATCATAATATCTGATTAACTTTCTATCACCTGGAATTTTCCTTTCTGGTTAAAAAGAATGGGCTACTAAAGGTGTCTTTTGCCTTTTTCTTCCGTATTAGAATTTGTATTTCTGATTACTTAATAAGGTGTGTGTTAAACTAAATCAAATTCAGATTGAACTGTTGTTCATTTCTGTAAAATGCTACTAAATCCTTGGCTTGGTCATTCTAACTAAAATATTCATATAGATAGAAAAAGGAGAATTTTTATATTGATCAGATGCATATAAAATTTACCTGCTTACCTAAATAAAACTAATCACTTCTAGACGCGCAATAAACTGAAGTATACTTTATTTCCCTTCTAAAAGGGTCTTTCTTATAATAGGACAACTACCCTTATGTTGTCTATGGGATACTGTCACCTTTCAGAACACTGTTTTCTGACAGGGCATCTTAAAAATGGTATGACATAGGTTTTTTTTTTTTGTTTGTTTTTGTTTTGTTTTGTTTTAAATTTAAGAGGGATTTTTCTGCTCTTCAGCTGATGTTTCGAAAGGTATTTTGGGCATCCCCGAAGGGCAAATTCAAACCTGCTTCCCCAGCCCCTTCCTTTGTGCACACTATTTCCTGCTGCCCTTTCCATTTCAGTTTCCTTGCCTTTCTAATTGGTAAACATCCTCTACCACAACCTGAGGAAGCATCTTCATGTCAACATGACCCAGGACAGTGATTGAGTTCTGTCTTAAAACTTTTGCATGTGGCAGAAGGTAAAACCGACTATCGATAAAACAATGGAACTTACTATAAACACACTTCTGTCAAAAGCACTAAATACACAGACTGAAAAAAGGTGTATTTTTTCTCTAATCTTTCATTTATAGCAGTGTAAGATATTATTTGTTATAAGATTAGTTATAAAACTTTCAGATGAAAAGTAATTTTGTTTAAGCTCATTGTTTCTTTAAACACAAACAGTACAAGCAAAAACCCTTTACACTGTTTGGCTTGCATTTTGTCCCACAAAGCATGCGCACACACATTTTACACAACAGTTGACTCTATCAAGTCCCATTGAAACATTTCTACATATTATTCAAAGAACTATATTCTAATACATCAGCCATTAACTCCTAATCACACTATCTCTTAACATCATTTTCCAATCTAGCTCCCATTTATCAAGTTATCTGAGTTGACAAATGACAAATATGTGAAGCCCTTGCATTAAAAAATATCTGTTTTGGTTTTTTACATTTGCTTCTAATAACAAGAAGACCACCAATTCTCTAATATGAAAAATGTCAAGCTGCATGTTGGTTTACTTCAAAGAATACTGTAACACTCATTTTGGAAGAATATTTACCGTATGCCCTATTTGATTTACTCAATAATTATGCCCTGATATTTCTGAGTGTTGGCTGCCACTGGTCGGATAGTAGCAACCAATAGGAACATAACTTTGTCTATCCTTTAGAGCAAGAGATATCAAACTCATTTGATATGGAGGGCCTCATCCGATACCCTGCCACTTTAATAACAAAAGTTATTAAAATAGAAATAAATGTAAACCATGTTGGTAATTATTTATTTTCGATATTAGTGATTGCTACTGCTGCTCTCCAATACCTGGCATCTCTTTGCTTGAACCAGTATGTCAGCATTTGGAGCAAATGACTGGGCTGAGGCTATCTTGAGTATCGAGTTCAGATGTCTCACTTAGTTGAGAATGTAATTTAGATCTGTTGATATTTATGATGGAGAATATTCACACAGGTTTGTACTCCTAAACATGGAAAGAGTTATTGATGCAACAAACTTCAGTTTGGGATAATTTGATCATTGGTGTTCAAGTTTTATCAGTACCTATGTCAGATAATTTGTCCTTCAACAGAATATCTCATTGCAGTTCAGTAAGTTCCATTTGGTGCTCTTCTGGTACATCATGCACATTGATAGAAAATGGTGTGCTGAACACTGGAAACTCTTCTACAAGGTTTCTGAAGTCAGAGAATCATTCTTGAAATTCTTTTCTCAGTTGATCAGTTTTGCTCACATACCTTTCTGTGATTTTATCACATTGAGTCCCAGTAGTGTCACAGTGATTTCAGGATGGGAAAATGTGCCAAGTTACACTGGGAAAGTTGCTTCTCCCACAGCTGAAGCTTAATTGCAAAGGCACAAATGTTGTCATAGTATTCAATCACTACTTGGTTGCACCCTTATATTCTTGTGTTGAGTGAGTTCAGATACTCTCTAATATCTGCCATGAAAGCAAGGTCTTGAAGCCATTCATTGTCCTGTAATTCAGTGACGTCTTCCCTTTTCTGATCCATGAAAAGCTGGATCTCACTACTCAATTAAAAAAGTGCTTCAACCCTGGTCCCTGACTTACTCATTGAACTTCAGTGTGATACAGCAGTCCACAGTGAATGTCACATTCTTCCAACAGCTGAATGAGTTGCTTGTGGTTGAGACCACTAGCTCAAATAAAATTTACAGTTTTAACAGCCATATCTATTACAAGATTCACTTTCAGAGTTCTACTACAGAGAGCTTTTTTGATGTAAAATCGCTAACCTGCTGTTTATGATTGATTGGTTTGCAATTTGGCCTCTTGTTCTTATGGGGCCAGGCTCTCAGCTCCTTTCCACCCCACAGCCAATTTAATCAGAGCTTCCACCAAATTTTCTGCTGTCATGTCTCATCAGCACCAGTTCTAAGAGCTCCTTTGCTATACACCTGTTCTTATCAACTCTGCTAATGAATACTGCAAGCTGAGAAATGTCACTTACATCTGTGCTTTCCTCAGTTGCGAATGAAAAAGCAGCAAAGGACTTAACTTTGACCTGGATTTGACTGTTCAAATTCTCAACTAAATTATTGATTCTCTTAGCAGTTGTGTTTCTTGAAAGGCTGATATTTGCAAAAGTTTGCTGCTTATCTGGACATGCTATTTCTTTAGCTTTTAGCATGCAGTTCCTCAAAAATTCTGCCTCAGAAAATGGATTAGATGACAGCTATTTCATGGGCAACCACATAGTTTGCCTTAACAGCAACATCACTTAAGTGTGGAGCACTAGTAAGCACTGCTGCTTTTTCGCATAACTTTCGTATGTACTTACCATATTTCTCAGGATAGTTTCTTTCATAGTGTCTTCAACTTTTGTTTTCTTTTACCACAGCTACCTGTTTCTTGCAAGTCAAGCACCTAGGCTTTCCATTCATGTCCAAAAAGAAATAAAAAATTCTTCATTTCTCTTGAAATGTGTGGCACTCTTGATCTACCATTCTCTTCTTGGATAAAGACATGATGACCACTTGTCACAAGCTGAATAAGGAATTGAAGGAAGGGAAAGGTAGAAGGAGGGTTATCTCCTCTTCTTTTCTTTTTTATTTTTTAAATATTTATTAGGGCTGTCAGATGCGCTAAAGATTCATATGTCCTTTCATGCTTCAACCACCATTCCAGAGGACATGCATCCATGTTTATGATGGCTTCTGTTCGATAATGATCCAAAGCAGAGTGGACCGATGCATGTTCATTTTCATAATCTGAGTCAGATGCCACCAGCAGAAGGTTGATTTTCTTTTTTAGTGGTTCAGGTTCTATAGTTCTTCTTTGAGTGATTGCTCCTGTGTATTCCACAGTAGGTGAGAGTGCTCACCACGTGCACTGGTGCTGGAAGTTTTTCCCTTAGCAGTACCCGTACTTGGGGGAGCACCGCTGCGACCCCTGGAGTGGCGCCTGTATATCGCGCTATAAGGGGAGCTACGGGCTCCCCCCACCCTCAGTTCCTTCTTGCCGCCAGTGAAGGTAGTCGGAACTTTTGTGCTCCAGCTCTGCTGCAGCCCTTCTTCTCGACCTTAGTGGTACTGTTGTACGTTGTTCTTCAATCGTTAGAGCGGGCTCGGGGCATGCCCCGTGCCCCAGGCTTCAAGTCATGTGACTCCTGTCGCCGCTCTATGCCCAGGAGTGACCCTCACGCTGACTGTCTTTGCTGCCTGGGTGAGACTCACATAAGCGACCGCTGCAAGATCTGTAGGTCATTCAAGCCAAGAACCAAGAAGGAGAGAGACTTCAGACTTTGAGCTCTCCGGATGGAGTCGGCACTGACTTGGATGCCAGTGTGCAGATCGGACTTGGCACCGGCCCCCGCGTCATCGGTACGTAGCGAGGCCCCTTCGACCAGTCGGCGCCTGTTCTCCCTCCAAAAAGCAAGGGAAGGGCTCGGTTTTGTAACGCTGCCGCGATAAGGACAAGGGGGAGGCTGGTCCCACGCTGGGCAGCCCTCGATCCCCCCCCCGGGCTCTAAGGCTCCGACACGTGTGGAGCGGAGCAGCCTGGTACCGTCGACCCAGGCATCCCCACCGGTACGGATGCCGTCGACGCCAGAGGCGGTGCAGGCTGCAAAGGATATTATGTCCCTGCCCGTCCTGAGCTCAAAATGGGGTACGGGCCCTAGGTCGTGGGGCAAGCCCCCTTTGGGTGCCCACCAGACCTCTCCGAGCAGCCGCAGTTCCCGCTCTGAAGATCAATCCCTGCACTGCTCGGCGCACAGCGGGCGCTCTTCAGACAGCTCCCGGCCACCCTCGACGCCGGCAGGGCCGCCGTTGGGATGCGAGTCGCGGGGACCCTCCACGTCCCCTGCCAGCGAGCAGAGGCACCGAGAGAGGCACCATGAATGCTCACCTGCTAGACATGGGTACCGGAGCCGCTCTCGACGGGACAGATGTTGCTGCTCCCGTTCCAGCTGCTGCTCGTTGAGGCACCACGCCGAAGACTCCCCTCGGGGTACCTCGGTGTCAAGGCACTGGGCTTCGCGTCGCCGCCACGTGTACCGAAGCAGTTCATTGCGTGGGTACCGTTCATCGTCATCGAGAGCACGGTCCCGAGGGAGACGATGCCACAGACGTCGCTCCTACTGTTTCCGCCGCACCGAGCGTTCTTCGGCGACCTTGGCCTTGGCACGCGTTCACCCACCCATGGCACGTGCCGTCCCGCCGGAACACATGTTGCCATCCCATGCTCAGCCGATCCAATGGCAAGGGACTCCGTGGCAAGGACAGTGGTGCCAGTGGGCACCGTGGCCATCAGTGCCAGCCCAAGCGGAGGCTCTTTCAGTCGCTAGAGCGTCCCGGGCTCCATTGGCCTCTTTTGGCTGCCCACGAGATAAGTCGGCGGACCACGAGTCGGCAGACACGTGCCGAGACTCTGACCTCTGTATAGACGCCCTGGCACCAACTGAGGTGCCCGGGTCCGTACGGGCCATCTCTCCAGTACCGGATGACACCATAGCGGCGCCTTCGCCTTCGGTTTCGCAGGAGGACTTCAAAGCACACCAGGACCTGCTAAAACAGGTGGCTTCCAGCTTATAGCTGCAGGCCGAGGAGATGGAGGGTCCATCTGATTCCCTCTTTAACGTCCTGTCTCCCTCGGCACCGGGTCGTGTGGCCCTGCCTCTGCACCAGGGTATTGTCAACATTTCAAACTTCCTGTGGCAAACCCCTGCCTCGTTGGCCCCAATCTTGAAAAAGGCCGAGAGGAAATACTTGGGCCGGCGAAGGACCATGAATACTGGTATTCACACCCGGCACCCAACTCGCTCGTCATGGAATTGGTAAACCACAGAGAGCGTCAGGGCCAGCCCCCGCCCATCCCAAAAAATAAAGACGCCAGGAGACTCAACTCCTTTGGCAGAAAATTTTATTCGTCGGCTAGCTTCCAGCTTCGCGTAGCCAGCCACCAGGCCTTACTGAGCAGGTAGGACTTCAACCTGTGGGAGTCCCTGCCTAAATTTGAGCCCCTCCTCCTGGACCAGGACAGGAAGGACTTCAAGGAAGAGGGGTCGTCGTGATGGAAGAGGGGTCGTCGTCGGCAAAAGTGGCCCTGTAAGCAGCATCCGATGAGGCGGGCACGGCGGCCTGCTTGATGGCTTCCATGATCACCATGCGCAGGGCGTCGTTGCTCTTGTTGTCCAGGCTGTCGACGGAGGCACAATCGCTGATGCAGGATCTCCCATTCGATGGCAGGGCGCTCTTCGCGGACCAGACGGACGCTAGGCTGCATGGGATGAAGGATTCCTGCACTACCTTGCAGACCTTGGGCCTCAACGTTCACCCGGCTAAGGACAAGGCCAAATCCGTTCCGGTGGCTCAACCTGCGAAGAGCAGATATAAGCCCCTGTACAAAAGGCCCAGAGACCAGAAGCATCAGTCTCAGAGGCAGTCCCACTTCCCTTTAAGGGCAAGAGGCAAGGGAAGAGGTGTTTTTGACTATCTGCAGGGGGTCACCAGGCCTGTTGCCAGGGAGGCGCAACAGTTTGTGTTCTGCAACCAATTGTCTGCCTTCCTCAGGGCGTGGTCCCACATTACTTCGGACCAATGGGTCCTCAGTATCATCTCCAAGGGCTACGTTTTGCAGTTCACCTCACCCCCACCAAATCACCCACCATCCACGATGGCCCCAGGGGACCCGGAACATGTCCGCCTCCTGCATCAGGAGGTGGACTGGTTGCTCCACCTGGGGCGGTGGAAAGGGTACCAGTTCAGTTCCAGGGCAAAGGGTTCTACTCCTGATACTTCCTGATCCCGAAGGCGAAAGGGGGTCTCAGGCCTATTCTGGACCTGCGCAACCTGACCAGGTTTCTAACCCGTTCCAAGTTCTGCAGGGTGTCCCCTCCCTGGACCCAGGGAACTGGTATGCGGTTCTGGATCTCCAGGACATGTACTTTCATGACCATGTTTTCGAGGGACACGGACATTTCCTCCAATTCATGGTGGGAATGGACCACTACCAATTCACAGTCCTCCCCTTTGGCCTATCCACGGCTCCCAGGGTTTTCACAAAATGTATGTCTGAGGCGGCCTACTTCAGGCGGGAGGGCATACAAATCTTCCCTTACCTAGATGACTGGCTCCTCAAGGGGGAGTCCCGTTTCAAAGTGGGTCCCACGTAGAACTGCTCCTCTCGACGTGCGCCGATCTAGGCCTGATCGTGAACGAGACCAAATTGATATTCGTGCCTGTTCAGCGCATAGAGTTCATTGGGGCCCTGCTGGACTCCTCTAGGGCCACAGCCTCTCTCCCCCTGGACAGGTTCGAGACCCTAAGGGATCTCATCACCTCGGTCACGGCCTTCCCAGTTACCATGGCGAGGGCGTGTCACATGGCGGCGTGCACTTACGTAGTCCGCCATGCCAGGCTCCGTATGAGGCCCCTCCAATTATGGCTGACCTCCCAGTTCTCCCAAACTTGGGACGGTCTGGACAAGGTTCTCAGGGTCCCGTCCCCGATACTCGCTTCCCTCCTATAGTCCTGTCCGAGCAATATGTTGCAAGGGGTTCCCTTCAGGGAGGCCAACCCATCCATAGACTTGATGTCCGATGCTTCGGGCCTGGGCTGGGGAGCCCACACTGAGGACGTACAAACCCAGGGAACGTGATCGGCCCCAGACTTGCCCCTTCACATAAACGTCAAGGAGCTCAGGGCGGTTCGGTTGGTGTGCATGGCATTCCTCACACACCTCCACGGCAAGGTGGTCAGAGTCCTCACGGACACCGCCGCCATATACTATATCAACAGGCAAGGCGGGACACGCTCCCTAGCCCTCTGCCGGAAAGCCTTGAACCTATAGGAGTTCTGTATAGCCCCCGATACCTCCCTGAGGGTGACTCACCTCCCGGTCATCCGCCATATGCAAGCGGACCACCTCAGCAGGGTCTTCTCCCCCCAGTACAAGTGGTCGCTCCACTCGGAGGTCACTCGCCGGCTCTTCCAAGAGTGGGGAGCTCCCCAGATCGACCTGTTTGCAACCGTCAGAACAGGCGTTGCCCCCGTTTCTGCTCGGGGGGGGGGGGAAAGGTGCGATCTCCGATGCGTTCCTCCTGAGCTGGTCGGGCCAGCTCCTCTATGCCTTTCCCCCATTCCCCCTCATTGCCAAGGTCCTTCAAAAGGTGAAAGCGGACAAGGCGAGAGTCCTTCTCATAGCCCCGGTGTGGGCCCACCAGCACTGGTACGGGCCCCTCCTATGTTTCTTGGCCCCCCCTACCCCCCCGAGGGCGCTGCCGCTCCGCCCGGACTTCCTCTCCCAGGACGGGGGGCGCCTCCTCTATCCCAATCTGGCCGCGCTTCACCTGACAGCGTGGCTGCTCCATGGTTGAATGAGGAGGAGAATCGGTGATCGGAGCAGGTAAAGCTAGTCCTCCTGGAAAGCAGGAAGCCGTCCATGCACTGGACGTGCGTGGCGAAGTGGTCCAGGTTCGCTAGGTGAGCGAGTGAGCGGGGAGTGTCTCCTTCCGCCGCACTTCTCCAGTTTATCCTGGACTACCTCTTATCCCTTAGGGCCCAGGGACTGGCACCTGCCTCGGTCTGGGTGCACCTGGCGGCCATATCGGCCTTTCACCCACTGGTGCAAGGCCACTCGGTCTTCTCCCACTCGATGACCTCCCGTTTCCTGAAGGGCCTTGACTGTTTGTTCCCGTACGCTAGGCCCCCGTGCTGCAATGGGACCTCACCCTGGTCTTATCCTGGCTCATGGGACCCCCCTTTGAACCCCTGGCCACATGTTCCTGGTCACATCTCTCGTGGAAGCTGGCCTTCCTAGGGGTGATCACGTCGGCCCGATGTGTCTCAGAGCTCAGGGCCTTAACCTCAGAACTCCCCTGTACGGATTTTCATAGGGGTAAAGTCCAGCTCCGCCCACACCCGATGTTCCTCCCGAAGGTGATCTCCACCTTTCATATGGAGCAGAGCATCATCCTTCCCATTCTCTGTCCCAAACCCCACTCCTCTAGTGAGGAATGCTGCCTCCACACGTTGGATGTGTGTAGGGCATTGGCTTTTTATCTGGATCGGACTAAGCCGTTCCAGAAATCCTCTCAACTCTATTGTCTTGGCCGAGCGGGCTAAGGGGCAGCCTATCTCCACCCAACGTCTCTCCTGCTGTATCACCTCGTGCATATGCACTTGTTATGATTTGGCAGGGATTCCCCCACCACCGATTGTAAGGCCACACTCTACGAGGGCTCAGGCCTCATCAGCTCCCTATGTCGGCCATGTCCCTATCCAGGACATTTGTAGGGCGGCCACGTGGGCCTCAGTTCACACATTTACTTTGCATTATGCGATCGTCTCCCAGTCTAGGGACGCCGCCGGGTTCAGCAGGGCGGTACTTCATCCCGAACCGTTGTGAACTGCTACCCACCTCCCAACAGATACTGCTTAGAATCACCTACTGTGGAATACACAGGAGCAATCACTCAAAGAAGAAAGGACAGTTACCTGTTCCATAACTGGCATTCTTCGAGATGTTGCTCCTGTCTATTCCACACCCCTCCCGCCTTCCCCTCTGTTGGAGTTGTCCGGCAAGAAGGAACCGAGGATAGGAGGAGCCCGTAGTTCCCCTTATAGCGCGATATACAGGCACCACTCCAGGGGTCACAGCGGTGCTTCCCCAGTATGGGTACTGCTAAGGGAAAAACTTCCAGCACCGGTGCACATGGCGAGTACGCACACCTACTGTGGAATAGGCAGGAGCAACACATCTCGAACGCCAGTTACGGAACAGGTAACAGTCCTTTTTCACATGGGAGTGTTGCTCTTTTAAGACTTCTGAAAGCATGCTCCACACCTCATCCCTCTCAGATTTTGGACAGCACTTCAGATTTTTAAACCCCGGGTCTAGTGCTGTAGCTATTTTTAGAAATATCACATTGGTACTACCTTTGCGTTTTGTCAAATCTGCAGTGAAAGTATTCTTAAAATGAACATGTGCTGGGTCATCATCTGAGACTGCTATAACACGAAATATATGGCAGAATGTGGGTAAACAGCAGGAGACATACAATTCTCCCCCAAGAATACCACTCACAAATATAATTTAATGCATTATTTTTTTAACGAGCATCATTAGCATGGAAGCATGTCCTCTGGAATGGTGGCCAGAGCATGAAGGGGTATACAAATGTTTAGCATATCTAGCACATAAATACCTTGCAACACTGGCTACAAAAGAGTGAACACCTGTTCTCACTCTCAAGTGATATTGTAAATAAGAAGGAGGCAGCAGTATCTCCCGTAAATGTAAACAAACTTGTTTGTCTTAGCGATTGGCTGAACAAGAAGTAGGCACTAAAGTTTTTTGCGTTTTGTTTTTGAGTGCAGTTATATAACACGCACAAAAAATCTACATTTGTAAGGTACGGTTTCATGATAGAGATTGCACTACGGGATTTGTATGAGGTGAATTGAAATATACTATTTCTTTTGTTTATCATTTTTACAATGCAAATATTTGTAATAAAAATAATATAAAGTGAGCACTATACACTTTGTTGCAATAGAAATCAAAATATTTGAAAATGTAGAAAAATATCCAAAAATATTTATTTTCAATTGGTATTTTATTGTGTGATTAATCACGATTAATTTGTTTAATCGTGATTAATTTTTGTAGTTAATCGTGTGAGTGAACGCTGATTAATTGACAGCCCTAATATTTATTTAAAGAGCAGTCAGTTGGTTTGCCAGTCGCAATAAACATTCAGCCTTGGCCTTACTTGACATTTTCTTTTCTTTAGCAGCTAGTGGTATTACTCTCCAGCCACAGGGTTAACGCTCTTCAATGCCAGTTCTTCTCACCTGTACCTATATCAGCTTTGCCTCTACAGCACTTCTCTAATGCAACCAAGTGATTCTACACCTGTATGTGAAGTTTTGCTGGATTGCTTCACCAGAGTCTGGACTACAGGGGTGCAATCTGGAGAGTGTACCAGTGTGTTGTGCTCTGATTCCCCAGTGTGCCCTACTAGTGTGCACTAAATGTTTCTTAGTGCACAGAGTTGTAGTCCTGTTTTAAACAAGAGTGTATCAGTGCATGCTAGCATGGTCTGTATGGGGAAGTTAGAGCACCAGCACAAATCAGATCTGATTAGTACAGACTCCAGGGACATGTAGACAAGTCTAAAGATTCATGAGATTTATGACATTAAAAGTTTGCCACTATAGTCTCAATAGTGTATGGCTTCAGTAGCTGGCAAGTTAATCCACTCCACTTTTTTCCTTTTCTTATTCCATCAGAGATTTGATTCTACAGCATCAATTTGCATATATAGCCAAGGGTTTCAGTCTAAAGGACTTCCTGCCCTCTGGCTAAGGAAGACATACAGAGAGAATATATCCTTGAGAATGACTGTCTCCCCCACAGAAAATTCTGAGAAGGACTGAATATAGCTTGTCAGGGAAGCTAATGCATATGGCGAGACAAAACAATCAGCAGCACTTCTTTTGTAATTTTAGCTTTAGATGAGAACCTGACCCGTAAAAAAAAATAAGTCTTCCTGTTTGAGTCTGAATTGTTGATTCCACCAATTCTGCTGGCTTTTTCTCAGTCAGTCAACAAGACCTTTGTCTTATAAAGGCTGAGTTTCCACCAGCTAGATATCATTTAAATCTTACTGGATGCTGAGGGAAGCCTACCAACTCCACCAGCCAAAAGTGTGATCTACAACATCTAGAGTTAAAAGCACACTGCAGCTTGCATTGTCTCAATATCTTCACTGTTAGCCTCATATACATATTGAAGAGGAGGGGTGATGAAAAAGAAACTTGTGGCACTCTACATGAAAGAGCTCTTGAAATAGAGGTACAATAGTTTAATACTATCCTCAGGGTCTCTTGAAGAGAAAGTGGAGCCACTCAGGAACAACTTTATGTCCCAATTAATATCAGCATGCATATGAACAATACCATGTGGTCAGGGGTTGCAAAGGCAGATGATAAAGATAGAACTGGCAAAACACCAAAGGAGATTATTAACCAACAAGATGACTGCAGTCACTGAACCAGTGCCATTCCTAAAGTAAGCTTGACAGGGAATCAGGAAATCGCTCCAGGTGTTGCCAGAGTTGCCTTAACACCACCACTTTAATAATCTTACATTAAAATGGGTAATTCAGGACTGTACAATAATATGATGCTCTCAGTACCAAGAGGTGGTTTCCTGAGCAAAGGCTTTCACAACCTGTTCTTTAAGAAAATACTGGTGTCTGGCCCTCCCGAAGTAAGGTGTTGACAAACTCTTCTAATTAGCATCACAGGATGTTCTCAGATGGCGATATGGGTCCAATTTGCATGTTATAACTCAGTACTCCCAAGTGCTGATAGATCCTTAATGATGGATGCTGGCTGAAATTCGAGCAGGAAAGACTATGCCATCACCAGACATAGTTCTTACACTATATAAGTAATCCAATCCTAGCCAAATTTTAGAAGCCTGACTTGAGAAATAGACTGGAAATTCCTCACCGCATTTTATACTTACCTTATACTTGTACTGAAACTAAGTATAGACAGTGAAGAATCAAAGTTGTTCACTACGCAGAATCTGCTTCCACCGGTTGGGACTTTGAGGATGTTATGGATGAGACAAATACTCTTCTTCATACTTGGGCAGAACAGTGGTATGATACCCTCTTAGCTTCTTAGCAGAGACTATCCTAAGCAGAGCTCTAACATTTCTCTTTCACTGTAGCTAAACAGATTAGTCATTGTGTTGCAGAGTCCTGCAGACTCTTGCAGCTTCTGACATGAAAAAGGAGTCATCTGATCAATTGTGCATGGCAGCTGCTTGAAACTTCTTGAGCACATTCGGCAAACACACTGTACAAAACGTTTTGTTGTCTTTATATAACACCTATCAATGCATCTTTGGGCTTTTGATTTAGAAAACATTTCTTACAGACCTACCCCAAGTTCCTTTTGTGAGTTAAGAGTATTCCTCTTGTGTTGGGGGTCACGTGTTGGGAAATTTAGTGGAGTTAAAACTGTTCTTCCAAACTTACTGCCTCACTATGTGTGTGCATGCTAGATCAAGGCTGTATTAAGGCATAGACACAATAGACTCATGCCTATGGACCCCTCTTCTGGAGTCTTGTGATGAGGGCAGAATCTTTACTTTAATCTTGTTGAATTAAGTTTTAAGATCTCAGAGTTGCAGTGAGAAGTTTGAAATGTAACTCAAGGGTAACTAATGCCAGCATGCCTGTCTGATTCTGCAGACAGCCTGAAATTATAGCTCTGAAAGATGTGAACTGTCAACGCTACACCACTCTAACAGACTCCATAGCAACAGGAAAAGAATATAACGGGTCTGGCCTACCCACCCAAGCCAATTTTTTTTTAATGAGTGTCTCATTCAAAAAGGCGAGATGAAGTTAAGATAATAAAATGGCCCTACTGGGGCAGACCAATGGTCCAGCTAGCCCACTATCCTGTCTTCCAATAGTGGCTGAGGCCAGATGCTTCAGAGGGAATGAACAGAACAGGACAATTATCGAGAGATCCATCCCCTGTAATTCAGTCCCAGCTTCTGGTAGTCAGAGGCTTAGGGACACCAAGAGCATGGGGTTCCGTCCCTGAGCAGCTTGGCTAATCGCTATTGATGGACCCATCCTCCATGAACTTACCTAATTATTTTTTTAACCGAGTTATGCGTGTGGCCCTCACAATGAGTTCCACAGATTGACTGTGCATTGTGGGAACAAGTACTTTCTTTTGTTTCTTTTAAACCTGCTGCCTATCAGTTTAATTGGGCAACCCCTTGTCCTTGTGTTATGTGAAGGGATAAATAAATAACACTTCCTTTTTCACATTTTCCACAGCATCCACTAAGTCATTTTTTCTAAGATGAACATTTCCAGTCTTTTTAATCTCTCCTCATATGGAAGTTGTTCCATACCCCTAATCCTTTTTGTTGACCTTCTCTGTACTTTTTTCAATTCTAAAAGACGGAGCAACCAGAACTACACACAGTATTCAAGGTGGGTGGGCATGCCGTGGATTTATATAGTGGAATTATATTTTCTGTCTTATTTTCTTTCCTTTTCTTAATGATTCCTAACATTGTTAGCTTTTTTTGACTGTTGCTGTAAAATGAGTATATACCTTCAGAGAACTATTGACGACACCAAGACTTTTATCTTTTTTGAGTACTAACAGCTAATTTAGATACCATAATTTTGTACATACAGTTGGGATTATGATTTCCAGTGTGCATTATTTTGCATTAATCATCATTAAATTTCATCTGCCATTTTGTTGCCAAGTCACCCAGTTCTGTGAGATCCCTTTGTAACTCTTCCCAGTCAGCTTTGGACTTCACTATCTTGAGTAATTTTGTATCATCTGCAAACTTTGCCACCTCATTGTTTACCTCTTTTTTTCCAAATCATTTATGAATATGATGAACAGCATTGGTCCTATTATAGATCTTTGGGGGACCCTGCTATTTATCTCTGTCCACTGTGAAAGCTGACCAGTTAGTCTTACCCTTTGTTTCCTATCTTTTAAGCAGTTACTGATCCATGAGAGGACCTTCCATCTTAGCCCATGACTGCTTACTTTGCTTAAGAGTCTTTAGTGAGGGACCTTGTCAAAGGCTTTGTGAAAGTCCACGTATACTATATCAACTGGATCACCCTTGTCCATGTTTGTTGACCCGCCTCATAGGCTTCCAGTAGATTGGTGAGGTATGATTACCCTTTACAAAAGCAGAGTTGATTCTTTCCTGACATTCCATGTTCATCCCTGTGTCTGATAGTTTCAACAAATTTGCCTAGTACAGAAGTTAGGCTTACCAGCCTATAATTGCCAGGATCGCCTATGGAGTTTTCTTAAAAATTGGTGTTATATTATCTATCTGCCAGTCATCAGGTACAGAGGCTGATTTAAGGGTAGGTTACCTACCACAATTAGCAGTTCTGCAATTTCATATTGGAGTTCCTTCAGAATTCTTGGGTGAATAACATCCTGTCCTGGTGACTTATTACTGATGGATGTAGCAATTTGTTATAAAACCATCTCTAGTGACACCTTAATTTGGGACAATCCCTCAGAATTGTTATCTAAAAAGAATATTTCAGGTGTGGGAATCTCCATCATATCCTCTGTAGTGAAGACCAATGCAAAGAATTCACTTAGCTTCTCGGCTACTGCCTTGTCTTCATTAAGTGCTCCTTTAGCACCTCAGTCATCCAATGGCTGCATGGATTGGTTGACAGACTTCCTGCTTCTGATGTGTCGTCCCCCCCCAAATCCAGAAATATTTTTGGGAGGTGTTGATGGGTGGGATGGAAAAAGTTAGCAGTAAGTCTTAAGAAAATAGATTAGTATAATTATGGCTGTCTCTGTATCGGTGCACCAGAGAAAGCCAAAAGGGCACTACTCCAGCACAACCATGCAAGAAGCTGCTATCATCTGTTTACTTGCACAATGAGTGCTAATGTTTAGGGAGTTAGCTAAAGCTGTGGGGAGTGGTGTTTGGGGTTGTTTGGTTTTGTGCACATTGTCCTAAAGGTGATGTATTCAGGAAAATGGGCATAACTGTGCCATTTGCTTGCCTTGGTCCTGCTCCTTGTGTCAGGTTTTGTTATGTCTTACACAGCACAATACCTTCTCCGCAGTAGCTGGATGTCAGTATGATTTTTCTCCCCTTTCCTCTGCCTCTTAACCCATAATTTAACCCATAATTTAACCCTATTAGTGTTTCATGTGGTAAAGAACCACCTGAACATTTAGCCAAACTTCTGGGCCCTATGGGTTGTTTCTGTTAGGAGGATAAATTAATGATGGAGCCAGAGTATCTTCGATGCAATCCTTGGAGTTCTTTGCTCCAAGTTCCCTTCAGCCAACACTCAGACCAAAAGCACTCTCTCTCTAGACTATTCCCAGGGCCATGTTCTCAGTGTTTGTTCAGGTTGTGTCTGGCTTTCTGTTTCATCTGTTAGCTTCTTTGGTGTTTCTTCTGCTTCTCTCACTCACACGCACCCCCACCTCATCTACTAAAAATAATATCCATCCAAACCCCTCTCACATAATTCATATTCCTGAATGACTTCAAATGTCTTTGTTTTGGGTGACGTTATGTACCTGTGTTATGGTATGGAGGCTGCTATTGTTTCACCAAGAAGCTTAACTGTTTCTCACAGCTGTGTTCAATGAAGGGCAGCTTTTACATTCATCAGCTTCAATGATACTTCAGTCAACATGCAAGGACAGAGCCTGCCGGGTACTTTACAGAATCCAATAAAGTAATTCTTAAGATAAAGGTGAAATATACTTGATAATTTATTACATTATCTTTTAAAATTCAAGGAGACACATGCCTGTCCTTCAAAGAATTTTTTTCTTTTAAATTTTTTTAATTGTGACACAGAATGTATAGGAAAGCAATGATCTAAAGAGTTGGAACACAAAATTACTAGCCTGTAATTAAGGAGGAAACTATCAATGAGAAAAATCTGTCTTTCTTAAAAGTATCATAGTTATAGGAAAAAATTATTTAAATGCTTACCAAAGTTTTATAAGGTTTTTTAAACAACATGTTTTGCTAACTTCTCTTTATAGGATGCTGTACAAAGTCAGATTTCATTATTTGAATTACATGGTGGGAGTGAATGTTAAGATATATATTATAATTTGAAGATTTGTTTCTTTAGCATAAGTCTGCGTTCTGTTCAGTGCTGGCCTGTTCTGAGTATTTTTAAAGCTCTTACAGAGTTATTTTATTTTGTTTTTTCCTCTTGTATGCTTTGTGGTTTACTTTGCATAATTTAAAATAGTTTCTCTACAGATTCTCATGACATTATAAAATCAGCTATCTGAAATGCAGTTAAGGTTTCCTTGTACTAGTAAAAGAAATTCTTAATAGCTTGTCCCTTTACAACATAGGAAGGGAACAAATAGTTTCCAACCTCATTTCCAATTCAGGATAATATACAGCCAGCTTTCATTGCAGTCCAGCTTTTTGGGAGCCACAGACTAGCTCAGTAGAATTGTTCTTCTGTTTTAGAGTATCTGCCTGTAATTAAAATTGAAATGGAAATAAACAGTGGAACAGGAGATGATAGTGGAGGACCAGCTGGAGTCTTTGAATCCAAAATTTAGGAGGATTCTAGGGTTCTCTGGAATATTTCTGAGGTGTGCAATCTGGGAGCAATTTAACGATGAAAGAAATGAGACAATGGTATTGTGAAAAGCATCAACAATGTAAGAATAGTCTTTACTCAACATGTCTACTTAAATTTTTTTTTTTCCATTTCAAACTCAGCTTTTTAAAGCTCATTGTAATGACCTAAGGTGGAGTAGTGGATATGGGAGGGAAAGAAAAGTAGTGAATAAAATGAAGTTTAAGAAAAATCTTCTGTGGTTGGTAATTCATGTTTTCTGTATTCTTCCCTACAGTGAGTTAAAAGCCAGAGATGTCTGGTGGTATTGCTAATCTCGTAACTGATTTTGTTTGAGAAATTTTGAATATAACACAGATTGAGTAAATGGTTGTCTTTGATTCCTTATTTATTCATGACTAGTTAATTAGTAATAGTTAAACCCCTTAACTTGAAACAGCTAGCCTCTTAGCCAAGTACAAAATTCATTTAAAATTAAAAAAAATCATGGGAACCTCTGTATTACTTAGGGCTGGTCTATGCTACGAGGTTAGGTCGAATTTACCTGCTAATTTAGGTTGATTTTATAAGCAATGCGGCTACAAAACCAACCCTGTTCCGTTAACCTAAAGGGCTCTTAAAATCAACTGCTGTACTCCTCCCCGACAAGGGGAGTAGCGCGAACATCTACCTTCTTGGGTCGAATTTGGGGTAGTGCAAATGCAGCCTTGTGCAATTCGACAGTATTGGCTTCCAGGAGCTATCCCAGAGTGCTTGAATGTGACTGCTCTGGACAGCACTTTCAGCTCTGATGCACTAGCCAGGTATACAGGAAAAGCCCCAGGAACTTGTGAATTACATTTCCTGTTTGGTCAACGTGGCGAGCTCAGCAGAACAAGTGACCGTGCAGTCCCAGAATCTCAAACGAGCTCCAGTATTGAGTGAACGGGAGACACTGTATCTGATTGCTGTATGAGGAGAAGAATCTGTGCAGGCAGAACTCCAATCCAGCAGAAGAAATGCTGATATATATGCCAAAAGCACACAAGGCATGGTGGACAGAGGCTACACTATGGAGACCCAGCAGTGCCGTGTGAAAGTTAAGGAGCTCAGGCAAGCCTACCACAAGACAAAGGAGGCAAACGGTCGCTCCGGGTCAGAGCCCATACATGCTGCTTCTATGATCAGCTGCATGCCATTCTAGGTGGGGACCCTACCAGTACCCCACCACTGTCCGTGGAAACCTGCAAGGGGGGAGTCTCATGCAACACGGAGGAGGATTTTGTGGATGAGGAGGAGAATGCGCAGCAGGCAAGCGGAGAATCCATTGTCCCCGGCAGCCAGGACCTTTTCATCACTCTGGAGCCAATATCCTCCCACGGCGAATTGTACCCGGACCCTGAAGGCGGAGAAGGCACTTCTGGTGAGTGCACATTTGTAACTACACTACAGGGGTTAAAAGCAATTGTATTTAATGTTTGATTTGCCCTGAAGAATTGGGATGCATTCGCGGCCAGTACAGCTACTGGGAAAAGTCTGTTAATGTGTCTAGGGATGGAGCGGGAATCCTTCAGGGACATCTCCATGAAGCTCTCCTGGAGGTACTTTGAAAGCCTTTGCAGAAGGTTTCTGGGTAGGGCTGCCTTATTTCGTCCTCCATGGTAGGACACTTTACCACGCCCAACCATTCGCACATGTTATGGAGGCGGAAGAAGCCAACATCGCGTACCCTTTGGCTTACCATGGCTGCCTGGAAACCGAATTCTGTTGCCCAGCCATGTGTGATGTGTCACCATACCGGCAGGCGCTCAATATAAAAGGCAAAATGTGACCTGGTACCTACAGCAGACAGCACATATGTTTTGAATTGCTTGATTCACTGTAAAAGAGTTTCCCTTTTGTTCTCAGAAATGTATCTTCTTAAATTGTACTCTCCCTTTTTATCTCCCCTCCAGGTGCAAACCTTTCTATGCTCCCTGTATCAACTCCATCCCTGAGGTTTTCGCAGATTAGAAGGTAAAAAAAACACACTCGTGATGACGTTTTCCGAGTTCATGCAGTCCTCCCGCACTGATAGGGTACAGCTGAATGCATGGAGGCATTCAGCGGCAGAGGCCAGGAAAGCATACAGTGAGCGTGATCAGAACATGCAGGAGGAGATGCTGAGGCTAATGGGGGAGCAAATGGACATGATCAGGCGTCTGGTGGAGCTGCAGGAAAGGCAACTAGAGCACAGACCCCTGCTGCAGTCCCATGTAACCGCCTGCCCTCCTCGCCAAGTTCCATATCCTCCTCACCCAGATGCCCAAGAATGCGGGGCAGGGGAGGAGAGGGCCGGGCACCTAGCCACTCAATGGATTCAAAACAATACGGACTTGATTTCCTTTGCCAGCTATCGTTGAAGTGGGGAGGGAGATTGGCTTACAGGGAAGTACATTCAACGAAGGGTGCGGTTTTGCATCAAGAGAAACACACACAACTCTCACACCGTAGCCTGGCCAGTCATTATACTGTTTTTCAAAGCCTCTCTGATGCGCAGCACGCCTAGCTGTGCTCTTCTAATCGCCCTGATGTCTGGCTGTTCAAAATTGGCTGCCAGGTGATTTACCTCAACCTCCCACCCCGCCATAAACATCTCCTCCTTACTCTCTCAGATATTATGGAACACACAGCAAGCAGCAATAACAATAGGAAGATTGGTTGTGCTGAGGTCTAACCTACTCAGCAAACAGCACCAGCGGGATTTTAAACGTCCAAAGGCACATTCTACCACCATTCTGCACTTGCTCAGCCTATAGTTGAACTGCTTCTTACTACTGTCCAGGCTGCTTGTGTACGGCTTCATGAGCCATTGTAGCAAGGGGTAGGCTGGGTCCCCAAGGATAACTATAGGCATTTCAGCATCCCCAACGATAATTTTCTGGTCTGGGAAGAAAGTCCCTTCTTGCAGCTTTTCAAACAGCCCGGAGTTCTTAAAGATGCGAGCATCATGCACCTTTCCCGACCATCCCACGTTGATGTCGGTGAAATGTCCCTTGTGATCCACCAGCGCTTGCAGCACCATTGAGAAGTACCCCTTGTGGTTTATGTACTGTTTGGCAAGGTGGTCCGGTGTGAAGATAGGGATATGCATTCTGTCTATCACCCCACCACAGGGAACCCCATTGCAGCAAAGCCATCCACTATGACCTGCACGTTTCCCAGAGTAATTACTCTTGTTAGCAGAAAGTTACTGATTGCTTTGACTACTTGGATCACAGCAGCCCCCATGATAGATTTGCTCACTCCAAATTGATTCCCGGCTGATTGGTAGCAGTCAGGCATTGCAAGCTTCCACAGGGCTATCGCCACTCGCTTCTCAACTCTCAGGGCAGGTCTCATCATGGTATTCCTGCACTTCAGGGTGGGGGAAAGCAAGTCACAAAGTTCCATGAAAGTGGCCTTATGCATGCAAAAGTTTTGCAGCCACTGGAAATCATCCCATACCTGCAAAACTATGCGGTTCCACCAGGCTGTGCTTGTTTGCCAGGTCCAGAATCAGCATTCCACTGTATCAGCCAGCCCCAGTGCCACCATGATGCCCCAATTGCCACAGCCCGTGCTTTCAGGAATGTCCATGTCCTCATCAAAATCCTCCTCGTGCTGGCGGCTCCTAGCCAGGCTCTGCACATACTGCAGGATAATGCGCGAGGTGCTGACAATGCTCCTCACAGCAGTGCTGAGTGGAGCGGCCCCCATACTTGCCGTGCTATGGCGTCTGCATGGATAACCCGGGAAAAAAGGCGCAAAATGATTGTTTGCCGTTGCTTTCAAGGAGGGAGGGAGGGGAGAGTGACGACATGTACCCAAAACCACCCGCAACAATGTTTTTGCCCCATCAGCCATTGGGAGTTTAACCCAGAATTCCACTGGGCAGCGGGGACTGTGGGATAGCTACCCACACAGTGCAACACTCTGTGAGTTGATGCTAGGCATGGTATTGAGGACGCACTCCGCCGACCTATTGCGCTTAGTGGGGACATATATGATGACTGTATAAAATCGCTTTCTAAAGATCGACTTCTATAAAATCGACCTCATTTCATAGTGTAGACAAACCCTTACACACAGACACACACCCTTTCCATTTTTCTTTTTGTTTAAAAATAGAGCATAAGAAAAACTGTGCCATGGTTCTCTTTAAAGACTATCTATTTTTACAATGAAACAGTTATGTACTTCCTTGTGGGACATGAGGACTCAAAAGCTCTTCTGCTGACTGTGCTTTTGATTGTTGGTTCTGTCTTTTCAACAGGGTGAGTGCATTGCTGTCCTCAAAAGAGGGGTGATGCCTCTGAACATAGAGACTTAATGTAATATTGTCTTTGAAAATAAAGGTTGTCTGTTTTTTCTTTGGAAATAAGTATTTCATCATCATGTTAACATACACATACCTTGCAATGGATACTTCAGTCTGCTTGCAGCTTGAGGGCAGAAACAGACCAGGCAGTCATGGGTAGTAGAAAAATTCTCTTCCCCTGGAAGTTCCTTGAGTTAAGACAACTTGCACAGCTAGGATAATTCTATCCTACTTTCCTAAATTAGAGAATGTATTAACTATAGGTGGAAGAAGAAAACAATAGTTACTTAAAGCAGAGCATGTGGATTTTCCCCCCTAATGAAATAAACTCAAAACTTTGCATGTCAATTTCTTTCTGTGTTTTGGCTGATCCCTTTCTTTGCAGGAAGCTGTATTTGTGGATCTTATTATTCAAAGGAAGGAAACTTGAAGGTAAGCATGAATACACTTTCTTTTTCACAGATTTAGGACAAATCTGGCAGTCTCTCCTGGGAAAAATTAAATGTATTCTCTTACACAGATATATTACTATTTTTAATTAGAAAAGTAGTTCTAAGCACAGTTGTACTTCCTTCTCAAAATCTGCTCATCTTGTATTAATCAGGAAGTATTCTTGCCTCCTTTCTCTCCCAGTCCAGCTTTTGAGAAAGAGAACCTGATGTTTGTAGTGAGAGTTTAGGCTTTTTATTCAGACAGGACTAAAAAGGTGTGTGTTCCTCATTGTTTGAATTTTTTGACTGATCAAAAATAGGTCACCTTTTTTGCAGGTTCGGCATTCTAAGTGAATTTATTGCAAGGATCTTATATGGCTGTGAGGTAAAGGAGGATTTTGCACATTAGAGGTTTAAGACTTACATAACTAGATCCATTATTTTCTTGAGCTGAAAGAAAACTCTGACACAGAACTATAAATCGGTAAAGTGGAAGTCACTTCTTTTATTCCAATTTTAGAGATAAAATGAGTAGGGGTTCTTGTCTGTAATTTTTGGCTGCAGAATTCTTAGTTCTTTAATAATGTACCTTCTTTGGTTTTTATCTTCTGGTCATTGCTTGTTAGATTCCTTGAATTTGCATTGCTAAACTCCATATCAAACAAGGAAGATGTTGGATTTTTTTACTTGATACTTGAATAAATCTACTTGCAGTGCAGATTCCCTATTTATTACTATTTTTTGTCACTAGTTGTCTGATGTGTTATTCCTAGGAAAATCTCATTTGGAATACTACATACCTAATGGAACCATTTTTACAAAAACAAAAAACAAAAAAATTGAACAGGCTCAGTGCAGAAAGAATCTTCAGAGAATTAGCTGCCAGTTCCCCACAAATCTCTCCAAACTGTGATTTTGAGAGGCTTATAACTTAGCTAAAAGTGGGCAAAATTTCCAGTCTGTTATAAAATATGAAGGCACTAGAGCTTCTTAATGAAACAGTTGTACTAATTTTTTAACTTGGACAAAACAGTATATTTTTCTCTGATGAATGGCTGAATATTTTTTGCTGACACTTCAACATAAATTAACTCAGCCAGAGGCAGATGCTCAGCCTCGAAAATTTCAGCTCAGGCACTTAAAGTTTGGTAAAGTTTTATAGATCACTGAAATCAAGGTTCTATAATGGAAAGTATATAACTACAGGGCTAGCCAGGATTTCCTCACATAGTACAAAATTATTCATATTTTGATTATATAGTTTGAAGATGAATGAATGTATAAAAAATGAATAACCTGTTTGGTGAGAAATAGTTACATTGCCATCTGCCCCCCTTTTCCTTTTCTGAAAGGAGAAGCTGTGTTTATCCAGCAAGGTCTCTGTTGTGGAAAAGTTGATAATGTTATATTATTCGGGAGCTTTTAGAGTGATATCTTCATTATTTTCCAACTTCACGTAAGAATAAATGAATGAGGTTCCAATCCTGCTTTCAACATTGCACTGACACAATGGATTGTTGTCCAAAATCACACCCCCTGTCCTGTGGGTTTCCATTATTTTTAATAATAGCATCAATCTGAGCTCCTTCCTGAGAGTACTGTTCCTAGAATTTTTCTTTACAGGACCTTACATCTTTTCTCTCTGTCTTAAAGAGATTCCTAATATTTTATACTGGAAAGTAGGAGGTGATGACACATCTGGTCTGCCTGCCAGTCAGTTAGCAAAACAACTCTGCACCTCCATGACACACATCCTCAAGATGATTTTAAAGTGGCCAGATGACAGTCTAGGGGAAAACATTGATAAGAAAGTTAATAGATCTTCTCAGATTTTAGTCTGACCCCAGAAACTAGACTTTAAGTAGTTAGAGTTGTATGAGGCCAAAGGCTGCTTCAGAAGAAAAGTGCAGTTTCATTCATAAAGAATAGTTGCAATTCAAAAGTCTTGCTTTTTGTACAGAAAAGAATAAGGGCTTTGTACCTTCCTTGGAATTGCTGAAAACTGGATGTCTTTGGGGTTGGGCAGAAAATAAGATCTCCAAAGATGGGTGAATATTTTAAAAACAATCTGTGCACCAAAGTGAGACTTGAGTATGAGGCATGGGTGGCCATCTTAATGGAAGGAAAAGTGTCATGGCAGGAAGAGGTTGGCCCCAAATATATTTGAAGGACAACATGGATCAAATGTCATTAAGCTCTCACACTCAAATCTGGTTGTTTTAATTTTATTTTTTAGAAAGTTAACAAGTTTACAACGCCTTGCTATGTAAACACACAGATATTTCTAGAAGAACTCTTATTATACATACTTCATTTCAATATTACAAATATGTAAAATGTATTATGAAACATGTTCATAGTAAATAATTCACTTCAAATTCTAAGTATCACTGCTTCCATAATTGCATTTAACTAATACCTGTACAAATGTATGTTGGTCAGGAGTTATTGGCTTATCTTTGATTGCTTTATAATTACATGTATGCTTTTTGACCCAAGTGGCTAGTTTGGAGCTCCAGGGATGTTCCAGTTGGGAGTAGAAATTGAGGTCCAGTATTTTCTTTGATGCAGTCTTATCTGTTTTCAAGGAATTTATAAAGTCTTGTGTTTCCAAATGCAGGAAGAACCAGAAATGGGATCGCTTCTTTGCTTATAGCCCCAAGCCTCTTAAGGCAGCACCAGACCCAAAACCTCTTTCTAGGCCAATGGTCCCCATCCCCAAACTTTTTACCTCATGCACCCCCTTAACCTTGTCCGTGTGCCCAACCCCCAGCCTCCACTGCCCAACTCAGATAACTCTGGGCCTTGGTAGCCTGGAGGTGCGGGAAAGATGACAGAGACACTCCTCCCCATCCACAGAACTGCTCTGCAGCCACTACTCTAGCCTGTTGTTCTCTCCCTCCAGCAGCCCCCTGAACTATGACCTTTCTCTGGTAAGACAGAAGGGTTAGAGGATTTGTGTGATGTTTAAGTGGATCCTTGTCCTCTTGTTCTAGGTCCATTGCTTGATAGCATTTAGGAAGCCCCCACTTTAGTGCCTTCTCTGGCTCTGTTTGGATTCGTACTGGTTATGGCCAAATCAAAGAAAAGGTTGAAGGGGTATTTCTCTTGTTCGGCAATATTTCCAGAATCTGATGCGGATATGTGATGCCTGTTTTTTTTCCAGTGGAAGCTCACCTAAATCAATATGAGGTGGTCTTCTGTGATTTCACCAACCAGAACCAGCAAATCCATGTAAAGATGAGAATGGTAGAGAGGAAATAAGGGAGTGGTGAAGCAGGAGGTTTGGATGGAACAAAGTAGGTGGAGAAAAGGGTAAGCAGACAGACATGGGTGAAGATATGCAGGAGAGAAGGATTTCATGATATGGAGAGACAAGAGGTGATCAATCAGAAAACTCAAAAGGAATGCCGAGAGATGGAGGGGAGGAAGGGGATTGAAAGGTCACTAAAGGAGACATTGAAGAAACAGTCAGTAAAATAGGAAGGAGATCCAAGGGAGCACAGAGGCATGGAAACCAAAAAAAAGGATCAGTCATGTCCAAGGCAGTTGGTAGATCAAGAAGGATTAGAAAGAGGTGCCCTTTTGATTTAGTTAGAGTGAGTCGTTCGTTACCTTTGTGAGGAGTGGTTTTACTGGAGTGGAGAGGACTGAAACTATCTTTAAAAAGAATCATCAGATAGTCAGAGAAGGGGGTTTGCCTTGTTTTCATGTAAATATGCTCCCTGATTTTGGTGACAAAGGAGAAGGGAAAGTTTGAAATGGATTTGAGGGGCTCTTGTTTTACAATAGTATGTTAAATCTGAGTGTGCAGGGACAATAAGACTGAATGTAGAGGGAAAAGAACTTGGTTAGAGAAGAGAAAGTGAGGGAAATAGGGAATCTGAAATGGTATTAGGTCGGAAGGGAGGGGGTCATGATGACAGTTTGAAAGTTTAGAAGCAAAGCGTAGAAGAGAACTTAAGAGTTAATGACAGAAATGTGAAAGAAAGGAAACTGAAATATGAGGTGAGAGAGCTGAATATTTTCAATTTTGATTTTGAAGAAGTTGAAATCCTGATCAGCAGGATAAAAATGGGAAGGAAGAAGTGAAAGAAGGGTTTGTGGAAGAGAGATGGTTGTCAGGGGTTGGCAGCATAAAGGTAAACTAAGCGGTGAGGGGGGTTTAGAAAGAGTTAAGAAGTGAGAAGTTTAAAGCTGTGAAAGTTGGCTTAGTTGTGAGACATTTGGCAGTTGTATTCAGTGGTATAAGAACAGATAAGTAGAGAATGAAGGGGAAGAGACAAGATTGTACCTGACCAACGCCTTTGGGTCCATACCTCACCATCACATCTTTGCCACCCTGGGGGAGTTCGGGATGCCAGAAACCTTCATCCAGATCCTCTGGGACCTCTACAAGGACTGCACCACTACCATCTGTGCTACAGACGGAGAGACGGACGCCATCCCCATCCGCCGCAGCGTGAAACAAGGATGCCCCCTTAGCCCCATCATCTTCAACCTGTCCATGGAACCACTCATCCGAGCCATCTCCAGCGGCCCAACCGGCTTTGACCTGCACGGCAAGAAAATCAGCATTCTGGCCTACGCGGACGATCTGGTCCTGAACGCGGACGACCTAGAGAGCTCCAAGGTATGCTAGATGCCACCAGCCGAGCTACTGACTGGATGGGGCTCTGCTTCAATGCGAAGAAGTGTGCAACCTTGCACATTGACAGCAGCAAAAGGGACTCGGTGCAGGCAACGGGGTTCCAGATCCAGGGTGAGCCCGTCATCCCCCTGGCAGAGGGGCAAGCATACCAGCACCTGGGCACGCCAACAGGTTTCCGTGTCCGGCAGACACCCGAGGACACCATCCAGGAGATCTTGCAGGACGCCGCCAAGATTGATGCCTCCCTGCTGGCACCGTGGCAGAAGATAAAGGCCCTGAACACCTTCCTGATCCCATGCATCTCGTTCACCCTAAGGGGATCTGCTGTGGCGAAGGTGCCCCTCAACAAGGCAGACAAGATCATCCGGAAGCTGATGAAGAAGTGGCTGTTCCTTCCCCAGAGAGCCAGCAAGCTGGTCTACATCGCTCACAGGCACGGCGGCGCCAACGTCCCCCTCATAGGTGACCTGTGCGACGTCACAGTGATCACCCATGCCTTCCGCCTGCTAACGTGTCCCGACACCACGGTAAGGAACATCGTGGCGAATGCCCTGTGTGATGCGACAGAGAAACGGATCAGCAGAGCCCCTCCAACCGAGACATCGCAATCTCCCTGAGCGGCTCCCTGGATGGGGAATTCGGACGGGTCAGGCGTGACATCGCTTCACTGTGGTCCCGCACTCGCTACGCGTCGCCTAGGGAAGCGCATTGGCTGCCGCTGGGAGTGGTGCGAGGAGCGCCAGGAGCTGGGAGTCCGGGTGCCGCACATCAGGTCCAATGACAACACCATTGTTACCCCGAGCGCTAGGGGCTTGGTGGAGAAGACTCTGAAGGCTGCCATCCACTCGCTGTACATGGAAACCCTGAAGCGTAAACCGGACCAGGGTAAAGGCTTTGAGTTGACCAGCAAGTGGGACGCGAGCAACCACTTCCTTGCCGGGGGCGGCTTCACCCGTTTCGCCGACTGGCGGTTCATCCACCGTGCCCAGCTCAACTGCGTCCTGCTCAACGGAGCCGTCCGCTACGGGAACCGAGACAAGCGTTGCAGGAAATGCGGCTACTCCAATGAGACCCTGCCCCGCGTCCTGTGCAGCTGCAAACCCCACTCCAGAGCCTGGCAGCTGCGCCACAACGCCATCCAGAACCGCCTGGTGAAAGCCATTGTGCCACGCCTGGGGGAGATCTCCGTGAACTGCACCATCCCCGGAGCCGACATCCAGCTACGACCTGACTGATCGTCACCGACGAGGCCCAGAAAAAGATCATCCTCGTCGATGTCACGGTCTCCTTTGAGAACAGGACCCCGGCATTTCGCGAAGCCCGAGCTCGTAAGCTGGAAAAGTATGCCCCCCTCGCTGACACCCTGAGAGTGAAGGGCTATGAGGTGCAGATGGACGCCCTGATTGTCGGAGCCCTGGGCGCCTGGGACCCCTGCAACGAGCGTGTACTGCAGACCTGCGGGATCGGTCGATGCTACGAACGGCTCAAGCGGCGCCTCATGGTCTCAGACGCCATCAAATGGTCCAGGGACATCTACATCGAGCACATCGCCGGCCACCAACAGTACCAGGAGGCATGAGCCAGAGTGACATCATTTTCCCACTACGAGAAAGGGACCAAGGGATTGGATCATATGAACTAGAACCATAAACTCCCTGAACATTAAATCTCACCAAATGAGGGTCAATCCATCCTCATCATCATATCCACTCATTATACTCCACACCTGAACATAGCCACTCTATGAACTTCATACCCTCATATTTCAGTGCCTGTACTTTGACCCATCAACCTTTTACCCCCAATCAGGGATATTGCAGATTATGTATTCCTTATGCCACCGGATCGTAAACCAAACTTTGCACCCTCGATAATCTGTACGTTATTCCCTGATAACCAGAAACTTCTATGCTCAAACTCTGTTCACTTTTTTTTTTTAACATCATCTTAATAAAATTAAGAGGGCACAACACACTGAGAAGGTAGGACAGTAAAATTGAAAGTAGACTTGATTCAAACGAATAATGAAACGGTTTGATTATTTGAAAAAAAATCATGAAATTCATATATAATCATGTATTATTTTCCTTGCTCTGTAAGTTGGGCACATATTTAAAGTATACAGAAAATAATTTATTCAAAATACATCACAAAAGTCATCAAATTATTCCACAACTGTTATTCAACAGAATAACAGAAGATGTCAACAGAAGAGAGCAAATAGAGATAAGAGGAAAAGGTTGTGAAGGGAGCAGAGAAGTAAAAATTTGCCTCAGTTTCCTCTTCTTGGGGTTCTCAGAACCTGCATCCAGACATTTATAAATAAAATAAAATCCCATTTTGGGTCTGGTTTATTGTAAACCAGATGTCAAGTCAAAAGAAGCCTTTCCCCACTTTTAGTTTCTTCAGCTCCTTCCTGACCTCAACAATTCTTTTCCAAAATCCAGGTTTTGCTGTCTGGGGTTTCTTTAAGCCTCTTTCTCTTGAAGCTTCTGCCCTGCACTTCAAGTAGCTCCAGCCAGGCCTTTCTAGGTCCTTTCCTCTGACCTTGGATCTCCTACCCTGCTGCCTGCAGGGCTTTCTCCTTAACTGAGCTGCTTATACCCCCAGGACCCGGTGATCTACAAGTTATCACAAGATACCTGTCCTGACTCATCACCTGGGAAGCAACTGTTTAGTCCCAGATGGGGCTAAGCCCAATTCCTTTAAAAGAACATCCCATTTTTTGATAGGGGAAAAAAGAGGAGAAGGAATTATGTTGAAGGAGAATAAACAGAGCAATCAGAAAGAGGTTTTTGGTTTAAAAAAGAGGAAAAATTAGGCAAGTGACTAAACTGGTGAATAGGGGAATCAGACCAAAGTTAGAGAGTGGGGGAGATTAGCAAGAGGAACTGAGATGCAGGAGAATTAAGAGGGATCGTTGCTGTGGAAATTTGTCACCCAGGATGTGGGTGGTGAATACTAAGGTGAGGGAAAGAAAGTGACACACGAGTTTAAACTCTGCAAGAAAGGAGGAAGGGCTTAGGGAAGTAGTAGATAAAACCAATGTGAGGCAATGAAATGTCCCTAAGATCTGAAAGAGTAGGGATGTGGGGCAAGACGAGGCAGGAAATAGTGGGAGGATGAAAGGCAGAGCCCAGGGTTACTGTAATGGCTTTCAGGTTGTGGGAAGTGAGAAAGAGAAGGCAGTGACAGATGCTAAATCAGAAGGAGAGCCCAGAGTTCAGTTAATGTAAGAAGGTGGAGAAGCTAGTTGTTGAGATTATGGATCAGTTTGAGTTTCTCAGAGATTGAGCAGGAGTGTTGGGGGGAAGGTGGAGGGAGGAAGATGATTTAATTACATACGGAGACTTATAGGTGAAGTAATATATACTAGGTGCTTTTAAAGGTTCAGTATTCCAAAGCTGAAAACAATTATGCACCAAATTAGTTGGGAGGAATAATTTAAACAAAAAAAAAATATGAACGACAAACTATTCCCAATTAAGAACACTTTACTAGATGCCCCAAAAGCCAGAATCAAGAAAGAAGGCCATACTGGTTTCAAAACAAAACAACCACCTGGCTTACAGGGGAAGTGAAGGCAGCTATTTTATTTTATATATGTATATCAGAAAATGAAAGAAAAGGGGAAGTCAGTATTAATGAATATATATATCAGCAGCTATGAGGTGTAGAAAATTGATAAGGGAAGCAAAGGGACACATGGCAAAATCTATGCCAGCAGAGTTAAGGACAGTAAAAGGAGTTTTTAAAGTACATTAGGAACAAAAAACAATAGAGGGTCCTGTGGCACCTTTGAGACTAACAGAAGTATAGGGAGCATAAGCTTTCGTGGGTAAGAACCTCACTTCTTCAGATGCAAGTCTAGGAACTACTAGGACCAAAAAGAATCCTAACAATGGTGTTAGTTAATTATTAGATGGAAGTGATAGAATTATCAATAATAATGCAGAAAAGGCAAAAATGTTCAATAAATATTTCTATTCTGTATTTGGGGGGAAAAACCAGATGCAGTTATATCATATAATGATGACACACTTTCCATTCCAACAGCAACTCAGGAGTCTGTTAAACGACAGCTATTAATGTTAGACATTTTAAATTAGTGGGTCTGGATAATTCGTATCCAAGAGTTTTAAAAGAGCTGAACGAGGAGCTCGCTGGACCATGAATGTTAATTTTCAGTAAGTCTTGGAACACAGAGGAAGTTCCAGAAGACTAGAAGAAAGCTAATGTTGTGCCAGTATTAAAAAAGGGTAAATGGGATGATCTCTGTAATTATAGGCTTTTCAGTTTGACATTGATCCTGGACACGATAAAGGAGCAGCAGATACAGGACTCAGTTTATAAAGAATTAAAGCAGAATAATCTAATTACAGTCAGTATGGGTTAATGGAAAATAGATCCTGTCAAACTAACTTTATCTTTTTTGGATGATATTAGAAGCTTGGGAAAGGTAATAATATTGATATAATGTACTTAGACTTCTGTAAGGCATTTGACTTGGTACTGCATAACATTTTGATTAAAAAAACTAGAATGATACGAAGTTAATATGGCACACATTAAATGGACTAACAGTTGGCTAAGTGATAGGTCTCAAAGTGTAACTGTAAACAGGGAATATCAGAGTGAGTTCTCACAGGGAAACGGTTCTTGGCCCTAAGCTATTTTAACATTTTTATTAATGACCTGGAAAAAAACAAAAAATCATTACTGTATCATTAGAGATGACACAGAATTGAGAAGTGGTAAATAAATAAGAGGACAGATCACTGATACAGAGCAATCTGGATTGCTTGATAAGCTAGGTGCAAGCAACCAATAGGCATGTTAGTTCATGCTAAATGTAAGTGTATACAGGGCCGGCTTTAGGAAGTGCGGGGCCCCGGCAGGGATGACTTAAAAAAAAAAGCCTTTTTTAAAGATATGCTCTTGTTTAAAGGAATTATTTTGATTAAGTTCTGTGGCCTGCATTATACAGGAGATCAGGTTGGTTGATCAGAATGGTCCCTTCTCTATTTGAAATCTGTGCCTTAGCCTTTCTGATTTTTGTTTCTACATGTTTCTTCTCGTGTATTCCTCCTTAACAATTCATCCATGTTTCCACTTTTTGTAGGAATCCTTTTTGACTTTCAGGTCATTAAAGACCTGCCGAGGGAGCTATATTGTTCACTTACTATTCTTCTTATCTTTGCTTCCCGTCGGGATAATTTGCAGTTCTGCTTTCAATATTGTCTCTTTGAAAAACTGCCAACTCTCCTGAACTCCTTTTTCCCTTAGATTTTCTTCCCAGGGGACCTTACCTAACAGTTTTCCCAAGTTTGGTTTAAAAAAAAAAAAAAAAAAAAAATGTTGTCCTTATTCTGCTGCTCACTTCTTTCTTTTATTAGAATCTTGAAATCATAATTTCATGATCATTTTCACCTAAATTGTCTTCCACCTTCAGTATTCGTTACCAATTCGTCTCTGTTCATCAGAATCAAGTCTAAAATACCTGTTCCCCAGTTACTTTCTCCATCTTCTGAAAGAAGTTGTCCCCAACACATTCCACATTTTGCCATATTACTTTTCCAGCAAATGTCTGGGTAGTTAAAATCCCATATTACTACCAGGTCTTGTATTTCAAATAATTCTGTTGTTTGTTCTAGAAATGCCACCTCCTCCTTCCTGATTTCTCTCTATAGGAGACCCCCACCCCTGTTTTTTACTTTTATCTTTACCCAGAGACTCTCAACTGTTCTGCCTCTCACCTCCTTCTGAACCTTAGAATAAGTGTGTATATAATGCAACACCTCCTCCCTTCTTATCTGTCCTCTTTGAACAAGCTATATTCCTGTATACCATTATTCTAGTCATGAGACTTATCCCACCAAGTCTCTCTGATGCCAGTTAAATCATAATTTATCTTAAGAAGAACTAGAAATATTAGTACATATTTATTCCCCATACTCCTTGCATTTGTGTATAGACATCTAAGATGTTGAGCACATTTCCCCACTGATTTCTCTCTTGTTGCTCCTGTGACCCTATTGTAATTTTCCATGTCCCTCTTCCAACATCTTAACCCTCTGTTAAGGTTGCCTTTTTTATACTTACCTGTGGGCTTTTGTCACTTGCACCCTTTGAAACTTGTTTAAAGCCCTTCTCACTAAGTTGGGGAGCTAGTGTGTGAAGATGCTGTTCCCTTTCTTGGTCAGGTGAACACCATCTTTTCCCAAAAGCAAATTCTGTTTTGTGCAGCTTTAACAATCCCTCAGTCATGCATCATCAGGCTTTGAATCCTCAACATTGAACACCACAGCGTGCACATACACTATTTGAGCTACAGGACTAAATACATGTCAGTTCATAGATTGAGGAGGGTCCCCTCTGCATAAGCTCAGGCTGCCTCTTTATATAATTCATAGTCCTTTGTCTGCCGGGCCTCTTGAACCCAGTTAAAACCAGTATACAGGTCTGTTGCATCTTAGGCGCATTTAACATGTGCGATTTCAGCTTTACGCAGTCGGCAAAAACAAAAACAAAAGAGAAAAATAACAATTTAAATACTGTTTCTGTAGTGCGGGCGATTCCGCCCGCCATTAAACTCAATGTAATTTTGACTATATGCGATTTTTCGCTTTAGGCGCTGACTGCGGAACGTAACCCCAGCGTAAGATGAGACAGACCTGTATGCAATTTCCTGCTGAGTTATTTACCTGTCTAGGAATTTGCATTAATAACCTCTCCCTCAGTGATTTTAGTTCCTACAAAAAGCTCTGTTAACCCTCCCCCATAGAACCAGAATACCATTCCTAGCTCAGATACATATAACAATTAAAGAAATAATATTTTATGAATAATCCATGCCCATAGTATCTAGCACAACTCATTATAATAATATTTGAAATTTCCACACTTCTAACATCTCATGTCTATCACAAGGCTTGAACACTGAAGAATCTTCAGGGTACTTCCAGAAAAGATGGTTGAAGAATATTGCCAAAGCAGTGTGGGAAAGCATGCGCGCTTCTATGACTGGTTTGCTCTGTGGAAGATAGGCGTCAGTTCCTTAAGGTGGTGGTTGTTTATTATTTGTCTTCACTTATACATTATATCTACATTATAAAGAGCAAGTAGAAGCCCTAGTCATGGACCAGGACTCCATTGTGCTAGGTGCTATACAAACACCATGCTGGAGCCACATTTATTTATTGACAAAATTTGTAGAATTTAAAACGTGTGCAGAATTTTAAGTTTTTTGGTGCAGAATTCCCTCAAGAGTAGAAAGTGAAGACAAGTAGCTTATGTTTGTGGAATAAAAGAGGCGCCAATGTAGGGATTCCAATAGAGGGGTTGAATGGTGAGAGTGACCTGTTAGAAGAATGATCTTTGCAGCCGCGTTCTGAATGGATGTGAATGGGGTAAGATTACATTAGTCAAAGCCAAGAAGAAGACTGTTGCAAGACACGTTAAGAGCCTGTACAAGAGTTTTAACTGGACAGATGGGTAGGAAAGGCTGTATCTTAGAAGTGTTATGAAGAAAGATTCTTCAAGATTTGGAGATAGCCTGGAAGTGAGAACCTAGAGAGAGGTCTGAGTCAAAGATGACACGCAGGTTATGGGCCCGAGTCACCAGCAGAACGATAGGGTTGTGTCCACAGTGATCGAGAAAGGAAGTGGCAGGGAGGGAGATTGAGTTCTGTTTAGTCATGTGGAGCTTGAGCTGATAGCTAGATATCCAAAAAGAGATGTCAGAGAAACAGGTTGAGATTTCAGTTTGGCCAAAAGGAGACAGGTCTAGAGTAGAGAGGAAATCTGAATTGTCAGTTTAGACACAATAGTTGAATCTGTGTTTGCACATGAGATTATCTAGAGATAAAATGTAGAGTGAAGAGAGATGGGAATCAGGATCAGAGTCCTTTAGAACCCCCACAGAAAGTGGGATGGGATGTTGAGAATCCTCTGAAGGTAATACTGAATGAGTGATTAGAGAGGTTGGAGGAGAACTGGGAGAGGACAGTCTCAGAAGCCAACGGAGGACAAGATTTAATGAAGAAGAGCATGGTCGATTGGGTCGAAGACAGCTGATGGGTCAAGGATGTACTCCCCTATTGGTCTGCCCATGTTATATTGTCTCCTGTTTTATATTTAGACTGTAAGCTCTTTGGGGTGAGGACCATCTTTTTATTCTGTTTGTATGGCACAGAGCAAAAGGGGGGGGGGGATCCTGGGCATTATGATAATGTACATAATAAATAATTATATGTTGATATGCACTGTATTGCAGCTTGAACCTCTTAACTTCACCCTAAACCCAAATAAACATAGAGGTAAACCATAAAGCTCCTGGTGTGCCATGTATGTTTTTTTAAATGTTAAAAAATTACAACATATAATCGTAAAACTGAAATTGCTGTTATATTATTTCACCTAGATTTTTTTAACCAAAATTCTAAAAACACAAAATCTGAAAAATACATTGTCTCACACATATATAGTTTCATATTGAAAGAGTTGGGTGTGTTCTTGGATTATACCAAAGAAATTTTTAGTAGTAGCAAAAGTAACAAATTATAATACAATTTTCTTTAATGGCTGAAATGTTTGGATACTTTTAATAGATTTTAAGCTAGTTCGAAGGTTTTTCTGTAAAATAGGTACGCTATGTTACCAGTAACACATGAATCCTATGGCAGTAAGCCAAGACAGTAATTGAAGGTCATGGATTGTTTGCCAAGTGCAATTCTGTGTGCTGCTTGATTCCATAGGGGACTGGCAGTGCCAAGGAACAAAGACAGCTCTGTTTTTTAAGTTTATGATATGGATCATTTGACAGAGTTTATGCCTGATTGTGAAATGAAACAAATGCTGATTTAAACTAGTGAAATGTATACAACTGTAAAATAAGCTGCTGTTCAACTGTAAAAGTTTGTGTTTTTCAACAACAAACTCAGATATTAGTGTTTTCTATAAGTCTCAGAAATAAGTCACCTACATATTGCATGTTACAAGACACCCATTTTTAAGTGATATATTAATTTTATCTTCAGGGGTTTTATATCACTGGTTTTACAAAAATATTGTTGTAAATTAAAAGAGTAGGCCACAGTGGTGTAAATCTTTTTATATTTGGTGCAGCGGACCTACCGTAGATGTTTGCACCAGTTTTAACTACCTCAGTATATAGAGGTCATTAGCACGGTTAGTGGATTTTCACTGAGAACACTGTAAAATAAAATATTAAAATGGAAATTAATTTATCATTTACCTTTAGCTACTATTCCATTGATATGTGGTTCTATTTAAGTATTTTTTAGCAAAATATGTTCATGTTAGTGTGCTAAAGCATTGCTACACTAGATATTAATTTTCTTTGTTATTAAGTTGCAGTCTATTAATAAAGCTTTGTCCAAACACTCAAACTTGTCAGCCCTCCAGACAGCCTTGTGATTTATATTTTAACAAGTGCCTGCCTTGGATATTATTAAGAATTGTCTGCTTTGTGACAGATGTTCTGCAGAGAGTTCAGAATTTCAGTAATTAAATATCACAAAAATATATTGTGCTTTATAACAGGCATATTCCAGTTGTTTCAATTTACTGGAATAAATTGCAGCAGTAGAACTCTTACTTAAAGGCTTAGTAAAGGGCGGGGGGGAGGCCTAGGTGAATGGAAGTAGTTAGTAAAAGAGGTAGCAGTATATTTTTCTTTAGGGAGGTCTACAACTACAGTCATCTTATTAAAGGTTGAACTAAAATGCTTTTTAAAAACTAAGATCCCAAAGTATTAGCCTAGTGCAGGTATAGAATTAAAAATAATTTCAAAACAAAATACTGTTTGTTTCTTGCTTGCTTGACAAGATGTGAAGCCAAGGTTCTCTTTCTCCTGAAAGAGCTGATGATACCGCTAATAGCTAAAGTCCTGATTTTTATAGCTGCTGAGCCCACAACTCCAAGTCATGTCAATAAGAGAAGCTTTCACAGAGCCAAACTATTTGATATGATTATCCCTGAAGCATAAGGGAGTGAGGCAAGTCCTGCTCGGTGCCAGAGAATTGATGAGCTTCTCAAGAAATCTATGAAGTTGGTGTAAATAAAGTCTAAAGCAGTGCTGTTTCTTCTTCTCTACTACCATTTCTTCTCATGACCAATCTTGGTGCTGGTGAAAGTAGTTGCAGTGTTTCAAAAAAGATAGCAGAAGGAAAATCTAGTGAAGTTAGTGTGGCTAAAGTATTTATTTTAAAATATTCTTTGGTGGGATGAGGAAGAGCTCTCATATCCTTGACTGCTGGTTAGGAGTATAAAATCATAGAAATGTAGGACTGGATCTCAAGAGGTTATCTAATCCAGCCCCCTGTACTAAGGCAGGGACAAGTATATCTAGGAGACCTTCCACCTCTGATCATCTGTCAGTGGTGGAAGAAGGCACTATAAATCCCTCCTAAACACTTCCCCACACATTCAGATAACTCTGATTGTGAGGTGCTACATTTAGTCTAATAGATCCCTTGAAATCACTTTCCCTGGATGAATCCTGCTAGCTATGTAATTTGGGGTCCCTGTTTAAATTGATTTCCCTAGCTATTGAAATCAAGCAATTATCCAGTCTGCAGGTATCAGAAATGTTTCTAAAACATTCCTGATATTCCTAAAACCCTGATTGCCATATGTGGCAGTTGAGTTGAGCCATTCCGATTCTATCACTTGGAACTGGCAGGCCTAGAAGGCCAAGGAATACCAAAACTCAAATTATTTTTGAGGAGAGGATAAGTGTCCCCTTGAATTAAAGTGCAGTTATGCAGCCTTAATTTAGGCTAGGTAATGTCCTAAAGTGAGTACGGATATGATTGTTTGATGCATTGGTTTTGTGTATAAGGTATCATGAACTGTTACGGAAGAAACCCTATCCTGAAGAATGTCGTTAGTGGGCAAAAGACCTTTCAGTTCACCTTTAATTTTTAACCACACATTATTTTATGGTTTCATGTCTTGGTGTATTTATTGCCTTCCAATTCACTGTTACGTCTGTCATTTGGAATAATTCAGTATGAGAACAGGGGTAGTCAAGAATTGATTTCATATTATTTTCTTGGGAAATTACATGTCTTCCCCCGCTCCCATAAAATAAAGAATGTACCACTGTTTTTTGTTTAAAGAGTTTGGAGGAAATAATGCCTGTATGTTTGGGAATCCCAACCTTCCTTATGATTTTTTTTCTACCTGTTGTGTATGTGAACTAATACCGAAGAGTAGATTATGAGCATAATTGCTGAATTTTAGAATAACTTCCTTGGAAACAGTTTTTTATATTAGATACTGCACCCTACACATTTTTTTCTTCTTTAGAAAGTCTGATGCATTGTTTGTTTTGTTTTTAATGCAAACGATAACTAATAAAAGCACAAAGCACGTAGAATCAAACCTACAGAAATGTGTGGCTAGTTATCAAATAAAATCTGTCATGTCTTTGTTTATTGTAACTGCACATGTAAGTTGGTAATTCCTGTACAATAGCAGCAAAACACACACTTTTATTGAGTTGTAAGTATTTGTCAGCAGAGAGCAGCTAGGCGGTTGTAATCAGAAAGTGAGGAAAAAATGTATACTTAAAACTCCCCTCGTCTTTTGCATCAGTTATAAGCTGTTAACATATATTGTGGGAAACTAAAGGGCTTCCAAATAGTAAAACCCTGCCAGACTTCACAAATCCATTTCATCTTGTAATGTGGTGGGATTGTAGCAGCAAAAGACATATAGCTTTATCCCCTGGCTATGAATGTAGTTTACCTTACCGTCTTCTGATCTGAGTGCTTGTTGGTTTTACATCAGTCCTGTATTAAAGCTCTTATCCTGCACCCATCTCCTCCCCCCCCCCCCCCGTTTTAGGGCAATTTGTTGGCACTTTTATAATAATAATAGTGAATGCACAGCAAACTAAGTTAGGTTTCTGGTGTGTTCCTTTAAAAAAAAAAATCAGTAGCCTCAAAGCTGTTTACATTGTTTATTACACTGAGATTTGAAGGAGAGAAAATTTAGATTTTGTAAAATACTAATACACTGGACAAATTGCATTTTACTTATCATTGCTAACAAAGATTAGATTGTTTTGAAAATTAGATCCAATAACTGCTCTTTTTTTATTATCTAAAACAGTTTAGGAAATCAGAATTGTTTAGTAGCAATTTGCTATAAAATTGTAGAATGGCTGGGGTGTTAAAATCCAAATTGACATTCTCCTTTAGGAGGGAGACAGACACCAGAGGCCTACCATTTGTATTCTTATATCCTGTCTCTTTCAAGTAAATCGGGAAAGTGAAAACTTGATATCTGCATTTGCTGTATGGCAAGGACGGTAAACTTGAGCTGTCAGTCTCGCCAGTAGTCTGGCTTTGTCTGTAGTTAAAATTATGACCCACTCTCTCTGGCCAGCCAAATGAGTAATCAGTAATGTGACTCGTGCTGGAAGTGACTCCATCACCACCTGTGACGGGGGATTAGTTACAGTTTACAGAGCACCGCCTCTTCCCTTCTTTCAACATGCCATAAGCAAAGAACTGGTTTCTCATTTGGGTGTCTGCGCTGCTGGAATCTACTGCACTGTTTCCAGGCAGAGAGAAATATCCTTCGAGAGGCTTTTTTCTGTGGATATCTAGCTGCTGTCTGGCTGTGCTATCTGTTTGGAGTGTCTGCTTGGTTATGTAAGCGGCCTCGGCAGAAATTATCATGACCCAGATCTGGGGACGCAGTAGTGCTTCAGCTGCAGGATTTCTCAGTCGTTAACACCACACTGTTGATGACAAAGACCGAGTTGTAATCCGCCTCCGTGCCAGGGCTGAGACGGAGACAGGATTTGCTCGTCGAATACTCGTTAGGTTACAGCCTGGGCTTGGTTTTCATCTCTTAGCTTTTCTGAATGTTCAGTGTCAAAGATGCAAGTGAATCCGGAAATAGTTGATTAAAAACCATTTTCTTTTGATTTTTAAGACTAAAGTGGTGTGTATGAGTGGGTGAGATCTTGTGAAAACACTGTTCTAGAACAAATGGGAGATTTACCAGCTATGTGACTGCCATGACTTGTAAGAAAACTACTTTGAGACTATCGAGGACAAAGTAAGATTTATATTTTGTTCTTTTCTTGTCTTTTTTTAAATTAATACTTAAGTTGTAGATTTTTTTTTCTTCACTGAGTGTGGAATGGGCTATTTAAGATTTCTCTGTTTTAGAAATATAGCAAAACAGTATTGCACTTTTACAATTTTTTAATAAAACTCAGTTCTCATAGGACATTTAGAAAGGAGTAATATAAAAAAATTAAGATACAGTATAATAAGTTGCTAGTAGCCTGTGTATGCTGTTACCCTTACTTCACTCAGTGTTTTTAAACAGTTTTACTTTTATTCCAGATATGCTTATTTTCTTTCTTGTAGCACCCCACTTGTAGCAACTGTGGTGATTTGTCCCAAACCTCTAACTGGCTGAGAGATTAGATTTGACACTCCTACAGGACACTAATGTTAAATAAAATTTGCAGTATCATATTGGGGAATTGGTTATATTAATGTTTGTTGTTTGCAAACCTCGTATTTGTGAGGTGTCAACAAAACCCAATTTTTATATAGGTAGTTTTCTAAAAATACTTAAAGGATTGAGTACAGTTATAAATTTAAAAATCATGGAAAAAATAATGTAAACGATGTATGTATTTCCTGTTACATTTTAAATGGCGTGCTTTCAACATGGTGTGTGCTGAGCAGCTCAATTGTGTTGTAAGGACTGTGGCTGATTTATTTTAAAAATGCCTTTCAGGGAAGGCTCATCTGGTCTGCTTTTTCTCATGTGAATGGAATGTAGTGTAGCATGGAGCTCCAAACAGGATACAGTTGTTCTAAGCATTTTTCCTATGTAGTGGTAGGCCATAATAAGGCAGACATCCACACACTATTGGGCATTTATTTTAGTTTGGTTCAGTGTGTGATATGCTAGTGAACACGTTAGTGCCATTTGTGTAACCAGTAGTTAGATATTCTTTTCCAGCTCCGAATATAGAATATAAAAGCATTTTTTTCTGTTACTTTAACAGTCTTCTGCAGTAATATTGAATTATAGACTGTGTTGTGGCCAGAATTGTATTCCACAGTGACTTTCATCAAATGGCAGCTCCCTAAGGCTGTAGAAGTACCTAGCAGAATGATAGATCTGCCCACTCTTGAATTACTTACTTATGCATGTGTTCTATTTACATTTCTTTACATTCCAGTGCATTTAAAATATTTAGTACTAATTCACTGGAAAAGCCAGAATAATGTTAGCAGAATTTAAATTTTGCTTTATTAAAATAAATGCATACATAATTTCTTGTTTTCATATATGAAGATTGTGTGTTGGCATGTTAGTAGAACACGTGATTATGCTGCTGATGACTTAAGTATTTAGATGAATAATTGCTACATTGTCTGCCACTTAAAACCAGGTGTATGTTGAATTTAGATGATTTTAGATGTGCCCTTCATTTTTTTAAGAACATGTTAGAAATTATTCATAGATGAAAATGTATCTAGTGTATGTAGTAAATACTAAAATAAATTTATAATTAACATTTAATTAATGGAGATATCCTATCTCCTAGAACTGGAAGGGTCATTGGCCGGCCAGCCCCCTGCCTTCACTAGCAGGACTAAGTACTGATTTTGCCCCAGATCCCTAAGTGGCCCTCTCAAGGTTTGAACTTATAACCTTGGTTTTAGCAGGCCAATGCTCAAACCACTGAGCTATCCCTTCCCCCAATACAGTGTATGTCAGAATATATTTAGTTGATTATAAAGGTGTGTGTGTGTGTGTGTGTGTGTGTGTGTGTCATGGTTTTTTGTGTGTGCATTAAATAAATACTTTAAAATATATATATATTTTTTTACTTACAAGATCAATGCAGTTACTTAAATGTAAATATCTAGCTTACATCTTTGTAGATTTGGGTCATTTAGTATTGTAGAACTAGTGTATTATCATAGAAACAAATTATTTAAATAATAGTTGAAGGAATTTGTATACATCACATCTTGATATATCAAAAATAAAAATGCCCCACCAGTTTGGCCTAAAAAAAAAAAAGGAAACTCTTGTTAATTACTCCTGAGGTTCTAATAATTTTAGTATCTAATTTTAGCCAGTATTAACAGTTGTTAAACATTATTCTCTTTGACCTAAATTGAAAAGCTGGGATGTGTCCTAAATTATGTGTTTTTCAAATTGGAAAATAACTAGCTCTCTCAGAGGAAATACAAAAAACGTGTGGCTCCTGTATAAGAGAGAGGTTATAAGAAATGAGCTTGTATTTCAAATCCCATTTTATTTATTTTTTATCTTTTGCTACTTGATAAAATAAATCATGGCAACAACCAGCTATTAGGAAAAAAAATATAGCTGCTTGGAGGTTTAATGATTAAGCCGCAAAATGAGAATGTGCCAGTGTTTGTGTTATCTTAATTAAACAGTTTGACTAGAAAATAATATATGAAAATGTAAGTTTATTTACTAGCATATATAAAATTAGTGCGTATGATCTTTTTGAGTATTATAGTTTAAACAAAAAATTTATGAAGTTATCTTTATTTTTTGCTAAAGAAAGCAAAAGCTGTTGAATATTAATGTTACCACTTTTAATTAAAAACAGTAACTGTTATTTAATTTCAATACTTTTTTTAATGGATAAAATGCTGTAAATGTTTACGCGGCAAACGGATATTTTAACAAAGCCAATACACCATATAAGAATAATACCTAAATGACCTTAGTGTGAGATGAAGAGTGGGGATTTAGGCATTTGAGTTCAATACCCACCTAAATAATATGAATTAATATATTACAACTTGAATATTTGAACATACCCTAATGAACTAACCACACAATTTTTTTATTTAGCCATAACTTGAGTATTCCTTGTAATGAGAATTAGCCACCGTAATAATGTAGACATTCTAAAAATAATATTCTGTAGACAGCAGTTCTCAAGTTTGAGGTCCATGGACCCCACTGGTGCCCTCTGTGCTCTTGCTGATGGTCTTCAGAGAGCTGGCTGGTCACATGGTAATGGACTACTTTGTTTCCAGCTGCTTAATTGGGTTAAATAAATCTAAAAATACACTATATGTTTTCTTGATACTACTCTTTATGTAAGCAATATCTATAGTTGTTACAGGGGTACTGTGAACATAAATGGGAGAGGTGATTTGTGTGATTGCAGAGGTGAGGGGAATTTGTCTACAAGACCCACAATATGAAAAAGTTTGAGAACCTCTGTTGGGCAACGAGAATAATTTTTAAAATATGTTAATCCACCCAATTTCTGCATCAAGGTCACAAAAGCCTGAAAGTTGCATGGTGTTATCAGCCTGAGAGCTATGCTATATGCCCCCTCCATGCAGGTACTTCGCTGCATGCACTGATACAAAGCTGTGTTAATCATTATTTGATGATGTAACAAAGGAGCAAGTCAATTTAGGCACTATATATATTAAATATTAATGACATTGGTAATAAAGAAACTAAAGCATTTGTATTCATGGAACTTCTTTTGGCAAAGCACTCGTCACAATGCAGTAAAAGTAAACAGGAGTGGAGGCACCAGTTCAGAAAAACTCCAAAGTCCTATGTTGCTTAAAGTTAATCATGTGCTTATGTGCTGTTTTGCATAGATATAGACTTAAGTATGTGCTTAAGTGCTTTGCTTAATTGAGGCCTTTCGGGTTTTAAGTCCCAGAACAGGGGTCGACAACCTTTCAGAAGTGGTGTGCCAAGTCTTCATTTTATTCACTCTACTTTAAGGTTTTGTGTGCCAGTAATACATTTTAACATTTTTAGAAGGTCTCTTTCTATAAGTCTATAATATAACTAAACTATTGTTGTATGTAAAGTAAATAAGGTTTTTAAACTGTTTAAGAGCTTAATTTAAAATTAAATTAAAATGCAGAACCCCCTGGACCGGTGGCCAGGACCCAGGCAGTGTGAGTGCCACTGAAAATCAGCTCGCGTGCCGCCTTTGGCACACGTGCCATAGGTTGCCTACCCCTGTCCTAGAAGCATATGGCTACAAGAAATAAAAAGGGAAAGCTATGTGGTGTTGCCTGTGTAAAGGAGAATTGGTTGCAGGCTGAAGATGTTCAGTTTTTCCCACTTCCAGCACATAGACATGGTTCTCAAGAGACTTACTCTGTGGTTTGTAAAGAAGCTTTTTCTCTACAGTCTTGTAAAGAGGCCACTTGGACCTCCTTGTATATATTTTCTTGTTGCTATATATTTGACTTGCTAACCTCCGGTAGCTGAGTCCTACATGCCTTAGTTGATTAGTCTCTCAAATTTTTTTTTTACACTCATTTTATGTCTTCTGTGGCCTGAGATACTGCTTATTGGAATTCCCACTGTCTGGGCTGGCAGGTAGAAAAATGAAGAAACAGTTGAAGAATGACAGTGTGTTTACTTGATGCTTTGCTTCTCCAAATCTCTTACTATATTCCAGTTCAGGAGTCTCACTGAGTTGATGGAATCTGGACTGTTTTTCCAAGAATTCTGACTTCTCTTTATAGATGTTTTATATAAGAATGTTTTCCATTACTGCTTGGGAAATTTCAAACTGAGCACATTCAGCTGGCCTGCCACCCCTATTATAAGGAGGTGTGGCATTGCACAGTTTTGGTTTATTTTCTGTCTGTCTGCTTGTAGGAGGACTTATATTCCCAGACTGTCTGGGCTGGCCTATTAAGGGGGTTAGAGAAACTAAATTAGTAGGTATTAAATTACTTTTCTGAGTAGAGAACCACATTCACAGATATGATTTGGGATCAGTTCATATAATACATGCAGTCAGATAAACTGGTGTTTTATATGTAACTTACTATGTAGTATTGCTCAACGACAAACATTGTCACACTCCAGATAGGTTTTTTTGTTTTGTTTAGTTAATGACATTCTATGTACAGGTATATGTATACCGAATCATTTTTGTTGACTTAAATTTTTAAGGCAATGTAAAGAAATCAGTTTGAAGAAGAAATAGAGTATATGTTAATATGCGGATGCTAATCAGTAAATAGAAAAACTAAACCATCAGAATTGTTAAATTAATTTGCTTGTTCTTTAAAACTGTATTTTGGCACATATGGTTTGTTCCAGATTATAGGTTTGAACTCCATTCTTTACTGACTCAAAAAACTAACTATTCCAAGGCCAATTATATGTAAACAACTTGAGTAAAGGAATTCTGTAAAGCATTAGAAGTTACATAATTACCAACCATTGAGGACCCATGATTGCCCAACATTCCAGCACATTCTTTCCTTTCTCTGTCTCTTCCTTTCCTTCTGCCCCTTCTCATCTTCATTTCCCCCCCCCCCCCACCTCCCAAATAATCTCCTATAGCTATCATACTTTTGAGGAATACTGATTGGCTGGTGAATTTTTTTCCTTCTCAGAGATGGTAATAGAAGGGGTTATAATTAAGAAAAAACAGAAACGAGCAATGTAGCATGCTAAATCTGCATGGTAAATATAGAGAAAGTAGCTCCCTTCCCCCAAACAGGACATAGTTAAAATAAACTAATACATGGCTCTGGGAATATGTCTCCTCATTTGCTGTGTAAGTGCCAGACCTATTAAGCTCTGCAGGTTTTTTTATTTTTTTACCGATAACAGTAACAAGACAACACCCTAATAAAACATAGTAACCTCTGGTGATGGTATTCTTAATTTGTAAATGAATAACAGTGAAGTTAATTTTGCCTTCCAGTTGAGTTTTGTGCAGTCTTCATTCTGTACTTTAGAACAGCTCTAAAAGGAAGCGTTTAGCAGGGTGGGGTTTTGTTTCCATTTCTATTATTTTAGAGAAGTTATTAGTCCAGTGTATGCTTTCTCAAGAAGAAATAAGTCTCTTTTTAAGATGATTTCATAGTATATTCCTATTTGGATTTAGATAAATAAAGCAAGTGTGAAATTTCTGATTTGCACTCCAACTGGGGGGGAAAAAAAAAAAAAGGCGAGGGGTTGGAGAGACAGATTCAACATGTCATGTTGTGGAACAGTAATTCATAATGGAGAAGTTCCTGCCTGGTTGGTGAGATACTAAACATTTTAATGGCGTTTTTCTTTTTTCATGTTTAACATATCAGTGTAGATTATGATTGCTGCACTGTTTAAGTGACCAAAGTAAAATTGTGTGTGTGATTGTCCCAGGCACATTATTTTAGCTATCTGTTCGCCCTCACTTGCACACATACTCTCTCGCATATGTGGTATATACATTTTGAGTGTGTGTGTGGTGTTTATTTTTTTCCTTCTTTCTCCTGTATACTTACCTTATGCTCTCTGTTTTGATGTATTTTCCTTTCATTGCCTGTATTCCCTCATTCCTGATTTTCTATCTTGCACAATTTTCTTCATCTGTTCTTTTCCCCTTCTTTTTGTTGTTGCATTGTGCACTTTGTCTTTGCTGAAAGTTCCCTTTCTTGTCTTCCCCCAGTCCCTTAATCACTTCCTCTTTCTGCTGTCAGCCCATTTTCACAACCTCATCATATCTCCTTCTGCTACCCTAGTCACTTTCCTGGGATTCCCTCTCACCAATTTCTCATCTAACTCCTTCTTTTGGTACACCCCTGTCCAGTCACACTGTCACTGTACTTTTTCTGGTCCAGGAAACTCAGCCCCCACAGATCAGAGTGACTGCTCAAGGGGAACCTTCTTCCCCAGTTATACTTTCTTCCCACTCATTCTCTGTAAGATTCTCCTTCCTGCACTAAATGGGAGAGTTCTAAAGCATTTTGGGGCCAGAGGAGGCAGCAGAATTTCCACTTGGAACAAGCACATCATTCTCTGAATCAATGTGCAGGAGCTGATAGTTCTCTCTAACTGTGGAAGAAGCCCTCCAAAGAGAGAGAGGAGCGTGTCACTGGAGGCTTAAAAGCTGTCCTGTCTGCGGCTACTGTGTTGGAGCAGCTGAGTCTGATTGCTGGTAGGGGAAGGAATAATGTAGCTTGGAGGTAGTGTAGAAGGGAAGATGAAAGTAGGAGAGGCAATATAAGCGGCAGAAAACAGGAGAGTGGGGAAACTGACCAAGCATGGTGGAAGAGAATTCAGCAGAGATGAAGGGTGCAGTCTCATGCCTGCATTTCCTTCCACCATGTTGTCTTAAGCAGCTGCTGCTGTGCAAGCCCGACCTGCAGACTAAAAGAAGCGACCTGAATATGCAACTGTGTAGCTAGGGTACAATCCAGTGCTCTGAAATGGAACTTCTGTGGTAAATACAGTCTTGCTCAACAACAATGTGGACAAGGAAGACTATGTATTGCAGTTCTGCGTTCTCACCTTAGTCTTTCCACTGACAGCGCAAACAAACAAGCAAAATACGTTCAGGTTCCTATCTTAAATGACTAGCTCTTCTGAATGAGCAAGAAATAATTAAGCATTAACTGATTTTTGATTAAAGAAATAATGGCTGTTATCATATGAAATATTGGTTGATAAATAACACATGATTTTATATTTGGTGGAACAATGGAGTAAAGGAGGAGCCAAACCTTATCTTGTTTCTTTGAAATTCTTAGCTTTGTTCATTTTATTTTTTCAGACATTCAAGCCCTTGGTTGGAAAAAGTGTGTACAGTTCAATCACTGCAGTAGAATTCCTTGTGGACAAACAACTGGATTTTGTAACTGAAGATAGTGCCTTTCAGCCCTATCAGGTAAGAAATATGGGTAGTGTACAAGTACAAGTCATCTAGTTCAACTGAATCCCATGTGCCTTATTTTTAAAAAGCTTTTTATGGGCCAAATCCTGTGTAATGTTGAGCCCATTCATTTCCCATTGGTCAGTGGAAACAAAGTGCTCACCATTTCACAGACTTTAGTGGTGAATCTGTAAAGGGAAAAAAACTACATATAATGTGTCACAGATCCTCCTTCAAAATAAAATTGCTAACCTGTTTGTTAAAAGTTAATCAATACAGCTTAATTATGGAGTAGATAACAGTATATTGTCTATTCTCTGGAGCTGTGCTTTGGTCATTGAAACTCAAGTAGTGCAATTATACTTGATTATTTATTGTTCTTCTCTTAAGACTGAATTACAATAGTTTATTTTCTTTTTAAAAATAGTCTGATTCCTCCCTCTTGGGTGACATAAATGGATAATTGCTGCTGTTTCTAAGTTTGTTTTCACAATTCCAGCATTCCGGATTTCTTAATCATAGCCCTAATAAATTAGAAGAGTACTTTCAGTATGTACTTATGTATGTGTTTAAGACATGGTGTTTCTGAGGGATCTAGTCACCAGAATCCTTAGAAAAATATAATTTGATTTTCTTTAAAGATAAGATTTCAAAACATTTCTTCCATGGTAAATATAAAGGGATAGAATACTGATTCTTTTTTTTTTTTTTTTTTAACCTCTGACTATAATCAGTCCAACACAAAGTTGCCATAAGCTGTCTCTCTATTGTAGGTTATACAAAGTTAATACTTTGAATCTGTTTGAGAGACATTGTTAATGGCTGATCAACACCACAATAATGTTCCTCCCTCCTTCAAAATTACTGTAGTATTTTTTCCAAATACATGGCTTAAAGAAATAAAATGGAAATAAGACCTATATAGATCACTTAATGGTTGATGCTTTTGTCGTGAATCACTAATATTTGAGAACCTAAACAAATTCAAAACTATTTGTCTGAGTCAACTTGTTCTTAGTTTACTAAGAAAATGCCTGCTTTAATTGTCGTTTGCTTTGCATGAGAGAGAATTTATTTCCTTCAATCTTGCTATTCCATTTGTGGCAAGCATCCTTATTTTGGCAGTAGGTTGCTTTGGATTCCCAGAGAACAATCTGAGCAAATTTACACCAAAGCAAAAGTCAGTGTATGAGGAAGAATGTTGCATCTTGTAAAGCAATCTGATTTCTGGTGAGTTGACAGTCACCTAGCCATGCAATAAGTGTAGTGGATAGGCATCAGGGAGGCTTTGTTTTTGCCCCCCAAAAATGTGAGTTTTGTTTGGGGTGGTAAATTAGTATATAAGTAATACAGTAGTTCTTGGAAAATGTGCCTTTGTCACATGAAATGCTGGCTACATCATAATTATTTATAATTAATACTCTATTATAATTACAGCATGGAAAGAAGTAGGATACACTATCTCATAGCACATTTGTATCTATTAAATTTTTAAAATAGGTATTTGAAGGTTAAAGATGCTGCATTGAATTTTTTCTAAGACTGCTTTTAGGTTTAGGAGTTTTTCGTTTACACTAGAATCGGGATCATCTTCTTACCTGGAGTTGTTAATCCTTGATTTGTCTTTAGAAGACATTTCAATCTCTTATTTTCTTGCATAAGAGGAGTTAGTTTCACAGATATTTTTACTTATTATTTTAAAGAGAGGAGTTTTGTGCCAGATTGTTGATATCAGAAACTGAATTCCTATTTTCACTGAAAAGGCGTAGTATGAGCAGTGCAGAGTTGTAGCTGTGTCAGTCCCAGGATATTAAAGACACACGGTGGGTGAGGTAATATCTTTTATTGGACCAACTTCTGTTGGTGAGAGAGAGAGAGACAAGCTTTTGAGCTACACAAAGCTGACCTGACGAATAGCTCTGGGTAGCTTGAAAGCTTCTCTCTCACCAACAGAAGTTGGTTCAATAAAAGATATTACCTCACCTACCTGGTCCCTCTAGTATGAGCAATAACATATAGTGGACACTAGTATAAGATTTCTCTAACCTTTCCCTCCAGTGTTCCTCCTCCTGACAGGGAGAGGGTCACCACTGAGAGTGAGAGAGAAATTATTGTTCCATGCATCTCAGCTGTCCACTGCTGGACTGAGATCCCCAATTTATGAACCATCAAATTAAAATAACTTGGTTACAATAAGAATCTAAATTACTATTTCACTAACATGGTAACCAACAGATTACTGAAATTAAAGACTTTTTAACATACTGGTGGAACCCTAAATTCTAGATCTAACTGGATACATTTTGTATGTTTTGTGTGCTGTATACCAAGATGCTGAGCTCATTGACCACTTGAACGAAGATTTCATTACAGTAATTATTTGTTGACTTAAGTAGTGAGCTGTTACTGGCATATATTTTGTGAACAGTATTCAGAAGCACATCCCTCCCCCCATTTCCAGGGACAGTGTAGTCTCATGACCAATTATTTTGTTTAGACTGTGCGAATAAAAATATGGAATGGTAGCGTTCCTAGGATATAAAGGAATCCTTCTGTAAAATACATCATAAGAACAGCCATACTGGGTCAGACCAAAGGTCCATCTAGCCCAGTATCCTGTCTTGCGAAAGCAGCCAATGACAGGTGCCCCAGAGCACCTTGAAAAAATAGATGAGAGCTCCTTCTCTACCTGAAGGAGCATACAGTCTAAACTAGTTTCTATTTTCATCATTTTTTAGAAATGCCTTCCATCTTATTTTCTAGAAACAACAGAGGTAAGAGTTGTGGAGTTCAGGAGAAAAGTTTGTTCTCCTGCTCGTTCTAAAATGCCATTAACCCATTTCTGAATGGAGAACTTAAGAACCCAAGTATGCAAACATATATCTATTTTAATCTTTCCTAAATATATTGAACTCTGTTTTGGACTCTAACAATGTTGTGTTTTCAGTCTGGAATCCTAGACTGTTTTAAAGCTTTATGGTGAACTAGACTCATCTCCCTCCTTTTTTGGGGGGGGGCCACACATCATGATGGTAGTCTGAGCACTTAATTTCAGCCCCATTGGCCCAGATTTTTAAAGGTATTTAGGCATGCTGTGCTGATTGCTGCAATGCCTAACTTATGTAAGAGCCTAAATCTCATTTTCAAAGGGTATTTAGGCACGTGGGTGCCAAAATCCTAGTGACAGTCAAGACAAGCATGATTTAAACCTGTGTGGGGTGACTCCATCAAATTTCATATCCTGTGCTTCAACCTCTGGCCCATTTCTGTTGTAATTAAGATAATGAGCATATTCATCAGAATGTTACTATTAGGAAATAGATGTTTCTAGAACCTTTCACCTGTAGATCACTGTTATGACTCCTGCTCAGATCAGTTCAGATCAGTTGTTATGAAACGCATTCCCATCTGTTTTGTGGCCTGGATGAAATGAGGTTGTTGTCTTAGTCCAATTTCAAGATGAGTGCTCAAGCCAGACAAAACAGCACAATGGGCACCCTTTTAGTCTTAGCAGAAAGGATAAGGATTGAATAGGCAAGGAAACTAAATTATTCTCCCCTCTAGAAGCTTTCACTCCAGAACAGGGTTAGAGGCACATTAACTGAGGAATTTTGAACCACAGATTCCTATGCCACCCATATCTGCTGTGTAGATCAGTAAATTTTAGTTTCTGTGATAGTAGATCCAGCACCTTTTCACAAGCATTAAATGTACTTATTTTTCAAAAAAATGGGATACATATACTCGCTAAATCACAGCATCTGGTGATTCTTATAGCACCTTTGTGACGTTGTGCAGTCTATATGGTTTTATAAAAACTTGATAATAAGTCAATATAATGTAACTGAGATAGTTTTAGAGAAAATACGGTAATAAGTGAATGTAAGTAACTGGGATATGCCTCATGCAAAAGGTCTCTTGTAAGGTATCATTACAAAGCTTATAATCTACTGAGTGTGATCATCTGATTTGTATAAATGTACCACTCTTGTATCTAAAACTAGAAATATAAAATGTAACTCTGAGGGCCTATTGTAATTGTGTAAAGTGTGGACCATTAATGATGGTTTGGAATCTTGATGACTCCCATTGTCTGCAGATGGCTGTATTTACCTGTGAGTCTTCCTGTATATGTGTGTGCTGGCAAGTGAGTAATGAAGTCTTGCAGTGACATGTGATCATGTCACCTGAACTGGAATCCATCTTTAACCTGGTGCTTTTCCAGTGAGGGGGGGTGGAAACCCAGAGAGACAAAGAGTTCCCGCCTTATGCAAAAGATATATAAAGGGGGGAGGAGAACAGAGAGGGGAGAAGCCATCATGAAGAATCCCCTAGCTATCACCTGAGCTGCAACAAGAGCTGCACCAGGGGAAAGAATTGTGCCCAGGCCTGGAAGGTGTCCAGTCTGAGAAAAACTTACTGAAGCATCTCTGAGGGTGAGATTATCTGTATTCAGTTTGATTAGGCATAGATTTGCGCATTTTATTTTATTTTGCTTGTGACTTACTTTGTTCTGTCTGTTACTACTTTGAACCACTTAAATCCTACTGTCTGTATTTAATAAAATCACTTTCTATTTAGTAATTCACTCAGAGTATGTATTAATACCTGGGGGAGCAAACAACTGTGCATATCTCTCTATCAGTGTTATAGAGGGCGAACAATTTATGAGTTTGCCCTGCATAAACTTTATGCAGGGCAAAACGGATTTATCTGGGTTTAGACCCCATTGGGAGTTGGGCATCTGAGTGCTAAAGACAAGCACGCTACTGCGAGCTGTTTTCAGGTAAACTTGCAGCTTTGGGACAAGTGATTCAGACCCTGGGTCTGTGTCTGGAGCCAGACGGGAGTGTCTGGCTCAGCAAGACAGGGTGCTGGAGTCCTGAGCTGGCAGGGAAAACAGAAGCAGGGGTAGTCTTTGCACATCGGGTGGCAGCTCCCAAGGGGGTTTCTGTGATCCAACCCGTCACAACCTTCATCTTCTTACTTGGTTAGTAAATCTTGCGCTTCATATGTGCATTTACGTAATACATCTATGTTTGTTGTCATCATAGGATTTCCATTTTTCACGTCTGTATTGGTGATGCTTGGAAGTCAGTCCATTTCTTCACAGATCAATAAGAAGTTGCTTTGAGGTCCTTCATTTATAATTTGTGCCTACAAGATCCTGAACATGTAATGCAGTAATCACCACCCTATAATTTTTGATTGCCTACCAATCACACACCTGCAGTTTTAATTTTGATTGCAGTATAAAGGACATAGCAGGTATTATTTCTTATCTGAAAATTTTGTGTGTGACTGAGTGCAACTCTCATTCATTAATCTGGGATGGTCAGGCCTGTTAGTCGAGTATTTCCTTGTTATGGCAAGACTCTTTGCTTCTCGGGAAAAGTCAAACTTAAACAGAGGATTGAGGCAAACCGGTTTAGCAATAACATGTAAATTCTGTCTTGTTACATACAATAAGTGGTGGGCATAAAAATGTTTGCTATACATTCATTATCCTACTATATATCTATAATGAACACATATGAGTATGAAATGTGATACGTAAGACAAATTGTCAATATTTTTTGTACTTTGGGTCCAAAATATGGCAAATGTACTTTAAAACTGTTTATATTTTTCCATTAACATACAATACACCCTCGCTTTAATCCCCTTCACAATAGTAAACCTTGGGCTATAGCGAACTTGGTACCTGGATCCCGCCTCCAGCCCCACCTGCTGCGGCGAGGCGGCTGAGAGCTCCTCCAGCCCCAATGCTCCAAATGGTGGGACAGATAGTTCCTCCATGGCTGGAAGCAGGAGTTCAGAGGGGGGCAGACAACTCCTCCAAATCTAGGGCCACAAGCAGGGGTGGGTAGGGGGCAGACAGCTCCGCCCCCGGAGCTGTAAGCAGCAGGGGTCCCATGGGAGCCAGAGGGTTTGGCTGCGTGGCTCAAGGTGTCAGCAGTCCTCTCCCACTTCCCCACCCTGCAGCAGGGCTCTTTCCCTGTAACAAACCCCTGGCGATAACGACCAAATGGCTTGGATCCCCAGGGGTTCGTTATAGTGCAGGTGTACTGTATACTGTTGTGTGGTATGAATGCATATTAAGATTTTTTTAAAGCAAAAACTTGCAAGCATTTAGAAAATTACCTGCTAATACTAGTTTGAGTTGGGTATGCTTCCCCGTGTAGCTCTAAAATTTCACTTTAGTTCAGATTTTCACCAGTCCTACTAATTACCTCTGGGGCTTCTCTTGCGCAGAGATTGCCAAACGGTGTAATTTTATGGTTGCTTTTATTGTAGACTGAAAGATTTCAACATGTCATCAGATATCCATCTAGTATATTATTCTACAACACTGCACCATTTAGCCCCAGCTTGAAAATGATAGCATGATAGTAATTGTATTTATCTAAAATTTTCTTTAAAGAATAACAAATTTATGCATACTATTGTCATCAAACACATTCCAATCTACAAAACATTAATACTATGGTATATTACAGTGAAGTATATTTCACAGAAATTCACACTAAGCAGAGGTTCACTATAAATCTGCAAATTGCACATTGTTATGAATTGAAAAATTCAGGACAGACTTTGATTCACTACAACTAAGTTTCACAATGTTTGAGTTCATTATAAGGAATTTCCAGTATTCAAGAAAAATCGGTGTATAAATATGTAGGTTAATAGTACCAAAGCACACAACTGAATGAAAAAATAGTAAGATACAGAAAACTCAACCATGTGTTAAGCAGTACATTGACTTGAAAATTACTCCTTATAAGGGGAAAATCTCAGTGTAGCAAGGCGGTACATATATTTTTCCTTTCAACAAACACAATGTTAAGCTTGCCTTTTCTCGAAAAGCATGATAGCAAATTGTATAATATTAAATAATGCTTTATAAAAAGAAGTTTTTCCTATAGTAGACATTTCTGGGGTTTTAAATTGAGTGTTCTTAAATATCTAGGCACAATGGAATAGATACAAGGAAATGTGTGATTTTTTTTCCCTTTAGTTAAACACTCCTTTGGTTCAAACTAAGTACCTGTACTGTTCCTAAACATAGCTAAAATTTGATGTTTTCAGACAAATTCTAATCTTAACAATTATTTCTGAATATTGCGTTTGAGAAACAAGACTCCATTAATCAGTTTTTGTACTGATTTTTAAGAGGTTGGGTACTTGTGAACTGGGATGTTTATTTTAAAAAAATCAGCTAACTACCTAGGCAGTTAGAGGTATAAGGTTCAAATAAGTGGTTTGTTAAAAATATCAGTGAATTTACAATAAACACATAAAAGATGTGTATAACCAAGATTGAGTAATTAAAACTGAAATCTGTACCTTTTCTGGAGCACCATGCAAATATATAATATCCAACAAACACATACATTTAAGCAATTATAAATTCATTTTTATAGTATTCCTTGCTGGTGAAAGAGCCAGAATTATAGCAACAAAGCTGCTTCTTATGTTCCTTTGTTTTAAATATTGTAATTTGCTTGAAAGTATCAAAGCAAGTTCGATATAACACGGTTTCACCTATAACGAGGTAAGATTTTTTGGCTCCCGAGGATATGCTGTGTGTGGTGTCATCAACATGGTGTCTTTATCTGAACAACATTTGGAATTCATCAATCTTTCACAGGCCCAGATCAGTTGTATTATATTGTGGACAAACAACAACAAATCCTTTCAAACATGTTTCCCACAACAAAATACATATAAGAACCAGAAGCACAAAATGTGCACAGCACAAATAATCTTATTGCTTCTTTGCTCACTCTCTGGATAGAACAGAGCAGGGAGTGAACCCACAGGCTGCTATTATGGTTGCCTAGTAACCATATGCTGGAAGTAGTTCTTACACTGCCTGCTGCTCCCAGGACAGCAGCATTAGTATTGCAGGGCCTGCAAACACTGCTTTGTAACCTTTTCTATGGGTTAAATTTTACCCAAAGAGTTTATGAACACAAAGTGACCCCAGACAAGAACAGACTGGTTGCACAGCTGGCTGTGGGAGGTTAGTACAAATTCAAATTCCGTTTCTTCACATTCATTACATTTCCTGCAGGGGGTATTTCACCACACAAGGAAGGAAGCGGAAGAGTGTGCACATGACCATCTTTAAAAGTTCCTCTCTATGGGTCCTTTTAAAAAATCAAAAATGGCTGACACAAAAAGCTTTGAAAATATCTTACCAGCTTTTTGTTGTTGGACCCTTTCATCTGTGTAAATCTGCTTCTTCAAAATCGACCACCAACAAGAATAGATGGGAGGAAAAAATGAAGCCATAATTTAGCTGTTTCATACTGTACCACAGTATTTCATCAGGGTAAGCAGAGGTCAGTCTGTCCACCTCCTACAAATTGAGGGTTCCAGATATCAAGATATAAGGTGTTGAAAACCTAAATGTGTGAGAGATGGTATGCAAAGTGATGACAGGGAAGAGTAAGTCTGTACTCCAAAAGGTTTGTCATTTATCAGCATTGAAAGGTCAAAAGTGTAACCATTTTTAAAGATCGTTATAAATATATATGCCTTACTGATGATGAAAAGTTTGCCTCCAAAATGCAGGCTTTGGCATTGATTACATCTTTATTCAGCCCACAGCTATCCCAGGTTCTGAATTTCTCTAGGTGGAGGTATTAGGCATTTATGTAACACCATCCTTCCACTTTCCTGTTGCAGTTTTATTGTTATGAGCAGGAACAGGGTTTCACAGTCGTCACAAGTGTCCCGTCTTGGCCATCCACGAGCACTGTTATGAAGAGAATCCAGACCTTTGCTGCTCTGGATCACTGGGTGTTTTGACCTTCTGGAGCCTCAGCAGGCTCCAGTACTCATTCCTACCTGGGCCTTTCTGGAACATTTCCTAGGCACTGACTCTGTCTGCTGCCCCCTTCTCAGAAATGGAGCTCCACAGCCCACCTGCTGTAGGCTCCCAGGACTGACCCCACCCCCACCACCTGAAATACTCCAGTTAGTTGAATACACCCTTCTCCCAGAACTCAACCCCAAAGGTCTGAAGCTTCTGGTTTGCAGTTTAACCTTCTCAGGGGCACGCAGCAATTGTGAAACAGTGAATGCACAGCTTGCACAGAGTCTAAGGGCTAGTCTACACTGGCAACCCTTAACTGCTGCTGCGGCAGCGCGTCAAAAAAACCACCTCCACGAGGGGCGTAGCCACCAGCGCTAGGAGTGGCTCCCAGCGCTGGTGCACTGTGTACGCTGGCGTTTTACAGCGCTGAAACTTGCTGCGCTCAGGGGGTTGTTTTTTCACACCCCTGAGTGAGAAAGTAAATTTCCAGCGTAGACAAGTCCTAACTCATGCTGTTTTTACTTAATCATACAAAGCACAGGAGAGTACTGATCCCAGCTCCGAGTCCTTGGTGCCTTCTGGGCGCAGAGAGCAGGTAGGGCCCCCTCCCCACTGAGGTTGGTGTTACGTACTGAGAGCATGGCTACACTTGCAGATGTAGAGCGCTTTGAGTTAAACCAGCCTTCGGAGAGCGCTGCAATCTGTCCACACTGACAGCTGCAAGCGCACTGGCGTGGCCACATTTGCAGCACTTGCAGCGGCATTGGGAGCGGTACATTATTGGTAACTATCCCACAGAGCACCTCTTCCCATTTGGTGCTGTGGCTTGTGGGAAGGGTGCGGGGCATTCTGGGTCCTGTCCCAAGGCCCTGTGATGCATCGGTTTGCATCCCAGCAATCCCTCTGCTTCCATCCACATTTGGCGCCATCTTTCAAAGTTTTTTGTGCTGCACGCTCTGTCTTCCCTTTCGGTCTGCGGGAATGGCGCCTGAACTGCTGAGGAATATGCTGACAAGCGTGGCCAGCACATCATGTTTGGCAGTCGAGTTACTCCTTAAGATCCAAACTGACAGCGAGGACTCAGAGGATGATATCAACTCAAGTAACGCATACGACACAAGCTTGCTTGTGGCATTCATGGACATGCTCACCACTGTGGGATGCTGCTTTTGGGTTCGGGGAAACAAGCACTGAGCGGCGGGATCACGTTGTCATACAAGTCTGGGATGATGAGCAGTGGCTGCAGAACTTTCGGATGAGAAAAGCCACTTTTCATAGGACTGTGTGATGAGCTTGCCCCCACTCTGCAGCGCAAGGACACGAGATTGAGAGCTTCCCTGAGGGTGGTGAAGCAGATGGCTATTGCAATCTGGAAGCTGGCAATTCCAGACAGTTACCGTTCAGTCGCTAACCAGTTTGGAGTGGGAAAGTCTACCGTTGGAATCGTGTTGATGCAAGTTTGCAGGGCCATTAATCGCATCCTGCTCCGAAGAACCGTGACTCTGGGTAACGTGCATGACATTGTGGCTGGCTTTGCATGAATGGGTTTCCCTAACTGCGGCGAGGCGATAGATGGGACGCAAATTCCAATTCTGGCACCAGCCCACCTAGTCTCCAAGTATGTTAATCGGAAGGGGTATTTCTCTATGGTTCTCTAGACGCTTGTGGACAGGGCCGGCTCTAGGTTTTTTGCCGCCCCAAGCAAAAAAAATTTTGGCCGCACCCTGGGCTCCTCGCTGCACCCCCTGCCGCCCCAACCCTGGGCACTCCCCCCATGACCCACACCCCCCTGACACCCCAGCTCTGGGCTCTCCTTTATCCCCCCCCCCCCACCACCATTATCCGCCACACACATTTCCTGCCGCCTCAGCCCTGGGCTCCCCCCACCACCACCACCTGCACCCTCCTTCCACCGCAGCCCTGGGTCACTGGTAACTCGCTCCCAGGGCAGGTCATTCAGCAGGAATTCTAGATGTGCACAGAACACAGACAGGATTGGTTCCCATGTGGTTACAGAACTGCAGTAAAGTGGAACAATTTTCAGCTTGTGTGATTGGAGGATATTTGGATGCATATTATAAGACTGTCCTACATAAATGAGGGAAAGTTGAGGTGTCTTTATTATTCTTTTGTTCCACTCTTTCTTTCTATGGGGAATTTGCCAATGCAATATCACTGTCATCTTTTTAAACAAGCAAACAACAACAAAAAAAGGCAATGGCTGTTGAAAATAGCAATTCCAGTCCATAACCACTGGGAAGCATTTCTTACTCAATTTTATCCTACTTTTTCTACAGCAAGTTACAGTGGATCAGTATATTTGATTTGGGAGAAATGAAGTAACAGCTGCCCAAACTGAGCTTGAGCACTCCTGAATTTTGAGGTGTTCAAATCTGGAAGGCAGGTGCTGGGGGGGGGGGAGGGGGGCTCCGCAGAGGAGCATAGCAGCATGTCTGGCGCTGCGCGAAGCCAGATACGCTGGTCTGAGTGGCATGGTAAAGGGGCTGGGGGGCTGAAGAAGGGGTAGAGGGTTCCAGGGGGGCAGTCAAGGGACAGGAAGCAGGGGGGGTTGGATGGGCGGAGGTTCGGGGGGCAGTCAGGGGCGGGGAGAAGGGGAGGTTAAATGGGTTGGGGGTTAGATGGGTCAGGGGCTTGGGGGGGGCATTCAGGGGATGGGCAGCAGTTGGATAGGCATGGGAGTCCCAGGGGTTTGTCAGGGGACAGGTAGGGGGTGGAGTCCTAGGGGGGAAGTTGGGGAGGGTTTCAGGAGGGGGCAGTTGGGGACAAGGAGAAGGGAGGCTTAGATAGGGGGTGGAGTCCTGTAAGGGGGTGATCAGGGGACAGGGAGCAGGGGGCTTGGATGAGTTGGGGTTTCTGTGGGGGGTAGTCGGAGGGAGTGGATGGTGGCAGGGTAGGGCTACCCTCCCTCCCCATGAAGTGTCCTATTTTTTGAATGTTAAAATATGGTATCCCTACTCACAGTGCAGCTCTCCATTCACAGCAGGCTGCAGCATGAGGTCTCAGCTTCCTCACCTCTTCCCCCTCTTTCCTGTTGGTAGTGACCAAGGGAATGCTGGGAAATGTTCTTTCCCTGCTCTAGGGCTGGCTCTATAGGCAGGGAACTAACCAAGAACTACAGCTCCCAGGGCCCCCTGTTGGTTCCATGCTGGATTCCTGCCGTCCCTGCAAATGGGCTGCCCCAAGCACCTGCTTGCTTTGCTGGCGCCCCTGCTTGTGGATCACCGTGGGCAGTTCATTGACATTAACGCAGGCTGGCCCGGAAAGATGCATGACGCAAGCATCTTTTGCAACACTGGCCTGTTCAGGAAACTTCCTGTTCCCGGCCCAGAAGATCACTGTAGGGGAAGTCGAAATGCCCATTGTGATCCTTGGAGACCCCGCTTACCCTTTAATGCCGTGGCTCATGAAACCCTACATAGGGAACCTTAACAGCAGCAAGGACCGGTTCAAAAACAGGCTGAGCCGGTGCAGAATGACTGTGGAGTGTGCTTTTGGCCGTTTAAAGGACCTCTGGTTCTTTTTGTATGGGAAGCTGGACCTAACCAATGACAGCATCCCCTCAGTTATATCCGCATGCTGTTCCCGCCATAACATTTGTGAAGGGAACGGTGAAAACTTCACTCAGGCATGGATCTCGGAGGTTCAACACCTGAAGGCTGAATTTGAACAGCCAGAGAGCAGGACTATTAGAGGGGGCCCAGCGCGGGACTGCAAGGATTAGGGATGCCTTGAGGTAGCAATTTGAGGCTGAAAGCCACCAGTAATGTCTGGTGCCCTACACGGGAGTGAAGTGCTGTGGTTCCAATATTAGTAGGAATCTGTTTTTGCTACGCTGACTTGCAGTGCCTGTTGCTTTCCTGGGCTAAGGTATCTTTTACTTTATACAATAATAAAGAATGTTTTCAAAGCCAAAAAATCCATTTATTGAAAAGAAACACAACTGTTTGTGAAACAGAAAGGGCAAAGGAGTGGGGTGGGGAACGGCACAATCACAGATTTGCGTATGTCCTGTTATCAGACTCATCCTTCCTGTTTGGAGTGCTGTGCAAAGAGTGTTGCACTTCAGGATGGGTATACTGCATGGTGATGGGGGGTTGAGTGCAGTGGGTAAGGGTCGTAGTTTTCAGGGCTGGGTGGTGAAGCTACAGGTGTTGGAGGCAGCTGGTGGCGATAAGAACCCGGATGTTGGAGAAAGTGGGTTGGAGGTGACATGGGGGCACAACGGAAAGAGTTTTGGGACAAAGCCTGCGGGGGGGGGGCGGTAGTGCTCCGCCTGCATGGCTACGAGCGCCTGGATCGAGTCCGCTTGGCGCTCCATGATTCTTATCAGCTGATCCGTGCTTTGCTGCTGGAGCTCTGCGCTTTTGTGCCGGCGATCCGCATTCTGCTGGCGGATCCTCTTTTAACTCTCCCTCCACTCCTGTGCTTTTTGATTCTTGTTAAGTGACTTCTGCATTACTTCATGCAGCATGTCTTCTTTGCTTCTACGTGGCGTCGTCTTGATTCTTTGCAGCCTTTCGGCTGATGATAACACAGACGGCTGAGATCTCAAGGTTGCATCTGTAAAGGCAAACTGCAACACTTAACAGAGGCAGCATTGTTCACACCAGACAGAGCAATGATTCCCCCGTACTTAAGGAGGGCAAGCACAGCCTACAAAATAGCATAATTTCCCTGTCCCAAAGCGAGCGCACATAACCCACGGGAGCCCCAAAATGGTGAGTAAGCACAGGGTCAAGGGGGACTGATTGTTTCATGGCTGTCCTGTCCTCTGGGTTTCTGTGCCTTGGGGAGAGCCAACAGCTGCAGTGGGCCCCTATACTGAACACTGTCCCCACATTTTCAACAGGAGTTCGTCCTGGAAGATATCTCACTGCTGAGGGTGACCTGGGAAGCAAGGGAGGGTCTTCTACTACAATACGGCTTCCACCCTGGCCCATATGCAGCTTGCCTGTGTGCAGCAATAATCCCCCCGCCCCTCATAGCACAGTGGCGCGGACATGTTAGCCTGACTGGGACAAGGACCACAGTGGTTCTCCCAAGAAACCTGTGCAAGCGCATTGCCCAAGTTCTGGCTGAGACCTTTGAAGAGATCACTGAGGCTGATTACCACGATGTGAAAGAGCACATCAACGCCCTATTCTACATCTAGGCATGCATGCAGCCCTAACCCTCCTCGCCCCAAGAGCCCACACTGAACAATTTCCTTCCCAAAAGAAAAGCCACTTACTGGCCACCTCCTCTGGTGTTTGTCCTTCCCCAAGCACTCGCTGCCATGACTGGCTACCTTCGTCCTGGCTGGAGAACAGCTCCTGGTTGCATGCATCTAGGGATTCCGGGGTGTCTTCCTCCGCCTCAGCACCCTCGCTCCCACTTTGCTCGTCCTCCTGCCTTGTTGGACTGGGCTCTAAAGTGTCCATGGTGGTACTCGGAGTGGAGGTGGGTTCGCCCCCAAGTATCACGTCCAGCTCTTTGCAGAAACGGCAGGTCGCGGGGGCAGCACCGGAGCAGTGGTTTGCCTGGTGGGCTTTGTGGTAGGCATTCCTCAGCTCCTGCACTGCAGTGCGTCCCGGTCATGGCCCCTTTCCATCATGTCCCTTTATATCTGCCCAAAGATACCGGAATTCCTGTGGCTGGAACGCAGCTGGGACTGGACACCTTCCTTCCCAAAACACTGATGAGGTCCAGCACCTCGCCATTGCTCCATAGTGGGGGATCGCCTTGCGCGTGGAGGCATGGTCACCTGGAAAGATTAGCCGAGAGCACGCCACGCCTGGCTGAGCAAATAGGAAGGAGATTTTCAAAATTCCCAGATAATTTAAAGGGCGGGGCTGACGGTCACCTGAGGGCAGGGCAGTAGAGTTCAAACTGCTGACCAGAGTGGCTAGAACAAGCATTTTGGGACACTTCTGGAGGCCGATCAGAGCATATTAACAGACCAGGGCATCCACACTGGTGCCGCGGCACTCCAGCGAGGGCGCATCAAACATTACTCCACTCGCTGAGGTGGAGTACCAGGAGCGCTCTAGCCGCAGAGTCAGAGCACTCTATGTGCCTTGCCAGTGTGGATGGGTCGCAAGTTATAGTGCACTGGGCTGCTTTAATGCGCTCTAACTCGCAAGTGTAGCCATGCCCTGAGTGATCTTGTTCTCTTCTGCCTCATGCTTCCCCTTCCTGTCTGGCTTGCAGTTCCTGTGTATTCCCTTATTTAAACTCCTGAGAGACAAAGTGGGTGAGGTAATATCTATTGGTGGGCCAATCTCTGTTGGGAGAGACACAAGCTTTCAGGCTTACACAGCAGTCTTCTTCAGGTCTGGGAAACTTATTCAGAGTGTCACAGGTAAATACAAGGTGGGACAGATGTTTAGCATAAGTAGTTAACGCATATTTCAAGGGGCCTTTTAAGATGAAGTGGCCTGTTAACACCCTTCCAGTGACAGGAAAAGAAAGGGGTGGAGGGGGAAAGCATCTGGAAGGGAGGTTATTAGTGGTTTACAGATAGCTGTAATAAGTCATAAATCCAGTGTGTCTGTTCAGTCCATGATTTGTAGTATCTAGCAAAGTTAGGAATTTAAATTCTCACATTGCCTTAGTTCTGCTCCTGGTAAGTTTCCACTGCTCCTATCACATTCTCTCCCTTCAGAGGAGTCCGCTAAATTAACTGCAGCTATCGTTCCCGGGTGTTTTCATCTGAATAAGGCTGTTGAGTCCTAAGCACCGTCTGGTGTGTATCTGCTACAGGCCCTATCAGCTGTGGTAGAGCTACAAATATGTATAGGCACTTATGATACAGCAGGTTTTCATAATACAACTTCACAATATCAGCCAGAATTCTAAAGTTTTATAGATATAGCACCAACTCATCACACAGAACATAAGAAAGCTGAAGGATTTTGGTTTTTGTTACCCTCTTTTCTCATAAAAAGAAAGGAAACAGTGTTGTGTGGATGGTGTGATATGTACAGATTAAAACACAATGCAAATCTTTTAATATAAAAAAGTTTAAAAAATAGTGAAAACTTGAAGAAAAGAGTGAAATAAAATGTCTGTGTATAGATGGGTAGAATATTTTAAGCAATCTCTAATCATAAACAGAAGACTTTTTTCAACCCTTTTTCCCTCTTCAAACTACAGACTTAAAATAGCTATTGTAACTGAAAAATGCTCTTCTCATGGGTTTAACCTCCACCACTCCAGGGGCTTTTGGGTTTGTTCCACCCATTGAGAATGACAGAAACAGCTTGAGAACCTCCAGTGTAGGCCAGCTGGCATTCCCCACCATCATGTGCTCCGCTCCTGGTTTCGCTTCCTTCACAGATGACAGAGCAGCATCCAGTTTCTCAGTCTTTAACTCTTCTCAGCATTCTCTTAAAAATTGTTTCTATTCATGTTTTTTAGTGTCCTGACCACCCAAAAGCAGTCCAGCTGGCTTCTCTGGCTGCATCCTGCATAGTGATGGTATGAACAGCTTGCTGCTGATACCATCTATACTGTTTAATGTGCAATCCTGGCATGAAGAGTCAAAAGGCTAAATCCACTAGAAATGGTTCAGATGACTTATATTCAGCTTTAGGGTACATCTATACTTACCTCCGGGTCCGGCAGTAAGCAGTCGATCTTCTGGGATCGATCCCGGAAGTGCTCGCCGTCGACACCGGTACTCCTGCTCCGCGAGAGGAGTACGCGGAGTCGACGGGGGAGCTTGCCTGCCGCGTGTGGACCTGCGGTAGGTTCGAACTAAGATAGTTCGACTTCAGCTACGTGAACAACGTAGCTGAAGTTGCATATCTTAGTTCGAAGTGGGGGGTTAGTGTGGACCAGCCCTTAGTCTGCATTATAGCTGGGAGATTACTAACCGTTTCATCATGAAATTCATTGAAGGACAAGAGCAGAAATGTCTTCACGTTGTTGATCTGTTAAATCATTAGAGAGGCAGCTAAATAGATACATACTCCTCTGCTAAATCATTATGAATGCATCCCTTACAAAATGAGCTACTCAGTTTCTTGAGAATTTTTCTTCTTCTCTTCCCAAAATAAGTGGGGTAAAATTGTGTGTCCTGGTTTTCTCCTCTTACTTCTGATTCTGATCAGTCAAGTTACTGAGCTTCTGGTGCTTTTTCCAGAAAATGAAGAAAATAAATGTCCAAAAATCTAACTTAAGAGTTTAAAATACTAAAAGAAGCCTCTTTCTTGTGAACTGAAGGTCAGACCTTTCATACTTGGATTCTATATCTGCTCTTATTCTGTCTGAAAAGTCGCTGAATTGGGGATGGTACAAGCAGATGAGAATCGGACATTTTTTGCATGGAAAAGGTTGTTCTTCTGAACTTGCACATTGATCAGTCCTGAGGTTTCTTCCCTGAGAGGGAAATAAATTGTGTTTATAGTTACATAAATTACCTTTTAGTCTTACTATTCATACTGTCTTCTTTAGACATGCTAGCTAGTGGTGGTACAATGTTCTGTATAAGCTACAGAACATTGTATGTAAGCATAATTATGTATACTGGCCCTTTAAGGGTACTTTAAAAATACTTACACTGTTCAATGGAATATATGTCTGAATAGTTTTTTTTTTTTTTTTTTAAAGTGTAAGCTTTGACCGGGGACAAAAAAATAGCACTCAAGTAGCATTTGTAGCCCACCCAGAACAAAGAAAATTTAGAGGGAAAATTGATTGGAAATTATCAAGCTGTCACTGTCATCTGTGAATGGAAATAGCACAGAATTTGCCTCTGCAATACTAGATGTACGAGAGCACACATTTTGATAGGAAATTCCCCATGTTAGGTAAACAATGATTGACTGCAGTGATTTTAAATATCCAAGGAAACCCTGCCTTCTAACTTGAAGGAGAGGCCTCTTCATCTTCAGTTTGTATTTGTACACAAATTTATTTTCTCATATATGATTATTAATAATAATATTTATTATTAAAACTGAAAATTTCAAATATCTTTCTGATGTGACAGCTTCCATCTTGGCCAACATATTTGGATTCATTCTGGGACTTGCAAAACTAAACACTTGAGTTTGTACAACTTGAGTTGTAGAGCTAAGCTCTGTAACGCTGACAGATTCATATCCTGTATAGATTGGGTTACACAACACACATTGACCGATGGGCTGCTGCTTTATCCTTTAAAAAAAAAAAAATTAAACTATTTATGCTGTTGTTTTACTTTTTGCATTTCCCTCGACTTGGATAATGAAAATAGACTTGTCAATTGCATTTTTAGAAACAGTTTTTAGTCAGTATCCCTTTTCATATTGTCAGTTAGTTGCTGTTAGGGGCAGCTGGAGGTTCTCAATACCTTTCTAAAGGAATTCACCACCTTATAGAATTGATGACCTAATGTTCCAAGCACTTCAGGGGAATGCTTATTTAAAAAACAAAACAAATACACACATTCCTAGTTACAATAGGAATTTAAAATAAGTAATTGGAGAATTTCTGTTGGTTTTGTGTTTTGTTAGAAGCCTATTCTTAAAAATCCTAAATTTTAGGCTAAATTTGACCTGACCGCAAAGTACAGTTTGTTAGAAAGGAAACAAAAGGATTTCAGTTACTATGTTCTAGGTTGCCAGGTGTCCGGTTTTTTACCAGAAAGCCCGGTCGAAAAGGGACCCTGGCGGCTGCAGTCAGCATAGCTGACGGGGCTGTTAAGTCTGGTTGGCGGCACAGGCAAGCTCCTTACATGGCTCCATGCAACTCCTGGGAAGCTGTCAGCATCTCCCTCTGGCTCCTAGACAAAGGGACGGCCAGGGGGCTGCTGCATGCTTCCCCTGCCCACAGCACCAGTTCAGCTGCTCCCATTGGCCAGGAACCACGGCCAGTGGGAGCTGAGGGGGCAGTGCCTGCAGGTGCAGGCAGCGCACAGAGCCATGTAGTTGTGCCTCTGCTTAGGAGCCGGAGGGAGATGCTGGCAGCTTCCTGGGAGCCACCTAAAGTGTCGCCTGGAGCCCACACCCCCTCCTCCACCCCAAACCCCTGCCTCAGCCCAGATCCCCCGCCTGCACTGTGAAACCCTCACTTCTGGCCCCAGCCCAGAGCCCGTATCCCCTCCCAACCCCCTGCCTCAGCCCAGAGTCTCCTCCCACACCTCAACCCCCTGCCCTATCCTGGAGCCCTCTCCTGCACCCCAAACCTTTCATCCCCAGCCCAGAGCCCGCACACCTAGCTGGAGCCCTCACCCCCTCCAAAACCTTTCCCCCAGCCCAGAGCCCTTTCCTGCACCCCAAACCCCTCATCCCCGGCCTGGAGCCCTCTCCTGCACCTCGAACCCCTCATCTCCAGCCCCACACCAGAGCTCGTACTCGCTGCCCTCAACACCTCCCCTCCCTCCAACCTCCTGCCCCAGCCCGGTGAAAATGAGCGGGTGAGTGAGGGTGGGGGAGAGCGAGCGACAGAGGGAGGGGGATGGAGTGAGCAGGGGCATGGCCTCAGAAAAGGGGCAAGGCAAACCAAGGGTGTTCAGTTTTCTGCAAATAGAAAGTTGGCAACCCTATTATGTTCTGTTACTCTATCTTTTCCTTGATGATCTATTACTATATTCTCTAAAATGCAATTATAGTATCATTTCTACAAAATGGTACAGAAATGTGTAAAGTAGGGCTGTCGATTAATCGCAGTTAACTCATGCGATTAACTCAAAAAAAAATTAATCATGGTTTGAATCGCACTGTTAAACAATAGCATACCAATTGAAATGTATAAAATATATTGGATTTTTTTCTGCACTTTAATATATATTGTATTCTGTGTTGTAACTGAAATCAAAGTGTATATTTTTTATTATAAATATTTGCACTGTAAAAATGATAAACAAAAGAAATTGTATTTTTCAGTTCACATCATACAAGTACTGTAGTGCAGTCTGTCATGAAAACGCAACTTACAAATGTAAATTTTTTTGTTACATAACTGCATTCAAAAACAAAACAATGTAAAACTTCAGCGCCTACAAGTCCACTCGGTACTACTTCTTTTTCAGCCAATTACTAAGAGACAAACAAGTTTGTTTACATTTTCAGGAGATAGTGCTGCCCTCTTCTTATTTACAATGTCACCAGAAAGTGAGAACAGGCATTTTCTTGGCACTTTTGTAGCCAGCATTGCAAGGTATTTACGTGCCAGATATGGTAAACAGAAGTCTTAAAAGAGCAACACTCTGATGCAGAAACTACAGAAAAAAGAAAAACAACCTTCTGCTGCTGGCATCTGACTCATATAATGAAAATGAACATGCATCGGTCTGTATGGCTTTGGATTGTTATCAAGCAGAACACATCGTCAGCATGGACCCATGTCCCCTGGAATTGTGGTTGAAGCATGAAGGGATATATGAATATTTAGTGCATCTGGCACGAAAATATCTTGCGATGCCGGCTACAACAGTGCCATGCGAACGCCTGTTCTCACTTTCAGGTGACATTGTAAACGAGAAGCAGGCAGCATTATCTACTGCAAATGTAAGCAAACTTGTTCTTCTGAGCAATTGGCTGAACAACAAGTAGGACTGAGTGGACTTGCAGCCTCTAAAATTTGACATTGTTTTATTTTTGAATGCAGTTTTTTGTACATAATTCTACATTTGTAAATTCAGTTTTCATGATAAAGCGATTGCACTACAGTACTTGTATTAGGTGAATTGAAAAATACTTTTTTTACAGTGCAAATATTTGTAATAAAAAAATAAATATAAAATGAGCACTGTACACTTTGTAACTGAAATCAATATATTTGAAAATGTAGAAAACATCCAAAAATATTTAAATACACCGCATTCTATTAATGTTTAACAGTGTGATTGATTGCGTGATTAATAGTGATTTGTTTTAATTGGACAATTAATCGCAATAAATTTTTTTAATTGTTGGACAGCCCTACTGTAAATTAATATAATTTATTGTTTTCATGGAGCAAACACTGCATTTTGTTAGGAGAGTTTTCAGATATTTCTGTGGAAAACCTTAAGTTGCATACATCTTAAAGTCACAGATTTGAGAAAACTGGAGTTACTAAATTGTGATGTGGCAGGCACACAACATTGGTGGCACATGTGGTAGAGGTGCTGATTAACTCAGCTATGTAGAAGTTGAGTGCAGATGAATATTATGGGGTAAAGTCAGACTTTCTGATTTTTTCAAAATACTATCAGCGTAAATAACTTTTTGATTAAAAGCATTGAACAGTGGCATCTTAAAATTAAATCCTTGGGGATAACAATAGTAATTTTATATAAAGCAGATTATTAAAAAAATTATACTTAATGCAAGTACTGATTTTCACTTGAGGATTAGTACCATATGAGAATTCCACTCAGCAGTCTTCACCAAGTTGCACTTAGTGGAAACTGAGAGTTCCAGATGAAATGATCTAAGCATGTGTATATGGAATTCTGATTTCAGGCCAGACATCTGGTGAGAAACTCAAGTAATTTTATCCAAACTTCGTGTTTGTTAAATAAAAACAAAGATGGTAGTCAATAGCTTTTTCTCCCCCCTTTGACATTGGTATGACTTTACTAACAAAACAAGAAATGCAGTGTTTGTTTTGATATAGAGGACTTTGAGTACAATACTTTTTCTGATCAAACTTCATGCCTTTTTAAAAGGATACTACTTAAATATAGTTGTACTTTTTTTTTTTGCTAACCATTGTTTGTACATTTTTTTGGTCACATTCAATTAAGCAAACATTTTCTGTCTTTAAATCACTATTACCAGTAATGTTGGCAGGCACACAAAAGGGGGGGGAAGTGGATGGGAGAACAGGAATAGTAATGTTGATTTTAATTTTCTCTTGCAGAACAAGTAGAAGGAGAACAAAACATTGGTTTCTTTGGATTTCACAAATATTAGTTTACTTTATTGTTACACATTGACTTAGAAGTGAATTTTAAGTTTACATTACACAAATTGGATTTATTATAATACAGAGGATTTCTTTCTGTCTCACTTTAATCTCTACTCTCCCCTCTGCTGCACCCTTCCTCCCCTCTCCCCTGCCCCAAAAATCAGAACACAATTTTAAGGTGGGTAAAATACTGGGCCTGAAGTACAGTATTTAAGTACCGTGTATATCAGTGGAATTCAATCTTGAATAGATTAATTTATAAGCTTTTCTGTGGTGCTCGGCACTATAGTATCTGAGTACATCACAAATGAATGTTAATGGATTTATGCACACAACACTCTTATGAGGTAGAGAAATAATTCTCTATTTTACAGATGAAACAGCTAAGGCGCCGAGAGATTAAATGACTTGCCCAAGGTTACACAAGAAGTTTGTGGAAGAACCAGCAATAGAACCTGAGTCCTAGTCATGTTATTCCTTCCCACAGTGTCATCCTTAATCTTTTCTTGAAGAGTCAAGAGTCATTTCTTCAAGAGATGAAGTTACGGAGAGCCACAGCATTAATCACAATATGATATCTAGGTATTACTTTGCTATTGGCAGTGTGATGTTACATTATTATGACATATTACTATCCTTGAGTGAAACATCACAGAGGAACAATAAAATTTTCTACATGTCATAATGTTCTTTTCTTATAAATAGACTACTGGAGTCCATTACTGGTTTGGGCTGAGGTTTTGGTACCTGATGCTCATTTTAATGCTTAGCACTAGCTGGAATTCTCCAGAAAAACTCTTTGAACTTGAGAGTTCAAAATGTAAAGGATAAAAGACACCAAAGTAATATACTTTAGACAGTTTTTATGAAGGTGAGATCCTTGAAAATGGTGACTGTCCCATTTATGGAAAAAAAAATGTACGGGTAAGGGGGAAAAATTCCCCTTTCTCGCTCAATAAGTCACCTTCCATTCTGGAAGGTATTTCTCCAAACTAGTAACCAGTAAAAACAAAGTTACCTAGATCCAGACAATGTGTAGCATGCTGCATCAGGCCTCTCTCTCAACATCCTAGCCATTTAAATGCATGATGTTGTGGTATATTAAAAGCTTTAATTTTTTTAAAAAGCATTTACCATATGTTTTTTCCTTTTGGTTTTTTCCACCTTTTTTCCTTCAGTTTTTTTCTGAATTTCAACTTGAAGTGTCCATTTAATTTTTGTTTCTATCCTCATCACTTCCCTATTTTTCTATGTGATTGTTTCCCCTTAAGTCTGTTGTTATTGTCTCTTCCCTACTATCTTTTTATTTTAGTTTTCTTTCAGCAATTTCAGTTTTTATTAGCCTTTTTACAGTACACATACCATGGTGATGGGAGCAGTATAAAATCCTGAACAGAATGTTTTATTTCCAGAATGTTGAGCCTCTTGTCTGTTCTGCTAAATTCTTCCTGCTCACATGCTCTAGTTTTGTCCACAGTAGATAAGGACCGTTCTTGCTTAAACATCTCCTTAAAATTGGGTTCAGTCCAATGGGCTTCAGATATGTGAAAGATATATACACAACTCTGTCTGAAGTGACTGTACAACTTCTCATTTTACTTATTTATAAAACAGAACTTGACAGCTTTCTAGGGTAGGAATATGAGGCCTTCGTCAATTCTAAGGGCTGTCAAGTGCATGGAAACATAAATTGGAGTCTGTAAAGGTATAAAGGTGAGATTGAACTCATGTCCTGGCACTCCCAGCTCAGTACACTTTCCCAGGGCTACAAGGTATTTGGATGGGAAGGCTTTGTCTCTCTTGTGTGGCTGCAGAACATGGCTTATTTTTCTGATGCAGTGGAACAGGCAGCCTTACTGAGTCAAAATACAGAATGGCCTGCAAAATTTGATACGCTTCAGAGGTCTAAACCTCAGCTACCATTGTGCTGCTACTTCTTCATGGAGTGACTAAACCCTGCTTCTTCCAGTCATTCATTCGTCACCACCTAGGGGCAGGTCAGGGGTAAACAGATTAGATTAGCAGGCTTAGTTCTTGGGAGGGAGGAGCAGCCTCGGAATAACTGCTTGGCTGTGTGCAGGCAGAGCAGGGGAAATCACAGAAAGGGAGCTTCTCTTTAAAATAAATATATAAAACAAAACAAAAATAATGTGCAACTGCGTGGAAACTCCTGGTACTTTGAGATATGAGTCCAGGTGTTCCTTTTTGTGTTTTAAATCTCAGTTGGATTCCTTTTTCTTAGGAGCTATATCTTTAGGGTGACCAGATGATACAGGGGAACCCTGCGATAACGCGCCCCGCGATAACGCAAATTCGGTTATAACACGGGGCAAGTCTGGCCCCGGCGGCTGCAGCAGGCGTGGGGCGTTTGGGATCCATGCCCCAGCGGCTGCAGCAGGAGTGACTCTCCCTGCAGCTCCGGCGGGCCCCTGGGGTTCTCACCTCTGTCCGCGGCAGGGCCGGCTCCAGCCCACCCCGGTGGCTGCGGCGGGCGGTCTGGCCGAGAGAGCGGAGCTGCCATGGTCTGGCCGGGAGAGTGGGGTGGGGCTGCGGGGCTGCTGCGCTCCGGCCAGCGGTCCGGCCGGGAGAGTGGGGCTGCTGCGGTCCGGCCGGGGCTGCCGCGCTCCGGACAGCGGTCCGGCCGGCGTCGCGGGGCTGCGGGCCTGCCGCAGTCCGGCTGGGAGAGTGGGGCTGCCGTGCTCTGGCTGGTGTCGCGGGGCTGCCACGCTTCAGCCAGCGCTCTGGCCAGGGGAGCGGGGCCCCCGAAGACGACCGCCACCGGGGCGAATCAGCCTAAAGCCAGCCCTGCTGGCCGCCCCCCCCCTTCTCTCTCTCCCCGGGTGCACATTCTGCTGCAAACTGAACACAAGTACAGTGGAACCCCACTATAACGCGACCCTGCATTTACCACAATTGAATTTTTTGGACCCCAATGATCGCGTTATAGCGGGGTTCCACTGTAACTTCAAAATATCGGGACTGCCTCATGGGGAGCGCCTTTTCAATTGTTACACTCACCGCATCAGGGTCTTCGGTGGCACTCCGGCGGTGGGGTCCTTCAGTCACCCACGGTCTTCAGCGGCATTTTGGCGGCGAGTAATAAATCTTGCCGCCAAAGAAAGAAGTACCCACCGCCGAAATGCCACCGAAGACCGTCAGCGACTGAAGGACTGGCTGCTGAAATGCCGCCGAAGACTGTCAGCAACTGAAGGACGTGCCACCGAAGACACGGACGTGCCGGGTGAGTGTAATGATTGAAATGGCGCTCTACCTGCCTCTCACCACCGCCTAAGCAAATAAATAAATAAAAATGGGCCACCGCGCTGGAATCAAAATATCGGGACAAATGGCGTCCCGACCGTACTTCGGTTGGGACACGGGACAAACTGCTCAATATCAGGACGTCTGGTCACGCTATATATCTTATGGACTTGCTTCATATAAATTTAGCCTTGAGAAGTGAGAGCCATGATTATGGATGCCATAACACTGTAACAAATCTACTGACTCAAACACACGTTTTAACGAGCTTACAGTCAATGAAATTTTGAGATGCTTCCACACCATCTGTTGGGATTAGAATCTCTCAGGATTGTGGATACTGTTGGCAGAGTACCAAGAAAAAAGAATCTCTTTTATCAGTATTGTCTATTCAGCTACCATCAAAGGGCCCTCTGAATTATCACTGGAGTCCTGAAGAAGAGGAAGTATCAGGCCTGCAGAATTATTGGCCATTAGTTTGAAAGTGCTCTTAGGGATGAGGAGTTTAGAGAAGAGGGGCAGAAGGTGCTTGTGCTTTACAAGAGAGTTGCGGCTCTCTCCTGGCTTGAGTTATGAGAATTGATTCCTGTTAAAAGTCTCTCCCTCCAAATCAGGAAGAATATTGAGGATTTGGACCCCAGGCTTGTCTGTAGAAGAAGCCAGGCACTTAAATTTAAGAAATATCTGAAAAGAGGACATTTCTACAACCACAAGATGGTTTAGGACCAGGGCCCTCACAAAGAACAGTAGGCCAATTAAATACAAAAAAAGCTGTCCAGAGAAGCTTGTCAGGTCTGGCCACAGTGGCGGTGGGGGCGAGTATCCTTAATTTGTCGTTTTTCTTCCCATGGCAAGGAGTTTTCCCACATAGTTTGTGGTAACCTGCTGAAAAGTTAAGTCGACAGCAGGAATTGCAGGAGGCTCTGTTGCTCAGCAAACCACAGGAGGAGTATTTGCCACACAGATAGCTGTACTGGAGTAGGATAAGAGAGGGAGAGCTACAGTAGAATCTGAGTTCTTCGAGTGCTTGTTTATGTCTATTCCACAGTAGGTGTGCGTGCTCACCACGTGCCCCGGTGCCAGAAGTTTTTCCCTTAGCAGTACCCATAGGGGGAGCGCTGCTGTGACCCCCTGGAGTGGCACCTCTATAGTGCTATAAGGGGAGCCGCGCGCTCCCCCCACCCTCAGTTCCTTCTTGCCGCCAGTGATGGTGCATTGGAACTACCTGCTCCAGCTTTGCTGCAGCTCGTCCCAGAACTCGTTTCGTCGTTAGTAGTACCTGTTTGTGTTAGTTCAATAAAAGTTCCAGTTTAGTTAGGATTTAAATCATGCGAGTCTCGCAGGCGTTCAATGCCCAGAAGTGACCCACACACCGACTGTCTCCGCTGCCTGGGCGAATCTCACATCTGCGACCGCTGTAAGATCTGCAGGTCCTTTAAACCCAGGACAAAAAAGAGAGACATTGGACTTCAGGCTCTTCTCATGGAGTCGGCACTGGCTCCAACCCCAGTAGGCCGAGCGGAATTGGCACCGGGTACTTCGTCTTTGGTGCGCGGCAATCTCCCGGCACCTTCCGGTGACCGGCACCACTCCCCGTCGAAGAAGCAGAGAAAGGTTCCGTCTTCTCAGAAGCGTCGAGAGAAAACAGGGTGAGGCTGGACCCGTGTCAGGCAGCCCCAGTTCCCCCCTGGGCTCTAGAGCTCCGACTCAGGTCGAGCAGAGCAGTCCGGTTGCATAGACTCAGGCCTCTCCGGATGTCCAGATGCCTTTGATGCTGGAGGCCCTGCAGGCAGCCAAGGACATTATGACTCTGCAGGTGCCCAGGGCACCACTGGCCCCCGTTCTAGAGGCAAGCCACCGCTGGGCTCTCGACAGTCGACGCCGACCCGACACAGATCCCAGTCAGGGGATCGCTCGCCGCTCAGTGTCCTGTCAGGACACAGTTTCCAGCCTCCGCTTTTGTCACCCATCAGGTTGTCTGGTCGGGTGCCGTCAGAGCGGAGCTCCAGGCACCGCTCCACACCAAGTAGAGAGTATCAGCGGGACAGGCACAGATGCCTTAGACACTCCCATTCTCAGCGGAGCTACCGAAGCTACTCCTGACATGGAAACAGTCGCCAGTCACGCTCCAGCTCTCTCGCCTCGAGGCACCGTGCCCATGACTCCTGGCAGGGATTGCCAGCTCCGCGTCACCGCGGATCCAGGCATCGCAGCATCTCGAGGAGCAGCAGCTTGAGGCAGCACCGTTCCTCGACGTCGGAGTCCTGGTCCCGTGGCAGACGTCGTTCTTGGTACCACCACTTGTACCGCTCCAACAGTACCGATAGGTCATTGGTAACCCTGATCTCGACCCACACGCGGCCCCCTACGACCGAGCCAGGCCAACCCGACCAGCTGGTGCCGCTGGTGCCGCAGCAGAGTCAATGGCAAGGGCCCCCATGGCAAGGCCAGTGGTGCCAGTGGACCCCTTGGCCCCCCGTGCACGCCCAGCCAGGCCCTTGGTCGATAGCAGGGGCATCGGAGGCTCCATCAGCCACGCTATCCGGACCTCCGAGGGATAGATCGGCGGGTCATGGTTCATTGGCACCACATGAGGAGTCCGACCAAGGGGCGGATCCCGTGGCACCGGTCGACGTGCAGAGCCCCGTACCGGCCCCTTCTCCCACACCGGATGATAAGATTGCAGCCCCACATCCCTCCACACTCCAAGAGGACTTCAGGGCTCATCAGGAGCTACTGAAGCAAATAGTGTCCAGGCTCCAACTCCAAGCTGAGGAGATGGAGGGACCCTCGGACTCGCTGTTCAATGTGCTCTCGTCCTCGGTACCGGGCAGAGTGGCCCTCCCGCTGCACAGAGGGGTGGCTAACATCTCCAGTGCCCTCTGGCGAATGCCGGCCTCCTTTGCGTCGATATCGAAAAAGGCAGAGCGCAAATATTTCATGCCCACCTCTATACCCACCCGGCCCGCCACTCCCTGGTAGTGGAGTCCATCAATCATAGAAAAAGACCGGATCAACCAGGACCCACACCTAAAAATAAAGACTCTAAAAGACTGGACTCGTTTGGCAGGAAGCTTTATTAGTCAGCCAGCTTCCAGCTCCGGGTGGCCAAACACCAGGCCCTCCTCAGTCGCTATGAGTTTAACTTGTGGGGGTCGCTGCCAAAATTTGAGCCCTTCCTTCCGGAGCGCGAAAGGAAGAATTTTAAGGCGCTGGTGGAGGAGGGCACCACCGCCGCCGCAAAGGCTGCTCTGCAGGCGGCGTTGGCTGCAGCTGACATGGCTGCTCAGTTCGTGGCCTCGGCCGTTTCTATGCAAAGGGCATCGTGGCTTCTGCTGTCAGGGCTCTCCGCAGAGGCACAATCTGTGATGCAGGATCTTCCCTTTGATGGCAAGGACCTGTTCGCAGAACAGATGTGTGGCTCCATGGCATGAAGGACTCACGTACTACCCTTCAAACCCTAGGGCTCTACGTTCCGCCCAAGGGAAAACCTAAGCCGCAAACCTCTATCCCGGCACCCCAGCTGAGATATGAACCCGCCTACAAGAGGTCCAAAACCCAAAAGAGGCGACTTTAGAGGCAGTCTCACTCTGCCTCACAGCCTGGGCCCTCCAGGGGCAAGCAGCAGGGCAAGAGGTGGTTTTGACTGATTGCAGGAGGGTACCCGGGTGGCCCCTGAGAGGACCCTCCTACCCATAAAGTTTGCCTTCAGCAACTGCTTGTCTGCATTCCTTGTGGAATGGTCCCGAATAACGTCGGACCAATGGGTCCTCAACACCATTTCCCAGGGTTACACACTACAATTTGTCTCATCCCCATCCTCCCACCCCCCTCCCTTGGACAGCAGGGGGGACCCATCGCATCTACCCCTGCTACAGCAGGAAGTGGGTTGGCTCCTCAGCTTGGGAGCTGTGGAAAAGGTTCCGGGGGAAAGGGTTTTACTCCTGTTACTTCCTGATCCCCAAGGCAAAAGGGGGGCTCAGGCCCATCCTAGATTTGCGAGACCTCAATCGGTTCATGGTGAAATGCCGGTTCCGCATGGTCTCTCTGTCATGTATCATACCCTCTCTGGACCCTGGCAATTGGTATTCGGCCCCGGACCTTCAGGACGCATACTTCCGTGTCCATATATTTGGGGCACAGACACTTCCTTTGTTTCCTAGTGGGACAGGACCACTACCAATTTACGGTCCTCCCATTTGGCCTGTCCACCGTACCCAGGGTGTTCACAAAGTGTATGGCAGTAGTAGCGGCCTACCTCAGACACCGAGGGGTACAGATATTTCCCTACCTCGACGACTGGCTACTCTAGAGCAGCTCGCGGCCCCAGGTACAGAACCACGTGGACATGCTCTTGGCTACGTGTGCCAACCTAGGCCTCTTAGTGAATGAGACCAAGTCAACATTGGTTCCAGTGCAGCACATAGAATTCAGAGGCACGCTCCTGGATGCCTCCAAGGCCACAGCTTCCCTCTCCCTGGGCAGGTTTCAGACTCTGAAGGGGCTTATAGCCTCGGTCACAGAGTTCCCCGCCACCACTGCCAGGGCATGCTTGCGGCTCCTAGGCCACATGGCGGCGGGCACGTATGTGGTCCGCCACGCCAGACTTCGGATGAGGCCCCTCCAACTCTGGCTGGCCTCAGAGTTCTCCCAGGCCCGGGACAAACTGGACAAGGTCCTATCGGTTCCAGCGCCGGTGCTCGCCACGCTATAATGGTGGTCCTGCCTGGCCAATATGCTCCAGGGAATTCCCTTCTGGGACCCGACCCCATCACTAGACCTAGTGTCCGACACATCTGACTTGGGCTTGGGGGCCCACATAGGGAACTCACAGACCCAAGGAATGTGGTCAGCTGTGGAGCTGTCCCTTCACATAAACATCAGGGAACTCAGGGCGATACACTTAGCCTGTGCGGCATTCAGCTCACAGCTACGCGGCAAGGTGGTCAGAGTTCTCACGGACCGCCGCAATGTTTTACATCAACAGGCAAGGTGGGACGAGGTCCTCTGCCGGGAAGCCCTCAGCCTCTGGGAGTTCTGTATAGCCCACGACATCTCCCTGAAGACTTTCCACCTGCCAGGCGTCAACAACACACGGGCCGATTGCTTGAGCAAGGTTTTCTCCTCCAAACACGAATGGTCACTCCACTCGGAGGTCACTCAACAGCTCTTCCAAGCGTGGGGCACTCCCCAAGTAGACCTGTTTGTGACCCGACAGAACCGCCATTGCCCCAGCTTCTGTTCCAGAGGGGGGTGGTGGAGAGGAACACAATCTCAGATGCCTTCCTTCTGTCATGGTTGGGTCAACTCCTTTATGCCTTTCCCCTGTTTCCTCTCATCGGCAAGGTCCTGGAGAAAGCAAAAACGGACAAGACACACGTCCTCCTGATCACCCCAGCCTGGTCCCAGCAACATTGGTACGGGACCCTCCTGGGCTTGCTGGTGGACCCTCCACAGCCGTTGCCGCTCTGCCTGGACCTACTCTCCCAGGACCAGGGCCACCTTCTCCAACCTGGCCACTCTCCATTTGACAGCGTGGCTGCTCAATGGCTAGATGCGGAGGAGGCAAAGTGTTCCGAAGGGGTCAGGCGTGTCCTCCTAGAAAGTAGGAAGCCATCCACGTGCCAAGCCTACCTAGCGAAGTGGTCCCGGTTCTCCAGGTGGGCGGGCGAGCAGGGTACTTCCCCAATGGCTGCCCCGCTCCCACTTATCCTTGAGTACGTCCTTCACCTTAGAACTCAGGGCCTGGCACCTTCCTCCGTCAGGGTGCACCTGGCGGCTATTTTGGCATTCCACCCACTGGTCCAGGGCTGCTTGGTTTTCTCCCGCGCCATGACCGGGCGTTTCCTCAAAGGACTTGACCGGTCCTTTCCTTATGCTAGAACCCCGGTTCCTCAGTGGGATCTAGACGTGGTGTTATCCCATCTCATGGGGCCCCCGTTCAAACCCCTGCCCACATGCTCATGGTCTCACCTTTCATGGAAGATAGCCTTCCTCGTGGCTATCACATCAGCCCGGCAGGTCTCAGCGCTCAGGGCCCTGACCTGGGACCCCCCCCCCCCCTCAGTCTTTCACAAGGACAAAGTGCAGCTCCGCCCACACCCTGCATTCCTCCCTAAGGGGGTCTCCGCCTTTCACATGGGCCAGGTCATCTTCCTGCCTGTCCTCTGCCCCAAACCTCATGCCTCTAATGAGGAACGCAGCCTCCATACGCTCGATGTGCGAAGGGCGCTTGCATTCTATCTGGATCAGACTAAGCCGTTCCGCAGGTCCTCGGAACTCTTTGTTGCTTCAGCCAAGCGCATGAGGGGTCAACCAATCTCCGCGCAGAGGCTTTCCCGGTGGATTACATTGTGCATCCACACATGCTACGACCTAGCAGGGGTTCCCTCACCACCTATCGTGGGGGCGCACTCGACAAGGGCCCTGGCCTCATCTGCTGCCTTTGTGGCCCATGTCTTTATCCAGGACATCTGTAGAGCCATTACCTGGGCCTCAGTACACACGTTCACGTCGCACTATGCTATTGTCTCCCACTCCAGGGATGACACTAGTTTTGGTAGGGCTGTGCTTCAGGGAATCTGTGAACTCCAACCCACCTCCATCAGACATAGCTTGCAATCACCTACTGTGGAATACACATGAGCAAGCACTCGAAGAAGAAAGGACAGTTACCTGTTCCATAACTGGTGTTCTTCGAGATGTGTTGCTCGTGTCTATTCCACATCCCCCCCCTCCTTCCCCTCTGTTGGAGTTGGTCTGTCAAGAAGGCACTGAGGGTGGGGGGAGCGCTCCCCTTATAGCACACTATAGAGTTGCCACTCCAGGGGGTCACAGCAGCATTCACCCTATGGGTACTGCTAAGGGAAAAACTTCCAGCACTGGTGCATGTGACGAGCACGCACACCTACTGTGGAATAGACATGAGCAACGCATCTCGAAGAACGCCAGTTACGGAACAGGTAACTGTCCTTTACAAACACTTCAGGAATGGAGGTTGTTTGTAACTCTGAACTGTTCGTAACTCTGAATAAAATGTTATGGTTGTTCTTTGTTGTTTTTAAAGTTTACCACTAAACATTGACTTAATACAGCTTTGAAACTTTACTATGCAGAAGAAAAATGCTGCTTTCGCTTTACTTTTTAGCAGTTTACATTTAATACAGTACTGTGTTTGTGCTTTTTTTTTTTTTTTTTTTTGGTCTCTGTTGCTGCCTGATTGCATACTTCCAGTTCCAAATACAGGGAACCAAAAGTTCTCTCAAGATATTAGAAGCTTCTGCCACATACACAGACCACGACTGTAGTTTTGTGGTCTGAGAGTTTGGGGAATGGAAAGTGGTGGCACTGAGAGAGGGCTCTCACCGTGAGTCAACACACAGATTTTTGCAGTTGCAGGGTCCCAGAGTGCCCCCCCCTCCAATTTTCTGAAATAAGGATTTTAGTACAAAAAAGCAGGGGAGAGAAAAAAGGCTCTCTGCTGAGAGAGCAAGTTGCCAAAGGTGCTTTGAATGCAATGGAGGTAGTTTAACTGGGAACTTCAGCTGCTGCTAATCACTAAAGGGAACCTCATGTTTCAAAACTTCAGCCCAACCCAGCAGTGACCTCCAGAATGGTAGATGGTGTGGAAAAAATATTGCAACACATAGTTAGGACATTATGCTGTGATTAGCTTTTGGCTCACTGCTTTTTTCTTCCCCCTCTCTTTATTCCCCTTCATCTTGCCCAACATGACTATGTGATGGGCTGGAGAGAGATTTTCACAACTCTAGCCTGTTTGTTTAGCAATCTCTTCTTCTTTAGTCCTTCACTCTTGTGCGTGTGTTAGGAAATGCAAGGAGTGCTCTGTCTTGTGATCAGTATTCTGTTTTCCCTACTTGAGAACTTGTCAGTTATTTAAACACAGAATTAATATTTACACAGCAGTTGTTCCCAAACTGTGGTATGTAAGCTTGATGTTTCATCCATTCACTTTTCAACGGTTTTTTAAAAGGTGGTACATGAACCAACAAAGTTTTGGGAGCTGCCAGTTTAGAAAGTTGTGGGGGAGAGGTGTTGAGACTTTACTATGTACAGTATAACACAATCCAAATACTGTGTGTATTATGTGGCGCTCACATATTTTACTTTAAATGAGTAGTGATTGTCGATCTGTTTCAGCAGTAGTAACTCTCTTTAACTTTTTTTTTTTAAACTACACTGTTCTTTACAACAATGTAATTATGGAAGTACAGATGTAGCTTATGAGTTAAAATTAATTAATTGAAATAGGCCTTTAAAGAAATTTAACACCTGGTGTCAGACTTTTTTATTCCTAATTATCTCAATTTCAGAATAGTGCAGACTGTTCAGATTTCCTATACTATTAGACATAATTGAAATCTTGTGCAGAAACTACAATTTAAAGGACATTTTAAGTTTAATGGAATATTTTTCTTTCTGTTCTTTAATAATGTTTCTCCTTCAGTAAAGGTTGAAAATATTTTCCAGCTAATTCAATGAACAATTAGGGTCTTTCAAAATGACTGCTGTATCTTATTGTTATCAGTGGGAATGAGGACAAAGACTGTCCTTAGTAAAGATGGCCACGGTCTCAATTGACTTGCTCCTCAGTGTTCTGGTCCACCTCCTGAGAGAGACTGCCATCTCCCAGCAAAACTCAGAGTCACCCACCCTCACTCCTACTTAAAAAAAAAATCATAAACTTGAATGGCAAAGCCGTGGGTCATATTTAGTTCAGAATAAATTATTTTCTAAGGATGGATATTGTCCCAGTTGCCCCCAAAATAAGTAGTATAAACCCAGGAAAATTCAGAGGCATGGTTAAAGTTAAGTGTTGAAATATGGAAATACGCGCTTAGGACACCCAAATAATCTTAACTTTGTAGAGATTTGGAAACTTGTTGCACAGTAATTATGATAAATTAACACTTGAGTGTTCTCAAAGTATTGGGCAACTATGGGACATGATATAACACTAGAAAATACCTTTTATCAAGAAATCACTGACAAGCATCTGAAGATTAAAAAAATTATATACATTGTAATTAAAAGAACTGGGTGCTACTAAAGTGCCAGAAACATTCTAGATTTAACACTGAGTAACTATGGCAACTCCTTGAATATAGTCTATTTACTTTTGGAATGATGGATTCTACCTTGGCTGGGGAGAAGAGATCTGAACATAAGAACTGCCATACTGGGTCAGACCAAAGGTCCATCTAGCTCAGTATCCTGTCTTCCGACAGTGGCCGATGCCCAGTGCCCCAGAGGGGGAATGAACAGAACAGCTAATCATTAAGTGATCCATCTACTGACAAACAGAGGCTGGGGGGCGGGGAGGGAAAATGAAAAGCAAAAAGCAGGAGAGAATATAGATGAAACAATAATGAATGTGTAAGGTGTGGAATGAATGAGGAGGGACAGTGATTTATTGGAGAAGGAGGTAAGAGTGAATGAAAGGTTAGTCAGAATGAGGGAGGAGATAAAATGGGGGGAGGGGATATGGAAGTTGGGAGAGTGTTTTAAACTTATTGTTTTAAAACTTCAGCTCTCATTCATTTTGCACAGATTAAAAAGAATTAGTATGAATATTGTGTGTAAATCTCTCTGAAGGGAAATTTGTCGTTCTCCGGTATAAGACACTTGTATGGGTAAGTCCTTAGAACAGACTAAAAGACTTTGCCAAGCTGCTCAGGGTAAGGTTAAGGTACTCTGCTTTCCATCCATCTTAAAAATCAAAACCAGATATTTTGCATTTTTTTCCTATTGAAAGTCATCCACAAACTATCATGGAACTTCTTACTCTTATCCTTATTCAGGAAAATTTTGAACAAAAAGGACAGGTTACCTTAACAGGAATGGGGGACATATTAGGATGTTCACATTATCCTCAAATGTCAAACTACCCCAGTAGCTACTAGTGAGATTCTCCAAGGTTTTAGGTGTACACTGCCTGGCCCAGACTTGCGTATCTGGTTCACCCGTACGTTGATGAGTGCTAACTTCTTCCAAAGTACTCATTCTCCTTTCCCCGGGATGTGTCTGACACTGGTAGACCAGGTGCCAGCTCTTGCCAAGGTTGTAGGCGGCTGCTGAGTACTGACAAATTCATAGCTGGAAACGAGACTAGCTCACCTGTATGTCAGTATTGTTCAAGATAGGTGTTAGACTTGTAAGGATGTGTTTTAATATTTAGACTGTAAAAAGATTGTAAGTTGCTGCTTGGATTAATCTTAATTGTTACGTCTATATCCCATGCTATAAGGATCTGGGCAGCGAAGCTGGAGATCTGCAGCATGGAGTTGGAAAGCACTGCTTCGGCTCAGGAGATCGGTGGCACTCAACTGCCTTCTGGGGGATCTTGGCAGCTGGCTTGCCCTTGTAGTGAGACTTTGTCGCTTCCTGTGGCACATGTGGTGCCGGCAGCACTGGTAGAGGCCTCTGCTCTTTAGGCACCGGGAGAGCCTGGAAAGGTGTCAATCCCGCCACAAGTCTGGGTCCCCTACCACTCCTTAGTCGACGGTGGATCCTTTGGGGGGCTAAGGGCCCTGACTGGGGAGGCACATCCATGTGGCTCTGGTGTGGACGGGTGGCCTAAACTGGGTTCTTTCCCTGATACCGCATGGCCTTTCTTGGCCCATGGCAGGGAGCTATGTTTCTTGGTCTTCTTTTTGGGTACCAGCAATGGAGAGCGGTGCCAGGGGGAGCCCGTGCATGGGGTGCACTAGGCACTGAGGCCAAGGTACTAGGGGTAGAGTTCTCAAATGGATATTGCACTCTGTCTGGGTCCTGGATCAAAAGTTTTTACAGATATGACACTTGTCCTTCACATGTGATTCCCACAAGCACTTGAGGCAGCTGCTTTTGGGGTCACTAACAGGCATAAGCCAGTTGCAATCTGAGCAGGGCTTAAACCCTGGACACCGGGTCATGTCCCGCCTGGGGCGAAGTCCCCAATGGGACTCTAACCTCTTAATTACACTTAACAACTACTTAACACAAACTACTATAAACAAACTATTTTAACTTTAACAAACTACTATAAACAACCTACTATAAACAAACTATTCAGGCTCCAAGGCTTGAAGTCAGAAGAGACGAAACCGCTATCACTTGCTATCCAAGGAAAGGCTGAGCATTCCTGTTCATCCGTGTTTAGCCATGCTGTCAAGTATGGCACCACCAGGTTTGGGTGCAGAAGGCTGCTGTGGTTCTGGGACAGCAGATCTAGCTAGAGGGGCAGCTACCAAAAGCTCCAGCAGCGTGCCAAACCTGTGCTGGTGAGGCCATGCCGAAGCTATTAGGATAACCTTCATCCTGTCCTGTTTTATCTTCACGAGGCCTCTCTGAATCAATGGCACTGGCGGGAAGGCATACATCAGAACCCCTGACCACGGTATGAGAAACATTTGACAGGGACCCCTATCCATCCCCCGGATCTCCCGCCAGCACAGGTCGATGGCACCGCCGTGGCCTTTGCACTTGCCCTCACCAGAGTCCGGCGCTGACTCAGGCTGATACAGTTACCTGCACCGGACGGCAGAGATCACCAGGGTGGGTGGCAACCCCAGTGGGGACTGCCGGGACACTGGCCCTTCTGGACCCCCTGGGCCTACCACCAGTGGCAAGGGGCTCCCTCCAGGGTTAGCTACTCGGTGCACCGGTCCCCGCACCAACTCTCCTCTGTGCGGGAAACCACGTCATCCGGACTGCCTGCACCTTTGCTGAGCGAGACACCAGAGAAACCGGCACCGAGCCCGGTGCCACCCCAGGGTCAGCTGTCCGGGCTTCAGCTGGATGCCCCTCCTTCGGGGGAGGGGGACCAAGGGGTCAGCAGGAGGAAGCGGAGCAGTTGCTGACCTCCTCCTCGTCCCCAGATGAAGCGGTGGCAGGCACAGTGGTATCAGGACCTCCGCCAATAGACCACAGAGCCCACCAAGAGCTGCTGCGTAAGGTTGCTCATAACTTGGGTTTACAGGCCAAGGAGACGGTTCAACAGAAGGACCCCATGGTTGACATCCTGAGCCCAGAGGGTCCATCCAGAATAGCGCTTCCGCTTATTAAGACCATACAGTCGAACTATAAGACTATGTGGCAGACCCCGGTCTCCAGCGCTCCAACAGCCAAAGGTGTGGAACGCAAGTACTTCGCCCTGTCAAAGAGGTACGACTTCTTGTTTTGCCACCCAAACCCATGTTCCCTGGTAGTCTCGGCGATAAACGAGAGAGCGCCATGGGCAGCAGGCCCCAGCATCTAAGGCCAAGGAAGCGAAGTGCCTGAACCTGTTTGGCAGGAAGTTGTATTCCTCAGGGAGCCTCCAGTTGAGGATTGGTAACCAACAGGCCATCCTCAATAGGCATAATTTCAACTCCTGGGCGTCAGTGTGGAAGTTTAAGGACAGCCCCCCACAGGGTTCCCAATAGGAGTTTACGGTGCTGGTGGACGAAGGCAAGGCCGTAGCGAAGACACCTCTCCAGGTGTCCTTGGATTCGGTGGACCTGGCAGCCAGGACAGTTGCATCTGGCGTGGTCATGCGACGCTCGGCGTGGCTGCAGGAGTCAGGTCTGCCGCCTGAGGTCCAGAACTCACTTCAGGACCTCCCCTTTGAAAGGTCCGGGCTCTTTTCGGACCAGACGGACGCAAAGCTGCATAGCCTCAAGGACTCGAGGGCCACACTCAAGTCACTGGGTATGCACACCCCGGCAACCCAGAGAAAGCTCTTCACACTGCAGCCTCCTCCTCAGCATCGCTACCAACCTCATCCTAGGCAGGAGCCCTACCGCAGATGAAATGGGGATAACAGGAGGCGGCGTAATAATAATAATAACTCCAATAGGCCAGGCCAGAGCCAAGGCCAGCATAAGTCTCAGCCTGGCCCTAAACCAGGCTTTTGAAGGTGCGCTCAAGGACAGCATACTGGACCAATTGCTGGATCCATCCCCTTGCTTCCTGGACCACCCGTCCCACTTCTCCTGTGCGTGGTCCAGTATTATGTCAGACTGCTGGGTGTTACGCACGGTGTGAAGCGGTTACAGGCTGCAGTTCTCCTCCCTGCCTATCCCCAGTCCCCTTCCCCGTCCCTCTTCAGGGACCCTTCTCACGAGCACCTCCTGGAAAAAGAGGTTCACATGCTTCTAGAGGCGGGGGGCAGTAGAGTTGGTACCAAAGGACCGAAGAGGGAAAGGGTTCTACTTCCTCATTCCCAAGGCCAAAGGAGGCCTTCGACCCATTCTGGACCTGCGAGGGCTCAACAAGTTCCTGGTCAAGGCCCGGTTCCGCATGGTTTTTCTGGGCACCATCATCCCTTCCCTGGATCCGGGGGACTGGTACACGTCCCTCAACATGAAGGACGCGTACTTTCATATCACCATCCACTCGGTGCATCGCCGATTCCTGTGCTTCACTGTGAACCAAGAACATTACCAGTTCATGCTTCTCCTGTTTGGCCTAGCTGCGGCCCCACGGGTGTTCACAACATGCATGGCGGTAGTGGCAGCCTTCTTACGGAGGCAGAGGGTTCGAGTTTACCCATACCTCGAAGACTGGCTCCTTGCGGGCCAGTCCAAAGAGGAGGTTCGGTCCCACGTGCAAGTGGCCCTGAGACTATTCCGCATGCTGGGGCCCCTGGTCAACATCCCCAAGTCCACCCTCATTCCAACGCAGAGAGTGGAATTCATAGGGGCGGTCCTAGATGTGGTACAGGCAAAGGCGAGCCTCCCAGTATCATGATTCCTGGCCATCCAGCAAGCAGTGAACTCCCTGTGCCAGTTTCCCACTACGCCCCAGATGCTGCCTGAGGCTGCTGGGCCACATGGCAGCATGCACACATATGGTCAAGCATGCCAGACTGAAACTCAGGACACTGCAGGCTTGGCTCACCCGTGTATACCGCCCAGGCAGGGGCCCCCTGGACTTGGTAGTGACAGCCCCAGGGGACGTGTTAGACTCCCTACAGGGGTGGCTGTCCCAGACCGTGGTTTGCGAAGGAATCCCCTTTGCTGCACAACAGCCGGACCTGATGCTTGTGATGGACGCGTCAGACTTCAGATGGGGTGCTCACCTAGGAGACCTCAGGACTCAGGTCTTGTGGTCCGGAGCGGAGCTCAGGGCGGTTCGTTTAGCCTTCCAGACCTTTCACACCACTTTGAGTGGTCACAGCGTGACAGTTCTGACAGACAACACAACTGCCATGTTTTACATAAACAAGCAGGGCAGAGCCTGCTCCTCGCCACTCTGCCACGAGGCTCTCCGCCTCTGGAACTTTTGCATAGCCCACGCCATTCACCTTGAGGCATCACATCTCCCGGGGGTGCAGAACGAACTGGCGGACCACCGCATGCACAAGTGGATGCTCAGAGTGGACGTCGTGTATTTGCTCTTCTGCAAGTGGGGGTTTCCCTGGGTAGACCTGTTTGCCGCCAGGGGCAACGCCCAGTGCCCGCAGTTCTGCTCATTCCAGCCTGGGCTCAATAGCAGACGCGTTCGCGATCCCATGGGGAGGGGAATTGAAATATGCCCCCCCCCCCGCTTCCTCTGGTGCACAAGGTCCTGCTCAAGGTGCACAGGGATGGAGCAGCGGTTATCCTCGTCGCCCCGGCCTGGCCCCGGCAGCACTGGTTCACCACACTCCTGGAGCTGTCGGTGGAAGTCCCTACACGGGGACCTCATCACGCGGGACAGAGGGTGGCTCCTCCACCCCAACCTGCAATCACTGCATCTGACGGCGTAGAAGCTCTGTGGCTGAATGCTTTGGAGAGCCAGTGCTCCCTCCCTGTGCAGCAGGTTCTACTTGGTAGTAGGAAGCCCTCCACCAGGGTGACTGACTTGGCCAAGTGGAAGAGGTTCTCATGCTGGTGTGTGCCCCAACAGGTTCAGCCACGCCTGGCTCCAGTGCCTACCATTCTAGAGTACCTACTGCACCTCAAGCAGCAGGGGCTGGCCCCGTCCTCAATCAGGGTGCATCTGGCGGCCATCTCTGCCTTCCACCTGGGGCTTTCAGGGGGCTCGGTGTTCTCCCAATCAACGGTGGGGCAGTTCCTTAAAGGACTGGAGAGGGTGTTTCCTTACTCATGCCTCAGAGTCCCTCCATGGAATCTCAACTTAATCCTTTCTAAGCTCATGGGGCCCCCGTTCGAGCCACTTGCCACCTGCTCCCTCCTCCACCTTTCCTGGAAGGTGGCATTCCTGGTAGCCATTACCTCAGCCAGAAGGGTATCTGAGCTGAGGGCACTCGGAGCCGCCATATACAGTGTTTCATAAAGACAAGGTGCAGCTCTGCCCACACCCCAAGTTCCTCCCAATTCCATCTGGGCCCGGACATTTCTCTGCTGGTGTTTTTTCCCAAACCCCATGCGGACCCAAGTCACCGCAGCCTGCACACCGGGATGTCCGTCGAGCGTTGGCATTCTACTTGGAGCGCACCAAGCCCTTTCGTAAATCCATGCAGCTGTTTGTGGCCATGGTGGAAAGGATGAGAGGCCTCCCAGTGTTGGCGCAGCGGATCTCCTCCTGGATTACAGACTGCATTCAGGCGTGTTATGACCTCGCAGGTGTTCCGGCCCCGGCGGTCACGACCCACTCAACCAGGACGCAAGCAGCTTCAGCGGCTTTCCTGGCACAGGTCCCAGTCCAGGAGATTTGCAGAGCAGCCACCTGGTGGTCGGTGCATACCTTTACGACCCACTATGTGGTCAACCAGCAGGCCCAAGAGGACGCGGGGGTTGGCAGGGCAGTCCTCCGATCAATTGTTCTGTGACTCCTACCCTCCTCCGAAGGTAAGCTTGTGATTCACCTAATGTGGAATGGACGTGAACAAGCACTTGAAGAAAAAACGGTTACCTACCTTTTCATAACTGTTATTCTTCGAGATGTGTTGTTCACATCCATTCCACCACCTGCCCTCCTACCCCTCTGTTGGAGTCGCTGGCAAGAAGGAACTGGAGGGGGTTGGGCCAGTGGGGGTATATATATATGCACGGCGCAGTGGCACCGCTCAGGCGGGGCCCCTGCCAGCCCGTGGGGTGCCGCTAAGGGAAAAGTTTCCGATGCTTGTGCACGCGGCGCGCGTACACCTAATGTGGTATGGCCATCTCGAAGAACAACAGTTCTAGCCCTTACAGTTGTGAAGAAAAGCTTGAAAATGTGAAAAAGAACAACAGTTACGAAAAGGTAGGTAACCATTTTTTTTTTGCATAAGTCAGAAACGTATACCTGACCATTACACCGTAAGTGCGGATTTGCGTACTTCGGGTTGGCGTAACCTGGGGGGTGTCAATACTGATCATCCTAGCAGATGGAAGGGGGAAGGGAGTGGGAATGAAGCCAATGGTTATGGAAATTGGAAGTTTCTTCAGATAAGGAAATGCAGAGAGGGAAGGAAGGAGACAAGACATGCAGGAGCAGAGCTATAAGGGGGGGAATAGCTCAGTGGTTTGAGCATTTGCCTGCTAAACCTAGGGTTGTGCATTCAGCCCTTGAGGGGACCACTTAGGGGTGTGGGGCAAAATCAGTACTTGGTCCTGCTAGTGAAGGCGCTGGGTTGGACTGGACTCAATGACCTTTTAGGGTCCCTTCCAGTTCTATGAGATAGGAATATCTCCATATTATTAAATAATGGTGATTGTGACGGTGAGCCTCTTTTTCCACTGTTACTGAATAAGGTACTAAACAAATAATGGAAAATTTAGTTTATACTTAGACTCTTGATCTTTATGCAAACTTCTCATTTATATCAACTTTAATTTTATTTGATGATAGCATATAGTTGTAAATTTATACCACAGACCATGGGTATAAAACAATTTAGCCCTTTCTAGAGTATGATTCTGATACCCCTCTCCATAAAGTCATTAGTTATTCCCTGCTCCCGTACTTGGAATCCTGATTTTCAGCAAGAAGGCCTATTCATTTATACTCTTTTAGGTTCAAGCCTCTGCACATAGTACTGGTCAGAAGGGAGTATCTCTGTGCTTTCTTTTGATTGTCATTTTTAGTGATCAACTTTAAGCTGCATACCTGATCAGACCCTTGGTTAGGCACTTCTTTTCCACCTGAAGCCTGAACCTAATTCTTTGTACCTTCCCTTTATGCCCTCAGAGCTCTGTTTCCTGTTTATGCTTTTACTTTGTCTCAACTAGGGAAAAGTGGTCAAGCTTAGATCAGGCTTAGGTATCATGTGCCAGCTAAATCCAACATAAACTCGACCTTTTTCCTAGCATAAATGCAGTATAATGCCCTGTAGCACGATTTAAATGTTTTAGTTGTAGTCTAGGCTCCTGCTAAGCTAAAATGGAGCTGAGGTATTATGCACTTTACAGTAGGAAAAAGATCAAGTTTAGATTGAGTTTAGCTAACATGTATTAATTAAGCCCCGCCTAAGTGTGAGCACTTCTCCTAGTCAAGACTAAGCCTTTAAATACTCTTTATGGTCATACTTTCTGTGAGGAACTTTTAAAAAGTTTGTTTCTATCCAGGATAGCCTCTCAGTCTTGCTTTAGTCAGGAGGAGGGGTCTCATAGTTCCAGGGTGAGCTGTGTTTTGGACCCATTAGTTCTTCTTGAGTGCATCCCTCTGGTGATAGGTTTCACTACCTTCACACCTCTCTGGGTAGAACCACACAGTCCTGCCACTCTTGGATTGGATCTCTGTGCTACGGCCCCCTGTTCATCAAACATGATAACACAATGGGCACAACTGGTTATGGCACCTGTAAGCCCTTTTCCTTAAAGAGTCTGTGACCACCAGCTGTTTAAAGTGTTTAAAGCTGTTTAAAGTGATTGGAGGGAGGGATAGCTCAGTGGTTTGAGCATTGGCCTGTTAAGCCCAGAGTTGTGAGTTCAATCCTTGAGGGGGCCACTTAAGGATCTGGGGCAAAATCAGTACTTGGTCCTGCTAGTGAAGGCAGGGGGCTGGACTCCATGAACTTTCAAGGTCCCTTTCAATTCTAGGAGATAGGATATCTCCATTAATTAATTTTAAAAAATTACTTAATTAATAAAAAGCTTCTTTAAAATAAAATATTATTTATTCACCCAGAGGTGCATAGCAAGCAGAGAAAAAGCATAAAACAACAAAAAGCCTATATTCATCTGGGTCTTAGCTAAAATGAATTCTTTCCTTGCAAGTTTTGGGTAAGTTCCACTCAGTCCAGACTACTCTACTCCTGATCTGCGAGATACAGATAGCTCCTATTACCTTCTTTTAATGTCTCTTTGAGACTATTTTCCAGCTGCTGCTTCCTGTTCTTACCCCCCTTTCCTCTCTAGGTTTAGTATACCCTTTGATCCTAGGCTCAGGCCTGAGAAGAAGAAGAGGTTGCTAGCATAGTAGCCACGTGGTCATTCCCCCAATTAAGTTCCCCCATTGTTTCCTTAAGGACCTTTGTTATTTTTTCTGGTGTTACCTTATCTCTTTCATTTGTTTAATTTCCCATTTCTTCCCCCAATCACCCAACAGCCTCCTTTGATTTAATTCCATGCGATCAGGCGAGATAATATCAAGCATGTATACTGAGGTGCATATAATATCAATTAAAAAAAAACACAACACCTTTCTCTGTCTCCACAAGAGGTTAAAACCATCAAAAAAGATGATGATGGGGAGCATCCAGCCAGCAAAGAGAAAAGGAACAAGGGGCAGTAGGGAAAGAAGGAGTTTATCTTCTGAAAAGGCTGAGGGCTAAATAGAAATTTGGAGTGTGGAAGGAGGTCATTTTGATTTTTCTGTAGGAGGGGCCCACTGCTAAAAATGTCTTGGTATCTAATCCAACTGTCGTTATATTTGATGACAAAATTTGCATCCAAGAGGAGAAGGATGCAAGCTTTCAGCAATCTGAATATTAAAGATGACACTTGTTATTGCCATTGCTCTCTGAAAATCTAGAAAGAGCTTTAAATCCAATAAGTTCCTGAGACTGCAGACAGCTTTGACAGTTTGGACAGGCATCTTTATCTAAGGATGCAGTTATAGCCCTTGTAGGTTCTTTAAAATGATTCCTGTGCAAATAAATAACTGATTCTACCCAAATGATCTTAAGTCAGCTAATTTTTATCTGAGTGTTTACCTACTCCAGACATTGAGATAGCAAGAAAACACCTCTGTCAGGGTTTGAGGGGAAAAAAATGTATAATATAGATAATTGTTTATTATTAAACTTGTGTTAAAACTATATAGTGTTCCTTCAGAAACCCTTTGTTGTCATTGTGTGTCTTGAGGTAATGCATATGTATAAGGGATACAGATAATAATACCATGTAAAACTAAACACTGTAAGTTAGTTGTGTAAACTGAATAATGTGAAGTGTAATGTTGATAGTTGTTTTTGTAAGTGGTGGTATGTGATGTAGAGAACATTGGATAGAAAATATTTGACATGCAAAGAATTTTTATTAGGGCTTTCAAGTGATTAAAAAAATTAATTACAATTAATCGCACTGTAAAACAATAATAAAATACCATGTATTTAAATATTTTCGGATGTTTTCTACATTTTCAAATATATTGATTTCAATTACAACACAGAATACAAAGTGTACAGAGCTCACTTTATATTTATTTTTGATTACAAGTACTTGCACTGTAAAAAAAAAATAGTATTTTTCAATTCACCTAATACAAGTACTGTAGTGCAATCTCTTTATCATGAAAGTTGAACTTACAAATGTAGAATTATGTACAAAAAAACCTGAATTCAAAAATAAAACATTTTAGAGCCTGCAAGTCCACTCAGTCCTACTTCTTGTTCAGCCAGTCGCTCAGACAAACAAGTTTGTTTATATTTGCTGCCTGCTTCTTGTTAACAATGTCACCTGAAAGTGAGAACAGGCATTCGCATGGCACTTTCGTAGCCGGCGTCACAAGATATTTACGTGCCAGATATGCTAAAGATTCATATGTCCCTTTATGCTTCAGCCACAATTCCAGAGGACATGCGTCCATGCTGATGACAGGTTCTGCTGTATGACGGTCCAAAGCAGTGTGGACCGATTCATGTTCACGTTCATCATCAGAGTGAGATGCCACCAGCAGAAGGTTGATCTTTTTTGGTGGTTTGGGTTCTGTAGTTTCCGCATCGGAGTGTTGCTCTTTTAAGACTTCTGAAAGCATGTGCCACACCTCGTCCCTCTCAGATTTTGGAAAGCACTTCAGATTCTTAAACCTTGGGTCGAGTGCTGTATCTATCTTTAGAAATCTCATGTTGGTACCTTCTTTGCATTTTGTCAAATCTGCAGTGAAAGTGTTCTTAAAATGAACAACGTGCTGGGTTATCATCCGAGACTGCTATAACATGAAATATATGGCAGAATGCGTGTAAAACAGAGCAGGGGACACACAATTCTCCCCCAAGGAGTTCAGTCGCAAATTTAATTAACGCATTATTTTTTTTAACGAGTGTCATCAGCATGGAAGCATGTCCTCTGGAATGTTGGCCGAAGCACAAAGGGGCATACAAATATTTAGCATATCTGGCACGTAAATACATTACAATACTGGCTACAAAAGTGCCATGCAAATGCCTATTCTCACTTTCTGGTGACATTGTAAATTAGAAGAGGGCAGCATTATTTCCTGTAAATGTAAACAAACTTGTTTGTCTTAGCGATTGGCTGAACAAGAAGTAGGACTGAGTGGACTTGTAGGCTCTGAAGTTTTACATTGTTTTGATTTTGAGTGCGGTTTATATAACAAAAAGATCTACATTAGTAAGTTGCACTTTCATGACAAAGAGATTGCACTACAGTAGTTGTATGAGGTTAATTGAAAAATATTATTTCTTTTATAATTTTTACAGTGCAAATATTTGTAATCAAAAATAATATACACTTCGATTTCAATTATAACATAGAATACAATATATATGAAAATGTAGAAAAACATCCAAAATATTTAATAAATTTCAATTGGTATTCTGTTTAACAGTGCAATTAAAACAGTGATTAATCACAATTAATTTTTTTAATCATGATTAATTTTTTTTAGTTAATCGTGTGTGTTAACTGCAATTAATCGACAGCCCTAATTTTTATCTGATCAACACAGACTGAAACTACAAGCTTCTGAAATACTTGATATGTCTGTACTCCGACTATACTTGGAGTCAGTGGGACAAATTCATCTCTTCACGTAAATTAACACCAGAGTTGAATTTGGCTCGCTGACTGCTGAATTCAGATGAGACCCCAGTATCACATGAATATGTAGAAGTTAATATTTAGGAAATGCTTGTTTTCCTGTGTAGCACTTGGTGAATATAACATTGTAAACATATTTTTCAAGTGTGTTACACACCATTTTTTATTTAATTCATGTCTTAAATCATCTGAAAATCTCTAAGCAGTAAGAGGAAGCTGTAGTTAATTAAACCACAGATGGCAAGGACTAATGTGGTGCTGACCTCTGTGAGGACTGCAAAATCTACTGAGTCTTTTTTTTTTTTTTTTTTTTTTTTTTGGTGTGAAATACTGCAGCTGAAATGAGTTCTTAGTGTTATAAAGAAAATGTCGTTCATGCATTAAACATCGTGTTGCAACGTTGTGATTTGAGGAAGGCACCTTCTAAATCCACATTTTCAGGTGCTTATGATATTATAGAGTACATTTTAGCTTTGGCTGTTTTTCCATTACTGAGTCTTTTGTGTCACAGACAATGGGATCTTCCCTCCTCCTTGGTCAGACAGGAAGAATTGACAGTAATTGGAGAGTTTTAAAGCCCTCAAAGCGGGGCTCAAATTGGGCAGTGATATGGATATATACTACTCCTCCATTTGCTCTAAGCTCCAGAGTTGCAGTTTTCATTTTAAAACAAAATCAGTCTCTAGCCCTTACTCTAGCCCTTGTTGAATTTCAATGAGGTGTTAATTCAAATGTCATAAGACTGGCCATTCTGGGTCCAACCAATGATTCAAGTAGCCCAGTACCCTGTCTTCTGACAAATGGAAACGTCTTCATGAAAATCTCTGTTTATACAAAGTCACTGTTTTGTGTGTGGGAGGAAAGATTTAACAAAAGTTTTGATTATCTTTAATCTACTGTACATGACATCTTATTTTCGTGCCACAAGTATCTGGCAGTTGGGTGAGTATCACCACTTCCACCTAATATCCTTTCTCCTGTCTCCCAAATCAAGGAGGAAAGAAGCAGGGCATCGGAGACCCACTGGGGAGTCAAGCTCAAGGGTCCACTAAGGATATGGAGCCCTGCATTATATTTTGAACAATCTGAAGAATCACATTTTGGTATCTCAGGTGGACAGAATTTGGTTTGTGGGTGGAGCTTGGAAGAATATTGCTGTTTTGTGGGCCCTCCCCACAATTTGATTCTTTGTCTCTTTGGGTCACCTTCAAGTTCCTAAGTTTGATTCCTGACTCAAAAGATATCTGAAGTAGGACAAGTAATCTGTAGCTTCCCCATCAACTATCTTGGATGCCTCATTGTGTATTTGGAGCCTGAAAATGCTTTCTTGGACAAAGAAACTGTTTGTTTGTTTCTTGTGCTGTCTGTCTCAGCACTCAAACATACTCTGTGATCCTGTAGTCTTACTGTGCCTGACCTTTCCACTCCCGCTACTGGGAGAAGCAGGAGGGGGCCTGGTTAAAATGGGATTATGGCAGTATAGCTCACAATTCCAGCCTGCTCCACCACATCGTAAGAAAGGAGAGACTATGGCATAGGTATACTCACGTTCTCAGAAGAACTTTGGAACATTTACTTAAGCTCTTTTAGGAAAATGGACTCCCTTGCATTGTTCAAAAATTCCAGGAAAGTCCTAAAAGCTTTGCAGTGTCTCATCACACAGGGGGTCAGAATCTGAATCCAAGAGGCAAATAGATAAGTCAAATAATTTTTGCTCAGGTAGGAAGAAAACCACTCCACTAGAGCTGTGTCCACATCTTGGTGGGGTGGAGGTGGTAACCGCAGATGAGCTCTGTAAAGCCTTAAATGACCTGGGAGTTCTTCATTCACAGGTTGCTTATGGCCATGCTACTTTATGCAGCTGTCTTCTGGAAAGATAGTAAGCACGGGAATACGACTTCTCCATTCCCGTCCTTCCTTTCTGTGGCCCTGGGGCACTTTCTCTTGCCAGTATTTAGTCTAGTCCTCCTCTTGTATGAGATGCTGCTACTGTATTAAGAATGCAGAGACTTTGCTATAGTCAACTCAGAAGGGCAAATTATAATCCCATTTACATGATAATTTGCTTTTTGTGACAGTGGCAAGCCAGCACAGACATCCACTCAGAGGAATCTTGGGTTCCAGAACTGAGGGCAGACTAATCTTGGATTGGGAGGTAACAAGACTAACACATTTTCTTTCAGAACAGAAGAACTCAAACTGTGGAAATTGGCAGAGAAGAACTATAGAGATCATGAATATTCTACAGTTTGACTGGTCGTCAGTCTAGCTAAGAAGGAAGTAAGAATCCAGGATCTGTGCTGTCTTGACCAATCACAGGAAGTACCTTTATAGGGTAAATGGGATTATATTTTTTTTCTTTAGGAAAGTACATTGCTAAGAAGTAAAACCAGATAATTCCAGACCAACTGCACCGCCTGCAATGCCATCTTAAAAAGGAATTGAGGAAGTTGCAGGTCTGATGGCTTTCTTCTTGTGCTCTCTACCAGCCTTTCTTGTAGGGCACAATGAAGCACTAATGTATTCTGCTCCAAAACACATTATTACATTTGAATGTATGACCGAGTGAATGCAAAAAAAATCAGGAAATTCAAAGGTAACGTGGACTACAAAAAACATAATTCAGCCACTTGGCATATACATTTAACTGAATATACAAAAGTACAACACATGCATAAGGGGGTAGAGTTATGGTGGTTGTGGGAACCATTATTTTGAATTTCCTGACATACTGAGCTTAAATTCTCATATTAGAATTTCGCCTTGACAGTGATTTTTATTGACCATTGACCAATTATTTTAATTGTGTGTGTGTGTGTATAATAATCAATGCTGTGTAGAGAATAACTTTCTATATTAAATGCTTATAGGACAGTATGCAGGGCAGTCTTTATTAAAGGGTGACAAATCTGAATAAACTTGTTCAAATGTACTCTTTTCTGTTTAAAAAGGGTATCTTTTCGTGTGGTTATTTTATATAAATACGAGAAGGCCATAACACAAAGTATGTACAGTCAAAACCCTAGTTTTTAGGATATTTTTCTCAAGGTATACTTTATTTATTTTTGTGGCTTAATACATTTTGGGAGATCTCTTAGGCGATAAGTGGTTTCTTATATAGGTTTCACATATTGTCTTTGCTTTTTGTTGCTGTGATCTCATGTTTAATGAATTGGAGATGTATAATAAGATATCAAGTGGAGTAAGCTGTGTGTGGGGGTAGGGGTGTAAGAGTTGAAGCCTATGCAGTACTGTGGGAGGGAGACAGACTTAGAAAACTGAAAATCTGTGTAATCTTTTGGACCTCTAATTAGATTCTTCACACATCCCTTCTCCCATTCTAAGGATAACACTTTTGAAGGCAAACACTTTTAAATGGTAACAAGCAGACACTAAAAGGAAAAGGGCAGTTATTGTTAAAATATTTTATAACCTATGTGCTGAGGATCTCTCTAATTATTTTCTCTCTCTGTGAGGGCCTCCTCACACAACTACATGTACCTTCTGTCCACTGTTTCCAAGATGTGCCCATGTACTTTTCAAAGAGCCACACTATGGCTGCTGTTCCTCCCAGTTACTCTAGGGCTCCTGCCACTGATTTCAAATTCAGGAGTAGTAATTGTGCTTTGAAAGAGAGAGAGAAAAATATCAGAGCCCAGAGGTGAATCAACAGGTTGTAGTAGATCCCATGACTGAATAAGCCATGTTTCTAAGTACAGAAAAAAATGTTAATTTGTGTCTAGATCTGCCTTTTTGTGAGGACAATGCCACCAAAAATGGATTTATTTAATTTTCTAGATACTTTCTGATTAACTCAAAGATGTACATTGGAAAGAGAATTTGTTTTAAAATAAAATCTTTGTTCATGAGAGTTAGAACCAAAACTGAAATATGTCTTATTTCAGTCAAGACGGTTTACCAGGTTCTGTGTAGTATTAAAAACTAGCAATAGTAGTTTTCTTTTCTTACATATACACATGCATTTGTTGGTATAAATATTTAAATTCTCTCTTGCTGTGTATAAAAAATATGAATTGGACATTTCAGGCTTCTGATTTTAACGCCACTTTGTTGAAACAAATGTTACCGTGTTCTTATAAACACTGAACTCTTTATAGAGTAACGTTAGGTTATAGGGAAGGCCTCATTTATGAAAGTGTGATCCTATTAATAGCTTGTAAGTCTGACCATGTATGGGATCCGGTGTACTTTTTTCCTCATGAAATCACTCTTACTACTATCAAATACAGCTTGCACGTATGAGATTATTTTAAAAATAACCTCTGGATTTGTATTGAACCAATACATTTTACAGTCTTGTTTCAAATTGTACTTTGGAATTCGTTTAGAAAGATAAACATCATAAATGTTATGAATAAACATAAAATGGTTCTATTTTAAATTTCTACTTTAGGACGACGTAGACAGTCTAAACCCAGTTCTCAGGGACAACCCACAGCTTCACGAGGAAGTAAAAGTCTGGGTAAAGGAACAAAAGGTTCAGGAGATTTTTATGCAAGGTAATTTGAGAAATGTGTGTGTTTGTATTATTTGTATTTCCTGGTGGGTGGGTGGGTGTGGGTGTATTTTGAAGCACTAGGTTGAATTCCATTTGTGCCTAAGTGGTATTATGATAGAGCATGTCTTCCATAGTTCAACTTTTCTAAGTAGGCCTTTTGAAAATAGGTTGTTAAAACAACAAAACGCAATTGGGAAAAAAACTGTGTTGTAAATATACACCCAGATTTTCAAAAACATATGCGTAAATGTTCATGCACAGGTTTTTTTTTTTTTTTTTTGGTTGTGTTTTTTTTAAACTTGGGTCACACCCTATAATAATTATGCATCAGTTTAATAATACCATCAGGCTGAACGTTGGACATTTTATTCATGATTTTGGTGTTGAGACTAGTGATGGTGCTTTAATCAATAACCACATTTTCTTTTTAGTCGACACTATACTGTTATGTGCTCTAAAGAAGGAAGCATTCTTTGGGATAACAACGTGTTAGTCAGAAGTACAATTGATTTTCCCTTAGAACTGCTCAGCTCTAATAACAATGGCCTGCTGTTTATAGTTGTGCTTGTTTCCAACCAGTTACTGTTATATTGCGGTAACTATATCTGAAACGCTCTCTGATTTTGTGCTGTATGAGGGCCTGCTGAGATTTTGACATGTGGCTTTCAAATTGTTGAAGTTTTGTAACTCTCAGTCCCCATTCCTATAGTTACTGCTAATCCATGAAGTTGTTGGCTTTCTAGTTTCTAAAATGGAAGTTTTGTGAAAGCTGACGTGAAGTAGGGGAAGGGGATTATTTGGAGCAACTTTGCTCATAAATAATTCTAATGTAGCATACATTTCCTATTGTCATGTAAGTGTTTGTAGGATCAAGAACTAAATTCCTAGTTAAATAATGACATAAATTTTGAGGAAAAAATGTGCAAAACAACCAAACAGAATTAAAAGTATGAGCATAAGCAAACTAGAATTTTGAAGAACAAATCATGCCAAACTTCATTGCTGCTTTGATAAAATTACAAAATTAGTGGGTGAAGGGAACACAATAGGTCTAATATCTGAAGTTTAGTAATTCTGGCTGGCTAATGGATGACAAACAAAGACTACTGAAATAGACAATGTACTCAATTGTGGAGGAAGTATCTAGTGTGGTGACACAAGGGTCAGTATTAGATTTAGTTTTATGTGATCTGGAAGAGGGAGTTAACAGTGTGCTGATTAAATTTGCAGAAGATAATGGATTGGGAGTAGCATGAACTCAAGTTAGGGCCAAATACAAAGGGAATTAAAACTGAATTTATTCTACTTATTCATTTTAATTTGAATATAATAAAAACACACCTATATAAGGCTGAAGGCACCCCAACTACATAATACAACAAAACAGTAACATCATTAAAATAATTGTTCAGAAGAAACTCTGCCAGCCTGTCCCCTACAGAAAAGCTCCTTTTCCACCCCTTCATCATTCCAGAAATCTTACCCTTGTCAAAAGCCCTATGAAACATGTTTTTGCAGCATGCCCAGAAGATCATCAAATTCAGGCTGTTTCCAACCAAGGGTTGGAGCAGTTCCAGAGCCTCAGACCTCTTACACAGAATGCCTTAAAAAGAACAGGAGTACTTGTGGCACCTTAGAGACTAACAAATTTATTTGAGCATAAGCTTTTGTGGGCTACAGTCCACTTCGTCGGATGCATAGAATGGAACACACAGAAAGAAGATATTTATACATACAGAGAACATGAAAAGGTGGAAGTAGCCATACCATTAATCCCCTCTTTTTTAATAATGAAGGGGATTTTAGCTCAGGTACCTCTGCTGACCACAGCTGTGGAGGTGTGGCATGGGGAGAGGTCATTTCTCAGTTAGCCAGGTTCTACGCCATTTAGGGCTTTTGTAGGTGATAACCAGCACCTTAAACTTTGTGCAGAGACCAGTGGACAGCCAATGCAGTTTCTGGAGCACTAGTGTCAAATGCTCCCAGCAATGTGGCCTACCCAATAAAGCGAGACACTGCGTTCTGTACCAGTTTCAGTCTCTGAATGATTTTAAGGGAAGGTTGGTTTTAAGGGAAGGTTGATTTTCTTTTTTGGTGATTTGGGTTCTGTAGTTTCCACATCGGAGTGTTGTTCTTTTAAGACTTCTGAAAGCTTTGCTCCACACCTCATCCTTCTCAGATTTTGGAAGGCACTTCAGATTCTTAAACCTTGGGTCGAGTGCTTGTAGCTATCTTTAGAAATCTCATATTGGTACCTTCTTTGCATTTTGTCATATCTGCAGTGAAAGTGTTCTTAAAACAAACAACGTGCTGAATCATCATCCAAGACTACTATAATATGAAGTATATGGCAGAATGCAGGTAAAACCATGGAGCAGGGGACATACAATTCTCCCCCAAAGAGTTCAGTCGCAAATTTAATTAATGCATTATTTTTTTAATGAGCGTCATCGGTATGGAAGCATCTCCTCTGGAATGGTGGCCGAAGCATGAAGGGGCATACAAATGTTTAGCATATCTGCCATGTAAATGCTTTGGAATGCTGGCTCCCATGCGAACGCCTGTTCTGACTTTCTGGTGACATTGTAAACAAGAAGCGAGCAGCATTATCTCCCATAAATGTAAACAAAGTTGTTTGTCTTAGTGATTGGCTGAACAAGAAGTAGGACTGAGTGGACTTGTAGGCTGTAAAGTTTTGTGGTGTTTTGTTTTTGAATGTAGTTATGTAACAACAAAAATCGACATTTGTAAATTGCACTTTCATGATAGAGATTGCACTACAGTACTTTTATGAGGTGAACTGAAAAATACTATTTTTGTTTATCATTTTATAGTGCAAATATTTGTAATAAAAATATAAAGTGAGCAGTGTACACTTTGTATTCTGTGTCGCAATAGAAATCAATATATTTGAAAATGTAGAAAAACATTCAAAAATATTTTATAAATTTCAATTGGTATTTTATTGTTTAACAGCGTAATTAAAACTGTGATTAATCACTATTAGTTTTTCTGAGTTAGTCGCTTGAGTTAACTGCGATTAATCGACAGCCCTACATATTAATATTGCTTTTTGTTGTTTCCTTGTCTAAAAACTGTTGGGGTAGCAAGTTTCTGAGACTCTCATACAAAAAATGTTGTAAAAAGTGGACTAATGTAGAATCTTTATCCTGCTGAGTGAGATGGCCTTTCATTCTTCACCAGGCTATCAAGATCTGTGTCTTAATAAGACCAAGCAAGATAACTTGTTCATTCAAGACCAGTTTGACCACACACTGTAAATAGAGCAACAAGATGTACAGTTTTACAGTAACTTTTACAAGTGTAAATACAGGAACATTTAAATCTAAGTTCCCTGTAAGTTGCGTGGCTGTGCAGCAGCCTATTTATCGCCATGCAGGTGCTCAGGGAACCTGTCTGGGGATCAGCTGGGGAAGGGACGCCTCTCTCCCGGCCCCAACCTAGCCTGGCCCCCAACCTGCTGCGGCTGGGGCGCCCCTCTGCTGGCCCAAACAATGCTATGGGCCGAACCCAACTGAGACAGCCCAGACCAGATCCACGCGCGGCCCGGGCGCCCCTCCCCCGGCCCAAACCCAGACCCCTCCTGGACCTGCTTCGGTGGGGGAAGGGGCACCTATCCTGCAGCCTCAGCCCCGGAGCTGCCATGGGAAGAGAGAGCTGGGGGAGTCCTCTCTCCCTGCTGTAGCCCTGGAGCATCCTCTTACACTCCAACCCCCTCATCCCCAGCCCCACCCCAGAGCTTGCACCTCTAGCCTTAAAAACCTCTAAGGAAGGAGATTCCACCACCTCCCTAGGTAACCCATTCCAGTGCTTCACCACCCTCCTAGTTAAAAAGTTTTTCCTAATATCCAACCTAAACCTCCCCCACTGCAACTTGAGACCATTACTCCTTCTTCTGTCATCTGCTACCATCTGCTACTGTGTCACACATCACCTTCATATTGATGCACATAACAAAATTAATTCCGCACATGAGTGGGAAAAGTTAGAGGGAACACTGATTTTAACCTATCTGATATTAAATCCACTAATAGTAAAATGTACTTTGAATATTGTATGACATACTTAAGATACATTAAAAAAGTTTGCCTTTCTTTTTATAATCATAGATTCTGCTACCCTTATTTATGTTGAGTAATACCTGTCTCTGAGTATTCCCAGTAAAATCAGTGGGAATTAATTGCAGAGTAAGGTTCTGCTGAACGTAAAAAAGGGCAACAGAATCTGGCAGAAATGAATGAACGATATTTTAGTGTTTTACGTAAGTTAGTTCTTACTTTGAAAAGCTTAGGTTTAGTTATAAGCCTTTGAAAAAATCAGTTTGCACATGCTCAATAAAGACTTCAATTTTAGCAGCTAAAATCTTCAAAGATTCCATCCTCACTTAAGCCTCTCTCAGCCTTTAGTGCTGATCAGAGTGTGCATGCGCAATCCCTACTTATGTGCCATTCCTTACTGCTCCTTTGTGAATGAACTGCACATGTGCCATCCCCCCAGAGTGACTGAGTATGCTTCATCCTCTCACAGCTCCTCTGTGTGACTGGACTGAGCATGCTCCAGCCTAAGGCTACAAGAGTGAAACCAGATTTTCCCTGTAATCGCTGGGATGGATCCAGAAACTGGAACTGAAAGCAAAGAGAGTTTCTCCTGGTCTCACAATGACACCACCCTCTACCCCCCACAGCACCCAGGCAGCATGGAGGAGGAAACTGTCTGATGTGAATGCAGAGGGCACAAAAGCTGGTGCAGGGGAGAGGGAAAGGAAGTAGATTGAGACAAGGAGTCCAGTGAGACTGGGACTGGAGGCAGGGGGAGAAAATTGGGACTGACTGGGCAAGGACACTAGGACTAGGGACTGAGTGGTAGAAGAAATTGGAACTGGGAGTCCGAGAGAGGGGATATAGGAGATTGGGACTGGGAGCTTGCAGGTATGAGACTTGAACTAATTAAGCAAGGAGAATAGGAGCCAAGTAGAGAAACAGGGTGCGGGGAGGAACTAGCTATGGGAAAGAACGCTGAGGAACTTGCGGGGCGGAGGGGAGATTGTTACTGGCGGGGACAATGTTCTATGAACAGTGGGGGAGGCACACAAGGAGGAAGAGGAGACAGATCTGACAAGTAGGTAGGGTATAGGAGGAGCACTGTCATTGGCTGGGCAAACAGTCTGGGAGTTGGGAGGGAATTGGTATTTGGACAGCAAGCCCAGAAGGGGCGACTAAGTCTGGCTGAGCAAGAAAACTTTTGGAAGGCACAGGACAGAAAAAGGGTCAAACTTGAGAAAAATTGGCAGAAGAGGAGTCTTTGCCCACTAGATACACTCCCTGCCAGACCCAGGAGTGGAATCCCAAGATTCCAGAGTCTCATTGTTCCTCTGCTGTCAGCAATTATCAGTAAAATCCACTGGCAAAGTACATGTCTCATCCCCCTCTAATGCTGATCTATATATAAGATGACAACCTACTATTGCTATCAGTTGCTCGGTTAGTTCAAGTGGCAATGATCTGTGTCGTGGATCTAAGCTTCCAATCCTGCTGATGAATGGTGGGTGTCAATATGATGCCACATGATGGAATTTCTGTTTTTTTCAGTTTGCTTTTCTAAACCTTAGGAAACTACAGGCAAAAACCTGTGTTTAAAAACATTTGGGTTGCTATGTCAAGCTCTCAAAAGTTAGCAAATGCCAGGATTAAGGTTGTCTGTGCAACTTTAATTTGGTCCCCTGGTCATATGCTTTATGATACTGTCTTTAATTGCATGATGGCATACTATTTTTTCCATTGGACCCCTTCTACATTCAGTGCACAACATGGAACTGCTTTGGGGGTGAATCAAGGTTGTGTAGTGAAGGATACTATTGCCTATAGGATCCCTGTTCTGTTGGCTGCAGAATTTGGAAGGTGTGTAGTGAATGAGGCAATGGGTTGCAGAAAGAGAACGAATGGTCTCATGGTTAAGGCACTTGAAAGCTGCCTTGGGGAAATACTATCCCTGTTTCTGACACAAAGTTCCTATGTGATATTTAGCAAATCACTTAAATCAGACTTTTTCCACAGGTGCCCACTAACTGTGTTTCTCATTTTCTGGATATCCAACTTGGGACCCTGAGGTCTGATTTGCAGAAGTGCAAATCACAGCTGCAACTGAAGTCAATAGGAGCTGTGCTTTGAACATACCAAGTGCAATATAATGCTAAGTATTTTTAAAAATCAGGTCCTAGAAGTCTCAAATTGAGCTCCCAAAATTGTGGAAACATTTGATCCTTATCTTCGTGCCTCAACTCCCTAGCTGCAAAATAGGGTTAAAACCACCCCTTCCTCTGTCAGAGGCATTGTAGAATGTAAATTAATGTTTGTGACGCATTCAGAAACTGTAGTGATGAGAGAGAGGGGCTAGGTATAGACTATAAACCTACATTGGTATAACTAGGTCACTCGGGTGTGAAAAATACACACCCCTGAGCGACGCAGTTGTACCGACCTAACCGACGCAGTAGACAACTGTGTCGACGGGAAAGCTTTTCCTGTTGACACATCTACCGTCTCTCGCAGACGTGGATTAAATATGCCAATGGGAGAAGCTCTCCTGTCGGCATAGTAGGGTCTTCACTGAAGCAAAACAGCAGCACGCAGCTGCACTACTACAGCATTTTAAGTGTAGACCCGCCCAGAGATAATGAAAGTGAGTGGAGCACGTTTCTAATGCTCATGATTGTGGGAAAACGACTGAAAACATGAACCCTACAATCTCAGAAAGCAGAAGGCAAGTCTCGTGATTTTTAATGCTTTAGGCTGACGATGCTGAGCTGTCTCATCTATGTTGTGTATGTAGCCTTCTTTTGGACTTGAATTTGTTCATGTACTGTTCGTACACTTTTAAAGGACAGTATTTAAGATTTCTTTAACAAGTTTACACTTTTTAAAACTAGAGCACAATTTTTTTTTAATTAAGGTAAAGTTACAATAAAATGTTAAAATATACTGCATTGTACAACCTTATTCAGGGTCAGGTTAATATTCAAAGAACCTGGCAAAAAGTTCTGGTTTGCTGGCTGGGGAGCCTTCCTCTGAGTACACTAAAAAGTGTCACCAAATTTCTAAATACCTTCCCACTTTAGGGCATTTCTCTTGTGCATATACTTGGTGTGAAAGCTGTTCCATTACAAGGACAGTCCTTATTTTACTGTACCACAGTTCCATAGCAGGAAAAGTCACATTTTTCCAATAATGTGCAATACAATGTCTTCAATAAAAAAAAAATTAATTTATTGTTCTGTTCAAAATGTAGGTCCTTTATTGGAGCATTAAGTAAGCAGATCAGGGGTCTCTACAAAGCCAGCATTTTGTCACAAGATAAATCTCTTTCATAATTTCCTCCCCAAATCATCTAATTCCTGAACAGAAGCACCACATATGCGATTATGGTCCCCATTTCCTGCAACCCCTCCAACAGAGTGCTCCCTAGTAGCAAAAATGTGGCATCAAATGCCATGTATACAGCAGTTGATTTAAAAAACAAAAAAACAAAAAACAAGTTCTTTGAGCCACACAAACTGAAAGTATATCCCCATTCACATGTACAGACCCACTTATTCAGCTCAGTTTCTTTGTCCAAATCCCTATCTCATCTTTTCATCTGGGTTGTTTTCTTAACATCTTTTTTAATCAAAATGATACATATCTTCGAAATTAAATCTTTGTTCCAGCTTGCTCCTGGATGAACTCCTCACATGTGGTGAAAGGTCTAGATAGAGCTGTCTTTCATTCAGATTTCACAATAAAATGTTTGACTTGTAAATATGGGAACCTTATCTTTACATTATTACATATCTCTTGATATGATTTCAAATCAGGTTTCAGGAACAGCTGTCTAAATTGAGTAAGCTCAGCTTTTACCCACAATGCATAATCACTTAGATATTTCCCAGGCATAAATTCCTAATTATTAATGAAAATACTGTAGCTAAGGATGAGGGGCCTCAGTGAAAGGAATTTGACAAATTTGTCCAAAGCTGCTAACATGTTCTGGATGAATGGGTGATTTTTTAATTTTTGTTGTTGTTGTTGTTGCCTACATTTCTTTTTAATGAAACAGTTACTATAAATAGTTGTATTTAGGCTCCAGTCATGTTCAAGTTTTACCTTTGAATGGTCTGTCATTAATCCAGCTGATCACATCTTTTAATTGTTGTGCATAATAACAAGTCAAATTAGGGTACGCTGGCGCACCTCTTTTTATAGGCTTATACAGAACTTTAGAATTCACCCTTTGTCTTTTATGACTCCATATGAACTTTAATATCTCATCATGCCATATTTTTAATGTCATGTCAGAGAAACCAACAGGTAATGCACTGAAACAAAAATAACTTTGGGAGGATATTCATTTTTACCGAAGCTACCCTGCCTAGCCAACGAATTAAGGATCAGTATACAGGACCAATATGCCTCTACAAAACTAATTTCCAAAACTAAACTTTACTAAAATCTGTCTGAAGTACTCCCACTCTAGCTGGTCAAAGGCTTTCTCAGCATCCAGAGAAAGAAGCACACAGGAAGAATTGTAAGAATTAACATTGTAGATCAAATTTAGAGTTCGTCTGAAATTATCAGATAGATGCCTACCAGTAATTAGCTAAGACTGGTCTAGGTGAAACTATTTGGGCAAAATGACACTCAGTCTTTTTGCTAGCAGCTTGGCATAAGTTTTAGCATCCACATTAATTAAGAAATAGGTCTGTATGATACACAACTGGAAAGATCTTTTCCTTCTCTAGGAATGAGTACAATTTCTGCCTCCGTCTATGAATCTGGAATCTCGTCTCCCTGCAATATGCCGTTAAATCATTCACTTAAAAGAGAACACAATTCTTTCCATCTTTTTGCGGCTTGTTATGGGGCCACTAGAAGAGGTTGGGCCACTTTGCTTTTCTGAACTACCTCAGTGGAAGTAAACTTTGTGGTCAGTGATGGACAAACTTGCAGCTGCAGAACCCAAACACGGAGATCTAAATTTTCTCCTGAAAAAGCATCTAAGCATGTGACCAGCCTGTTCAACAGTGTTTGTATAATCTGCTGTGACACACTCTTGCCTTTCAGCTTATTCTTTTATACCTTTCGTGGTTCGGTTTTTTTCATGATTTGTCATTACAGATGCAGCAAGAGTTAGTAAGATAAGAAAACTGTTATTTGAAAACATTAGCATAATTGACCTTAGAATCACTAAATCATGTTAAACATTCCCATGCATTCCAAAATGTCTTTTTGAATCAGAAGTAAAATGCACAGGCTGGCCAGTGTGCTAGATACACATCTGGTTTGTTACTCATTCCCTGTGCATTGTATTGTAAATGCTACATGATCAAAAAAAATTTTTGGCTGAATTTCTCAGTGTTTTTCTGTAACATTTTCCTTTTAAAGGTCCATATTCCTTAAACGGATATAGGGTGAGAGTATACAGACAGGATTCTGCCACCCAGTGGTTCACTGGTATAATTACTCATCATGATCTCTTCACCCGCACTATGATTGTTATGAATGACCAGGTAAATATTATGACCCTTACTCAGAAAAGTTTTATGACCAGCGTAAATGTTTGATATTTTTTTAAAGTGTTGTGGTAGTGTTAGATTTATTATGCTGTTCTCTTCAAATGGGTACAAGTATGGCTCTTATTAGTCTGAAAGTGGTGTTTAAACAATATGCATATAAGCAATAAATCCAACATCTAAGATTTTAGGTTATCTTATATAATCATTACCTGATTATTGAAGTGCTTGAAATGAAGTAATCTAGAACCAAGAATCAGCCTTTAATATAGGCTCTGCTTCGAATTTGTCTCCTATCACTCCAGTAATAACTTTTTCTTCGAGTGCTTGCTCATATTGATTCCAATTAGGTGTGCGCGCGCTGTGTGTACAATCGTCGGAGAATTTTCTACCCTAGCAACACCTGGTGGGTCAGCTGGGGAGCCCCCTGGAGTGGCGCCTTCATGGTGCTGGATATATACCCTAGCCGACCCAGCGCCCCCTCAGTTCCTTCTTACCGCCCACGACGGTCGTTGGAACTGTGGAGCACGGCATAGCTGTCCTCCACTCTCCCTAGTTTTGTTGTAGATAGTTGTTGGTTGTATAGTTATAGATTAGTAGTTTCGTAGCTAATAGTTTTATAGAGTAGTCATAAATAGTAAGCTGGGGTAAGGGGGTTTTTATACCCTCCCCTTCCCCCCCGGCGTGCAGCCGGGCTCATGCCCAAAGCTCCTGGCTTTAAACTGTGCGCGACCTGTGCTAAGCCTATGCCAACGGGAGACCCCCACGACTCTTCTCTAAAGTGTCTAGGGGAGTCTCACCAGATGGACAAGTGTAAGTTCTGCAAGGCTTTTCGGCCCAAGACCAAAAAGGAGCGGGATTTTAGGCTTAAACAGCTCCTTATGGAGGCGGCATTTAGCCCAGATCCTCCTTCGGCGCGCCAAGTTCCGGCACCGAACGCCTCGGTGCGCAGCGCCCCGGCGGTGCCCTCAGGTACTGCACCACGAGGAGACGCGGATAGTGCCCCACGGCACTGTCCTCCTTTGGCACCACGTGCACTGCAAGCCCCTCAGCGCAGTTCCCTGTCTCCGGGTCATAAAAGACCCCGTAAAACTCAGGAGACTGCCGCACAACAGCAGGCACCGGCTCCCCCCGCACCAGTGGTGGAGTTGCGTTCGGCTTCGGAGCGCCCGAGGGTACAGGCATCATCGACACCGTTGATTGCGGCACCGGTTGTAGGGCTGTTGAGTCCGGTGTGGACTGGCTCCCCGCCCCATCTCGTGGTTGAGCCCTGTCTCCTGTCTACGCCGGAGACATTTGCGACGGCGAGGGACCTCATTGCCCTCATGGATCCGGCGCTGTCTCAGACCGCGGCACCGCATCTGCTCCGCACGGTGCAGTCCAGGGGCAAGCCTGCCCTGATACGCCCTCAATCTCCAAGCATGGACTCGTTGCACCGCTCCCGGTCTCGGAGCAGGTCCCAACGCCGCTTGCAGTCCCGGCACCGGTCTTCATCACGGCGCCGGTCATACTCGCGGCCCAGATCTTCCTCCCGGCACCGGTCCACTTCTTGGCACCGATCTGAGCATCGGTACCGTTCGGAGTCCCGACGCAGTTCCCGTCACCGGTATGAGCACCGATCCCGTTCGAGAGGCCGCTCCTGGCACCGATTCTACAGACAGTCTTCTTCGTGATCCAGATCTGGATCCCGGTACCATCATGGCCATCGGCACCATTCTCGCTCCCGGTTCCGCTCCCTGGCACCGCGCAGAGACAGCTCTCCCGTGGACTCGCACCACTCAGCACTGTTCCAGGACAAGCCACCGCAATCGCGCTCGGCACCACCCTGGCCCTCAAGATCTGCATCTCGCTCTTCGGAAGGGGCCTCCCGCTCAGCCTATCCTGCTCAGGGTGAGGCTGCGGACGACCTGGGCCATTGGCAGGACGGGGCAGAGGACCCTAGACAGGACCCTGCACGTTGGTCTTTCTGGACCCCAGGGGCATATCACCAGGCACAAGGGGCTCCACCAGCGGCCTCTCGCTCGGCACACTCTGAGCCCAGGGTACCGGAGGCCACCATCACCCGTCCTCCCCCAGGGGGTATGGAGGTCCATGTGCCAACGCCCACACAGGCCGCAGACCCCGGTGCAGAGGATCCTGCACATCAGAGACCCTCGGACCCGGACCCACCTCTGTATCCTTTACCCCCGAGGCATCCTCCTCATCTTCCCCAGATGAGGCAGTGGCGGGCACGACAACCTCGGGCCCACCCTCGATAGACCTCCGTGCCCACCAAGACCTGTTACGTAGGGTGGCACGGAACATGGACCTACAGGCAGAGGAGATAGTGGAGGTGGAGGACCCGGTGGTGAGCATCCTCTCCGCTGATGCCCCATCCCGGGTGGCGTTGCCCATCATCCGCACGATCCAGGTTAATGCTAATACCATATGGCAAACCCCTACCTCCATCCCGCCCACTGCCAGAGGGGTAGAGAGGAAATACTTTGTCCCCTCTAAAGACCATGAGTACCTCTATACACACCCTTAGCCGTGTTCACTAGTAGTCTCCTCAGTGAGAGCGCCATGGTCGGCAGGCGGCAGCGCCCAAATCGAAGGACGCCAAACGCTTCAATTTTTTTGGACATAAGATCTACTCAGCGGAGGGTCTTCAGCTCAGAGCCGCAAACCAACAGGCGCTCTTGAGTCGTTACGATTACAACTCATGGAATTCTATGGGTAAATTTAAGGAGTTGGTCCCCCAGGACTCGAGAGAGGAGTTTGGGGCCCTAGTGGAGGAAGGTAAAAAGGTGGCTAGGACCTCCTTACAGGCCTCCCTGGACATAGCGGACTCTGCCGCTAGAACACTGGCATCTGGGATAGCCATGAGACGCATTTCCTGGCTTCAGGTATCGGGGTTGCTGCCAGAACTGCAGCAGACCCTACAAGATCTACCATTTGATGGTCAGGGATTGTTCTCGGACAAGACGGACTCTCGGTTGCAAAGCCTCAAGGACTCCAGAACCATCATGCGCTCCCTGGGAATGCATGTCTCAGGACCCCAGCGCAGGCCATTTAGGCCCCAGTCACAGAGGTTCTACCCTCCTCCTCCTCATCCAAGACAGGACTTCTCCAGAGGGCATGGACGAGGTGGTAGAAGGAGGTCGTCCGGCCTCCAACCCAGTCAGAACCAAGGCCCTCCTAGACCACCTTCAGGGCCTAGACAAAATTTTTGAAGGTGCGCTCGAGGATGGCGTACTAGCCACTACCAGGATCCATCCCCTTTATTTCGGAATCGCCTCTTCCGTTTCCACCATGCTTGGTCCCTTTATAACCTCGGACCGTTGGGTTCTTTGCACGGTGGAGAGGGGATACGCTCTCCAGTTTTCTTCTTTTCCCCCCCCTCCCACCATCCCTTCCCGTCCCTCTTCAGGGACCCTTCTCACGAGCATCTCCTTACACAGGAGGTTTTTGTGCTCCTTTCTGTGGGGGCTATAGAGGAGGTTCCATCAGAGTTAAGGGGCAGAGGGTTTTACTCCCGCTACTTCCTGATCCCCAAGACAAAAGGGGGTCTTCGACCCATTTTAGATTTACATGGGCTCAACAAATTCATAGTAAAGTTGAAGTTCCGCATGGTCTCCTTGGGGACCATTATCCCTTTCCTGGATCCTGGAAACTGGTACGCCGCCCTCGATATGAAGGACGCATATTTTCATATAGCAATCTACCCTCCACACAGGCACTTCCTTCGATTTGTAGTAAACAACATACACTACCAATTTGCCGTCCTTCCCTTCGGCTTGTCCACGGCTCAGAGAGTGTTCACCAAATGTCTGGCCGTCGTGGCAGCATACCTTTGTCGACAAAGGATACAGGTGTTCCCGTATCTAGACGACTGGCTGGTGCACGGCCACACCAGGGGAGCAACTTCAATCCCACGTCCAGATAACACTACAAACATTCCACAAGTTAGGCATCTTACTCAACAAAGAAAAGTCTACTCTGGAGCCAACCCAGAGAATAGAGTTTATCGGGGCAGTCTTAGACTCCAGACCCGCCCGCGCTCTTCTGCCAGACACTCGGTTTCAGACCATCGCAAACATCATCCACAGCCTCCAGGACTTCCCGATTACTACGATAAGGAAGTGCCTCGGCCTGTTGGGTCACGTGGCCTCTTGCACTTACGTAACCAGGCATGCCAGACTTCGGCTCCGCCCGCTTCAGGCCTGGGTGTCATCGGTGTACCATCCTTGTCGGGACAACCTAAACATGGTGGGCATGGTTCCGAATTCGGTCTTGATCTCTCTCAACTGGTGGCTGGACCACAAGTCGGTGTGCAAAGGAGTGCCATTTCACACCCCACAACCCTCCCTGTACCTGGTCACTGACGCATCATCTCTCGGTTGGGGCGCTCACCTCAGGGAGCACCAAACACAGGGCCTGTGGACCGTATCCCAACTAGCTCTGCACATCAATGTTCGAGAGCTGATGGCAGTGCGCCTAGCCTGACAGGTGTTTCACAGTCTCCTACATGGCTGTTGCGTGTCAGTCCTCATAGACAACACCACGGCCATGTTCTACATCAACAAGCAAGGGGGAGCCCGGTCGTCTCTCCTATGCCAAGAGGCCATTCGCCTGTGGGAATTCTGCATTGCCCACTCGATACATCTCATGGCATCGTTCCTCCCTGGAGTCCAGAACACTCTAGCGGACCGTCTCAGCAGATCTTTCCAAATGCACGAGTGGTCGATTCGCTCAGACGTCATCCATTCCATCTTCCAGAGGTGGGGATTTCCCCAGATCGACCTATTTGCCTCACGCGCCAACAGGAAGTGCCATGTGTTCTGCTCCCTCCAGGGGCAATCTCCAGGCTCCCTGTCGGATGCTTTCCTGCTATCGTGGAAGGACCAGCTGTTCTACGCTTTCCCTCCATTTCCGCTGGTCCACAAGGTCCTGCTCAAGCTACGCAGAGACAAGACACGTATGATTCTAGTCACTCCAGCTTGGCCAAGACAGAACTGGTACACCACGCTCCTGGAGCTATTGGTACAGACTCTGATCATGCTTCCATTGTGCTCGGACTTGATCTCTCAGGACCACGGCTGATTCTGTCACCTCAACCTGCAATCGCTCCACCTTACAGCGTGGATGCTGCATGGCTGACTCGGGCGGAGCTACGATGCTCACATCCCGTGCAGCAGGTTCTGTTGGGCAGTAGGAAAACCTCTACACAGGCCACTTACTTGGCCAAATGGAAGCGCTTCTCCTGTTGGTGCGAGCAGCGGGCTACGCCCCCCTTGCAGGCGTCGATCCCACTTATACTTGAATATCTCCTATCCCTAAAACAGCAAGGCCTGGCGATATCTTAGGTCAGGGTGCACCTTCCTGCTATATCGGTGTTCCACCCAGGAGAATACGCTTCCTCGGTCTTCTCTCACCTGATGGTGGTCATATTCTTCAAGGGCTTAGACCACCTATACCCACAGCAGCGTCAACTGGTTCCAGCGTGGGATCTTAACCTGGTTCTCTCCAAGCTCACGGGGCCCCCGTTCGAGCCATTGGCTACTTGCTCACTCCTTTACGTATCTTGGAAGACAGCCTTCCTTGTAGCCATCACTTCAGCAAGGCGTGTTTCTGAAATCAGAGCGCTCACGTCTGACCCTCCATACACAGTCTTCCATAAAGACAAGGTGCAGCTTTGCCCCCACACTGCCTTTCTTCCCAAGGTGGTATCAGCTTTTCATGTGAACCAGGATATATTTCTCCCGGTCTTCCATCCTAAGCTGCACGCCACGCTTGCTACTACTTGGCTGGTGCCCCGACGCCGCGCCTCACCGCCCACTCCACGAGGGCCCAAGCCGCCTCCAACTGCTTTCCTGGCTCATGTCCCAATTCATGACATTTGTAGAGCGGCGGTTTGGTCATCGGTTCACACCTTCGCCGCTCACTATGCGCTTGTACAGCACTCCAGAGACGATGCTGCATTCGGATCAGCGGTTCTGCACTCAGCGATGTCTCACTCCGACCCCACCGCCTAGGTAAGGCTGGATAGTCAACTAATTGGAATCGATATGAGCAAGCACTCGAAGAAGGAAAAACAGTTACGTTCTTCGAGATGTGTTGCTCATATCCATTCCAAACCCGCCCTCCTTCCCCACTGTCGGAGTAGCCGGCAAGAAGGAACTGAGGGGCACTGGGTCGGCTGGGGTATATACACAGCGCCATGAAGGCATCACTCCAGGGGGCTCCCCAGCCGACCCACCGGGTGTTGCTAGGGTAGAAAATTCTCCAACGATCGTGCACGCAGCGCGCACACACCTAATTGGAATGGATATGAGGAACACATCTCAAAGAACAACAGTTTCAAAGGTGAAGAACCGTTTTTTCACAAGCAGTTAAAAATCTCTTTGAATAATGTGATATTAAGCATTTATTATAGTAGCTTTCAGTTGCAGTTGCTGCTATTCCTAAAAGTTTAAAACAAGTATTTTCATGGCAAAATGGAGAGTTGTATTCCAAGAGAAACCTGGGAGTATTGACTTAGTGTTAATATAGTAAATGACTTGTCTTCCTTGAAGTGACCAACAAAATCAAATGTCAGTATGCAAATTTAGGTCTAACTTAATGTTCAAATTCTTTATAATTAACTTGCAAGTTTCTGTATATCAATCTGTCATCTAGCTTTGCATTTTGCCATTCTCTTTCACCAGTTACTTTCCTCTTCTCTTTATAGCAAGATTGTATTCAGTTTTTTTAAAAATGTGCTTAATGGTCATCCTCTAAGAAGAGTTTGATGGCTTTTCAGTTTATCATTGTCAGTTTGGGGGGAAAAGGAGCCAATGTAATAGTGGTCAAATAAAACTGTTAACTTGAATATAAAATGGTAATGCTTGGGTTTTGCTGCTTTCCCCATTCCACTGAGAAGTCCTACAGCAGGCTAGCTTGTCAAGATCAACTAGGGTTTTCCTTTGGATGCTTTTTCAGTGTACCAAATGAACTATGTATTTGGCACAAACACTGATGTAAGAAATATAGAGTAGACTATGTCTTAAAATCTGTTAATTATGGATTTCTTCTTCTTTTAATAAACCAGGTGTTAGAACCACAGAATGTTGATCCTTCTATGGTTCAGATGACCTTTCTAGATGATGTTGTTCACTCTTTGTTGAAAGGTGAAAATATTGGCATCACATCACGTCGCAGGTCTCGTTCCAACCAGAACAGCAACACAGCCCACGTAGATATACTTTGTTTTTACTTAAGTGATGTTTTGGTTTATTGTAAATGTTGAATATCTGTATTTAAACAGATTAATTAGGATCATGTTGGGTGAATTAATTATTTGATTACATTTAGGGGCATTATACACGTGCTCAAGCAAATAGTCCCAGACCAGCCATGAACTCCCAAACTGCAGCACCAAAACAGAACTCTCACCAACACCATCAACAACGGAATGCTCGTCCAAATAAAAGGAAAGGCTCAGATAGCAGCATGCCTGACGAGGAAAAGATGAAGGAAGAAAAATATGATTATATAGGTCGAGGAGGTAGGAGCAGTTTTGAAAGGGGAGGGAGAGAAATTCTTAAAACTGTACCTGACTAAAAATACAATAATAATTTCTTTCTCCTCTACAGAAAATCCCAAAAGTAAAAATAAACACTTTATTAATAAAAGAAGAAAACCCGAAGAGGATGAAAAGAAACTAAGTATGAAAAGATTGAGGACCGACAATATCTCTGACTACTCTGAGAGCAGTGACTCAGAAAATTCAAATAAAAGATTAACAGATTCTTCATCAGAGCAAAATTCAGAGAATGAGTCGAAAAGCAAAAACACTTCAAACATAAATGGAGAAGAAGGAAAATCCCAGAGTAGTGAGAGGGTAGAGGAACAGACACTAATAGATAGGCAGTCTCCATGGGATGAAATACAAGCAGATAAAAATCATCAAGATGCAGAAAGACCGAAGTCAGCTGAATTAGACCTACAAGAAAAAAATTCACTCCATCCAGCAGAGCAGCTGAAATTTCATGGTCAGAGTGCCAGTGATGCAAATGTCCAAGAGGGCAATGTAGAAAATCAGCATACTCTGGAATTGTTAACAAGTGAGCAGTTTGTACCCAAGCCTCCTACACCAAAATGTGGTGTTGATGCAACTAATGAAAACAATTCTGATGAGGAGAGCCAGGAAAATGCTGCAAGTACCTTTGGTTTGCAAACACTTCAGAAAATAGTGTCTTGTGGCAGCAATTTAAAACATCAATTTACAAATGTAAATTTTCTAGAAGTAAGAAAACAAGAAACTGATCAGAGTTGGGTTAGCAATGTTGTCGGTAAAATGGATTTGATACAGTCTGGGATTATGAAAACGACAGTAAATGAACATTTAAATCCTGAAAAAGAAAAAGTTCAGCATGGCTCATTTGTGTCTTCATTAAATGTAGCTTCATTATCTGAAGAGGGTAAACTACATAAACGAAGTCCAGCCCCTGATGCTATGAAGTCAAAATCTAGTACTTCAGTTGATCATCCTAAAACAAAGTCAAATTCTTCACCTGATGTTAAGCCTAAACTCACCCAATCTCCTGATACTGTGAAGTCAAAGGTTAGTTATCAGAACAGCCATGTTACTGGAGTATCAAGGTCAGCAAATAAAACTGAGCATGATATGCCTAGGTCTAGTTTTCATCCAGTTCCAGCTAGAGTTAGTGCTTTAGAAGCTACTAAAAGTCCTCTTATTATTGACAAGAATGAACATTTCACAGTATACAGGGATCCCACTCTTATTGGTCAAGAAACAGGAACTAATCACATTTCACCTTACTTACATCAGCATAATTATCCTCTTCATTCCTCATCCCACAGAACCTGTTTAAATCCGAACACCCATCATCCTGCATTAAGTGGTGCACCCCATCTATTAACTGCGTCTTCAAATCAGACTCCATTATCTGCTATTAACACTCATCCTCTTAGTACTGCATCTCACCATTCTGTTCATCACCCTCATCTACTTCCTGCAGTGTTACCTGGAGTGCCTACAGCTTCCTTATTAGGTGGCCATCCACGACTAGAGACTGCTCATGCCAGCAGCTTAAGCCATTTGGCATTAGCACACCAGCAGCAGCAGATGTTACAGCACCAATCTCCACATCTTCTTGGACAAGCTCATCCTTCTGCTTCATATAATCAGATAGGACTTTATCCAATTATTTGGCAGTATCCAAATGGAACACATGCTTACTCAGGACTTGGTCTACCCTCCTCTAAATGGGTCCATCCAGAAACTCCTGTTAATGCTGAGGCTTCTTTAAGAAGGGTAAGTGTTTCTTCTTTCTTTATTACTTTTAATAGTACTTTAAGGTCACTGGCCTATGTGCAAGTATGCTGGGTTACAAAAATAATTGTTAGCCCATTTCCCAGCAGTTGTCCATTTTCCATGAAAATGTTTTTTGTTTTTTTTTCTTATACGCTCTTGGCAAAACTGCATAGGAAGTATGAGTGTTCCGGTAAGATGACTGTTTCATAATGGACATGAACAGGGGGACCAAACTAAGATGGAATTGGCAACCTTAATTCTGGCCTTTTCTAGCTTGTGCGTGCTTGACTTCGTAATTTTAACTGACTTTTAACATAGCAGTTGGGGGGCGGGGAGGGCGCAGGGGTTGTACATAACTTCCTACAGTTTTTAAAATACAAATTGAAGATATAAACATTTCATCATGTGGAACTATATTGGGTTATCAGTAAGTTTAGGACCTGTAGATCCATAGCACAAAACTTTACCACTTGAGTTAATGGTGTATCTGGTAGCAATTCACTATAGGGACCAGATACTAGAAGGACTTTAAACAATCTTAAATTAATCAAACTGTACCATAGAATCTCTATGAATAGATATTCCATGCTTGAATAATAAGAGGCAGTAGGAATATAGTACTGGCCACCTGACCAGGATGGTGACGGTGATTGTGAAATGCTCAGGGAGATTAGAGAGGCTACAGAAACATATAGTGCCCCCAATCCATTTGGTTCCTCAGCCTGGCTGAGGAAACTTTTCCCAACAAAACTCTACAAACTGGGAGTCACCCTGGAGAGGGAAAGGGTCAAGTTTGAGGGATCTTGCTTTCAGGTCCCCAGAGGCCAGTTCTCAGGGGAACCCTGCATGCAGACCTGGGAATCACCAGCCCCTCACACAGCCGGTGTGGCTTTCCCTGGCTTGCTGTAGACTGTTCCAAAATGGCTTCTCGCCTCTCCTGAGCTCCCAGGGAATGGCATCTCATTCCTTATTAGTTGCAGAGCAGACTCTGAGTCTGCCTTTGGCTTCATCTCTCCCAGGGATAGTGTGCCCTGGATATAGTGTATATATCAGAAAGCCTTTGACAAGGTCCCACACCAAAGGCTCCTAGGCAAAGTAAGCAGTCATGGGATAAGAGGGAAGGAATAAATGGTCAGTTTTCACAGTGGAGAGAGGTAAATAGCGGAATCCCTCAAGGATCTGTACTGGGACCAGTGCCATTAAACATACTCATAAATGATCTGGAAAAGGAGGTAAACAGTGAGATGGCGAAGTTTGCAGATAATACAAAATTGCTCAAGAGAGTTGAGGCCAAAATTGACTGCAAAGAGTTACAAAGGTGTCTCACAAAACTGGGTGAATGGGCAGCAACATAGCAGATTAAATTCAATATTGATCAGTGCAAAGTAATGCATATTCCCAACTATACATAAAAATGATGGGGTCTAAATTCATTGGTACCACTCAAGAATGAGATCTTGGAGTCATCATGGATAGTTTTCTGAAAACATCTGCTCAATGTGCAGCAGTAGTCAAAAACCGTTAGGAAATGGATAGATAATGAGACAGAAAATATCATAATACCGCTATATAAATCCATAGTATGCTATCTCCTTGAATACTCTGTGCAGTTCTGGTTGGTCCGTTTCCAAAAAGATATTTTAGAGTTGGAAAAAGTACAGAGAAGGGCAGCAAAAATGATTAGGGGTATGAAACAGCTTCCATTTGAGGAAAGGGTAAAAAGACTGGGATTGTTCATCTTAGAACAGAGATGATTATGGGGCAGATATGCTAGAGGTCTGTAAAATCACGACAGGTGTGGCAAAAGAGAATAAGGAACTCTTGTGTACACCTTCACATAACACAAGAACAAAAGGTCACCCAGTGAAATTAATAGACAGCAGGTTTAAAACAAACAAAACGAAGTGCTTCTTCACACAACGCAGTCAGCCTGTGGAACTCACTGCCAGGGGATGTTGTGAAAGCCCAAAGTATAACTGGGGTCGAAAAAGAATTAGATAAGTTCATGGAAGATAGGTCCATCAATAGGGTGACCAGATGTCCCGATTTTATAAGGACAGTCCAGATACTTGGGGCTTTTTCTTACGTAGGTGCCTATTATCCCCCACTCTTTGTCCCGATTTTTTACACTTGCTATCTGGTCACCCTATCCATCAACGACTATTAGCCAAGATGGTCAGGGATGCAACCGCATGTTCTTGGTGTCTCTCAACCTCTCATTGCCAGAAGCTGGGACTTGATGAATCACTCAATAATTGTCCCATTCTGTTCATTGCTTCTGAAGCATCTGGCACTGGCTGCTGTTGGAAGACAGGATACTAGGCTAGATGGACCATTAGTCTGACTCAGTATGGCCATTCTTATGTTCTTACATTGTTAAGGGGATAATACACTCATTTTGCCAGTGGATTTCACAGCTGTTTGGTAGATAGCAGAGGAATGTTGAGACTCAAGAAACTCTGGTTCAGTTCCGGGTTCTGTAGGGAAGTGTGCTCCAGTGGTTATAAACTCTTGGGCCTTTGTCCACCTGTGTTCCTCACTGTCCCCCTCTTTTCCTGTCCATGTACACTCCTGGCTTCTATCCCTCTTCCCCTTTGCTCCTATTGAGACACATCCCTTCCTCCTCATTTGCTTCTTACCACTTTGCATGTGAGTCAGACTGATTATTTCTTCTCCTTCATGCTTCCTGAGTGCTAGCAAAGAAAGAAAGGATTGAGATGGTTTCAGCAGCATCACTACTCAGTTCAGTGACTGATGCTACAGTGTCCCCTGGCAACCAGGTGTAGCAATTGCGTGAAAAGGCTTGCTCAGGAGCATGCTCAGTTCAGTTGAAACCTTTGGAGAGCAATGCTTCCAATCTTTATCAAACTTCTGTTGAACAAACTGATTTTCAGAGGCTTATAATACAGTCTAATTTTGCTTTTCACAGGGATAGCAAAAGGCATGTCCCTAACACTAGGGCAACCTCCCCACCAAATTTTAAGTTCCTGCCTCACAACATGTAGGTGCTAGAGCAGGGGTCGGCAACCTTTCAGAAGTGGTGTGCCGAGTCTTCATTTATTCACTCTAATTTAAGGTTTCGCGTGCCGGTAATACATTTAAACGTTTTTAGAAAGTCTCTTTCTATAAGTCTATAATATATAACTAAACTATGCATCCGACGAAGTGGGTATTCACCCATGAAAGCTCATGCTCCAATATGTCTGTTAGTCTATAAGGTGCCACAGGATTCTTTGCAACTAAACTATTGTTGTATGTAAAGTAAATAAGGTTTTTAAACTGTTTAAGATGCTTCATTTAAAATTAAATTAAAATGCAGAGCCCCCAGGACCAGTGGCCAGGACCCGGGCACTGTGAGTGCCACTGAAAATCAGCTCGCTTGCCACCTTCGGCACGCGTGCTATAGGTTGCCTACCCCTGTGCTAGAGCTTCTCAGTGATTGTGTAAGGATATTTTAACATGGGCAAAACATCTTCCTTTTTCTGACACACATTGTTAGAAATGGCTGAACCATTGTAGACGAGCCTTTTCCCAAATAGTTCAGTCTGAGGCAGACACCTGGCTGGAAAATATCAAGTGATTAAAGTTTGGCTAAGTCATAAGCAGTTGAAAAATGAATTGTAGGTGTCTCTATCAGCTTCACTTATAATTAATTTAATGTGGTGTTAATTAATGGAGATATCCCATCTCCTAGAACTGGAAGGGACCTTGAAAGGTCATTGAGTCCAGCCCCCTGCCTTCACTAGCAGGACCAAGTACTGATTTTGCCCCAGATCCCTAAGTGGCCCCCTCAAGGATTGAACTTACAACCTTGGGTTTAGCAGGCCAATGCTCAAACCACTGAGCTATCCCTCCCCCTATGAAGGTGTGGAAAAATAAACTCATTTCACTTAGGCCTCTGAAGTCTGTTGTTCTGCAAGTATTCAGTTTCTTAATTATATTGATATACAGCAATTATTTTGTGCTGACTGTTGTCTTCAGTTACAGCCCAAGCCAGTGTTCCCTCTAATTTTCCCCACCCATGCACGGAATGAATTTTGTTATGTGCACCAATATGGAGGTGATGTGATGGGGTGGGGCCGGGGATGAGGGGCTCAGGGCTGGGGCAGACGGTTGGGTGCAGGGGGTGCGGGCTCCAACTGTGGGTGCGGCCAGGGATGAAGGGTTTGGAGTACAGTAGGGTGCTCTGGGGCTATGATGGAGAGAGAGGACTCCTCCAGCTCAGTCTCCACACAGCAGCATCTGGGCTTAGGAGTGGGGGAGAGGCACCTCTACCTGGCGCAGCAGCTCCAGGACTGGGGCCACAAGATAGGGGCCCGGCCCTGGCAGGACCGGGCTGGGGGAAAGGTGCCATGGCAGGTTCGGGCTAGGGGAGGGGTGCCCCGGCCACAGAAGGTCCGGGCTGCAGCAGAATTTGGGGAGGGGTGCCGCGGTCGGTTTGGATGCCCTGGCTGCGGCAGAGTTGGGGCTGGGAGAGGGGGTGCCCTGGCTGCGGCTGGGTTCGGGCCGCGCCTCCCCCGGTTGCAGCAGGTTGGGGGCTGGGCTAGGTTGTGGCCAGGGGAGAGGTGCTCCTCCCCCCCGGCCAGGGCAGGTCCCCAGGTGGGTTCCCTGAGCGTCTGTGTGGTGCTAAATAGGCTGCTTCGCAATTGCGCAGCTTACAGGGAAATTAGGTCCCAGCAACCTTTTTTGATTTCCTCAAAAACTTTACTATGTTAAAGCATCTTTTGGGTTTCATAGTGAAGTGCTCAGAAGTCAGGAAGTGAGACTTAAGGTTTCACATGCAAATTTACTCACTTGTGTGCATTATGATACAATTGTTAATTACAACATCATAGACGCTTCTGTCTCTAAGGTAACACGTCATCATTGATTTTACATAAGTTATCCACTTCATTTAAAACAGCCTACACTAGTTTTCAAATAAAGATTATCATAATACATTCAAGCAAGGAGGTAGAGTTAAAATTGTATAGTCACACTTAAATTTTGTATTTCCTAACTTTTGAATACTTAGCTACGCAACCTTAAGATTTCCTTAACATAGTTTGTAGTTTTAATAGTACTGTACTAATTGTGTGATTGAGTTGTGTAAAGCAATTCGGCTAAATATAGCAGGTTGCCTAGGCTAATCCATAGTTAATCATTTGTAGCATGAAGAAAAATAGTAAGAAAAGGGAATGCTTATTCTTTGATTTGTTTTATATTTACAGTTGAAAGATATTCCCAAGAAATATTAAACCTTATTTATTTTTAAAGAAAATATTTGAACACTAATCATTCAACAAATTAATAATTGAACTTATACTCTATTAAATGCCAGTTGTTGTTTAAAGAGAGGCCCTGAGTTGAAATTGTAGAAGTAAAATGATCAAGCTAGGTATTTGAGAATCAAATCTGTCTCAGAATACATGTGGAAAATGTAAACATTTTCATATGCTATAAACCAAGTCAATGGCATACTCAAATATCCCTACTCTATCCAAATATGCCTCAAAAACTTGAAGAAAAAAAAAAGGATATGATTTATAGTGGGAAAGTATATAACTTACTCTCTGTTCGTTGGTAAGATTTTAAAAAAAGGTATGTTGATGATGCTGTGCTTGGGTTCCTGTGATAACTTTGAAGTCTGATTTTGTTGCTGTTAACAGAATACTCCCAGCCCTTGGTTACATCAGCCCACCCCTGTGACCTCAGCTGACAGTCTTGGGTTACTGAGTCACATTCCTGTAAGACCATCCAGTGCAGACCCGCATCGGCCACTCAAATTGACAACACATTCTAGTCCACCATTGTCCAAAAATATAGTAGATCATCACAAAGAGTAAGTTCACCATTGTCTAAATCATTAAACTGATGTATAAGCTAATGTTTACAGTATGAGACTGTGAAGTTCAGTAGCTTGTGTTTTCATTTACCTTCATTCCAATTCACTTGTAAAAATGCATGACATGGCATATGTAAAAATGTGACAAAATATGCTCTCAAATAATAAGTCAAATTTTCAAAAGAGCTGAAGTGGCTTAGGTGCCTAAATCCCATTTTCAAACTGAGGCACATTGACTTTCAATGGGATTTAAGTTCCTAAGTCACATACAAGCGTTTGAAAATTTTACCCAGAATAAAGAAATTCATCAGCTTTATTTTGTGTTAATAGATCATTTTGTTTTTTGAGTTGAAGGATAGGTCCCTTAAATTCTGTTAGCGTTTTGTAGTATGTTTGTAACAAAATTTAATCTGTTTTAACTTTTTTTCATACAGAGAATTGGAGAGGAAAGCATTTATTGAACCTTTACGTTCTGTTACAACTGTACCAGTGAAGACTGATCTGGAACATAGCAGAACACAGACAAAAGAGAGTAATTTGCACAGACATTTTGTGGACCCAATGTTGAGTCAATTGCAGAAGCCACCTCAAGAGACAGGAGAGAGACTAAGCAAATATAAAGAAGAACATAGACGGATACTTCAAGAGAGTATTGAAGTTGCTCCTTTTACTGCTAAGATCAAGGCACTTGAGGGTGAGAGAGAGAATTATTCTAGAGTAACACCATTATTGTCTTCTAGCCCCAAAAGCTATGCAGTAAAACATGACAAAGAACCAGAGCGTTCTGTGTCAGAACTTTATAAAATCAAGCATTCAGCACCACAGAGTTTGCCGCAAAGTAACTATTTCACCACCTTGTCAAACAGTGTAGTGAATGAACCACCAAGGTCCTACCCATCTAAGGAAGTTTCAAGTTTGTATGTCGATAAACAGAATAGTTGTCCTTCAACAGCAGCTAATTCCCAGTCTCTCACTTCTTTTATTTCATCTCTTTCAAAACCTCCACCTTTGATTAAGCATCAACCAGAGGGTGAAGGTTCAGTAAGCAAGATAACAGAGCAACTTTCCCATCAAATGACATCTCACTCTGTAAATTCTTTTAGAAATGACTGCAGAAGCCCTACTCAGTTGTCAGTTTCATCCTCAAATACGCTCCGAAGTATGCCTGCTTTACACAGAGCACCAGTGTTTCACCCTCCAGTTCATCAAAACCTGGAGAGAAAGGAAAGCAGCTATAGCAGCCTTTCACCTCCAACCCTAACGCCAGTGCAGCCAGTTAATGCTGGTGGCAAAACCCAAGAATTACAAAAACCACCAACTTTAGTACCTGAACCTAAGGAAGCGCAAACAATGTACAAGAGCGCTTCTGAGCAGAATTTATCAGATATTTGGAAATCTAATAATGTCTCAAACAATGAAAAAGTTGAATGGCAGGTTGAGCGAACCAGTGGAAAATCGCAATCTGCCACAGCATCCGTCATTGTACGTCCACCTTCTAGTACAAAATACGATAGTATGCCAGTAATGCAGTCAGCTTCCAAAGATCGAGTTAATGAAAGATCTTCAACTGGGACAAATCAAACAGATTGCCTAAAACCAGCGGAAGCCAGAGACACTGGAAGAATAATTCTGCCAAATATGAACTCAGACACTACACACACACATTATGAAAAGAACTTTCCAGCTGTCTCACAAGGCAGCATTCCCAGTTCTGTCACACCTACCACAACTATAATGTGCAGTACCAAAACAGATGTAACCACATCTGCAGCCACAACTACTAGTGTTTCAAGCTGGGGTAGTTCAGAAGTGACATATTCTTTATCAAACACAGTTTTGGCTTGCACACCACTGGAATGTACCTCCTCTAGAACAGTAAGTCAGGTAGTGGCACAGACACAAGAAAACAAGGTCAGTACCACAGCTCCAGTTACACCAGCCAGTGGCAAGACAGGAAGTGCCATTCAGCCCAACTCTGGATTTTCTGGCCCAACTGATTTTATCCATTTGAAAAAGCACAAGGCAGCATTGGCTGCAGCTCAGTTTAAAAATAGTAATGCCAGTGAAACTGAGTCCAATGCTGTGAAAAATCAGACATTTCCAGCCTCCATTTCCCTAGACAGTACTATCGTCTGCAATACAATAAACAAAGCCAACTGTGTAGGCAATGGGCAAGCTTCCCAGACAAGTCAGCCGAACTACCACACAAAACTGAAAAAGGCTTGGCTTACTAGACATTCAGAAGAAGATAAAAACACTAATAAAAAAGAGAATTCAGGGAACAATGTATCAGAAATTATTAAGCCATGTACTGTCAATTTAATAGCTTCTACATCTAGTGATTTACAAAATAACATAGAAAGTACAGTCCTAGCAGATAAATTTGTGAAAGAAGATAAACACACAAGAAGAAAAACAAAAAGGACTTACGAATCTGGCTCTGAATGTGGAGACTCTGATGAAAGTGAGAGCAAGTCAGAGCAAAGGACTAAACGGCAGCCTAAGCCAACTTACAAAAAGAAACAAAATGATTTGCAAAAGAAAAAGGGTGATACAGAGGAAGAAGTAAAACCCAATGGTGTTCTTAGCAGGAGTGCCAAAGAAAGAAGCAAGATGAAGTTACAGAGCAGCAACAACAGCAGTAAGTATATCAGTTGATCTGAATTAGAAAAGATAAGAAAATAGATGGACATTTGTGAATTACAATACTATTAATAAATGGAGGGTTTGTGTTATGATAGTACATGAATGAGAATAGCGCTTAAAGGGGCAGTGTCAGAGGTTGGTAGGGCTGCAGATTCACCAATTCCAACCCCATCTGTAATGTTTTAATTTGAGAAATTCATCTTTTATTATGTATATATGTATTCGAACTATTTCTTGGTTTGAACATGCACATAAGCCTCTCAATTTAAAGTAAACAAACTGTTGTACACATGCTCTGTCATAAAGTGTCAACACCAGTATGTTTGCAGTCACACTTGGGTCAGTCATACCAATTTTTAAAAATGAATAAAAACTTCAGTCCGAGACAATATGAACATCTGTATTTTTGGGGTGGTGGGCTTCCATTTGAGGGGTCATTTTTATTGCCAGACCTTATTTCTTCCTCTGACAAGACGACTAAGGACAGTTTCTTCAGGGCACTCTGTTGATGTGGCTTTACATTTGGGGTAAAAAAGGTACTTTAGAGAGAAGTGTGAGAGCCCCCCTCGGGTGCTGAGCATACTGCCTCTACTGTAGTACCACCTCTGCAATCTAAAGGAATGAAGAATAAACTTGGAATTTGACTCGGATGGTGTGGTATTGTCACTGATACTGGATTGCGACTAAACTTTGCAGGAAATAGAAACTGGTCTAGAAGCAGGAAAGACCTTATTTAAGTAAAATGTTTGAAAGAAAATGTATCTTCTTATTGCTTACGATTGTCTAATTTATTTCTTATTTAAGAAAAAAAATTGTTAGTTTCTTACAACATTGGTCTAGTGCAGGGGTCGGCAACCTACGGCACGCGTGCCAAAGTTGGCACACGAGCCGATTTTTCCTGGCACACGGCGTGGGCTGAGCCGCTCAGCCCTGCTGCCACTCTGGAGTTCCCGCTGCCAGCTGCCGGCTCCTGCGGGACCCGCCGCGGGTCCAACTCAGCACCTGCTGCTGGCCTGGCGGGGAAGGAACCCCAGGCTGGCAGCGGGCTGAGACCCCGGCTGGCAGGAGCTGGGGGCAGAAACCCCAGAGTGGCGGCAGGCCGAGCCAGTCACTGCTCTGGGGTTCTGGCTGCTGTCCCCTTGCCAGCAGGGGTCTCTACCGCACAGCTCCACTCAGCCTCCAACCGGAAGCAAGGTCTCTTGCAGACAGGGTCCAGGCCTCCAGCCCTGCTCAGGCCTACCAGCCACCTACTCCACTCACCTCAGCTGCCAATCTTGGTTTCCAGCTCTTGCTCATCCTGCTTTCGGGCCTGGAGTCCCAGCAGGCCACCCTTTACAGTAGTTTGGTTATATATTGTAGACTTATAGAGAGACCTTCTAAAAAGCGTTAAAATGTATTACCGGCACGCGAAGCCTTAAATTAAAGTGTGTAAATGAAGATTTGGCACACCACTGCTGAAAGGTTGCCGACCCCTGGTCTAGTGTGAAAGTCCCCCGTTAAATCACATTTCATAAGATTTTTATTAAGCTGGTACAAAGGATGGATTTTAATCTTTATCTGAATTTCTTGGCTTCTCAGTTTCACAACCTTATATTATTGAAAGATTCTGTAATTGTTTGAGGTTTAATTTGTGTTAAGTGCTGCCAGTTCTGCAACCTGTAGGAGATACTGTGGACTGGATCAAGTGCTGGTACAGTATTTGGTCTGCTTCTTTTGTCTTTAATTTTAATCTTTTTACGAAGGGGAGGATCAAAGACAATGTAACTTTCAAGTTTTTTTCTAAATCTTACTCAATTTTTACTAATTCAGGACCTGAAGTTGAATCTCACATTTAGTCACACATTCAACTAGTGCTGGATGATCCTCCTACTGTAAGGAGATGATAACATTTATGGGTTTGGTGTAGAGGACAATCGTGTACTAATATAAGGGCATGGATTAGATGGCTTAACAGGAGAGTCCTTTGGCATTTTATCTAGTATTTTATCTGCAAGATAACTGGGGACTTAAAGAATTACCTTCCCCTGTAGCACAGAGTATTATGCTTTAAAATATGGACATATTCAATAGCATCAGTTTCCTGTGATTTCAGGGGAGGGAAGGCTGAGCAATAGTAGGTCTTGTTCCTTGCTGTCATCATCTCCATCCTCCTCCTCATTGGTCATTCTAACAGATTAGTATTTGATATTAATATCTATCCATTTTGGGTACTTACATGGACTCTGTTACATTATTATCTGAGTCTTCACAGTCTTTAATGTATTTATTTCTGCAACAAGACTGTGAGGTGGGGAGTAGTATTATCCCTATTTTATAGATGGGGAACTGAGGCACAGAGACACTGTGACTTGTCAAAGTTTACAAGAAATCTGTAGGAAACAGAACTGAATCCAAGTTTCTGCAGTCCTATGTTAGCACCCTAACATTTGAACCATCCAGTTTCTAATGTGCAAGTTTTGCCCAGCTCCACAGGATATGGACTTTCAGGAGTAAAGGCAGTTTGAACTGATAGATACCCCATCTCTTCGTGCAGATAAAACTAATTCAATTTTTAAACAGCGCTTGAATCCTAAAAAAAAAAAAAAAAAAAAGTGCCAGAACTAACATCTCCCTTGTAGCCTGCTGACACTGCTATGGGTTCACTCACTCACGGGCAGCGAAGGAGAATTAGGATGAGGCACTATACCCCTGCCAGGACCCTTCAGCCTATACAATGGCAAAGGGCACTCCCCTCCTTCTCAGCCTGGGAGGGGGAAAAGTGGTGCAGCTGCACTGATCATATAGGGGGTAGGGACAGGGTTGCTAAGAAGAGTGGGAAGCCTCCGTTCCACGCACCTAGCCAGCTCTTAGGAAAGTCCAAGCAGCTGCCACCTCTGCTCCTGGCCATGCTTGGGACAGCAATGCAGGCAGCAATGCAGGCTCCTCATGCCTCATGGACCCCCCAGCACCTCCCAGTCTCCATGGAAGGCCCTGGTGCTGCACAGTATCCCCCAGCTGCCTACCCTCTTGTGGCAGGGTGCTCAGAGAAATGCTGTGGCCTGTCCTTTCAGCCTGCAGCACCAGGACTCTGGCATGGGTTCCCATGATGGGTAGGGATTCAGGTGCCCCAGCTGGAATCTTGTACTAGAGAGGGGTTCTCAGCCATGGGACTGCCCATGCTTCTGTCTCAGGCATGGCCTGGAGAGGAGGCAGTGGCTGCTGGGTCTCCACTCAGAGCCACTCAAAAGTGTGGGGGGAGGGGTGAGAGGGAAGCAGGCAGCCCCCCTCTTCATCGCACCCTTGTCCGAAATAGTGGAACACCATTCTATCTTCCCCCGAAAGTGCCAGAACACTGTTCCGGAGCACACCGGCACCAGAGCACTGCTTGTAAAAGTTATTAAAATGAAAGATTGGCCAAACAGCAGTGTATATTTAAATTGTGTTTCTACTTTGAAATGTGATTGTGAAAATTGCAGCATTATACTCAACAGATCTGCTCCCTGTGTGTATTCAGTTTCAGATCTGCCGAGTTAAATGATAAAAATAAGTTCTTATTGCTCTTTGCTCCTGTTAGCCTTGTAAAACCAACACATTTGAGAGTGTGAGAGCTGGATTCTGTTCTTCCTTGTGCATAATTAACAAATTGTTTAAATTCCAGTTACTTTAAATAGAACTGCACTAAAGTAATCATATGTATTTAACTCTCCTTGTTATTGAATCTCATTACTGTCCTGGAATAATCATGTGTTGTGGCTGCATTTTTCTGTGGAATATCTACCAAAATGACATACCAAATACAAGAGAAAAGTACATTTGGTTTACATATGTGATATGTAAATCAGCAATAAAATTAATGGTTAACAGCAGTTTTATCTACAGAACATTAGATTTGTAGCCAAATTTTTCAAACTTGGATGCTTAAAGTTAGGCACCAAATAAAAGTAGCTTCACTTTAGAAATGCTGAAGGTTTACTGTTCCTATTGAGTTCTACATATAGATAATTTGTAAATTTCTCTTGCCTTACGTTTTTGTTGTTTTTTCAGCTGGCATACCTCGTTCAGTATTAAAAGACTGGCGCAAAGTAAAGAAGCTGAAGCAAACGGGAGAATCCTTTTTGCAGGATGACTCTTGCTCTGAAATAGGGCCCAATTTGCAGAAATGCAGAGAATGTAGACTCATTAGAAGTAAGAAAGGTGAAGAACCAACTCACTCCCCAGTATTTTGTAGATTTTATTACTTTCGTCGGTAAGTTCACTAGTTTTTTAAAAAGTTAATTTTTGGTTTAAAAAAACCCTTCCTTATAGTCATGTTTATATTTCTCAGTTCCTTTTTTGTACTGGCATTGTTGTAGCTTGAAAGAGGTAGGCTTTGTGTAAAACTGCAGCATTATACCAAAGACATCTGAACAACTAACCAGCCTTTCTGATCTGGAAAAAAGATGCAGTAGTGTTTTTTTTCAGTCTAGTCTAGAGAGAGAAATCATTAATCTGTCCTTAAATCGGTGGAAAAGAGCCTTGAATTCACACACAAATCACTCAATTCTGGTAATACCCTCAGGGTATGATTATGGGAGTTTCCCTAGGCAACATTCAGAATTTGACCCCTTCTTCTTACAATTGCCTTTGGCCTACCAATGCAGAAAAAGATTTCCCAGAATACACTGTACCATAATTGGTGCAATACAATGCTAGTGTGGAAGTAGAGCAAAACTAGGTGTTGACTTGTACAAGTGCAATACTTACCAGTGTAGACTCATTCAATAGGAATTGAACACTCAGTTGCTGTTACACAGACTGATTTTGCTTACTTCAGTGTTTGGCTTAAAATATTTTTCTGTACTAAAGTAGACATACACAGCAATGACCTGCTTACTAAAAGTACTGCTGTGTTCTCCTTAGATTTGTTCTTTTTGGGAAAGAGAATATTGGAGGTTAACTGAAAACATAGAACAGTTTTGCTACCATTTTAAAATTCAATCATTTAATTTAAAAAAAACTTTAATTTTAAATGTATTGTAGTATCAAATGGAGTTTATTTTCACTGTACCATAGACATGAGATCTGAATTTAAAATCAAGATTGCTTTACTTCTAAGAATCTTATCAGGCTTTACTGTAATAAAAATCAGTGGATTCTTTTTGCTACCTGCTGATTAAGGTCGGGGGGGGGGAGATCATTTTTGGTAGTGTAACAGTCGTCATATATCACACTTCATTTCTGAATGTAGGACATTGAGTTTTACTGATGCTGATACTATTAAAATACTTCATATATGTATCTGTTTATAAATAAACTAGTGTAAATTATTCTGTATTATAAGGGATTGTATTGTTCAACAGTACTGCTTTGATATAGGCTTACTGAGAGACCATTACAACTACTTGGAAACTATTTCAAATGTTTTTTTAATTAAAATGATACAAAGTAGGACACCATACAATTTTTAGGCATTTCAAAGGTAAGAAATGAGCTGACCTGGTTGCCTAGAAGTAATGATCTGTGCTGCCATATAGAAACCAAAGTTCAGTTTTGAGATCCTTGTTCATTTGACTGGCAGGAGTGTTAATACACCTCTACCTCGATATAACGCTGTCCTTGGGAGCCAAAAAATCTTACCGCGTTATGAAACCGCATTATATTAAACGTGCTTTGATCCACCGGAGTGCGCAGCCTCGCGCGCCCCCCCCCCTCCCCCCCAGCACTGCTTTACCACGTTATATCCGAATTTGGGTTATATCGGGTCGTGTTATATCGGGGTAGAGGTGTATACAGAAAATAGGCACCGATTGAGTGATCACTGTCAGCCAGCCTCCGGGAATCAGAGAAATGAATTAGACCAAAACTTTGTTGGCAGAAAAAAGAGAGAAATGCCTTACATTAGCATCAGTTTATTAATTTATGTGGTGATAAGTATTAAAGGGAGAGTCATGTAAATTGGATCGAACAAGTGATTTACCTGAGCAGTTATTCTTTAACTTCAGAATTTCCTCATTATTTCTTCTTAAAACTGAACTTTGTAGCAACAGAATTTGTTCTACAGAAAACATGTTTTTCCTGTTTGTTTTAAAGTTAATGTTAGCCTTTTTTCAACTCTGGAGGACTTGTATTGAGGTTTCTGGTTTAGGTCATGTGAAAATATGAATTTGGTTTCATCCAAGTCACTTAATCTACATCTTAAAATAACAATTCTGTTTCATACAATTATCAGTCTCCACTCTAGAGAGGAAACAGGATTGAAACAAAAGAGGCATTGAAGATCAAAAATGAAGGGGGTATTGACAAAACAGTGGAAGGAAGCTTGGACGAAGCCAGTACTATTAGTTCCTCACTTGATGGAACATCAGATTCACTTAAAAAAAAAAAAAAATGCGAGGGTGGGGACAAGGAGGAGGAAAGAAAGGGTATATGTGTTTGCTACTGCAAAGATTGAACCTGATTAATCTGGTCAGTATTCTTTTATAATAGCATTGCACAATATAGGCAGTCTGCATGCAGACATGTTTGTTAAAATGTTTTTTAATAACAGCAAACAAAGCTTAGAGTGTAAAGTATAATGAGGTGTATCATTAAACTATTTGTTTCCATTTTTTAGGTTGTCTTTTAGTAAAAATGGAGTGGTTAGGATAGATGGTTTCTCGTCTCCTGACCAATATGATGATGAAGCAATGAGTTTGTGGACACATGACAATTATGAAGATGATGAAGTGGACCTAGAAACTTCTAAGTACATTTTAGACATCATAGGTGATAAATTTTGTCAGCTAGTAACATCTGAGAAAACAGCCATGTCCTGGGTGAAGAAAGATGGTAAGGAAATCTTTATATTCTTTGTAGTATTCTATAATTCTACACGAAAGATTATAGCTCAGGTTTTAGGCTTCTCTGTTTGAGCCTTCCATATATTCAATGTACTGCATGCTACAGCCTTTCATTGGCACTACTGTGCATTGTATGGAAATACAAGAATGCATTAAGAAAGGCTGTCTGTGTGTGCCACACCTCCTGTTTAAGAGGGAATAATTATTTCTGTATTTTGCTACAGAAATTTGCTAGTTAGTATTTGTCATTGATTTTGTCTCTTATTTTGCAAAAATTCTTAACACAGAATTTTGCTACATAATAGTCACAATGCAGTCAAATTTGTGCGTATTAAAGACTTGTGTATATAGGGTCACTTTTGGATTTTTTCTTTCTGTAATTGCTTCTGAGAGGAAAATTATGATTGGTATTTTTAGATGAACATTTATTTCTGTGCTACAGTTTACAGATGTTTGCCTTTAAATTTTGATACTTCTGTTTATTTTGTGTTTCAGCCAAAATTGCCTGGAAGAGAGCAGTGAGAGGAGTCCGTGAGATGTGTGATGCATGTGAAGCCACATTGTTTAACATTCATTGGGTCTGCCAAAAATGTGGGTTTGTGGTCTGCTTAGATTGTTACAAGGCAAAGGAAAGGAAGAGTTCTAGAGGTCAGTTTATAATTTTATATGTACTAGACCATTCTCTGTGTTGTTTATTGTAACATGTTCTAGAATTGCTGCTCCAGAAGGTTCGGTGTCTTTCTGTAACCAGTAAATGCTATTCTTTTTGCGTAAAGCACAACTTTTTCCTATTTCTCAAAGCTTCCTCACCTTTGTCATGACAATATATAAAACCTACCCTTCCAAAAAGAAACTCTCACAATTATGGAGCTACCTGACCCTCTACCCTTTTGTTTTCTCTGAATACATCCTCCCAGGTTTTAGACCTCTTGCCCCTTACCTGTCTCAAGGTTGAATTTTGCAATTCTTCCTCTTTTATACTGGGACTCCCTGTGCTCCACTCTGTATGCTAACCACTTGTTACCATGAAGACCTGTCTTGATTTGAGCACCTGCTTGAATCCTCTCTTTGGGAACCTCTGACCAGTGTTACAGACCAACAGCCTTCTTAAAATAAAATTATTTTATGTAGTACATTATACTCCTGATTTTCCAAAACCCTATTATCTGAACCTCCATATTATTAAAATCCCTTCTTTATCCCCCAGCAATGCCAGTGTGAATAATAGAGCAGAGACCCCTGGAAGCAGGAGAGGCCACCCAATTGCTGAATGGCTCCTGTGATAGTGCAGGGAGCCCTCTGCAGCCCTACCATCACGGGACTGACAGAAAAGCTGCAGAGGGCTACCGGCACTGCTGCAGGGCCAGTGACACCTGATTCCAGCAGGCACAAGGTGCAGGGAAGACTGTGGTCCTGGTGGGGCACAGCAGAGTCCTCACCAAGGATCTCTGCCTCACTAGGACTGCAGCCTCCTCCTGGACCTTGTGCCTTCAATAATTGAAAGAGCAGCAGCACAGGGAGCCCTCTGAACCCCTGCTGTCAGGGAAATGAGTGAGCAGGGCTTTGACAGCAGAGCTGCAGAGAGGGTTCTCTGCACTGCTTCTCCTGCCCTCTCAATTATGTAAATAAAATCCATCCCTCTTTCCCCCCATGGTATTCGAATAATCGGGAGTACACTGAAGTTGGAACAAAGCATTAGAAGAATAAGGATTTTAAAACACAGCCTGCACTCATACTTAGTTTCATCTTATTTCATCATACGTTTTGCTACAAACTAAGCTAGGCTTTCCTATTAAGTTACAGCAAGAGAACAGAACCAACTCACATTCTCTTAGTCCTGGCCTAGCCTAAAACTTAGGTCCATCTAACCTATGTCACTCAAGGTTGTGAAACATTCAGACCCCTGAGAGATGTAGTTAAGCCACCCTAAGCCCCAATGTAGACAGTGCTAGGTTGACATAGGAATTCTTCCATCAACTAGCTACTGCCTTTTGGAGAGGTGGATTTACTACAGCAACAGAAGAACCCTTCCCATTGCTGTAGTGTGTACGCTGCTGCAGTGCCACTGTAGCATTTCTAATGTAGACATAACTTTAGAAAGTCAAGAACCTATTGTTACCCACCATGGTCATAAATGGTGATTGGGCTAGAGCAGTGGTTCTGAGACTTTTGTACTCGTGACCCCTTTCACACAGCAAGCCTCTGAGTGCGACACCCCTTATACATTAAAACCACTTTTTTATATATTTAACACCATTATAATTGCTGAAGGCAAAACAGGGTTTGGGGTGGAGGCTGACAGCTCGTGCCCCCCATGTAATAACCTCATGACCCCCTGAGGGGTCCCGACCCCCAGTTTCGGAACCCCTGGGCTAGAGGCATTAAGGCAACTGCCTCTGGCATTGTTTCCTAAATACCCTTAAGGAGGAAGCTGTTAGGCAGCTATTAGAAACGGCTTCCTCCTCCTTTCCCAAGGTGGGCAGACAAACTCCTGGGTAAAATACCATACGAATGACAGATACAATATTTATTATTAATAGAGCACACCTACATTTGTGTCACCAACTTATTTTCCCCTATCAGCATATCATTTAAAAATAAATAATATCAGAATTTCTGTAAGACAATGTCTGCAATGGCAGTAAATACTGAAAAACTTGCTTCCCCTCAGTTCTTTGATACAGGGTGAGAGGGTTCCTCCTCTGCCCTGGTAATGAGATGCTTCCAAAGTTGTTCTTCAAAGTCCATGTCACTTCTGCTATTAGTAAAAGGAAAGTAGTAGTAACTGTTCCAAATGAATCTGATATAGTAAGGTTTCTCTGAAAACAGCTGTGTTTGAAAAACAGTAGATAGGTTGGCGGTTTTGTTTCCTGATCTGTCTAAACTACTATACTGCCATTTTAAATGATATTACTCCAAGTAATGAGTAATATCATAGCACTGATGATGCTTTTGATAGCACCACTGATTATCTGTTGCTCTGGTATTACTTTTGATATTACTTTTATTTGTAGTATATTAATATTTTTCCATTGTTCTTGTTTCAAGAATGTAGACCGAGTTACTAAAAATGGTGAGTATTTTATGCAAAAGAGCAAGGATAGTGGTGATGATGGTCGTTCATGTATTCATAAATGGTCCTGGTACTTTCCGGACAGATAAAGATGTGTTCCTTTCTTCAAACATTTTACAATTTAAGTGACCAATTATGACAGACAATGGGGTTAGGGGAGAGGGAGGAAAAGGATTACAATAGTATCATGTAGCTACTGAAGCACATATGCACATATCTTCCAAATATTTTTGCTAATAAATTTCCTAATCTGAGATTTCTTTCAGAATTTAAGTAGAGAAGGTTATATATTTTTCTCCGAAGAGTTTAAAAGGATCTTGTACAACTGCGTTGCTTAACCAGCTAGAATTAGTGCTTCAGATATTATGAATATTTATTTATAAACTCCCGTGTGTGTATTGATAAATGTTCCTCCCCCCACCCCACCCCCAAAAAAAATCATCAAGGAGAGTCAGGGGGCATTGCTCCTCTTTGTAATGAATTACTGTAGGTGCTTCTCACAAGCCCTTCTTAGCTGTCCAGGCCTCCGTGTATGTGCATATTGTCTGACTTGGCTTGTGCCTTTGTGAATTGTTAGAAACATCATGGAAGTTGGGTAAACCATGTTAAAACGGTCTTTAAAGTACACATTTTAGACATCCAGGGAAAGTCTAGAAAAAGTCTCAAAGTTTAAAAAGCAATATACAGAAGCAGGCTTCTTTTCAGTCTTGATAGCAGTGGGGAATTTTTCTCTCTGGTTATCATATTGTCCTTCAATATATGCTAAAATAGAAGTATGCTGGCTTCTCTCTATAGTTTAATTTCTGGTGATACATGGTGTGCTGCTTATGTACTGTACCTATGCTCTGGCACCACCAAGAACTTTCAGCAACACACGTTTTTGTCCAAATGATGCCACTTCATATTACATTTATTTTTCCTGGAACCACTGCTTGTTTTTACAGTTGCTGAATGTAATGGAGAAGGATATGTTGGTTTTGGGCAGCCTTGCCACCAACGTCAGAGATTTAAATGTTCAGTTATTTAAGTCGGTGATTTTTTTTTTTTTTTTTTTTTTTTCATTTCACTGCACAGACAAAAGTCCATCCTGTCACCATTTCTTAGGTCTATCCTGACACCATCAAGCATAGTTGCCAAGTATTGTGACATTGCATGAAAATTATTTAATTAGCTCAGTTGCATTTTTGCAAACGACTTGCATTTAAACGATTGGCTGGACAGCTCTAGTGAGTGAAGTCCTGTTTTATCCAAAGCACAGCCCTCACACCATTCCTAAGCCTGGTTATGAAGGGGGGACTTCCTCTAAGAGTAACTGGTAGTTCAGTTTCCATGGCCCATGCAGTTCTTGACCTCCCATTAACCAAAATACAAACGCGTTAATATTTGATTTATTGTTAGTATTTTTAGTAACATCCAAATTCACTTCTAAGTACTGTACAATGTTTTGCAATAAAAATAATTTCAACAATTGCAGTTATTCCACACTAATTTAAAAGGGGCGGTGAGTGTGTGTGTGTGTGTGTGTGTGTGTGTGTGTATATATATACATACATACATACATACATACATACATATACATAAAAAAAATTTCCCTCCTACATAGGTCGGTCGGCAGCAGGGTTTGAACCCACAACAGTCAGTTCCGCAGCTCAGACCCCTTCTGATTTAGTTATAGGAGTAATTTGTGATTGAAACAGGCAGTTGTCTTTTATGTGGACAATCTTGCAAAGGGAGACATGGCAAACTGTTTGCCAGGGGGTTATGCAACTATTTGGGAGATGACACTGGCATGTTAGGTATCAGGATTCCTGGGTTGTATTCCTGGCTCTGGGAGGAAACCATGGTCTACAGCCTGCATAACCAAACATACATTTTAGTTTTAGAATTGTCCAGAATGTTCTATGTCTGTCAGCATTTTATTTTTTGAGAATACTGTTCAAACATTTACTAGTTCTGCAACTTACGAGTAATTGTTCTGTACAATATCTATTAAACATGTACAAAATTAAAGACTATGAAAATACACAATTATGAAGCTGTCTTTACACATACAGCTATATAAAACGAAAGAGATGATTTAGTTATATTTTTAACTTTGCTGTCAGGCACTTTAGGCATAATACTTAGTGTTGTACTATGATCAGGAATAACCTCCAGTTCTGTAATTAGCTCAGCACAGCCCCCTGTATCCACTGGATGCTCTGTTGACTTCACTGGGGCTCGAGCGGTCTACCCACACAGAGCTCATTGAGGTTGGGGTGCAGATTAGAACTGATATACAAATGTTGCTAGATATCAGTAGGGGAAGGCTTTCCCTAATTCTAGTTTCTATGCATTCTTCAAAAGCTCAGTTACAAAATGTACATGTAATATGCTAATAATAAAATTTGAGTAAATGTTTTGAGTCCTGTTGTACAATAGTGGTATTTTGTTCTTGGTATATGACACCTACATGATTGTTTTAAAATTGTATACTTTAAAGTTGTCCTATAAAGTGATTTACAAAATTCTTTCACTTGTAAGAATATAAGCTTAATGTTTCTAAGATCCAGGAAAAGAGAGGTATTTGTTGCATTATAAACTTTATAATGTAAGGAAAATATGCTTTAAATGTGCTGAACATGTCTCTTAGCCTGCCTATTTTGGGCATGCAACATATATTGCCATAGCTGAGCAAAACTGAAAATAGATTTGAAGATTGCATCCATTAAAGATAGGTATCATGGTACAGTAGATGGAATACCGAACTGGATTTCATTCCCATCTCTGCCCAAGATAACAGAGCAGATCAGTGTCAAGTCACTTCCCTGACTTGGCTTCTTTTTCTTCTTCCACCCTTTGTCTTTGACTTAATATGTGTTTGTACAGTGCCTAGCTAAAAGGAGCCCCCATCAGTAGAGCCTTTATGTGCTACTGTAACAGTAGAGATTTTGACAATACAAGCAGTTCTCTACTCATCTTTCTATACTATGTTAGGAATTGTTCAGTGAGATAACTTTAATTGCCTAAATGGCAACTGTATGATGGATTTTTACTCGGGCAAAAATAAAAGATCTAAATATAATAAAATGAATAAGCTTTGAAACTTGGACAAGGATCTATGTTGTGGATGCTACTGTCTTTGCTTCTGTTTTTATTAAAATCCCATTCTGATTGTCTTCTCTGTCAAACTGTTAGAAACAAAATGTTTGTCATACAAAATACCAGTATAGAACCTCAGAGGAGTGTAGGTGTAGAGACTTCTAAACAATGGATTGGGAATATCTGTAAATTATATGATTTAAGTAATAAAGCCACAAGTGAAATAAAATAACTGGGAATGTTGTTATTTTACAGATAAAGAATTATATGCTTGGATGAAATGTGTGAAAGGACAGCCTCATGATCACAAGCATTTGATGCCAACTCAGATTATTCCAGGCTCTGGTATGATCACATAAAAACAATTTATTCATCATTTATTTCTGTGAGGAAAGACCACATTAATTTTAAATAGAAGTTCTAGTAATTTCTGATATGACTTTTCAAAGCTACCTGTAGCACAATATATCTTTACCAAATAAGTGGGGAGAACAGAGTAGGGAGAGGCGCAGAGGAACATGGAGGACAGGACGGAGGTGAGAATTGGTGAATGTGTATGCAGGGAAATATAGAGGACAGGGAGGCGGGGAAGGGGAGAAAGTAGGGTTTTCACTTTGCCTGTTTTACGCTGCTCCAGAGTAGTCTAAAGCAGTCAGAATGTACTAGTAAATCTGACCATAAACGTTAAAATTAAAAAAAATATTGTGTTGACATTATATGCTTTCCAATAATAGAAGCATTACATGGTAACATTCTTTTTGGGATTCTAGTTTATTTTTCATGAGTGAAATTATTAATAAACTTTTTAAAAAGTAGAACATTTTCAGATAGTGAAACTATTGTGGTGCAGTTTAAGTTGAAAGTATGAATGTATAATTTAGGGTAAAAAGAACTAAAAGAATGTTTCAATTATCCCCAAAACAAGCATCGTAAACCCCCAAAATTCAGACTTTAACTTAAAAGAAGTGGAAACATTTAGGTATGGAATACCTAATACAGTTGGGGCACCTGAAGAACCGTAACTCAGCCCTTTAGTGATACCATAAGGGGGAAAAAATTAAAAATCAAATGTGTCTTTAGACAGTTTAAGTAAAATCATTCTAAATTGGACAACAAACACATAATAACAGGGCTGCCCGGGGGGGGGGGGGAGGGGGGGCAATTTGCCCCAGGCCCCCCGCAGGGGCCCCCACGAGTATGTCAGAGGCTCCCCCTGCCTCCGTCTTCCCCCATCCCCCGGCGTCTCCTGGTAAGGTGGCGGGGCTGCGAGCTGCGGCTGAGCGGCGGGAACTCAGGCCCTGCTGGAGATACCACGCCGCTGCAGCACTGTCCCGGGCCGCTCCTGGACGCGGCGCGCTGAGGCTTCGGGTGAGGGGGTGGTAAGCGGCATGGTAAGGGGCCGGGGCTGGACATCCCCCACAGACCTGACCCCCAGCCCCTCTGAGTTGGGCACCCCCCAACCCAGAGCCCAGCTCCCCACCCAGTCCTGGGCAACAGCAGCACCACCCCTAGGCAGCGACAGCCCATTGGCACCAACCATCACCATCACCCAGCAACACCCCATTATGTAATTGCAAATGTATACATACCATTAAAGCATTTAATGTTTTTAAATAATGTATTTAGTGTATTTTCAAATTATTACAAATTAATTTTTGAATATATTTCACTAGTTATTTTTTACATTTCCAAATGTAACTATAGTATTCCATGTTACTATAGTATTGCAACTTTTTTTTATGGAAGGGGCCCCCGAAATTGTTTTGCCCCAGGCCCCGTGAATCCTCTGGGCAGCCCTGCATCATAAATATAATTTTATGGCTATTGCTTGGTATTATTTCAGGGGAAAGTTAGGGCATCCAAGCAGACTTGACAAATTTAGATTTCTAACTCTCAAACACATAAACGCCATACCAAAATTGGGTTAAAAATATTTAAGTTGCCAAATGAAGCACTCATCTCAGAAAATGCCAACGTTAAGACTGCCTACATATCCTCAATTCTGTCCCCTTGTGCACATCCATTATTATGTAGTGTTTTAAATAGGGATGTAAAATATTAAATGGTTAAATAGTTAACCGATAAGTATTAGTCTTATCGTTAACGCTCCCTCGTTCACCCACCTCCTTCCGGCTGACCATCAGCTGGTAGAAGACCTTGCTGGGGGCCAGGGCCTGCGTGCGGATCTTGAACAGGTTCTCTTGCAGCAGAGACTCCATTTTGGGATGCTGGTAAGAGGTGACTGTAGGGATGGGCATCGTGTTTTTTGTCAAGACGTGTCTCCACAAAGAACCAAGTGGGGATCGTGCAGAAAAATAGTATGTGATTATATAATTAAATACTGTATCTTAAAGCTTGTACAAGAGGCAGAATTAGGACTAAGAGGACAATCTTAACTTTGTTTCTTTATTTGTGAATGCTTAAGAATCTTTTGATCTTTTGGTATGGAATATAAATAGTTTTATAACACCATCACACTTTTGTAAAGAGGATCACAAAATAAATTTACATTGTTCATGAAAGAACTGTTAATGATTTTCTTTATTCCTACTTTAACTTATAGTTCTGACAGATCTTCTAGATGCAATGCACAGTCTTAGAGAGAAATTTGAGATTAAATCCTACTGTCAGTGTACCAGCAAACAGAGCATGCAAACTGGGAAGTTCCCTGCAATGAATGGTGTCTCTCAGGTGAGTCTATAATATATTTAAGTTCGAAGTTTAGTGTTTAGACATGTTGATATTTGTTTATTTTTTTTTAAATATTTGAATAATATCAAATCAACTTTTTCATGAATTTTATGTAATTGTAGTCTGTGTAATTAATGTATTGGCAAATTATCATCGTTGCTACTTTTTTGCTCATATTAAAACAAAGTACTATATTTAAAAATAAAATTATTCTGCTCTATAGGTTTTACAGAATGTCCTTAATCACAGTAATAAAATTTCTCTGTGCATGCCTGAGTCTCAGCAGCCGAATACCCCTCAAAAGTCTGAGACAAATGGCAATACAAGTCCAGGGAGTGATGTAAGCGCAGACAGCAAGTTAACTCCACCAGAATCCCAGTCACCACTGCATTGGTTAGCTGATCTAGCAGAGCAAAAAGCCAGAGAGGAAAAGAAAGGTAAATATTAGAGATGCTAATGGTAAGTGCGTGATTTTGGGTGCTCCAGGAATTTCTGTTGAACTCACTATAAAAAAAAATTCTGTATTGGGTTTGATTTGTGTCATAAATAATTAAAATGTCACATTCCCTAATCTTATAAACTCAGTGCTGCCTTCTAGGGGCATCAGAACTGGTTATCAATTAATTATTTGTTGAATATAACAGAGAAGCCACTAGTGGAATGCATGTGTAATGTGTTAGTGTTTCCCAGCCTCTCTCAGCTACAGCATCTCTCATTTGTGACAGGTGCACACTCAGCTACATGTCTGAGATGTTGAGGAAGGCCTTTTCATGGTAAACTGTTTGACTGCATTTTGAAGGATCTAATTCATCTTCTGGTGTGTTTTCAGGTGAATAAAGCACTAGTGCTACAGTATATTACCACCACTATAAAATGCAGGATGCCAGTGTTCGAATTTCTGTATCATGACACAATCATGTAAATATCAAAAATAATTTTTATTTTAGAAAATAAAGAATGTCCTCCTGGAAAACATATTAAAGAAGAGAGAGACCAAGACAGTTCAGAGTCTCTAAATTGTAAAACATCTCCTCCTGTGCCCCAGAACAACGAACAGGGCTCAACCTTACGAGACTTACTGACTACAACAGCTGGAAAACTGCGTCTGGGCTCTACAGATGCTGGCATTGCTTTTGCTCCAGTTTACTCTACAGGAACAACAGTGAGTGTATTACCAGAATGCATGGGGTTTTGAAAATTCACACAACTTGTTTTGGTACATTTTAATTAGAACAGCCTAATGACTCTTGCTTTGAATGTTAATTTATAATTAAATATGTAAGTAAACATCACTAAAGCTTCCCTGAAAGAAAGGTAACGTGTATGTATAGTGATGATTGATACATATTGTAAATAATTTGGACATTGATTTAGATTAAACATTGTCATTTTAACCGCAGTTCCCTGATTCCAGATGATTATGTCAGTAAACATTTCCGTGGGTGCAGTATATTAGTATATAGTTTTTATTTATATTTAATATTTTTGACATTCTGTTGAAGGTAAATCTGAAATTTCCTATTAAACTATTTTTGTTTTTCCACAAGGGTGGCAAAGGTGGAAGGATTATGCCAAACATTCTTGATGACATAATTGCTTCAGTTGTAGAAAACAAGATTCCACCAAATAGACCACCAAAGATGAATGTAAAATCTGAACTGAAGGATGGGCCAAAAGATGGTCAAAAATTTATTCTGGATGATTGCAGTAAATTCTACAGCGAAATTCCACATTCATGGATCTGTGATAAGCACATTTTGTGGCTCAAAGATCATAAAAACAGCAGCAACTGGAAGCTCTTTAAAGAGTGCTGGAAACAAGGGAAGGTACATATCGAAATGCAGTTCTATTATGAAAAGTGACTCTAGGTATAGGATTCCATGCTTGTGTGTCTGAGACTTTCAGATCCATTCTGCTCAGTTTACAAGTAAAATGATGGTAATTCAAACTTTCAACTGTATTAGGTCAGCAGTGCTAACAGGAGTAAAATGTAGTAAAACCTAATTAGTCAGTAAAGTGAACAGGTATTTTCATCATATTATTATTATTTCACCATCAGCAGTAGTTTCTCCCTCCATCACCAACACAAACTCCCCCTAATTCAATAGCATGACCTTTAGAACTTAACCTCCCAAGATTGGTAGGTTTGGTTTGGTTGGTAAAAGTAGATCATTAGAAATAAATAAATTTAACATCTAAGGATATAAAGACAACTGGAAGAAGTCTGAATGCACATCTTTCGTTCACCCTTGGCAAATACAGAATATATATGTACTGAAAGTAGAGTTTAAAATAAAAACGTAATTACTTGAGTTTTTTCCCCATAAAGATTATAAGATACACCTCTACCTCGATATAACGCTGTCCTCGGGAGCCAAAAAATCTTACTGTGTTATAGGTGAAACCGCGTTATATCGAACTTGCTTTGATCCACCAGAGTGCGCAGCCCCGCGTGCCCGGAGCACTGTTTTACCACGTTATATCCAAATTCGTGTTATATTGGGTCGCGTTATATTGGGGTAGAGGTGTATATTCATAGATTATTTGGATCCAGTGATGCAGACTGTTCAAATGATGTTGGATAACTGGAGAAATTCTAGACTTCTTATTTACACAAGTGTAGAGAAATATGGGTTAAAAATAGTCCAAAGTTACAGTTTTAATTTGTTTTTTTCCATTTATTATTCTCCCTAAAATTAGATAATAGAAAGAAAATTCAGATTTTACTTGGCAGTAGGTGCTGTGGGAGAGAAACAACATATTAAACAAACTACTCTTCATAATTATTATAATAGTAGAAGATGGAATTACATTAGCCACCCTAACTGTATACGTTACTAACAGGCATTTGCAGTTACAGAAGAAACTGGGATGGGGAAATGAAAATAATCCAGACTGATTGAGAATAGAAAATGAGACTGTTTAAAGAAAAGAAAAAAGCATAGATACAACATCGGACAGAACTTGATGTGTTCATGTTTGAAATGGTTTTTCACAACAGTAAGGGTTGGAAATGCAATTTTTATTTAAACGGAAACTTAAGTTCTAGTTATTGAAAGCTCAAGTAAAGTGAAAGCTCAAAATCTAGAGGAACTGAGTGATAACACTCCCCATGCACTGGGGAAAATTTCTTATTAGAGACGAGCTAAATTTATTTAATAGGTTATTTAATAAATGTAAGTATTGAGTTCCTTTTGGTGGTTTTGTTGTATCAATCAAAACAGAAGTTTGTCTCACTGGTCTGCCACATTTACTAGCTTGTGAGGTTATATAAGCAGAAAATGTAAATACATGTGCTAAGAAGCACTAAATGTGTAAGCAAAAAAACTTCAGAATGACTTGAGCTCATCAGTATTGTGTGTTCTTCTTTCAGTGCTTGCTCATGTCAATTCCATTTAAGGCCCACGTGCACAGTTGTTAGAGATTTCTGCCTTAGTGGTATCTATAGGGTCGGCTGTGGTGCCCTCTGGAGTGACACTCCCATGCGGTGGTGTATCAGGCACCGCCAGCCCTGCACCCTCTCAGTTCCTACTTACCACCCGTGACGGTTGGTTGGAGTGCCTTGTCTTGCATCGCACGAGCAGTAGCGGTTTTTCCTCATAGACTTCATTTTGATCGTTGTTGTATATAGTTCATAATAGTTAGTCATAATGTTAAGTTAGTAGAGTCACGCCAGGTGACCGAAGCCGCTCCATCCCTGGCACCAAAGGGTAAGCCCAACAGGGTGCAACAGCATAGACTGGCAGAACACCCCTGGTCACCAGACCGCAGGCCTCTTTCGCCGCGACTTTGGGCACCGCACCCCAGCTCTCCGCCCAGGAGGCCTAGGTTCCCGACGAGATCCCACTTACTAGGCGTGGGACTCCGAACTTGAGGCACCATTGCCCGTACCGACAGTACCAGTGAACATCTGTCCACAGGTCACCGAGGCGCCGGTGACCCCCTCTCAGGTGATGTCCTTGACGTTGGTCGCCGTCCTGGAGGTGTCGTTTAGGATCTCGGCACCGGTCTCATTCACCCCAGTACCGTTCCTCGGGCAGGCAGCGCCACTCACCATCGCCCACCGATCGCCGAGCAGGTCAGTAGACCAATTCAGGTGTCAACAGCCCTGCCGTGGTTGCTGGAGGGGCACTGGTCAGGGTCGGACCACGACTTCAGCCCATCGCCGAGGAGGGACAACTCTCCACCAGCACAAGAGACCGGGACAGCACCAGCCACAGTACCCGTTCCCCCAGAGGCAGTAATGGAATCCATGGCGGATACCAGTAATGCCGGTCCAATACTGCCAACCCTGCTGTCAGATCATGGTACTGAGACTGAGGCGGTGCACCACACCTTGGCACTGAGGGAGCCCTCCTCCAACAAGGACAGAGACAACACCCTCCCTCAGGCCCTGCAGTCGTCGTCATCGTCCCCTGACGAGGTGGTAGCTGGGCCATCCCACACCAGCAACCCTCCGGACGATTTTAAGGAGCACCAGGCCTTCCTTAAACGGGTGGCTGACAACGTTGGCCTGTAGATTGAGGAGGTTGCTGAGGAGGCAGACAACCTCTTCAGTGTCATCTCGGCCCCCGCACTGGCTAAGATTGCATTGCCTGACCACCCAGGCGTGCTTAAAAATGCCAAATCAGTGTGGCAACCCCCTCCTCCATTCTGCTAACGTCAAAGAAAACAGAAAAGAAATACTATGTCCCTGCAAAGGATTTGGAGTATCTGTATTCTCATCCGCCCTCAGCTCAACTGGTCATGTCGTGGTGAATGAAAGGAACAGACGGGGCAGCCCCAGCGGAACGCCAAAAAATAGAGGCCAAAAGACTAGACCTGCGTGACAGGGAAGTTTATTCAATGGCCAGCTTACATTTTAATGTCTCTAACCACCAGGCCCTGCTGGGACATTATAACTTTAACCTGTGGGACTCCCTTAATAAGGTGACAGAGGCCCTCCCACAGGACCATGCCCAAGAGTTCGCTGCGTTGGTGAGTGAAGGCACGGCAGTGGTCCAGCCAGTCCTCCAATTGTGACGGACTCAGCTGGCAGGAAGGTTGCATTGGCAGTGGCCATGAGACGCAACTCCTGATTGCAGGCTTCTGGGCTGTCCCAGGAGATGCAGACCCAGTGCTGCCCAGAGGTGGGGGGGAAAGTGGGGCAATTTGCCCCAGGCCCCGTGTCCCACAGGGGCCCCCACGAGAATATAGTATTCTATAATATTGCAACTTTTTTTTTATGGAAGGGGCCCCCGAAATATCTTTGCCCCAGGCCCCCTGAATCCTGTGGGCAGCACCTGTGCAGACCATGATCCAGGACCTCACATTTGAGGGTTTGGGGCTCTTCTCTGAGCTGACTGACTCTAGGCTCCATGGACTCAAGGACTCCCGTGCCACCTTCCACTCCCTGGGCTTGCACACCCCTCAGCAGGCCAGGAAGCCGTTCCGACCTCCGCCGCTGCCTTCTCAGTTTCAGTCTAGGTCCTGGGGGGTCTCCCAGGTCTGACTCCTACAGGAGGAAGGACAAGGATAGGGGGCCTAAGAGACACTACCCGTCCCCTTCCCGCCTGGCTGCCCAACCTGACCCTCCCAGAAGTCAGGGAGGCCAGAAGCAGTCATTTTGAGGGTGCTCTCAGAGACGGTATTCCAGCCAGTGTACTGGATCCAACCCTCCCTTTCCTCAACCGCCTCTGCCCTTTCTGGTTGGCCTGGCCCCATGTCACCTCGGACCGCTGGGTGCTCAATACGGTTTCATTGGGCTACAGCCTGCAGTTTATAGCCGACGATCCCTTCCATCCTCCTTCCCCGTCCCTCTTGGGACCCTTCTCATGAGCAACTCTGCGTTCAGGAGGTCGAAAACCTCCTGCGGCTGGGGCCAGTGGAAAAGATTTCTTGGAACATAGAAGAAAGCGGGTTTTAATCCCGTTACTACCTAATTCCAAAGGCAAAGGCGGGGCCTCAGACCCATCCTAGACCTGCATCACCTCAACAAGTCCTTCAAGAAGTTGAAGTTTTGCATGGTCTCCCTAGCCTCCATCATTCCCTCCCTGGATCCAGGAGATTGGTACATCACCCTTGATTTAAAAGATGATGTACCAATATTTAATACTTCCATATTTCCATCTTCCCGGGGCACCGGTGCTTTCTCCCCTTCATGTTGGGCCAGTGCCATTTACAGTTCACAGAGATGCCCTTTGGTCTCTTGTTGACCCTGAGAGTATTCACAAAGTGTATAGCACCAGTGGCCGCTTACCTGAAATGTTGGGGAGTCCAAATATACCCCTACCTTCACTGGTTGATAAGCGGCCAGTCCCGGGATCAGGTGTGGAGGCATCGCGATCTGGTAGGTGCCACCTGTTGTGACCTGGAATTGATAATAAATGAGAAAAAGTCAACCTTAACCCCAGTGCAATGCATAGAATTCATTAGAGTGGTCCTTGACTCCACTCAGGCCAGGGCCTTCCTCCCTGAGACTCGGTTCCAGGCCATGGCAGACCTTATCGTAGGCCTCCGGATCCACCTGCTCACCACCACTCACACGTCTCATCTGAGACTGTTGGCCACATGGCAGCATGTACTGATGTGGTCCGGCACACACATCTGTCTCCGATCCCTTCAGGCACGGCTGGCGTCAGTCTACATCCCCAACCGGCACAGCATGGACAGGGTGGGTCAGGATTCCAGACAGCGTACTGTCATCCCTCATCTGGTGGCAGGATCCCACGTCAGTGGTGGAAGGAGTTCCCTTCGTGGCCCCAGCCTCGTTGGTGACCCTTGTCTCCGACGCATGGGACCTGGGCGCTCTCAACACTCAAGATCACTGGTCAAGTCGCGATCGTGCCCTGCATATCAATGTCAGGGAACGCAGGGCAGTTTGACTAACTTGCCAAGCCTTTCTACCTCAGATTCAAGACAGGGTGGTGCAGGACCTGACGGACAATACGACTACAGTCTTCTATATCAACAGGCAGGGCAGAGCTGGGTCGTCTGCCATCTGTCAGGACGCCCTCTGGCTTTGGGACTTCTGTCTGCAGCACAACATCCATCTTGTAGCCGCTCACCTTCCAGGGACCAAGAACGCTCTGGCGGATTGCCTCAGCAGGACGATCTCTTCTCGCCACGAGTGGTCCCTTCATCCAGAGGTGGTCAGTCCCCTCTTCCGCAGGTGGGGAACTCCCCCAGGTGGACCTGTTCGTGTCCAGGCAGAACAGGAAATGCCATGTCTTCTGCTTGATTGGGGGCATGGAGAGAGAATGCCTATCGGATGCCTTTCTGCTTCTGTGGTCGGGGGCTCTGATGGACACCCTCCTTCCAGTGCCATTGCTGTCCAGGGTCCTCACAAAGATGAAACAGGACCAGGTGAGGGTCATCCTCATAGCGGCAGCATGGCCGCGCCAACACTGGTTCAGCAGTCTACTGGACCTCTCAGTGGCAACTCCGTTCCAGCTACCGCTCAGGTTGGACCTGTTGTCCCAGAACCATGGCAGTATTTTGCACCCCAACCTGGCAGCGTTACATCTGACGGCTTGGCTGCTGCATGGCTAAACATGCAGGAGCAGCAGTGCTCAGCTGGGGTTCAGCGCATCCTGTTGGGAAGTAGGAAGCCCTCCAGCAGAGCGACTTATTTGGCCAAGTGGAAACGGTTCACCTGCTGGAGTGCAGACAAAGATCTTCCTCCCAAGCAGGTTTCGCTGCAGCTTATTTCAGACTACCTCCTACATCTCAAGTTCCAAGGCTTGTCCCTTTCATCAGTCAGGGTCCACCTACTGGCCATCTCAGCCTTCCACCTGCTGTTCAAGGGCAGATCAGTTTTTGCTCAGGATATCACGGCCAGATTCGTTAAGGACCTAGAGCGCTTCCACCTGCAAGTTAGGGAGTCTTGGGATTTGAATCTGGTGCTGTGGCAGCTCACGGGTCCTCCCTTCGAGCCTCTGGCTTCCTGTTCTCTCCTTCTCCTGTCCTGGACTACAAATGTCCTCAGTTGCGTTCCTGGTCGCAGTGATATCGGCCACCGAATATCCGAGATTCGGGTGCTCACCTCAGAGCTACCGTACACGGTTTTCTACAAGGACACGGTCCAACTAAGGCCGCACCCGGCTTTTCTTCCCAAGGTAGTCTCTGTTTCATTCAAGCCAGGACATTTACTTATGTGGCTTTGGAAAGAAGACGGGTAAGTCAGAGGAAGAGTGTAGGCTATGTGCCCTATACATCAGGAGGACTCTTGCTTTTTACATTGACAGGATGAAGCCATTCCATAAGTCGATGGAGTTCATCGCTGTGGTTGACAGGATGAAAGGTTGCCCTCTATCCACTCAAAGAATTTCCTCTTGGATCACTGCCTGCATTCGCTTCTGCTATGACCAAGCGAAGGTGTTACTTCCTGCGATTATCTCTGTTCACTCTACCAGGGCGCAAGACTCTTTGGCAGCCTTTCTGGCCCATGTGCCTATTCAGGACATCTGTAGAGCGGTCACCCGGTCGTCTGTCCATACCTTTACATCCACTATGCATTGACCCAGCAGGCCCAGGACGATGCTGGCTTCGGTAGGGCAGTACTGCAAGCCGCTAAGCTGTGAACTCCAAGCTCACCTCTGTGGATACTGCTTGTAAGTCACCTAAAATGGAATCAACATGAGCAAGCACTCGAAGAAGAAAAACGGTTACCTACCTTTTCATAACTGTTCTTCGAGATGTGTTGCTCATGTCCATTCCATTTCCCGCCTTCCTACCCCATCGGAGTTGTCGGCAAGAAGGAACTGAGAGGGCCAGGGCGTGCAGCGCCTGATATACTGCTGCATAGGAGCAACGTTCCAGAGGGCGCCATAGGCAGCCTTAGAGATACTGCTAAGGCAGAAATCTCCAACAACTGTGCACATGGGCACACGCACACCTAAAATGGAATGGACATGAGCAACACACCTCGAAGAACAACAATTATGAAAAGGTAGGTAACTGTTTTTCTCAGTTCATTAGTAATTACAGTTTTTGACTCAAATATCTACACTGATACTAGAAAAAAATGTTCTCTAATAACGGTTACAGCACGAACAGTTTGCAGAAGAATTGTGATGTGCACTGAGGATAACTGAAAGTGTGACACTGTAGCCAACGAGTTTTATAAATTTTAAATAATTGAACCTTTTATTACAGAACGTGATTTCTTAGTCTTGTGCTTGTTCTATTTCACTGTTTAATATCTGACTGCTCAGATATCTGAACTTTTGGAGAATGAATTAGTAGGATGGGAAGGTAACATATATTGGCCCTTTCCCCATATTGAAAGGTATATTTTTAATAGATTTTATGACTTTTGTAAGGAACATCATAAATATTTTTTTCAGTGTAGATATTTGATTCAAATTCTGTAATTACTACTAATAAATAAGAAGGATTCTCTGAAATTGTGTTCAAGGTTGGGCAACAGAAAAATTCTCAATGAAATCCTGACCATATTGAAGTCAATGGCAGTTTTGCCATTGACTTCAGGGAACCAAGACTTCACCCAAGACTAGAATGTATTTATTTACTCTGGTTTAATTGAAAAAGCACCCTCTTGAAATGCAGTTTGTATTAGACTTTTAACATTTCCTTTATTTATTTTTAAGCCTGTATTAGTGTCTGGAGTGCACAAGAAAATGAACATCAACTTGTGGAAGGCAGAGTCAATTAGCCTAGATTTTGGAGCCCACAAAGCCGATCTCCTGAACTGCAAAGACAGCATTATTTCGAACACCAATGTCAAGGAATTCTGGGATGGTTTTGAAGAAGTTGCAAGTATGTTATTTCAAGTATATTATTCCAATAATTATAAATACCGTAGCCACATATGCTGGAAACTGCAAACAAAGGATACTCTTTAACCATGGATTTTGAGGTTTTGAAGATATTTAAATTCAAACACAAATTTTAGCCAATCTGTTTAGAGAGTACAGAAGCTTCACATTTTGTACGTTTGCAGGGTGGCATAGATACAGTATATATACCATAATATTTTCTGTATCATTATATGAATTTTAAAGTAAATTAAATATCCAGTTTTGAGCTCAGCTATTTAAATGTCTTATCTTGGAGCTTGTAAAATTAGTTGCTTAGCAGATGCATTAATTTTCCAAGATATGGTACAATATACACTTGTATATCTTGAGATCAGAATGGAGCAGTTAAAGCTCAGTTGTATTGTCCGGTTCAGTATAAAGAAAACACCTACAATGTGTGTAGCTTTGAATAATTTGTATATTGTTTACAGAACGGCAAAAAATAAAAGGTGGGGAAACAGTTGTACTAAAACTGAAAGACTGGCCCTCTGGTGAAGACTTCAAGGCTATGATGCCTGCAAGGTATTTCTTTATTTAAAATTCATAAATTCATTATGATGATTTTATTCATCTCTCAGAAATCATACGCATCCAATTACAATCTTCATCCTTTTGTTCTCTAGGTATGAAGACTTATTAAAAAGTTTACCATTGCCAGAATATTGTAACCCAGAAGGAAAATTGAACTTGGCTTCCCATTTACCAGGGTTTTTTGTACGTCCAGATTTGGGACCCAGATTATGCAGTGCGTATGGTAAGTAACTATTAATACCATAGAAATACAGGCATTGCCATACCCTTTCATGCCTGTGTTCTCTTTAATCCAGTATTCTGTCTCTGACCATGGCTAGCATGTGATGGTTTAGAGGAAGGTGCAGTTGTCATTTAGTGAGCAATTATGGGTAGACCATAAGGGAAATCACTTCTAATCTCTGAGTTAATGATTGGTTTATGCCCTGAAGCATGAGGGTATTCCTTATACATTGTATTTTTTTTATCCTCTCTGATACAGTTGTGGATATTCTCTACAGAGCAATATTGCTTTTATCAGTTTCACTTATTAATAAACTCCAAAGTCTCTTAATTTTTCTGCCTCTATATTTATTGTATGTTGAAGACTCAAAAAAACCTGTTTAGAACAGACTTTGCTTCCCTCCTCTTTCTGCATTCCGGCGTCTCCCACAGTTCTGGCTGTCTGGGCTCTCCTCTCTACTGTGCATCTCAAGGAGGCAAATCAACGTTTTGGAGCTCTGGCCATGCCCCCCCACCAGATTCTCTGTCTCCGCAGCAGCAGGCAATTGACAGGTTGATTGTTCCCACCCTGATTTGTCTAGTTCTTCAATATTTTACCCAGTTTTTCCGGAAGTGGTGAGCAGATTTTCCTTTTTCAGATATCTCCTCTTCCCTGGGTTAGTTAACACTCCAGTGGTTTAAATCACCCTGAGCCTCCACTGCAGCATCAACCTGCCGGCTCCTCTGCCCCTATACAGACATGGTAGAGCAGCCAAGAAAGCACTGGATCAAATCTAAACTGCGCTCTATTTATGAGGCAGCCTGCCCAGGCTCAGTAGACTGTGAGTTGTCCCCAGACAGCTGACACTCGCTCCATTACATCCCGGAGCTATGAGTTGGACAGGCATCTGGGGTCTCCTTCCCACCAAAGCAGCTGTGACTCCATCATGGGAAAAATGGACCAGGAACTCCAGTGCAGAACAGGGAAAGGCTCCAAAGGTGAAGAGGGCCCCAGCCAGTTAACTCAGGGGGTCAGACCTGGGGGACTCTGGAGAACAAAGCATGGAGGCTTGCAGGTTAACAAGTTCCCCCCCGACACCCCTACAAGTCTTAACGTGGGTCTTGAGTGCTCTGGGGAAAGAAGCAGGGCTCCTAATGAGTCTTCCTCTCTCCCAGTTTGACTGAGAGCTCTTGACAGTGTCTCTCCCACCCCAGAATGGAACCCAGCAGTGGAGAATTCAGAGAGAGATCCATCAAGATGGCTTTAGGCACAAAAGGCTTCACCAAAGCCGCAGCAGAGCTTTTACACTCCCACCATGCCTAAAAAGAGCTGAAAAACAGAGAAAATTCAGACGGTACAAATCTTTTGATACTTGTCCCTCCTCCTCTTTGGAAGGTGAGCTGTCGAGGGCTCAATCCAAACAGGTCTGGGGAAAAAATAGAGGTTTTTTCCCTCAGAAATTCTAGAGTGTGCAGTAAGATTGTCTCCATGATTCAAATTCAGCCTGACACAGCTGTAGCATTCCTAGAAAGGGATGTGGTTATTTCCTCAGAAGGGGAAATATGCCTGAAGACCACCCCAGGTAGAAAGATGAAGGCTGCCTCTGCCATCCTCAGGGCATCCCTAGTAGCTACATGCCTTGCAAGAGCATTTCTCTCCTGGATGGAAGATCTCAGAGCCCTTAAGGACAGAGATCACCCTGACATTGGTTCCATTTTAAAGAAGGGCTTCCTAGCAACAGCATTGCATCCATTGAAGCATCAGCTACAAATGAAGTCCTCAGTCCAACCCAGGGTTTCCAGGTCTGTAGCCAGATTCTTCTTATGGCTCCAACCCTGGAAGGTGACTATCCACTCTAAGCAGGTCCTGTGCTCGGCCAAATTCACAGGCTCTCCCTTTTTTAGAGAAAAGCTGGATAAGATGGTGGTTGACAGTGCTGCAAAATCCAAACATTCTCTTTCTTTCATTGGTAAGTGCCCTCAGAAAAGAATATCGACTGGCCTTCAGACAGAGGTGCTCCTTTCAGCCTTTGTTACCATAGAGTTACCAACAAAGGGACAACAGATTCCCCAAAGGAAAACAGTAGAATCGAGTTTTGAGGGAAATCCAGAGTGAACTCAGCCTCCCTGCAAACCCACTTTGACAAAGATTGCATATAGACTCTGCCCAGAACTGAAACTAGAGGACAAAATTTCCCATTTCCTGGAGGAATGGTTTACATTGACCACAGACAAGTGAGTTGGGTATAGTGAGCAAGGGATATTTCCTCAAGCTACAGGCTCTATCTCATCCATTCTTCATCCAGTCTTCCATTTTCAACAACCCCTTAAAGCACAATTTGATCCAGAACGAAATATCTCATCTTCCAGATATGGGAATGCTAGAGTGTGTTCCCTCAGAAGAATGTTTTTCAGGGTTCTACTCAATCTTTCTCATTTTGCAGAAATGCACAGGGGGTATCAGAGCTGTTCTGGACCTCAAAAGACTCAGCAAGTGAATGAAGAGAACAAGATTTTGGATGGAGACTCTGACCTCTATCGTGTCATCCCTGGGGCGGGCAGACTTCCTGACTTCAGTGAATCTAGGACAGGGGAGGGCAAACTATGGCCCGCGGGCCAGATCCAGCCTGTTAGGGCTTTCAATCCGGCCTGCAGGATTGCCGTCCCCGTGGCGCAGCGTGGCTAAGGCAGGCTCCCTGTCTGCCCTGGCCCCGTGCTACTTCCGGAAGCGGCCAGCACGACGTCCCTGCTGCCTCTGGGATTCCAACATAGGGGCTCAACTCCCTACAATGGATGTCAGCTCAGGACATTGTCCACAAAGGCATGCCCTTCTACTTTCCAACCAACTCCAGCCTGGAGAGTTTGGTAGCACGTTTGAAGACCCAAACAACTCAGGGCCACTGGAGCCCCGAGGAAAGGGCTCATGGTATAAACCCTCCTAGAGCTGAGGAGTGGTCAAGCTGTTTCTGCAGTGGTTCCAGACCACTGTAGAGGAGAACCATGTTCTGATTGAGTCAGACAGCACAATTGAAGTTGCATATTTAAACCAAGGAGGAACAAGGAACCTGGCACTACATATGAAAACAGTAGAAATAATGAGGTAGGTGGAGCACCTTTCCTTTCCTTCAGAGCATTCCACATAAAAGGGGATCTGAACCAAAAGGCAGGCTAGCTCAGCAGGCTCATGATTGTCAACTACAAGTGGTGCTTGAATAGGAGGTTTTAAACATAGTTCAGATGTTTGGCCTCCATTCAACTGACCTGTTGATGAATCATATGAACTCAGAGGCCATAATACTTCACCAGGGAGTCAGACCCCAGATCTATAGGGTGTTGCCGTATCCCACAGTTGGCTGCTAGGTCTACTCTACATGTTTCTACCCTTTCCACTACTGGGGAAGGTGGTCCAGAAAATAAAACAAGAACAGGCAATGATAATACTGATAACACCACATTGGCTGAGGAGACTTTGGTTTTCAAACCTGATATTGCTGAAACTGGAGCCTCAGCTCCAACCATGGAGACTGAACATTTTCTCATAAAGTCGTCTTCTTCATCTCAACCAGGAGCAGCCTCAACTCACAGCCAGCCTATTAAAAGGGAAGCTCTAAGAGGTCTGGTTCTGTCCTCCAGAGCCATTAAGACATTGCTTTCATTTAGAAGAGTATCAGCACTAAAAGCATACTCCTCAGTCTGGGCCAGACTAAACAATTGGTGCCAAGAGCACAGCGCAAATCCCAGAAGTCCAGGAATTCCAGCCATGTTGGGTTTTCCCCAAGGAGAAAGGTCTTCAGCCCAATACCATTGCACATCAAGTGTCTGTTCTTAGTAGTGTGCTGTTCACAGGATCCTCTGGCTCCCTAGCATACAACCTCCAGATAACCAGATTCCTTTGAGCAGTTCAGTTAGCTAGACCTGCAGTCAAGCTGCTATTTCCAACGTAGGACCTACTTCTAGTGTTGAGGGCTTTGACAAGCCATCCCTTTGAGCCTTTGACTTCACTGTCACCATTTTACTTTCTATTAATACTTGTTTCTTAATAGCTCTCATGTCCACCAAGTGAGTGCCGGAGCTGGCAGCCTTTTCTATACAGGAGTCTTACTATGTGTTCCACGAGGACAAGGTAGAGCTCAGGACACCAAAATCCTTTCTTCTTAAGATATAGTCCTCCTTCCATACTTCCCAAGAGTTTGTGCTCCCTTCGTTCTGTCAAAAACCACAGCATCCAACTAAAAAGATATGGCACACCTTAGATTTTCAAAGCTCTGCTGATTACCTATCTTAGGTGTATAGAATCACAAGGCAATTGGGCTGTCTCTTCATATCCTTCCATCCAAAATGCCAAGGACTCGGTTTCCGTGTCCTCCATTGTTAGTTGGATTAAACTATGTATTATGGAAGCCTACCAAGCGTCAGCGGTTCCTGTTCCAGAAGGGATCAAGGCACGCTCCATAAGATTTCGTAGCACCTTGTGGGCAGAATGAGCAAGTGCATCCACTTTGGAAATTTGCGAAGTGGTCACTTGGTCTGCAGCTAATACCTTCATTAAGCACTATAAGATGGACTTTCTGTCCTCCGCAGAGGCTGCCTTTGGCAGGAATGTGCTGCAGGCAGCGGCCCAGAAATAATGTTACTTTTACCAAAAAGGGAGGGATACTTTCTTCTTTCCTTACCTACTAACTTTTTTCATAACCTTCCCTACATCTGTTCAGTGCTCATTACTTCCCAGATGTTCAGAATTGTGGGCGATGCTGGGCTGCAGAATGGAAAATTTCTTACTGTTAATTTCCACTCTGCTAGCAGTGTCTCCAACAATTCTCCCCACCCTAGATGGCTCATGAGCCAAAAGTCGGATCATCACCACACAACCTTTTTTTTTCTTTGTCTAATGTACATAGTTATTTCATTACTATTTGTTAATAGTGTTGTGCAAGTTTTACATCTTTGAAATAACTCAACTGACAGCAAGTGGGAGCAGAGGGGGCATAGCCAGTGTGCATCAAACCTAAATATTGATCTGCCTTCATGAGCTGCAGAGTGGAAGGGAGCAACCCAAACATCCAAGTTGTGGGAGACGCAGCTAGAAGAAAAGATATGATTGGTAAGACATTTTCCATTCTCTTGGAAATGAATTTTTTCTGCTATCCATTTTGCAAATTATATTAATATTATAAGAGGGTAAGTTATGACTTATCGCATGAAGGCTTTGATTAAAAATGCATTTGAGTCTCTCTTGAAATATGTATTAAAGGTAGCAATCAAAAGATGTTTGAGGTATAGGTGAAACATTCATGACACCTCTATTTCAAGTTTTTGTAAGACTTTGTTCTAAAACCTTGTTTTCAGATACTTATCTTATAACTACTTATTTTTCACCTTTTGGACTGAAATATTACAAGTTTCTTCCCGGCTTAAGAATTTTGTTTTGTTTTGAGGGACAGGCATACAGCTGTTCATTGTGAGAATAAGAGTGGGGAGAGAGCTGATTTTTTTAAAATTAAGTATTCTACTAGTGAAATGCTTGGGAGTATAAAGTTTAAATTTTTCAGGAAAATTGTCATTACCAGGAAATGCCTTTGATTATTCTGGTGAAAATTAGTTTTGTTTTGACAAATTATTACATAGGGACTGTTTCCTGGATAAAGCAAGATTAAAAGAACTTTGTTTGAAGTAACACTTTTGAAGATTTTTTTTTAACACAGATTGTGGAAAATACATCCTAACTTAATAAAACCAGAATATTTTAAAGATAAAGTATAGCATCTCTGTACACACACAAATTTGTCTAACCTTCTGAATGATGTTCAGTAATAATTCTACTTTGTACTATGTAGTGTTTTTCATCTGTAGATCTAAAAGTGTGTCACAAAGGTAGGTAAGCATTATTGTTCCCATATGTAAAAAATGGGGAAACACTCCTGGTGACTTGCCTAAGATCAAACATCCAGTCATTACCAAGGCTGGGAACAAACCCAAGGTTGTTTTACTTCCAGTCTTGTGCTCTGTTCTGAACTAAAGTTATTTTTACGAGAATGAGTATGAAGAGAAATATATACTGAAATAAATCAAAACCCTATCTCAGTGGTCCCAAACCTTTTTGTGGCCAGTAGCACATTCAAGTTTTCAGAAGAGTGTGGCGGGCGCCAACGATTTTTCAAGGCTTATTTTGTATTTGTACATTAAATAATATGAAAAACATCATATTTAATATTAATAATATATGAATCCAGAAAGAAGAGAGAAGCTGGAGAGAAGCCACAAGGACAGAAAACACCGGCGCCCGCAGCCCCGGAGTTCTCTGTCCCCAGCAAGCGCGGGGCCGCAGCTTCTCTCCAGCTTAAGCCGTGGCCCCGCGCCTGCCAGGGACCGAGAGCACCGGCGCCCCCAGCCTGCGGCCCCGGAGTTCTCTGTCCCCGTCAGGCGTGGGGCCGCGGCTTCTCTCCCCTGCTGTGGGCACTAGGCAGGTGCACATAAATGCCCCGGCAGGCGCCATGACGCCCGCGGGCACTGCATTGGGGACCACTGCCCTATCTGAAACTTTTACCTTGTACTATAGGTGTGGCTGCTGCTAAAGATCAAGATATAGGAACTACAAATCTCCATATTGAAGTTTCTGATGTAGTGAACATCCTTGCTTATGTGGGCATAGCAAAAGGAAATGGAGTACTGTCAAAAGCAGGTAAAGAAAGTTGATTTGTATTATACAGAAATAGCTTGAATAACAACTCACTTAAAAGTTTGGATAAGTATTTGGATATGCACTTTTAAAATTTACACTTGAAGTTTAATTCATTGTTTTAAAATATTTATAATGTATAAATGAAACATGCCTTTAACTGCATGCATATTGCTCACAGAGGTAATCTGTACACAGTGAATTCTTTTACCTAAATATACTGTAGTGTAAAACTTATCACTTTCTTTGTCATACTCTTTCACCTCTTTCCTGCTATTACCTACATATTTATGTACCTGTTTGTACTGGTGATGGCAGAGCAAATGGACAGCAGGATAAAGAATTCCCTTATGAAGCACCACTAGCTCTTACAGCAGTTCCAGTGTGATGTTTGCCAAACACCACAGGATCACCCTGAATCCCCCTGACATAGTGTTTGCTGTGTTGAGTTTAGCGCTAAACAACTACATTGTGGGCCAGAGAGTTTGAAGTGGTGTATGCTAATCGTATGTGTATGATGCTGTAAAATACTGCATAGATAGAGGATAAATGATAGGGAAAGGAAATAAAACTATCCCATTTTTTTTCCTTTTGTAATAAACAAACATTGATTTCTTTTTCCTGGTTAGTGGAGCTGAAATAAGACGACTAACTTCAGTTTTGCTTTATTTACTTGTATTTGCACCTGCATAGCTTTAGAAATAGACAAGAGATTCTTGATTTACTGTGCAGAAGAATGGGCACAAAATTGTTTTTGTTGGTTCCCCAAGACTGAATTTTAAATATTTTGATTACAGCAATGTTCTCTTATTTAAATAGAACTCTTTCCATCAGATTTTAACAATGTTAAATTAGATTCAAATCTGAGTATAAATTGTTTTAAAGGTTTTTACATAATTTGTTTTGTTTTCTAATTACACAAAATACGTGAATAAAAAATAGCTTCTGAGGGTTTTCTGTAATATTTGGAAAATGTAATAGTCTCATTATTTAGTCAGTCTGCCACAGGAAATTTAAAAAGAAAAGAAGAAATATTTCAGTTTTCCACTGCCTGGTTTGAGAGTCTATTTGTCAATTCTTAGGAGTATTAAAGAAGTTTGAAGAAGAAGATCTGGATGACCTTTTAAGGAAAAGATTGAAAGACTCAAGTGAATTACCTGGGGCTTTGTGGCACATTTATGCTGGCAAAGATGCTGACAAGATAAGGGAATTTCTGCAAAAGGTTAGATTTATATCAAATAGATATTTATTTTATAGACCTGAATAATCAGACTTTTCAAAATTACTGTTATAGCTTTAAAAAAAGAAAAATAAAAAATACTGCAGGTACAACCAATCCCCTAAGCATCTGTTACTGCATGAGATATTCTCGGTGAACAAGCAAACTTCTCTGATCTTCTACATCAGTCCAAATGGTTTAGGTACAGTTTCTCTCAACCGATCAGTGAAGACAGAACACAAAGACTTTTGATGATATCATACCCTCACACATAAGGTTGTAGTCATCTCAGCCTCCAGTTGTTGCCAGGCTCCAACTCAGCGTAGCATGGACAGATCTTTCTGTCTGAAGAACAGAAAAGCTTCAGATTCAGAAAGGATGAGTTAAGGAAAGATTCTTCTCTCAGGGAGTCCTGATAAAGTAAGAAGATCCATAAAGAAACTCACTTTCAACACCCACACACAAGAGTTTTGACTCCCGTAGGATAGAAGGGGATTCAGGAATATTTAGCCAGATGAATACCCCTTGAACTCAGTAGCCCCCCTTCAGGCCATTAGCTCCAGGATAAGGGAAGGAGGTAGAGGTCAAGTGCAAGTTCAGCCCTACTTTAAGGAGGGACAGAGAACATAGCAGGAGCTGTCCTCAAGCCTTGGCAATCATCATCCTCAAGCCAACGTGGTACCCAAAGCCCTTCCCTCCCCTCCTCCCTCTCTCTCTCTTCAGGGGGCAAAAGCAGCAGAGGTTCTCCATGGGAAGATTCTCCCTCCATTGGGGAACAGAAAGCCAAGAAAGTGCAGGGAGTGCTCAGCTGTAGTAACCCTGAGAACTGGTCCCAGAGTGGTCTGGGAGCAGAGAGGAAAAGCTAAATCCGCTTTTCTGGCTGCTCCTTTAAAATGCAGTGCACCAGCCATCCTGGAAAATGCCATTGGGCTCAAAGACTCCTAGCCTGCTGGTGTGCTGCCTGCAGACTCTTGCCAAAGCTGGTCAGATCAGGGCCCTCAAGTTCTCTGAGGAGAAGGAAGAGGAGAATAGGGGGCAAAGAGCTCAACCATCTTTTAGGCTCTTCCTCAGTAGAGAAAGGAGAACAAAGTAAAGGAGGCCATATGCTCTCACTGACCAAGTCCACTTCACATTGCAAATAGGTCCCCTCTCGTTGTTGTATATAGACATTTTGGAATGGAGTCCTCTCCAGCTATCACTAGGAGCAGGACCTAATTTCCAACTTTCTCTTCCTATTCCTTTAGGAGTGGGTCCCCACCTGCTCATTCTAGAAACTACAGTCTAGAAGTAATTAAGTTTTTGAACTGTCTCTTCCAAACTTTAAGAGTAAGGAGAGAGAGAGAGATGAAGGGAACACAAAGCATGCTCCCCATCATAGACTGGAAATAAAGACGCACTGGCTACTGAATACCACTTAGAGAATATCAGCCCAGCCAGATCCTCACCAGTACGTGATGCCCTACCTAAGGAGGATGACAACTATCAGTGGAGTAATAGAGATGACTAGGAGGAAACAGCGGGTGAGGTTGAAAAAAGTGAGGCTGTAAAGGACGAGATCATTCTGGACTCCCGATCTAAGGAGAAGGCCGAACTCTGCATATTTAATGAGGAGGATTCACCAGTGCTCTTAATAAAAATAGCACGTACTCTGGAGCTGCAGTAATTTGCCAGGGAACTTATATATGCTCTTATAGAACCCTGCAGGTGCTGTCCACCTCCTCATGTCAAAGAAAAGATCAGCAGTAAGTGGTGCATCCTGCACAGGAAACTGGCCTCTGTCCTGGCATTAAAGGGGCTTTAGCCTCTCAGAGCATCAGATATAGAGCGGCCCAATCAGAGCCTGAGGGGTGGATGTTGCCATCACTGGGTTGGCAAAAAGGATAATGATTTCTGTAGAAAGAGGATCCTGATTAACAGAAAAAATGAGGCATTCCTGAACAGATTTTTTGAGGTTGCAGATATATTACAGGAAGCTTTACTATACATAGTGTATGCCTCTCAGGTGGTGGATAGGGAGCTACAGAAACTTAGCAGAGGTCTCCAGAGACCAAAGATGAGGATTTAGAATTTGCCAAGATGCTCCTATTGCTGTGCTCAATTCTCTCATTCATATGAAAAACTACATACAACATAATCCAGTCAATTTGTGAAGCGATGGCCACTTCAGTGGCAGGCAAGGGTGCATTGTGGCTAAAACAATAGCCATTTTTCCCCTCCAAAATCAGACTAGAGGCCCTGCCATTCAAAGAGAGGGTTTTTTCAGGGATGAGTTGGAGAAGATCTAGCATTCCTTAGCTGCTTTAGAGATCCAGGTTCTGACCTACGAGAGGCCCAGATATGGGCATCAGGATCACAGTCCAAAAGGGGCAGATCCAGGGAACTAGAACTACCATCCAGAAGAAAGGGCATGACACCACTTCAAAATGAAGGCAAGCTTCAGATGGGTTAGCTGCTTTCATTATCAGAGAGATGATAGACACCAGGGAGTCCCTTCAAATTTTAAACAGACAGCCTTAAAGTACAATGGTCCAGGTGCAGTCTCAGCATCGGGGTAAGGCGGAGGAGTTTCTTCCCCATTTGTGCCCAAATGACATCCAATCAATGGATGCTGGACATGTTAACATATGGAGATGTGATTGAGTTTGATGCAAGATCCTCTCAACTTATTTCTCTTTCCCTGACTCATCAACCAACAAACTACTTGAGGCCTTCTATTTTCTACATAAGATACAGGTCATGTCTATTGTCCTGAAAGATCAGAAGGACACCGGGATCTGATCCATCTGTTTCACTGTTCCTAAAAAAAATAGGGAGTCTGTGTCTAGTTTTGGGCTTACAAAAGACCAGTTCCTTCTTGAGAATCTTGACTGAAGTCATTTATTCAGGAAATGAATTCTGATGTACTCTTATTCTCCCTGGGTTTCCAGGATTCATACCTGCATTCATCAATGTTGTAGTTTCAGCAGATGGAGTATCTGTGATTTGTTGACACAAACCAGCAGTTATAGTACCAAGCTCTCCCTATCATGTGGGTGGTCATGCCTAGTGGTTAGAACAGGAGTCAGGCTGAATGGTCAGAGCAGGAGTCCTAGCAAGTGGTTAGAATAGGAATTGGTAGCCAGGAATCGGAGCCCAAGGTCAGAACTGGAGTCCAAGGCCAGATCCCAAAGCCAGGGTTCAGAGCTGAAGTAAGAGGTCAGGAATTGGAGCTAAGGGCCAGAACTGGGTTACCTGGCGCAAAGCAAGACAGGAGCAGGGCAGGAAACAAGCAGGTGAAGGAGCACAGCTGTGTGCGAATGCTGCTGCTGGGCTTAAGAGTTGGTCTGTTGACTCTTCCAACAATTCAGGCAGTGTAGCTAATCAGGCAGCCTACTACAGGCCAGCTGTGCTCATTAGATTGCCCACAGACTGGGTCTGCTGCAGGTCCTGCTTCTAGACTAGCTGTGCTGCAGGCCGTGATTCCTGACATTCCCCCATGGCCCTAATAAGAGGTGTACATACACCCTCCCAAACCTGAATGACTGGTTGGTTTAAGCTGAGTTGGAAGCTGCAGCCAAGATGTGAGGGTATACTTCATTCACCAGGGAGGCACAAGAAGGTCTGACTTTTGATTACTTGAGTCCAAAAGAACATTTGTCTTTCAGCAGTCCAGACTGCAAGAAAGATGAACACAGCTGATGGAATGAGCAGAGTGCCACTGAATCAAGGAGATGAAGGAGATGGGGAGTTAAATCCCCAGGTTTTTCTGTCTTTGCAAAAGGTGGGGCAGGCCTGAGATGAGATCTCATGGCATTTAGAGAAAGTAGAAGAGAACCAAAATATTTCAGCACATTCAAGGAAGCAGGTGCACATGAAATGAATACTATAGAAATTCTCTGAATCTTCATGCTGGTATACATTCTTCATCTGTATATGCTGGCAGTGTCCCACAGAAGATTGCCAGATCTAGAGGAGTTATCATAGTGATAATTCCAATCTAGTGAAAAGGCCATGGTATCCAAAAACTAGTGAACATGTCTACCCCGCCCTTAGCCTCCAGTTGAATCCAGCATGTTTCATGGTCTGTTTTATTGTTAAGTGCACCAGTCCAAAGAAAGAGGGCTTTATCAGATAAAATCTCTCTGATACAGCCAAAGAAGCCATCAACTTTAAAAATGAACTCTGGACGTTGGAGAATCTTTGTGAGCTGGTGTGACGAAGTGTGGATAGAGCTGATTGAGGCCCCAGTGCCAGCCTTCCTGTTTCCTGTATATTGGTCTAATTTTGGATTTGAGTGTCAGTTCCATTAGAGTACAAGCAACAATAATACTGGCAATCTAAGGTTTGGTGGATGTGGTCTCAGTTGGATGAACCCGCCACCCTTTCTGCTGTAAGCAATAGGTGATGATCCCACCTGTATTACAATGATTAACTGTCTTGAGAGGTGAGAGGTCCAAGTTGTCTGGACTGGCATAAAAGATTGAAGAGAGAAATTTTCTTTACCTGTTCATTTCCTTTCTTTGAGATCTTCTATACCAGTCCAGCTTTCTTGCCCTGTATGACTTGGATGCCTGTTACCTTTACTCGGTTTCAATGCCAAATTGCTGATATATTCAGATTCCTGCTGTAACTAAAATTGTTTGTTAAACTTCACTGAAGAATAGCATCATTTATAATTTTTTGGTTTGGTACTGCTTTCGAAGTACTCAGCTGAAGACTCATAGATGGCTAGATCCTTAATGTGTAAGGGTGTAAAGTCAAAATTCTTAGTATTCTGCTGGTTGGGAGAAACTATAATCCAAGCACCTGGACTGGTTCAAAAGATCTTGCAGAAAGAAAATTAATAGATAAGGAAATTTTTCCCTTTTACATAAAGCAGTTAATAACTAACCTAAAGTATATTTTACATCTGATATAAAATGTTTATAAATAAATTCATATATTTATTAAAAAAATTAACCTGTTTCTTGAGACATAGACAACAGCTGTAGTTTTTTTTCCCCCCATCTCTCACTATTATTCAGTAATTAGTGGCTAGTCAAGACAAATGTTCTGTGGGCTTAGCACAGTGAGGAACTGCTTGTGGTGGTTGCATTTAAAAATCCACTCATGTCTCATTGGAAATATTTTTAGACCATTCTGCTTATGTCATATTTTCTTAATTCCTTTCCAGTTTATTTGGGGGGGTGGAAGCTCTTCATGCAAATGTACATTCTGCTTTTTCTTGACTTGAGGTTATAATTTTGTTTATGATGTTATGATCGGATCCTGTGGAAATTTTGTCAAACCAGATTATCTCTTAAAGTTTGAAATCTGGAGGAGCTGAGCTGTTATGAAATAAAGATACTATTTTTTGCAAGTGAGCCTATTTCTGACAAATGATGGAAGAGAAACTTAGGCAAAAACGTTTATACTTTTTTTTTTTTTTTTTAACTAAACTCATCAGAAGGCATCTACTGCTCTTCTGGAGTGGAATTCCTTGAGAACTCTTTTACTTCAAAGGGATTTGGGTGCCTAATTCCCTTAAGATCAAAAGTTTGGTTTGTCCCTTCCACCAACAGAAGTTGGTTTAATAAGAAATTACCTCATCTATCTTATATTTATTAATTCCCTTAAGATCCTTTTAAAATACTAGCCAAAATTCTCATCTGGATATTGGAAACAAATTCCTGTTACTTTTTAGGTAGGTAAATGTTGGACCTACCAACATAGTTTTCCTTTTTTAAAAAATGATATAGTGTCTCACCTGTATTACAGATTGCAAAAGAACAGGGTCTAGAAGTTTTACCAGAGCATGATCCAATACGTGACCAGAGTTGGTATGTGAACAAAAAACTTCGCCAAAGACTTTTTGAAGAATATGGAGTAAAAACCTGCACTATTATTCAGTTCCTTGGTGATGCTATTATTTTACCAGCAGGAGCCCTTCATCAGGTAAAATTTACTTCTGTTCAAAGATAGATACATGTAAGTTCATGCTTAAATTAAATTTGATTTCACTATCAGTGACCATCATAATGTACAGAAATAAATAATACAAACTGATTGATAGAAATTGCTAGCCAAGATTATTATGCAAGAACTCAGAAATATTCAAAATATCTTGGTTATTTCTCCAAATGTCAAATAATGGTCAAAACACTATTAACTGTTGTACAACTCTTTCAATCCAGTTAACTTCCTTTTACTAGCATAGGATGGAAGCATGGCAGTAATTATAACTTTCAATATAAACCTAATACTGATACACCTTTCTAATTTCTGCAGGAAAAAAATAGTTTACACTTGAAATTTTGTTTGTTTGGTCTACAACTATGGGAGAATTTTTGGGAAAGTTACAGGTTAATTGACAGGACATTTCTGAGATGAGATTTTTGAAAAGTACTTCTTCAATCTGAAACATATGGACTATTCAGACTTCTTTTTTTACATAGCAGGAATATCGCCAGTCTGCAAAGTGGAAACTAGCATTAAATTTCCCTTTCAGCAGCCTCCCTTCATGTGATACACTGTTCTATCTGTGCTGCAAATTAATTAATTAATTAACTCCAGAGAGAGAAATTATGGGGAATCAGTGTATTAATTGTGAAGCAGAATTGTCCCCATCCTAGCATAACCATTTTTTTTCTTAAGCCACCAGTAGCCCCTGTCTCACAAAGAAAACTTTCCCTGGCTAAAGATCAGAATAGAATTGTAGCCAGTAGTGAACTCATGCTGAGTCTGAGCATGATGACATGGTGAAGGCAACCTATGCTGTGTCTCAAGCATGGCGTTTCAAATTGATTTGCAGGCATGGGTCAAAGAGCCATGACTATTTTGGTTGATGGTCCCCATGTATATCCCACTCTGAGTACTCTGTGCACCTGAGACTGGAAGATTCTTGCTGTCAGTATCCATTGGGCTGTGTCTCCTTTTTCTTCAAACCAGGGGCATTCCTGCTAAAAAAATTAGCTTTGTTTTGTGTTAATTATTTTTTTTCTTTAGATAGTGTTTTGGTATCTGTGGGTAGGGTTCCCTCCATCCCTGTTGCCCCAACATTTGGGGTTCTTAGCATGCCGAAGATCCCAGATTTCATGTCCTGTATGGCCTGCTCCCAGATCTTCCCAGAGGGTGGTCTGCACAATTCCTGTTTGTGTTGCCTTGGAGAATCCCACATCCCCTCCAAGTACAATGTTTACAATTTGTTTCTTCTTTGAACTTGGCAATCCCATGAGTTCCAGCTTTGAAGACACTTAATGGAGCAGTTGATGAGGTCCCAGTCTGATACTCAGTTTCCTGACCCCCCTGTACATTGGCAGGACACTGCCTACCAGTGCCCCTTCTGGTCCAAGGCTTTCCAGCTCTGAACCATTGGATATCAAGCCTAGGAACTCTAGTAAGAGATGGGAGGAGGATATGATCAGACACACACCTCCTCCCCCGGTTGGAAATGGGATAAATCCCCTCCTAAAGCCACTAATAAAAGGAGCATCTCCCCTACCTTGTCCAAATTGGGTGAGACCTTGTACCATGGTAAGGGTGTCAAACCGAGTTCACCAACAAACTTCCACAGGAACTCAGGCCACAAATTCAGGCCCTCATCGAGGAGGGTAAACTAATAAGCAGACTTTCTGCAGGCTTTGCTAGATGCTGCAAGACGCTGCTTCCCATTCCATGGCAGCATTGGTTGTCATAAGGTGGACCTCATGGCTACAGTCTTCTGGGGTCCCAAGGAAGTGCAAGCTACTGTGGAGGACCTTCCGTTCAGGGGCAGCCATTCATTTAATGAGAAAACAGATGAGGCACTGGATACCTTCAGAATCCCAGGCTACCCTCTGTTCCATATGTATTTATGCCACAGTTCCTCAGAGGAACTCTAGACCACCTGCATAGAAACAGCATCTCACTTAACAACTTTTCTGCTATCAGAGAGCATATGAACATTCCAGGAAGTGTCAGAGACTGTAGCATAGAAGATATCACACCCTGCTGTTGTCAATCTCTCAGACCATTTTGACAGAACTAATGAGAGCCACCAGCCAGCCTTCACTCTGACTGACACCCCCGTTGGTGGCTTCCTGACCTGATTCTTCCAGTATGGCATTATGTCACCTCAGATGGATGGGTCATAGAGATCATCTCCGCTTGCTACTCTACAGTTTCTTTCCCCTCCCCGTTCCTCCTCCGGACCCCTTTTAGGAGAGGATCTTCAGGAAGTGGACGCCCCTTTACAGCTAAGAGCTTATAGAACCCATACCCTCTCAGCATAAGGGGAAGGGGTTTTATTCCGGGAACGTCCTCATCACTAAAAATAAAGGGGTCTGGAGGCCCATGAAGCTGAATGTCTTCATATGCCTTTCAAAATTCAGGATGTCCAGCCTGGCTGCTATAATTCCCTCCCTAAACAAAGGCGATTGGTTTTCAGCTCTGTTTGAATGACGCTTATTTCCATGTAGACATTCATCCTATGCACAGAAGGGCCAGATGATTATTGGTACAATCCTTCCCTTTAGGCTCTCGACAGTTCGAGAGTTTTTAATGAGGTGCTGTCAATAATAGTGATATACCTGTGCTTCCAAGGCAGCCCAATTTTTCATTATCTTGATGACTGGCTGCTCATGGGCTTGTCATGTCAGGAAGTACAACCATCGATCCTTTGCCCACCCAGCTTCTTTTGAACCTTTGAACTTCTAGTAAACCTAGAAAAGTCCAATGTAGTTCCAATGTAAGTTATAAAATTTATCAGAGCATCTCTGAATTCAGCTTCAGCCAGAGCTTATCTACCAGAGGACGTAGTCCACATGATGCCTAACATTATTACTCAGCATCGGATGTGTCCTCACATTACAGTCGGATCTGGCCTGATCCTAATAGGCGTCATGGCCTTCTGCCCCAATGTTACGCCATTTGCAAAGTTCCCTCTCTGGTGCCCCAGGCATGGTTGAGGACAGTCTATTCTCTGAGCAGAGACAATCTGGACAAACAAGTCTCAATTCCCCAAGGTATTCATTCCCCTTCCACCCACGAAGAAGCTGATTATGGATGCCTCCCTAATGGGTTGGGGAATGCACCTGAATGATCACATGGCTCAAGGCTCTGGTCCCAACAAGAATCCACACTTTACATCAACCTCCTCAAACTGGGGGATCTTCACTAGGTTTGCAGAAAGTTGCTGTTCCTCATCCATGCCCAGCACATTCAGATAATGTAGGAAAACATGTCCACAGTCTACTACATAAGCAGAAGAGTGAGGTTTCTGGCCCTTTAGGTAGAAGTAGTCAAACTCTGGAACCAGTGTATCTGTCATCAAATCACCCACTCAGTGGTGCACTTCCCAGAAGTAATGAATACCTTGGCAGACAGCCTCAGCAGGCACTTCCATAAAGATCACAAGTAGGAACTGCACAACTCGGTAGTACAAAACATATTCCGACAGTGGGGTTTCCCATCATGGTATCTTCGTGTCCCAGGACAACGAGAAATACCCACTTTACTGTTCACAAGCAGCTTTGGGACAGTGTTACAGAGGGGACACTTTCCTAGTTCAGTGGTGAACTGCTGATGTATACCTTCCCACCAAATAACCCTTTTGACCCGAGTCTTGAAGAAAATCAAGTAGGACAGAATGCTGATGATTTTTGAGACATCCTGCTGGCTGAAGCAGTTCTGGTTCACCAGCATCCTCCAGATGTAACCATTTCCATGCATACAGATTCAGCTATTTCCGAACCTGCTAACACAGAACAGAGGCAGGATCAACCCCACTATCTCTCCACCTGACAGCCTGAAATTTGGATGGATGCCGAGCTTTGAGAAATCATGTTCCAAGGAAATACCGTCCATCCTCAATAATATTAGGAAATGCTCTATGAGAAAATGCTTTGTGGTTAAATGGAAGAGATTTTTTCTTTCTGATGCCAATTTTGTTGCAAGCCACCAGAGAATTTGGACACCTCTATCATCTTAGACCACTTTCTTTCCTGGAAGAAGTTGAGCATATCTCTGTTACCTGCGTGTGCATTTGGCAGCAATTAATGCCCTCCATTCCCCTGGTTGACAGCTAATTTGTCTTCACCCATCCTATTGACCATAAGGCTCCTAAAAGGCCTTATTAGAACCTACCCCCAGTAGTGAAACTAATGCCAACTTGGGATCTCAATCTGGTTTTGTCAGCGCTTATGAATCCTCCATTTGAACTGTTTTCAGCCTGCTTCCTTCTTCACCTGTCTATTAAAGTAGTCTTCATGACTGCAATCACTTCCTCCAGAAGAGTGGGTGAGCTAGGGGCCTTTATGGTGGACACTCCCTATACAGTGTTCCATCAGGATGCGGTCTCTCTGAGATTATACCCCACGCTGATTACAAAGTTTCCCTCTGAATTCTACCTGTCTTCTACTTGAAACCTTGCGCCACCAGGGAAGACAGAACGCTTCATTCTCTGGATGTCCATTGAGCCTCAGCTTTCTATCTACAAAGGACACAACCCTTCAGGAAGTCTCCCAAGACTCTTCATTTCCATTCATTGAGTAGATGAAGGGGGAAGCAATCTCCTCGCAGAGGCTTTCCAGATAGATTGCTGGTTGCATCTGCCTTTGCTATGATCTTGCAGGGGCTACTCTTCATCAGAATGTGAGGGCTTACTCGACCAGAGCCTAGGCTGCTTCCATGATTATTCTTCAGGATGTTCTTCTCCTGGAGATCTGTAGAGCAGCAATATGGAGCTTTGGGTATACCTTCACCATAACTCAAAGAAGAAAGAAAGGTTCTTACCTTACAGTAATTGGAGTTCTTCCAGAAATGTGGTTTCTATGTATATTCCACTATCCACCCTCCTTCCTCTCTGCTGCAAATCCTTTCTTAACAGAAATTCCTGGTAGAGAAGGAACTGGAGATGTGGTTAGTCTGTGCCTCCCCATATGCCCTCGGTTCAGATTATAAAGAGGTGCAGGTAAGGACCAACAGACACTGATAGGAAGAATGTTCTAGTCTCAAGCACATGGAGTACATGTGTACCCCCAGTGGAACCACACGTCTTGAAGAACTCCAGTTACTGTAAGGTAAGTAACCTTTCTTTCATGCTGGTTAAGAGGGATTGCAGGCCTCAGGCCTTTGAATATTCTCATGCAACTTCCTCCAAGGCGTTCATTCCACCTATTCTAAGATGCTGGACCTTTCTGATCCAAGGTGTACAAACTACCACCGAACCTCTTTCCCCAGAGAGAGAGCAGAAAGATGTTTACCAATGTACAGTGACCTGAAGGACTTTATTAAAAAGTAATCTGATATCAAACTTCCCAGAATGTATCTGCTGGCTGTTTCAGTTCCTCAAAGAATGATCAAAAGCATTGAATGCAATACACAAGGTGAACTTGGCTGTCATTCTAGTGATTTAAAAAGGAAAAAAAAATCTGTTCTACTAGATTGGATGGTAGCCCAGGAGAATCTGTGAGACTGCAAACTTGAATGTATTTCTAAGGGAACTATGAATTGCTTTCAAGTGCACCTCTATATGGTCATACATTACTATATTGTACTAAGAGCTTTTAAGGTCTAGAGTGATTGGCCACAGAGCTGCTTCCCAAACGATTCTGAAAGATGAATATCTCTGGTATGTATTTGATGTTTCCTTGGATCCGTTGTCCTTACAGGCAAAATAGAGGGCAAGAATGTGGTTGGATTATGGACAGAGAAAGCTAATTCTGAAGTCAAGTGAGGCCTCATTAGTCTGCCGAAGTTGGAAGAAGAGAACTAGATGCTAGAAGAGCAGGCATGAGTATGCCTCCCCTTCAGGGATGTAATCTGTCACTTTTTGGTTAAATGGAAAATTGAATAACTGATTTGTTCTCTTGATAGTGATTAGTGGGTATCACGCAGAAATACATTCTGTACAAGAAAGCAATTTGTGACTTTCCCAATTGCATCAGACTCAAACAGAAGAGTTTGTTTTTGGCTGGCAGACACATAAACACATAAACCACTAGACTGTCACAGAAGAAAAAAAAATTCAAGACATCTATTCTCTCCTCTTGGAGGGAAGCTTGTCAGGTTCTCTACCCCAAGGATCAAAAGTAAGGTTTAAGACACTTCCAAGATATTGTAATGAGCTAGGTGAAAACTTATTATGGATTGAGGTAAAGCTCCACTGACATTGATAGGTGTGAACTCACCCTTCAATTAACAAGTGTAAGTATAAACCCCCACCTAGGTAAAAGTAGTGTGTGAATTCATCCAGGAGCTTTAGCTAGGCATTGTTTTGGGTAGGGATGTATGAGGATGGGGGACGGGAGGGGAGAGGAGGCAGGAAAGCAAACAAAAAACACTATTTTAAAAGATGGAGACAGCCTGAAGGAGCAGCTGAAAGCACAGTGGGTGACCCTGGAAGAAAGCTGGGGGGAGAGGTTTTTGGGTCAGGGCTGCAGGCTGAAAAGGTGCTATGAGCAAAAGAAGCTATTTCCTGCCATTTAAGTACTTCTGCATTCAAAGATACAGGACTTAGTACATTCTTTGTAAAGAAACAAAACTGTGTCAAAGAAATATCTGACTGTCACCTATTCTCCTCAACTGGAACAACCTAGTAGACACCAAATTTTATGCTAGCCATTCAGGTCAAAATGGACAATATGTTGGTTTTGCCAAAGGACCTTGTAATCTATTCTGGGACCCATGGCCGTCCATGATTTCTAGAACCTTAACTTTGAATTTTTGATTTTCAAACTAGTCTTGTGTTCTAACCCAGTTCTCTTTTTAAGATATAAATGTTCCCAACATTAACTTTGTTTTAATAAAGTTTTTGATTGCAAATTGTAGTTTATAGCACTCAGTTTCTCAGAAATAAACACCAAAATAAAACTAACAGAAACTGATCACTTCAAATATTTACATCTAAATAATAAGATCACTAAATACACATGTAATGCAGCTGAAATGTAAATGAATAAAATAGGAACTGTCAAAAATCCATAGGTATTACCGGAAAAACTGTTTTATAAGGTATGAAGCATATAATTGACATCAAACTAAACGGAGTGCATCAGCACCACCACATTCAGTATGTGTATTTCAGAGCTAAAAATAAGCGTGGCCTACTGTTGTCACCTTTAACCCCTGGACATAAATTCCAAACAGTTGCTTTTGAGATAGAGATATTCCAACTCCTGGCATCTAGGAGTTAATAAGACAGTATTTATGATGGATAGATTCTGGGAATCTTTTTCTCCAAGTGACAAGTTCCTATGAAAGGGATGTGTGGCAGAAAATGGAAGAACTATGTTCTTGTTCTTTAATACATGTGTGTAAAAAAAAAAAAAAAAAAAAAAAAAACCTCTTTCTACATAGATATGTAAATATTGACCTTAAAGTACCTTCACCTATTTTCTATATAAAAAGCACATTTAAAAGAATAACACTGAGTCTTAACAAGTATGAGTGCCATATTACGGTCTGATAAGATTTCATTATTTTTGCATAGATATCATGATATATCAATAATTAAAACTAAACTACAGTTGTCAGAATATATTTGGTGATACATTATCCTTTTCATTGTTTTTCACTTGCTAATTGACAGTGATTTGAAACTACTGCTGATTACAGTAATAGAAATATCGTGGCTTGTAAGATGTATGAAAAATTGTTTTTTAGAGGTTTTCTTCTACATGATATATTTCCTACACTTTACTTTTTTATACTGAAGTATAGATTAGAGAAGTCTCGATATAGTAAAATTGTAATTGTTAACTAATATTAGCACAATGATAACTGTTTCTGTATCTGTTACTAATTTTTAAAATGTATTGAAAGTTGTCATTAAAAGATAATGGTGAAATACTTGACTTAGTGATTTAAGTATGTCCGTTGAGATTAAATACATAATTTAAATTGCCTTTTTATAACAGGACAAGTAATTATATAATCTAACAAACTCCTAAAAATATGTTGATTTAAGAGCATAATGGCATATTAGAATCAGAGACTCATAGACCTTGAGAGGTCATCTAATCCAGTTCCCTGCACCCATGGCAGGACTAAGGATTATCTAGATCATCCCTGACAGGTGTTTGTCTAACCTCTTAAAAACCTTCAATGATGGAGATTCCACAGCCTCCTTGAACAATTTATTCCAGTGCTTAACTACCCTTACAGGAAGTTTTTCCTAATGTCCAACCTAAACCGCCCTTGCTCCAGTTTAAGCCCATTGCTTCTTGTCCTATCCTCAGAGGTTAAGGAGAACAGTTTTTCTCCCTTTTTGTAGTAACAGCCTTTTATGTACTTGAAAACTGTTATGCCCCTTCTCAGTCTTCTCTTCTCCAAACTAAACCAACCCGGTTCTTTCAGTCTTCCTCATAGGTCATGTTTTCTAGACTTTCAATATCTTTTGTTGTTCTTCTCTGGACTTTCTCCAATTGGGCTACATCTTTCCTGAAATGTGGTGCCCAGAACTGGATACAATATTCCAGTTGAGGCCTAATCAACGTGGTGTAGTAAATGGAATTTTTTTTTTTTTTTTTTTTTTTGCTTTTTTTGTTATAGTGTTAAACCGTTGACTCATATTTAGCTTATGATCCCCTATAACCTCCAGATCCGTTTCTGCAGTCCTCCTTCCTAGGCAGTCATTTCCCATTTTGTATGTAATGTAACATGCTTATAGAGAATGATGTCCCAGAGATGACTTGGTAAATACACATGAGAAAGGAATTGCTATTCATGTATGGTCCCTACAGCTAAGAGCTAGAAGCTATGTGTATGTCAACTGCACAGGGGATGATCTGTACAGGAGACCGCTTTCTCTGTAAGGACAGAGAAACAGACATCTATGGCCAGGAGTTGGGATGGGGAACTCCTGATCCTTCACACACCAACTCCCTATCTAGGACCACTTTCTCCTTACTCTCCCTAATTTTGGGGGTTGAGCTCCACTGGCTCAGCTTCCCAATTATTGGAACTCTGGTAGGGTGTATTACCCTTCACGATTACAGTCTGAGGCATCAGTAGCAGTAACAGCCCTTCTTTATCTCCCTGGCTCTTCTCTGTTTTAGATATGTCTGCTAAGGAGAGGAACTTTCATCTGTACGACTTCTTTAAATATCTGGACCTAATGATTGCCTAGATCAATTTGTTGATTTTGCTAGATACTGTGTTAAGCTTATGGGAAGCCCTGTACATCTTTCATAACTACTTGTCTGGGGATGGGAGGGGGAAATGTTTGAGAGGTCAGTGGGTTCAGAGATGATTGTAATAGGTAGAGGAGGGGAAGTTAAGAAGTTTGATGGGGTTGGAGACACTTGGCACTCAGATACATGGGATTTTGGAACTTGGGAAAGGGGAGTTGTTCACTTATCACTGGGAAGAATGTGTGAACTGGGGAGGGGTTTGGGAGCGAAGACAGTCAAGGTCACAGAACAGGTTTTTGAGAAGGGAATTGGAAGATGGAGCCTAGAAGATGGATTGAATTAATGAGGAAGTAGCTGGCTGCATGCCAGGGAAAGGAAGAGAAGGGCTGGGCGTGCACTTGGATTGTGGCTAGTGTCCTTCAATAACATGCCAGCTTAGGAGCACAAGCCTGAACAATGTTAGGATTTTAGAAAAGAGTCTCATCCTTGTGGAGTCTATTGCTGCACAACTGACACATGACTTGTGACAACAGATAAGAGATTTTAAAATGTTCAATAAATGTCAGTTTAATATACTTCATTACTGCTAACTTAAAAAGTAAAAAGATTCCCAGTCTGATAGTTACTTGGTTTGAAAGATCTGGAGCCTATACTTCACTTTTTATGAATTTAAAAAAAAAAATACAGATTTTAATTTTTTTTTTTTTTTTGGACAGGTGCAAAATTTTCACAGCTGCATTCAAGTAACTGAAGACTTTGTGTCTCCAGAACATCTTGTACAGTCATTTCACTTAACACAGGAACTGAGGCTGTCAAAAGAAGAAATCAATTATGATGATAAAATGCAGGTAAGAAATGAATTCTCAACTAGAACTTGTTCTGAAGGCACCGCATGCTCTGATTCTGATTGAAATATGCAACTGTGTGTGTGGTCATTTTCTAGTTGTTGTTCACACATAATAACAACGATAATCAGTGTGCCTGTTTGGTCCCCATGAATCTGAGGGAGACTATGTGAATGCAACGGTGTAAATGACTTTCAGTTGATCACTGTTTTGGAATTTCACAGTGTGTTTAAAATATCAAGGTGTTTACTTTTGGACTAATATTTTTAACTTAATCTTTTTTCCATCCACTAAGCCTAGGGCTCAGTTCTAAACCTAGTTACATACCATGCATTAATAGTGGCTTTTTTTATCACTTGTATCTTACTGAAGTGTGTCTTATACTTCTGCAGGTTAAAAATATCTTGTATCATGCAGTTAAGGAAATGGTGAGAGCTTTGAAGATTAATGAAAATGAAATGGAAGATGTGGAAGAAAACTAAAGCGCTCGCTGCTTTTTTATGTTAAAACATCAGATGGAGGTTATTTTTTCAATTATATGATGAACAGTATGCACACTAATTTAAGCTTCACAAACCATCAGTGCCAAGAAAACATAGTCATCGTATTACTTGTTACTGACACTGCAACAGTATAGCGTCATAGATCACAGCTACTGTGATTAAATGTTACTTATTAAAAAAAAATTAAGCAGCATTCTGCTGTATTGTATTATAATGTATATGAAGTTTGTGAAATGTCAAAGATTTAAGATGTATTTATTTTTGGAAAAAAAAACCCACAAAATTCTATGCTATATTGTTGATCAAATGTAAATGTGACTTGTACAGTTTGCTAAAATAACTCTGGTATTTTTCACTACATTGAGACAGTTACTGTGAGAGTAGGACACAAACACCAGCTATTGCCTGCATTTGGGACATTGCTGAATCCGCACAGCAGTCATGTCATTATCTGAAAATTACTGCCAAATAATTGTAAACTTTGTAAAATATAAAGTATATAAAGTAGATATTAAATACAGACACTTCAGTATTTTATTGAAGCTATTCAGTGTACAATTAAACATTTTCAAAAGGTGTAATTTATTTAAAAGATTGTCTCATTTTGGTAAAATTTATGTGAACTTTTAAAGCTAAATATTAAACTTAATATGCTCTGTAAATATATACATATATACATTCAATGATGTATTTTTTTAAAACATTGGCTTGCTTTAATTTGTTAAAAGTGCAAGTGTTACACACGCTTTGTACATTGAAGTTGAAAGGGGTTTTGCATTTTCCATTAAAATGACTTTATCAAATGTTGTCTCATTGTGTTTGTTTTTCATGTTTGTGGCATATTTGTGACAGACACATTTGTCTGAGTCATTCATGCCTTCACGGTGATTGCAGATGTCTCTGTTGTAAAGCTGCCTACTGTAAAAGATTGGAATGTTGTATGTTAATTAGTGTGCACCATTCACCCTCTGCCAGTTTTAATATGAAACTGCTAACAGACATGCTGGAGCACAGTTCAAGTGGCTGAGCCAAAGAAAGCTATCTAAGAATAAACATAATTTAAACATTCCTTATGTTGTGTCTTCAATAACAAAGATTCTTTTGTTTTGAGGGGAAGGGAATTTCCATAGAACAAAAAAAAGTTCTCTATTGCTTGTAAACTAAATGTATAAAGATTAGGTCAGTGATGAGGAACTTGTATGCTCATTATAAAAAAAAATTGTGTATAATGCTCTAAAACTGAAAAAAATAATAATTTGATATTTCTCTAGCTGGTGATATAGCCAAAATGTGATAGCAGTAGGTATGCCACAGCCAAATGAAAGAACATCTGTAACGAAGTGCTAGTGTTGGAGATGGGGAGAGGTAGTGTTTAAATTGCATTAAAAAGTTGGATGATATACAAAACAATTTCAAGTTTTTTAGTGAAAAGAAAAATTATTTTAAAGGAACATGTTTTGAGTTTAAACGGGTTAGAAAAATTGCAATTGATTTTGCAGTTATTCAGAAATATTACTGGAATGAGTTGATATTCATTATCAGTTATGTCTTAAGTTTACCTTAAGTTATATATTGCTTCTCCCTGGGTTCTGTACATAGCACAGAGGGATGGGAGCATTTGATAGCTAAACTATTTGTTGAAGATACAACAACCTGCTGAGCTCTGTTAGCTAAGCCATAGGAATGGTTTTTTTTCAGGAACAATTTGAGTAGAAATAATTTTTAATGGTAGCTAATATTTACTTTTAGGAGGTTAAACCTGGTGTAATTTGATCTTAACCCAAAAAATAACTCTTGTTGCATTGTTTCTTTGACTGAAAAGATTTAACCTTTTGGGAAGATTTTTGAGGCTTTGGGTTTGCAGTGTTGTTGCAGTTATTCTGGTCTTAAGTAAATAAGAAAAATAATTTTGTATGGAATACACCTTACTACACTACATGCATGCAGTTTTAGTGCAGAACATAGTCTTTTTACTAGAGTTGAAGTCACAGTACTCCTTGTATAGCCTCCAATTTTGATAGTTTTATCACAAAAGGGAGGAATATCATTTCATATGCTGATAGTCACAATACAAATATTTACGTGGATTATAATTGTTTTTGTGTGCACTGACAGACTCTTGAACTTTTCTTTCTCCAGAGATGCAGAAAGGAAGCCAAGGCTGAGAGATGTGTGGTGAAACTTGCCTAATGTATGATGATGCAGAAATCTCAGTCAGATCAGTAGCAAGGGTAGTCACTGTGCATCAGTCTTTGTGCCTATACTTCTCTGATTTGCCAACGGAAGTCGAAATTACAATAGAAACCTACCCATTGAAGGTCAGAAAATACTTAGTACCAAGTCCTTGAACTCTAGGATTCTAGGACCACTTTGCAATAGTTTGGTCTTTATATAGTCTGCCAAGCAATGTACTTTGAGCTTCAGGTACCATTTCCAAGGTGTTTAAGATGTTCCAGCCAAAGACCTTCCCAGAATTAGACACTGTTAAAGTTTCACACTGGTTTGCCCAAGATGTGCATATTACGTACAGTATGGATACGTGGAGTCAGTTATCTCAAAGAATCACAATTTATATGGTGGAGCGCACGGGACTTGCTCTTCCCCTGAAAGGAGCAGCCTGGGCCAATTCAGACCCACCCCCAGAATCCTCCCCTGGCTGCAGGAAGCTGCACACACACACCCGCCCCCATCACTCAGTCACAGGAGTAGGGGGTCACTTTATGGGGAGCTGCTCTGTCATTTTCACAATCCCTGTGCTTCTGGACCCTCACATACCCAGAATCCCCCACAAGCCCACCACACCTGAACCCCCATCCTGCTGAGCTTCACCTCCTGGAGTTGGACCTCCCCACTGAACCCCACCCCCTTCACCTAGACCATCCCCTGGTGAGCCTGCCCCACTCCAACCCCCACCCTGGTGAGCCCCTTACACACAGATCTCCAACAAGCTGCACCTGGACCCTCACCCCATCAGCACCCAGACACCCCTGCTATGCCCCCTTCTGAGCCCCATCCCCCCTCACCTGGACTCCCTCTGCTGAACCCTAACCACCTTCACCTGGACCTCCCTGCGGGAGTCCCATTGTCTCTGCACCTAGAACCCCCCCTCCACAAGCCTTTGTGCATTCAAATCCCCCCCACACCCAGGCCCCCCAATGAGTCACCCACATCCAAACTTCCCCACACAAAACCCCCTCACCCTACACCTGGATCCCCACCACAACCACTTGGATCTTGCCAGGCTGAACCTGCCTCCCCACACCTGGTGCGTCTGGCACAGAAGGGCAGGGCCCTGGGGCATTTGTGGGGCAGCTCCGGCCCTTACACTGTGTCAGGGTTGGGTGCAGCCTCACTACCAAGTACATGTCACGGAGGACAGAAATTTTAATTTTTTGGCACAGAATTCCCTCAAGAGAACAAAAAATATTATGTTCCCTCCAAAGGTATGGACTTCCTTTTTTCGCATCCTGCACCAAATTCATTCGTAGTCAATGCCATCAACCATTGAGGTAGAAAGCATCAGTATAGGTCCATACCCACCAAGAAAGACTGGAAATGGCTAGACCTTTTTGGCTGCAAAGTATATTGCTCATCAACCTACAATTCTGGGTCGCCAACTATGCGGCATTACTAGCAAAATATGATCATGGCAACTATTTGAAATTCATGGACTTTATTAATGATATTCCAGAGACAAAAGGGATAAATTTAAAGCTCGCATGTCTGAAGGCCTACAAGCATCTTTAGATATGGCTGACATAAAACGCATGCCACAAAGAGGAGACAAAACAGATATCAACCTTACCAGCAAAACAGATACGTCTCTATACCCAACATCAGCGGCAGTATGATCCAAAGAGATGCCGACAGCCCCCAGTGTCTCAATCTTCCTCCTCCAAGCAACAATTGTGAGGGCATGGTCGAGGGTCTGAACAACCTCCCCCACATTACAGTGCTGATGACACCATTCGTATCCCATTTCCGGGACCGTCTGACTCCATATTATTCAACATGATATTCCATCACTACTGACAACTGGGCCCTAGAAATAATACAGGCAACTCGATCCCTTTTACTTCCATCCCTGTAGCCAACCCCTCAGCCCCATCCCCCTTCAGGGACCCTTCTCGTGAGCACCTTCTACAACAAGAAGTAAACCATCTTCTACACCTAGGTGCCATGGAACAAGTTCCTCAACAATATAAGGGGAAGGGTTTCTGCTCCCATGATTTCTTAACTCAAAAGAAAAATGGAGGATGGAGACCCATCCTAGATCTCAGAAAGCTCAAAAATTCGTGAGGGTCCAAAAGTTCAAGATGGTCACATTAGCAATGATAATACCATCACTGGAACGGGGGGCTGGTTCTCAGCTCTCGACCCTCAAGATGCCTCTTTCCATATAACAGTACATCCTGCTCACAGGAAGTTCCTCAGGTTCACCCTGGGAACAGATCATTACCAATACAAGGTACTACTGCCTTTCAGCCTTTCCACAGCACTGCAAGTTTTCTCAAAAATTCTCTCAGTAGTAGCGACACACCTGCACAAGCAAGGGGTAATAATATTCCCCTACCTAGACGACTGTTTACTAAAAGGTCCCGTTTGGGCAGATGCCGTTGACATTACTCACAGGACAATTGTCCTTTTCCAGAGTCTGGGGTTACAGATAAACACTCAAAAATCAACTTCATTCAAAATAATTCAATAGTTGGACTTCATCAGGTCCCATCTCAACTCCCTGGAAGCCAGAGTGTCATTACCAACGAACAGATTTATTATGATGACCAATCATCTCTTCAGTAATGAACAGTCCACGCATATCAGCTTGCACCTGCCTTCGACTCTTAGGCCCCATGTCTGAAACCACATTCGTGGTACAACATGTGCGTTTCCACATGCACTGCCTTCAGGGCTGGCTCTTCTACATGCCACATAAACATGGCCTAAACAGACACCTCATGATGCCAACCAAAATCAAAGACTCTTGGCACTGGTGGACACAGCCCAACAAGGTGGGCACAGAGGTTCCTTTCACTCAGGAGCCACTCTCTTACACTTACAACTGATGCTTCTTGATAGACCAGGAGCCTATCTACAACACCATAAAATCCAGGGCAGGTGGTCTCCCTCCAAAACACAGCTATACATAAATATATTAGATCTCCATGCAATTCACAACACGTGCTTCCACGTCTTGCCATTGATAAGGAACGAGACCATATAAGTAATGACCTACAACATTGCATATTTTATATAAGTCGACAGGGAGGAGCCTGATCCCACTCCATATACACCAAAGCCCTGAAACTCTAGAATTGGTGCATCCGGCACAATATCAACATCTCAACCTCTTATCTCCAACAGCAGACACATTAAGCAAGGAATTTTCTCACAATCATGAATGAAAACTAAATGATGTGGTCCTGCAGAACATATTTCAACAATGGGGCCACTCATCTATCGACCTCTTTGCAACACCACAGAACCACAAGTGCCCACAGTTATGCTCGAGAGCAGGTCTGAGACCCCAGTTGCTGAGGGATGCCTTCCTCCTCAAATGGGAAGTGCCACTTCTGTACACGTTCCCACAAATACCACTACTATTGAGGATGATAAACAAAATACATATGGACAAAGCAAAGTCCTATTGATGGCCCTAACGTGGCCCAGACAGACTTGGTACTCTTACCTGATGCGGATAGTGCTATGTGCTCCACTCGCTCTCCCACTCCAACCAGACCTTCTATCGCAGAACTACGGACAGGTTCACAACCGTACATGGAGAGACTTCACCTGAAATCGGGGCTCCTATATTCCATCAATCGTTCCATCATAACGAACTAGCCTGTTTGGAACAGGTTAAACACATACTACTAAACAGTAGGACTTGCCTTCAGAAATGGAACAGATATATGGTGCCAAGCCAAGCAAATCACTTCAGCTTTCGCACCTTTACCATTGATACTGGACTACATGTTGGAGCTGAAAAACTCGGGACTATCCACTAGTTCAGTCATCTTGCGGCTATTAACACCTTCCATCACAAGATTGATGGGATGTCACTGTTTAAGCACCTGATTACCAAACACTTCCTTACAGGCATTCAGAACGTTACCCTGAAGTACGCATTCCCATACCACCATGGGACTTGAACCTGGTATTACGCTACCTCATTGGGGCCCATTCAAACCCTTAATGACATACTCTCTGATACATCTATCAATTAAGGTAGCATTTTTAGTAAAAACTAAAACAAATTAATCACAATTTTAAAATTAATCGTGATTAATCGAAGTTTTAATCATACTGATAAACCGTAGAATACCAATTGAAATTTAAATATTTTTGGATGTTTTTCTACATTTTTAAATATATTGATTTCAATTATAACACAGAATACAAAATGTACAGTTCTCACTTTATATTGTTTTTATTACAAATATTTGCACTGTAAATATGATAAACAAAAGAAATAGTATTTTTCAAGTACAGTACTGTAGTGTGATCTCTTTACCGTGAAAGAGCAATTTACAAATGTAGACTTTTTTTGTTACATAACTGAACTAAAAAACAAAACAATGTAAAACTGTAGAGCTTACAAGTCCACTCAGTCCTACTTCTTGTTAAGAGAGAAAAGTTTGTTTACATTTACAGGCGATAATGCTGCTAGCTTCTTATTTACAGTGTCACCTGAAAGTGAGAACAGGCGTTCGCATGGCACTTTTGTAGTCGGCATTGCAAGGTATTTACATGCCAGATATGCTAAACATTCATATACCCCTTCATGCATTCCAGAGGACATGCTTCCATGCTGATGATGCTCATTAAAAAATTAATGTGTTAATTACTCAGTGACTGAACTCCTTGGGGGAGAATTGTATGTCCCCTGCTTTGTTTTACCCACATTCTGCCATATATTTCATGTTCTAGCAGTCTGGGATGATGACCCAGCATATGTTGTTCATTTTAAGAACACTTTTTCACTGCAGATTTTACAAAACACACAGAAGGTACCTATGTGAGATTTCTAAAGATAGCTACAGCACTTGACCCAAGGTTTACAGGGGCGGCAGGTTTGTATAATTTTTGGTGATGCCCAGAATGGGTCCAAATCCCACCCCCTCACCTCCCCACACACGCCTGCCTAAGGCTCTGGGAGGGAGTTCGGGAGCAGGAGAGGGTTTGGGGTTTAGGCTCAGGGAGGGAGTTTGGGTGCAGGAAGGGGGTTCAGCTCTGGAGGGAGTTTAGGGGCGAGCTCTGGGCTGGGGCAGGGGGTTAGGGTGCGGGAGGGGGTGAGGGGTGTGGCACCTCGGCTGGCTCCCGAAAGCAACCCACATACACCTCTAGGAGTTCTAATGGCACAGTCAGTGCTAGGGGCAGGGCGTGGAGACATTCCCCTTCTCCCCCCACCCCCCAGGGGCCACAGGGACGTGCCGGTCGCTTCCAGGAGTAGCGCGCTGCACAGAATGAGGGCAGGCAGGAAGCTGCTTTAGCCCTACTGCACTGGCGGCGGGGGCCCCTGGGCCCTTTTAAATCACTTGGAGGCAGCAGGCGGGTCTGGGAGACGTGCAGGGGTAGCAGGCGGGGCCAGGGGAGAGACCCAGCCCCAAACATTGGTGGAGCCAGGCCCCCATGCTCTGAATATTCCTGGAGCACAAGCACCACGGGCCCATACAACTCGCCGCTTCTGAAGGTTTAAGAATCTGAAGTGCTTTCCAAAATCTGAGAGAGATGAAGTGTGGAGCATGCTTTCAAACGTCTTAAAAGAGCAACACTCCGATGCGGAAACTACAGAACCTGAACACCAAAAAAGAAAATCAACCTTCTGCAGGTGGCATCTGACTCAGATGATGAAAATGAACATGTCAGTCCGCACTGATTTGGAGCGTTATCAAGCAGAACCTGTCATCAACATGGATGCATGTTCTCTGGACTGGTGGTTGAAGCATTAAGGGACATACTAATCTTTAGTGCATCTGGCACTAGGGTGACCAGAGGTCCCGATTTTATAGGGACAGTCCCGATTTTTGGGTCTTTTTCTTATGTAGGCTCCTATTACCCTCCATCCCATCCTGATTTTTCACATTTGCTGTCTGGTCACCCTATCTGGCACGTAAATATCTTGTGACCCTGGCTACAACAGTACCATGAGAACACCTGTTCTCACTTTCAGGTGACACTGTAAACAAGAAGAGGGCAGCACTATCTCCTTCAAATGTAAATAAATTTTTTGTCTGAGCGATTGGCTGAACAAGAAGTAGGGCTGAGCGGACTTGTAGGCTCTGAAGTTTTACATTGTTTTCTTTTTGAATGCAGTTTTTTATACATAATTCTATGTTTGTAAGTTCAACTTTCATGATAAAGAGACTGCACTACAGTACTTGTATTAGATTAATTGAAAAATACTATTGTTTTTTACAGTACAAATATTTGTAATAAAAAATAAATATAAAGTGAGCACTGTACACTTTGTATTCTGTGTTGTAATTGAAATCAATATATTTGAAAATGTAGAAAACATCCAAAAAGATTTAAATAAATAGTATTCTATTATTGTTTAAAAGTGTGATTAATTGTGATCAATTTTTTTAATCACTTGACAGCCCTAATTTTTAGTAGCTATTACAGCGGTCCACCATGTGGGTAAGCTAGGGGCTGTCATGGCTCACCCACCTTATACCATCTTTTTCAAGGACGAGGTTATCCTAAGACCACATCTGAGATTTATACCTAAAATATCTTCATCCGTCCACATAAATCAACCAATCCATCTTCTTGTATTCTTTCCCAAACCTCACGAGAGCTCACAGGACTCAATACTATGTACCCTGGACATCAGATGCGCACTACCCTGTTTCCCCGAAAATAAGACATCCTCTGAAAATAAGGCCTACTTACAGTTTTGCCTCTCGTTGTAATATAAGGCATCCCCCCGATAATAAGACCTCCCCGATAATAAGGCATCCACCGATAATAAGGCATTTTTCATTTCTGAAAAATAAGACATCCCCTGAAAATAAGACCTAGCGCATCTTTGGGAGCAAAAATTAATATAAGACACTGTCTTATTTTCGGGGAAACAGGGTAGCATTCTACCTTGATAGAACTAAGCCTTTAAGAAAATCCTGTGGGTGCTCCACTACCCACCCTCCTCCCTTCTACTTTGGAGTTCAATTTCCGGACTCTTCAGTAGAGAAGGAACTGAGGGGATCAGGCCGCACATGTGCGCTAGATGAGGCACCTAAGGCATGGTGAAACGGGGACCGCACATCACGACCCAGACGGGCACTGCTACTGAAATTCTCCAATCAAAGGCAGAGGGACGCATCAACAACTGAAGTGGAGCACCCACAGAGAGACATCTCGAAAAACCTAAGTTACTGCGTAGGGTGAGTAACCTTCTCAGATATCGACTAGGCCACTTTAGCATGTACAGTTAGGACATTCATGTAGGAATCCATGACTACTTTGACACAATTTTTGAGGAGCGCCCCAAAAGTAAATAGGGGTGGGACTGTTACACCATAATTCTTTGATTTATACTTATCAGTTTAACTAGAAGTCTTCCAGTAGAGGCCAGTTTGGAGTTCCGTATTTGAATATCTATGAAACAGTTGTACATATATAAATAATTAAGGAGGGGAGGGATAGCTCAGTGGTTTGGAGCATTGGCTTGCTAACCCCAGGGTTGTGAATTCAATCCTTGAGGGGCCACTTAGGATCTGGGGCAAAATCAGTACTTGGTCCTGCTAGTGAAGGCAGGGGGCTGAACTCAATGACCTTTTGGGGTCCCTTCCAGTTCTATGAGATAGGCATATCTCCATATTAAATTAAATAAAATTTAGAAGCACAATATACTGGCAGGATACAGGAGTGTAGGTGCCTTACAACACAGATCATAAAATATACAGTATAGTTTTTTTTACCACTAGTCCATTTGTTTAAATCTGACTTAAGTTAGTATTGACAAAAAGTTATCACCATCTGATAGCTGATGAGGTAGTTTCTGCATCACCATTTTCACTAGTGGGCAGCCTCAGGAGAGAGGCTGAGGTTTAAATGGGCAGGAACTACCTTAAAAATGGTGCCTCCAAGTCTGGCTTAAGATGTTTTGTCAGGATATTATGGGGGAACTTGCTTCTATGCAATACCTGTTCTGCTGATTGTGTTCAGTGCCATAAGTCTAGCAGCTTTCATGAGCACTAAACTAACTTTTAAACAAAGCAAAATATATTGACAGGACATGTCACTGACTGCAATCAAAGTTGTCGCTTGGCTGGGGTTGTCTTAGTAACTGACTTTAGGTGAAATCAATTAAATTTGGTCAATTAACTCTGTATATTAGCTTTCACGGAGTCATATAGTAATGTGTGCCCCCTCCTGGCTAGAAGCCTAGGGCTACACAAACAATTGGTTCCTGGCAAGTTGGGGTGTGAATCTACCTCTCATGGGCTGGTCGTAGATGCTGCTGACTCTCATGAACTGTTTGTTAATGTGTTTTGATCTAGTCTTCTTTGAAATGGAGCTAGATAAAAGATAACAGTTTTTGTTAATGCACATCAACAGGGTCCATTCAGTCTATGCCTGGCTAGATTCACACCCCAGTTTGCTGCAAACTAGTTGTCTCCTCTTGCATCCCATTGTTTTACTATATATTGTGACTACCAGCACCTTATCTCACAGGTATATGCTCCTAGGGTGAGGGGGATAAGGTGGTAAGAGGGACATGACTTAAGAGCTTAGTTCATCTCCTCTGACAATATTTGATACCAAACAATTGTCCAATTTTATTTCCAAACATAAGCACTAAAGCGCTCTTCCTTTGTATATGCATGTCTTAATGCTCAGTTCCTGTTGATTTATCCTTCTCAAGCATATGACCAAGATGTTAATCTGCACTTTAAAAAAATACATACGTGTGTGAAACTGAATGAATGAATTTAGAACCAGAATGTGCAAAAGGAAAAGGTTTTGACAATTTTATGACAAAAACTTCTTTTGAAGATACCCAAAACCAATGGAGTGGAAAACCACTCCAGTTTTAAATGATATGGTGAGTAAAGGTGGGGGATAAGCAGGGCCATCCCTAGAGGGGTGCAGGGCCCCGGGGCGGAAGTGACAGATTCGTTTCTTCCGGGACCGACTGCACTGGCCAGTTGCACTGGCCCATGGGGCTCCCCAAAGCGTGGGCCCCAGAGCGGTCGCCCCAATTCACCCTACCCAAGGGACCCCTATGGGGATAAGTTATGTTTTACATGCTTCCTATTGAATAATAAGTCAATTAGATAGGGATCCTTTTAGGAACACTGCAGATACTTAAACCAAAAACTATATGGTGTCACTGTAAAATCTCACTGACTAGGGGATTGATTTGTCTAGTACAGAAATGTGTGCAATGTGGTATCTGCGTAAAATAATTATAATCAATTTAGTTTTAAAAATACTTAGTATATTTATTTTTGAGTTATTTACAACTTGTGTAAAAGCATAAGCTGCTGTATTTTGCAAACTATTATGTAAATTGCCTTTATAATGCACTTGTGCCTGTCACTAAATTCTGCCCATAACAATGACAACATTGTTTCCACAGTAACTAATGTATTTCAAATGGGGAAGAAAGAGACTAAAAGGCCAAAAATGAATAAATCAGAAAATATGGCAGAAACAAAATCCACGATAGGGTGGAGTACTATAAAGCTTTTATTGCCATGAGCTCGGGAAGACTGCATTACTCACAAATGTCGTACACAATGTGTATTTCCAGATACAAAAGTTATTAAACTAAAAGTTGCTAGGTAACAAGCATTTAGATAGAGAGTGAGCAAGAACATAAAGGCCCAAGTTCTGCACTGTTTAATACCTAAAGTTAACACACCAACCTTACTTTATTCAGTTTTTCTAAACTTACTGACCTGCACCTTTTCATCGTTATTAACTAAACACATTAATCAAACAAATATGACATTAAAGCATAAAAACAGGCCACAGTGAAGGTTATCAGTATGCACAATGTGAAATTTTCATGTACCTAGATATTGGACATTTTAAAAAATATTGTTCCTGATCACTTCCATATTTTTCTTACGCTTAAATGTTAATGTTCTTGCTATGTACCAATGTGTGTTAACTTGAGGTAAAATTCAAGTGAAGAGAAGCCAGTTTGTAGTTAGGCTTTAATTAGACTTGCAAACTCATGCGGGCTGCTGGACTCCTTCAAGTAACTGGCTACCTATGCAACTTCAGCTCAAGGCTATAAACATCCCCTTTAGCTCTCCACCAGGCCCAACGAGGAGCCTTATTGCAGCTGCCAGCTCAGCTTCCTATAACTGGGACTACTTCAGAGTAATCCAGCTGCTTCTTCATTGTAGCCAAGCATTCCTGGGACAGTGTGCTTTAAAGTGGCATTTGACTACAGGAAGGTGAATTTAGGATCCTGGATGCAGCTCCTGTGCTTAGTCTATGCTGCTAAGCCAGTTAGTGTAAACCCCTAGTGTAGATGTTGTGTAGTTATTAAAAATCCCAGCATAAATGAGGCTTTAGTTCACTTCCTTGACCTCAGAGGGAAATTTTATCCAGGGCCTGCGGGAGGCAGCAGAGGGAGGATAGAATGATGGGGACTAGTTTTAAACTATCTTATCTTCCCTGCCTTTTTTCCTAGTGAAGACACAGCTTCTGTATTTTCCGTTTTTCAAGAATTAGCATCATCTCCCACAAAACCTAATCCAAGTGTTAGTATTTTGTAATCCCAACCTTCGCAACACAAAATGGATAAAAAAGGAATAACTTAATCTTCAGGGATTTTTTTTTCTGGTCTCGGAATTGCCTAATTGATTATCAGAACTATTCCAAGATCAGTGGAGAGCATAAATAGGCATGAGCTGTAACATTGGAGCTGGCCAACTTTTAGGTATGTGACCTGATTTGTTCTTTTTCTTATCGTAGCACTTACCAGCCCCCGTCTTGGACCAGGGCCCCATTGTGGTAGGTGCTGTACACACACAAAACAAAAAGAGAGAGTCCCATCCCAACATCCGCCCTTCCTTTCTTCCCCGGCACTGGCCTTGAAAATTCTCACCTACATGCTCTTTTTGGCCCCTCAACCCTATCCCTTCCTGGGAAATTGCCTTGCCCCCACTCCTTTCCCCCGCTATGTTCTTGTCCCTCTCATCGATCTCCGTTCTTGCATACAGACATGCCGTTAAACTCTCAAACCCACCCTTGGACCCCCCCCGCCCCCTTGTCTTTCCCTCCCACCCTAACTCCCTCTGCCCCTTCACTACCATACTCACTGAATGAGCTGTCTGTGCCCCATGTATCAGCTTCCTTGCCTTATACTCTCTATTTTACCAGTTAGAGGAATTGCAGCAACTTACCTGGGGATGTGGGGGAATCCCCATCAGTTGAAGTTTTCACATCACGATTGGTTGTTTTTCTAAATTATGTTTTAGCTCAACCAGAAGTTATGGGATTGATGCAGGAATCGCGGGGTAAAATTCTATGACGTTATGCAAGACATCAGACTAGATGACTGTAATGGTCTCTTCTGACTTTAAAATGTATGAATCTGTTAGACTCCAGTCCAGCCTCTGCCCTTTCTATTCCATAGAAAATGCTCACCAGTGTCTCCAAACAAACGTCTTGACTGTCTGAAGGCCTATACTCCATTCCCTTTCCAGTGCTTTTGATACCCTTGATCCTCCCTCCTCCTTGATGTTGTCTTCCCTTAGCCTCCCTAACTCTGTTCTCTTATCTCACTAGCCATTCCGTCAATCCCTCTTAGCAGCTCTCCACTTCCCTACTCTAACTGCACTCTCTTAGGTCTCTATTCTTGGACTCCCTGGACACCTATCCTTTCTCCCTGGACACCTTATTTATAGGTGATGTCATTTCACTCGGACCCTGTCTCCGTGCTTCAGTATCGCATCTCTCTCAAATGGTTCATCAGGGAAACTTACTATCATCTCAAGCTCTTTGTGGCCAAAACAAACCTCTGTCTTTCCTACCAAATCCTGTGCCCTAGCCCCATTCTGCTTTACAATTAGCAAAGCCACCATCCTCTCTGTCCCTTAGGCCCATAGCCTGGGCTTTCAGTCTTTCCTCCGCATACAGGTTGTCACTAAGTCTTGTCTCCTCTTCCTAGATAACACTTCAAAAATCCCTCACTTTCTTCTTGACTGATAGCATCTGCCCCTATCCATACTGAATGGGCTGTGCCTTCCTGAATACATTCCAGGGACCAACCCTGCTCTTGCTTGCCCCTGAGAAGTTCTGCCTCAGGTAGAACAAGGTCAGCAGCTTAGTGCTTTCCTTTTTAATTACTATTTTTTGGTGTAGTTTTATTTTCTGGTCTTTGTGCTTTTGTTATACTCACCCCTGCAGAGCATTGCGTCCTCTGGTGCAGCACCTAATTCTAGGCCCCTCACAGCCTAGGAAACTCTACCCAAAGGCCTAAAGATGCTCAGCTTGCGAGGTGGCTTTAAATTCCTAGTTAGACAGTAATCTCTGCATTTTTTCACTTGTTCTATTAATTTTCTAAAAAGAAGTTACAATTTATGTAGAGCCAATGGAAAAGTTGCCCCCTCTTTAATAGCAAATTGAAGATTGATGCTTTTCCAGACGTGGTATGTGAGAACACTTGCATTTTAAACTCGAAACTTCCCTAAAGCTGAAGCATCAGACAGGAAGCTTTTGCTTTGTGATAGTTCTGTGTGAATTTCCCTGGAATTTTCCAACTAGGTAAGCACAGCATGTGCCTTCCTGCCTCCTGAGATCATGTGCATGGCAGCCAGTCTTGGCTGTGCTGCCCCTTCCCATCCTGGGCCAATGCAGTTTTATGGTAGTTGTGTGTGTGTTTTCCTTTGAGCTGAAGGCTAGATTTGGGTGGACCTGAGATGGGAAATACTATTTTTTTGTTTTATAGCTTTATGGATCTGATACTGTTTAATCTCAGTAATATCATGCCACCTGTAGCAAACTGACTTGAGGGACAGTAGTTCAAATGATTCCAAAACAGGCACTAGGCAAATTTACAGCATTTTTAAGGGGGTGAGGGGAAGCCTAAGACTCCTGGTCTCTAAAAAGTTATGAACTCCTATAACCTATGGGGGTTTTTAAACATTATCTTGCCTATAAGAGAGGCCATAGCCGAGTCTCAGGTTTATAGCTTTCTATTATTGCGTTGCTGCCACTAATAATTTCTGATCACTTTCAAACAGTAAATTCAAGAGAGATGCTCACCAGACCGGTCATAATCTGTCTCCAGAGCCAAACTGTATCTGATTTCCTTGTAGGAAAGGGTTACTTCTGAGCTGAAAAGTAAGATGTCTGAAGCCCACAAAACCAACTGTGAAGAACTTACAGTAATATTTGACTAGGTTCAGTTAAAGGGCTCTAAATTGAGGGAGATTCTACAGCGTAGACTTTGCCTCTACCCTGTTTTGAGTCCCGTTCAGTAAAACATTTTAAATGCTGCTGTAAATTAACGGAACATTTTTCTTGTCAGTTTTGCTGGCCTGCTTCCATGTCACCATCCTTAACCACTTCTAAAAAATGTATCTGTCTCCTCTATTTCAGCACCACTTTTAAAATGGGAGGATAGGCATAAAAATAATCGAGCGTCTGAATATAAATGGGAATTATGGTGAATGTGCAGTTGACTGCAAATAGAGGTATCACGCCTCTACTGCTCAAAACAGCCACCAACTTTCAATATGGCACCTTGAAAGCAACTTAATGTGAATTGTAGATTGTACTAGGAGCAGTTAATATGAAGGCCTTAAAAGCTTGCCAAGGTAACTTTCTGAAAACTAAAATTCCTTAGAAGAGGGGCATAAGATCCTGACTCACTGAACATAAAACCAACACTTAAAACTCAGTGTTTTTGTATTTTGGTTTCTAGATGTGATAGTAAGTAGCCATTGGTGTTATGTTCGGCAGATTTTACTCCCAAAAGATTCCATGCAACTTTCCATGGGTTTTCCCTCTACTGGGATATGCTCATAGATTCCATAGTTCACAAATTCTTTTTGCAAAGCATATGTTGGCTGTTTTCAACAGGGACAATATTTCTAGGTTCCAAGACAACAGTGGTTTCTGTGGTAAAGCAAGCTCTCTGAATTGAACTAAATGTCTGGGCATATGTTTAAATTTAGTTCTTGGTGAGACGCTTTCAAATTACAGACCACAGAATTTTGCAGATGTCCAGTATAATGCATCATGGACCCGATCCAAAGCCCAGGGGCATTTTTCCATTGACTTTAAAACTCTTGGAATTAGGCCCTATGACAAAATCTCTTTGATAATGTCAAAACTACAATAACAGGAACATACATAAGGACTCTGATCAAAATTGTTTATATTGTGTGCAGTGTTTATCCCTCTCTGTACCTTTTCTTTTATGCTAACTGATAACTTTAAGGGTTGACTATATTGACAATCATGATAGTGGGGAAACTTAAGACTTGAAATAATATGCTATTTTAAGAAAAAGAGGCTGTTTGTTTTAATGTAACATTATTTTGTTCACCAGATGGCAATGTTTGCCACAGAATATACTTTCAAGATGATCAAGTAGTAAACATGACTTGGGTATTGCTACGGACAGCTCAGTGGAAACTGTCACTCAATCCGTAGCAGCAGTCAAAAAGCAAATACTATGTTAAAAAAAAAAAAAAGAAAAAGTATGCCATTCTATAAATTAATGAATGCCCTCCTGTGGGACTACTGGGTTTGGTCCAATAACCCCATATCAAAAGGGGGAAGTAGAAGAATCAGACTGAAGTCCAAAGAAGGCATAGGAAGACCAGCCCTAGAAGGAGAGCATGGAAAGAGTGGGACTGTTTAGAGAAATGTCAGAAATAACATAAGGTAAGTTCAGGTGCTCCTACTGATCTTTTCTCATAAGAACAGGGAAACAATAACAAACTAAAAGGCAATACAATTAAAACTGATAAAAGCAACTGTATTTTACTTAACATAACTAACCCGTAGAACTCATTGCTGTATGAGAACCAGTGTTTGACAGGATTCACAAAAGAATTAGGTGTTTGTGGAGAATGTTACATCCACAACATGGATACATTTTTTTAAAACATCCTCTCCCCAAAACATCCTCTCCCCTCTGTATTATAGCCAACTTCTGACAGGCATTAGGAAAAGATTGTCATGGGCAGTTTATTCTACTATTAACTATTTGTGATTGTGGCACTTTACTCTGAAGCATCTGCTGTGACACTTATTGTGGTGGGTTTTTAAATGGACTGTGCTTATTTCAGTCAAATTAAGAGCAAGAGATTACCTGACTTTAGGAGGATGGGAAGGAAGCAAGGTCTCTCTAGCTTGTAACTAAGGAGCAATTGAAGCGATTAATCTTCGTACTACTATAGCTGCCCTTGTTCAATTTGTGGGGAAAGTTGTCCTGGAGTCTGACGTAGGCTGGAGAACAATGTGAGAGGTTTCCTTTCAGCGTCACTGTTTTGTCTGCTTGAGTACTCATCCTCAGTGGATAAGTGGTTTGGCATGAAGCAGAATGGATAAGGCCTAAGACTTGAATTATGCTTTAGTGGAGGTGGCCAGTCCAAAATGATTTCCTGTACAGTGCCAGGCGCATGCCAGAGAGCAGCTGTGGCAGCTACATAAAAATGGTTGAAATGATCCCATAACATCTAGTACCATTTATTTGAGGGTTCACAGAGTGCAACTAATTAGGACCTTAAACAACTTTAGTTATTTCACCACCTTTGGAAGGCATGCTAGCTTTTCAGTTTACATGTATGCAACTGCTACTGTTAGATTTTAACTAGTTATCTGAGTAGGAAGTCCAACATCTCCCTTTCTATGTATACAGAAGTCAGTGAACTAGAGAATTTGTTTGTCAGTTTAGGAATACAGCAAAATTTTTTGAGTTGTGAGCAAATTCAAACCTGTTCCTTGAGCAAGTCCAGTGTTTTTGTCTGCATTTCTTTCCTCCAGCCCTTGCCTTCTATTCAGGGAGAGAACAGACCAGCCATTGGGGAAAGAAGAAAATTTGCACAGAAGCTGAGAATAAGAGGGACCATGGTGTTCTCTCTGCACTTCAGCAGAAAGCTGGCACTAAAGCTGTGGGCACAAGCTCATTCTGTAGAGGTAGTACAGAAAACCATTGCACTTGTGCTTTGAGTCTTGAACTGAATGAGCCATTTTGGAATCTGTGTCCTCTGGTTTCTGCTCATTAGGTGCATCGCCTCTTAAAATTGTACAGACAAGAATATCATTTTATAGACCACCACAACCCCTGGACTCTCCCCAAGTTCTCTACATGCACCTGAAGGTGAAAGGCTGGAAGTTGTGTTCCATTTTCCCTTACCACCAGCTGTTTTTAGTGTAACAAACTGTATAGTTCAATTGACTGGCACTTTAATGTTTGTGAAGACTATTTTCACCCACTGTTATGGTGTTGATTACGACTTAGTTTTTTATTTTCATAGCCTTGGTGACTGATTTACAGATGTAAACAAATATTTCCTTTGTGCAATTAAATACTGCCCACTAGCATTACTTCCATTCATGCACCTCTGAAGAACAGGATACTTTTTCCTCAGGTTTTTTAAGCAATGTAATTTTTTTATATAGAAACCCAGAGTTAAATTTGATGCACCTTGATTAGTTATGTAAACAAAATCTAAAAAAATTCCCCACAGAACGAATAACTTGGTTCCTCCATAGAAAGTTTATATATTTCTCCTGATTAATCTGAGGTTAATATTGTCAGGAGACAAGAGTGTGGCACATCGATCCATCTAGATATGGTGTAACTTATACACCTCTCCATTAACAAAATTGTGCATAATGAAATGCTTACAATCTGAATGCATGATAGAAAGCATCTTTCAAGCTGAAGTGGCAGCCATCTGGCAACCATAAGTTAAGTTCTGCATCGTTTATGGCATTATAGATACTTATTACACATAGCATTACTTCAAAACCCTGAAGGATTGTGTTTGAAATGTTTTCCAAGCAGTCATTTGGTTTGAAACGTCAGGAGAAAGACGCAAGAGCTGCATTTACCAATTTATGGTACCCTTAAGCTCTATGATTAAGTGTATTTCACAGTGACAGTTGCTGTAATGCCTTTTCTCGCACAGTAGAATTGTATTAGATGTTGGCTGCCCTTGTATCATCTTTGTCCTGGTGGTTTTCCCTTTTCTCATTTGCTTAACTACCTTTTGTGAGCACTTCTCATGGTCTTCATTTAGCTGTTCATAAGTCCTTTCAGTATATCTTCAGAGAGTTCCAGTAGAGGGAGTTCAGGTGATGGAATGTCCAACGGAGGAAGATTAGGTATTGGAATGTCCTTAGCCTTCCCTGCACTTGCTGCAAACTTCTGCCAAGTTGAGGCTGAAGTAGTAGCAGTTTCTGAATGCTGCTGTAGGCCCCATAACTCTGACTTCTCCACAAAATCAGCATCTACATCCAACTCTTTCTCTACTGGAGCTTTTTGGAGTCTAATCCTTTCTGCTTTTAGCTGTTTATTTTCTCTCCTTAATCTCTCATTTTCAGCTACAAGAAATTCCACATGCCGTTTCAAATCTGCAATTTTGGTTGCCTGCTCCTCTATTATTGTTTTGTCATCTTTTGGGGCTTTGTTCCCAATACACACTTCCAATTGCTCCTCTCTTTTCTGAAGCAGAAATAATAGTGTATCTGGCTCCCTGTCAAAGACACCCTGAGTTTCCTGTAGATGCTTATTTGCAGAAGGACTGTATTTCTGAGTAACAGGAACCAGTATGTTGTGGTCTTCAGATTCTTCAGCTGATGGTTTATAAGAGGTCTGAAGATGTGCAGCTATATCCTTGTCTGCATTCTGTTGGGCTTTTAGCCTTTCCTCTCTCTTTGCCCTTTTCCACCTCTCCTGGATGAGCAATAACTGTTTCATGTGACTATCCCTTTGTAATTCCAGTGATAATTGAGCCTGTCCAAGAAAAAGAAGATTGACTGAATTAACACATCGGCCCTAATACTGCAAGCATATATTTGTGAGTAAAGTTACAGACATGCTTAAGCGTTTACAGAAGCAGCACCTTAGCATGCCCTGGAGGGAAAACCTCTCTCTCTAGCTTCCGCAATGCAGATTCAGGCATTTATGCCATCAAACTCACTAACTGTAGTCTGTGAAATGGAAGTGTTGTGTGTGACTACTTTATTTTTGAACATCTGTTATTTCTCTTTCAATCCATATGGAGACTTCTGAAGGGAGGAGGTAAAAGTTTGATTGGCCTGTGATAATCCACAAATGTACTTGGGATGAGAGGTCATGCTTTACTTGGCCAGTAATTCAACACGTGTGTTTTTAAAATAAGAATCAAATCCTTTTGTTGTAGAATATAGCTAGACCACTGCATTAATGACACCACCACTAAGCAGCAGAGATTGCTACAAGGAGATTACATCAGCATTTTCAAACTGACCCTCTATTCTGAGTCACTCCAATTGCTGGACCATTGGGGTGGATGTTCCAGGCTTGGCTAAAAAAAAAGTTCCATTTTTGATGAAACTTTCTCAATAGTTTACCAAAAAGAACAGGAATAAATAAATAAATATATTTATTCCACTCTGTATGCATCCGGAGAAGTGGGCTGTAGTCCACGAAAGCTTATGCTCTAATAAATTTGTTAGTCTCGAAGGTGCCACAAGTACCCCTGTTCTTTTTGCGGATACAGACTAACACGGCTGCTACTCTGAAACCTGTCAATAGTTTAGCTATGTTTAAACACCAAGAATAATAGGGGGAGTGGGGCAATGTACTTTCCCCAGGCGTAGTGGCAATTTTATAGTCACTGAATCAGAGAGAGAGTACGACTTTACAGCCTGGTGATTCAGGCACCCACTTGAAGATCCAAGTTCCCATTCCAATGACTGTTACAATAAGTGGAACAGCTTCAACGGGAGAGACAGACAGACCTGCCATGGAGGTGACGCAAGTTCAAATTCCTGCTCCACATCAGGCAGATGGGGAACTGAACCCAGGTTTCCCATACCCCAGGTACAATACTCTAACCACTCTGTTAGAGATTAAGGAAGGCTTCCTCTTCCTTCCCCACCACACACACAAATGCCCCAAAAAGCCTGTTTCAGGTCCAACAAAATATTCTGTCCAACCCAAAATGGATATTCTTTAGTTTGCCCTAAAGAGAATTCTCTTTTCTTTTGTGGAACTGCCAGCGACTCACAATAAGGGGTTATTCACCCAGCTCCTAGATCAGCTCTTTGGGCCTTGGCATAAAGCCAGGCATAAATTAGAGCAGTGCAGCTCATTCAGAGTAGGTAGCCTGAGTATATGGTGTAAGAGGTCTGATCACACAATTAGGACATAGTGTAATGGGCACATGCCCAAGGGCCAGAGTTAAAGTGTTTTTGTACAATACTACCTTCAACGTTTCCCAGCCGTGGAATGCAAGCTAAATGCAATCTCACCTGCTCGGATTGTGTCAGCTTCATGGCTTCAGCAAGGTATGCTGCACAAAAAGAAATTGGTAAACGCTTAGGCCAGGATTGTGAAAATTAGAACATTCTTTTCTTGAAAGCTAAAGACTAACACATTTAAGTATTTTTAAAAGTTTTCAGATCTGATCATTTTGTTCACTGAATCCACACATAAAGAGGGATTTACACAGGCAAATTGTTGCTGGGAATATAAATACTGCTTTTCAAATGCGTGTCTCCCCTGAAGAGCTTTAAGCCTACATAGTATTAAAAGGTAAATTACTTCCATATCATCATCTTTGAAGCGAAGTCTCTTTGCTCATCATGGTATAATATGTGTTGCACATTCCCATGTACGGTTCTAACTGTTTCACCTCTAAGGAGAGCACTACCCCCCACGCACTTTCATGACAACCTTTTCCAGATCAAACCTAAGGTTTGCAGGAAGTCCCCAAAGGAGGAGCAGCAGCATCTGTCCCCGCAGTACATAAGGAAATGACAAAGCTATGGGCCACAGTCGGTCTTGCATCCATTTAAAGAACATATAAATGAAATACAAGAACACTCTACAGTAGAGTACCACACTTTTCTTTGACTGCATTACTGATGGGGTAGGGAATCAATATCCATGGCTCCAAACCTGAATAAAAATCAATGCATTTTTTATTTAAATGCCTTTCTTTTTAAAATTAATTTTGAATTTTACAACCTCTAAGTCCTAAATTTACTATAATCTATTAAAATTACTTAAGTATTCAAGCAGTACATATTTACTGAAATTTTAAAGAAATCCAATCCACTGAATTGCTGGAAGTCACTTGCTAAGCACCTGGAACCAGAAGTGGTTGATGTGCTAAGTCAGCTTCTGACAGCAGTACCCTCTTCTCCAAATGAAGAGAGAATTTTTTCTTCTTTTCAGTTTCTTCTAGTTCAATTCAGTGACTGGGGCAGGAATACAAGCTTCTCAGCTCCCTCTCCCCGGAAAGTATATTAAAAATAAACCTACAGCACTTGGAGCAGCCACCTATCTAGTGGTCCTCCATACAAGACCCAGAAACTGCACCTATTCAGCCCGTTGTGCCTACTAATGCGGCCAGCTCTCCAGAGCAGATCTTACCTGTTAATAGGCAGCAGCTGCACATCCACAAATCAAATGTGAACCTGAACACAAATCTTTGTGAATAAGGATGGAAGACTGTCAATCATAGGGTGGGCCTGCAAAACTGAGCTCATTACCCCTGCAGGTTGAGCTTTCTTGGTAAAAAAAAGCTTTATCAGCAATAGAGTCATTAAAAACATTGATTGCTAACCACCAACTGACTGTTTAGCAAAGATTTGCGGCTAAATATTTCCCACATTATGCTGATAACTAGCTACTCCAAGTAAGAAAGGCATGAAAAGTCAAAATTGAAGTGAAATTAAAGGCCACATTGCCGAGAGGCTTCCCACGGGGCCTCCAAACCTGTGTTCACATTTTTTACATGTATAAAAACAGCATTTGTATATATGCAAGTATGTATATAGTTACTTGGCCTGAGCAAGTTTCAAGGCTGCTTTTGAAAACTGGATCATAAATATCTCATGGAAAGGTAACGCTCACCAGCTGCTTTTTTGTGACAAGAAATTGCTTCTTCGTATTTCCCTGCTGCCAACAACCGGTCTGCTTTTCTACTCTGCTGATGAGCCTTAAAAGAAACAAAATTTTATTTTAATCAAAGCTGAACCTAGAAATGGTTGGAACTGGTTTTTATAGTAACTAGCACCAAACAGATAATCAGGTGTTCACACATCTTCAGAGTCTTAACCCAAGATCTCCCATTCCAGACTTTGAGAGGCAGAGAAACAATTTCCTATAATGCTCACCCACCGCAGGACTTTTGTGGACAAATGTACTGTGCAGATATGGCAAAAGGTTTAAGGTTTTCTCAAGTGGCAGTGACTGTGAGGCTTCACACAGAATACCTAACATTTACACACTTGCAGTGGCAAACAAGTGTCTTAGGGCAATGGTCCATGGTGTAAGGAACCAGCTGCCACTGGCTATATTGCCATGAGCTACTGGAAACAATTCTCCAAAACTGCCCTTATTGATTCCTATGCTGTGGAGCTGTGTGCCCTAATGCAAGAGCCTGGAATCTTCTCATAAGCAATGTGTGAGAGCAACCACACATGCACTTCTCTTGTGGGACCATAGCTGCCAACAGCTTTTCCTTTCCTTCATGATCCCGAAGAGCTCCCTGCACTCAAAGCTGACAAAATAAGAGAAGTACTATCATTTGATGCTTTACATAAAAGCCTTCAACTTGGTTAAAAGTTTACAAAATTCAGCATAAGCAGCCATACTTTAATAGCAGTAAGCTGCTTCATGGCAACAGATTAAGAGTAGAAGTGTTTTAAAGTAGAGCATGATTTAAGAGATACTGTTTCTAGAGAGATGGGTTTTTTGTTTATGGGCCCTATCACTTATGTCAACCCAGTTAAGACATTTGGGTCGGTAGGGTAGTTTTTATAACCCAGTATTGACCTGTGTGAACAAGGGCTCAGACTAGACTCCAGGATCTTTGTGACAATATTTAAGTGGTGTTTACCCACTTAGGGCTTGTCTATATGGTGATTTAGTGCAATCTACTCAAAACCCGTGATGGGACTTTTATGGGACAGCAGCAGGATCCATACAGCCACTCCTTGTGTGACAGGCTCATGTGCTGCAGATTCACATGCCAGCTTGCATCAGGCACTACATTGCTGTATAGATAAACCCTTAGTAGTGTCAACATCCCACATTTTTGCTCATCCCCACGTTTGTCTGAACACGGCAGAGGAAGGAGATTCCTTTTTTCTGCCAATATTCCAAGGGAAAGATACTGTTGTATTACATCTTTCCATAGACTCTCACATGAGGCTATACCAAGGAAAAGACAAACCAAGGAGTGAATTCACAAGTATGTTAACCCAGAGCAGTGTTTGCTTCACAAATAGCCATTTTCTATGTTTCACCCTTTGGCAAGAGAGGTTGGTTTGTACATACAGTAAACTTCATTTACTAAAATGCTCTTGAGAAAAATAGGAGCCCAGCTCAGAAAGTATATGAAATGGGACATCAACAGGAAATGAGCTTGGTATCTTGCATTAGTAATATCTGTAGAACCCTCACCACACTCAACTTTACAACTAGTTCTGTAGTTTCCCAAAGCGACAGTTTCAATATCAAAATGGGTAGTCTTGGCCTATCCAAGAGACAGGTCCAAAGAAGCCAGGTCAACTGGAAGAGGAGACATTCTTACGTCTTGAGAAGAAAGAAAAAAGTAGCAATTTCATTGATCAGAATTAAATTCAGCAAAACAGAACCCCAGTACCATTTATGAATTAGCCTGGAATAATTTCTGCATAAGAATTTTCTACAGAAAGTGTCATTTAAAATTATGGTTAAATAGCTAATCACAGCAGGTAAGCATGTGAAAAGCCTTAAAAAAAAAAAAAAAAAAAAAACACATAGCCTGTCAGATATTGTTTAGGCATGTCACACTGCACTCCTGGAGAACAGAGGAGCAGACAAGTTTCTAATATGGTTACAATGAAGTTGGGTAACAGGGCATCCTCTGGCTGCAGTAGAGTCCCTTTTAAGGGTAATCTCCACATCTTCAAGAAAACATGGAGACTTTAGGGAAGCACCAAACGTCTCTCTACGTGCTCGTTAATTTTGATGAGCCACATGTGAAGTCAATATTTCCTTTGAGTGGGATGATTAAGAACAGTAAGACTGCCCCCTTTGAGGTAAGGAAAGATAGAAACATGCTTGATTACTAATCTAAGGAACTGAACAGCTACAGCTTTAAGTGGTAAATAGTCACATGACTCTAGCCTGGGTGAATAAGAGCAGTCTCTCCCAAGTGATCCCACTCTACTGCTAGCTGCTGATAGACTCCTAGGACAAAACAAGTAAGACCCTATGTGATTTTTAAAAGGTAGATTTGTAAATTATTAGTTTTCGAACAGAGCGAATCTATTGTGGTCTCCCTGGAGCAACAAGCTGACAGAAAGTCCTCTTTCCTTATGCATGCTTTATTTTCCTGAAACCCGGTGGAAAAGTCTCTCTGGAAAGACTTTAGCCCACATAGAATGACTCTGCTTGTTTGAAGATATTCAGAGTTAATGGTAAAGCATCCTTCAGAAACTAACAAAACTTTAACAAGATATGAGGCACAGACTGCAGTAGGCTACACATGCTAAGACTACAACTGAAGTAAAAAACCAAACTAAAAAATGAAGCAAGGAGGGCTGAGGAAAGTAACTTCAGGGAGGGTTTGTTTTGTTAAACTAACAAATGACAGAATTTAGAAGTATTAAGAGCAACCTATGTTCTGTTGCTAACACCAACCAGCTTCATTACAAACAGTGTGGGAGGGGGAGGTTCTTTTATAATGAAGCTATTTTGGGCAAAGGAAAACCAAGAAATAAAGGGGGTCCCACAATTGTAAACATGACTGAGGTTTAGTGGAGGTGACCATCCAGTAGAATTTATACAGATACAGTTCCAAGACATTACCCTACAACTAGACTAGTAGGATTATAATCCCATTTACTCAAAATTAATAGAAACTTTGGGACCAGGAAAAACTCAAATTCCCTGAAGGAGAGAGGAAGCACAGGCCCAGCATCAATGGGCTGTGAAATGGTGCTAGATGTTAATGGGGAAGGAAGGAACTTATTCCTAAATAATACACAGCTGTTAATTCAAGAAGTCACTATAGTTGAACCAGTAAGTATTAGTGACCACAATATAATTAAGATATTCTTTCACAGAAACAATCACCAAAAGCTAGCACTGTGAGATTACCCTTTAGAAAGGAGAATTTCAAGAAGTCAAAACCCTAAAGTCAGGCTTGAGGCAACTAAAATCCTTAGGCTATTTAGGCATACCATGACGACTCAGAAGGCATGCACAACAAGAAGGGGGATGCAAACAGAAAATGGTATAAAGGACTAAAGAAATTTAAGCCAACAGGTATCCTTCAGAAAAATGGAAATGCAGCCCAAGCGAAGCCAATAGAGAAAAGCATACTATTGCAGACATGTAAGGAATTAGATACGCTAAGCGCAAATAGCCAAATACATAAACTAGAAACTCTAAGTATCAGTTGCAGAAAGACAAGAGAATTTTCAGGTTTGCTGGATAAGCAGGATGTTAAAGGAGTAATTCACATACAAAAGGACACTGCAAAGTAGCTAAATTATTTTATCAGTTCTCTTCATTGTGGAAATAGGCGAGATGCTCAACTTCTCAGGTAAAGAGATGACACAACAAACTGAAATTTTTAAAGTCACCAGGAACATATAGTATTCACATCCAAGAGTTAATGAATTTTAGAATGAATGGTCTGAGCTGCTAACAAACCTATGCAATTTCACTAAAAAGTCAACATTCTACACTGGAGGAAAGAAAATATTGTACTTTAGAAAAAAAGTTACTGGGTGATCCTGGCTTTCAGAGCAGTGAGCCTAATTTCAACAGAGGGAAAACTGTTAAAAGCTGTAACTTACTTATAAAACACTTCGCCCTTATCTACACTACATAATACCTATGGAAGTCATTGCCACAAGAGAGGCCAAGAGCTCAGTGGGATTCAAAAAGACATTGGTTGTTTCCACGGATGAGATGATTCATAGTTCCATCAGATAAGATACAAAGTTCTATGTTAAGGGTAAAAACAATACTTCAGGTTATAGTCACTCATTAAATGAGGGGGTTAGGAAAATATTCCCCTCTAAGCAGGTCATTATTTTTTTATTTGTAGGGTTTCTTACACCTTCCTCTGAAGTTGTATTGGCCACTGTCAGGATGCGAGTGGACAACATAGGTCACTACTCTCTTTACAAGAGCTCCTATAGCACACACAAGAGTCTAGAGAGATTTTTGTCTGGCACTATAAACCGGTATGGTGATCACACTGCTCTTGTGCTCAGACCATCTCCTTGGCCTAATTCATATTTTTGTTAGGTCAGAAAACCTTACTTAATGGTCTGCTTTTAAATGTCAGGAAGGGGTACTACTAAATGGTGACTCCTGCCCAGCCACCCCTCGTTATCACCTATTTACCACTCAGAACTCAAAAATTGATTATCTCTGTCTTCTAAACCCCCACTAGATCTTTCCTCAGTTGCTGACTGCAGTCCTATGTCTACTCAACTGCTTAACAAGGTTCTGGAGTGACTTCTCAACCTCTATGGCTCCTTCCTCCAGCACAATCTTCTTAACTTTCAGCCTGATTGGATGCCCATCCCATCACTAAATTACCCCTTATGTATGATTATTCACTTGTTTCTTGCTTGTGAGCACAGATCAACTTCTTACTACTTGGCCTTAGACCTTCTCTACATGACATAATTTTAAATCTCAGATTAGCCTTGGTGCCAACCTACTGCAAAATCACTATTTCAGTCTGTCAAGTATCAGAGGGGTAGCCGTGTTAGTCTGAATCTGTAAAAAGCAACAGAGGGTCCTGTGGCACCTTTGAGACTAACGGAAGTATTGGGAGCATAAGCTTTCGTGGGTAAGAACCTCACTTCTTCAGATGCAAGACATCTGCTTGCATCTGAAGAAGTGAGGTTCTTACCCACGAAAGCTTATGCTCCCAATACTTCTGTTAGTCTCAAAGGTGCCACAGGACCCTCTGTTGCTTATTTCAGTCTGAGTTCCTTATATCAATTTAGCTTAAATCAGTAAGGAATCTATTTTACATCTATAAGGCACACATTAAAATAGTCTCTCTATACAATAGGGTTCCACTGATTTAATTAAATCAGTACTTCTCTCATGCAGACAAGGCTGCGGTGTGCATTTTATCCTATTTCTGTAATCCTAAAGTGTTTCCTTCCCACATGTCTCATGTCACTCATATAAGTATTCTATTACCAGGGCACCGCCAGAATTACTCCTTATCCCAATCTTGATCTGATGAAACAGTTATTCATGCTTCGATTCCCTCTAATATTCTTCCTAAACAGCTACAGCCACTTTTAGCAGTCCAAAAACTAACTCTCAAAGTACTGAAATACTATACACCAGTGAAGGAAAGACACTTACACAATACTGTACACAAGTAACTTCAAGTGTCTGTGTTACCTGCCCATCACCTTTTATTCTTAGGGTGTATACATAGAAAGACAGGGGATTTTCTAACGGGTCTAACACCACATTTAACTCACTAGCAGCTGTTCTATTATCACTCCGAGCTGACGTGGCTAGAGGTGGTTTCTAATCAGGGCTATGATGCTATTTTGAAGAATGTGCACCGCCCGGACCGACCAGACAATGACTCCACGGGTACTGCATTGCCCCAGCCCTGAGACTGCCCTGAACGTTTGTTTACTGTCCCGCTGGTGGGCACCAGAGGCTGGAGTTCAAGGCCCCTGCCGCAGGGCGCGAGCGGAAGGTGCAGCCGCTACTAGCAGCCTCCTCCGCCTCGGCCAGCAGGGCCTTGTCCTCGCCAGGAAACTCAGCCCCCTGCTGTGCCACGGGGGCAGCTCCTCCCCCTGCGGCGCTGGAAGCCGCAGCGCAGCCGGGGCTCCGGGGCGTTCACCTCCCATTGCCCGCCCCAGCACCGACTCTGCGCGCTCCGCACCTGCATCGCCAGGCGCCCACCCTGCCAGCGGGGCAGCCGCCGCCCCCCTCACCCTGCCCGCCCCGGCGCCGCTGCCCAGCGACCCTGCCCGCCCGGGGCGCGGCTCACCAGGTTGAGGGGCCCCTCCATCACCTCCATAGGCGGTGGGGGCTGCGGGCACATGGGCTCTGCGGCTCCGTCCCGGCGCCCCTGCCCAGGCTCTGTCTCCTGTAAACACCGAAACACTTCCGCCTCAAGCACGCACGCAGTGGCGTCATCGCGCCGCCCGGAAATCTCGCGAGAGCCACGTCCAAATGCGCAAATCCCACGAGAAGAGTGGAAGGTCTCCATGGTAACGGGCACTAGGCCATGAGGGGAGCACTTTGTGGGGCTACACCGGCAGCGAATTTTCATTGGCTCGGAGGCGCGACTCGAACAGGAGGGGTCCCGCTGCTGCCTGCCGGCCGCGTGTGCGCGGGCGCGGGTTTGGGAGGGCGGGCTCTTTAGCGGTGGGGGCGGGGCAGAGATGCCGGCTGGCCAAGCTTCCCCAGCCTTCTCTGAGGCGGGTGTCCGGGGTATCCATATGGGTGCGCGCCTCCCGGGGATATCCATGCGCGCGCCCCCGCGCCCAGGGGTAGCACTAGTGTAAAAGTGCCGGGTCCGCCCGCAGTCCTGTTTTATCAGCATCACCCCCGGGTTTTGTACCCCCAGGCCTGGGGGAAAGGACTCGGGAGCTGCCTGTGACTCCTCCCACTATCAGGTTAAACGCGGGATCCTCCATATGGCTCTAAGATCTTGGCTCTAACCCGTAAATTGTTCTATCAGAAGATCGTCCACATGTAGCCGCTCCTACTGCACACGCCAACATGCCTCCTGTAGCACGAGGGCTGCAAAATCCAGGTCGAGAACCTGGATGTTGCTGGAGGTGACCGAATTTTGGCCCCGAGACTCCCAGATTCTAATATTTTGGTTCACTAGGAGTGGCTACACTTGTAATGTCTTTTGATGCGGGAGCGGGAGGGCTGGGACCAAAACTCGGAGTCCGAGTTTTTCCCTTTGTCCTGTTCACTGCAGATTATCGTTGTCCACCTACCTCACAGGACCTCATTAATGTCCGGACAAGAGTATTTAAATTCTCCGATTTATTATTATTACTAGGAGAATAATGTGAAACTGTAGATGGACGTTTTAAGAGTCTTCTCTGGAATTCAACTAACTTGCCATTTGGGTTGCCAATGTACATACAAAATTTAAGTCTAATAAATAAATCTTGGGAAGAGGTTCTATAGAGAATTAAGGATCCTTGAATATTTTTCCTAAGGGATTTTCTGTTAAATGTCTACTCAGCGACAAAATTGTTGTTATTGGTACTGCAAAAAAGAGACTTTGTGACTTTGTGAATCTTGAAAAGAATGATTAAAATTTAATTCTCATTGTTAGAAACGTGTGCCTAGTAAATCTCCTGTTCCTGTAACCATCATAATGTTTTTATAGACATTTTTATAATGTTATACTATTCTGGGTCATGTTGAAAAATAAAGTTGAAAACAGTACAATGTGCGAGTTCTCATGGAATTTGTGAAACTCCTTAATCACGTTGCTGGCACAACACTATAATGTTCTGCTGTAAGAGGATGTAACATTTAATTGCAGTGTAATCCTTTCAGTCTTTTTTGTTATGTGTTTCTACAGTGCCTACCACACTGGGGCACTAGCCTTTGAATGTTACCACAATAAAACAATAGTTGTACACTTATATGCGTTTTAGCTGATCAGGTGTAGTTTCTAAAAATCTCCGCTAGGGGTCTTCAAGGACCATAATTCTTTAAGTGGATGATGATTTATCCTAAGTGAAGGAATGTCTGCAGTAATTGTATGACATTTGATTGAGTGGAAAAAGCTTCTACCGTTTAAGTACCCAGTGGAAATTACTGATTATCATTCAGAAAAGTTCTTGATTGTTTACTTTTGTAGTGTGCACGCAGTTCCAAAGGAACACTATTAATTTTAAAAAAATCTTGGAAATCAATTCATTTCCTACCCTGTGACTAATTATATTAAAATTAAAGCATTTTAAAAATACAGGTTACTTGTCACCATTTATCTCTTTGTTATATTTTGCATTATTCTACTATGACAAGGAAGTATCAGTGAAATCAGTTTCACTTTCAAGGTTTTAGTGCAGCAATCTTTGGGCTTCAGATATTACAGGAGAAAGTTTTGATTTAAAAAAAGTTTTCCTGTGTTTTTATTTTTAATTACAAAACCATTTTTAGTGGTCTTAATTTTCATAAAAGTAAGACTTCTGTGTATAACCAAAGTTAAAAAGAGGATCAGAAATAATTCTTATGGTGAGAGAATAACTAAAAATATTGGTCTCCTCTAACAGTAAGGACCCAAATCTTTTGTAATGTGAATAAACAAACACCACCAGACCCTTTTTTGTAGTTGCTTTTACACCCTTTTTCTGCAGCACAGAATTTGGTGTAGCACCTTTATTCATAAATATCCATGCAGAACAAAACTATTCTTCACATGCCTTTGATGCTGGAATCAAGCTGTCTATGAAAGGGTTACAACTAAAAGAGAAACACCATCATTTGCAACTGTAATATAATGATGAAAGTGAGATTCTTTATGGTACTTCAGTGAGTTTTTTTGCTGTACTGTATACTGTGGTAATGCCAAAGTGGGGCCTTCCAGTCAGGAGCACGGTCCTGTAGTGCTAAGGGCTGTCCAAACATGAAAAGACACATGAAGAGTTTATAGTTTAAGACAAGATGACACAGGTGAGCACTAGTAACAACAAGAGGAAAGGATGATGGTATTTGTTCTGTTTCTTTGCATTTGGTTAAGCTCTCTAATGAACCAGAGACAGAAGGAAGAGAAAGAGAGACAAAGTAGCTTCAGGGATAATACTGTTAAAATAAAACAACTCCTTCTGTGATTCTTTTACAATGTCATATATGAAGGGTAACAGTAGAATGAGTGTGGGGGTTACCTAGATTAGCTATGTGCTAACAAATCAATGGTACCGAATAATTTTAAAAAGTTTATTTTAGTTTTTAGAGTGGCAGCATGGTCCACTACACAGCACTGGGTTAAGGAGTCAACGGAGCTGCTGACTGACTTGGAGGAAATCAGCTCTATTTGCCTCAGTTTTGCCATTTGTAAAATGGCTTTCTTTGTAAAGAACTTTGATATCTAATGGATGAAAGTGCTCTATATGAGCTGAGCGTTGCTATTAATTATGGGGGTGAAGGGTAAATGGAAGGATGAGTTAATAGGAGCACAAAAGAAAATGGATGGAAAGGGAAGAGGGATATTGAGAGGAATGGAGGAGAGAATGAAGAGGAATATAGAGGGTAAGGAGAGTGAGACTACCAGCAGACAGACGCATAGAAAGGAATGAGGAGCAAATAGCCAATCAGCAGACAGTGAAGAACAGCCAGAGTTCCATTTGTAGAATGCAGTCTGCTGACCTAACTGGTGTCTATGGGTTCTTAAGGTGACTCAGATACCATCATCTCGCTGTACTTTGGCTCCCAGGCATCCATGTGTCTGTGGGGCTGGTTCTGCCCCTAGGAGTGCTAGGTTGGAAGAGGCCACACATGTGGTTAGGATGGTCTGCTAGGGCCTTGTACTCTGGAAAACATTGTATTAGTTTAGGAGAAGCTGTTTCAGCCACAGGACTTTTCAAGGCCAGTTTCAGATACTGGACTTTATTTACTATATGTCTAAGTGTAAGCATCAAAACCTGATCTTGTACAATCTGGAGTTCTCCAGCATTTGATACGTGCTGGATTCCCTCTTTCATTAGAGCACCGAGATATTCAAATGATGAGGCACTGCACTGACTGCTGGATACTAAGTGCTTGTGAACTGGAGCCCACAGATCAGGAAGTTGGAAGTTGATTGGGGAAGTTGGATAGCAGATCAGTGGAGTGATAGGTACATCAGCCAAGATTGAGAGGCCATCAAGTAGGGAAACCCGCTTCACTTTCAAGCACTCATAACCCAACCCAATAAGATGTTAAAACCCACATGCACCCACTATGCCAAATCTCTTGATCCCCCTCACCACCAGCTTACACAGCTGACAACTCTCCCTTGCCTTTGTAGTACAACAAATATCTTCTTGACCATCTTGTTTGCTCAGAACTCCTTCCCCATAATAATAAGCACCCTTCCTAAGCCTTATCTGCAAGTTGCCCAGTCCTCTCTCCCTTTACTGTAGATGTGCAACCGAAAGAACTCTGACAAGGTTTTGCACATCTTATTCTTTACATAGGACCCTGCAGAACCTAGAGTTGACCTGGGTCGGTTGTTGAATTGTTGATTAAGATGTACTGACTGAATGTGGCATGTTTTACTAATCAAGTATATTTTACTGATTCTGCTGCATATTTTAGTACTTGAGATCTTACACACTACTAATTAAGCTGCATACTTTGATGATCCATTTCCATGATGCACTAATCCAGCTGCAGACTTTGATGATCTAGTTAGATATTATGTAGGATGAGATTTTAGATACTCTGGCAGTCAAATTGCATACTATTAAGCTGCTTACATTTCTATCTACTTTATTAACTCTGCTCTGTTCTTTGCTGACTGAGCTGCAGTTTTTTGTTAGGTTATAGCTACACTATTATTCTGGTATATATTTTTCCCATATATTATCCAAAATATGTATTGATGCACGATTGGAGATAACATGGCTATTGCTTTCTGTTTGTTTACCCAAACGAAATATATGCTAGTATATGCTAAAAACTGACTGTTATGCTAAACAGTTTTATAGAAATAAAACAGTAAGTCTTGAGGAATTTTTTTCCTTAGCAAGTGTCAAGAGTAACAAATTAATTTAATTTTGTAAAACCTGCAAGAAAAGTTAAAATAGCAAACTAATTCATGAGACAGTGTTCTCAGTAAAAATGGGTCTAAAACATTCTCCTAACTCAGTACTTGTGAGAGGAGAGGTGTTGTGGGTAAGGAAAATTATAGCAGCCAAATAAAGCTTTTGAAGCCATGCTGCTGGTGCAAAGCAAGATAGCTCAAGGATCCTGATGTCCATGTAGTCTGCAGCAGGGCCGCCCAGAGGATTCAGGGGCCTGGGGCAAAGCAATTTTGGGGCCCCTTCCATAAAAAAAGTTGCAGTACTATAGAATACTATATTCCCTCCGGGGCCTGAGGCAAATTGCCCCACTTGCCCCCCCCTCTGGGCGGCCCTGGTCTGCAGAGCACATATTGCTCTAGCTGCTACATATGTAACATAATCCTAGGGAATTCTTCCCCTTCTGTTTTGCAAGTTGGCTTTGCTTTTTAGACTTCCCTTTGAGAAATTTGACTGAAAGGCATTATAGTTGTGTAGCAGTGTTCTTACGTTTACTTGTTTTGTTTTTCCAAAAGAACAGACAGATTCTTTGTCAGAATTCTCTTTAAGACAAAAACAAATCAAAAAAGAAGAAAAGTAAATTCTGCATGGGAGAGCACCCTGTGTCTGAGTGCACTGTCACTAACGGGGAAGAAGTAGGCTTGAGAAATAGTAGGGGACTCAGACAGAATCCCAGCCTGCTGTCCCCCATGTTAAGGTTGAAGGCTGGAGGTCCTCCCTTCCATCAGTGATGTATGGGTTAAAGATGTGGCCCATGGAGGTTGATTTTGTAGGCCTTCATATATGTAGCAAGACATCACAGGGAAACAATCTACCACATTAGCCATCTTTGTAGGCCTGCATCTGGTAAGGAATAGTAGGAAGATAGGGTTGGAGACTCTCCATTCTGAGAGTATATTGTTGATGCTGAAAGGAGTTAAGGACAGAGAGAAACTGGGGAGTCTCACCAACTCCATGATGTAGGCTTCCTCTCAATGGGACTGTCAGTTTTATCATGACTCTCATAATAATTGGTATTTTTCCTAAGTCATTTAATGCCGTGAGAATGTCGGCTTTCATTTTTAAAATAAGTATGATTCTAGCCCTCATGGTTTCAGAGAAAAGCTTGAGATTGTGACCCCTAATGGCCCAAAACGTGAAGGCAAATAAAAAGAACTCCAACACAATTATTTTTAAACATCTCAAAAATTTTAAGACAATTTCATGATGGAGTGTGGGGATGAGTAGAGGTGGGGGTCTGCCTCATGGTTTTTGAGTGTTCGGGGTTGGCAAGTTTAGTTTCCATTTGGTAAATACTTCTTATAGGCTAATGTTGTTCTAAATCTCAGTTTTTGGCTCTGGGTGAAATGAAACTTTGTTTGGGTCCAGTCCTGTAAGAAACTCCATGTGGGTAAATCCCTGCATTTGGATGGAAACCCAGTGAAGTCAACGAGGCTCTGCATGGACACCTGGGACCCGTGGCATGGAGTCAGTTGTAGGACTAAAGCCTAAATTTGCCAACTCTTCATTGTTCTATTCCCATTTGGGGGCATCCTGGGACACTTGGTAGCTGGCTCTTACAAGACCAGAGGTACCAGACAGCTAGGTATCTCTGCCAATGTGCACTGAACTGAACAGAAAGAGTTTGCCTGTCACGAAAGCAGTTTTAAGCGATTTAAAGGTGCAGAACAGAGAAAACTAAAGCATAATAAACACTGCTACATATACCGCATTTCTCATTAATGACTTTTTAGAAAGGAAGACATCGTAAAAATGACCTTTTTAAATTGTGTACGTCATTGTGTGGCAAATATTTTCCCAATTTAGCTTTCTGGCTCCTAGAAACTGTATGAGGAATAGATTGATTATATAATGTATAAATTAAACATCTTTCTAAAAGAGGAAATATTAAAGTGTAATTCTAGTCAGGATGTGCCTGTCAGCAGGAAGCTTCCTGCAATACCCAGTGTTTTCAGAGTGGAATTTTAGAGTGGGAGGGAAGTATTTAATTGCTATTTACCTGTCTAATGCTGCCTTTGACACACATGATGAGCCAGCTTCATTTGACTGTCACCTCCTTAGGAGGCAGAATTCTTCAGCCCACACTTTGCTTAGCATTGACTATTTCTTTATCTACTCTTTGTGCCTTTGCATTTTGCCTGGACTGTGCATTTTCAGTTAAGCACTACTTAAAGACAGGCTCCTCAGTTGTGGCATTGTAGGAAAGCCCACATATCCTCCCACACAGCGCCTTCCTCAAAGAGAGATGGGGATGCCTATGTCTTTGAAGAAACACTTTTTAAACAAAAGGGATTTCCCTATGTGCTGATGTGCCTGACAACTTATTTATCGCCACACATGTATAGCTATCATAGTGATGTGTCTAGCTACATTTGTCAGATCTTCATTGTGACCACATTTCAGGACCATCCCCCAGCTCAGCTATATAACTTCAAGTTGCCTCTAGGGAGGGCTGGAGAGGGGCTGGGGGCAAGACAACGCATATGGCAGGATTTTGACAATTTGGCATGAAGGAACTTGTTTTAAAAGGTGGGGAGAATTGTGAGGTTTTGGGGAGTGGGAGGATGGTAGTTTGGGGAACATATATAAGATAGGCATGTCACTATCATCTTTTCCTTTGATTGAGTCTCTCTTTGGATCTTGGTTCCCCCAAACCCCTCTCCCATTTTCTACCTCATTCATTATTAAATAGGGTCAGTAGCTAGGACCAATACTCAAAAGGGAGACAGGAGTTAAAATAGATAGGACAGAGAGTTGCCACTGGAATGCCCTGTAATTACAGTTATAGGTATAGGTTTATTTTTCCCCAGGAGATTTGGAACTATTATAACTAGTGAAGACTTTGTGGTCACATTTTCAAAGGAGCCTCAGGATAGCCTTTACATCTTCACCCACAATTTTCTATTTGTACTTGGCTGCAGGGTCAAATGATAGAATTTAGATATCTAACCTACCTGATTTGCAGGGCAAAATCGGTGACTTTTAAAAAAGTGTTGAAAGATTATACAGGTAGGTCCCAATCTGTGTATAGACATTTTATTGCAAAAAATAATTCCCCTTCTGTATATTTTCATAATCTTATTTACATGCAGACGATTGACCGAGATATGTGATCTGTTATGTATATGTAAGCACAACGTGTGTTCACTAAACAGAGGAACCACAATCACTTCTGATGTTTTAATTAGTTAAATAATATGTAAAGGCATTATTATTTAAAAAAGAAACCACTGATACCTGTATAATAAGAAAAAAAGGAATATATACTAGGGTGGTGTTCTTGGATTAGTCAGGCCACAGACTATCAGTCTAAATCCTCTGAACATTTCTGAGGGCAGAATTTTGCCCATAGCAAATAAAATAATATTTTATTACAGCTAGTTCAGACTAAGAATCTGTTGATTGACTTTATTGGGCTTTGGATCAGGCTCTAAATGAATAATTATATCTATAGCATTACACTTCTGTTCCATACAGTTAATTTACCTAAGGGAGTTGGTGGGGAATGGACGAAAGAAAGGGTTCTGAGGATGGGGCATAGGCCAAGCAGTATGCCTTAACCTTGCCTTGTCCATGTGTGAGATGTTGTCAGCTGAATTTCCATAGTGTAGTGGTTATCAGATTCACCCCAATTGGAATCAGAACTGAAACATTGCTGCTTTCATTCCTGCCTCTGCGCGTGGTGATAAACTAATATTTGGTCAGCTGACATGTTGAATTTTCCCCTTACCTTCACCACAGTAATGTGTGAGATCCACTCCTGTTGTTTCACTAGCACTGGCTTTTTTATTTCATTTTTCCCTTGTTACCCCATTCAGCAAAGGACCTATGGAACCCCCTCACCCAGTTCAGCAGTCTGGTTTCTGTAGTCAAGGGTTTCATTTCCCCTCTGCTCAGTGGGGGTCAGTTCCTCCCTCCCCCCACACACAAACACAGAATAAACAAACACAAATTAGGACAGTTTCAGCTTGGTGAGGCAGTCAACTGACAGAGGCCTACTCCCTGACATCAGTCCATAAAACTAGAGATACTAAGACGGTGACTTCATAGAGGCCAGGGCCTTGACATCAGCCAAGAAGCCTAGAGGAGGAGGACCACTAACCTCACAGAAGCCAGGGTCTTAACATTATGCTTTGAAGCCTAGAATCTTACTGAGAACCTTTTACTTAGCTCTTTCTCTCGGCCTCCTTTCCATTTCTGCTAAAAGCAAGAGCTGCAAGAATGAGGACATAATAGAATCATTCAACTAACCAAGAAAGAGACAATCTTCCCAGTGGGTTCTGTGAGGAATCTTTACATTCCTCTCTGTATTGCTGGAGATCCCAGCTCTGGTGGGAGTTTTGCCTAAAATCAGAACTGCAGGTTTGGATGTGTAAACTCATTTTTGTTACATCTTACATAAAATGTTATGGATTTTAAGCTTTTTATCTTGTTTAATTCCACAAAACGTTTCTAGGTGTGGACGGGGTCAAGTTAGACAGTGACTTGCTTTAATTATTCTTGTGGTTGTTCACGTTATGACTTTCAGCAGGAAAGAGCATCTAAATTTGATTTTTCTCTTGAAGCTCATCCTGTGGAGTGTGAAAAACTGGAGCTGTTTAAGATAAGAGACAGTCTCCAAGAAGTTCAATTGTACTACATTCATTTTTTGGTAAAACTTTTGGCTGCACAAGATAATTCCACCATAAGGAGGGAATTCCTTCTCTGCTACTCTATTTTTATGAGAAACCTCCTTAATCTTTTATAAAGCTTTGTCCAGATTAGATAAAATGGTTGTGGTTGTGCTGTTTGCAGTTTATATGTGTTAGCTAAAATTAAACTATCTTCAACCACTCCTCCCAGCCTAGACAAATACAAAGATTACATCATTTAACTTGGTTGAGTTCAGTTTGTTGAACTATTAACTGCCAATGATTTATTCATTGGCATTGGCTCTCTTTCTATTTCTGAATTGTCTGGAAATCAATCATGATTTTGACAAATATATTTATTTGTATTTGTTCAGCAAATAGTTTTACAAACATATTTGGGTCCCTGGAGTCACAATACAATTGTAGCACTGGAAATGTATGTGATAGATTCATGGAAACAGACAGGGAGGAAAGCTGAAAACAAGTCGGGAGTCCATGATAAATATCAAAAGTACAGACTTTCAGATCCAAAAAAGTACATTGATTTGACTAATAAAAATCACGTAACAACAGGCATATGAAATGCTTGCCCATTCAAAAAAAAAAAAAACAAAAACAAAACAAAACCCTGCCACCATCCAAAAACAAATAAATCAGAATTAGAATAAACCAGCTAATATTTAGCAGTTTGCCACTCTTCAGTGGGAAAGTACGGTGCTGCCAGTGTTACAGTTTATTTGTACTGCAGTATTGCAAATTGATAGATTAAACAGTAATGAGTCCCCAGGTCCAGATGGTATTCATCCAAGACTTCTGAAGAAACACAAATAAGAAATTGCAGAACTACTAACTATGGTATGTAACTTATAATTTAAATCTGCTTTTGTGCCAGATGACCTGGAGGATAGCTAATGTGATTCCATTTTTTTAAAAAGGCTCCAGAGGTGATCCTGGCAATTACTGGCCAGTAAGCCTAACTGCAGTACCAGACAAATTGGTTGAAACTATAGTAAAGAACAGAGTTATCAGACACAAAGATTAATATGATTTGTTGGGGAAGAGTCAACACAATTTTTATAAAGGGAAATCATGCCTCACAAATCTATCAGAATTCTGTGAGAGGGTCAACAAGGGTGACCCAGGGAATATAATATACTTGGACTTTCAGAAAGCTTTTGACAAGGTCCCTCACCAAAAGCTCTTAAGCAAAGTAAACTGTCATGGGATAAAAGGAAAGGTCATCTCAGTAACTGGTTAAAAGACCGGAAACAAAGGGTAGGAATAAATGGCCAGTTTTCAGAATGGAGACAGGTAAATAGTAGTGTCCCCTAGGGATCTGTACTAGGACCAGTGCTGTTCAACATATTCATAAATGATCTGGAAAAAGAGGTAAACAATGAGGTGGCAAAATTTGCAGGCAATAAAAAATTAAGAGAGTTAAGACCAAAGCAAACTGCAAAGAGTTCCAAAGGGATCTCACTAAACTGGGTGACAAAATGGCAGATGAAATTCATTGATGATAAATGTAAAATAATGCACATTGGAAAACATAATCCCAATTATACATACAAAATTATGGGATGTAAATTAGCTGCTACTGCTCAAGAAAGAGATCTTGGAGTCATTGTGGATAGTTCTCTAAAAACGTCCACTCAACGTTAGGAACAATTAGGAAAGGGATAGATAATAAGACACACAATATCATAATGCCATTATGTAAATCCATGGTACACCCACACCGTAAATACTGTGTGCAGTTCTGGTCACCCCATTTAAAAAAAGATATATTAGAATTGAAAAGTTATAGAGAAGGGCAACAAAAATTATTAGGAATATGGAACAACTTCCATATGAGGAGAAATTAAAAAGACTGGGGTTATCATCTTGCAAAAGAGATGATTAAGAGGGGATATGATAGAGGTCTATAAAATCATGAATGTTGTGAAGAAAGTAAATAAGGAAGTTTTATTTACTCTTTCAGATAACATAAGAACCAGATGTCACCCAATGAAATTAATAGGCAGGAAGTACTTCTTCACACAACACACAGTCAACCTGTGGAACTCATTGCCAGGGAAAGCTGTGAAGGCCAAAACTATAAAGCAGTTCAAAAAAGAATTAGCTAAATTCATGGAGAATAGATCCATCAATGGCTATTAGCTAAGATGGTCAGGGCTGCAACCCCATGCTCTGGGTGTTCTAGCCTCTGATTGCCAGAAGCTGGGAGTGGATGACGAGGATGGATAACTCGCTGATTGCCTGCTCTGTTCATTTCCTCTGAAGCATCTGGCATTGGCCACTGTTGGAAGACAGGATACTGGGCTAGATGGACCGTTGTTTTGATCCAGTATGGCCATTCTTATGTTCTAGTAGTGCTTGGAGACTGCAAATTATATCAGGGACCCATTGTGCTAGGTTTTGTACATACAGATGGTAGGAGATAGTCTCTGCCCCACAAATCTTACAGTGTAAATAGACAAAGCAGAGAGAGAGTGGGAGGCGAAACAGAGGCAGAGTGAAGTAAAGTAACTTGCCCAAGGTCACACAGCAGTCAGTAGCAGAGCTGGGAATAGACTCGAGTCCAATGGCCTATCAACTAGATCATGTTGCCTTCCTTGCAGTACAGCCTTCCTTTCACGAGATGGTGCTCTGTAAAGGTATAAATGGCAGTGCTGACCTAAACTGGAGCCAACAGGTTGTGAAATCTTGGCTTCAGCAAAAACTCTGCAAAGCAATACTGCCCTACAGTAAGAATGCCAAAGTCTCTATGTTTTAAGATAAGAACAATTGGAGAAAGGAAGGAAGAAGCCAGCTCTACATTCTGCACTGCATGTTTGGGTTCTCCTTCTCTATTTGCCCCCTGAAACTTTACATATATTCAATAAGGCGTTTTAATACAATGAACATACAGCTTTGAATGAGCCCTTTGACAGATCTATCCCTTGGGTTTTCACATTGTCAGAGGTAACTTGCTTTATCACATGTTGTTGTTTAAGTTGTTGTTTGCAATCTCATTGTAGGCAGTGCTCTTTCAAATTTTTGATATTTGGCATTCAGTATTTGGTTTGTGTTCGGTCACTTAACTCACATGGTGTGAAGTTTGTTCCCTGCCTGGATGATATAGTCATTCTAAAGAGGAACATTGACAGAAAAAAACCCAGCATATTGAGTCTCTCAGGGAGAGTGGGTAGAAGATAATTTAGGGGGAGAGATGTAGGAGCTAGGCAAGCCTAGGATATTTTAAATTATTTCCCATCAATTATTTTACAAGATGGATAAATGCACATAACCAAATATAATTCTCTCTTTTTATATTTAAAAACACAACCACACAAAAAGTCCATCCGGAGCTCTGGGCACCTTGCCACCAACTGAAAACATAATATAAAAAATATTACCAAATATACATGGACTCCAGATTTTAAAATAGGTGGATTCCTTCCTGACTTAGCAAAAGAGAAAGCTAAAAGCTAAATTGCTGTCTACAGTAATCAAATCAGATTCTCTGGTTCTCCCTCTGCAAGCCCTCCCTAGTTTGTGGATCTGGCTGGTGGAGGATTTCCCCTATGTAAGGTAATTTTCTAGTGTTGTAGAGTCATCAGAGTATCTCCTACATCTTTTCCCCCACCCAACATAGGGGGCAAATTTGGGGGAAAGTGCTTGTGCCAAAGGCATCTCTATGCCTCAGATATCCCCCCTCATAGCCCAGCAATGTTGTTTATGGTCCTTGCCAAGTTTCCCCATGACCTCCGCACCTGCATAGCGGAATCATCAGTTCCACTGCACATGGAGCCTTTTGCAGGGGCAGGATTTGCTGCATAGTGAATTTTAGTCCATTATTTGAAAAGGGGAGATGACTGGAAAGAGAAGAAAACACACCCGCCAGTTGCTGGCACTGAAATACTTTGGATGGCTCTAGCATCCAGCCTTTGGCTGTCAGACAATTTAAAAAGAGCACAACTAGTTGAAGTTGAGATACTTCTATTTCCTCATAAGATTCACTTCCTTAATCTGTAACTCTCACCAGTGAGTTTTTCTAACCATCAATATGACAGTACAGCAATATTGCCTCATCAGTCATGATTTACTTAATGTTTTCTGAATTTAGTAATATTTGATTAAAATTTAATGTGAACATATCATATCATGCCACATATATTATTGCATCCATTAATCAGGTAACCATAATAATGAAATGTCAGAAGATTGGATGAAAAAGGAGTTGAAGTCTTGATATATGTTTGGCATGGTTCTGAGTGATTAACAAAAAAATCAAGTCAGTTGTGCAAAGATCCATTAATATACATTTACAATCTTCTGTGTACTGTATCATCAGATATTTTTAACCTTAGTTAAGCTTGATTTTTTAATTTACTGAAAGACACTAAATATTAATAATCCTGAAAAATATATAGTATTCTATTAACTCATATAATGCCAGAATGATTCATAACTTGTCTTAATGCTTTTGTAACAAAATATGTACTAAAAATATTGTCAGAGTTAATGGATCATTTTGTTATAGGTGGAATAACAAATGCTTTATGCATGGCTCTATAAACCTCAAATTAAACAATTATATTAAAATAAATGTTAGGCAATATCTCTAGCCACTTTTTAAATGTGTAAAGGTACATAAGATCTAATCTAGCAAAGCACTTAAGTCCCTCCCTATTCACTAAAGCATTTAAAAACATGCTTAGATCCCACTGAAGTTAATGGGACTTAACCACATGTTTGTTAAGTATCATCTTATTTGCTGAATGGGTATGGACTGATAAATTGAGGCCTTAGGCCCTAATTCAGGAAAGCACTTAAGCGTGTGCTTAGTTAATCCCTATTCAGGAAAAAATTTAAGCGCATTCTTAAGAGCTTTCTTGAATTGTAGCCTTAGTGCCTAAGGCCCTGATCGTACAATTGGATCCACACTGTTAGTCCTCTTTTTTGAGGCACTGAAGTAAAGGCAGTAGCGTAGCTAGAGGGGGAGCAGGGGGCGCGGCCGCCCCCCCGAGGACATTTTCCAAAAGCGGCACCTTTCTGCGCAGCCAGCACTGGGGTTCCGGACTCAGAGTCCGGAGTCGGGTTTTGCATGCGGCCGTTGGCTGGCTCTCGGCTCCGCCCCGCCCCCCTGCATCCTAGTCCGGCTCGTTCACTTGCTCCTGGGCTGCAGGTGGCGTCGGCTGGTTGCCTGGCTCCCTGGCGAGGAGGAAGAGGCTCCTGCTCGCTGCCCCGGCAGGGGTGGGCTCTGCCGGGAGGGGAAGGGGTGGCAGTGCAGCCCCCCAGCGCGGCGGGAGGGGACGGGGGCTGAGAAGCAGTAGGCTCGTGGAGGCAGCTCACCACCGCTGCAGGCTGTTGAGGGTCTCACCCTGCAGTGTCTGCAGGGTTACCCCCTGCCTGCCTGCCCTGTTCCTCCTCACCCTGCAGCCTCTGCGCCGCCTGCTTCCCCCGCTCACCCTGCAGCCTCTGCCTGGCAGGGCTTCGGACACTCAGCCAGGACCGGGGCAGCTCGGGTCCCTGCAGCCCCTGCACACGCTGCACTCCCCACCCCTCACCGCAGCCTCCTTCCTGCCGCTGCCTGAGCACGTTCCCCTGGCCTATCCCTGCTGGAAACAGCTCCCGCGGCGGTCGGTTCCGATCCGCGCAGGGCTAGCAGGGCCGCAGGAAGGGTCAGCGGGGAAGGGAGCCACCTGGCCTGTATTAAGGGGCGACCTTTGGGGCCCAAAGTCCTGCACGAGGTGGTGCATTAGGACGCTGCTGCCCATCAAGTGTTTGACCAGCTCCAGCGCTTGCGGGGAGCTGGTCTCTGTCTGTGCTGATTAATGTGGGGTTTCTTTGCCCTTGTCTTCAACAGGGGAAGGGACAGGATTTCATCTTTCCTGGTTTCTGAGCAGTGCCTGTGACTTACCACAAAACGTCTTATAGTGCCAGGTCTCCCAACAATAACCTTTGTCCTCGATTTTTCATAGGGATATATCCTGAATGGCCTTGAAAAGCAGGTGATTCCCTTACTAGTGCTAATGCCAAGTACTCAAAAAATCATGAGGTAAGCCCCCAAATATCCCGAGATTGGCTTAAAAATCATGAGATTTTAAAATATAATACAATTGGGGTTCTTTTTATTTGTCTTCTGGTTTTTGAGCTTTTAGAGTTCCTGTTTTCCAGCTTTGCCCCGCTCCCATGAGGGCTAGTATCTTGTATTTGTTGTTGTTAATGATAGCTGAGATTCTCACAAACTCACAGGCCTCTACGAGGTGAGACTCTAAAAAAAATAATAAATGTCGCTAGATCAGTGCTTAATTCATAATGAAAGGTGCCAGGGCTCAAGCAATTTTTTTTCTTTCATAACTGATGCAGCAAGTCCAAAGGTACCAGGGCTATGAATTACCAAGCCTACAGGTGCTGGGACTTAGCCTTGGCAAACCCTTGCATAAATTAAGCACTGTGTGTGTGTGTGTGTGTGTGTACAGCTTAAATTGGTTAAAAACCCTAACTTTCAGTACTCAGTGTTTCAAAAATGTTAGACTGCCAACCTGTGTCATAGAGATATCTTTTGTTTAAAAAAAAAAAACCCATGAATAAAGCTACTTTAAGGGAAATTACTGCTTTGTCCAACCCTGAAGAGCTATGAGATCTTTGCTCACCAATTCTCATAAATCTTGTATTTGTCATGCCTTTTTGGTGACTTTAGTATTATGGTCTATTATAAATAAAGTGCATTTCATTGATTGATTTTTAAAATGAAATTAGTAACTGGAAAAAATGGCCAGTATTTTTTTAAACCTGAGACCATTATAAACTACTGTAATCTGTCATTTACTTTTAGAATCTAAAGTATATCTAAGTATAATCTAAAGTTCTCCTGTGAAATGCCAGCTGTGCAAACCCTTCTGTGGCTGGATCATTCTTGTGTTTTTATTTTATGTATAAAATAAATATGTATAACAAATTTAAAAGTATGTAATAGTAATTTGATATGTCAGGTAGCACCTTTTTTTATGTGTTCACTCCCCCTGATGTTAGAACCAGGCTACGCCACTGAATAAAGGGAGCTTTGTGCAGGGGCAGAGGTTTATCTGCACAGAATCAGTTTCAGGAACTGGCCCTAACTGTGTTCTGCAGGTAAGTAGAGCACATATAGGTCTTATGCTGTATATAGGTCTTATGCCCATAACTCAGCACAGAGTAAAACCCTAATATCGTTAGAACACAAACATTACATATACAGAAGATGAAGAATGTGTAGGATTCCAGAGGCATCCATCATGTATCCATTTAGTCTCTGATTCTTCACAGATTTAGGTATATGCTTAACTTTACACATTCTGAGTGCTCCCATTGACTTCAGAGGGATTACTCACAGTGTGTCAAGTGAATCTGTACAGGATCAGGGCCCTTGTGAAGTTTACAACTATTAAAAACCTTCCTTTTGCCTCCCAACTTCCTTTAACTTTTCACAGGAATTAGGATTTTTGTGGGTTAGTTTCTGTGCGTAAGGTAGAAGACTAGAAACTAGCGTTGCCAATTTTGGTTGGACGTATTCCTGGAGGTTTCATCGCATGACATAATCTTTAATTAATAATCAATCTTTAATTCCTGGAGACTCCCGGACAATCCTGGAGGGTTGGCAACCCTAACTAGAACTTTTTGCTGTAATTATAGCAATATATTAAAATAACTTAAATGGCCCCTTTTAAACATTTTATAACACAAATGGGATGAAGTTAGTTTTTGAATGTATTACTTTCAAGAGTTTATGGTATTAAACTGTATTTAACTGGAAGTTGTAAACTGAAAGCTTGACTGCTTTGGAAGGCTGCTTAAAGGTCTTAATTAAGCTGTGGTGTTGATAATCTAAGCAGTGCTGTGCATCAGCATCTGACGAGGCATTGATTTCTACTTGACTCACAGGAGCTCTGCTGTTAGGTGATTTCATGAGGTTATTCCTTCATCATTCTTCACTGGGCTAAAGTTGGCACTGTGTTATAGACCAGTGGGACACAAGTCCATCAGCAAGATGGTGTATATAGATGGGCCTGCCATTTACCACTTGATAAAGAACATTGAGAACAACATGATCAGGATCTCTGGACACTGTAGGCCAAATTCAGATGAAATAAGATGGTGCAACTGATTGATGTCAGCTGAGGCCTATTCTGTCAGAGAAGGTGGAACTATTCATTGGGGTAAAGGTCTGAGATGAGACCAACTAACACCCATATGACTTGAATTTATTTAAAAACAATTCCATTCATATAGTCTATCCTCTCTATTCCTTTATTACAAAAGATATTGGCATGATCACAGGATCTTTGTAGAAGAGTTTACCTGCCTCTGCTGCTTATTTCCCATGAAAAGACCCACATGCTACCCTACACGCTCCAGAAGGACGCAAAATGTGCTTGAGTCTCCAAACCTGTAGTGGAGGGGAGCAACTGAGCCCCTGCATTCTTTTTCATATACAGCTGTGAGTGAGAGGCTGGGATCCAAGCATTCTCTGCTTGTAGCAGAGTGCTCAGGGTTATTTTGCTTAAATTGTTTCCATTTTTCAGAAGTGAGAAATTCGTGCTTTACCTTGGAGCTGCAGCATGTTTAAACAATATAGATGAGGTTGAAAGGCATAAATAAACTAGTAAGGTGCTTATTGACAATGCATCTAGTGACTGGATAGGATAGGATTAGCCCAAGGCTGGCTCACCACTCTGTGCACTTTATAAGCATCCCCACATGGGCCAAATTGACAAGATGATTGATTAAGCACCAGATGATTAACTGATTAACAAGGGTGATTCAGCTCATCAACTGAGGATAGTTTATAGAGAGATAGGAGGTCCGGAGAAGGAGAAGCCAAAGAAGCTTGGGATCTTAGGGGTGGGAAATGTGCTCTCTCTGTGGAGAAAGTAAAAACTTTATGCTGTGGGTAACAAGCACTGATATAGTATGTTGTAAATAAAGCACATAGTGTAGAACTCATCATGGGAGTGTGTAAGGGCTGACTGCAGTGAGGAATCTAGGGTAAGAGAGACCTGTCCTGTGACACTGTGATTTGGATGAGGGGGAAGAAAAGTACAACTTGGTTTGAGAAATCACAGAAAAACTCATCCTGGACCCTGTCTGTTTGTTTAGATGACTGACAAGGAGGGGTGTGATAGGATGACAGCAGGTCTGTCATGTATCAGCAAAGGCATTTGGGTCCTTCCTCTTAGCAGAGAAGGAATGTGTTTTCCTGAAAAATTGAGCTTGGCTATGTCACATGTCAGAAATGTTTGCCTCTCTCATTTGGCATGAGAGGCTTCTCTTCCTCCCCTCCCCTCCCCTCCCCTCCCCCGCCCCCCAGTCTTGTAGGTGATGCTGTTCTTGGTTAGAGAAGTCTGTCCTTTGGCAGTGTCAAAGGGTGTTACTTTAACTTGCTCTGATATTCAGGGTTAATGGTGCTTAATTTTTTCATAGCAGTGCTATGTAAATATAGCTGGGCCTGATGCTGACTTAATTAGGTTTGGTGAAAGCGGCTAACTCACATCTTCTAATGTTACAATTGTTGGCCTGTCTCTCTCTAGCAGTCCCTAATATGATGGATGAAGTGTCATGACTAATCACAGTGATCTATTAATGTGAACGTACGTAAGCTTATGGGTCTCTCTCTTCCTGTCATAAGCCACCTAAAAAAGATTTGCTTGTGTTCCAATTTTATGTTTGCTATTAGGACCTAAACTGTTTTTACATGTCCCAAAAGTAAACTTGTATTGTATTGATTGTTACAAGCAGAAAAGAATGCCCATTGAGCTTCAGGTTTCAGAGTGGTAGCCGTGTATATACTGCTTACTGTATTTTTCACTCCATGTATCTGATGAAGTGGGTTTTAGCCCATGAAAGCTTATGTCCAAATAAATTTGTTAGTCTCTAGGGTGCCACAAGGACTCCTCCATTGTTTTTTTCACTGAGCTTCAGTTCCCACTCCTTATACTGCCCTTGTTACAGTAGTATCTGAGCATCTCCCAATAGCGCATTGAGAGATGTGACTAACCTCTGTCGTGTGGTTTGTTCTGTCTCTCATCCTCCTCCAAGGGAGAGAACTGTGTATGTAGTGTAAGATTTCGTGTTTGTTTTGTCTTTTAAATGTACACGTTGCTCTGTGTTTATGGTAAAGAAGGCAGCAGTGCTTAATTCGTGCCAGAGCTGAGCCCGGCAACTCTGGGCTTGCTGCATCAATCATGAATGTGTTTTTAAAAAAAAAAAAATAATAATTCAGCCCTGATACCTTTTTCATTGCACATTAAGCACTGAAAGGCAGGTTGAAGAAATGTGCCATGCAAGTGGAGGGGAAGGTAATGAGGCTTGTGATGGCCCTTGTATGTGTGGGAGTTCATGCCACAGTCTCAGGCCATGTCTACAGTACAAAATTATGTTGACCTAACTTACATTGGCATATAGCTGCCACAGTTATTAAATTGCTTGTGTGTGCTTGCTTGGCTCCTTGTGTTGGTGGTGTGGGCCCTGACCAGGAGCGATTGTATCATCAATGTGAGGCATTGTGCAACAGCTCCTAGAAGCCAGTAACAGCTGATGTAAGCAACGCAGCACCAACACTGACCCTGTATTGACCTAATTACATCAACCAGGACACTCTGCTGCTCAGGGAGGTGGTGTTACTAAATCCGCCTAGAGAGGTACATACATCAGCGGGAGCCAAATTTAAGCGAAGATGTTTCTACAGCTAGGTCAACACAAGGCATCTTACGCTGACCAAATCGTATCATGTAGACCAAGTCCCACCAAGAAGGCTCTAACTCCTGTGCAGCTGTGACTTACCCTGGTGGTAGAAATTTCCATGGTGCCCAAGGAGTGCAGTTACAGTACCTGAAATGTCAAAAACGACAAAGGAATCTTACTGTCATGCTCTTTCTGCCAAACTGCTGATACAAAGGGCTGTGGGAGGCAAGTAGGAACACTAAAGCCTCTTCAATTGTTATCAGATAGCTGCTCACAGAAAGGTCTTCCCAGAGTTTGCGGTATAGAAAACACAACCCACACATCATCATTATTCATGCTTTCAGCTTAAGAGGCTTGTTTTCCACAGATGTGCTCTTCCTGTTTGCCATTTGTAACTGTGGATTGTTTAGTTGAAGAAAATGCGTCATCTAACTATGAAATGAGACTTTTAGCTGATTCATGAACACCTTTTGTGAACTAAATCATAAATATATATATCTATCTATATATCATAGTCCAGGGTGATGTATAGGTTCAGCTGTATTCTTGCTCAGATACAGTATACTTGTAAATGAAGGGTAGAAAAGAAATAATTAGCAGCTATGCAACATGTTTTCTTGTAGCGTTTCCTACCCATCCTCAGCTTACAGAAAATGAATAAAGCAATGAAAAAGCGGATGTAATTGCTACACATACAACTCTAACCTACCTATATAGATTCTACATTTATCTTGGGTTTTTACATGATTAGCAAAAATTGCTGTACATAGCATGCAAAGTAGGCAATCTCTATTGTTCAGTAAGCTTTTCATCTCAGAAAATTTGACAGGTTTATTTAAAGAGGGATGGAGAGAAGGAACTGACTCAGATACAGTAATGTGAGCAAGTGAGTAAATCAGTATACAGGACCATACATGCAAGACTTATATTAATGCTAAAATCTTGCAAACCTTGATACATAAATTGTGGTTGCCCCAGATCAGCATGATCATGAGTAAACAATTACCAGAAATTACCGGGTACCTTATTAATTATCAGATGTATTCCTTCCTGATTTTGTTTTCAACATGCATTGAAATGGTCATTTCTTCTCTAACTTTAATAAAGGTATCCTCAAGGGTAAGGATTTTTATTAAAAAAAAATAATCATATCTTATTAGTTAATATTTGAATAGTGTTTTGAAGTGTCACATCTGATTTTGAAAAGCAGCCTCCATTTTTGCCAGTGGGATTCAGTGCACTAATGAACTGATGGTCCTAGTGGTGTGTGTGTGTGTACACCTGAATGCACCTGCCTTTTGGAATTCACACCCTGCAGAAATAAGACTAAGTATGAATCTGCCATTCTCAGAAAAAGCTATAGGACGTACCTCTCTGCCCAGGCCTCCTTATCTGAGTAAACTGTATTTTTTTGGGTAACTTCTACACTGCAGGGGAGCCTGATGTTTGGTTTCTGCTAGTGAGATCTTGATGATGTCCATTGAATCCATATGAGATGTTCAAATATTATGGTGATGGGCACAAAATAAATGTTTGAAATTAGTTGCACATGCAAATGCTAAATGCAAATTGTGCCAGCAACAATGAAGGCCAAGATGAGGCCTTTAAAAATCAGGCTTAAAGAGTAATTTATTCCTTATTTAATTCTCTTTATTCTCTGAAGAGTTTCTTTTGTTTTTAATGTTTCTTTAAACTGAACTTAACTAAGTAAGTATTAAAACTGCTTTCCTTCACCCAATTTTGAGAAAAATTGCCCAAATAGGAATCACATTCTATCTATATTAATCACTGCTGCATTAATTGTTGGTGTCATGGTGTGCTTAGAAATCCTGTCCCTTTAGTAGAGCTAATGTGGAGAGGCAGGAAAATCAATGATGCCAGCTCTAATACACTGACAATATATGTACCTGTATTGGGGTGGGGCTGGAGAGTGAACTCTGAAGAAACTTCAGATGATATAACATACAGCAGCACCAAGCATCAAGAAGGCTCCTTTCTGGTGCTCCATACACTGCACTGGTTCCCAGTCCATATCACAACAGCTGAGCTCCTTAGAGGCACTCCAAATAATTGTGCTCAGGGTGAACCTTGTAGGTGCCAGTAATGGAGTCATCTCAGTGGTTGGCCCAGAGCTATGCAATATTGGAATGATCGTGCCCCTCACCACCTTCAGAACAAAATGAAAGATCCATCTGTTTGCATTAGCTTTCCCACAATAACTTCCTTGAAAGAGAATAAAAAAGAACAAAAACACACTGTTCCTCTCACATCTTTGCCATGCACACTTTGTTGAAGTATCACCAGGTAATGGGGGTTGATTGCCTCTTTAATCTTAGCTGCCTTCCGGTTCTATGGTTATTGGCACATTAAAAATGCCTAGATACATCTGAGCCCCAAGATACCCACACTTGTCACTAACACCACAAGAAGTGGGTCAATGAATTTGTGGTTATTATGATTTCCAACTCTTATAAAGCACTTTTCATCCATGGATCTCAAAGCACTTTACAAAGGAAGTCAGCATCATTAGCCCCTTTAGACAGGCAGAAGCACAAAAAGGGCAAGTAACTTAGCTGCTGTAGGCCAATGGTAGAGCTGGGTTTGAACTCAGGGCTTCTGAGTCCCCAGGCAGTACCTTATCCAGCAAACCATGCTACCTCCCTGTATTATGGTTGCTAGTGCTGTATATGGTATATAGTTAAGGTTAAGATTTTGTCCTGGGTATTTTTAGTAAAAGTCACGGATAGGTCATGGGCAATAAACAAAAATTCACAGAAGCCTGCAACCTGTCCCTGGCTTTTACTAAAAATATCTGGGGGGACTAACAGTCCAATTCATGCCACTGGGGCTGAAGCCAAAGAAGTCACGGAGGTCTATTAAAGTCATGGAATCCATGACAAAAATCATATCCTTAGCTATAGTTAATATTGTTCATCCTTGAAAACTATTGTGGCTATAACTAAGAGGATTTTTTCCCCAGTGGAGTTACTTTCTCTATTTTTTTGCATGTGTGAAATGTGTTGATCAAACCTACCTAGATATGTGTGGATATCTAGGCCCCAGTGCAGCAAAGCACTTTTTTAAGGATATGGGCAGTCCCACTGGCTTCAAAAGTACTATTGAATTCAATGGGACTACTCACATGGTTAAATTAAGCTTGCGGATCAAATCCTTATAATATGTCCATGTAGACACACACTTCATTTCTGCTATGTATCTAGAAATATATCATAACCTATATGTATTGAGGACATCTGATTATTTTCAAAATATGTGCAAGGCTTTTTAGTGCTGGTTTCACTTAACGATCTATCCAGCTTCCAAGCTGTTGAAGCCAGTGAAAAATCCCCAGCATGTTTTTTGTTTATATAATTCAACCCTAAATGACACTGGATTGTCTGAATCATTGATTCATAATTTCAATTTTTCTTCTTTTACTACCTCTTTGTTCTGTCCTGCTTTCTCCTGTTCAGCCCCCTTTTCTGTTTATATCCTCTAAAATTATCTATCGAAGTTCAGGCTACTCTCCATTGTAGCACCTGTGCTCTCTAATTTCTGCCATGCAAAATAGCTGTAGATGGGGAAGATGGGAGAAAGAAGAGAGAGGGGAATATATAGCGAACAACAGGAAGTCAAAAGCACAGATGTAATACCTGATTTTGTCAGATATAGGGAATTGTATTAATCAACTCTGCAGTAAATATACTAAGGATTGCGAATGAGTTTCTGTGATAAAATTGCCTTCCTTATGGAATCATAGAAGTGTAGGACTGGAAAGGACCTTGGGAGGTCATCTAATCCAGTTCCCTGAACTCAAGTCTGGATTAAGTAATAACTAGACCATTCTGACAGGTGTTTGTCTAACTTGTTCTTAACCTCCAATGATGGAGATTCCACAACCTCCTTAGCCAATTTGTCCCCGTGCTTAACTACCCTGACAGTTAGGAAGTTTTTCCTAATGTCTAACCTAAACCTCCCTTGCTGCAATTTAAGCCCATTGCTTCTTGTCCTATCCTCAGAGGTTAATGAGAGAAATTTTTTACCCTCCTCCTCGTAACAACATTTTATGTAACTGAAAACTGTTATCATGTCCCCTCTTAGTCTTCTCTTCTCCAGACTAAAGAAACCCAGTTTTTTCAATCTTCCCTAAAAGGTCATGTTGTCATTAATCATTTTTGTTGCTCTTCTCTGGACTTTCTCCAATTTGTCCACATCTTTCCAGAAATGTGGCACTCAGAACTGACACAATACTCCAGTTGAAGCCGTATCCGCGCAGAGTAGAGCAGAAGAATTATTTCTCATGTCTTGCTTACAACACTCCTGCTAATACATCCCAGAATAATGCTCACTTTTTTGTTGTTGCAAGTGCTACACTGTTGACTCATATTTAGCTTGTGATCTACTATGACCCCAGATCCCTTTCCTAGGCTATTACTTCCCATTTTATATGTGTGGAACTGTGTTTGTATGTGATTGCTCCTTCCTAAGTGGAGTACTTTGCATTTGTCCTTATTGAATTTCATCCTATTTACTTCAGACCATTTCTTCAGTTTGTCCAGATCATTTGGAATTTTAATCCAATCCTCCAAAGCACTTGCAACCCCTCCCAGCTTGGTACCGTCCGCAAACTTTATAAGTGTACTCTCTATGCCGTTATCTAAACCATTGATGAAGATATTGAACAGAATCAAACGTAGGACTGATCCCTGTGGGACCCTACTTGATATGCCCTTCCAGCTTGACTGTGAGAACTACTCTCTGGGAACAGTTTTCTAACCAGTTATGCACTCACGATAGTAGCTCCATCTAGGCTGTATTCTCCTAGTTTATTTATGAGATGGTCATAGGAGACAGTAACAAAAGCCTTATTACAGTCAGTCAAGATAGGTGGGAAGCTATAGCTATGGTATATCTACAAGGCTTGTCAAAGAAAGCTATTAGGTTGGTTTGACAGGATTTGTTCTTGACAAATCCACGTTGACTGTTACTTATTACTTTATTATCTTCTAGGTGTTTGCAAATTGATTGCTTGATTATTTGCTCCATTATCTTTCCAGGTACTGAATTTCCTTATCTGCTGATACTCAAACTACTCACACAAGAAAGTCACCCAGTTTCAGGAAGAGATTCCATTGTAATTATGTGTTTGCTTTCTCATATTCTTAATATAGACACAGCTGGGTTTCAAATATCTATCTATATATAGAGAGATGTATGTATTTACGAACTATAGACAATCATGCAAGGCCAGCTTGCATATATACACTGTTGCTCTGCTGAGATCTGGTGACTTCTGCAATGGAAGACAGGGGGGCCCACTAGAGGGCTCCCAAATTATTCAAAGGGTTATTACCCAATTCCTATACACTACAGTAGAATTTAGCAGTTATAACATAACCCCTACGTATTTACTATATACATAGGGCTTTGTTATGTGAAGTCTGAGCATTCTGGCATTTCAGTAAATTACTCGCAGGTGCTTTACTTTAGCTTCTAGTAAGTACAATGAAGTCCATGGTAGATTATGTTGCAACACACAGTGTCTTCAGAAACAGAGTGGAGTGTGACCATTGCACCATCCTTCGACTGGGTGCCAACACAGCTTAGTGGCTGTGTTATGGCTGTGTGGGGATCGGGGTGGGGAACCTCCCACAATGTTTCTGTTGCTTAGCTTCAGCTGCAGTTGTAGCCTCAACCAGCTCTTGGTAGTGTCATTGTAACCAGTTGCTGTGTGAGGGCACAATAAGAAAACTCATTTTGCCTTCCCCTTGTTTACCTATGCAGGGGCCAATCACAGTCTTGCTCTCCCAAAGTGAAAAAACAGCATGAATGGTGAAAAATAAACAAGCCTTTTGAAAAATTATTTCCATTTTAAAGATTAAAGGTGCTGGTAGGAAGGGAAGGAATTTGTATTGCATTTGCCTCTTAAAGGGGGAATGAGATAATATACCAAGGGCCAAACCCTCCTCAAAGTAAATGGGACTTTTGCATGAATAAGGGATGCATTCAGGATTTGGCCCAAATAAGGTCCAATGTGCATCAGTATTTCAAAACATGGAGCAAGTTCTTATATTTTCTGGAGTTAGTTGGGCATCAAGTCTAGTGTGGGACAAGAGTCATCTTTAAAAGGCAGATGATACAACACAGAACCACATAGCACTTTAACACAGTGTTTTAAATGTATTTAAGTTGTATTACAAAACAGTTACTGAGGAAAATGAGCCTCATCGATAGACCACCAGCATATAGTCTAGCCTCATCATGGCAAAAGTGTATCACATAAATTCCAGAGGAAGACTTTTAAATCAAGTGCAGAAGAAACAATTTAATAAATGTTTCACATAAAAACACACATAATAAAAGACCCCTGCCCTGGAACAGATTGTGAACAACTGAAAACTTTGCAAATTCTTGTTTAATATATTACTTTTTAATATCCCTTCATTGAAAATGAATGATTACTTTTTAATATTACTGGTAACCACCGATCCCCTGCTGTATAGATACATTTCTTGTATGATTTTATTATATGCTTAATAATAGTATCTATAAGCTCAGATTTCTTTTGAATAAAAATGATTGGAAACAATATCTACCCCAAAGCATCTTTAATGTCATTATAGATGGGTAGGAGTAAATTAAGCGGTATTTAGCCACCAAAGTCTTTAATTTCATTGCATTTGAGTAGGAGTTAGACATTATGAGGTCCAATTAAAAAAGTTGCTAATGTTTTTACATCTGAGTAGGAGTAAATTAAACAAAATCACTCCTGAGCTGCTAATATCATTTTAATTGAATGTCATTCAGTTTCTAACTGCTGTTACAACACAGTAGATAATGAGTCAATTTCAACAAATCATCTGAGCTCCAGGTACCATGGCTACTAGAAATTAAGCTACAGTTTAGGGACAGACAGGGCAAGTATTGGAAGTTAGGAAGCTAATGGGAATGATGGCAGAACTGACATCTTGTTGTTGATGAGACCTGTGTTCCTCTAAAATATCACCCAAAGAAGATCTAATCTAGCAAGGCTGCAAGCCAGGTCATTATTTCTAGTGTTCAGACATAACAGAAAAAAAAAACCCAACCACATTTATCCAGAAGATGCGATTTACAGAGTGAGTGCTAGAAAGGCTAATTCCATTTATTCAGACTCCATGAATAATTCATGATTTGATTTAATGTTAATCTTGATGATGAGACAATAGTGAAAAGATATTAGACAACATATACACTGAAATGTTTTTTAAAAAATCATTGTGGCTTTATTATTTTTGATCTATAACAGACAATATTGCAAGTTCTTCCTCTTCTTTTAAAAAAAAAATTACCTCAGGTTTTCCATACCTGGAAATATTCTCACTCCTGTAAATAGTAAGCTTAGGACATACTATGCCTCCTTGCATAGATTGCTAAATAGACAAGAGCAAAAATACCCTTCACGGATGTTTGAGTTACTTTAAAACAGTAATCTGTTCCCATAACAGCAGTTCTGCTCATAAGAGTGCCAGGCTTCTATTGGGAAAAGCTGCAGGGTTTTAAAGTAAATTTGCTATTACTTTGTGAAGAGAGGCTGTGTTTTTCTCTTACTGTGTGTATACGTAGATGAGTGCTAAATAGAAAATGCTACTTTAAAATAATAACTCATGTCTGATTTAAGTTGACAGGAAGAAGAGAATTCTGAGTTAAGCTTAACACCATTCCAAACTCAGGCCTAGAAAAGTGGGTGCAATGCCATTGGCTTGCACAAGGTTTCAAGTTGGCCCAGTTGCATTTAAATGTTACTTATTGATGTATTTCAATAGGTAGAAAAGGAAGCTGATACAAGGCTTCCCCACCTTCCAGGAAAACATGACAGCAAAAATGTCACTTACAATACAACAATGTGTGGGTCTGCACCTCATTTAAATCTGAGCATTATAATCTTAAAACAAAATCCAAATACTTTATCCTACACAAAAAACTCTGAGAATTGAATTAGCACACAGTTAACTCTCTGCCCTATAATAACGGTAGATAGGCTTGGGCTCCATGGCCTTAGTTGTGTTCCAAATGGGAGGAAGCTAAGAGTGGTCGATTCCTTTGCCATGCCTTCTCTCTCTCACTCCTGCTCCCTCCCACAGCCCAGGAGCCCCAGCAGTGAATTGAACACTGCACCTCCTGGAATCTTGCCCTTCCTTGTGCAGTAGGTCCACACAGGTTCCACTGCTGATGGAATCTGTGGCCACAGAAAGAGGATTTGTCCTAATAGCCTGCTAATGCTCACCCTGTCTCCATGAAGTGTCTGAGCCCCCCATCCCAACACCTCTTGCAGCAAGGAGCCCAGGGACTGCAAAGATTCCCTAACCCGTCACCAGGTAACCGCTTCTCCACACAGCTTTGGGGGAGAGAAGGGTCCCAACTGGGATCTGGGCTCTAGGGAGGGATGGTTGGGTTGGGTGCAGTGCTCTGGTTGGAGACCACCTCCCAGATATAGATATGGAGGTTGCTTCTCTTCATGTGTCAGTGTGTGTGCGTGTTGGGGAGACAACTATTATTTTACCTACCACTACTTTACTTTTCTTGGCTCACTGTGCGTTGGGTCACAGGCTGGCAATGGCTTTCCCAGATAAACAGCATGTTGCAAAGCAATTGCTATATCTCAAAGCATGTATCATTTACTTGTGTATACACGCATTCAGGAGGGAAAGGCCTCATGCACCTTGACAGTATTGGACTGTATCTGGCATGCAGATCAGAGGGGAGTTGGATCCCAGTCCTTTGTTTATCATGGTGTGGGCAATGTGTTTTCCCTGCTTAGGGAAGCCTAAGGATGGCTCATTAAACAAACCACAGCTTTAGAATCAATATCTCTCATCCAAACACCAGCACCCTCCTTCCTGCTGTAATCTCTGCTGAGTAGCAGAACCTGGCTCAGTATCTCCCTGATACACAGGGGATCCTGAATCAATCCTTCCCCTGCACTGACTGCATCCCATGTGCCCTCCCTCCCCTCCCCCCTAACTACCGCATGAGGATCCCACCTCCTCATAGAGTAGATCCCAGCATCTGCCCTCAAATTAGCTGGATCAGTGAGACCCAGAGAGGGAAACACCGAACCCTCTGCATGCTCTGTCCTGGTGGGTAGAGAAGACGGGGATATGGAGCCAGGACAGGGCATTGAAAGCTGGATGGGTCCTTTTGCTGTAGCTCCTGCAATACCTGGATGCTGTGCTAGCAGCCATGGTCCTTGTTGGCTGCTGGTTTTATTTTTTACTCTTATTTCTTCAGAGAAAGCCCCCCAGAAAGGACTGGATTGCTCTTGTGAACTTTACATCTGTGCCCCCTTTATTTGTGCCTGCCGCTGCCATCTCATCATCTTGTTGGCTACCATCAGAACGTGTCAGACTAAAAGAACTGCTGTGTAGGTTATTGCTATAGCAAAAATAGGAAAACAAAGGCAGGAAGGGAATCTGCTCCCTATGGCTGTTAAAATAACTGAAAAAGAAAAATTGGAAAAAAAAAAGCAAATGTCAACTAAAACAATATCCGGGTATATTTCCACTAAGGGCTAAATCTTATCCCTCCTCTGAGAGTGTAGGGGGGGTTCCCTTCAGTGGCACATGTGTAGTTCTGCTGTGCAAGTAATTGGGCAGGGCAGCAGGAGCACTATCTGCATGGAGCTCAGCACTCTGCGAGGGCTCCCTGCCCACTGCTGTAAAGGGAGTGAGCCATAGGCAAATGCATCCTTCCTCCAACTCTCCCCTGCAGCAGACAGGGCAGGCTGGGGGCTGCAGAGTGGCTGGAATAGCCTCAATGGAGTTTACCCTGCACCCTTTCAGGGAGGATTCCTTTCCATACCCCATCTTTACACATCTTCCCGCTACTTGGGCTGGGTCCTGGTGGGTAGACCTGGCCCTAAATGTAGAGATTTAAGAGTAAATTCTGGTACTCTGGATGTAAAACATGCCCATTTTCTAGCCCAAAACCATGCACACAGCCCCCTTCGTAAGAATTATCCCTGTTGAGTGCTCTGATGTAGCTGGATTCAGATCTATTAGTGGTTTTGTGGTTTATGACCAAGGCCTTGAGTTAGCACTGATAACTAGTGGCCCACTGGAGTCATATACTCACTGTCTCATCCCGTTGAGGAGGTGAGTAACCACTAGGGAACCATATTTTCCCAAAGGGAATTTGACACCCCAGAAGGCCAGCCTGAGGCCCGCTGCTCATGCAGGGCCGGCCTCTCCCCCATGTACGGGGCAGCCCAAGCCCCCCTGCCGCCTGCCTGCTGATCAGTTGGCAAGAACAAATGGGACAAATGCCCAGTTTTGCCCAAAAAGTTGGTATGGCCAGGACAGGACTTAAAAAAGGGACTGTCCTGGGCAAAACGGGACACATAGTCACCCTAGCAACCACATTGCACACATACTAGAGTATTCTTGTTGTTTCCACTTGCAACTGCAAAGGCACTGAACTATATCCCATTTGGAAGTACAAAGGCATGGATCTCTGTGGCCAGAATCTAGAGTTAGTGATAAATCCAGAGGAATTTCAAGGCCTTTACGTCTTTGATGATTGAGGCACAAACCCTCAGAGAAAGAAGGGATCAGCATCTTATCTTTTGAGAACTCATGGAGGACAGGCAAGGTCTTAGAAGACTGGAGAAGGGCAAACATAGTACCTACCTTTAAAACGGGAGAACAAGGAGGATCTGGAGAATTATCCTCCAGGTGCTTACAAATTGTTTAATAATTTGTTCCAGAATCTTTCCAGGTATCAAACTTAGGCTGACTGGTCTATAATAGGGTTATAAGGAATAGCCAGCATTGATTTGTCAGGAACAAATCATGCCAAATCAACCTAATTTCCTTCTTTGACAGGGTTATTGACCTATTGGATAGTGGGAAAGCAGTAGGTGTGATATATCTTGATTTTTAGCAAGGCTTTTGACACAGTCCCACATGACAGTCTCATAAGCAAACTGGGGAAATGTGGTCTAGATAAAATTACTATAAGGTGGGTGCAAAACTTGTTGAAAGACCATACTCAAAGAGTAGCTACTGATGACTCACTGTCAGACTGGGAAGGCATATCTAGTGGAGTCCTGTAGAAAGTCAGTCCTGGGTCCAGTAGTAGTCAATATTTTCATTAATGACTTGAATAATGGAGTGGAAAGTACGCTTATAAAATTTGCAGATGACACCAAGCTGGAAGGGATTGTAAGTACGTTGTAGGCCAGGATTAGAATTCAAAATGACCGTGACAAATTGGAGACTTAGTCTGAGAGCAACACGATGAAATTCAATAAAGACAAGTGCAAAGTACATCACTTAGGAAGGAAAAATCAAATGCACAATTACCAAATGTGGAATAATTGGCTAGGTGGTAGTACTGCTGAAAAGGATCTGGGAGTTACAGTGGATCACAAATTGAATGAGAGTTGTCAATGTGATGCAGCTGCGAAGAAGGCTAATTTAATTCTGGGGTGTATTAGCAGGAGTGTCATATGTACAACACCGGAGGTAATTGTCCTACTCTACTTGGCACTGGTGAGGCCTCAGCTGGAGTGCTTTCCAATTCTGGGTGCCACACTTTAGGAAAGATGTGGATAAATTGAAGAGAGTCCTGATGAGAGTAACAAACCTTTTATCATTTTTAGAAAACCTGACCTGTGAGGAAAAGTTTAAAAAACTGGCCATGTTTAGTTTTGAGAAAATAAGACTGAGAGGGGACTTCATAAATCTTCAAATATATCAAGGGCTGTGTTAAAGAGGACAGTGATCAATTGTTCTCCATATCCACTGAAGGCAGGACAAGAAATAATGGGCTTCATCTGCAGCAAGGGATATTTAGTTTAGACATTAGGAAAAACTTTCTAACTATATAGATAGTTAAACTCTGGAATAGGCTTCCCAGGGAACCTGTGAAATCCCATCATTGCTTGTTTTTTAAAAACAACATAGACAAACACTTGTCAGGGATGATGTAGGTTTACTTGGTCCTGCCTCTGCGTGGGGTGGGGCTGGACTTGATGACTTCTCAAGGTCCCTTCCAGCCCTATATTTCTATGGTTAGGGTAAGTGTTGTTAGTTTATTTTAGGTATATGATGTGCTGGTGGTAAAACATGTCAGTGGCAGTGAGCTAGTGATTTGAAACCGAAGGAGTCTGTGAGGGCCCACTGGATTGTTAGAAGCCACCACAGAATGCTAGTTTGAAAGTCAGCCTTGGGCAAAGAGAGTGTGGAGACTTGTCAGCCTGAGCTAGTTTTATTTGGGTTTGCTGATGTGCCAAGAAAGGTCTCTCCAGACTCCAGGGACTGATCCATCAAGGATGGTAGAATTCCAGGTTGCTGAAAGGGTGGCAATGAGACCAGATTGGGGGAACACTGTACTCCATGGCTTATGAAAATGACACTGGGCACTACTTTGCAGTCAGTGCTGGAACTCATTCATATATTTTAATATAATTAATAATTACAAGTTAGCTAATTCAGTTTGGAGTGGAACTGTGGTGAATGGGGATTTCTGAAGTGGCCTTCACAGGTCTCCTACAATAGCTATTGGGGATCCCTATTCCTGGGGACAGGGTCCTTGTAACAAGAGAGCAGGGACCGGGGGGAGAGGATGCCTTGAGGTAAAATTAGCAAGTCAAAGGTTGGTGGTGGCATCAAGTAGAAAACCCAGGGTTGTGCCAACTTTAATTTTACTTGGGCTTAGTTAGAGCCAGATGTCCTTCATCCAGGAACTGATCTCCAGTAGACATAGTGACATCTTTCTGATTGTGTTGGTTTCATCTGTAAAAGGCGCTATACAACTGCACTGGCGTATCGTTGGCATCAGAGTCTGTGCTGTTTTACCACCGCTGCATATGACCTCATGCAGATATTGAAGAGAAGGGGGATGGATGGGAAGGACGGGATAGATTCCTGAGGTTCTTTGTAAGTGACTTTTCTTACACAGGTATGGTCTGTCATTCTCCTATTTGAGATCAATAAATAAAACTATTGCAATGTTGCACTCTAAACAGGTCAATAGTACCTTGTGGCTGACCGTGTCGAAAGCTGAGGAGAACATGAGCTGAGTAATATGAACACTGAGGTTTGGTCTAACCCAGGGGTCGGCAACCTTTCAGAAGTGGTGTGCCAAGTCTTCATTTATTCACTCCAATTTAAAGTTTCGCGTGCCACTAATACATTTAAATGTTTTTAGAAGGTCTCTTTCTGTAAGTCTATAATATATAACTAAACTATTGATGTAAGTAAAGTAAATAAGGTTTTTAAAACGTTTAAGAAGCTTCATTTGAAATTAAATTAAAATGCAGAGCCCCCCCAGACCTGTGGCCAGGACCCGGGCAGTCTGAGTGCCACTGAAAATCAGCTTGCATGCCGCCTTTGGCATGTGTGCCATAGGTTGACTACCCCTGGTCTAACCTCATCAAAGCTCTCTTATCTAATCCTGCATTTGCTTTAAGTGCAAAATAGCCATCACGCCTTCTCCCGCTTTGGTCATTTTCCTGCTTCTCTGCTGACCAGTAGTAGTGGCAAAATGCCGATATGCAGTTGGTATGGAACTGGTCTGGAGACACACCACTGAATGTTTACATAATTTCTGGATTTTATTTTTATCTGAACTGAAATTCTGTTATTGGGGAAGTGGGACCTGCTTGGAAACAAGGATTGGAAGAGTGAGAAAATAAGTATAATTGTGTGAAACTCCAAAGTCCTTTCACGAGCTTCTGATCTAGTACATCCTGTGTTAAAGTTCCAGTTCAGCTGAGCAGCCTGGGGAGGTGAGAGCTTATTTTAGCTCTGTTGCCAAGGTGATATAGACAATATACATTCTGTTTTAGGGAGAATTGTAACCGTTAGTTTAGGGTTGGAGTCTGAGAAGAAGGTGGGATTTTTCCAGTTTGGATCTACCAGGTTTCTGCCTCGTTGGCATACCAGATACTCCCACCCTGTGTAATTAGGAAAGGTGGGCAGTAAAGAAATTTCACTGGTGAGAGTGAACCCCAAAGAAATTATGTGCTTCAGATAAGCACCCAACATTGTGGACTCTTAATCTGATCATTTTGTGTCTACAAAACAGGCAAGGGAATTCTTCAGAGGACTGGCTTTCTAGTGAGATTTCTAATACTTCTAGTTTTTGGCTGGACTGGCAAATGCCAAGAGTGCAGCCTACCATGGGCATGTTTTTTTTTTTCCTTTTTGCTTTAACCAGGAAGCATAAAAAATGTGTGAATGTGAAAAATATGCATGGGAGGTTTGGTTGGAGTTCTTGTTAAAAATTTGAGTTGGTTCAGGAAATTACTCGGTTGGCTTATTACAGTTAAAATGTACTATCCTCACTATTACTGTATGCAAAGGCAGAATCTGTCCCTAAGTTATTTTTTTAATCTTTCATAAAAAAACAACCCCAAACTATAGACCGTATTTTCAGAGGTAGTATTGTCTAGTGGATGGAGCACTGCTCTGGGACTCAGACCAATGAGTCCCTACTTGCATGAATTTGGGCAAGTCATTTCACCTCTCTGTGTTTGTTTCTCCCTTACCCTTTGTCTGCCTATTTACATTGTAAGCTCTTCGGGATAGGGATGTCTCTAACTGTGTTTGTATGGAGCCTACTGCAAAGGGGCCTCAGTAACAGCTGGCACCTCTCTGGGTTACTGTAATGCAAATAACATTTGAGTGAGGGTTTTATTTCACCCTGTGTCTCATGCTTTTATTATTGTGGGATTTTTTCCTTATCAAAATCATTTTGTTTTTACACCTACAGTAAAGAGCCTTGCATTTAGATTCTGGACACCTATAAATGCTTTGATAGATACATGGACAGTAACTTAGTTTGACTTTTCTTTAATAATCTTGTCCATTCATCTAGCCTCACAAGTTTCTATTTCCTAATGATCTTTTGTTATAAATTTATTTGATTTTTTTCAAGTATAGCTGTCAGATACATTACCTCTCTTTCCCTCTGCTTTTCTTTAAGAATATGTATAATTCTGCATGGAGTTATAGCGTCTTGGATCAGAGATGACTGCTCTGATAAATGCTGAATATTTTTACCCTTTAAAGGACTTATTCAGTTTGTTAGCAATGGCTAGAGCTGAATTAAATAATAATGAGTTAACATTATTTTCCTAAGAAGGAGTTCCAAAGCCCTCTGAATTATAACACTACTGTTGGGTCCCAACTTGCTTTGAAAATACCTGAAATGGTGTCTCTTAATATAGTGAGGCATTGTAGTAGTAGCTCTGTCAAGCTTGAACAGCTGTTGTAACTTTCTCATTTGAACCAGTTCCCTACTTTGAGCCTAATCCTCATAGAATATCAGGGTTGGAAGGGACCTCAGGAGGTCATCTAGTCCAACCCCCTGCTCAAAGCAAGACCAATTCCCAACTAAATCATCCCAGCCAGGGCTTTATCAAGCCGGGCCTTAAAAACCTCCAAGGAAGGAGATTCCACCACCTCCCTAGGTAACGCATTTCAGTGCTTCACCACCCTCCTAGTGAAATAGTGTTTCCTAATATCCACCCTAAACCTCCCCCACTGCAACTTAAGACCATTGCTCCTTGTTCTGTCATCTGCCACCACTGAGAACAGCCGAGCTCCATCCTCTTTGGAACCCCCCTTCAGGTAGTTGAAAGCAGCTATCAAATCCCCCCTCATTCTTCTCTTCTGGAGACTAAACAATCCCAGTTCCCTCAGCCTCTCCTCATAAGTCATGTGCTCCAGACCCCTAATCCTCTTATTCTGAGTGCTCTATTTGTGGTGGTGAGCACTCTCAATTTCCCCAGAGTTCAATAGGCATTGGAAGCACCTCACAGAATTGGATCCTTTATTACCAACCTACACTAGTTCGTGGCTAAAAGATGAATGGAAGGTCATTTCATATGACTCTCAAATATCCCAATAAAAATGGAACTTGGTGCAAAAAGAGATTTTTCTTCTTTCTTCCTCTGTATGAGTACATGGCTGCTTGCAATATACAAATGTGGAAAGAATTCAACAATTCTTCCACTTACAGGGCAGGAAAGAGTAGCCAGTTTGCAGCTAACACTGACATTGGTGTAAGCCTATTGTAGTCTGAAAAGTCAAGAGAATATGGCAAAGTATCATACAGATATCAAACTGTCTGCCAGTTTCCTTCTCTTTAGTTATGTGGAACAGTAGGAAAGTTTGTGTCCTATAGAAGCTGTTGTTATTGCTTTGCTCTTTCTAGGAACCCAAACTTAAAAGGAGGTGTGATTAGAATTTAACTGGGTACTGGAATAGGACACAGGGAAGTTGCATGAAATTTCCCCTGTAACTCTGCCTGAGTCTATTCTGTGCGGTCTGTAGGATCATGTCATTTCAATTGATTTCTCAGTGTGTATGTGAGAGGGACTGTCTACTAGGTGAGATCTCTGATCTTGCAGGGAAAAGAGAGATTTTTCCTAAACCTGTGCCTATGTAACTCTCTTGCAGGCTGTGGCATTATTACATTACATTATTCCCTTCTGTAATTTCTCCACTTAGTGGAAACTCTCTATTACTTATTTTGATTATTGTACCAGGTAATTCCAGTTTTACAAAAAGAATTGTTTTGTTCTGTTGACTCATCAGACTTGAGGCCTGTCTTTGTGTATAAATAGCAGAGCTGTATGCTTCTCGTACCTTTTTGGAGGTCATCCTCTAAATTCTGAGATGCTTTTGGTGTTAGGGCCCAGGTGGTTTGAATTCCCTAAATTAGAGGAAAATGTATTCTGTTTAACTTCACATTGTTTGACTTCCAAGTTTCCCTTCTTAATTATTCTTTTCAAGCTACACTCACGTACATGGCCTCTTTACTAAAAGGTGGTGATATAAACGGGGAAGGAGGCAGTCCCTGTGGCCACATCTCTGGCTTCCCAACGCTCTGGGTACTGCAATAGTGTGGCACAGTTCCTGTGCTTTGCCTCCCCTAGGACTCCTAGATTTTTTTTTTTTTTTTTTTTTTTTAATATTTGTAGTGAGAATTGAGCACTGGAAGCCTGTAGCTAGTTATTATGGGGGGGAGGGAAATGTATAAACCTGTCAGAGTTCTTAGAAAGGTTCATTTAGCTCTTGTCCTACTGGCGTAATTACAGAACATAGTTTGGAAGATGATGTAATGGAATGGAAAGTTACAACTCTAACAGTGGGATACCTAGAATTTCCCAAAGCTGTGAGCATTACATTTTTTCACTACGTCAGGTGTTGTATATTGACATAGAGTAGGCACTGTAAAGTGTTATATTTGCTACCTCAGCTTTTCTCTTTGTGAATTTCTTTACTTTTTCTTACAAGCCCACTAGATGTCAGTTTTCATCTCTAGTATCTTCCTTTATCTGACTTTCTTAGCTGTTATCTAATCTTTTTAAAAACATGCATTGGACACCCCAAATAGTATTGTCTTTGGAGACAGTGTTACAGTATGATGAATGTATTTATAACATGGTTTGATCGTGTCTGTGTAGATAACCCATGAACACGTTAATGACATTTGTTACAGTCTTGTAAATACCAGGCTGTAACATGGTTTGATAAGATTGCTGCTGTGTCAGTTTGGTTACATCTGTACAGGTGAGAACAGACTTGTCCACAAAGTTCCATTTAAATCACTAGGACTGTAAAAGTAAATATAAAAGACGCTTTATAACATAGTTGAGGAACATTTATGTGATAACTCAGTCCCCTGACGTGCTAAAACTTGTGTGAGTCGGACCTTAGATACTGAAATACGGGGATGTGGGTCTCATGTTATAAGATGAGGCTATACTAAATAGTTAAAAGTGGTGCACTTGTAAAACACTTTGCATCCATATGCAAAATTGTCCCAACTGGTTTCTGTGTTTTAAGAATTGTATGGAGAAGATGGTGTTCTCAGCAAATCTAAGAACCAGTTCATTCTGAACCATTTTAGTGCCAGTGTGGACTTGGGGCTTGTCTACACAAATGTTTAGTTCTTGGCAAGCTATGGTGTGACTCTGTCCTGCACTAGCCTGCTGCACACTACCTGTCTGTGTGCACCCTGCTGATGCATATTAATAGTTGGTTAATGTGCTTGGATCCAGTCACATTTCAAAGAGGAAAAGATCCCAACTGTCACTTGTGTCCCCAGTGACTTTTTAAAATCTGTCATAATCCCCTGCTTTTGTGAACTGTGCCAGGAACTGTAAGACAAATACCCAAAGGGGTGTGTAATTGAAACACTGTAGAATAATGCTGAGGGTGGGGGGGTGCAGAGCAAAATGCCAGGGTTCTTAAACCAAAGCAGCATGGATAGTGTGGATGCTCTGAATTGTTTCTATTTCTGATTATAAAGAGTACAGGTCTCGTGTGTGAACACACCTGAGTATTTAAATGGTTAATGTGACCTCTGTCCAAAAAATTTTCTATCATTTTCAGTGCTCATTGTTGACTTTTGCCTCTTGGTTGATGGGAGGTAGAGGCATTTCCTTGTGGCTATTTGAGTTCAATCCCCTTCTCTGGATACAGCTAATTCAGTCCTGTCAGGGACAACTGTTCTCCCTAGCTCAGCGATACTTCTGAAGAACAAACATTTTGTGTTTGGAATGTGCCATATTGTGCCACATGGCATGTATACACTCAACGCTTTCCAGGGGTGGATACTCCCAGATGCTGCTTCAAGGGATTGAGGTTTCCCTTTATTAATTATTCAGTTTTCTGCCTCATATTGCTTTCTCAGTCAGACTATTAGTTTTATTCTCAGAAATATGTATATCCTTTATGTTTGAAAAGTCAAGCTTTGTGTGCACTAAGTCAGAGCTAAGGAATTATTTCCCTTATGACTGGAACAATTCTGAGCCATTCTCAACAGTTAACATTTTATGTACCTGTGGGCTGTGTAGGCAGAAAGTAAGGTGGAAGAGCTCTTGAATATGCTTTTCACCTGGTTTTAAACAAGGAACTTTGATTTTTCTCTAATTTTAAGTTATGGAATCAGCTTGGTGGTAAGAGTTCTGTTTACAGTACACAGTTAACTATTGCTCTGAATCATTACATTACATGGAGCAATCGAACTGTCTATGGACTCAATCACTAGGGTGACCAGATGTCCCAAGTTTATAGGGACAGTCCCAATTTTGGGGGCTTTTTCTTATATAGGCACCTATTACCCCCCACCTCCATCCAGATTTTTCACATTTGCCCTCTGGTCACCCTACTCAATCACAAGTGAATCCAGCTGGACCGTTCACAAATTCCACTGCATACAATGCTGTTTATGTAACCCTTCCACCAGGTGGAGCCAGCAGCAGCCAGGGCCAGGTTCAATATCTAGGGGTTCCTTTCATCGATCCAGCACACAACCAGCTAAAGCCCCCATCCAGTAACCTGGGAAAATTACACACCACCCCTGGGCACCTCTGAGAGGCAATACTTCACCTCTCACAAGCACAGAGTCTGAGTGTAGAAAAGAAACTTTTAATAAAAGGAGGGAAGTAACTCAGCATTAATTTGGGAAAACACCACAAACAGGGTTCATAAAATAAACCATGAGCAAAAGACCCACCCCCAAGTAAGTTGGGCAGTGTCCTTTTCCCCTCTGGTTCTTAAGTCCAGCAACCCAAAATGCAGAGTTCACCTCCCATCCTGGGTGGAGCAGAGGTTAAAGAGGCATCTTACTCACTCCTCTGCTCGGGCACTTGGTCACTGCCCCTCTCTGCCAGCCACCCTGCCAGCCTCTCTGCGGGGCTCTGCACTGGCCCTCTCCCCCTGCTGGCCGCTCGCCGTGCCTTTCTGCCAGCCGCCCCTGCTGGCCGCTCACTGCCAGCTGACTGTCAGTCACCTTCTGCTGCCACCTGCCTCTGCTGTGAACATCAGTCTCTTAGTAATTTTCAGCTCTTTGCAGGCTGGGCAGAAACACTGTCCCATCTCAAGTGATTTCAGCTCTGATTGAGCATTTAAAATAAGAAATAGGCTCCTAATGAATCTTATTTAGCTCTTTCTTTGAAGGGTGGGGAGAAGGGAGGAACAGGTTAAACCAGTTCAGGGAGAACCCTTTGGGGAGGGTCCACATCTCCTAGCTGAGACACCTGTCCCCATCCCTCTTACTCTTCACAGGGCTCTGGCATTCGAGCCCCTGGCTTAATGAGGTCCTTTTGGCTGAGGGTGACCCCCTCATTTGGGACAGGTTAAGCACAGTTCTGCTCCCCTTTATTTACAATAATGCCAACATTGGTAACAGTATTTCACTACCCCTGCATTCAGTACTAAGATGATTTATAACCCAACACTAGCCAAAGTTGATCACTTTGAGCAGCACATCTCTTTATCTGCGTTCATGTAAATACAGATTGCTTTTGAAGTCTCTCCCCCTCTCAGCTAGCTGTCAGGAAGGATTCAGCAGACACTGGTTACAATTGGAAGGCAGGAATGATGACCTCAGATGGGGTGGACTGGTCACCAGAGCAATTCACATGCAGTTAAATGGAAACTCATGGAACTTGCCCTGTACTGCACCCCCACACTATTCAGCAAAAGGCAGAGTAAAGTGCAGTACGGTGAACCCTCGGCATGATTAGTCTCTGCTGTCCTCCATTGGAGTCAGTGGAATTACACTGGTGTAAGTGAAGGAATCAGGCTGTTTGTGTTTTAAGTCTGTATGTTTCCATCATAAAACCACAGGGCAAAACTGCTCAGTTTTGCACCATCATGTTAGGGAGGAAACTGGGCACAAAAGGCCTTCTCCCTACAATGCCAGCCTACGTACCAACTCAGAAACCAGGCAGAATATGGACCTAGCACTTCCTCAGCCCTGGGGGAAGACTCAGCTAACATTCTCAGAGTTGGCAGCCTCCTGCCCTCGCACCATCAACCCCCATCTCTCTGCATGTTGCCATCTGGTAGCAGGCACAGAGAGGAACTGGGGGGTGACACACTGGAACGCCATTGAGGATGCTGCTGAACGTGCTGTCCCTAGAACCCTGAGCCATCCTACCTTGCACAGGCAGAAAGTCTCAGGAACCCCTGCTCAGCTGATATCACTCTGCTCACCTATCTTACAATGTTCAGAAAAGCAAAGACAGAATTTTGCCTGTAGTTTGCCCTTTTAAGCTTCATTCAGCAGTCGAATATCAGATCTGAGACTTTAGATCTGGCTGTCTGGTTGTTTTTTAGAGCTATGAGCATAAAACAGAGAAATGGAAGCTGCTTTTGTCCTGGGATTGTGTGTGTGTGTGTGTTTAGGAGAGGCTGGTTGGTTTTATTTTTGCACTTCTGTGACCCACATTGCAAAAGTTACATTTAAAACTGAACAAAGCCGACCAAAGCATGGACTAGTTCCTTTGGATACTATGGGAAAAACAAAACTAAACTGGTTAATAGCCAAGGTCTATAGCATATAACTTATTTTTCAAAAGAACTCTGCGGTGGGGAATTCTTAAAAGTTGATCACATGATATGGCCTAAGGGTTGTTTAGAAACATGTTTTTCTGCACATGTGCACATTATCTTGTCATTTCCCCCACAGGATTTTCATAGACTCTCAGGCCAAAAGGGACCATTATGATCACCTAGTCTGACCTCCTGTATAACACAGGCCGTAGAACTTTCCCCAAATTAATTCACAGAGTAGATCTTTTAGAAAAACATCCATTCTTGATTTAAAAATTGTCAGTGATGGAGAACCCACCATGACCCTTGGTAAATTGTTCTAATGGTTAATTACTCTCATTGTTAAAAATTTACACCTTATTTCCAGTCTGCATTTGTCTAGCTTCAACTTCCAGCCATTAGGTCACGTTGTCTCTTTCTCTGCTAGATTAAAGAGACCATTATTAAATACTTGTTCCCCATGTATGGTGATGTATGGTATAACCTACTGACTTACTGTATTATATTATATTATCTTATCCAGATATCATTTATGGGCTAATACCCTGTTTCCCCGAAAATAAGACAGTGTCTTATATTAATTTTTGCTCCCAAAGATGCGCTAGGTCTTATTTTCAGGGGATGTCTTATTTTTCAGAAATGAAAAATGCCTTATTATCGGTGGATGCCTTATTATCGGGGAGGTCTTATTATCGGGGGGATGCCTTATATTACAACGAGAGGCAAAACTGTAAGTAGGCCTTATTTTCGGAGGATGTCTTATTTTCGGGGAAACAGGGTATGTCACAAGCCATGAATTCACAACATTTGTTCCTTAGGAGTCAGTATGCTCTGTAAATAAAACACTTAAACTTTTAGACTTCTTCAACTGTTATGTTTATAAGTAGAGCTGCTCAGGAGTGTTTTGACAAAACATTTTTTGGCAGAAAATATTGACTTGTCAAAACTGAAACTGTTTGTGTGTAGGAAAGGTCAGTTTTAACATCTCCTGTTTTTGAAAAGAAATTGGAAAAAAGTTTCAAACTTATTGAAATGTCCAATTATGACATCTTCAAAATAAAAAGTACCATTTTTCCATTTGAAATGAGTTTTTGTTTAGAAATTTGTCAATTTCTAATGAGTTTTTTTAAAAAAAGAATCAAAACATTTTGAAATTCTCAGGACAAAATGTTTTGATTTCCTAATATGAAATCTTTCCGATTTTTGGCTCACAATTTTTAAGATTTCTACTTTTTTTTTTTTTCTGATTTGGGACAGAAAAAATGGTTGGTCTCAAATGCTCATGGGATGGGAAAACTGTTTCCTGTCCAGCTCTGTTTATAAGTGCAATGAGCACTGGTCCATGATCTGTCATTCCTGGAAATACTGTTCTTGGTAAACTTTGGTAGGCAATGACACCTGACTTGTTGACAGTTCAGACTAATAAAATACTTGCACTTCTGAATATCACTATGGTGTGGAAACTCTTTGGTCCATTTCTGTGCAAGTCATAACGTTTACTTTGATGCCAGTGGTTTCATGTAAATGATTTTCTTAATGTAACTGAAATGTTGGAGAAACTAAGGACAATGTAATTTGAGCCTATGGGAGGAACATCTACATCCTATTATACACAGTACCTTGGAACTGGAAATTATGAACATCTGATAACCTGAAGGGAAAATGTCATAGTTGAGGATAAATAGAATATAGAAGCACAGTATTTGAGGAAACTTCAAGACTAAGACTCTATGAATTTAGTTTTCTATATTTGCTTTTTGCATATTGATAGTAATAGAAAATTCTTGTAGTTAAAAATGTTAATGCCCTATTGCACTGTTGGAAAAATAGTATTTGATTGTATAATTAAAGACTATTGTAATTCATAAGCATAAGGGGGTACATGCAACCTCAATATTGGTATTTTCTGGCTTCTGAGTGCTTAACTGTACAGCCTTAATCCTGTACTAACAGTTTTTTTAAAGAAAGGAATTGTCTAGTTTCCCCTTATTCACACAAGTAAACTTGTTAATGTAAATGGGATGGTTTGTGTGAGTAAGGGTGAGAAGGGTTTTGTCCTCGAGCTGCCTCTGTGGTTTTGGAGGGTCTCCTGGGAGAGGAACTGGTGTGGTTTTATTGCATGTAGTGGGAGGATATCAGGATTTGGGACAATGCATTGCAGTTCAGCTTCATAGTGGGTCCTCTTATTTCAGCCTGCAGGGACCGGGATCAGGCTGGAGTAGAGCCACTGTTAGGCAGATACTGCCATCCTTTTGACCTCTGGATGGGATTCATTAGGGGCCCTAATGAATTTGGGGCCTAATTTAGGGCTGCATTGGCCCTGAAGTTGGAGTGGCTATGGAGCAGTTCCAAAGCTCGCCTGTTAACCCAGTGTTCTGATTAGAGGGCAGATTTGTGGTCAAGGCTGCTACAAAAGCAGAACTATTAGAGTGAAAAGGATATATAGACAGATGAGTACAGAATTAATTATTTCAGTGCCCTAAATGGAATGTGAAAAGTGGTTGCTCCTTGAGGGTTTGATTCTGCTAGGTCCTGAGCACCGTCATCTCCTACAGCCTTCAAAGGCACAAGGGTCTTGCAGGTTCAGGTAGGTAGTTAATGGTGGTTAGCTGTGCATGGAGATTATATGTACAGTAGATGCAAGCCAATCATTCATTCAATTTCTAGTTTAGAGCATGTTCTGTGCTTATGCTATCTGACAAGCAATATGATGAGCAATGCTAACTGGAAAAAGGCAATAATATATTGAAGCTAGTAAGTAAGAGTGTCAGTAACTGCAGTTTCTTCTTTCTCAGTCTCATTTGCTACACAGACATCTCTCATTACGTTATCCCTTATGTCTTAAACTCAACCAAAGGAACAATCAATATTAGGGAAATCCTTTTGTCTTCTTTTAAAGCACAACATGTAAAGAAGGTTAAGTCAATATGCCTTTTAATGACATCTCACAGAAATGTTGGATTTCCCTTCTTGCTATATAATTAATTGAGCTGCCTGCCACCGACAAGGTATAGCCTTTCCCTTCTATAATTCTCCTTTGGCCTAATTGCCATTCAGTTTTCAGTTCTATTTGTCTTTAGATTTTTTTATGGTGTTAGGCGTGCTTTGTACTTAGTTTTATCTTTCTGTGCTTTTGCTTCTAAATGTCAGCATAATTTTTCTGCCTTATAATATTAGGGATGTTATAATCATCAATCAGTCCAATAGAAGAGCAGAAAAGATTAGATACCATTTATCTGTATTGGTTGCTCATTGTAATGACCCAGTGGACAACATGAACAGATAATCTGTTGCTTTGATGGAAACTAATTATTCTTAAGAGTGACAGCGTTGAAATAGCTTTTGTGACATTGTTTTTTAAAATGATGACTACCTAGTCATTACTAGTGTAGGGCTGCGGTTCAGTCATGTTCCTCAATGATTTCCCTATATAAACAGGAACACTAGATCTATTTTTCTGCAAAAAAGGACCTTATTTGCAGAGCCCAAAAATATCTGGCAGCCTTTAAAAACCCTATTACATTTAATACGGAAATAGTCCACTAACTACTGAAAAGTAGAAATGTACTGAGGGGTCTTATTTCTGTTGTATGTGGTTGATCTTCTTGTTCAGGAACTATGAAGTCTGTTTTATTTTGACAGCTAATGGTTTTGCTAGTAGAGTGTGTCAACATTTCACCTCTTGAAACAGTTTGCCAAAATTAAAATGTCTAATGTAATACTAGAAATAAAAAGTGAGTGATCCAGTTAAAAATAGCTGTTCCAATGCTCTCAGAGAACATGTCTATTAAATTACACAACCATTTTTACTTGATCAATTTAAAGAACTCAATTGGGAAAAATAAATAAAAATCAAGTAAACCTCCCCTCCTCCCACCCCAAACACAAACCTCCAACTAACAAAAATCTCAAGTACTCTCTTAAATCACGTGTTAGAGGAAACGCCTGTATAAATAGATGGGATTTTCAATGTTCCCTGAAAGTCAGTGCATTTAAGCTTTGTCATATAGTTCAAATGAGTTCTTGAGATGAGGGATCCTTAGTGGGAATGCACTACATCCAGCCTGCAGATCATTATATCTGGGGGTTGATAGTAGTTTGAATGCCTCAGCTGATCTCGGCTATTGGGATGCAACACCAAGAGAGAAGTGGTCTTTAAGGTAACCTGGACCCAAACCATAGAAAGCAAACAAGCACCTTGAATTGCACTCAGAAATGAATTAGTAGCCAGCACAGACTAGGCTTCATATGCCATCTGTAAAATAAACAAGCAAAAAAACTAAATCACTAAATAAATGGGAAGCCACACACTGCCTCTATTCAGCATTGGTGAGGCCTCATCTAGAGTACTGTGTCCAGTTTTGGACCCCACACTACAAGAAGGATGTGGAAAAATTGGAAAGAGTCCAGCGGAGGGCAAGAAAAATGATTAGGGGGCTGGAGCACATGATTTATAAAGAGAGGCTGAGAGAAATGGGATTATTTAGTCTGCAGAAGAGAAGAATGAGGAGAGATTTGATAGCTGCTTTCAACTACCTGAAAGGGGGTTCCAAAGAGGATGGGTCTAGACTGTTCTCAGTGGTACCAGATGACAGAACAAGGAGTAATGGTCTCAAGTTACAGTGGGGGAGGTTTAGGGTGGATATTAGGAAAAACTTTTTCACTAGGAGGGTGGTGAAGCACTGGAATGGGTTACCTAGGGAGGTGGTGGAATCTCCTTCCCTAGAGGTTTTTAAGGCCCGGCTTGACAAAGCCCTGGCTGGGATGATTTAGTTGGGGATTGGTCCTGCTTTGAGCAGGGGGTTGGACTAGATGACCTCCTGAGGTCCCTTCCAACCCTGATATTCTATGATTCTATGATTGTGCAAACTGTAAGCAAAAAGTGAGCAACCCTTCTCAATCAAGGTGGTAAATATTAATTCTGCCCTCATTTTTGGATGTTTTCCTACTGCAAACAGTATTATAGGTGGAACTGGTAGTACTGCCTCTTATTCGAGTTGCCTGACACTTTCCACTATAGGACCCTATTTTCAGTTGCTTATAACTTTGCTAAAATTGTAACCAGTTGGAGCTTAAAATTTTCCATGCTATGTGTGTGCTGAGGCTGAATTTTTAGGAAATTTTTTTAGCCAAAACAGTTCAGCTGTCCCGGAGGATACAACTAGGGGAGGGAAATTTTTTTTTGTCCTTGTTAAAAACATTTTGGTTAACTTTTCTTTCAAATACTCTAGCACCCCTGTGCTCTGGAGTAGGGACTTGAAATTTGACAGGGGCACAGTTTGCGTCAGAGATGCTTTTTGCCATCCCTGTGAAAATCTGCCCAAATTTTACCAGGACTCAGCCAATCCATGGGCACAGGCCTACCCAGAAGACCCCCCCCTCCTTATTCCCAGCATACAAGGCCAGAGATATAGGCTCCCAGTGAGCAGCCACTGCAGTCTGCTCAACACCACTACCTTGCCAGGAGTATCCCTGCTACTTGGTGGTTCTGACAGACAGCTCCTGCTCCAGTCCCAGTCTGTTCCTGCTGCAGCCTTGTTCCAACCCCATCCTTGATTTCTGCTCTGACTCCTGGCTCCAGTCCCCAGCCCAACCACTAGGTCTGACTGCTGCTGCTTCAACCACTAGGCATTACCATCCACTTCTTAGTTTGACAGCTCCAGTGCAGGACTACAGGGGCTCAGAAAGACTTTCCCTGTGATGGCTGCTGTATGCCAGGGTGAGCTGAGCACCAGAACAGAGAGAAGAAAGCTTGTCTCCTGTACTCTATGACCCCCTCATTTGCCACACTGGCATCCAAAGAGTGTGTCGGGGGAAGCTGTCTGATTTGAATGCAGCCAAACCCAGGAGGAAGGAAAAGATTGCAACAGGAAGCCTGGTGAGACAGGGAATGGAGTTGGAGGGGGAGACTGAGATTGGTTGGGCAAAAGACTAGGACTGGAAGGTAAGGGGAGACTGGGAGCTGGGGGAAGGGCAGGCTACAACTGAAGGGGTAAGGAGACGGAGGGGAGACTGGGAATGGTTGGGCAAGGAGACTGGGAATGGTGTGTTGTGGGAAGGGATGGAGGGAGGGAGAAGGGGCTGGGTCTAGGAGTCAGGGAGGGAAACTAGGGGGGAGAACACTGAGATTGGATGAAGAGCTGGGGGAAGCTGGGAGATTGGGGCTGGCTGGACAAGGAGACTGATACTAGGAACCAGTGCAGGGGATGGGGCATTGGGGAGGAGAGACAGATCTGACAATGAGCTGGAGTTCAGGGGGAGAATGGGGACCAGCTGGAGAAAGAGACTGGGACAAGGAACTGGGGTTGCTGGGGCAAGGGACCGGAGAGGCAGTGGGAGGACACTGAAGTTGGATAAGGAGCCCAGAGAAGGAGATAAGGAGCCAGTGGGGGGGGGGGGGGGGGAATAAAAATAGATTGGACAGGAGCAGGAAGGGGGCAGTTGGGACTGATTGGGCAAGGGGACTGGGACTGTAGGGACTAGGGCTCATTGGGCAAGGCATCTGACTGCCTGGGATGAAAACCCTGGGAAGTGGAGATTAGGAATGTGACTAGGACAAGGGGCCAGGGTTGGGCAAAAAACAGCATTGGAACAGGGACAGATTGGGAGGTATGAGGCAGAAGGAATTGAGTTTGGGGAGATGGGCAGAAGAGTCTTTGCCCATTAGACACTTTTCCCTTCAGAGCCTGAATTAGAATCCAGAATTCTGGAGTTTCACCATTCCTCTGCTCTCAGCAACTGACAGTGGGTTTCACAGCTGAAGTGTGTGTCTCATTCCCCATCTAGTGCTGGTCCACAGAGAGAATGCTGGCCTACTAGAACTTTTGGAGTTACTCATAGCAAAAAGTGGCAGAGGTCTTGTCATAAACATACAGCTAAGGGTAGCATAAAATCCATCCTTTACCTGTAATGGGTTAAGAAGCTCAAATAACCTGGTTGGCACCTGACCAAAAGGACCAATAAAGGAAGAAGATCCTTTCAAATCTGTGGGGGGAGGTTTTGTTTGTGTTCTCTTTGTTGTTCTCTTCAGAACAGAGAGGGACCAGAGTAGGAAAAAAAATCTCCTAAAACCCTACCTGAAATAAGCATCCAAGATTACAAAAATTGTAAGTAATAGCAAGGAACTGCGTTAGCTTATCTTTTGTTTTAGCTTGTGAATTTTCCCTGTGCTAAGAGGGAGGTTTATTCGTGCTTTTGTAGCTTTGAAGTTGAGCCTAGAGGGGAATCCTCTGTGTTTTAAATCTTATTACCCTGTAATTACCTTCCATCCTGATTTTGCAGAGGTGGTTCTTTTACTTTTTTCTTTATTATAAAGTTATTTTTTTAAGAACCTGATTGGTTTTTAGTGTCCTAAAAACCCAAGGATCTGGTCTGTGCTCACTTGGTTAACCTATTGGTTGGTATATTATTCCCAACCCTTCCCAGGAAAGGGGGTGAAGGGACTTGGGGGTTATTTTGGGGAAATAGGAACTCCAAGTGCTCCTTTTCCTGAATCTTTGTCTAACTCACTTGGTGGTGGCAGCAATACCATCCAAAGACAAGGAAAGGATTTGTGCCTTGGGGAAGTTTTTAACCAAAGCTGGTAGAAATAAGCTTAGGGGGTCTTTCATACAGGTCCCCACATCTGTACCCCAGAGTTCAGAGTGGGGAGGGAACCTTGACAGGTCTGTATCATGGCTCTAAAGGCTTATGAACCACGTGAATGTTAAAATGATGCCATATGATGCAATTTCTGTTTTTTCAGTTTGCTTTTTTAAAAACCTAGGAAAGGACAGACAAAAACTACATTAGAATAACATTAAGGTTGCAAAGTCAAGCACTCAAAAATTAGGAAATACCAGAATTAAGGCCACTTATGCAACCTTATTCAGCCCCCTATTTTTTCCATAGGACCCCTTCCTCATTCGGGGCATAGGATGGACCTGCTCTGGGGATGAATCAGGGTTGTGTCGTGAAGGACACTGTTGTCTCTAGGATCCTTGTGTCTTTTGTTGCAAAAGTTGGAAGGTGTGTAGTGAATGAGGCAGAGGATTTCAGGAGAGAAAGGAGGGTCTCATTGTTAAGGCAGTAGTATTTTGCCATAAAGAACTGGATTCTATCCCTGCCCGTGCCAGAGGGTTCCTACATGATTCTGTGTAAGACATTTAAACCACACCTCTCACAGGTGGCCACTAGTTGTGTGTTCCTCATTTTCTGGGTACCCAACCTGAGATGCTGGGGCTTGATTTGCAGAAGTGGTAAGCACACCCAGTGCCAGCTAAAGGAAATGGGATCTGTGCTTTGAACATACCAAGCAGTATATAATGCTAAATATTCTGAAAAATCAGGTCCTAGTCATCTCAGATCAGTTACCCAAAACTAGTGGATACTTTTGATCTTAATCCTTCTGGGTCTCAGCTCCCCATCTGTAAAATAGGGATATTTCCACCACCTCACCTCACAGGGGTGTTGTGAAGATTAATTAATTAATGTTTGAAAAGCACTCCAATGCTATAGTGATGAGCATCATAAAAAAGCCCATGAGGAAATTAATTGTTTTCAGAGCAGGGTTTGAATAGTGTACAGTTAATAAGGCATGGGACCATATATTGAACAATGAGGTTAAAACAAAATATTGAGTAGCTGCTCATTAATTGGGCACTGTCCACTCTGCACTGAACAAATAAGGGGTCCTGTGGAAAAAGTAGTACGATCATGTAATTAAATTATGTATCATAATGCTTACATACAAGACAGCCAAATTAAGGTTGTACAGGCAACTCTAATTCTGGCGTTTCCTAACTTCTGTGTGCTTGATTTTGAAGCCTTAATAATCTTAACATAATTTTGTGTGTAATTACATCTAGCAAATCTAGGTCAAGCCTTAATCAGCTTCTCAACAAAAACCCAGACATGAGAGAGCCTTGAGATTGTACTGTCTAGAAGTGATGAAAAGGGATGTAAAGTTAAATACTACTATATCAGTGGTACTTCAGTTCAAATTACCTTCTTAATTCCCCTTGTGCTCTCTTCTGATCGTATACCCTGAACAAGAATGGTGACACATTAGAACCTTGAGATATGCTAAGTCTCTCAAGACAGACCTGTGGGCAGATGCAAAATTATCCACCACTGTCGTTGGCGTTCCCTGTGGTGTAAAAATTGATCCAATCAAGAGACGCCCCTATAGAAGCTGTGCTAATGCTCCTTGTGGTCTGTGGTATCAAAGTTAGCTGATCCAGAAGCTTCAGCATAGACATTTGAAACTTTATTCTAAACTCACTTTGGTGTAAATCAGGAGCAATTCTACTGATATCAATTCCATTGACATGCAAAACCAGTACAAGTGGGGTCAGGGTCAGGCCCTTGATCACTCTCCATCACTAAGGCCTTGGCTACACTTGGGAATTCACAGTGCTGCCGCAGCAGCGCTGTGAAGCGCGAGTTTAGTCACACCACTAGCGCTGCGAGAGGGCTCTCACAGCACTGTATGTACTCCACCTCTCCGAGGGGAGTAGCTTGCAGTGCTGCGAGCGAGCGTGCAGTGCTGCAGGCTCTGATTACACTGGTGCTTTACAGTGCTGCACTCGCTGCGCTCGGGTGGGGGGGCGTTTTCACATCCCTGAGCGCAGCAAGTTGCAGCGCTGTACAGCACCAGTGTAGCCAAGGCTACATATAATCATATGTACCATCATATAAACCAATGCGGTTTCTGTATCATCGATGGGCCTAAAAACAAACTGAAAGGAGCTTAGGAAATGTGGGGGCCCTAAGGTAATGTCAAAGTTGATTTGTCATGACCTTCTCAATAACATTTCACCAAAAGGAAGGTTAGAGACAGGGCAATAATGAACAAGATTGTCAGTGTTAGGAGAATGGGGCTGTTTCTTTGAAGTGTTAAACTTACATATCCTGTAAGTGTTACAGTGTCCTAAATTATTTTAAGGTCTTATTCACATGCAAACTTTAGGAATTTCTCATTTGAATGTAGGGATATTTAGAGTAAGAAACAACTGGCTAGATATGAAAGTACAGATGGTTAATACAAAGAAAATAAGAGACAATGCTACAGTAGAACTCTAAGAGATTGTTCACTTCTTCTGAGAATTAAACTTTGACACCAATTTGCTTGAATATTCAAATTGTTTACAGTGAGGACAGTATATTGAAAATATTTTTAGTGTATTGCCACTGCCAATTTAATGGATGGGAACTTCATTGGATCCACCAGGGAAGTGCATAGGAGTAGGCCCCTCTTTCCCCCACGTGCTTCACTGCCTGTTGGCCAGCTGGTGAGATGTGAGCTGATTAGGTTTTGCTTCTCCTAATCATATATTTAAATCCTAGAATGGAGTTTAGGCCTTTGCCCCCATTTTTAGCTGTACCTATAACCAAGCTAATTGCTGGCACCTCCAGTGTCCAGTGCGGGTACAAGGCCAAAGGGCCAGCAACCAGAAAATGAGACGTGAATTTTGCTGGTGAACCCCAGGCCTGGAAAAAGGGAGAATGAAGTCCTTGCAGACCAGAATCCACCTTTGGTATCTTCTGTTCCTTTCATGGGAGAAAGGTGAGAGGATTCAGCAGAGCAACCTGAAGCCTTGGGATAGGCAGTGGAGAATCTACACTGAGTTATGGGCGTTATGAGGCCTTGTAAACTGTGTACTGGATCTACCTAAATGCCTGGTATGGGGAGATGGGTAAATAGTGCTTCTCCGCAAAGTTAAATCCTAATAAAGTTGTGACCTGACACGTAAAGTCCATCCTGTGTCTGTCCTCATTAATTTGTGTGTCCCGATCAGTTGCGCCTTACTTAAGGCTTATTCTGCAATCTGCTATATTTCCTCTCCCCACATCCCACCTCAAACCTTTTTCACTGAATGGTCCTCTTGTATATGAATCCAACTATAAATCTAAGCTGCACATGGAGGAATGGGTTTTGCTGATTGCTATAAACTTCATTTGCAAAGGTGTATGATGTTTCCAAAAAATGTGTTCTGATCCTATATAAATTAAAAATCTCTTTGATGTTAAATCGCATCTTCACATACTTTTCTCAGTCTTACAGTTGCTCTGGTGGTGGTGCCTGCTGTAATCAGCCCTTTTTAAAACAAATAAAGCAATCCATTATCTTCTATGTGGAGTTTCAGATTTTTCCCAAGTCTCTAGCTTAACACTACTGAAAGAAAAGAACTGATGTTAAGAGCTGCAAAGTTGATGATTAGTTAAAACTGTCTGGACTCCATCTTGTAGCACAATCAAGCACTGCTCTGTCATGGTCCAGAGCAGCAATTTCTTCTACTTTCCATCAGCAGCATGGCCTCTAGGGATGAAGATGGAACACCTCAGCAGCTAATTAGACAAGGAAACTTACAAGGAAAGTACATGCCTGGCTAAATAGGCTGGAGTGCTGGAACTGTCAAGCTGATCTATCGCTCAGGGCTTTGCACCTTTTACTGTACCTGGTTGAACATTAACACTCTAAGGTTGCTGATTTTCAGCAATATCCTGGCACATGCAGAGAAGTAACTGAAAAGGAGCTGGTATTTTTTGTAGATGTAGTTCCTTGAAGCATTATCCTAAAAGACATCAATCTTCAATTCATTGTTACGAAAGAACAGCTCAAGATGTTTTAAATGTTTAGAGGGGAAAATGCAATGCCTGTGCTTTTCCATATCTGTGCTACTCATTGGGATGTTTGTTTTCATAAGAGTTCTGAAATGAGGTGTTAAAGAAAATAAGGAAATGATAACACAGTAAGAGATCCCTTGTGTCCCCTTCAACCTCATACATCTCTTGCTTCTCTATTTCTGATCATTTTAAAACTAGATATCTTATTTTGTGCATTTCAAAGGCCACTAAAACATCTTTACAAGTATTCATAACATTTAGTGTCTGATTCTGGCTAGAGCCAAAATGTATACAAAGCCACAAAAATTAAAGTAAGCCAATAAAATAGCTTATGTCATCAAACTTCAAAAAAGACTGGGAATTTGAGGAAAAAGTTGGGTAATTTCTTATTTCATTGAAATTTAGTTCACACATCTCTAGCTCTGGCACGTAGTATGGATTGTTTCCTGGCGAGTCTATTGAAAGAGCCACTCTCTCTCTCTGTCTCTCTCTCTCTCTTTTTTTTTTAAGTGAATTTAAAAACCTGAAGTCCTAGGAAAAATAGAGAGAAGCAACAAGAGAATAAAAAAGTCAGCATAGTTGTAAGTGGAAACTTTAAAGTGTAAAAGACACACATATAAAAGGTAGTATTAGAATACTAGAGGATTTATCAAATGTCAGTACAGAAGAGTATCAGAGGCTTATTCAAACATCCATGTATGAAACAACATCTATGTTCTAGAGGAACATCCTCAATATGGAGACAAAATAGCAAATCTGTAGTGATTACCAATGTGTGGACAGAGAGAGAACTGTTGGGCCCAGTGACATCCTGAAAATTAAACTTATTTTCAGCAGGAAATGCTGTGTCTATCACAGTAAAAGATGACCGTGGATTTCATCTGAGTCTTTAAGCAAGCAGTAATTGAGGGTATCATGAGGTACTGTACATGTGAAGGTATCAAGGTTCGGTATAGAACACTGGGGCCCAAAGAGAATAAAGACATATTGGAAGAGTTTGATTCTTGTTGGAAGGGCAGTGACTAGTCAGAGAAGACCATCAGAGCATTTGGAGAGGGTAAGGAGAGCAGGATAACTTAGGATAGAATTTAGCATTGGCTTCAGTAAATCTGTATAGCGCATATGCCAGAGTATGGTTCATAGTCAGTAGATTTAGACCAGAATTTAGTGTCTACTGTTATGAGTGATCTGAACTATTAATTAGGGGACAAATGTAAACATTATGCAAAATCTAATGATAGATGCATGGATACATGAATTATAATATAATGGATAGCCATCTTGAGGAGCTGTTCAGTCTGGTACAACCTATGGAAGGCGCAATGGGATAAAATTACCAAAAACTAACAATTTAAATTTAAAATCACACAAACTTTCTGATGGGGAGCCCTACAAGGCTGTGTAACTGTCTCCCAAGGGAAGCAGTGAGAGTCCCATTGCTTGACAAATAAGATGTGATGGGGCTCTACTCACAGCAGGATGGTACCTCCTGGCCGTTCTGGGAATTAGCTCTGTGTGGTCAATGCCTCTGCTTGCGGTTGCACACCACCATTCTGTCTCTTTCTCTTGATCTGCAGCTTCTCTCTCATGCCAGAAACCTCAACGCCCCTTTTGTGACTTGGCCCTCAGACAGGTTACTGTGTGGTTTTCCTTCTGGGGATGTGTACCAAAGTCCCTGCTCACCAGCAGTCTCAGACAGTCCTCCCATTCCCATTCATCCAGGTGCCACTCCCTCAGTGTCTGGTAGCAGAACCCAGGCCCTCCCTTTACGCTGGGTTCTGGCTCAGGGAGCCTCTAAACAGTAGTCAAGATGTGGTTACCTCCTGCACCTTGCTGCCTTTCCCTGAGCCTCTTTTTTTTTTTTTTAATCTCTTGGCACTCCCCATTCCTTTGGGTTTGCCAGCCTTTCAACTCCCTTCTCCCAGGGATCCTCCTGCAGCCTAATTGGCTGATTGGGCCCACTTGGCCTAATTCAGCTTTTGCAGGGCTAGCATGGGGAGTGCACCCCCTCAAGATGGGTAAAATTTTCAAACATGCTGAAGTGACTTTTAGGAGCCTAAATTCCATTTTTCAAGACTGAGTTAGGTACTTATAGGCAGATAAACAAAAGCATTCAGGCGCACACAGATGCAGATGGGCACCTAGTGGGCTTTTAAAAAATGCCTATGAAGCAACTCCTCTAGTGTAGAGTGGCCTTTAGGGGAAGATTCCTTCCCTCTGGCTCCAGAGAAACTCCCCAGCTCAACTGTTCAGGCAGAGTGTGGGGCCATGATTTCTGTTTGTTATTTTGGGCTTCCTGTCGGCAGACTCAGAAAAACAACACTGCATCAGGTTCCTTTATGGAAAGCTTTTTCATGCTTTAAAATGAAAGCTTAAATTTGGCAGACACTGCTGGGAAGCTCCCCATTCACCAGATAAAGTTTCCTACTTGCTATTGGCAAATGGATTTGCCAAGCTCTGCATCCAGCTGTACCATATATAATTTAATATGTTGAAAAATATTATGATTGGAACTAAGGTGATTGAAGGAGGGAGGCAGGTATGTGAGTGGAAGGGCAGCATGGACAGTGAGATGGAGAAGAGACGTGCTGGAGTGGGGACCAGCTTGGAGGAGCCTAGAGAGGAACAAGTGTAAATTTCTGTGACATAACAATATTCTGATCTGAACATCCTAAATAAGTTTTTAAAAGAAACTAACCAAGCAGGAAGGCCGGAGGGAGAATGGGACAGCTCAGGAGAATGGTAAGGTGACTGAGCCTTTCATCTGTAAACGACTAGTTCAGAGATAGACCAGGTCAGTGGAGACTAAGGGCATGTCTGCACATGGTGAAGACACACTATGCTGATGGGAGAGAGCTCTCTTGTAGGCATAATAAAACCGACATAGCGCTGTCCACACCGGCACATACATCTGTTTAACTTATGTCGCCCAGAAGGGTGGTTTATTATGCCGACATAAGCTGTGGTGTAGACATAGCCTAAGGGTATGTCTACCTTGCAGCAAGCTGTGTTTAGACACCTGCGGCTGGCCCATGCCAGCTGACTTGGGCTTGTGGGACTTGTTTAATTGCCATGTAGATATCCAAGTTTGGGCTGCAGCCCAGACTCTAGGACCATGTGAGGTGGGAGAGTCCCAGAGCTTGGGTCCCAACTTTTATTTGTTCCTGTAGCATCACCTTAAATAGTGAAGTGAACTGATGGAACATTAAGTTCATATACTGCAGTTTGGGACCCCCTGCGTCTAATGCATGTTGGTGGCCGGTGTGAAACAAGTTTGGTAGTAAACCACTGGCAATAGGAATGCATTATAAAGATAATGACCGATCCTTAAGTCTAGCAGTGCACAGGCCACCACCATGGCCCTGAACCTATGCTGTTGAAATCAATGGCAAAATGCCCATCTACATAATGGGAACAAGACTGGGCCTAATATATATTCCAGACTGGTTGAAGAATTTTCATGAAAGGTCTTTAAAAAGAAAAACCTGCCTTTTTTGAACTATATGAAAAAATTAACATTCTACATTTGAAATTCTTTTTTTAAATGAAATTTCAAGTGAAAAGGTTTTGAATTGGATCAAAATGAAAATTTGTTGGTTTTTGGTTTTCTATTTTTTCTTTTCCTCTCTTTTTAAGGGAGAAAAGGGTGATGGTGGTGGGGAACCCACACCCAGGTAATCCAAACTTAACAAGTGACATGTTTTGTTTCAATTCCATTTGATTCAAATTGGAAAAAAAAGTTGTCAAATAATTGCAAAACCTGAGGGAAAACTTTAAGTGGAATTAAAATATTTAATTTAGCTTTGAAATATTTTATGGAAGACCATTCCCATGTTTTTTGGCTAGCCCTACTAAATTCCCAGAAAAAAAGCAAAAAAGAACTTTCTCCCATTGAAATTAATTGGGATTTTGCTACTTAGAATGAGTGCAAATTAGTGCAAGAATGAAATTGCCAACCTTTTTATATTTGTTCACTAAAAAGTGACTTGCAGAAGCACTTAGGCTCACATCCACTATTGTCCTGCATCTTGCATACTCATTTGTGAAGGTGATTTTTCAAAAAGAATTGGGTGCCTAACTCCCTGTGTGCCTTTGAAAATCTCCCCCTCTACCAATGCAAGCTGGATGCAAAATATCAGAACGGTAGCATTGTACGCCCATTTTGCATTGGTGTAAATGACTACACAAGATGGGGAGGAATACTGAATTGGGCCCCAAGGCCTAATCCTGCATTTCTTGCACACCCCAAACTACAATTGACTTCAGTGAGAGGTTTAAGTAAGGAATGGGGGATTGGTCCCTCGAGTGCGTCTTGGAGAGTGTTGCAGATTTCAGTACTAAAGACACTCAAGAGAATGCGCCCAATTGCTATCAAAGTTTCTTATTCCATCAGTATTAAATGTAAACATCTAATGTAACCCTAGATTAGAGAGAATATCAGCAGAATGCTGCAAGACACTTCTTCATTTCCTACAGATGTTTTTCATGTTAATAAATGTCTGCCAGAAGGGATTCCGTGGGGGCAAAAACATCCGGAAAATATTGAAAAATTAGAGAAACATTCTTCCATGTTGCTAATGACTTGGTCAATTGAGAATGTGTAATATAGTTCATTTCTGTTTGTTGTTGGGCATAACATGCTTGATTCCTTAGTGTAGAAAATATGAGCTTTTGATATCACTGCTTAGTATAATTGACTCATCTGAGCCCTGTTTGAACCCTGTGATTCATCGTTTTTCAAATTAGTAGGGACATAGTTAGAATAATCTGGATATAATCAGTGAAACCTTCACAATGCCTTTCTCTGTAATGGATTAGCCTGTCATTTACAGTATCTCTTATTTCTGTTATTATCTGGGCATAGCTTTCCAATTAAAAGCCTCATTAGTTTATTTCTTAGGAAGTTGCCCCTCTACCTTGTTTTTTGACAACTCAAGGAAGTGTGTCAATTTGATGTATACAGCATTATTTGCTTGAATTTGGCAATAGCTTTACTACAGCAGTCCTCCTGTTATATACAAGATACTTAAGTGTCAAGCATTTACAGGGTCATCCATCTTCTTCGGCCCTTCCACCCACCCATGCTTGGACCACATGCATCCACTGATCAGTCCCCATCTCTGCTTTCTCTTTGTCATTATGTGGTTGTCAGTTCTTCATCTTATTCAGTGATTAATCATCATTTGGAAGGTTCTGCTGGGAGTAAACAGAAAAGGGGCTATTCCTGCAGGTGGTTTCTCTCTGATTAGTCAAAGTAATAATGGCCTGCTGCTGAGGCTTTGTTTGCATTTTTCTGAAGATCAGTGGGTTTTTTTCTTTACAGAATTTAACTGTATTGCATGTAGAAAATCAACCTCATTGTAGGCCTAATCCTGATCTGAGAAATCAGTGGTGTAACAGCAGAATCCACTTTTGATTTATAAAGATCATTGGAGGGGAAAAATTCTCCACATAGCACTCACATTTTGATTTAGCTGGAAGTTTAGCAGCAGACCCTTTAGCATTCATTCAGAAATGTTAACTGTATATCCATTTTGTGCATATAAAAAGAAAAGCTGCCAAACATGGTAGTTCACTCTGAAGTCTGATTTGCATGTTTGCACTTACTATTCACCAAAGCCATACAATCCATATTTTTACTTCCAATGGTCCCCAAGATGGAGAGTGTTGATATTTAAATCTGTGTCTTGCAGCTCTGTAACCTCTAACTTTTCTTCTAAACTGGATTAATAGTGGTGATTATGGGTGGGTTTTTTTATGTTTTGTTTTTCATTTTGAAAGTGGTTTAAATGAGAATGTTACTCTTCCCTAAAATGTCTGTTTCTGTTGAATATGAGTTAAATCAATGCCAGATGAGCAAGGAAATAACAGCAGACTTATCTAACAAAGCAGCATTAATTTACTCCTCTTTTGATCTCAGGAAGATTCTTAGAAATAGTGAACATGTTCTTCACATTTATATGTTTCTCAACATGCAAACAAACCAAAGGATATATTGCTTTTCATCTTGGAAGTTGTTTGATAAAAGTATTATGCATGCCATGGTTCCAGGGTCTAATATTCTCTTTTGTTGCTTTAAGCAGTAAATTAATTTTTGTATTTCTTTTGTAGACTAACATTTCTCTTTATGCTGCTGCAGCAGCATTTAATGTCATCAAAAGAAGTGTAGCTGAATAAGATGTGTGGGAGGATAAAGCAGTGGTCACTTTAGGTATCCTGCTGTTTACCATGGCTGCTGACTGTCTTGGGTTTACGGCCCCTCCCACAGGACAGCTGTCACTGTGCTATGACGTTAAGGCGGTACTTGAATTGTTTGCCATTCACATCCTCAGAAGTCATTAAATGACAAGCTCAGTACATTCAGGTAGACTTGTAGCAGCTGTGTCCTGACAAGCAGATTTGCAAATGTGACATCTAAGGTCCTTGTACAGGTAATAATGCTGAGTGACATGCTGTTGTTGCATTCATATTTATTATACACTTCATTCTAAGTAAAGATGAGACAGGATAGAAATACCCAACTGGATGGGTACTTGTGGGTAGTGTGCCATTAAAACAGCTTGATGAGTAACAGGCTAAGTTTGCCTGAAACCCTAAAAAGTGCAGTGGGGTTGTGAAGTACTCAGACATGTATCTGAAAATAATTGCCTATAGTTGCACCAGGTAACATCTCATCAGTGGTTTTCACCCTCACTCTTAAGGCCCCTGCTGCACTTCTCCCCTAGTTCCTCCACACTTATGGAAACCTGGGCAGGAAAAGAGCTCAAAGATGAGCATTCCAGGCTAAGGAAATAGATGTGCAGCTTTAGAGGAGTTTTGCTCTGTGTACCTGGCACTCTGATATTAGAGCCTGTGGTGGAATGGCAGTAGCTAACACCTAGATGGAGGGAAGTGGGAAGGACTATCCATAGGTGTTTCAAAGAGAGTGAAATAGTAGCCTGCACGCTATCGGTTATCCTCACTGCCTGCCTAATCAGTGACCGCTTATGACAGGAGGCTGCCTAGATAGTTGTGCTTTATTCTATGATAATGAAGAAATAACTTCCCAAGGTGTCCATTAATTCCCCCCCAACCAATACCCCTAACATTTTGATGTTGCTGGTCCCTAATCTAGGCTAAAATATGACTGTAATGTAAAGCTAGACCCTCTATAGGGGGCAGGATAGGATAGGGCAGCAATAGGCTAAGGTCTTGCCCATGTCTATACCAGCTGGAGGAGCAAGGCCAGTACAGGACAAAGTTTCAGCTGCAGTTTTTCAAGCAGCACTGACAACTGACTCAGTACTGCCAACCCCAAGTGCTCAAAAATAAGCACGGACATACTGGGTCAGGTCAAAAGTCCATCTAGCTTAGTATCCTGTCTTCCAACAGTAGCCAATGCCAGGTGCTTCAGAGGGAATGAACAGAACAGGCAATCATTGAGTAGTCCATTCCCTGTCATCCACTCCCAGCTTCTGGCAATCAGAGGGTAGGCACACCCAGAGTATGGGATTGTATTCCTGACCGTTTTAGCTAAATAGCCATTGATGAACTTATCCTCCATGAATTTATCTAGTTCTTTTCTGAACCCTGTTATTGTCTTGTCCTTCACAGCATCCCCTGGCAATGAGTTCCACAGGTTGACTGTGCATTGTGTGAAGAAGTACTTCCTAATGTTTGTGTTAGATCTGCTGCCTATTAATTTCATTAGGTGACCCCTTGTTTTTGTGTTATGTGAAGAGGTAAATAACCTCTTTTTCTCCACACCATTCATAATTTTATAGACCTCGGTCATATTCCTTCTTAGTCATCTCTTTTCCAAGCTGAAAAATCCCTGCCTTTTTAATCTCTCCTCATACAAAAGCTGTTCCATACCCTTAATCATTTTTCTTGCCCATCTCTATATCTTTTCAATTCTAATATCTTTTTTGAGATGGAATGACCAGAACTGTATGCAGAATTCAAGGTGTAGGCGTGCCATGAATTTATATAGTAGCATTATGATATTGTCTGTTTTATTATCTATCCCTTTCCTAATGGTTCCTAACACTGTTAGCTTTTTTGACTGCCACTGAACATTGAACAGATGTTTTTAGAGAACTATTCACAATGACTCCAAGATCTTTCTTGAGTGATAACAGCTAATTTAGATCCCATCATTTTGTATGTATAGTTGGAATTGTTTCCCAATGTGCATTACTTTGCATTTGTCAACATTTTGTTGCCCAGTTACCCAGTTTTGTGAGAAATCATGAGTCTGTCCTTGAAAATATCAGGAAATTGGCTTAAAATTCATGGATTTGGGGGGAAAAAACATTTGGGGTTCTTTTTATTTGCTTTCTGAATTTTTTTTTTTTTAAGCCTCCACCATTCTCTTTTCATACTTTTCTCAGCCAAGAGAAAATTGTTGGCTATAAAATTACATTGAGAATCCCAGATGATTTTTTTTTTTTAATCATATGATTTGAGGAGCCAGGCCTTTAAGAAAAACACCAAAAATTGTGAGTTTCAATAAAATCACAAGAGTTGGTAACACTGGTAATTGCACCCACAATGTGTGTGTGTGAACCCATTTTACATGTGCCAAACCCACATATGTCTGTGGGTAGGAGACAGCTGGACACTCACTTGCCCAATTTAAATGCACAAATGGTGGTTTGCGTATACAAACAAGAGGACTGCCACTTTTGGAGATTGGGTCTGAAAATCTGGCTGCAAGAAGCCTTGATAATCATATTTTGCCAATGAATACATGACCTTTATTTGCTTCATAGAGCTACCACAACCCTTTTCAGTTATTTGTTTAGAGAAGTTTCCCTCCATATACCTAGAAATCTGTGGAAAGACCTACACGGTAATAGAGTTCTGGAGATTTATTCTTATCAAGGTTTTGTTCTTTCAGGGCAATAAACTTCCTCTAGAATATACTACTAAAGATAACTATCGGTACATCTAAAAAACACCAGGTGTTCCCAGAAATCATTTGTTTTTAAAATAATTCAGTTAAGTATTATTAAAGGAAGTGAATAACATTTGTTAGTGTTTTTGTTTAACTTTCCTGAGGTTGAACTGAAATACACGGGAGCACTAACAGTGCAAACCATGATAAACAATTTCCTTTCCTGAAAAGGTTTTTAAAAAAACTCCCTATAAATAGGGCCAAATTAAGGCAATCAGTGCCCTAGGCATAATGCAACATGTAGTCCCCCACGTGACTTGGCAGTAGTGAGGGAGGGCCATGGGGCTCCTTTCTCTCCCACAAAAGTGACAGCATAGGCCTCTTCCCTTCATGAGTGGCAGAAATCCCCTTTCTTACTTCCACAGAGAGGCTGGCGTGGCAGCCGGGGTTGCCCCCAATACTTTCAGCAGCAGCTGGAATGTATCTGCTTGAGTAGGTGGGATAGGCCTGTGGTGTAGTCTCTTCTCACCAAACGCGAGGGGGTGGGTCCCAGAGCCCAAGCCCGAATGTCTACACTACTATTTTTAGCCCCTCAGCTGGAGCCCCATAAGCCCAAGGCAGCTGACCTGGACTCTGAAACTCAGTGCTGTGGGGGTTTTTTGTCTTTTTTAATTGCTGTGTAGACATACCCATAGACTCTTCTGAGTGGTACTGGCATGGCTCCTCAGAGCAGAGGACCTTGGAGTCAGAACCCTATTGAGATGCCTGGGGTAGCTGAACCCTCTCAAAGCTATTGGTTTACTGTGCCTGTAGATTCAGGCAGAGATTGTTGCTTTGGTTACTCGTTTAACAGAATGTTCAGCTAAAAGAATGTTGGGAATCATTAGGAAAGGGATAGATAATAAGGCAGAAAATATCATATTGCCTCTATCTAAATCCATGATATGCCCACACCTTGAATACTGCATGCAGTTCTGGTTGCCCCATCTCAAAGATATACTGGAATTGGAAAAGATACAGAAAAGGGTAACAAAAATGATTAGTGGTATGGAACAGCTTCCGTATGAGGAGAGATTAATAAGATTGGGACTTTTCAGCTTGGAAAGAGATGACTAAGAAGGAATATGACTGAGGTCTATAAAATGGTGAATGGTGTGGAGAAAAAAGTGTTATTTACCCCTTCACATAACAGAAAAACAAGGGGTCACCCAATGAAATTAATAGGCAGCAGATCTAACACAAACATTAGGAAATACTTCTTCACACAATGCACAGTCAACCTGTGGAACTCATTGCCAGGGGATGCTTTGAAGGACAAGACTATAATGGTTCAAAAAAGAACTAGATAAATTCATGGAGGATAGGTCCATCAATGGCTATTAGCCAGGATGGGCAGGAATGGTGTCCCTAGCCTCTGTTTGCCAGAAGCTGGGAATGGGGGATGGATCGCTTGATGATTATCTGTTCTGTTCATTCCCTCTGGGGCACGGGGTATTGGCCACTGTTGGAAGACAGGATACTGGGCTAGATGGACTTTTGTCTGACCCAGTATGGCCATTCTTACGTTCTAATACTTTGAAGCTTTACTTTGTAACCATTAATGCTAGAATTTTTTTTTTCTTTAATGAAAGCTGAGATCCACATGTAATTACAACACTCCAGGAGTTAGTGCTGTAGGCATAGGCTATGGTGCCTATACCTTAATCTGTAAAGAATGGAAAATCTGATTATTAGTTTTTTCAATCTTCATATTTTTTTTCTTTAAAGAGGAAACATTTTAAGGTTGTTACCTGCTTGATTTTTTTTTTTAAATCTAAGGTCCATTTAACATATAATAATACTTTTTTATTTATAAAAAACTAGGTTAATATTTGTTAAATGTTGCAGAAAATTATTATGACTTCTAATCAAGTCATAAAACCAGCTGGACTTTGGCAGGATTTACATGCAAATCAAGCTTTGTGTTTTTAGTGAAAGATAGGTTGTTTTTAAACTACTGGACGTCAAGATAGTGCATTATGCAAGCCTCTTGAAGTAGCCTGCATTTGCAAGAAATCATTTGAAAATTTACATTCAGTTCTCATAAGTTAGGACAATATTGAAAAGAACATTAAAAGGCTCAGAGTAAAAGAAAAATATGTATAAAACCAAAGACAAAGGGAGAGTGAGCAGAGAAGGATTTGGAGGGTAGGCACCAAATATCAATTTAGAAAAAAGCAAATTATCACAATAAACATCAAATTTTGGGGCTGCCTGAATATCTGTGCACATCCAGAGAAGTGTGGAGTGGGAGGTTATTTTTTTATTATTTAGTTAGTGCTGACAAAGTGTCTGGTACTGTCCGATGGGCCAGATCCTCAGCTGGGGTAAATCAGCATAGCCCCACTAACTTCACTGCTACTCTGCTGATTAATGTGAGCTGATGGTCTCCCAGTATTTTTACAGGTATTAATATGCAGCCCAGTCCTGGCTCCCTCAAAACCCACAGAGCCCTCTCTACAGACCCTCTCTTACAGGAGCCATAGAGGGCCATTCTGTGGTTGGGGTATGATATTAAATTAAATGTTGCTGAAACCAAGTTATTTTCAGGGCCAGCTTGTAGCTTATAAAATGGAGCTATTTACTGCCTGCAGTTTTACTGAGGTACATGAAAGCTTAATGATTTTGGAATGTGTAGTACTTTCTCTGATGAGTGATGGGATATTTAGTGAGTGAAACTTTAAAAATCGGCTAACGACTTGTTTCTTCCATGCATAAAGATGAAACCAAATATATTAAAATGATAATGCACTTTTAAAATCTGTTTTGTTGTGTTTTTTAAATCCTAGGCTTGAAAAGAGAGCACCCAGGTGATTTAGGATGCTCTGTATGGTGATCTGCTCTTCTGGAAATAGTGACTGAAGTCAAACTGGAAGAAATCACAAATTGTTGAGTAGATTTTATGTGGCTGTGCTGAATCTGTGATTCCTGATGGATCAACAATACATGGTAAATCATAGGTAGCAATTAAGTGAGAAGATGTTTTGTCTAATGAAGAGTTGGGGGCAGTGCCACTGTGATTACTGATCACACTTTTGGCACCTGCTATTCTGATACTTGTGTGAACATTTCTATTACATTTTGTTCTTTACAAACCACAGCATCTGAACCTATTATACTTTACTGATTCCGTTAATCAATATTTTACTTTCTCTTATGTATCTTTATTCTATGCAGTTATGTGCATGGTTTCCAACAATACCTTTTATGACCGTATAAAGTAACTGTCCAAGTCCTCAAGTGGGCTCATTGATTTTTGTCCTGGGTTCACCAATACATAAATAGCTCCCATCTGTGTGTAGTAGACAAGAACATGTTTGTGTGGTAGCACGGGCCAGGAGAGCTCTGTCAGTAGCATCTGTTCATTCTGACAGTCCTACTTCTAATGACTTAAAAAAAAGTTACTCTTCTATACATTCTCCACCATTGGTACCATTGCCTATTCTTGGGTGATGAGTCAAAGGGCAACCTCTAGTGCAGTGGTAGCCAATCTGCAGCTCGCAGGCTGCACGCGGCCAGTCAGAGTAATCTGCTGGCGGGCTGCCAGACAGTTTGTTTACATTTGCACGGCTGTCCTCAGCAATGGAAGAATGGACATAGATCCTACAGAACATGCTCTCTATTCCCATCAGAGTTGAGCAAAACTTCTCAAACCAAATATTTCCTGCTGAAAAATGGGATTTTTCTCAAACCCATTTTTTTCCCCCGGGAAAATGTGTTTTTTTTTTAATGAAAATGTTCTCTGTTTCAATGGGAAAGTTTCATTTTGTTTTTCAGAAATTGAAACATTGTTTTAAATTTCAAAAATGTGTATTTTTCCTTTCACGCTTTCCTCTGTTCCCTTCCCTACCCCACTTTTTTTTTTTTTTTTTTCATTTTTACCCTCTGTAACTTTTCAAAACTTTTCCAACTCTGGAAAAGTGAAACTCTAACTTTGCTGCTCTACAATTTTCATAAGTTAAGGAAATGTATTAATGTTCTTCCAGACCTGGAGTTGTCCAGCTGCCAGTCCAGACTCCTGCATAAATTAGACACACTCCTGCATTGACTTTGTATAGAATGAAGACAAGATCCTGCAACCAAAATCAAGGGAACTACAAAATCCAGGGAACTATGTGTGTATAAGGACTCCTCAGGTGAGTAAGTGTTATAGTCTCTTGGATGCTATCTCTCATGCTATAAAATATTTTACAACAATGACTGTATAACCATAAAATATTTTTCTCTGATTACATCCTTTCTGTGCTTTCAGAATATCTCATACGCTTCAAATGACGTCTCACAATGTGACTAAAACAACACAGCTGCAAAATATAAGCCTTGCCATCTGATAGGTATGAATTAAGTGCAAATCACATGACTTTTGCTGGTGATTTCCTGCATTTTGTATCCATAACCTTATTTGAAGATGAGAAAAAACGGTTACTCACCTTTTCTGTAACTGTTGTTCTTCGAGATGTGTTGCTCATATCTATTCCAGTTAGGTGGGCTGGCCCGAACCCCCCCTTCAGTTCCTTCTTGCCAGCTACTCTAACAGAGGGGAAGGTGTGGGGGATGGAATAGATATGAGCAACACATCTCAAAGAACAACAGTTACAGAAAAGGGAGTAGTGGAGCACTTGATAACAAGAGACCACTGTTCCAACAACTGTCACAGGCAGTAAGAAGGAACTGAAGGGGGGTTGGGCCGGCAGGATCATATATAGAGCACCATACCTGGGACTCCACAGCTGACCCGACGGGTAGCTGCTAGGGAAAAAGTTTCCGACATCTATGCATGCGGCGTGTGCGCACACCTAACTGGAATTGATATGAGCAAGCACTCGAAGAAGAACACTTGTGATGGAACTGTTGTAGAACATTCCATCAGCAGGAAAACTAACCTCTTCTCTGAGCAGTCAGGATTCCCCACACTTATGTAGCTGCTGCATAGAGAGGAGGGAGAGAAGAGCAGATAAATTCTATTTAAGTTGTAGAGCACAGGAAGACTTATTCCTAATTGTAACTATAAAATAGTATTTAATATTCATGTAACATGTATTCAGTGAGATTTACCCAGATTACTTGCTGCACACACAGATAAGGAAATACCTCAAATAGTTGAATATGTTCTTTAATCTGCAAGTGTCCATAGTGCAGCCTGCTTTACTATTAAACCTTTACCAGCCAACCAAATATTCTTCCCTTTTTCTGTTCCCAACAGTATCCTCCTTTTGCTGAAACATTTTACTTTGGATGCATTAATTAATTGAGAACCTTTTGGAGTTGGGGATATTTTTTGGTAATGAGAATATTACACATCATGGTTAGGAATTAAGTAGTGGAAAGAAAGGCCTTTGATGAAAGGAGAAAATGAAATAAACAGTCATATAGATCCTTTTGGTGCTCTGCTGGCATGTGTGGGAAAGGGATATGGAGTTGTGTGGGGGGGGGGAGGAGAGAATGCAAGTACCAATTCCATGCCTCTGTGGAGTGCCAAGCACAACTGCACTCCCTGCAGCTGGAGGGAATAGTTGTCAGGTAGGGTAGCCTCCATCAGGTGCTGGGAATGGGAAGTAGGATTGGTCAAGAGGGATGGGAGAGTGGAAGGATTAATGGTAAAAGACTCCAATCAAACAGCAATGAATCAGTAAGTACTGATTTATTTAAAACAAAATGGGTGAAATATTTAGACTTCCTCCATCCAAGTAATGCATGCATTGCCCACTGAGATGCAAAACTTCAAGGATCTCCCTGTTCAAATTTTTTGTGTACATATCTCGTCTCCTGTGAACTTTGACTCACTTGCTCAGCCTTACATTGCCAGAGTGACCTAAAGGAAAAGGGATTCAATGTGCCCACAAAATTCTAAGCCATGTTAGTTTTAGCGCATCTAAAAAAATGTTTTAATACGCATACTTGAATACTCTAAAACTTCATAATAACAGGGGCAATTGATGCATTTAAATATAAATTACATAACAAACTATTGAATTACTTCTGTTCAAATTTGGATTGTTTTTTCTGTCCTCCATGAGAAATAGAAGTCAAGACAAGTTTGAAACGTCTAGGTCAGATTTAGTTCTCAGTTACACTGGTGAAAGCCTGGAGTAGCAACTCTGACTTAAAGACTGGAAGGCTGCATACGCAGTGGGGACAGGCTGTGGAGAACCTATGCAGGAGAGAACTTTACCCTCGGCGTGGTATAGAGCTGTACTCTCTAGTGCAGTGTTTCTCAAACTATTGTACTGGTGACCCCTTTCACATAGCAAGCCTGTGAGTGCCCCCCCTTATAAATTAAAAACACCTGTTTATATATTTAACACCATTATAAATGCTGGAGGCAAAGCAGGGTTTGGGGTGGAGGCTGAGAGCTCCCGACCCCCCCATGTAATAACCTTGCAACCCCTCTGAGCGGTCCCAACCCCCAGTTTGAGAGCCACTAGATTAGGGATTCTCAATCTGCAGTGGTGCAGATAAGACTTTTTGGGGTAGCAGCAGCAGAGAGATAGGGGTCTGTGATACTACCTGCTTAGGGTGTGTGCGCACCACAACTGCAAAAACTACTGCACCCCGTGACCTGCACTGTTGACCTTGGAGTGACTTGGGAGCAAAGTGGGAAGGCAGGAGTCCATCCCATCCATCCTGACAGAGAAGAGCCTTGATGCAAAGCCTGTTTGCTTGGGCTTTCTGCAGGGAGAAATGATTTGACTCATGATGTGGGGCCTGATCCTGCAAACCCTTACTCACATGAGTAGTCCATTGGCTTCACTATGGATGCTCACAGGAGTGAAGGTTTGCAGGATCAGGCCCATAAACAGCTTTTTTTTTTTTTTTTTTTTTTTTTTTTTTTTAAGGGCATCTCAGTTCAATGTTAGCACAGGGAGTACAAGTTTTTTATTCTTTATAGAATTTCCCCTCATCTGTTACAGATTTTATGTATAGTTTTGAAGACAAAAATTTAATTGCATTTACCTCAGGAGAAAAATTTAAAATGTATGGGGAGCAGTTTTGTGCATTTTCCTTAATACCCAGTGGCTTAAAGATTGTGGCGCTCACATGCATAATCTGAGGGTTACGTGTCCTAGTACACTGCACAGACAGTTACAAAAAAGTCTTTGTGTAACATCACTTTTTTATATGTAGCATTCGCATTGGAAATCTCTTTTCAGCAGTGCTTTGAAGTAGAATCTAGCTCCCAGAGGTGGATAATCTTAATGTTAATTTACTGCACCACAATGCGCATTATTACAGGACATGTGAGTGATTCATCCAGTGAATGAAGAAAAATTATTCCAAATGATTATTGATGAGTTAATCAAGATAGCCACGTCAACTTTCTTTGTCCATTAGTGTGAACAGTATTTCACAATCATAATAATAAGAGCCAAATGTTAATGGCTGAGGTAATCAGACCCTAATGAAGAACAGTGAAAAATACTCTCTTTAAATAGTTTACAATGTTCATAATCACTGAAGTGGTCAGTTGGTCCCACGATTCTTCATATTTCATAATGTGTGTTTACAAATCAGCTTCTTGTTTTAATTTATTTTTTCTTTTCAACACAAGACCAGAAAAAACAAGGAGCATAAAGACCATAAAGCTGGATAACAGCATCATGAATAAAAATTATCTTGTAATGTTAGTTTGTACTAAGAAAAAGGATGTTATAAAGGGGACTAGATGACTAACAGGCCTTTACTACCTTTAATTTCTGTGGTTTCTATGATTCTACTATTAAAAATCATTCTAGTTTTAAGACTTAACACCCATGCTTAATCTTACCAATGTGACTAGTGCCATTGACTTACCTGTGTAAGTCTTTGCAGGATTCAGGTCTTAATTACTAGTTTCAACCATAATATAGCCCTGATTCTGCAGACATGCACTTGAGTAACTCTGTGCATATGAGAAGTCTGACTGAGTTCAGTGGGACTGCTCATATGAGTAAAGTTATTCATATGTAGAGGTGTTTGCAATATCAGGGTTTATGTCTTCACTTATGTGCTGTATGTGTTTGAATCTTTTTCTACAGCATGTCATACATTAGTTCTTACAAATCAAGTAAAGCCTCTCCTTCAATATTATGTCTGAAAACACAATAAAAATAACCCAATAAAATAAAGATGATTTCTAATGCCATTTTAGTCTTTTTAGTAAGGTACATATCCTGGCCAAAAATCTTTCCATTTGCAGGTACTACCAGACTAAATTTCACAGTTTGATGGCTTGGAAGATAGTAGAGTGATAGCTGGAAAAGCTGAGTTACTGAAAATTTGCAGAACGTGGTGAGAAGGGAAAAACAAAACATATGTCTGGAGCATTCACTACCCCAACTATCTGCACTAACCCTGCTATCTTCCTATACACCTCTACCTCGATATAACGCTGTCCTCAGGAGCCAAAAAATCTTATCGCGTTATAGGTGAAACCGCGTTATATCCAACTTGCTTTGATCCACCAGAGTGCGCAGCCCCACCCCCCTGGAGCACTGCTTTACCGCATTATATCCGAATTTGTGTTATATCGGGTCACGTTATATCAAGGTAGAGGTGTACTTAGAATCAATCAGTGGTGTATTAGTTGCTGCAGAATGGCAAATCCTGAGTTTGTAATGGTGCCCTCCGAATTAGGTTTGAAGAATAATCTCCCAAGGGAGGTGGTGGAAGCTCCTTCACTTGGGATTTTTAAAACTCGATTGGAGGTTACACAAGTAAATATATACTAGAGAACAATTCTGCACTGGCAGAGAGATTGATCATGGCCTCTAGTCCATCTTTTTTTACCTCCAAATTCTATGATTTTATGAACTGCACATTAGGGAGAAGAAAGGGAGTTCAAGACAGGCACAACATTGTTCCTAAATGAAAGGTGTGTTCAAATTCTGGCACAAACCAACCAAAAATCTGTACAACTAATTGTACAGAGTACTGGAGTTGCCCAAGTATCTGCTGAGTTGGTGTAAGACCAGGAAAAGAACCTGCTCTGCATACCTTGCTATGGCCTCTGCCACAGAAATACAGGCTAAAGATAATTCTCTGCTGGTATAAACTGATGAAGCTCTTGACTTCAATGATATTATGTGAATTTATATGAGCAGAGAATTTGGCTGAGCACCAAATTAATGAGTTTGTGTAAGAGCAAATATTGAACTTGTTAGAAAATTAATGCAGTTCTCTCAAATGTAGATTAAAGAGCAGAAAAATGTATTGGCCAAAGGGTTAAATTTTGTCCAGGAACAGCTGGTAGGGTGTCCTGGTGGCAGAAAATTGGCCAGGTGGGGGAATTTATGACTGCAGAAGTTGGCCTCGCTTACCCTCTGCTACCTGTGCAGGGGAGCCAGTGTAGCCAACAGCATACAGTCCTACCTGGGGAGGGGAAATGGCCAGGGCAGCTGTGGGACAAATTGTTTCAGCACATCTGACATCCTCCACCAAGGGTCTCAAAGAAGGCTCCAATGAGTTGCAGGATGACTTGGCCAATATCTGCACAGCAGCTCTGCCAGATGGCCCCTATAGTTGCAGGGAGGAGGAGCCATCACTGCGGGATGAGTAAAGCCTCCCTAGATCTAGATGATCCATTTTGAGATCTGTGAGGTTGGAAGGTCTCTCTCCCAAGCTCCTCCCCCTTGAGAGGAATGTTCCATAGGAAACTCTACATAGTCAATCTTAGAGTTTTCCTGTGATCTGACCCTGAGTGCAGAATTTAGCTCTAGGAATAGAAACAAAAAATATTAAATCTGCTTTTTTTCCAGACTCTGTGAGCTGCAAATAGGAGATGTGGACTTTTTCGGTTAAAGTATTTGGTTTATTTTTTAAAACTCAACTCCCAGGGAATATTTTTGGAAATCTAGGGAATAACTGTATCTGCTGATGCATGAAGATGCTGATAATTATAGTAGCTATTCACTGTAACTCTCTCCTGCCCACTACAATAAGTTCAGATAGTAGGGACACTTAAAATGTCATATGAGAAGTGAGAAGGAAGTTCTGACAGCTTTATTATGGTTATTGCTGCTTGAGAAACCACTATCCCATTAATAAGCACACACTATTATTTAGCACATCTGGCTGTTTCTTCAAGAGAGGGAGAACATCTTGGATTGTTTGAAATTAACTCTGGAATGTAGATCAGAAACATGTTGAGAAATTTAAGGTAAATGCAAAATTCAACTTAAAAAATACCCAAATCAGAAACACTCACATCTATGTATATATCAAATGGGTGTAACTGGTGGCAGTTGGATGCTATTCTTACTCTTGTGATTTCATCAATTGGCAGTTTTACTATCTGTATTTTAGTAGCACCTACTGTATGCTAGGCACTGCTAACTCACACACAAGGGGCTAAATTTTGTCCTTATGTGTGCATATTCCATTTACTACCAGTCAGTGAAGATGAAACTGCAAGGGTTTGTTGGCAAAATGTGGGTCATTTAAGGCAATGAAATCCACATGTGTGCATGCAACACCAGAATATGTCCCATTTATACCAAAAGGAGTAGCTTGTCCTTGTCTAATGGCAGTATTTGACCCATTAAAGCCAACCGGAATCTTTGTCTGGAAAGCTAGAAAATGGAGGTAGGCCTGAACTGAAACCTTGGTTTGAACAGCTCTGAAGGGAAAGGAAGCTGGGATATGAATTTCAGAGCTGGTCCCTATTTTATCTCTTACTAACTGGTCTAACCAAAACCCAGGATGTGAATGCTTCTGAACTGTGGGGTGTTTGAAAGTCAGATCTTGATTCAAATCCTGTGCCTTTGGCTCTTTTCTACTAGAAAGTGAATGTTAGTGTTTCTGTATACAAGACTACATTTAAGTGGGATTCCAAGACATTGTCTAACAATAGTACACACAACAAGAAGCCAGGAATTTCCTGAATTATAATCCTGGCCCTGCTACTGACTGGCTCTATGATCTAGGGACACCATGTAATCTTTGTCTCAGTTTTATACATATTTGAAATGTGGTGTTTACTCATGTACATCCCAGGAGAACTCTAACACTTAATTGATATTTGTACATGTGCTTTGACATCCAGCATAAAATAAGTGCTAAGTAGTATTAGTTTTTCCTCCTTCTGACTTTGGGGGACATTGACAATCTATATGGATGTAATGATGGTTTAAAATCATTGTAATATGTGTTCCCGATTAACAAAGCTCCCAAGACTTCTGCTAACAGATTTACTTCACCCAGGCATTAAGACCTCATAGGGACATCTCTATCTTCCCTGCTCATGTGCTTTATAAACTGTTCAGCCAGTTTGGGCAACACAAGAGAAAAGCATAGAGAGGGAATGCTAATTCCACAACTACAGATAAGTGTCAAGACTGTCTTAGATAGATTTTCATTATAGCACTCCAGCTGCAACAAGAAAACTTTCATTAAGAAAACTCCTACCCTGGTTCTGTTCTGGAGTTACTCCAGACTCTCATTAACTTGATGAGGAGGCCCAGCAAAGGATTGCTCATCATGTCCCAGGGGAGAGCTCTGATTTAATACCAAGGCACAACTTTTGAGATTAGATAGTTGAATACAATTATGCTTATTAATTGAAGAGTCAAAGGAATCTTGAAAGAAGGCTTGTTTTGTTTTTAGCCCATTCTACACTGATAAGGTTTGCCAGCATAGCTATACCAGCAAATCCTTCCTAGTGTAGATGCAGGCTTGGTACTAAAGCCAAAGGTAATCCAAAGGCATTTAACCTGGCATCTCTTCAGATGCTGAAGATGAGATTCAAAATCAAATCTGATGCAGTCACAATACAATATATGTATGTGACATACTGTACCCCATGTTCACCACTTTTATATGGTTGTTATATTTTGTACAAAATATGCCTTGTGAGTTATTTGAAAACTCATAATCTGCTGAATATTATTACCCTGTTGAAATGTGTGTAACATTGAAATTATGATATTTTGCTGTATGTTTGTTACTGAAATATGTTGTTTTTCTGGGGAATGCCCACAGACTAACTTCTCAGAGACAACATAAGACTGACCAGAGGTGCTGGAAAAACTATTAACTGCTGTAACAACCATTTGCCCTCAGGGGAGATTATAAACAAAATTTACATATCAAGTACGAGACAGTTCAAACTTCACATACACAGAAGATGTAAGCAAGAAACTTACAATTCACCTAAAAGACATTTCAAATCTCGTGTACACAGTGGACTGTTTTGTCTACGCCCCAGCTGGGGCTAATCCTCAAAGAGGAGGAAAAGGTATAAGAATGGAGAACTCAGAACACACAAATTACCTGTCCTCCCCCATCTCTACTCATGGCAGCAAGATTCTTTGATAGACAAAGGTTCATCATTGAACTGTGGGGGAGTGGTCATGGCCTGGAGGTTTTCCAGCCAGTTACAGACTGTTGAAAGCTTTTGGGTGAGAAATTATTGTGCTTTTAAACCTATTAGCCTTCGTAAAGTTTAGGAATTAACTTGCATGTTTGTTTTTATTTCTTTTGTAACCAACCCTGATTTTTATATGCCTTATCACTTATCACTTAAAATCCATCTTTCTCTAGTTAATAAACGTGTTTGTTGTTTTATCTAAACCAGTATGTGTGTTTTGAAGTGTTTGTGGATTCTCTACTCAAGTCAACAGGGCTGGTGCATATTCATTACCCATTGTTGGAATGACAGATTAAACATGAGCTTGTGCCATCCAGTGGGCAACTGAACAGTACAAGATGCACATTTCTATGGGGCAAGCTGAGAGATATGCAGGTGTCACCCGGTATCTATTCATGGATGGCTGGGTATAGCATTCATGAATTCAGTTGGGAGTGACTTTGCATGCTGGTGGCTGTGAGTAAGCAGAGCCTGGAGGGGTTTGCCGTTCACTAGCAAAGCAGTGTAAAAGGTATCCCAGGCTACAGAACTAAAGGGAGACAGCAGTTCAGGTCACACTCTGGGGAATGTCACAATGTGCTGACCTCAGCCGTTCCCAAGAATGAAACTGATGAATTTTATAATGTGATTTGCAGAAAGTAATACAAGTAGGATTGCCAATTTTGGCTGGATGTATTCCTGGATATTTCATCATATCATATAACCTTTAATTAAAGATTAATCTTTAATTCCTGGAGACTCCAGGACAATCCTGGAGGGTTGGCAACCCTAAAAAAAGTTTCATGACAAGATGTATTTTTGATGGGAGATCTTAATGCAAAAGTAGGATCAGACTGGAATTCCTGGGCTGGAGCAGTAGGTAGATTCAGACTCGGTGAAGAAAACCAAAGAGGATAGAGGCTACTAAATTTTTGCCTAAGCAACAACTTCATGATAACAAACACTCTGTTTCAACAGAGAAAGCTGTAGAAGTGAAACAACATCACCTGATGGGCAAACAAAGAACATGATAGACTTTGTACTTGTGAATTTCAGATGGAAATCAAGTGGGTTGTCGTGCAAATAGTTCGTGGCCACATTGGCTCGGATCATAAATTAATGCTAGCATCAATGAGGTTGAGGCTGAGAGCAACTGAAAAAATGCCAGGAATTAGGATGTATGATGTGGACAAATCGAAAGAGCTAGATATCAAGAGAGAATACAAAGAAGCTGTGCAGAAAGAAGAAATAAATGTTGAAGAGACATGGAATAGCATAAAAATGGGATTATGAGAACTACAGAATAAATATTGGCCCAAAATGAAGAAACTAAGGTGGATAACAGATGAAATGCTGCAATTGAGTGACAAGCTTTGGGAAGCTGAAGGAAAATAAAAGACAACTGTAAGAGCCACATAAAACAGATTGACCAGAGAGATAGAAACAACTGGATAAATGACCACGGTAAAGAAGCAGAAGAATACATGACGTGCAATGCAGGGGTTGTATTACATGTCCCACACAGTTCTGTTATCTTGCAAGTTGAAGATGTCAGCGCTGAAAGACAAGTGTGAGCAAATAATCAAGGATGAACAAGCAAAGAATAAGCAATGGAAAGAATATTTTGAAGACCTGTACAACATACAAAACAGAGTAGATTAAATGGTTCAGGAGAAGCTTCCTAGTGCAACAGGTGCTGAAATCCTTAGAAGTAGTAAAGATCTCCAGAGCCAATTTGGAAAAGAAAAGGTGCCAGAAAGTGACAACAGAACTGCTGCAAGCAGGTGACAAAACACCCAGGAAAGGAGATGCACAAGCTATATAACAAGATTTACAAACAAGAGCAAGTGCTGAGTGAATGGGCAAAAGCAATAACACTACCAATCTATAAAAAAGTTTGAGTGAATGCAAGAACCACAGGGGAATCAGCTTATTGATCATACTGGGAAAAGCATTCGTGAAGATGTTGCAGAGGAGAGTAAAGCAAGATGTGGAAGCAGTGCTTGCAGAGGAACAAGCCTGATTTGATTTAGACCAGGATGAAGTACAATAGATCAGTTATTTGTGATAAAATAGCTATCTGAGAAGTATATAGAACACAACCGAACCGGTTTTTCAACTACTTTATAGACTTCAGACAGGCTTTTGATAGCATTTGGCAGAAAGGGTTATGACAAGTCTTGAGAATGTATGGCATACCCGAGAGATTGATCAAACTGATAGACAACATCTACAGCAAGTCGATGAGTGTGGTGAAAGTAGACAGGAAGCTAGAACATAAGAATGGCCATACTGGGTCAGACCAAAGGTCCATCTAGCCCAATATCCTGTCTACCGACAGTGGCCAATGCCAGGTGCCCCAGAGGGAGTGAACCTAACAGGTAATCTCTCTCCTGCCATCCATCTCCACCCTCTGACAAACAGAGTCTAGGGACATCATTCCTTACCCATCATGGCTAATAGCCATTAATAGACTTAACCTCCAAGAATTTATCCAGTGCTCTTTTAAACGCTGTTATAGTCCTAGCCTTTACACCTCCTCAGATAAGGAGTTCCACAAGTTGACTGTGCGCTCTGTGAAGAAGAACTTCCTTTTATTTGTTTTAAACCTGCTGCCTATTAATTTCATTTGGTGACCCCTAGTTCTTGTATTAAGGTAAATAACTTTTCCTTATCAACTTCCTCCACATCATTCATAATTTTATATACCTCTACCATATCCCCCCTTAGTCTCCTCTTTTCCAAGCTGAAAAGTCCTAGCCTCTTTAATCTCTCCTCATATGGGACCCTCTCCAAACCCCTAATCATTTTAGTTGCCCTTCTCTGAACCTTTTCTAGTGCCAGTATATCTTTTTTGAGATGAGGAGACAACATCTGTATTCAAGATGTGGGCGTACCATCGCTTTATATAAGGGCAATAATATATTCTCCGTTTTATTCTCTGTCCCCTTTTTAATGATTCCTAACATCCTGTTTGCTTTTTTGACCGCCTCTGCACACTGCGTGGACATCTTCAGAGAATTATCCACAATGACTCCAAGATCTTTTTCCTGATTCGTTGTAGCTAAATTAGCCCCCATCTATGTATAGTTGGGGTTATTTTTTCCAATGTGCATTACTTTACATTTATCCACATTAAATTTAATTTGCCATTTTGTTGCCCAATCACTTAGTTTTGTGAGAGCTAATGGAATGGTTCCGAATGAACCTAGGAGAGAGACAAGAATGCATGTTATTTAGGAGCACAGTGAATATCCTTAAATTCACAGATGATATTGATCTCATAGTATTGACCAAGGAGAATAACTAATTGATAAGGTAGACTGAGAGAGCAGAAAATTTTGGATTGAAGATCAGCATGGAGAAAGCAAAAATTATCGCAAATGGAAGACGAGGAAAATGTAAGGATAAAACTCAAAGACAATAAACTAGAACAAGTGGAAAATTTGTCTTCCTCAGATGGCTTGTATTGGCGAATGGAAATTGTGAAGGTGACATAAAAAGAGGACTCTTGGCTAACTGCTATTGCATTCAGAAAACTCTAAGATCTGGAAGGCTAAAGACATTCCAATAAAAATGAAAATCAGCATATGAGAAAATTGTTAGGCCAATACTGCTGTACAGGTGTAAATGTTGGAATATGAGAAAAGCTGATGAACAAAAAATATTGACTGCAGAAATAATTGGCTGAAGGGAATTCTGAGTTTCAAGACTGGAAAAAATAAAAAATGAAGGGATAAGAAAATGGCTAGGGCAAGAAATTACGCTGTTACAAAAGATCCAAGAAATGTGACTGCAATGGTTTGGACATATGTTGAAAATGAACCCAGAAAGAATACCAGAGTGCACGGAACTAGAAATAGAGGAAGATCAAAGATGTGTTGGATAGACACAATGAAAAATGACACAGATCAAAAAGGTTTAAAGATGAATAAAACCATGAAGTTGGTACAAGACAAAGTGATGGAAAAACTTCATCATGGCTGTTGAGCTAACTATGGGAATAGAAGAAGTAGACACAGCTTATTTTGGCAAAAAAAGTGCTTTTGTCAGTATAGTTTATTGGTTCTGTAAAGCTACAGCAGCAAAATGCCAGTATAACTAGGTCTATACTAGGGCTTTTGGTGGTGTAGAAATGTTGCAAAAAAATTATTCCCTCATCAGAAATTACTATATCAGCAAAGTTTCAAGTGTAGACCTAACCTTTGTTCTTAGTTCATGAGCTATGTGAAGGAATAATGCAGAGATCTGCATGAGCATTTTATCACCAGTATCGCATCTCTGGTTTTGGATGATGACTGAATGTCAAAAGTGGAATTTCTGAGATTTCCCCCTATATCAGCTGTGTGTGTGTGTGTGTGCACCCGCATTTGTTTTGCTGGTGATACGTTGCTTTGTTTCAATAGCAGTGTTCTTTGTATTCAAAGGATTTTCATGATTAGCCTTTTCTCATTCAACATTGAAAAATAGTTTCCTTCCTTACCACCAATGCATTATGTTATGTAAGATGCTTGTACGTAACTTGAATACACTATCACCTAGGTGAGCTATTGGTTTCTCTTTTATCTGTTTTCCTTTGCATTATCTGACCTTTACAAAAAATACCATTAAAATACATATTGTGCCATACATAAATAATTTTAAATGATCTGTTTACTATAGATATACGACATTTACATGCAGCGTGGAGTTACTTATGCATGTGAAAAAAGAGATTAAGAGAGCTCTTTCACATCAGCTGAACTGTATCACATTTCTGTAAGGTTCCCAGCAGTTGATCAGTGACCATATAAGACATTAGCAATATGTGACATTCCTTTTACGAGTTGCGTTTAGATTTTCGACACATGTATCATGAACAGTATGACTTTGCTTTCAATACAAAAAATGTCACCTTCCAGAACCATTTATTTATGAAAAAATACAAAGGTGCAAGGTGATGCTAAATTCTATTAGTTGGCTAGCATCAACTGATCTTCCTTCCCCACCTGGTCCCAATCTGTTTTCTTTTTAATACTGGTGCTTATAATTAAGCCAACGCTTTGTATTATGCTTCATATAATATGTAATTTGTGTAACTATGTACAATGTCTGGCTCTCACACTCTTCATAATCAGTCTGTCCATAATGAAGAAGTCTCTGCTCCCAGAAAATAAGGTGGGAGAGTAATAATATTATGCATTCTTTGAAAACCAGTCTAGAGTTGCTAGTGGCATCTAGTAGCATAATCCCGTCACGCCTCTGGTTGAAGGTCACCATCATGAGCTGTACTGATAGACATTAAAGCACACCATGCCACGTTTAAATAATTTAAAGACGATGACACAAACTAAATATGGGAGTTCAAAAGCTGACACTGTTCATAACCTATTGTTGTGATATATTTATGCTGAGATCTTCCTGCAATATGTTTTATGAGCAGGTGAGACTATGCTATGTGAGTAGGATGATGACAATATTAGAGGGGAAACTATGGCTGCAAATGAAGCGGTGGATGAAAGCCCTGTGACCACTACTTGGTCCAGGACACTATTTCCAAATACTGTGCTGGGGAGCTGAAAATTCCTGTTCTGCTGGCAAGAAAGAGTTCAACTTCAAGGATCCAGGCTTCCCTACCACATCTTAAATTGGCTATACAGCATATCTATTCTATATAAATATATGGAAATTTATCAATCAAGCAATTAATATCCATGCAGAGAGGTCTTTGAGAATCAATAATGTTGTTCCGAGCACATACATCTTTAAAGGGACACTGTCAGTGTGGGGCCCTCCCCACAATCATTACCTAGGCTGTCCCATTAGCTATCCATTCTTATGGTTGGAATTGTTCTTGGTGGTAACTTGGGAGAAAAGTTGGAAGGGAAGGTTATCTCCTGGATCAGTAATTGATTAAAAGTTCAGAAACAAAGGGTAGGAATAAATGGTCAGTTTTCAGAATGGAGAAAGGTAAATAGTGGTGTCCCCCAGGAATCTATACTAGGACAAGTACTGTTCAACATATTCATAAATGATCTGGAAACAGTGAGGTGGCAAAATTTGCAGATGATACAAAACTACTCAAGATAATTAAGTCCAAAGCAGATTGTCAAGAGTTACAAAGGGATCTCACAAAACTGGGTGACTGGGCAATAAAATGGTAGATGAAATTCAATGTTGATAAATGCAAAGTAATGCACATTGGAAAACATAATCCCAACTATACCTATCCAATGATGGGGTCTAAATTAGCTGTTACCACTCAAGAAAGAGATCTTGGTGTCAGTGTGGATAGTTCTCTGAAAATACCCACTCACTGTGCAGCGGCAGTCAAAAAAGCTAACAGAATGTTGGGAATCATTAGGAAAGGGATAGATAATAGAACAGAAAATATCACATTGCCTATATATAAATCCATAGTATGCCTGGAGCTTGAATGCTGCATGCAGATCTGGCCACCCCTTCTCAAAAAAGATATATTGGAATTGGAAAGGATACAGAAAGGGGCAACCAAAAAAAGATTAGGGGTATGAAACAGCTTCAATATGAGGAGAGATTAACTTTTCAACTTGGAAAAGAAATGACTAAGGGGGGGACATGATAGACGTCTATAAAATCCTGACTGGTTTGGAGACAGTAAATACGGAAGTGTTATTTACTCCTCATAAAACATGAACTAGGGGTCACCAAATTAAATTAATAGGCAGCAGGTTTAAAACAAACAAAAGGACTTATTTCTTCACACATCGCACAGTCAACCTATGGAACTCTTTGCCAGAGGATATTGTGAAGGCCAAGACTAATAACAGGGTTCAGAAAAGAACTAGATAAGTTCATGGAGGGTAGGTCCATCAATGGATATTAGCCAGGTTGGGCAGAGATACAAAACCATGCTCTGACATATCTCTAACTTCTGTTTTCCAGAAGCTGGGAATGGGCAATGGGATGGATCACTTGATGATTACCTGTTCTAGTCATTCCCTCTGAAGCACCTGGCATTGGCCACTGTCAGAAGACAGGATACAGGGTTAGATGGACCCTTGGTCTGACCCAGTATGGCCATTGTGTTTTTATGTTCTTAAAGCAACAAATCAAGCCAGGATGCTGTTTGCTGGGGTCATAGTCTCAAGTAAGAATATAATATGAGAGTGTGTATGTGCACTGCACGGACTACACTGCCTTGTTGTCTCCATTCCTGGGAATGGGCAGGGATTTATATTAATAAGAATTGTATGAATAAATTCAAGTGAACATTGTATCTTTAGTGAAAATAAAATTCTTCATGAATTTGTCACTTATCTGGCAGACACTTCCTTGCATGAAAGTAGACTCTGAGTTGGTGAAGCAGCTCTGTGCCAATAAGAACTGTGCAGCATCAGGTGCATCTACACAGTCTGGCTTCTGTATAAAGGCTATATTTTAAAAAACGCCAAATGACCATAATGCTGTTTCCAAATACGTATAGCCCCCAGTCCAGCACCTAAACCCAGGCATACCTTTAAGCACCATGAAGCGTCTTAGATCAGAGGCTATCAACCTTTTTCTTTCTGAGGTCCCCCTCAACATGTTATTAAAAACTCCACGGCCCAGCTGTGCCACAACTTTTTTTCTGCATATAAAAGCCGGGGCTGGTGTGAGGGGGTAGCAAGCATGGCAATTGCCCGGGGCCCCACCCACAGGAGTCCCTGCAAAGCTAAATTGCTTCAGCTTCAGCCCTGTGTGGCTGGGCTTGGGGCCCTGGGCAGCAGTCCTGCATGATGGGGCTTTGGCTTTCTGCCCTGGGCCCTAGCGAGTCTAATGCCAGTCATGCTTTGCAGACCCCCTGAAACCTACTCGCAGCCACCCAGGGGACCCTGGACCCCTGGTTGAGAACTTCAGTGAAACTATTAATGCGCTTAAAGTTAAGCATGATCTTAAGCACTTTGCTATTTTGGGACTGTCATTATTTGCACCATACAGGGGTATAGCAGTAAACTTACAAACTAAAGCTCACAAACTTTTGTTATTGTTGAAAACTCTGCCAGTTTATTGCATCTGTAACAAAGTATAACTGCATTCTTCTTTCTTTACTACTTTGAGGGTCTTGATCTTTTTTCAAATTCTATTTTATAAGCTTTTTTCTGAACAAAAAGGTGACTGTCATTATTTGGTCTAGTTACATTTTTTTATCAGATCCAATCATTAGCTTTGCTGAAGGGGAAAAAATAGCACATTTTTGGGGAACACTGAGTCAGATGAGTTTTGATTGCAGTACATAAATTCTTAGGAGCTTAGTATGGTTAATTACTTTTAGAATTGCTTTTTGCCTTTAGTAAAGTTAGCTATGGTCAACATTTACACCTCTTCATAGCCTCAATTCAAACACTGGGTTGAATTCAGCCAATTAACATGACAATGTCAATGTCAAGTCCCATTGTAATAAAAGGGAAGAGTTCTTATTTGCAAGGTAGTTTCGTAACATCATGGATGAAGAGCAACGTCCTCTCCTCTGGAACTGTGTGGATCATACAGTCTCTGTGCTGACAGACATGGGATTTTTTTTTTTTTATGAAAAAGTTTCTAAAACTGCAACAACAGTTTTACTTATCCAGCTAACATCAAAATCTTTTGCCTTAATTTTTCAACAGTGTCTTGGTAAGCTTCTTCTTGCTTCAGTACTACTTACTAACTTTAAAGGCCATGCAACTGAAATTTTATAGGATCTCTTTACTGTTTAATTGGCAGGAAGATTTTGACTGTGCTGACTGAAGGATCTCTTGCCTCCTTTACTGAGTGCCAAATCCTGCCATTACTTATATCTATGCTCATATGGATATGAGTTGGTCCTTAATGATTGAGTTTAATTATAAAATAGTTAAAGTGACTTCAGTTCATTTGTAGCTTGGAGTTGATACATGGGGCCAAGTCCTGCAGTCTTTAGTCAGGCAAAAAAATCACTTTTGAACTCAAAGGAACAGGGCTCTTACTCCAAAAGCCACTCCAGCATAAGTATGGAGGCAGAATCTGGCCCAGAGTATGGACTGTGGGATCAGGCTCAAGTCAACTTTGTCTAGATTGTTGGTGAAAATGATCAAATGTTTGATTATTGTTTGTTTTTACTTGGTGTGTTTGTTAATATGGTTCCCTTAAGTAATCATTCTTAGAATAACAATCAGGAAATTTTTTTCTCAGGCAAAACTCCAAAAGACTTCAGGATTGGGCCCTTTGATTTTGTATTTAAGGCCTGATCCTCCAGGGTGCTGAGTGTTTCCTGTGAGGTGCTCTGTGCTCACAACTGCTATTCACTTAACTGGGAGGTGAAGTAACTAGGTGATTCACAGGATCAGGCCCTTCATTTTTAGGTTGCTCTTTGTACATGATTTAGTGGTAAAACAATTTACCCGCCCTTACTCTGCAGGAGGAGAAGTGTCCATTTTATAGAGATTGTAAAAACTAATATAAATGTTTGTGGATTCATAATTCCAAGAAACTATAGAACAGGGTTATTTATGTAATAGTTTGCCTATGAATTCTTAAAGGTAAGAAGGTGAACAGGTTTGGGAAAACTCAGCTGTCAGCTCCATTGTTTTCCTTTAAGAAAACTTGTTCCAAATTCGTAATGTTCCCCAGTGTGAAGTGAGTTTAATTATTAAAATTAAGTGCTTAACATAGCTATTTGGTGGTTGTAGAATGTGAGTAAAAGCAAATAGGACGCATTCAGTTATTTATGGTATGGGACTTGTTTCAGGAACATTTCTTGCTCAAGCCACCCTCTATTTGCCAGTGTAATTTCCACTTACTCACTTTGGGAGGGTGGGAAGGGAAAGCCAGCCTCTTCAAAGAGTAGTTTTAAGGCTTATTCAGCATTCCCTCATTTCTGCCTTGGGCACCACTCTGGCCTTGGGGTCATCTCACACACACCCGTAACAATATAATGACATCTTTTCCCAAATAAGACGTTGAAGAGATCTTGTTCTGAAAGGTTTCAAAGTAGCAGCCGTGTTAGTCTGTATCCGCAAAAAGAACAGCAGTACTTGTGGCACCTTAGAGACTAACAAATTTATTAGAGCATAAACTTTTGTGGGCTACAGCCCACTTCTTCGGATGCATATGCTGTAGCCCACGAAAGCTTATGCTCTAATAAATTTGTTAGTCTCTAAGGTGCCACAAGTACTCCTGTTCTTCTTGTTCTGAAAATTACCTTTAATTTTAGTTGTTCCTTTAGCCTCCAGTATATGAATGTCCTACCAACTTGTGGCAAGATGAGGTGTGTGGGGGTGTGTTTTCCAGTTAACAATACATTGCCAGTGTAGTGGATATTTTCATGCTTGATGAGGGAAAGCTGACAGAACAGACGGTATTAAACTTTCAAAGTAAGGTTTCATAAACTTTGAGGGGCTTTTTTCCAAACAGCAAACTGTTTGTGAAATTGCTCAAAAAGTTACATTTTCCTAGTGGCTGGGTTTTACACTTGCTTTAATATTCTGAGGATTCAGGTCTCTCATTTAATCTGTGCTGGTTAGATCTTTTATATGAATAACTTATCTTTGCTTATGAAAGGTGGCTGCCCTGCTTTATAGTTTAGTATCAACCTATATTTTAAATCAAATTGAACACACTTTTTTTTTTTAACTACACTGATTTCTAAGAAAGAAAAATCTAGATACTATGAAGGGTATTGTTAACTTTTTTTAAGAGTCAAACTTTTTTTTGATCCAACAATCTCTAAAATGTTTAAGTTGCTTTCATGTGAACAAGCTTGGAAGCAGGAAGACACAACTCAAATGCCTATTTCTATAGTAAGAAGTGAAGGTTGTGGGTGGACCTTTGACAGAGCTGCATTATGTTTTGTTACCATATGTGACATGCTGGTTAAATGGACGGGACAAGTCTTTGTAGTTTTGTAATGTTCCATTGTTAGTTAGCACATAAGATCTGTGTGGAATTGGTGCAGCTGTTCATAAGCTGATGATCTGATACCCTAATATAGGACAACAAACAAATTACTAAATCATTATATTAGAGCATGGGTCTTAAAGATGCTGCTTAGATCAATGTAAAATACTCCCATTTCTTAAAAACATAGTCACCTATATCCTCATTCTGTGACATTGCAAATGGAGACTGCACTGAACATCTATTACAATTCAAATACACAGGGTTAGGACTAAAATTTTGCTTGTAGATACACTCTAGGGATCTCTGAAGAGTAGTTTTGTGTAAGCCCTTTACATAATATCTGGGCTTATTTTGCCAACTAGTAAGAAGTGCTGGGCTCCAGATAGTCCTTTTTTTGTTTTTGTTTTTTCTGTTTTTCTGAGGCTGGGGTTCTAAAAGGCATGTCTGGAAAGCTACTATATGTTCCTGAAAAATGCTACTTTAAGTGAAACTATGTTAAGCAAATCCAATTTCCCCATAAGAATTAATGTAAAGGAAAACAATGGAGCTGACAGCTGAGTTTTCCCAAACCTGCTCACCTTCTTACCTTTGAGAATTCATAGGCAAACTATTACACAAATAACCCTGTTCTATATTTTCCTGGAATGTAATTTGTGTGTGTGTGTGTGAGAGAGAGAGAGAGAGAGACACACACACACACACTCCATGTGTGTGAGAGAGAGACGCGCATTGCCTCTTTAAGTACGCTGACCCCACTCTAAGTACACTGCCTTTTTAAGTAGATCAGCAAGTTGAGACAGCAGCTGCTGCCAGCAAGCTCACTCCATCCTGAACTCTGTCATGTCTCACCCTCCCCGCCTCCCTCCGCTCTGTGGAGACAGGGGCATAGGAGCAGGGGGCAGGAGTGAGGGGAGTCGGACACCCTGACATTAGCACCCTTCTTCCCCCCCTTCCCCTGCACAGCAAGCAGGAGGCTCCCGGGAGCAGCTCCAAGGCAGAGGGCAGGAGCAGCACACGGCAGTGGGGGGTGGGACAGCTGAACTGCCCAACAGTTGATAACCTGCCACACAGGGAACTTTGGGGAGCTGATGGGGGGCTGCCGGTCCACCCTGGTTCCAAGCCCCCACCAGCTAGCTCCAACGGGCTGCTCTTTCTGCAAGCAGTGGACAAAGCAGGCAGCTGCCAAACAACATTATAAGGGAGCATTGCACAACTTTAAACAAGCATGTTCTCTAATAGATCAGCAACATAACAACGAAACAACGTTAACCGGGACGACGTTAAGTGAGGAGTTACTGTACCGTATTCCTGTCTTTCTGTTGGATTAGTCTTGCCTTTAAGATAATTGAGCATAAGTTATTCTGGCTTTAGCTGGAATAACACATAGCTTCCTCAGATGTTAGTTTACAAGGGGCTAGATGACCTGTTTCTCACAAACTTTGAGGCTGATTTAAAATTTAAAGCAAAATGTAGCATTCAAGGAGAACGGACCCTATCTTGCTATGCTTATCTAGGCAAATCTACCATTAACTTCATTAAGGAATGAAGGATTGGGCCTACGTGACTCTGGGGCATTGCATAGAAGACTTGAGGTTCATAACAGGGGAATGGATTTAGTCATTTGTGACAGATTGAATCATGCTTCTTGCAGTTCCATGTTCCTGGGATGCTTTGGAGTTTTGAAATGTGAAAGTAAGAGGTATTTTTCAGTATCAGATGTCTATAGGATTATCAGATGTCAAGGCATTTTACACTTCCTGGAAAAACAAAATAGTGAATACCTTTAAAAATACCATAATCCACAACACAATGCATAAGACCACATTTCTTAGCCAAAATATGAAATGGGTTTACAGCATCTTGTGGTATTTAGGTACTGATGCTCTTAAGGGCAAGGGTCTGCCACACAGATTTGTGTGCAGGATCAGACCCTTAGTTTGTCAGTAAACTGAAAAGCATATTACCTCTGGTTTTTGGCTTATTTTGTGAGGGTTGAGTTTTAGTCTATAGACACCATTCTTCTCTGATTGGCAGTTTCTCCTGGGAGTTTGCCTAAATTTGGTTAGTTGTGAGTATTGACTGGAACATAGGGTGTAAAAATTCCAAAGCATACATGGATATTTCTCCCACTGAACACTACAAACAGGGAACGAGTAGTGTGCCAGCATGTCTTCTGTTTATCCTGTCCACTGCATTGCACATCAAAGCTAGAAGCAGGTTACTTGATTAATTGCAATGTAGCAGAATTCTTTGCTAGTATGTGATCAGAGTCAACAAGATAAAAGGATGTTCTTCAGTATGTGTTAGTTGGTGGGTGCAGCATTCAGCATTCACAAAGCTGGGGGGAAACTCTACTTCCTGGCAGGGTTGGTAAGTGACTGGTATTACAGAAGTGAAAAGATGCTACTTCTGTTCACTGTCAGAACTTCTTCAGCTTATGAGGAGATAGGCCAAAATATGGGTATCAAAATGTGGTGAATATATTTGCACTTTATTTTTAAACACTTGTAATTAATGGGAATTAATGTACTTCAGAAATTTAAAATATTTCACTGGACTAAGAATATTTTATAGGACCCTTTCAAGGTCAAGGTATGAAGAGACCTGTTAGAGAACTATATTTATTTACTTATTTTCAAGAATACCCCAAATATATGTGGTATTTTATGGACAAATTAAGACAATATGATACTCTGGAAAAGCTTATTGTCACAGTCTCAGAATGAAAGAATATATTCCAACCACCCCATCATCCATCCTCCTTCTCCTCCCCCAACTTCCACAGCTAGAGGTTTTGAAAAGTGGCCACAATATACGCACCATGCTGGGAGCTGCTGAACCATCCTAAAGCATGGCCATGAAGAAAGTCTGACCCATTTCATACTTTTATTAATATGGGAACTTTGTAGGGAGTTTTCTGGCACCTTTTCCTGTCCACTAAGTTTATAAATCTAACAAAATCAGCAACGTTGGCTGGGCTATCCTTTGAGAGATGTTCTATTCCATGCCTGGTGAAAAAAACTGACCTTCTTCAGAAGGAAGAAGAAATGGTCAAGGGAAAACACATCTTCAGGAGCTTAGAATTGGGGTCCACTAAACAAGGGAGCAGAAAGAGTGCATGCTGAAGGAGAGGCAGAAGGACTAGGAAGTGCATAGGGAAGTCCCTATGATGTAGCTTCTGAGACAGTGCAAACTGATGCTGCAAAGCATAATGGAGCCAAGCTCCCAAATAGAGCTGGTCAGAAACTTTCTGATGAAAAATACCAGTTAATTGAACCCAAAATGTGAGTCAGCTTCGACAAACTTTTGTCTAATCACAGGCAGGATTCAACAGAACTCTGCCTAGTTCCTTGCCAGCTTACCTGTCAGGCCCGGGTTTTCAGGGTCTGTGGCTCTGGGGCAGACTTGCCATGTGGACTGTGCTGGGGCCGGGGCCAGGAACCCCACAGCTTTCAGGGTCCACAGCTCCAGGGCAACCCCACCATGCCATGACTTCCAGGTTTCCACTTTCCCTGCTGTAGAGCCAGGCACCTGAAAGACCTGGGGGCCCCAGCTCTAACTGGGGCTCGGCTCCTGACTCATCAACAGGGAACTGGGAGCCTGGAAACTGTCTGGGGGCTGTCAACATTTCCAGACTCCCTTCCAGAGAGGTGGGTCCTGGGAAGGGCTTCCAGGATCCATGGCTCCAGCCCTGCCATGCCAGGGCTTCCAGGGTTTCCAGGCTCTGTGCCATGGAGCCAGGAGCCTGGAGCTCTGGCTTTTACAGCAGGGCTCTGAGTTCTGCAGCCAGGTCTCTCAAGACTTCCAGGCGTACTGCTGAGGAGCTGAGATCCTGGAGGTCCTGGGATGGGCTTCCATGGTCTGCAGCTGGGGGCAGCCTCGCCATATGCCTTAAGATTTCCAGACTCCTGGGGCAGATGGCATCCTGAGCTGCTCGACCTCCAGCTCCAATCCATCAAAACACTTACGTACAGTTAAATATGTTCTTAAGCATGTGAATAATCTGATTGAAGTAATATGTAAAGTTAAGCAAATGCATAAGTGTTTATTGGATCATTGGTAAGGAGATCACGAAGTAGTACATTTTACAAAACTATGTGTAGATGCCCAAGAAATGCTAACTCCTTTTTCAGGCAGGTTTCCTTTGCATTTTACAAATACAAATATCTGCTAGGTGATGTAGTATTTAAAATGAAAAACAGAATTGCTGAAAGCTGTAGCAAAAATCCCTAAATTCTTCTGGTGTTCAGCTGATTATATAACATGGCATATTGTTCTTCAAAGCTAGTGTGTTACCCACCTGGAGTACTTAGATCTGCAGTGGACAGAGCCAGGATCCTGCAAGCAAATTTGTAATCGGAGCGGGGAGGGGAAGGGTGGGTAATAAAGTGGAATGAAATCCAATTCCCCTACATTTTACCTATTTTTATCTTGAATTGTGCCTTTTGTGACAGGACTGCAATTAATATTGCTTATAAAATAGAAGCCTCTTACCATTAGTCTCATTATGGCTGTTCAGCTTGTGTGACACTGTTAAAAGGGATTTCCCCATTATCGCTGGCTGACACGTATTCCTAATCAACCAGGCCAATTCTGCTTTGTCACACAAATGACGATAATATTTATTCAGACTTGTACTGTTAGCGTAAAAAATGTAGCTTGTGCTCCAGACACAAGCTTCTGTCACAAATGGCCATGGGGTGTATTTATTGAGGTGTTTCCCCCCTTTACAAAAGCAATATTAAATATAGGCTACATTTGCAATCTGTACTTGGAAGCAGGCTATTTCATTGCTTCATAGGGGATAACTATGAAATGAAACTTAAATGCGTTATGAAGAAATCTCACTGGTTAACAATTTCAGGGGCAAAGCTTCACATCAGTTCATAGATTAATAATAATAATAAAGCCCCTCAAAAATAATTTAGAAATGTAAAATTCAGTTAACACACACTGTCCCCCTTTCTAAAAGGTCCTAATATTTATTACAATACTACATCCTGTGTTGAAAGTATTAATAACAGTTGTATTCTTTTTATAGTTCATACTACTGCTAAATTTATCAGGGATACATAAAGCTTATTATTAAAATTATTGATTGAAAATTAGTTAAAACATTGACCCTTTGCTACATTTATAAATTGGTTACAGCATTTCCATTTTGTTAGTGTGAGGCTCAGAAATATCTAATACTATAACATATATGTATAGATGTTATAATGTTATGGGAGTTTTACTTTTGCAAGGGAATGTTCATAGTTCTATTACAGCGCATAGGCAGGCTAGTGTCTGGTCTTAACAGAAGCCTACTCAGATTCTACAAGACTAGGGTTCTCTCAGTTATAATACTGCTGGATATGGAAGTTAGATGGCAGGGTGCTAGCCAAGGGCTTCTTCCTATACACACATTTTCCAGGCGTGCTGAATCTTTGCAGTTATAAGTATTATGGCAGTCACAAAGAGCGCGTAAAGTTGTGTCAGCACTTAGAACATTGTATGTGGTTATATTGTATCCTGCAAAGCCTGGGTGCTGTAAAAGTGGACGACATAATGGAACACACAGAACTATGAACAATCTGGGAAGGCCAACCAAGATCTGGGGGGCAGCTGTCGCTTCTTGCCCCCTAGCAAATGATGCCCCTGATTGCATTCATATATGCTTAAAGCATGTTGAGTTTGAGAGCTATCATATGACATCAGAAAATATCATGAGAGAGGATTCAGTTAATTGTCAGCCAAAGTACAATGTCACTGTGCTGCTCCCAGTAAAAACATATTGCAGTTTTATCAATTTCTGGAACTGCAAGTATCATATGATTAATTCATAGGATATATTGATCAATAATAAAAAAATTAAAACCCCAAACAGAAAATAATACTAGTAACACAAAGGCCTTGGCTACACTTGGGGATTCAGAGTGCTGCCGTGGCAACGCTGTGAAGCGCTAGTGTAGTCGCACCGCCAGCGCTGCAAGAGCTCTCTCACAGCGCTGCAAGTACTCCACCGCTCCGAGGGGAGTAGCTAGCAGTGCTGCGAGCGAGCGTGCAGAGCTGCAGGCGCTGATTATGCTGGCGCGTTACAGCGCTGCGCTCGGGGGGGGGAGGGGGGGCGTTTTCACACCCCTGAGCGCAGCAAGTTGCAGCGCTGTACAGCGCCAGTGTAGCCAAGGCCAAAGTAAGGTGAGGTCGCTAACAATGCAAACGGTGTCCTTTTGCCTCTGCAAACTCATCTCTCAGTAGCTTAGTTTCAGTAGCTCTGATTGTTGCATGAACTTCTAACATGCTGTAACTTAATAGTGAACAGCTTAGTTTAGCACTGTATTTGTTTATTCATAACTACTTCAGAGTTATTAGGTGAAATATTATGAACACCAACATTGTGAGTGAGCAGATGGTAACATGGAGCTAGTCATCTGATTAATAATTTGCTAAGAAGCTGTTGGTTTTGCACACATAAATTATTGGTTTAATAAATACTATTTGAGATAATAGGATGCTGCTGTTGTGGGGGTATTTTAAGCACTCCGAAGCCTAGGAGTACATCTAGTTCTTATATAAATGACTGAAGAAGGGGGCACGTGTAAACTGCAGGTCAGATGCTGTTTCAGAGCTCAACTCTTCTTATGTTTTTAAACTCTCGTTTGTGCTTGTTATGCAGTTTGTCTTAGGGACTCTGTAAGCAATTGGCAGTGAGAACGCAGAAAAGCAAGGTTCCTTTTCCTGCACAGGGCGCTTGTCTCTCCCCCATAGTACTGAAGCCTACAGTGGAAAAATCTGTTGGAGCTAATAGAGGCACAGTGAATACCTCAGGTTCCTGGATCTTCAGCAGACCATGTTCCAAAGCATGAATTTGATCCACAAGACTTGACTCCCTGCAGGAATCTCTGAGCAAACTAGAACAACAAATTAGAAGCCTTGTCCTTAGGGATTCAGACTATGGAGAATGAATATCTGCCTAGAAATCTTACTTGTAGAGAGACTGCACATGTGGATTATCCCACAATAGTGGACCTGGAAAGATAATTTTGTGTGGTGGATTAAAAGAATTTAGTAAAGTGGAGAGACTGGGATCCTGTCATGCCTATTCCCAGTGCTAAAACCACTCACACACATATGGTGCGTACATGGTGGAATATCTGTTGGATCTGCCTTACTGAGAACAATTTTAATTGTTCTTGAATCATTGAATAACAGAAAAGCGGTAAGAGAAGTGGAGAACCTAGTGTTTCAGCTGCTAAAACTGGTGGCTTCTGGGATTTTCAGATTAGACAGTAGCTGCATGAGTTTGGATAACATGACTGTCCTCCATGGTATCCTTGTAGTTTATCAGGTATCACAGATTCCAGTCAAACGTCCAAGAGAAGTGTGGTCATTCTCTGGAAAAACAGACTGTTTGCTCCCTTTTTGGGGACTGGAGGAAGAAGAAATGGGGATGTCTTAAAACCAGCTACCTCATTCTATGATACTGAGTTCAGTTTTAACTGTTTGGTTACAAGGATTTCTTTTTTAACAATTGTACAACACTATTTCTGTATTTTTCAGGAAAAATCTGTTAAACTGCCAGCTTTTGTTTTATCTTAAAGTACTCTGGCAAAAATATATGCTATGCATGTGAGAACTTGCAGGGGGCAAGACTGATGTGTTTGGCACAAAGTGTGACCTAGAATGTGTTCAGTGACATTTTCAGGAGATTAGATGGCAATGGTAGAAGCTAAACCCAAGTTTTTATGTTCTGAAGTAGACTAGTCAAATGTTTAAAGAAAATACTTCAGATTTGTGGCTAATCATGCAAATACAACAGGTGTTAGAGTTTGTGTTCTGCTCATCTTCTTGACAGGTGACTCTTTAATCTCATTCTAGAGGAACTTGAAAACTATTTTTAAGTATGTTTATCGCATGAGAAGTGATTTCTTAGTATGCCCAGCTCTATATACAGAAGTGCTCCTTCACTATCTATTCTAAATGTAAGCCTGTTGTGAATTTTTACAAATGAAAATCCTGAAGGATTAGCAATAGAAGACTTAAGGCCAAATTTTCAAGGACTCAAACTAGCCTTCATCAGTTCAAACATTGCTATATATAGTTATGTATATAGTTGATGGGTTTTACACATGTAAATTCTACCATCTGCACCTGGTTTTAGAAGTTAGTGCTTGAAAAATAAGGCCCTGATTCAGCAAAGTACTTACATACTACTCACATATTTAAAGTTAGGCCCTGATTTCAGCAAGGCACATACCTAAGTGTGCAAAATGGATGGCCACTCTTTGAAAATGTGTCCTTTTAATTCTAACATCATTACAGTTATCACTGTGTGGTTTGAAGAGTAATTCCATGTCTACCTTTAAGTACATTTTATTGTATAGCTATGATAGTATTAAAGACAAAACAAAATATGCAACTCTATATATGTGAATGAAATAAAATAGCCCATTATATTTGAAAACACTGTTTCATGTCTATTAAAGTGCCTTTTTTCTATTTCTTTTCATTACTTTTGAAGGAGCTGTGTATCTGAAGTATGTTTGTTTTTAACATCTAGCCCTTAATTTCAAACACCAATGCAAACGTGTATCTCAGTTCATATTTTCTACTTCTTAGTTTATATACTGGGTTACACAGTGTCCTAGTAGGACAGTGATATTTAAAAATAACTTTATTGTTACAATACATTTTCTATTTAAAGATGGTATTTGTCTAATAAATGGATTCATTATTTTTTCCAGCAGCCACTGACCATCAAAAAGGAATTTTTGTGCATTTCTGTGAATGGGTAGCTCACTGCTTTCATATTGGCTCTAAGCCTAAGGACCAGCAAGTGTATGATCAAATATACTAGAAAACTCCTTTGTCCATTGCTAAACCTTATGAAATTGTAGATCAAAAGAAGTTTCCTATCTTACAAAGACTATGGTACTATTCATGGACTAAAAATGACTGTCAAAGTAATAAAACACCACTTGTTGTCACTGAAAGATTAAAAGTAACAGCTGGATTGTACGCAGCCAACTTAAAAATCTTTCTCTAAGGAAGGTAGATGCTTTAGAAAACTATTGGGCTTTTCAATTTATGTGCTGTAATTGGCAGCCCCATAAACTGCTATTGGCACAAGGAACTAGCAAAAGAAAGAAGCCTTTTCTTTTTCCATTAAGAGAATATGCTGCTCTTTACCTTTTCCCAAACTGGCTTCTGCATTTGGAACAGTGATTTTATACAGATACTAGTGACATTGATGGGCCCCAACCTGTACTCTGTCTTATCCACCTTACCCCTTCTTTCTTTCTGAAATCATTCTGTCACTAGTTTACATCTGAAACCTAAATCTATAGCCTCTTTGCTGTTTTGGCCTTTTCCTCATTTTTTGTCTTCCTCAACCTCATCACCTATCAACTCTGTCATAGTTCTCTTTAACTCAGTGTATCTAAAAATGATTTCCATGTAATTTTAGCAAGATCACAGTCAGACGAAACTCTGCCAACTCCATCTATTCTCCACCCAAATCTCACATTTATCCTTGCTGTCAGGAGCCCCAGTTTTGTACTGATCCCTAAACACCTCTCTGCTACATTTCCTAGTCTTGCAAATGAAACACTACCTGTACAAAGTTGCTATTGACTGCTTCTTTGCTGAATTTCTGATTCAAGATGGCATCTCTTCTCATTTTACTGTCATCATCATTTATAGTTTTATCATTTATAGTCCTCCAGACTTTCAAGTCCTTTTAAACCTCTCTTCTATTCAGGATAAACTAGCTCATCTTTCCACCTGAACTGGGAAACAGGATTATTCTCCCTCCACAGCCATTCTTTAGTAGCTTCTCATTTATTCTTGAATACCTCACAAAACTGCTCTCCAAGTCTTTAATATCTTTTGAGCTCTTGCTTCCTGTGTATCTTTCACTTAGTTCTGATCCCTATTCTCCTCAGATATTGCACTCTTTTCTGCATTAATCTGATATTTCAGAGGATGGTTTATCCTCCTTCCATGCTGACGTCATCATCTAGGGGAAAAAAGTCTTTGTCTAAATGGCTTATTGACCCTTTTCATATCCTGTATTAAGACCCATTTTTTTCTCCCTGGCCTATGACACATAACTGGCTTTTTGATGTATCATGTCCTAATCTTGAGACCCCCAGTTTGCTCATGCATGATCATTGTACTTCTTTTCACTCCTGCTTGGTTACATTAACAGATATAGAGTCAAATTCATCCGTGGTGTAACTCCAATGTTCTCTAATGGAGTTACAGAAGAGGTGGATTTGGTCCATATTGTCTTCAATCTATGTTGGTCCTTGTGTCGTTTACCTGTATTTGGGTTTTGTAAGTATGAATAGGTATGTGTATTGCATAGTAATGTACTACTTAGGCTTAGTAGGGGTGGCCGAATCAGGCCATATTCCACTATCAGGTTTCCAAAATGGAACTCTTACTTCTTGTTCATGCCACATTAGGAGTGGAACACACTGATCTGCTTATCGGGTAACATCAACATTCCAATAAGTGTTCTTTTGGATTGTTAGTTTTTCAGATGGAAAACTTCCGTCAGAAGCAGCGTTATCTTTTGCCTTCCTGATCGTGCTTCAATAAACATGCTGAAAAATGCAGTGTTTTAAAAATGTGTGACAAATGAAATAATTCAAAGCAAATTAAGTACAGAGAGAAGAAGTGTTTGACAAAATTGCCTGCATGAGTAGAGGGAAAGGAGGCACACCCAATCTGCAGTTACAATGCACACAAACTTTCTTTACGTGAATATGTAACAGATATCTGGAAGTCGGCATTTTCCCTTTGTGTTACAGGACCCTACAGCAGTACAAGACCTCATTCTTGTTCATTGCTGGTAGTGGACCCTCAAAAAAAGTGTCAGAATGAGTTCCCATCTGTTTCAAATCTTTCTGAAGGAGAAATAAAGTTAAAAACTAAGCTCTTTGTGACTGATTTATTCACTATCTACTTGAAAGGCAATGGGTAAGAATTAAGGCATTTTTTTGGTGCAGAGGAAATGTGTGGGATGCTGGCTGTGAGCCAATAGCTATTGACATCACTGCAGCGCTTGGAATGCTGTTGAATGAAGTGGGTGTGCACCTTGGAGATCATGTAGTAGAGTTACCTGTATGAGAGGCGAAACTGATCAGGTCAGACAGAAGCAAGAAAATATTGAGTAAGATAAGTTGGTCTAACTGATTTTTCCATGAGAGAACAATCTAATGTACAAGAACTGACTCCCAGTACAAAAGAACATTTTAAAAATTGCCGGCCACACCATTTTCATTCTAGTGGGGAAAAGATGTGCATGCTCCTAGGTATGTCTTTACATCTTCATCTTCTACTCTCTCCCCTTTATACATAGGACAGTCATGAAACAAATGTAAACGTTTTGAAAGTTTGAACTTCGGCTTGGTCTACACTACCCCCCCTAATTCGAACTAAGGTACGCAACTTCAGCTACGTGAATAACGTAGCTGAAGTCGAAGTACCTTAGTTCGAACTTACCTTGGTCCACACGCGGCAGGCAGGCTCCCCCGTCGACTCCGCGGTACTCCTCTCGCCGAGCTGGAGTACCGCAGTCGACGGCAAGCACTTCCGGGTTCGACTTATCGCGTCCAGACTAGACGCGATAAGTCGAACCCAGAACTTCGATTTCCAGCCGTCGAACTAGCTGGTAAGTGTAGCCAAGGCCTTAGTCTTCTTTGCAGCCACAGTCTTGTTTTACAAAAAAATACAAAAAAGCTGTAATGGTGCAGGTATTCAGAACTATGTTGAATGTTTTTCGAGAATATAATTTATTCAGACATCAGTCTTGCTTGATTCCAACTGAATATCCTCAGGAAAAAAAACAGATTTCTGACGTTCTCCTGTAGAGACTCAGTCACAGCCTTCTTAGTATTATCAGTCTTGGTCACATAGTTTAGCTGTTCCACAAATCTGATATGGTTGAATAAGTCTGTCAACAATGGTTCTATCCATTGTAAATCTAATTACCTTTTTGTATATAAACTATCCTCAGAACAGCATGCCTCCTTGCAGATGCTTCCAAAATAGTTGTTTTCTCTTCCACTTCCAAAAGTCTGATATCATAAATAGCAAACTTCTCATCCAAAAAAAAGTTGTCTGTTAAAAGGATTTCAGCCTATAGTAAATGTTTTCATTAGATAAAACTGCCAGTCTTCTTGTCATTCTGTAGACTACTAACTAAAAGAAGGTTTAGGGAATGCTTCTGGATTTCTTGCTGATATTAATGTAGCAGCATCTGCAAGTAACAATTTGTAACATCTTCACTTGGCTAGGAGGCTCCATCCCAGCCTGATAGATGATGACCTGACCTCAGTTATATATGTATTTCCCACTCCCATGTAGGCTACCTGGACATGAAGCTATCAGCCCTTTGAACTAGTAAAGAATGCTTCAGCATGTCTCCTTAGCAATACAGGCTACTGTATGTGCATCCCTCCCATTCTTCATTCTATACACTGCCTTTTCATAGAATATCAAGTCAAGTTCAAGGTCTCGGTCCTTATCTTCAAAGCACTCAGTGGCCTGGCCCAAGCTCCAGTATGGGGACTATGATTGACAATTTTGCTGCTCAGACACCAGGGAATTTTCTGCCATAAGGATACAGCTCATCTGTGCAGGAGACAGAGCTTTCTCAGGAGCCAGCTACAGCTAGTAGAACAAACTCTCAGGAACTAAGGCCCAGCACAAAACCTCACCACCTTACTCTCCATGTACAAGATGCGCTTCTTTGACCCTGCTTTCTCTAACATAAACACAGAGTAGCATGTACATTTAAAAAACAAACACCACAACCCTATTGAAGCATAACGCTATGCTTTCCATACAATTTTCTTGTGGGGGGAGAGGGGGGAGGTTGAGAGAGAAAAACAAACACAACATATGACAATTGATAGTTTTATCTGAGCACCTTTCATTGATACAACAGTGATGAAGTCAGTATAACACCCTGGAGAGCAGAGGAGTAAAGAGTAAATTGGCTGCTTTACTGCAATGAGGCTTCCTATTGGCCTGATAAACTTACTAAAAAATCCCATTCTTTTACTGAAGTCACCCTGTCCCAAGCAGCTAATGCAAATCCACAAAATCAGCACTGAAGAGAAACTACACTTTCTATGCAGAGTTTAAAAGTTTAAGAGATGTCTAAAGTAGGTTTTTAAAGAAAAACAAAATATGCTTCAGAACTGAGAGTTCTTAAAGCCAAGTTATAAACCTCTGAAAACAGGTTTCAGAGTAACAGCCGTGTTAGTCTGTATCCGCAAAAAGAAGAACAGGAGTACTTGTGGCACCTTAGAGACTAACAAATTTATTAGAGCATAAGCTTTCGTGGACTACAGCCCACTTCTTCGGATGCATATAGAATGGAACATATATTGAGGACATATATATACACACATACAGAGAGCATAAACAGGTGGGAGTTGTCTTACCAACTCTGAGAGGCCAATTAATTAAGAGAAAAAAAACTTTTGAAGTGATAATCAAGCTAGCCCAGTACAGACAGTTTGATAATAAGTGTGAGAATACTTACAAGGGGAGATAGAGTCAATGTTTGTAATGGCTCAGCCATTCCCAGTCCTTATTCAAACCGGAGTTGATTGTGTCTAGTTTGCATATCAATTCTAGCTCAGCAGTCTCTCTTTGGAGTCTGTTTTTGAAGTTTTTCTGTTGTAATATAGCCACCCGCAGGTCTGTCACTGAATGACCAGACAGGTTAAAGTGTTCTCCCACTGGTTTTTGAGTATTTTGATTCCTGATGTCAGATTTGTGTCCATTAATTCTTTTGCGTAGAGACTGTCCGGTTTGGCCAATGTACATGGCAGAGGGGCATTGCTGGCACATGATGGCATATATCACATTGGTAGATGTGCAGGTGAACGAGCCCCTGATGGTATGGCTGATGTGATTAGGTCCTATGATGATGTCACTTGAATAGATATGTGGACAGAGTTGGCATCGGGGTTTGTTACAAGGATAGGTTCCTGGGTTAGTGGTTTTGTTCAGTGATGTGTGGTTGCTGGTGAGTATTTGCTTTAGGTTGGGGGGTTGTCTGTAAGTGAGGACAGGTCTGTCTCCCAAGATCTGTGAGAGTAAAGGATCATCTTTCAGGATAGGTTGTAGATCTCTGATGATGCGCTGGAGAGGTTTTAGTTGGGGGCTGAAGGTGACAGCTGTGACGTTGTGCAGTCTATATGGTTTTATAAAAACTTGATAATAAATCAATATAATGTAACTGAGATGGTTTTAGAGAAAATACGGTAATAAGTGAATGTAATGTAACTGGGATATGCTTCATGCAAAAGGTCTCTTGTAAGGTATCATTAAAAAGCTTATAATCTACTGAGTATGATCATCTGATTTGTATAAATGTACCACTCTTGTATCCAAAACTAGAAATATAAAATGTAACTCTGAGGGCCTATTGTAATTGTGTAAAGTGTGGACCATTAATGATGATTTGGAATCTTGATGACTCCCATTGTCTGCAGATGGCTGTATTTACCTGTGAGTCTTTCTGTATATGTGTGTGCTGGCAAGTGAGTAATGAAGTCTTGCAGTGACATGTGATCATGTCACCTGAACTGGAATCCATCTTTAACCTGGTGCTTTTCCAGTGAGGTGGGGGTGGAAACCCAGAGAGACAAAGAGTTCCCGCCTTATGCAAAAGATATATAAAGGGGTGGAAGAGAACAAAGAGGGAGAGGAGCCATCATGAAGAATCCCCTAGCTACCACCTGAGCTGCAACAAGAGCTGTACCAGGGGAAAGGATTGTGCCCAGGCCTGGAAGATGTCCAGTCTGAGAAAAACTTACTGAAGCATCTCTGAGGGTGAGATTATCTGTATTTAGTTTGATTAGGCATAGATTTGCGCATTTTATTTTATTTTGCTTGGTGACTTACTTTGTTCTGTCTGTTACTACTTTGAACCACTTAAATCCTACTGTCTGTATTTAATAAAATCACTTTTTATTTAGTAATTTACTCAGAGTATGTATTAATACCTGGGGGAGCAAACAACTGTGCATATCTCTCTATCAGTGTTATAGAGGGCGAACAATTTATGAGTTTGCCCTGCATAAGCTTTATGCAGGGTAAAACGGATTTATCTGGGTTTAGACCGCACTGGGAGTTGGGCATCTGAGTGCTAAAGACAAGCACGCTACTGCGAGCTGTTTTCAGGTAAACTTGCAGCTTTGGGACAAGTGATTCAGACCCTGGGTCTGTGTCTGGAGCCAGACGGGAGTGTCTGGCTCAGCAAGACAGGGTGCTGGAGTCCTGAGCTGGCAGGGAAAACAGAAGCAGGGGTAGTCTTTGCACATTGGGTGGCAGCTCCCAAGGGGGTTTCTGTGATCTAACCCGTCACAGTGTTCAGTGATGTGTGGTTGCTGGTGAGTATTTGCTTTAGGTTGGGGGGTTGTCTGTAAGCGAGGACAGGTCTGTCTCCCAAGATCTGTGAGAGTAAAGGATCATCTTTCAGGATAGGTTGTAGATCTCTGATGATGCGCTGGAGAGGTTTTAGTTGGGGGCTGAAGGTGACAGCTAGTGGTGTTCTGTTATTTTCTTTGTTGGGCCTGTCTTGTAGGAGGTGACTTCTGGGTACTCGTCTGGCTCTGTCAATCTGTTTTTTCACTTCGGCAGGTGGGTATTGTAGTTTTAAGAATGCTTGATAGAGATCTTGTAGGTGCTTGTCTCTATCCGAGGGATTGGAGCAAATGCGATTATATCTTAGAGCTTGGCTGTAGACAATGGATCGTGTGGTGTGTCCTGGATGGAAGCTGGAGGCATGTAGGTAAGTGTAGTGGTCAGTAGGTTTCCGGTATAGGGTGGTATTGATGTGACCATCGCTTATTAGCACAGTAGTGTCCAGGAAATGGACCGCTTGTGTGGATTGATCTAGGCTGAGGTTGATGGTGGGATGGAAATTATTGAAATCATGGTGAAATTCCTTAAGGGCTTCTTTTCCATGGGTCCAGATGATGAAGATGTCATCAATGTAGCGCAAGTAGAGTAGGGGCGTTAGGGGATGAGAGCTAAGGAAGCGTTGTTCTAAGTCAGCCATAAAAATGTTGGCATATTGTGGGGCCATGCGGGTACCCATAGCAGTGCCGCTGACTTGAAGGTATATATTGTCCCCAAATGTGAAATAGTTGTGGGTGAGGACAAAATCACAAAGTTCAGCCACCAGGTTAGCTGTGACATTATCAGGGATACTGTTCCTGATAGCTTGTAGTCCATCTTTGTGTGGAATATTGGTGTAGAGGGCTTCTACGTCCATAGTGGCCAGGATGGTGTTTTCTGGAAGATCACCGATGGATTGTAGTTTCCTCAGGAAGTCAGTGGTGTCTCGAAGATAGCTGGGAGTGCTGGTAGCGTAGGGTCTGAGGACAGAGTCTACATAACCAGACAAGCCTGATGTTAGGGTGCCAATGCCTGAGATGATGGGGCGTCCAGGATATCCAGGTTTATGGATCTTGGGTAGCAAATAGAATACCCCTGGTCGGGGTTCTAGGCATGTGTCTGTACGGATTTGTTCCTGTGCTTTGTCAGGGAGTTTTTTTAGCAGATGGTGTAGTTTCTTTAGGTAATCCTCAGTGGGATCAGAGGATAATGGCCTGTAGAATGTGGTGTTAGAGAGCTGTCTAGCAGCCTCCTGGTCATATTCCAATTTATTCATGATGACGACAGCACCTCCTTTGTCAGCCTTTTTGATTATGATGTCAGGGTTGTTTCTGAGGCTGTAGATGGTGTTGTGTTCAGCATGGCTGAGGTTATGTGGCAAGTGATGTTGCTTTTCCACAATTTCAGCCTTTGCACGTCGACGGAAGCAATCTATGTAGAAATCCAGTCTGTTGTTTTGACCGTCCGGAGGAGTCCATGCAGAATCCTTTTTTTTGTAGTGCTGGTAGGGAGGATTCTGTGGGTTAATATGCTGTTCAGAGGTATGTTGGAAATATTCTTTGAGTCGGAGACGTCGAAAGTAGGATTCTAGGTCACCGCAGAACTGTATCATATTCATGGGTCTGGAGGGACAAAAGGAGAGGCCCCGAGATAGGTCAGACTCTTCTGCTGGGCTAAGAGTATAGCTGGAAAGATTAACAATATTGCTGGGTGGGTTAAGGGAACTACTGTTGTGGCTGCTTGTGGCATGTAGTAGTTTAGATAGTTAACCTGTCTGGTCATTCAGTGACAGACCTGCGGGTGGCTATATTACAACAGAAAAACTTCAAAAACAGACTCCAAAGAGAGACTGCTGAGCTAGAATTAATATGTAAACTAGACACAATCAACTCCGGTTTGAATAAGGACTGGGAATGGCTGAGCCATTACAAACATTGACTCTATCTCCCCTTGTAAGTATTCTCACACTTATTATCAAACTGTCTGTACTGGGCTAGCTTGATTATCACTTCAAAAGTTTTTTTTCTCTTAATTAATTGGCCTCTCAGAGTTGGTAAGACAACTCCCACCTGTTTATGCTCTCTGTATGTGTGTATATATATCTCCTCAATATATGTTCCATTCTATATGCATCCGAAGAAGTGGGCTGTAGTCCACGAAAGCTTATGCTCTAATAAATTTGTTAGTCTCTAAGGTGCCACAAGTACTCCTGTTCTTCTTTTTCCTCTGAAAACAGAATTTTATAATGGAAATACAGAGATCATTAACTATTGTAAGTAGCTCTATGAATGACACCTTGATAGTAAATTAAATTCAAATTAATATAAAACTATAAAGATTCTTTGACAGCTTTGATTATGTAAGTTGATTTTAGTAGTTAAATGTTGACTTTCTATAATGCGTTCTCCAAATATTATACTGACTGATGGATCATATATTACAATTACCTTGTCACAATGCTATTTTGTGTAAATTAAATTATTGACAGCAATATAATTCTGTATTCACTTTATTATTTTGATTCATTCTTCTGTCAAAACACACAATGACTCCTTACTAGATTTAGAAACAAGAAAAAACTCTTTAGATGCTAACGTATTATTCTCCATGCATTATTTCCCCCCACTCTGTAATAAGGATGGGGGAGTGGGGAAGAAAGCAGCATTTTAATCCTTCTGCAACATTAAGTTTATTTTATACGAAGTTGTCAACTTTAAATTGCATTATAAAGAGAGTGCTGATCAAAAACACATTATCTGCGGACACTTCTAAACACTGGTCAACTTCTCTGGGCATTCTGCTTGCTCTGCTTATAAGCTTTGGTATTTTTATTAACCTGAATTTTCTAACAGATTTTATGACACAAAGGTTACTTTTAAAGAGAGGACTTCAAATAGCAGGTGATAAAAATGTTCAATAATTATTCTTAATGTGTTTCTAATAGATTTTTATAAAATTCTGATTTGCTATTCCTCTGCCTTACTTCTGTCTCTTTCCTTCAATTGTGACATTTCAGGGCAAGATTTAATCTCTTTTTGAATGTCTGTAAAATGCCCAGCACATCATGGATTCTACATAGAAAACATTAATTACTATTATTAGTAACAAAGCTGATGCAACCCTTGTTTAAATGCACAGCCCACCTGCTGTTTGATCCTGCACTTGCAGTTATAATGCTGAATTTGTGACATCACAATAATTTCTATGACAACACACTGATGTTGCAAGTACAGGATTATGACTTCACTATATGGTTAAGCAGAATCATTAATAGCAAGAGGGAGACATTTGAGAGTATGTAAGGAATAGAGACCGTAACAGTCATGTATACCCTTTTTATATTCTTTTTTTTTTAAATTGTTCAAGCATGCAAGAATCTTTGACACTCAGGCCTGGTCTACGCTATGACTTTAATTCAGATTTAGCAGCGTTAAATTGAATTAAGCCTGCACCCATCCACACAACAAAGCCATTTATTTCGAAATAAAGGGCTCTTAAAATCGATTTCTGTACTCCACCCTGACGAGCGGAGTAGTGCCAAAATCGATATTGTCATTTCGAATTAGGGTTAGTGTGGATGCAATTCGATGGTATTGGCCTCTGGGAGCTATCCCACAGTGCACCATTGGGACCGCTCTGGACAGCAATCTGAACTCGGATGCACTGGCCAAGTAGATAGGAAAAGCCCTGTGAACATTTGAATTTTATTTCCTGTTTGCCCAGCGTGGAGAGCACAGGTGACCACAGATTGCTCATCAGCACAGGTAACCATGCAGGCCGATAATCGAAAAAGAGCACCAGCATGGACCGTACGGGAGGTACTGGATCTGATTGCTATATGGGGAGAGGATTCAGTGCTAGCAGAACTTCATTTGAAAAGACGAAATGCCAAAACTTTTGAAAAAATCTCCAAGGGCATGATGGAGAGAGGCCCCAATAGGGACTCAGATCAGTGCCACGTGAAAGTCAAGGAGCTCAGACAAGCCTATCAAAAAACAAAGGAGGCAAACGGTTGCTCCAGGTCAGAGCCGCGGACATGCCGCTTCTACGCCGAGCTGCATGCAGTTCTAGGGGGGGCCGCCACCACTACCCCACCTCTGACTGTGGAATCCGAGGCGGGGGTAATCTCATCAGCTACACCTGAGGATTCTGCGGATGGGGAAGAGGAGGAGGAGCTTGCAGAGAGCACCCAGCACTCCGTTCTCCCCAACAGCCAGGATCTTTTTCTCAGCCTGACTGAAGTACCCTCCCAACCCAGTATCCAAGACCATGACCCCATGGAAGGGACCTCAGGTGAGTTTACCTTTTAAAATATAAAACTTGTTTTAAAAGCAAGCGTTTTTTAATGATTATTTTGCCCTGAGGACTTGGGATGCATTCGCGGCCAGTACAGCTACTGGAAAAGTTTGTTAACGTGTCTGGGGATGGAGCGGAAATCCTCCAGGGACATCTCCATGAAGCTCTCCTGGAGGTACTCCAAAAGCCTTGCCACAAGGTTTTTGGGCAGTGCAGCCTTATTCCGTCCTCCATGGTAGGACACTTGACCACGCCATGCTTGCAGCAAGTAATCTGGTATCATTGCATGACAAAGCCTGGCAGCGTATGGTCCCGGTGTTTGCTGGCATTCAAGCAACATCCGTTCTTTATCTCGCTGTGTAATTCTCAAGAGAATCGCTCATGGTAACCTGGTTGAAATACGGGAATTTAATTAAGGGGACAGAGGTGGCCATTCCTACTGGGCTGTTTGCCTGTGGCTGAAAAGAAATCCTTCCCTCCAGTTAGCCAAGCGCGGATGTGTGTGGGAGAACTGGCCCAGAGCTTTTCACGTTTGGCTAGCAGGGATCTTCCCTGATACCAGCCATGTGGTGGGGGAAGGGATAAAGCGATCATCCAGAGAATTGGATGGGGGGGGGGGGTTTAGTTTGTTTTCTGCTGCTGAAGGTTAACAGGAAAACCTCAGCACTTAATGGGCTTTGCTTGGTATGTGGGAAAGGAGGGCGCAGAAGCCGAAAGACAATGGCTTACCATGGCCGCATGCAAGCCGAATTCTGTTGCCCGGACCTGCGTCTGTGATCTCTAGCAGCAAAGCCACAAGCGCTCAATATTAAGAGGCAAAATGCGACCTTGCACAGAAATC